>NC_040899.1:14073420-15473420 GCF_900634795.4 Betta splendens | reverse complement strand
TCAATGCTCAAACAAAAGCCGTGAACATACATCCCAAGAGTTGGATTCTAAGACGTCTGTAAAGACACAGAATGAAGAAAGTAAAAGGGTTTTTATGGAGGCACCAGCTATGATCCTGCATCGTATGTAAAGTTTATGGCTTTGAATTGCTGCCAAGTCAAAAGAACACAAGGAAAACTAAGTGACATGGACAACCCTACCTTCTCTTTGCATGTTTAGCCTCTGCCTCCGCCTCTACCCCTACCTCTACCTCTGCCTTTCTGCCTCTGCCTGTGCCTCTACCCCTACCCTTACCTCTGCCTGTCTGCCTCTACAGTACCTCTGCATCTACCTCTGCCTCTACCCCTAACCCTATCTCTACATCTCTGCCTCTACCTCTGCCTCTACCTCTGCCTCTGCCTCTACCTCTACCCTTACCTCTGCCTGTCTGCCTCTACCCCTGCCCTTACCTCTACCTGTCTGCCTCTACCTCTGCCTCTCTTCCTCTACATCTGCCTCTCTTCCTCTTCCTCTGCCTCTACTGTACCTCTGCTTCTGCCTCTGCCTCTACCTCTACCTCTCTGCCTCTGCCTCTACCTCTGCCTCTGCCTTTGCCTGTGCCTCTACCCCTACCCTTACCTCTGCCTGTCTGCTTCTACAGTACCGCTGCCTCTACCTCACCTAACCCTATCTCTGCATCTCTGCCTCTGCCTTTACCTCTGCCTCTACCCCTGCCTCTCTGCCTCTACAGTACGTCTGCCTCTGCCTCTCTCTCTACCCCTGCCTCTGCCTCTGCCTGTGCCTGTGCCTGTGCCTCTACCTCTGCCTCTGCCTCTGCCTCTACCCCTGCCTCTGCCTCTGCCTCTGACTGTGCCTCTACCTCTGCCTGTGCCTCTGCCTCTACCCCTGCCTCTCTGCCTCTGCCTTTGCCTTTGCCTGTACCTGTACCTGTACCTCTGCCTATTTTTGTTTCTGTTCTTCTAAATAAGAGCAAACTGATTAATTAATTAATTTACTTTTTAATATATAATCGTCTTAACTGAGTGTGGGTTCTGAGCTTAATTATTAAGCTATACCTCTTGCCAAGAGACAAAAAGCATTTTGAGGGTTTTTGTGAGATCTTTCTTAATGTCTCTGTAGCTGCAGAGTCAGGAATCTATGCTCCAATGTCCAAGTCACTTAACAGGCAGCAGCAACAGATATCCAGATATCCAAACACACTGAATTTCAGAGAGGTGCTGAGAGCTAGAGAACAGAGATCCAGAGCAACAAGGGCCAAGAGCAGAAATTCCAAGAGCCAAAAGAGTTTTCAAAGGCAATACCACTGGGTCGACATGAGCGAGTCTATCAGGAACAAAATAACAAACTGGAAAGGCTTCTACAGAAAGAGCAGACAATCTGGCCCAAGTATGTAGAGAGTGAAGCTGCTTTTATAGTCAGATTTTAAAATGTGTATGTGTAAAATGTATTATTGTGTATTCTGATTAAAATTGGACCCATAATGCTTGAACAACACACCTTTTAGGTCTGCTGGTCCACCCTAAATCATTTCAGTACATACAAAGGACGTAGCACTCATTGATGACACATGCTGTACATGTATTTTTAGGCCATGGTCTCATCATCCCCATGCAGCCTGTACTCCTGAACATCTTCCTGATAAAAAGACATGAAAAATGATGTGTCTCTAATGAAAAACATGCTCTCCAAGCATGCACACAGTATGTTCTCCCCCATCCCAACCTTCTGTTTCTGAGGAGAAAAAACATATTCCATCAAGAAATGAGCAGACTCATCTGTTGGTGCCTTGAAACATGGATCTCCAGTGAACTCTAAGTAAAGCTAGAGTTCAGTCGTCAGGCCACAGAGAATTTATTAAACCACATCTGGGATTGTCATTAGGGAGCTCAAGTACTGGCGAAAGGCAATGGGAAGGAAATGTGATTGAGTGGTGCAGAAAGTACATGAGGGAATACAGAGGAGCATAGAGACAAAATGGAAGGAAAGATAAATTCAGAAGATCCTGTTTTTGTGTCAGAGCTCCACGTTAGAATAACTCATCATAGCTTAGGCTTCTTTCAATTCACGCAATTATTTTCTGCTTTTTGTCTTTCAACAAAATGGAATAATTTGGGCAGCTACTGCTTGAACTCATGCTACGGACAACAGAAGTCAAGATTCTCAACATCTGGTCCAACATACAGTTCTAATGACAGTGCTTAAACCTTAGCCAGGACCAACACAGCACCACAACAGCGTTCACAGCTGCAGGAGCCACCACACACAGACAATGAAATCTATCCTTGGAGTCTGTTTTCCTTGTATCTGTCTCTTTTTTCCTGCTCCCCTACTTCGTTCTTTAGTGTGTGTGAGTACTTTTTTTCCTGTTGTCTGGAATGAAATAAAAGGTGGACAGAAGAACTTCAGCCTTCTGTGCTGGGTGAGGTCCAAGGACCCACTGAACAGCAGCAAATGCAAAATTAAGTGGAGTTTTGACTCGTCAGAGAGGTTTTGTTTGAGTTACTCAGTGACATTAATGGGAGGACAAACTGAAGAAGGTTCAAACCTAGTGTGACTGAAAACCTCCTCACATGTGGAGGCTTTTTCCAGTGGTTGGTGTTTGCACCACAGGGATATTGAACATTCTTTCATCTTTGCATGTTTCCAGCAGGAGTGTCTTTAGTTGCCTCGAAGGAGTCGATGTGTTGGAGTGCGGTGGAGTCGGTCCTGGCCTCTTATGTGAGGTTAACCAGCGTATGTTAGAGCAGCCCTGGAGTCCATATTGGTGGCCCACTCACATGTGACGGAACACACTGACATTGTGTTAAGCTCGTGGTCGGGAGGAAATGCCGGTGTTGCCTCAGTAAACCTATAGAATAGACTGTCAGAAGGTGAAGGCTGTATGGAGAAGGATTAAAAGCTGCCTCACATGAAATGTTCTGCTTTCTATAGAGCAAAGGTTTGGCTGTGGTCACACCCAATCGGTCACATTCAATATGGTTCTCAGTGCACGGCTGTAATTAAAGAGCCAGAGTTGAATCTTGACTTCCATAAGAAAAATCCATGAGACAAGATAAGATTACTGGACTTCATTCTACAGTATTTAGGGACTGTACATTTCATTCCGTTTTTCTGTCTGTTTGTTTCTCATCTTTATCTCATCTCTCTTTGAGCTTATTTTCAGTTAGTCATTCGTTTTTATATCTTCATTTTCTATTTCCTACGGTTTGTTTGCAGGCTTGTAATCTGGATTTTGTCACATTTAATTATTACCCGTTAAGTCCTGGGTTCTGGCCATTTGGGTCTGTTTCAGTTTCTATGATGAAATTTATAGATCCCACATTGGGAAAATTCACTTTCTGCATAGCTCACAAAAAGTATAAGGTTCCCAACAACTAAACTAAAGCCTGAAAACAGCTTCAGACTTGTGTTATTAAAAATAATTCAGAACTGGAAAATTTGTATGCACTGGCTGTAGCAAGTTATTATTACATAACAGTTTGTCTGATGTGCAATCTGCAAATCAATCAAAATGCAAATGACCATAATTACCTTTGAGTCTACGGTAGGTAGGTCTGGTCTGCTGGGTTCCGCTCCAGTGTGGTCACGCAGTGCACAATAGAGCCAGTGCAAATAAATGTAATAAACTGCTGGGAAACTTAAGCACTCGGAGAAAATAATCCTACATGTAAAAGTATTTTTCTGCACTTAAGGATCCTGATACCCCTGAGTGTGACCAGCTTCACTTTAATGCTGAAACGCAAAATCTAGATATTATCAGCATTTTAAACATCAATCGACGCATATATTTCCTATAAATCAATGTTTTTATTTCATGAGTTGTCATAATAGTAAATAAACCAGGAATGGTTATATAAGACACATCTCATGTTTTTAGCACTGAAAGATATCTGAAAATCTTGGTTGGATGGATGGATGGATGGATGGATGGATGGATGGATGGATGGATGGATGGATGGATGGATGGATGGATGGATGGATGGATGATAGACTGATGGATTAATGATGGTAGTGCTTCAGGTAGTGACTGTCACTGAATCAGCCCGTGTCACTCAGTATTACATTACAGGACAGGCACAATCCCAGTTGTACCTCAGGTAAAGCTCTGTTCCAGCTGAACTGTTGCCACAGAATGTTTGTAGCCTTCAGTGTGTCTCCACAGCCAGTGACCAATGACCAATGACATACACACAACAAACACTAACTTATTAAACAGTGTCTTTATTAACCAGCACAGTCCAAACTGGCTGATGATCACATAAATCTTGATGTTATACATGTTATGTTAAACAGAATACATCACTGTGGCTTTAGTCTCTAGTAGCTTCACATGCCCATGTAACTGTAGATGCAATAATTACACAATGATGTTACATATACTTAAACATACTTTACTAAAAAACTAGACTAGACTATAAAACGTCCTTCCAAATGAGTGCAGTTCTGTAATGTGTTTTCAGGTGAGGCCCCAGATGACATTCAGACATTTAGACATCCAGCTCTAAATGTCTGGGACTAAAGAAGAACTGGTCCCAAGAAACCTATATGTACAACTGTCACAAGGAAGCATCCATTAAAATGTTCACAACAGTCAGTGCTGATGTTACAAAGTTACATCTGTCCTATATGTTGTAACACCACTGAGACATGATGTAGTATTCACCTTTAATCTAAGTCGTGTGTCTGGACTCAGATTGATGGTTTTTATTGCGTTGGGTGGTGTGTATGTTTTGTGAGCAGTGGCCATTTACTGTCACTGTCACTGAGTGTCAGGATGTCTTCTATCTGCAGGACCAATCACTGTTTGCTGTGGTGTGTGTCATGTGAAGTCACGACAATGAGAAACACGCACTGTTAAAAATGCCCATGAATTGATATTGATACTGTAATACATACTATGATATTCCTACAGTATTTTTTATGGAAGAATTTTGACAACCGCAGCTGCCGGTATTTTACCGTAACTTTTCCTGTATGTCTTTTGTTTTTCAACATGTGGTAACCAAATTAAAAGGACGCACGCTAACTGACATATATCTACAGTAATCGCTTACTTTCACCATCTCTCGTGTAGCTCCGTGAATTCAGATGGAGCTGGCAAAGCCGATGGCTTCTGACGAGAATGTCAGCATTTCCCGAGCTCTGCTTTTGATCCCAGGTGCCTCCTCTCCTCCCAGTCCTCCCTAACTGCACGTTCGCTGCTCGCCTTGTTTTCTTCTGCTACTGGCACAGTGCACTGGCTCTACCCCTGCGCTGCCTCCTTCCCTCCCCGTCCTCCTCTCACTTGATCTGTTTTGCCACAAGTGTCTCTCTTCATTAGGCGCCAACGCGCTCGGCCGGCCTCTGCGACCTCCCGTGAACCCCCTTGTGCATGTCGGGCTTGCGTCTCGCTGCCGACCCTCTGCCAACGCCGGGAGCGATGCAGCGGCGGCCGACCGCGCCCGTGGAGCCTGATTTACACCGCTCTGGTCCTAGTCAAGAGACAGCAGCCAGCTCGTGCAGGGACCAGCGGCAGCTTCAGCCGAGGGGCCAAGCCTGAGGCCCATTTGGTTTTGGTTTCCTTTCGCCTGCCACTGTGCCACACCTAGCATGAGTTGGGCTAAATGAGAGCAGTGTGTAGATTTAAAGATTGGGTTTAAACTGTAACCAATATAAGGCGAGGCTGTACAAACTGCACTACAGACGCTTGCAGGTCATATGTCTGTCTGTCTGTCACTTTGTTCGTGTTCTAGCCGACCCGCCCTGTCTCACACTCATTTAGACATAAATTCTTTGTGCACGCTATTGCGCTGAATTCTTGAGAGTCGGGCCCGTGTTCATGGACAGATGCTAGCTCTTTACTTCTACATTCCTGATCGTCTACCTCCATCCTTTCATGCCTTGGTTCTCTGAAAGGGGAGGTTTTCACTGGACTCTGTCCTAGAGCTCTGAATGAAACTGGATGAAATTACAAAGAAGTTGTTCAGAAAAAGCAAGTACTACTAGTTCTTCAATAAATAAAATTAAACTGAGGTTTTTAAGTAATGGAATGAAGATCCACTTTGGCTTTCATCCTTTACACAACCACATTCAATTTGAAACAGAAACTCTGTAAAGTCAAGATTGAACACTCAGGTTTAACCGTGACCCTTGCAGAGAAAAAGAGCAGATCAGAGTGTCTGGGATTCATGTCACGGTACCAGTCAATACAGCACAGTTGATGTACAGATATTCGGCTTTATGACCTGAGTTCCTGATTGTCAGTGAAGAAACATTGTGCAAACCTTTGTTGTCGTAGAGGAGTGGTCTTCCAGCCCACATCAAATAGAAGGCTATGGGTGCAGCAGTGTGCAACTGGGACAAAGAGACACCAAACTTTGCAGAACAAGAACCTGAAAATGCAAATGTGTTTATCTAAAATGGCTCATAGTGATTAAAAATATGGATTATTAAGTTTCATTACGAGGACTATGCTTTGCTTATCTGAAATCTTCTTGTACATTACACCGAGGAAGGCCGAACTGGGCTGTAACGGTCCTTCAAGCACCGATTGACACCGTCAGCAGTGGATTCACTTTTTTGTTTGCCTTCTTTTCGTTTTCTTTTTTGTCAGCAAAAGTGCGTTCTATTAAAAGCTGCTGTTCAGTGACCTCTGGCAAAGCCTGGCCAACACATCGGACGGGAGGAAAGCACAACACGGAAGGTATGCTGCGCTTGAGTGCCATGCTGTTGGAACTGAGCAGTCTGATGCTAAAAATACCAGCCTCCCACCGCACTCACATTCCCAGCAGGCACGAGCGTTTGCACTGGACGACAGCTTGATGGCAGTTACTGTAAAATTGCTCTTAGTTTTTCTGAGTTTTCACACTTTCCAGTCAATCAGTTTGTGTGTTTGCATTAAGCTTCAAAGGACGTGGGCATCGCCCTGCTGCTGTTTGAAGCCCAAATGGTTGCATATTGGGCCTGAAGCCTTGATTACTCAACTACGTTGAACATTTTCTAAAAGCCTCTGCCTCAACATCTGGTGACTGGGACAATTAGCAGAAGCCAAACGCAGACGATCATGTGTAAGTAAGGAAGCCAAACATCTGTTGGTGAGAAATAAGCAGGAACACCAGAACCAAATAATGCAAGTTCAGTATGAGTCCCAGCAAATGCAGCATGTTAACAGTGTGAACTGAGAGCTCAGTGCTCATCATGTGTAACAAAGTCGTAATGAAGTCATAATTTATCTGTCATCTTATTCTTTCAGGCGTTAAATGGATGCGTGTGGCAGTGATGAGCATTCAGAGGGCAGGTAAACACAGGTCAGGTGCTGCTGAGTCAGGATGGCTTCTTGCTGGTGCCATGAGGAGTATGTTTGGAATCTACAAGCAAAGTGGAACAACAGCGTGTAGCGTACGCTGTGCAGGAGGGAAGGCGCCGGCTAAGGTCAGCTTAGCTAAACACTGATTAGAAGTGTCATTTAAGGGTCAACAAGGACTGAGACAGTCTGGGTTCAGATCTCACCCTTTGACTGATAGAATAATTTACAGTATTATATGATCATTACCTAAATACAACTAAGACTGTGTGGGCTCATCCAAATTGGTTATTAGACCCTGGTAACATGGTGGTGCTGGTGCCCTGTAATTAACCAAAATTATTAAGTTGTTCACTTATTAAATTTTAAATAAATGTCAATAATCAGCTGAGATCCAGAAATTATAAACATACTCAGTGCCTCCTCTCATGCGGTGGAATGCCAAATTGTATAATGCTGCTTCTTAGTTCCTCAACACAAACAACACAAGATCTTGGCATAAAGCACAATAACATAGCCAAACAAGCCAACAATTAGGCACAGTGGAGCTGCAGCAGTAGAACTCAGTGAACACAGAGCTGGGACAACCACTGGGGATTTGGCAACAGCCATTATGGCCTGGGTTTAGATTTCAAATGCGGGGAAAAGAAGAAAGAACTTGATATTTTTATATTAATGTTTACCACCAGAATTCAGCGTTGATATAATGTGAACATCCTGTTTGCATTTATGCAGAAGAAAACGTGTGTTGCCCTCATGGTAAAAGTGACTCATGCTTAAAAAGCCCACATACAGAGAATAGGGCATTAAACCCACATACCCATAGTGCAAATCAAAGCGGTGTTATTCTGGGTCAAACGTGAGGAATCTGCCAATTTCAAGCCTTAGAAGACTTGTACTGTAAACAGACCTAGAAAGCCAGCTCACCACGGATGCCATCCAGCTGACTGTCCAAACTTTGCCTACTTCCATTCTTCACTGCATCATTCTAAATCGGATCCTTTGAGTCTTGATTCAAAACACGTATTGGTCAGTAGTCTGGGTTTTTGGTCCACCACATGCAAACACAATCCCTGTCCTGCTGGTGTTTTGCCCCAGTGGTAGAAAAAAGCAGGACAAGAGAGACAAAATATCTCAAATGAGATGTGAAAGCCGCATGTGTTCACTCCAAGCCACTAGGACTTTTTTTCTCCTAAAGCTGAATGCTTCTAGACATGCTACACTGTGTTCTTTCATTGACCGTGTGTGTGATCTCTGCCCGTGATGGCAGGAAATCTGTTGGTTGTTTTACTGTTGCTGCTCCTATTTTTGTAGCTTTGATGTCTGTTTTGTACTTGTAGGAATGTCCATACGTGCACACGAGGAACTAAGACTTGGAAGATGCAGGGTCACAAACACTATTAACAGCAATTGTGGATTCTTCATTTAAATAAATTAAACAAATTACTTATACTGTATCTAAAAAGCAGGAATGACACTCACTACGGTGAGTTGACACGCATGCTGTTGGATCTGTCATCACAGATATGCATCAGTTGTGTTTGGACATGGTGGGTGGTGCAGAGCAGCTTTCAGGGCCCACTGAGCTCTGATCTCCTTGGGTATTGCTGCATCACGTTTTGCTCCACTGTGTTTTAGGTGTGTTGATGTTAACATCTACTGCATCTGTTGTGCTGTGTTGAAAATCTGTTCTGCTGGACTTAAAGCTCGTGCTTAGTCCCACCAGTCACAGCATCACTGTGCAAAGTGCAACATATTCTTAGCATGTTGATAAGTGAGCTACATAACGTAGACACGCATTAAACTAGAATATCATCCAGAGTGAAGCACACATCCTTTCTGTGTGGCCTGGTAGCTCAGTAGGCAGAGCATTAGTCTGTTCCCATCTCCCCTCACAATGCCAGGCATCTGAAGACTGGTGCTCCATTGCTGAGTGCCACCACTCTGTCCTGAATCTGGTCAATTTGCCACATTGCTGAGGTGTTGTAGCAGATCCAGGAGCTGGAGGTGCTGCAGCACAGACAGGCATTGGCTAAATGAAACAGGGTCTTGCTGAAGATGTCTTGTAGAGCAGTGGCCACAGGAACAGGATGAAGATGCAGCAGAGGAAAATGGTGGCTGTGCACCTGCAAAGGCAGGTTCTGGATATGATGATGATGATGATGATGATGATGATGATGATGATGATGATGATGATGATGATGATGATGATGATGATGATGATGATGATGATGATGATGATGATGATGATGATTCTGCAGCAGTTGCCAAAACAGGACCTGCCTGTGGACTCAGGACGAGAACAGGAGGAGAATGTGCACTGGCAGAAGCTGGACATCATATAGTGCAGCAGCACCAGAATTATCTCAGAGTGCTGTGGTGGAACTGACTAAAGGAGGACTAAAGGAAGTGGCAGCAGGATGTGGTCAATGAGCTGCAGTGCTGTACTTGCCGCCACTGCTCTGCAACCTGCCGCTACTGTACCATATGACCTTGAAACAAGCTGGGAAGCTGCAGCAATGGGCTTTGTTTAAGACTAACCAACGATTCACTAATGTTGCCTCAAACAGCACTCTGACACTGCTCCTCACTCACCCATCTAGCCATTCACATACATACAGCTTTAGCTTTAGCCGACACACCAGAGGCAACTTAGTCCGTGTCCTGCCCAATGACAGTTCAGCACGGGTCAGTTCCCAGTTCTCTGACATGTTGACAGCTGTGCTACCTTCGGGATCCATTGCCACCCCTAACTAATTTAATTGAAATATGCATGTACAGTGTTCGTGCACTGAAACTGTTATTCTGGATCTGCGGGTCAAACCTTGCGCTGGGATGGGTGACAATTAATTGCAGTTGTGATTTCAGGGCACGTAAGTGTTATTTGAGACCACAACTCATCAGCTCCTTATGCAACGGTCAGATATCCAAGACTCAACAACTATGGTGTGACTCTTTGGTCCTAACACTAAAACTTTTTGTGTTAATGCAATAAAGTCTACAACAATCTTGAATATAATATGCATCTGTGGAAGCAATACAAGCTCAATGATCAGACTAATTATTCTTGTTATTATCTTTTTGTACCTGTATAGGCTTAGTTTGCTTGGTTCATTTGTTTCTGCAAATATGTCATCTATCATTGTCAACCTGCAGCTGCCTTCCGTATTCAGGCTCATCTCTCTCCCTTCTGCTTGGTTTGTTTCATTCTTTCCTCTCGTGGCTTATTTCTCTTGGGTAAGTTACAGTAGTGGTTCTATGTTTACATTTTGTTTATTTCCAGCTCCATTTTTAACTTGTCTTGTCTGATCATTTCTATTTACGTTTTGACTGCTTGTGTTGTGATATTCTGATATTTTTGTTTTGTGTGTACTGTAGTAAGCCAATCGTCTGCACAACTAGTTTAGTTAGTTTGTATTTACAGTAGTGTAGTTTGTGCATTTCGGTCCTTTCTAAGTGGTCTGAGCATCATATAACAATTCTCTGGGGTTGTTTACTGGAGCTAGTTAGTTTGTTAATGAGTATGATATGTTTTTGCCGCCATTCAGTCTGTCCCCTTTCTGCTTTGGATCCTGGCAGGCAAAGAACAAGTAACAAGACTTTAGCTACTGCACATTAGCAGTTCAGCTAAAAAACGGGTATAGAAGCAGAGGGTGAGGTGCTCTGTGGCCATGTCATACAATTTGACTGGCACTTTACTCATGTGCCTCGAAAGTTTGAGCGCTTGGCTGATGGAGACCAGCAAAACAGCCTCTGAAATGCAGCGCTACCAGCTACAGAAGCCACCCTAACAGACACTAGCCACAAAACCATCCTAATGTGCTTTGCAGTCTTTGTTCCCCCTTTTGTTATTGTCCCAAAAGGTTAGAACTCCATTCAACGGTTTACCTGGATGCAGGCACAGATCACAGACCTTTAATAAACCTTTGTATCAAAAGGATCCAGTGCTCCTGTCTTCTTGCCTCTTGCCTTTGCCTCTGGAGGTCTAGCATTAGCTGAGGTTCAACTGAAACTTGTTAAAGTGGCAGCAGTTAAATATGTGCTTACTTTCCACTCAAAGGCAACAGCCCAGAACTGCTGAAACTGATGAACCAAGTTTTTCTTATGCATGTCTATAGAGCTGTGTCTGGAGCTGAGTTCATAACTGTCTGACTGCTGTTTCACTCCAACATACTCTATGGCAGAAGCTGAACAGCACATACAGTACAGAACAGCGCTTCATTCACCTGCAACGGAAAGCCCTGCAGAACTTAAACCCGAGGCAAGGTGACTGATGTAATGTATATCCACCACTTACATTGTTTAATTTCCCGAGTCAGTTGATAATATAGATGTTACAGCACATACAGAGTGAATGTGAAAGTGTAACGGGATGAGGTTCAGTGAATAGGAATGTGTTTTTTATAAGGAGACCATCCATCAATTTTATAGTATCATGAATAAAGTGTCTGGAATGAGCTTTTAAGAGCATTTAGACAAAGATTTCTGCTTGAGGTAGTCAGACATAAAAGCTGTGGGGAGAGAGTCCAGTTCTGAGAGAGTTCACATTTTGTGTTTTCCCTTTTCCATCTACAACAAACATGAAGCAAAATCACGCTCATCAGAGAACATTGTGTACATGTAGTAGTTCTAGTCATAAATAAGTGGTCTGCCTATTTTAATGAGCATTATTTATTTTATCATGCCCAACTTAGTCAGTAAATTTGTTTGAAATGCGAATGAGCAGTTTGGCCGTCTGGTAATGTGGTTATTAGTCCATAGGCTGTGAAGTAAGCAGGGTGAAAGGAGAAGGAGCTGACGAGCAGCTCAGCAGACTTCTAAAGATCAGTATCTTTGAGTCTAAGTACACAACAGAAATGTGGAGAAGGACTCGTGGTTTAAGCTTGGTTACATGGTGGAACATTTCTTTATGGAACAACAGCCTAATAAAGTTTCCAGGTAGAGTTAACAATCAGTGAACTGGATTATGGTTAAGCTGCTGTGTTCCTCTGCTGGCTGTCTACGCCTCCGCTCCAGCCCTGGGTTTAACGCTCTAATCACTCAATGCTTTTGCTCTTTCTTGATTAGAATGACATACAACAAATCCAAGCAACACAACCATCTGCGGTGACAGGTTGACGCCATCAGAGCAGTGTCAGAGCTGTGATGTCGTCTACAGCCAGACTAAAATGCAAACATCTGTTTAACACTAATGTTGTTGCTGAATTGAATCAAAACAACCGCCTCTGTAATAGACATCAACCTGGAATCATTCAGCACTGAAGGGTCAAAGTTTTGTTTCTAAAAGGGCTCAGTAACTTGTCCAAACACTAACAGCTGATTAACTCCAGAGATATTCTGCCATGTCAAAGCACGCTGAGTTTTTTTTCAACCAATCTTCATGATCTAGTGACCTTTTCAATGATTATAGCTTCATGTTCCATGCGGCTCAGATGAGCCAAGATAACCTACTGAGTTTTGTCCAAGACTGTTTTTTTAGTTTGGATCAGATTTTGTTGTATGAATTCCATCATAAAATCTTAACTATACAGTAAGCCCATGAAACATTATCAAGTGTACCTAACTTTATTAGCATTTATGTGTGCTACAGTATGAAGATTGACACTGCCAGGCCGAGATTTACGTTTGTATTTGGAGTTTGATGATGCCTTGTAGTAAGTTGCCATCTTTTGGAGTTTTGTTTGCCCTCCTGACCTTTCAGATGTATTGGCTGGAGGAGTATTATTGTTGTGTGATGTGTGAACGTGATTGTTTTTAATTAAGGTGTTGTTGTTTTGGGCCCCAGTCCTCTGGTCCTCAGTGTCATTTTTTGTAAATCAACCTGTGACCTTTAGAGAGAGAGCGAGAGGTTATGATTGGAGCTTTAATAACCATGGTGGGCTACTGAGCCACTGCTACACATTTCAATAGCACATGTGATATGCATGTCCTATATGAGACTATGGATGGACCTGTGAGGGTGGTGCATTAGTAAAATACCATAAGGTCAGTGTCCTTAGCTGATGCACAGACACCACAGTCAAAACGGTATTGGCAAAACTAACTAATTGCTTTTTACTGGCCAAGGGTTTTGGATGGTTCTGGTGCCAGTTTCCATATGGGAGGAAGTTGGTAATTTCCGTCATTGTACCTCAAACATGCATGAGAGCTGCAGTCATGAAGTGACCAGTTCATATCCAATGTCACCCCTAACCCAAACACAGCGTTTACTAGAAGGACCGAAGGAAAGGAGCCACACACCAGAGCGTGACTGGTGTAAATATTATTGGAGAACCTTTTGCCTCAGGCAAGGAATAGATAAGCAATAAAACCACAGTGTATTGGAATGAAGTGAGCACGGAGCCACTCCAGCATCACATGGACGCTAATTTATGACTTTCTGCTTGGCGAGATTGGAACTTGGCATCTGTTAGCACACTCACAAGCTGCCTCTGAGAAAGCCACAGAGCATACAGCACGCAAGGGCACAAACAAACCCTAACATGCTAGTTAAATAAATGGGGACTGAGAGTCCTCTGAGCTGGGGATCTCGAGTCCAGAAGACACAGGAACAGGGATTAAGCTTATCATCATGCTGTAAAGATCCTTGGTTGAAGGAACCTTTGGTTATTTGTCATATAAACAGTTTCTTTCAAAGTTTGAATCTTATGCAGAGTAGTGAGCTTGTGCCTGTATGTCCAAAACATGCTAATGGTGTAAGAACTGAGAACTGCTGGTCCACTCAAAAGCTAACTGTTCCCCCTTCAACTGTCAAAGTGCCCTTGAGGACTTTAGGACATTCAGCATATGATGATGTCACCACAATGCGTCACCGCTGGCCAGACAGATGATTGGTGCTGTCTGTAAAGAAATCAAGTGTGTGGAGGAGAAACATGATCATGTTGGGGCTTTGATTTCAATTGTAGAGACTTTGATAGTCATTAGCTGGTCATATAGTGTAGTGTAGGCTTCAATGACAGAAAAGATAAAAAAAAAAAAAAGTATTATTCACAATTACAGCTGTGGTAGAATGTTAATGAATCAGTCATTACTATCATATTAGTCACAGGGAACGTCAAACACAAAAAGCAAGTAAAGTAATGAACTAAATATACTGTACTAGAATAAAAACAATAAAGAACATTATAGTAAAATAGAATTATACAGTGTAGTCATGAATGTGCAGCAAATGGCACTGACGTACAGTACAAGTTGAAAAGAACAACTTAAAAACATCAAGAAACCTAAGATGAGAGATCTGTTAAATATAATATCTGAGAGGAAGCAGGTGGTGAAGGTACTGCAGTGACCAGTCTCTGTTGGTGGGGGGAGGGGGGAGGCAGCTTTGGGCTCCTGGTCCTGGTGGTATTCACCCATCTGCTGCCCCGCTGCTCAGATGCTCTCAACAGTACAGCTGTAGAAGCTTTTGGACCTCTTTGGTGACAAGCTGAGCTTCCTCAGTCTCCTCAGGCAGTTCAGACCATGTTGTGTTTCCTTGATTGTCTACTAATATGGTGGAGCAAACAGATGTTGTGTGAGAGTCAGAGTGTGTCGCAATGTGCACCTCATCCACTGCTGTAAACCAGTGTTGCACGTGGAGAGGGATGGGGTCAGAGTCCATTTGCTGGTGATTGTGGGGGGAAGTACAGTACGTTCTGTATGTTGCACTGATTAGCTTATGATCATGGCGCTTGCTGCATGGAGCTGTGGGCGTAGCTTGCAGTTGATGACAAAGACTGTGGCACAACAGACCTTCAGTGAAGTCCTGTGTCATGTCATCCCCCCACTGACGCAGTTACAGTACTGTATGTCAGTGGTACTATTTAACCATTGTCTGGTTTTGCCAGTTTTTTTTCCCAGTAACTTCTATTCTGTCATCATGGGAAATTGCAGAATCTTTAAAAGTGGCCGATGAAGTTTAGTCTCTGAAATGTGGAGGGTATAAAAGAGAAAAAGAGAAAAGAAGACAAAATGACTCATTCATACAATGACACATCTTTTCCACTGGATGTTTCTTACATGTTAAACACATCATTTGTTTAGTCAGTTGGGCTCCTCTGTCTTTAATCATCTGTGCTTTATCAGTTGGGACCGTTTTGCCAATGATGAGTGATGGCATGCTGCAAACTTAGGACACCTGACACAATGAGTCCAGAATCAATGAGCTTTTACTGGGTGTATTTATTTAATACAGTAACTGCTCTGTGCATTTTTGTATGTTAATGTGAAATTGGATCTTCAGCCTATTTTTGTATGTTCTTCATTACAGCCTCACTGTATAATGGGATGTGCTAATTCCCTCTGGCGTACACTCAAATGTAAAGATGAAAAAAATTATTTATACTTAATTTGTCTAGATATTTGATGCCACAGGACTTCATCCTCGACAAATAATCGGTGGCCAAACAAAGCAGACGTTTATATCTGATGGGCCAAACCCTGGATCACAGCAGGAGGCAGACGCCTGGTTTTTGAGCCTGCTTGGCTCAGACCATGTTGCTGTAGCCTGATGCTGTCTTACTGTTTGTCCCATCACAGCTGCCTCTGCCAACAGACGCTGCCATGCTTTGTCACAGGCTTCAGTGAAGAAAAGAGCAAGCGCGAGCGCGTTGTTCTAGTTGTTCTAGTTGTTCTTCATTGGCAATATGAGCATTTAACTGATGTTGACAGCTACAAGTATTTGTCCTTACGTACCTATTATTGACGTACCTATTGTTGTTGTATCATGTACATTTAGGCAATCATTTAGAGTAGACCATCTCTGTGCCCTTTTACCCATCCAACATACGAGGCACATGGTGCATCTGCTTCCAGTTTTCCTGACTGAAAAACAACATACAGAGCTGATCATCAGGCTCCAGAGTCCAGGATAGGACGCACCCATTCAGTTTAACCGACATCTGCCATCTTCTTTTTACATTCATCAGCTCTTTGTCAGTTGCATTTACCAGATGTTTGATATTTTACCTTAAGGTTTTGGAGAGCTAAGCAGCTACTGCCATGTTGCAAGGTGCTGTGTGGGCTCAGGTACTGAACCACTAAACTACAGTGTCAGACTTTCTAGAACCATGAGGTCAATTGGGCAGGTGTTGTTTAAAATTAGCCAAAAAAAAACCATTAGCGTGCCTTACAGTAGCTGTTAGTGTGCTGTTAGCTGCTAGCTTTAGTCAGACAAGGGCAAACTGAATGCTGTGACCTGTAACACCTATGACATCATGTGCGCTTCTGCAAAGAGGTGTGGCGATCACTTTTACACACAACAAACTTCTAAAAAACTATTTTCCATCAGGGGGCTGGAGATACACACCTTGAGATGGGCGGTGTTAACAATCTACAGAACTTTTTTGGCATATCAACTTACAGAAACCTTATTTAGACATTGTGAGACAATATTTTTTAGCATGAAAAGCAGTATAAGCAGTTTCCTTTAAGGAACAATTCAATATTCCAAAACATAATATTGCAGTACTTCAAACCTAGCAAGTAAGCACACTATAAACCGTTGAGGATAGTGACTCATCAGTTTGTGGAGTTGGACGGGACACATTGGGCCGACAAACAAGTGATGTGTTGACTGGAACTTCATTCTAATGCTGTGACGACTTTGTTGTAGTTTCTAGGAGGTGATTAGTTATTTGTGTACTTTTGTAGTTATCGAAATGATTGCTTTAGTGTTTTGTTTGTACAGACAAATGTGTTTTTGTGCTGAAGCAAGTAGATTACCTAATGGTTTCACCTGTTGCTAAGTGTCAAGTATCATAAGAAATAAAGGCAGATGAAAACTACCTTGAACAGTCATGATTTGCAGGTTTAATTATTTAGTTCTTCATATTCCAAGTCATTGTTCTATCGTGGAGACACACCAGGGGATAAACTGCAATGTGCTGCTTTATGAGATGTGTTGGGGCTATATTAAGGAATAATATGTGCTGCTTGTAATGGAATTTATAGGGTAAGAAAACTGCAAGGGGTGGGGGAGGCTCTCACAGGCTTCACTGTTTGTTCTGGGGCCTTTGAGATTTCAGGGAGCAAGGTTTAAAGAATTGTAGAGCCCAGGTATGGACTGACAGTGGGAGAGCATCCAGGCCCTTTGTACAGCATGCAAACAAAGCCACAGCGTGGACACGCATCACCAAAGACATGATGTAACATGTTTAAGAACGGTTGAGACCACCTCCCTGTGGGCCTGTTGTGTCCTGCAAGACTCTTAACAGAATCACACTGATGATTATGATACTGATGGCGATTTACAGGAGGCAGGGCGAAGGCTGCATGGGAAAGTTGTATCATTTAATCCCTTCCTTTCCACTGACGGGCTGCGTAGGAGGGGGTGTGATTGTCACCTTTTCCTTTTGACTGCAGTCCATCTTCCTTCCTGCAGCTGGACATGCATAAACTTTCCCATTAGCCAGCAGCTGTCTTTTTCAGCCAATCAGGCACCTGCATGATTACCAACAGCTGGAAAAGTAAAATGTAATGGGCGGTGAAGCTGCCGGAGTCCGGGTGAATACTGAGGGGACAGCGCTAAAGGCGGTTGAGGTATAAAGAAAGCAAAACACAGGAGAGAGGAGTGAGGAAGAACAGAATTAAACACAGAATGAACTTATTTTTAACTCTGACAGGACATAGTGTCCTTTTATTTTGTGTTTTACAAAAGTCATATTGTACGTTTATGGCATGTGTCCCTAATTAACCAATGTTTGGATATTACTGTGAGGCACAGGGAAGTTGAGGATCCTCAATACGTAAGTACATGTAAGTGAATTGGCATTATGGGCTTCACAAGTATTTGCATGAGCTTTTAAATTCAGACATCCTGCTTTTCTTTGCAGCCACGAGACTTTTTTTTTAATAGTTTACACATGTCTTCTATGAATAAAGGGCACTATGGGTAAAAGAGTCCTCATTTATTGACTAGTTGAAGTGGAAACATAAAAGACCTGACATCCAAGAAGGCTGAACAAGTTTACTGCTTTTGCCATCACCAAACATTTATTTCTCTAGTAAAGTGTTTTTCCTTTTCCCTTTAACAAATGTGCATTTTGAATTCCAACTTTTATTGATCGCTTTAATACAGCCGTCAACTAAAACTCCACATTGTCCAAACAGTTAACACACAGGCCTACACAGCAGCACCAAGGTCAAAATGACACGTTTTGTTTGCAAAAGGCTCTAGCTGTTAAAACATTTGAAATATGCAATAAATTAAATTTTGCCTTCAAACAACACAACTTGCAGTCATAACACAGTGGATAACAGTACAGAACACTGATCGCAGTGTGAATCAGTGCATCACTGATTGTCATTTTAGCCTGTTGCTGTTTGTTGTCTTTGTAGCCTTTGTCAAATTTAACCCAGAAAAAGAAATGCATGGATCTATTGAATCCATGACATTAATTTTTTCAAACTGTGCCTGAAAACAGAAATTTTGTAAATATTACGTAAAAACCAACATCAATCCATCACAGTCAAATCTATTGGAGGACGAGACATGGTCATTATTCATACTCAGCCTCTCAGGTCAAAGCGATCAATGAAAACTGTAAGCTCTTTAGCTCTGGTGAGTTTGGTTTAACAACACTTTAGCTAGCTGCCGTTTCGGTGGCTTTCTGAGCTGCACTGGTTTAACTGAGCTTCCTCCACTTAGTCCTAAAACCCACTGTGGTCATGCAAACATTCATCCCCACTGCCACAAGGCCTTTCAGGCTACCCCAGAGCAAAGACTGAGACGCATAGTGAAGGCAAATAACAGTTCAAGGCTTTTGAACCTTGGGAGAATTTAGACATATTTCATACTTAGTTATACAGTCTGTTTTACGTAAATTAGAGCTAATTGAAGTGTCTCTGCGATCAAGTTGTGTTTATCCTATGAAGCAGTGGCCTGAAAACACACCGACGAGTAATGTTTGCTTTAATTGAGTAATGTTATGTTTTGGTTGAGTAACTTTTGTTCTAGTCAAGTAACATTTATTTTAGTCAAGTATTGTTTATGTTAGTCAAGTAGTGTTTATTTAGTCAAGTATTGTTTATGTTAGTCAAGTAGTGTTTATTTTAGTCAAGTATTGTTTATTTTAGTCAAGTAACATTTATTTTAGTCAAATAATGTTTATTTTAGTCAAGTAACATTTATTTTATTCAAATATTGTTTATTTTAGTTACAGTAAGTAAATTTTTTTGTGGTGCCACAGATATAGTCGTCTGCCCCCAGAAATTTAGTGAAGTGAACATGAAATATACTGTAAATCTGTGCCTGTCACATGGTGTAATAGAATATGTGTGTCTGTGTCACATACTGCTGGACCGTAAACACAGGCAGGACAAATCTATCAGAGCAGACCAGAGGTTGGGGGACAGAGTTAGGGCGCCTGAAGCGCGTCAACCTTTCAAGCCAAGGTGTTGTTCTAAGGCAGGCAGCATAGGGGTGAGATGAAAGGCGTGAGGGAAGAAGACACAGTGGCTGGACTGTATCAGCCTAATCTGGATGTAAACACAGCTGCTGTGTGAACTCATGCATGGCCCATAAACCAACTCGCTGTGTGGAATCAGCTCTGACCAAGCCATGAGCTGTCCCTGCTCAAAACCAATTCCCATCGTCAGATTGTTCCAAAGGTGCAGCTTTTGTCTGTGCTGCACTCACTGTTCTCCCACCTCAGACCTTCATGCTGGTGCACAGACACAGTGCCTGTATGTGCATGTTGCCATGAATGATTGAGAATTGTGATCTTTGTGATGTTGAAGACAGCCCCATCGCAGCGCAGCGTTCTTATCATGGAGTCTGCCATGGGTGAAAGCCTTGAATGAGGTAACTCTTCAACACTGGAGGATGACCTCATCGGTTAGTGAAGAGAATGAGTCACAGGCAAAGCACTCAGCACCAGGCCCCAAGCAAAAGTACAGCATCATGTGCATCTTTCTGCTTATCCCACACGGTGTGAACATGCAAGTGAAAGGAATACTTTGAAAAAGATGAAGCAGGAAACAATAATGGAAGATCATTTAGATAAGCATGAGGTAGTTGGAGGAAGGAAGGGTGGGAGAAGTAATAATGGATGAGGAGCAGGAAAGACGATAGGCTTTCCCATGGCGCTTCAACTTTAAAACCCTAAAAAGACAACAGTGGAGTTCAAACATCAGGAGGCAGCTCTCAGCGAGATCGTCTCTATCAAAACACAGCACGGACAAGAGTAACATCCAAAACAAATCCAGCACAGCACTGCTGCAAAATGTGAGGAGGAACCAGCAGGAGCCACATAATGGATAGTTACCAGCGGTGGATAATCCCTCAAAGGTTGTGTAAATGTTGTCTTTTTAGGATTATTGTGTCTTCTTGGCTACTGCTTCACGTTGTTTCCTATTGTTTGTTAAGAGTGAGTTTGAGCAAACACACAGTTTAAGATAAAAACACAGATGTTTTACAGGAATAAAGTCGTGTAAGCATTTCATGCCTACCTTCCCAGAAGTCTGGGTTTATCCAACCCATGCTGGTACAAAGCCTGTGCTTGATGTGAATCAATAAATAGTTAATTAGATTAACACAGCCTGGAATGGAAAATCCCCAATGCTCAAAGATGGACCCAAAGTAACTTTGATTCATTACGGAAAATAACATTTACAGTTACTTTGCTTGGAGATAAACTGTTAGTGGGGGTTAAGGGCTGCACACACATGCAGTGTACTGTCCAGGCTAATGGTGCTTTACTGGTGGCATCTCTGTGTTATTATCATTTGTAATAGAACAGTGGAGTTCAGTACATTCTGTTGCAGCTTGTCTAGAGTTGCTACTGAGCTGCTGGTTGGTCATTTACATCTCAGTTAGCAGCTCCTCGGTCATTTAGGCAGATCAACTTCTATTTAGTAATTCACCAATAATAAAATGTGCAGCAGTGACTCGTTTCATGTCACAAATGGGTCTAATTTTCTATTAGCAAACGTAACTAATCAGCAGCTAAATACCATTTTTAGAATGGTATGAAGCATATAACATTTACCCTTGATTTGTTAAAATCAAAGTCTGACAAATACAGAATTCATGAAAAGGTTTTTATAACCTTTATAAACTAAAACCAAAATCCTCCAGAGCTGCTTTTCCAGTTATGAAATGTTTTCAGTTGGGCCAAATACAGTGGCCATTAGACCTTAGAACAGCTACTGCATATGGAAATCGTGTTTATTATCAACCTCACACCTTTTCTTGTCACATTCACATTGCAGAGAGAGAAGCATTCCAGTCCAAGCACACTGGAGGCCCAGATGCTGACAGGTGCACCTCGCTTTAATGATCATAAAGCTTGATTTGTGCTTTGCTCAAGAAATACGCCACAACAGGCCCGGATCAGTTTACCAAGAAAGGTCAAGACGGGTGACAAGGAGGTCAAGGCCCACAGTGAAATCCATACAAACCTCCAGCTCGACCCAAGCCTGACCTATCAATGCCGTTACATTAGCCTGTGGTGAAAGATCACATGAATAGAGCAGTTTATTTAGCAAGTGATAGAAAATAAGGGCAATGAGGGTTTGGATGACTAAGCCTCACTTGAGCTGAGATTAGCCCACCATCTCTTAATTCCTGTCATGGCTGGACATTTCTTTGCTCCTACATCAAAGGGGCTGTGCAGTTACTGAATAAATGTCCAGGTTTTTAGAGTCTAGTAAAGGAGAGCAGCATGTGTTGTGGGGAGCAGCGCCATGTGGTTTGCGGTAACTCTGAGGAAGGAGATTATCGCTTTTTGCCAGCTCCACATTGCTCAATGTAAAGCTGGGGTTTTGGGTTACGAGACAAGGTGAGAAGAGGTTCTGTAATTCAACTCTCGTGGACACGCTGCACTTATTGAAGTAACCTAAACCACTGGCTTTTAATCCTTCTCAGTTGAGATTGTAATAAACAGGCTCAGCTTGCACCACTTAAGTCAATCAGGTTTATTGCTGTAAAGGTTCATGATGAGGCTAATGTTGTGATGTTGTGGCTGCAGTAAATGGCCTAGAAACACAGGTTCTCGTGCTGTGAAAACTCCTACATTTTACACAAGAGCCAATTTTACATCAAAAATTTTTTTACAGCGTTCATATTTAATATCTAATTCTGGCAAACACAGTTTGTGCCTGCATCAATCAATGAACGTCAGAGGACTTTGTTTCCTTCCAGAACTTCTGTTGGCCTAATGCAGCATTTCACCAGGCTTCTCAGCAGAACAAGGCAGCGCCACATTCATTGCTTCGTATCTGCCCACTCTTCTCCACTAAAGTCAGTATTAACACTGAGACCCAAGTAGCCTGCAAACGCACAGCTTTATCTCCAGATATTTGGAGGCAGCCCTAGTTTGGTGCAGCTCTTGATAAGTCTGCTTCGAATTAGAGCGATTTGCTCATGCGATGCGGTGCCCAATTGTTTCTTTGCTGAGCTGCATTTTTCAGTTGGCTGCCTGTTACGGCAAATCAAATGAAAGTACTATGGCATAGTATTTATCTGATTATACCCAAATTAGCATGCACATATTAGATGGTTGCAGACTTCTCACTAAGGACATTTACCTAAAAACACATCTCAAATTCCTGTGGATCTGGATAAAGCACTCAACTGTCACAATGTCCAAAACCATAATCTGTTTCCCACATGAAAAATTTTACTGAATTGCAGACTATGTAGTGAAAGCAGTTAAATTCTGATTTATTCAGCTTGGGAACATTTCTCCTTTCTCAACGATGTTGCAGGAATAATAAAGCATAATAATAAGTATTTTTTTATTGGCTAGAAAACACTCGTGTGTCCTGCAGCTGGAAAAACAGCTTAAATTTAGACTAGTTGAATGATATGGTTGAATGGTTAAACATGGCAGTCTTCTTCATGTTTGGTGTTATTCTTGTATTATGATGAGTGGTAAAAACACCGGCTGCCAGCGGAGATGCTGCAGTGCAGTCCTGAATATTTAAAGTGCCTTCACCTGTGGGGCACTGTCCATTATCACCTGACGAACTGTAAGGGTTGACAGGAAGGCTTTATATGAAACAAGGCATTAACAGACAGACCCTGCTCAGATGTCTACGAGGCAGTGGCCTCTGATCTGGGAGGTTTAACATTTACAGGAAGATCAGTGCTTTGGAACATTGAGCAGACACGCTCTCACCCTCTGCCTTCGTCAGGATTCATTACTGTCACTGTTAAGAGACTAAAGCTGATCATAGAGTGGAAGAATGCAAAGGTTGATAAAATGAATGGAGAATCTGAGAAATCACAGGAAAACAGACTCCACTTGTCGTTTAGAAGGTGAAGAGTTTATTGGCTGGGTGTGTTATCAGTGTCCTAACTCACAGTCACTCTGCTTAGACAGATATGATAGTAGTTTAAACTGAACAGTGCTGGCGTGGGGCTGCAGTTGGAGCTTCACTCTTATTGTCATTGAGTGCTAATCTCACCTTGCACATGTCAGGCCATGCTTTCTGTAAGCAGCTCATTTACAGTTCATTTCCATGCATTAGATCCTTATGATCCAGCTGCAGTTTTACCGGGGTCCAGGAACACAACATGCTTGTGGACAGCTACTCTAAACTCCTGTGGAAAGACTACTGTGTCACGACACACCCTTGACTCGCTGACATTCTTCTGACCTCACGGTGGGAGAGGATGTAAATGAGCGAGGCAGAAAAGGAAGCGGAGCCACCACCCACTCTCATCCTTTTTCAGTCCCCTACAGGGACATTGTCCCGCGTCGCCGCTTAGCATCAGAGCAGCTCGGTCCGGTTGCTTTGTTTTCTGGGTTAAAGGTCGGGCTGTGTTCTAAGTCACGTCTGCGAATCCCAAGTGATGTCATGAGTCATGAGTCACAAATAAAAGTCTTCAGACAATTAGATCCTGAAAATGTGTTTGCTTAGAGGTCACAAAATTTCTTTATTGACTGCAACAGTATCACCGCAGACACCACAGATGATCTGGTAATCTGAATGATGGTAAGGCGGCTCAAACTATTAAAGTTAAGATAGTAAAAAGCTGCAGTATTAGGCCAAGTGTTTGTTTTTATGCAGAGGAACAGTGAGTCCTCGAGGCAGCAAACATACAATATGCCATGGTGGTAGCCAACGGTGTGTAATGCAAGCTTTTAATTGTATGCTTTGGACGCAGAAACAAAGAAAGCGTCACTTTGTGTTACACTGAGGGTGAAAAGACCTTGAGAAGGTTTCTGTAAACACGACAGGGGCTGTGTGGTGTGTGCTGTGGTGGAGAAAACATTGGCTTCCCCTCCAAAATAAACTTGACTCATCACCAGGAGATGGTGGGATTCTATCCTCTGCGGGTCTTTGATGGGAATTGGTCTTGGCCAAGGTTAGAAGGAGTTGGAGAGGAGCTACGTCATGTACGCACATTCTCACTTTCTGTCTATTTGAACGCTGTGATTGGCCAGAGGACAAACAAAGCATCTGCCTGAACTGCGGCTTTTCCTGATCAACCATATCACGAGTTAGTAGAATAGGACTGGACCTTGGTTCTGGATCTTGGTACTCTAAGCTGAACCTACTGCTGTTTCTGGACTGAGTTTTCTGTTAACGGCTCTGGGGTGAAGTCACCAGCCTTCCCTGCAGCGCAGGTTGGACCCATTCAACTGTCTGTTGTCTTTGGTGGAGTCACAGTTTGAACTCTAACATGTAGTTACGCCTCCACCCCAGCACACAGGTAGCTAAACACTTTGCTGAAGCTAGACCCGTGTGACCAGACCCACTCGAACAAGATCCTGCAGTTCTGTGTGAAAGCCTTCTCTGGGTCATAAAGCCACTGAACAGGCAGGAACAAAGAAACACACCTACAGTACACGCTGTCACACAGTGTGTGACAGAGCAGCAAAGTGTGAGTACTGTACTGTATGCACCACACGCAGGTGAATGTGACAAGCAAACAGGAAATGATGTAGCATGTGGCGAAGGTGGCCAAGTGGTACAGTATGTGACAGATAACACAAACATAAATGCACTGGTCACATATTTATTTGTCAAAATATCTAAATAATTGTGTACAACTTTTTAGCTCTATCCCCCAAAAACACAATGTAATAAATAAATTGTTTTTTGATACTTTTTCAGTAGTTCCTGTAATTTATTGTTAGAATTTGCTTTGAAATTTGAAAACATTCACACCATTCACGGCTTAACATCCAAATGAAGTGTCACTTACTGAGCTGCTCACTGCTCCACAGCAGTTAATGGAAAGAAGGTGTGAACAGTGGAGCATTCGATTCTTTAACACTCTCTTCACAGCATTACTCATTCTCTTTTCCCACCCACGTTTTTCCAAGCTCACTTGGGAAGAAGCTTTCTGCTTTCCTAAAGGCTTAATGGTTTCACAGTTTTAGATTAGACCTATTTGTGGTGTCAGCTTTGACAAATTACATTCAAGATTTCTTCAATGCCAGAAATCACCCAACTGCTAAGCAGCATGTCCGGAATCCCCGACTGGGTGTGCCCTCACTTTGTTCCCCACCCTGTCACCATATCATGTTAAATAATTCAAGCTGCACTGAAGTGTTGGGGGGGGGGGGGGGGGTTCTGGACGGTGGGGCTCTCTGGTCTCGGCTGGTACTGTAGCTGTCTCACAGGACCTGGTCACAAAGTTCAAAGTTGGAGCGCACACAGTTCTCCTGTTTCCTGCAGGAGCTGTGTTCTCCTCCAGCTGTAGGCCGAGAGCGCCGCAGGTCCAGTCCCTTTTAAACCTCTAAGCTGCAGCCATCGCACATCCCTTCCAGCTCCACGGGTCTACGTCGGCCTATATCCGCATCGGAGTCCGCATCAGGGCTTGTGCTCAACATACAGTGAATCACACACATCCTCTGTCTCGTTGGGTTTATACACGCAACATCATATTAAATCAAAATTAAAATTGCAGCATTTATTCTTGGCTGTGTTCAAGAAAATGTAAATCAGCACACATCTGTTGTCAAACAACCTGTAGGGGCTCCATTCACAGCCAGAAGTGTTTAGTTGGACCATGTTGATGTTGAACTGTGCAGCAAACACCGGAATGACGACGATCAGCTCAGGGCGGGTTATGCGACCAAACACTGGCCTGTGGGAGCAGTGACAGGGACCAGTGACTGGGACTAGTAACTGGGATCAGTGACTGGGACCAGTTACTAGGACCAGCACAGAAATCTGTGTGTGTGCGAAATAAAAAGAAAAAAAACAGCCATGTTTTTGCTAAAGGACACGCAGCGTTTCCATGGTCCTGAAACAAGACAGGACTTTGTAACTCTGTTAAACCATTCCCGTGGCCGTGCTCTGTTATATGGAAACCCGGGCTTGCTTTGTTAATCACCAGGAATGCACTCTCTGAGAACTTCCCCAAACCCTGACTGCTGACAAGTATGCCATCAAGAAGCCACAAGGCATGTGAGCGGCAGAGCACCTACGCTCCGGTTTCAGGAGACGCGCTGGCCTATCTGCACTGACTTGTTTGGGTTGGAGAGCCCGAGTCAGAGCAGAAAGGAGAGACCGGGCGAAGGACCAGCGGCCTCTGAACTTCAGAGCGCTGCTGTTACAGTTGGCCCACTGTAAACGGAGCGCAGCACGCGCACGCCACCGTTTCCACCAGGATGTTTTCTTTTTACTGGGCAACTCTAAAGCCTGACGCTCATTAATGCTCATAGAAGTTATGATTATTATGATTGATTTTAACTTAATAAGCTCCTGGGTATACATTAAATATTGCTAAAGCATACTTTATCATTACCTACACTTTGCTAGCATGCACCATCGTCTGGCAGCTGATCCTGCTGAGACCAGTCCACAGCGTTAGGTTCCCACCAAGAAAGAAAAGGACTGGACCTGGACTGGAAAGAAACGAACCCACAGTTAAAGCTGCCACTTCAGCACCTCCTCATGGTTTTACAGTTATTACAGGCACAGAAAGACAGAATGTATCTTCAGTAGACGGCTCTACAGTATATTATTACAGTACACAGTATATTAGTAGATGGATGCATTTGTTTGTGTATTACTGTGTGTTTATGAAGTACAAACTGTGTCAGTTTTTTTTTTCAATAGCAACTCACAACAATGTTTCAATATTTAAATTCTGTACATCAATACTACTGTATATGTACAGTATGAGCTGATCACTATTCAGTGATTGGGACTGGGACAAACCAATAGATGATGAAGCCTGTATGTGTGATGTTTAAAGGATGCAGACCATGCAACCATTTCACCAGTGAGTCTAATGAAGGGCTGTGATTTACAGTTTAGTGTCATTTCATTCTTTTTTACTTTATTTACACATTGTACAGAAACAGTGAATTAGTTGTTCTTAGTAGTTCTTTATCTATGTGGTGCTATAGTAGACCCACAGTGTATTTTGTTTCGTGTCGCCATAGTGACGGCAGATTTGGAGGCAGGATGTCTGCATGTGGTCCTCTTTGTCCCATGGCTGAGTGAAAGGAAGGATACAGGCAATTAGACGAAGGGATGGATGCGTTACAGCATCTAACAAGCAGCCAAGGCCATGTTAGCTATGTGAAGGCTGTTGAAAGATTTGAAGTTAGACCCAGGTCTAACTAACATCATTCCCGGGAATGATGTTAGTTGGTTAGAATTCAGGTTAACCTGGTGACTTCAGTGCTGGCAGACCTCCGTCAGCCACATTGGGGGTGGGCAGGTCTCACTTATGTTTAGCTGAGTCAGATCTCAGAGCCATGCTTGGGCCGTGTCTAAGGGCTGTGCCAAGGCCCAGGTGTGGGCTATTATTCCCCATCTGGACAATATAATCCTGGTCCTCCAGGAGCAGCATGGGGTCGAGGCGCGCAGACCAGAACACGCAGTGCTCAGATTAGCTTTACAGCATAATATTTGACCCCCCTTCTTGTGTTGCCATGAAGCCAGTCAATCATCAGAGAGTTTCTCCCTCGTCCACCCAGTTTAAGTTTGGTTTACACTTATTCCCTCCAGCTGTTAATGTTAAACTAATCAGAGCCATTTGTGCTACTTGAAAAGGGGAATTTTAGATTTACATCATTATTTGCATCTACAGTACTTTGGCAAATGTCCTCTCCGTAATATGTATGACTCCTGTGTGGCTGACGTATTTGGCGTTAGCAACAGATTGCCTATATTATGCATAAATGAATTATGCATCAACTGATGACTCACCACACAGAGCTTAGCAGCAGCTAATCCTGGCAGGCCTGCTGTGTTTGTGATAGCAGGGCTGAGCATGCAGCTAGGTTGCAGCTCCACATTTTAAAGATGACATTTCATGGAAACTCGTCCTAAATATAGATCCAGACAAACACAATAAACAGGCGGAACTACATAAACACAGTGCGATGACGATGCCGCCTTTGTTCCCAGGGTTTACGAGGTATGCAGGCTCCCTCACAGCTCGGCCGCTCTTAACACGTTTGGTCCGTGATTACCTGTGGGTTGTTATAGCCGTCTAGACGGAGGCGACGGGACCTGGGAAGTCTGCTCGTGGTTCAGATTTAGGCGAGAGGCTGTGTCGTATGGTCATATCATTCTTTTTTACTGTAGATACTGTAAACTACTTGGACTGATTCCACCCTGACTTTCTGAGCAGAGCTTCTGACCCATGGGCTGTTCTTTACAACATTTATTCCTCCAATTAAATTCGCTGTATGCAAGTTTTAATTAAAATGCAAAGTACCTGTTACGCAACACGGCGACATGTCATTCATTAAAGGCACAGAAAAAGTCACTGCTCATTAAATGCGCTGTCTGGAAGCCTCGTTGTTTTCCAAAATGATACAAAAAGTCTTTTTATGTATGCAGCACCTTGTTAAAATCTTCCAGAGTGAGCATCCTTTCAAAGCACATGTATTACTCAGCATCTCATTAATCAGGGCAGAGCTTTTTGAACTCAGCTAGGATGTGGTCACGGGTTTAATTGACAGGTTTAGAGCCAGAAAACTGACTGACTGTGAAGCCCAAATTCATAGCTTCTGACAGTAAAGCCTGAAGGAAGAAGGATACTGTAGCACACACCCATTATAAAAACAACGTCCTACAGTCACTCGCAGTGGGTCACACACGCGCCTACATTTCATGTGAGTTCAAACTAAACATCTACAGTAAATAAATACATATGTGTATTTGAAACTATTGTTAGTAATTACAACTTAAATGCTCTCTGCTGTTGACCTGAAGGAGCAGAACTAGTTACTTCACTGGGTTTGCATGGCGTTGGTCCTATGTTGTCTTTGTACATCTACTTTGCTTTTTAATTCATGTTGTTTATATTCATTTGCATGCTCAGCTTCTTTTGATGTGACACAATTCAAAAATCAAATCACTTTATTTTTTGGCACATTAAGCACTGTTTACATCGCTGCTAATAATAAATAATAAAATAAGGTTTTATACTAAGTCCCATTTTCTGCAGTGTTTTATGTCCCAATCTTTTTTTAGAACCTATCACACTTCCACAGGAAACCTAATGCTACAGTGTGCCATACAAGTTTTCTCTGGCAGGTTCTAGCACAAAAATTTATCTTTAGCTCATGTTGTTGATCTAAAACACAAAATATACTTGAGCAAGTTTCCCTCAAAGCATTTAAATTCATTTTCTGGTTTCTGTTATTGATTTTATCGGAACATTTTTGAACTCTTGGTGTCATGAACGGTACAATATTCCACTACGGAAGGAGGCAAAGTGTAAACACTGGTGCGGGTGCCATGGAATGATTCAGAGGCTATTTGAGTCTGTGAATGAAGGAAGTAGGAAATGAGAAATAGTCTAAGGAATGTGATTGGTTTTGCTGGCACTTCAAATGCAGCATGGAATACTAGAGCAAGATGGAAGATTTTCTGTTTGTACTGTTGAAACAAATTATTTTTGTTGCAATTTACTATAAATACAGCACTGGGTGTTTTGGCAGAGCATTAGGAAACAAACCATCAAGAACAGCACCATGTTGATCTTGCTTATTTGCCCAAGAGTGTTTATTAATATTTCCTAAAACAGATGCCTGAAGGAAGATTTGCATTCATTTTTTATTTGCCGTAACCCATGACAAATGATGAGCAAATTTAAAAATAATTTTGTATATAATCACAAAGTCTGAAGATCAACCTCTTGGATCTATTGTACTGAAACTACATCAACCTAATGTGAACTGGGCTGCTGGATTAAGACATTCGTGGACAGACGAGGGGAATAGGGAATTATCGCAATGCTACTACAGCAGTAACCCTAGTGAGTGGAACTACATGAAGAGAATGTGGGCACTATGGATACCTCAAGACCTAACATCTGAACTAGCGCCAAAACAACTAGTAGTTGTAGTAGTGCTCTCATGTCCGCAAGAAACAGCAAGTCACAACTAGAGATTAATGAGGTACAACACAACATAAATGCTACGACAAGGGGGAGCCAGGTGACCAGGTCAGGATCATCATTCTCCCCACAATCAGAGAGCACAATAACACCTGACCTAAGAATGAAGATCATGGCTAAAATAGACACCTGAAACTCCTGAGCCTGAGTCTGCTAAGATGTGATTACAGCACTACAACAATACCAATCATGACCATTACTGAAACCAATAAACTGATATACAGAATACACATATCCTTAGGTACTTGGCTATAAGATCAAGCCATAAGTGTGCAGTATCCTTCATGAAAATGGTGTTTGGAGGCTAAGATCAAGGAAATACTGAAAGAGGTTAGACTATTAGCAACATGACCATACCTGATGCTTTGGAGACTGTATCTCTTCAATCCAAGAGAGGCTCGCCAAGGCTGGAGACTAAAGAAAGGCATATGGGAGAAGAAGGCATCACATAACAGCAATGCCAAGTAGCTGGTGGACTTGAGAGCAAACCTCAGCAACCTCCCCAAAGCTCTAGTAAAGATCACAATGGTAGACATCCAAGAGAAAGTCTCAGGTATGAAGCACCAGGCCCTGACATCATCCATGCCTACTGGCTGAAGAAGCTAACCTCATTCCATGAACGCCTTGCAGCAGAAATGTACAAGCTACTTGTGGAGGGAACTCACCCTGAATGGTTAACAAGATCTTGAAGAACCCCCAGAAGGGAGCATTCATATCCAACTACCACACAATAACCTGCCTCTGCACAACATGGAAGCTCCTGTAATGCACCATAGCAGTCAAGATGAGTAGGCACGTGGCTCAACAAATAAGCCTTCGAGGAATGCTGGGAACTATAGTATACAAGTTCAACAGGACTCTAAGAACCTTCATTCAGAGTGGAAAGTGGAAAACAACTGTAGAGGCCAACTTCGACCCGACAGGCCAAGTCTACATCAAGTGCGGCATACACTAAGGAGATGCTCTGTCCCCGCTGTTGTTCTGCATAGGCCTGAACCCCCTCAGCCAGATTGTCACCAAGACTGGTTATGGGTACTGACTATGGAATGACGCAATCATCAGCCACCTCTGGCTGACATGGATGACATCAAGCTGTATGCCAAGAATGAATGAGATATGCGACCAAAGCGACGCGCTGATACATACAGTACCACTAGGATATACAGCCAAGACATCGGAATGTCATTCGAACTGGATAAGTGTGGATCTACCATCCGACCACATACAAAAAGAGGAAAGGTAGTCAGGCCTGAGGGGGAAGAACTACCAGAAGGCAACATAGCAGATGTGAAAGACAGCTACAAATGCCTTGGAATCCCACAGGCAAATGCCAAAGCCAAAGAGGCCGCAAGGAGAACAGCAACCACAAAGTACCTCCAAAGGGTAGGACAAGTCTTGAGAAGTCAGCTGAAAAGGAAGAACAAAAGTCCAGGCAATCAACACCTATGCCCTCCTGGAAAGACAAACCCCTGCATGATATGTACCAGCAGCAGATAGAAGAAGCGGTTGATATTGACAAATCCTACCAGTGGCTCGACAAAGTTGGACTGAAAGACAGACAAAGAGGCACTAATACTAGCATCACAGGAGCACGTTCTAAGAACCAGATCAATAGAGGCTGGGATCTACAATACCAGGCAGGACCCCAGGTGCAGGCTGTGCAAAGATGTCCCTAAAACAATCCAGCACATAACAGCGGAGTGCAAGCTACTGTAGCAGACAGGGCATACATGGAATGCTATACAAGTGGTCGGCATAATGTACAGGAACATCTGTGTTGAGTAACGGCTGGAAGTCTCAAAGTCCAAATGGGACACACCTCCAAAGGTGGTTGAGAATGACAGAGCTAAGATCCTGTGGGACCTCCAGATACAGACTTAGCTAAACTAGAGAATAAGGCTGTAATGATAAATGCAGTAATCCCAGGTGATAGCAACATAAGGAAGAAGGGGCACAAGAAGGTCAAGAAGTACCACGGGCAGAAAGAAGAAATAGAGAACATGTGGAGGGGGAGGGCACAAGTGGTCCCCGTTGTGATTGGAACACTAGGGGCTGTAACTCCCAAGCTGGGAGAGTGGCTCCTGCAGATCCCAGGAACAACATCTGAGACCTCTGTACAGAATGGTGCAGTCCTGGGAGAAGCTAAGATTCTGCACAGGACCCTCAAGCTCCCAGACCTCTGGTAGAGGAACCAAGCTTGTAGGAGTAAGACTGCTCCAATAGAAGGCGTGAGTGGGGAATTTTTTTATATATATATCACATATAGATGAAGAGAGCTTTATGACATGGACTGAACTGTAGATAATCACACCTTCACCAAATCTGGACACAAACTCAAGCCTATTAAATAAAGACACTTTCTACACTTTTTACGCATAAAATTCAAGAGTTTTCTACAGTATTAATACTTTGAGTAGAGAAAACAGTATTTTACATTATTTTTTCCAATGCATCATGTGAATACAAGCAACTAGTGAGCCCACATGCTTGAGACAATCGTCCAGTTTAAATTTTCCCCCATCTTCATCCGTCAGTTTAATAGGTCAGAGTTTTTTTTTTTTTTGCTTGTTGGAATTATTAAAGTACATAACATTTACAAAACAAGTCCTATTGTGCATGATGAGTGTAGATCTTTACAGTTGCTAAATGATGCAAGGTTTGGCCAGGGATGTCTAAATTTTGAAGATAAAAGGGACGAATGGTAGTAACATTTCTCTCTCTTTAGAGGAATTTGTGACATTTCAAACTGACAATGGACTTCTTATTATCATCCTACAATTTTCCCTGCCTGTTCTGCGTAACTTAAATGGACACATTTGAGTGTACAGAGCTTATAAACATATCTAAATTTTCCATTCAATTGTCACTGTACATGAAAAGCTGGGTATATATATTTATTTAGTTTAAGATCTTCCTCACAGGAAGGATATGGCCAGTGCTGTAAATGCTAAAGTGAGTGTTGCATAAATGGTTTATGTCATTATTAGTATGTCGGCGTGCAAAAAAATGTATAACCTTTAACCCTTAACACCCACAATTGTTGGTCAGACAGTTAATCGGAATCAATCCTAAGAGAGACATCAAGGCTACACAAGGCAAAGTCCCATCTAAAAGAAGAGGATCATTCAGAAAAAGTTGACTTCGATCAATCCTCCTGTCTCTAGTCCAGTCTACTAAGAACTAATGGACTTTGGCTGGGACTATACTGTATGAGTCAAACATCCAAACTCTCTGCTTCAAGTTAGCCATGCACATACAGTAAGTTCTGTTTTGGATATTCATTCACTTTCACTTCTGTCATGTATTTACATGTTCACTTGGTGAATGGATTTGACAACCCTGCACTCCTATTGCACTCAGCCACTTTAGTTTTATAGTTATCCAGTGACACACTTGTGTTTAAGTTTCAGTTTTTAGACTCCAGACAGACAGACCACTGGTTTAATTAATATGCTTGAAATTTATGTTTATTTATTTTTGTTCAGAGGTTTTGCATGTATAAAGCTTTGTGAAAAAGTTAATAAAAACATTTTGAGGCTCAGTTTTTGCAAATTACAATTTGAAGTCACAATTTTACTGTGTGTAATGTGGGAGAGCGTATGAGTTAGAACTTAGATAATAATTTGATAATATTTTGGACAAAATTAAAATCGATGCAGCCATGTTAGCTAGCAAAATAACAGCTTTTGCTGTATTTACCAAAATTTTATTAAACTGTAAATTCCAGCTACAAATATTATTATTTTTTGACTACCTGTATATCTCTGCATACCTCTACCTGTATAACCGCAAATAAGTAAAAATCATTAATGCCGCATGGCACACAGGATCTGTGACTATCGGCCCATTTTTTCCTGAAAAAACGGTGTGTGAATGGTTAAAGTGAGTAAATTCACACTGACAGATGTTAGCCTGGTTCACATCTTCAGTGGTTAATTTCTAATACAGATGACACAGCTAGGGGACCTGACTGTATATTTATAGAATGAGATGCTTAAGTGACCTTTTTATTAGTCAGATAGAACCTAAACACTGTTTACACCTGTCACTGTTTAGCAAAGGTGCCTGGATGTGACTGAATACCAAAACCGGAACATTTTTTCAGATCATTCTGAATTCTGACTCAGATCTGTTGAACAAAGTTGAAACATAAATATTGGGCTGAAATACAGTATGTAGTCAGACAAAATCCCCACACAAGCTGTCAGCTGTCACACTGTGAGCCAAACTATTAGGTTCCATTAGGATGGAGCTGGAAGCCAGGTCAGTCCAAACGCTTACTGAGTTTACCCCCTGGTTCACGACACCATCACATCCTCTCTGTTTAGGAAACAAAAACTTCCACAAATGATTCATTTGTTCTGAAATCGTCTCAAAGCAAACAGAGGAGCGCACACGTGAGTTGTGTGCTCTCCAGTAGGTCAGTGCAGCTATCGTCATTTGATAATGGGAGTCCCAGCCCAGATCAAGTGCTTCCATCTGTGGTGACCAGAGAAAATGTTATGATTAATTAATAACAAGATTGAATGTGCCAGATGTTCCCCACGAGGCCAGTTGCTGTGTCCAGTAAAGAGACCCCGTGGTAAAGCACTGTAAAAGCAGATGCAGGCTGAAGGCTGATACTCCAGCAGCTGCCACGTACTGTACATGAAGCACACGCTAATGCTCAACAGAGGCTGCCAGCTATAGAACCCAGGTGATGCTGCCGCCATCACTGTGTTATGGATTTGATGCTGGACTTTTCATGAACAGAGAACAATGCAGTGTGAGCTCTTTGCCGTGTGGAAGCTTTCTGACGCGCTCTGCCCACGTTGCAGGGAGCAGAACCCGATACGAGATGGCTCCGCTCCCTGCTCGCCTCGGACTGATGAAGAACTGGCCGCAACCTGCACCGTGTGTGCGTCACTGTGTGCTTTTGCACTGTGAATCATCACTGAAGAGCAATCAGCTGTTTTCTTCCTGGTTTCTGAGTCATGTAAACATATTTTATTATACAAGCACCCAGCTTCTCTCAGACCAAAGTTTAGCATCAAGCATCAGTTCATGTTTCGTGGCCATTGTTGAGCCTCTCTTTTATACGCTCATGGTTTGTTTCTATCTGGCCGACACACTGCTTAAATAAGCACTGGTGTATTTATATATTAGGCTGTAAAACAAACAGTCGATACTCAGATTCCTTGAAGGGTCTGGTTAAATAGACAAGGCTCATAAAGGAATTGGCCCAAGACACTGAACACAAGCTTATTTGACTAAAGGGAAGTGGAGGCAGTTGGACAGAGCTAAATACTGAACAGTAAGTGTTTCCTGTGGAGCAGAAATGACCTGTGCATGGTCCAGGCATCATACATACACACCTCTAACCTATGAAGCTGTAAACAGAAGATGCGTCAGCTCTGAGCTCAACAGGCCTGGTCGTTCTGCTGCTGGATGGACTGAGCTGACTCTCCTGTGGCCTCCTCTCCTGATGGAGAAGTGGAGCTGAATCTGACTTCACTTGATAGATGGAGTAGCGTCCGCTGGCTCTCTGGGATAGTTTGGCATTGCAGGTGGCTCGTGTTGCAGAGGGATGATATTTCCATGCATCAGTTTTACCACAGATCTGTTGGGACCTTCCAAACTTCTGTTTCTCATTCAAGAGTGTGTTTATTACGTACTGCAGAGCTTTTAAAGACTTGGTACATTGCTTTTATGGTGGAGGCTTGTTGCAGCTGTGCAGACTATGTGTTGATGGTAGTTTAAATCTCCTTCGTATAGCTTTTGCTGTCTAAAACCTACATGTACATGTAATATAGAATTTTGGTTTCATACAGTAGTTGAAGACATTGTATAAGTCCTGTAGGTAAACTGATGCAATAAACTCAAAATGAAAGCCTTCACATTCATCAAATGCAGGTGGAGCCGAGATGAAAGCCAGTCTCTGTCCATCAGACACAGACAGAGCATGAAGACCGCAACACTCAGCCACCATAAACACAAGAACCACTAGTAAAACTAATACTAGCAGAGAGAGCAAAAAGTCCCTTCGATGAGAAAAAAACACAATAATGTAGGAACTTTGCACTTCTTCTGATGTGACGTTGAAGCACTGCCTGCAGTTCTCATCCTTAATGGATTGAGATAATGGCTGGACAAATCGTTCCCAGGCACCATCTCCACTCTGCCCCACTGAGTTCAGGGATCCGGGGAGTAAAATAATCCGATTTTTCTTTCCTTTATCTTCCAAACTGCACAGAAGAAGCAAGCAGGCTTTGAAATGCCATGTCTAGTTGTCACGACCCCTTTTGTGTCCCCTCCGCCCATCCATGGACCCAGCTTTACACGCCATCCCTCTTCCAAGGGCTCACTGTCACGGCCTCAAATAAACCTGCTGAAAGTGCCAGCCATGTTTTCCATTTTCCTGTCGTTCTTTTTTTCCTCGTTCTTTCTTCCCCTGTGTTTATCAGATTCTGGCCTCTCCCAAAATGAGGAGTCTCTCATGGTTGAGTGGTAGAGTTCATGCTGAGGTTTGTGGAAATTCACCAGGTCTCTTACAAACTGATGTGGTGAGAAAAAGCCTGAGTCTGATCACTGGGACGTGAGCCACGCCAAGCTCCCCTGTGTCAGGATTGAGTATACAATGCATAATAAGCACTTCGGCTGCGTGCTAAGTTGGTCCGGTCATGACATCTTTAAGCCGGGGGTCGTGCCAGCTCTCCTGTTACAAAGACAAATTGTGCATGCAGAATTTCCTGGAGTGGATCCGAGAACGCTCCCCCAGCCTTGCAGCCTTACACGCAGGCTCTCTGCAGAGGCTTGCACTTGAGGGATTTAGTGGCATAATTTAGTCTCTGCCCTCGGCTCAGACCCCACCGGCACCCGGAGAAGGAGACGGTTGAAGCAGCCACCTGAGCGTAGGTGTAGGAGTCACTAAAGATAACACTGACCCCACCCTGGCAACCGGGAATCCAAACAGGCTGAGACACCTTGAAAAGAATGCTGCTTTGGACGATCCCCATTTATCAGCAACAGGTGGATCTAATAATAATCACTGTTCAGTCAGTGCTAGGTTCTTACAGATCTGTTAGTTTACTCTAAAATATGTTGTGATCATTTACGGTTCTAATAAAATAATGAACCACAGAAACCTAAAAATAACTAAGGTAAATAAGATTACAGTTTGTGGTACTGGAGAACCTCCCCTGGTACCGCCAAAATAAAGGACAATGACCAAAGGTTGACAAAGAGTTCTCTGCCTTCTCTGTCTCTGCCTTCAGAATTTTAAGTTTGGGGATTTGTCACTATGAGTTTTAGTGCCTTCCTCAAAATCTGTTCAAGTTCAGATAAATTAGTTAGTTGTTTTGACCTTTAAATAGGATACTGTGACGAGTGATATTACACCATAGATCGGTCATCCAGGCCGTGACCTTAATCTATGGACCTGAAATTGATTAGTCGGGTGTCTTCCCACATGCCTGGAAAATCATGCTGCTTTCCTTATTGGAGCCTGTTACTCTCATTATTTCTCCACACTTTGATATTTATTTATATAATTATAGAAATGTTTAACATTTCCAAATAACATATAGTGTTTCGTAAGGAGTGATGTGTTTGATTAGTGTGGCACATAGTGTACTAGCCCGCTAGTGTTAGCTGCCATTCGGCAACAGGTAAACTCTCGCTACTGATACTTTATGTTGGTTTGTTTCCATTGCCATGTACTGTGGACATGGCAATGTGTATGTCATACAGTAGGTACATGTACTGTACATGTTTATGCACAATTCATTAGAGTAAAGACATCAGTGAGGAAGCATCACTTGTTACTCTCATCACTCATAATTTCTCCCCTACTTAAAGGGCGTAACAATACATTGTCATGTCATTAGAGACAAAACTGAATCCTGGCATAGAAGGGAGACCTGCCCAAAGGAACTTCAGTGACACACACACGTCATGACTTATAGCCTTAACTGTGACGTATCCCTGTGCTCCCCAGAATGAGCTCTCTCACCCGGTGGACTCAGTCAGTAAATGACCCATAGACAAAGAGCATCACGTCATCTCTATAGCCTCAGCCCACACCTCATCCAGATTTGTTTCAAACTGTACTGTCAGTGAGCGTCTATGAACGTGAAGTGTAACATGTAACCGGACAAACACATGTTCTCATCTCTGGCCATTGAGCATCGACAGGTATTTCTGACCAGATGAATGTCCTCGTTAATCTGCAGCAGGTTGTGCATCATTCATCAGACACTGTGTGTCTTAGGGAGTCTTGGCCTGGCTGCCTTCTGCACATAAGCTATTCATCCCCAGTTGGATCTGTGGGTGGTCCAAGATGCTCGATAATTCCACAAATGATGAGAGATGCTGTTGGTGATGGAGTCGTATCTTTAAGTTAGCCCAAAAGGGTACTTCTTCCTTCTTTGGATGTGCAGATCAAAGGCAGTTATTGATACAGGAGATGTCACAGACTGTACAAACACTTCTACTGCTGGTTGTTGGAAGGAATTCCACTTTTAATCACGTCAAGGCCTTTCTCTGCAGCCATCTATTGTAGTAGAGCGTTGATTGTAAGACTTTGCTAGTGAGTGGGTCCAGTAAAGCCGTGTCCAGGACGACCCACTGCTTTCATCTCATGTCCTGGTCAAAGATGAAGCAGCTGATGTTTTGCCCACTTCAAGCTGGGCCGAGCCCAGAACCGACGCATGCAGTGACAGCAGCTCGGAGCTTCAGCTACAGACACTAGTTGCTGTCGTCCTCCCTCTGAAGCTTTTGTAACCGTGTTGTTGTAGGTCGTCCCTAATGGCGGCCACCTCAACAACATCCTGTGAGTGGTGTTGCTCTGATACTGTGGCAGCACCTTGTTTGAGCTGTAAAATGCCCCATGTATATTATCTCTCCTTACTTCTGACTGCTACTGACATGTTGGGCTTGTTGGGCTTCTCGTGGTCCTCGCTTGCGGTTTTCTATGTGCGTATCAGTTTTCCTCCTCTTTTGTAAGCTGATAGTCACAGATAGTAGCAGACCACTGGTACTGCTTTCTTCCTTTTCTCTATCTTTTTATTTTTCCCTTCCTTTATGCATTTCCCCTTTTGGCAGCATAACACAGCAAACCCATCATCTCAGGTTCCCCTCGCCAATCACGACCTGCAATTGGAAATGGATATCCAAACAAAGCGCAATCTATCATCTCCACATCGTGGCTAGTAGGGGTTTTGGAGCAGTGTTTCTAATAACAGCCACAGGGGTTCACATGGAGGCTGGACAGACCGCAAAAAGAGCGACGGGAGCCCAGCAAAGCGCACCACCCTGGGGGCGGACCGAGGGATGAGCTTCTTCAGAACTAAGATAAGGCTGTAACCTCGTAGCCAACGCTGCAGAGTTCATGGACCTGGTGTCAGTGACCGCAGTGCTGTAGCTGAGAAGCAAAGCAAACATGTCACTGAACCCAGAGGGAGCATTTAGAATTAATTACGCTTCTTATAATACATAGTGGACGTTAACAGGTCAAAGAGCAAACAAAGCTTTTCTTTGCTGAAATCCAATGTTTTTTTCTGAGGTTTAGAAATGTGAGCTCCGTTGTGGGTTAGGGTTTAAACTGCTGACATGCACTGTTACTGTGTGAAGTAACAATTTGACTGAAAAGCTTCACATTACATTGGAGTTCTCTCTCAGTTCCCTCGTCTCTCCTCGTTCATTTAAAACTTTTCAGGAACAATGTGAAGAAGCTGATGACTTTTAAAAACTGGTATCAGAGACGGACAATCAGCTGAATCCATCCCTGCTCCCTGTTACTTATTTACATTATGCCTGTGGCTGGCACTTTTTCATTTATTCATACCTGCTAACATGATATTTGTGCTGCTTGTTGCTTTGCATTATAAACACTGTACAATAATAAATTCCCTGTTGGCAGCAGGCAAAGCTACATGTATGGTCTTTGTGAATCTACCCTAGATGGTGCTAAGTGACTTGTTGGAGCACAGAGAAAAACACAAAGACAGGGTTTAAACATACGCTTCTAAATCACAGGAGAAACATCACAGACTATGAAGTTACCTCTGTCTTTTCACCGAAGACACATTATCTGCCTGCTGCCTGTTTGTTTTCCACAGAGCGTTGCCCCTATGCCCGTCTCTCTGCTCATGCAGGTAGCCTGAGGCAGGAGAAAGGAGCTCTTTGATGAGTCAGGGGCCAGGGAAGCGGGCAGCCACCATCGCCTCCTTGTGCATGGGCTCATTCTGTAATGAAATGGCCTGTGTGATGAAGGTCCAGACAATGGGCCTATTCTGTTCCCTGTCCAGACCTGGCTGAGTATAATACCTGTGATTCATTCCCTCTTTCTTCCCCTCTTTCTATTTTTACTCTTTTCGGGTGTTCTTGTTTTCTTTCTTTCTCTTTCACGTTGCCTTTTAATTATGTATCGTTTCTGTTGAAAAGTCAAACAGAGACCCTGAAATGCAGATTGTTCTCATATATCACATGTCATGAAGTCAACATCATCCTTTAATCCAGTAAAATTATGTTGTCTTAATGTTCTGTTGTGTTGTATTTCATGGTTTATGGTGTTTCATTTAGATTTATACAGTATTAGTCACTTTCACTCATCTTGTTCCATATTCATCATAACTTAGAATATGTATGAAATATGTTTGGTGCCTCTTCATCTGACTTAAGCAGGACTTTGGCACAATTCATTATTTAACACTATTTAAACACAAACACAAATAAGCGCTAAGCAGCTTAAAAATGGAAGCCAAGCGCTGCAACAACTCGGCCCTTGATCATTAGCCACCAGTAGGCGCAGACCTCTACAAAAGCAAACGCTTCAGAGGTTTTACTCCACTGAGAACAAATAACATGAGCGGAGGACTGATGTTAACTGGCGCTGGGCACCGTGAAGGCTCTGGGTGGACCATGAACGCCTCTCCATACCGGAGCTTGAGTCATGAGGGACTCCGTACTCAGTACTGCATTGGTTCTACTCACCTGCCATCGGTTCAACCTGCTCTGGCCGTCCTGGTCCTCCTTCCCTTGGCCATGTTGTATGATCGTCCAAATCCAAACTTAGATGCACAAAATAAGAGTGTGAAGAGACACTAAAGCCTCTGACAATGGACTGAGGGTTTCTGGGACTGAAGTGGGGGAGTGTTAGACGCTGTTCTCAGTAGACTACATGGCAAAATCAGAAAAAAATCAACATATCTGTTCTGTTTACACAGATTCACATGAATATTTAAAATATATAATATGAATTAAAAAAGTTGAAAAAAATGTGAAAAACTGCATTTGATACTATGTGGATTCTTATTTCATGAAAGTGAATCTTGGCAAATGCAAACCACACATCTGAGGACATCTGACACTGAATTTCCTCCACCAGCACAGAGGAAGAGCTTTTGATGAGAAAATCAGACGGTGACACACATGGAATCGTCTGGATCCTGTTTCTCCATCTGCCTGGAGGTGTGTCGACCCAGAGATGCTCAGGCCTGCGTCTCCCTTCCAGCGCTGCACGTCTGCGTGAGAGACAAGAAGTGAGGCTTAACTGTGCCTCGGCCAAGTGGGACCACATTCAAACCCGCCTGCTGGAGACCCTCTTTGGAGAGTTTTTATCAGCATGTCAGACGGCCATGAAATGGACTAATTAAACGGCAATGCTCTGCTGTTTCTGCACCACTTCTGCAAACAGTGAAGCATTAAGCAGCCATCCAGACAGCGAGTGGAAGCTATTCATACGTGGTCCCGGGCTGTTTTTGGCAAAGTTCACTTTTTTCTTCTGATTTTAGAAAATGTGATTTGTCCAATTAGAATCAGGAACACGCTTAAATTCCTGGTTTGTCTGCAAAACGCAGCCCATGTCCTAATCGTGGCAGGCTGCACAGCAAAGACGTCCTTGTGTCGTATGAATAAAATGAGCTGGAGGTAAATTGCTAAAATTGCTTGCTAATCTCCGAGCAAAGGACGCCTTTGTGTATGTGCTGCAGTTGGTGTAACGCAAGCCCTGGATCGCCATGAACATGATAGAAGTCTTTAACAGGGTTAAACACATGCAAATATACGGAGAGCTGGAACGGCGCAATCTGATCCTAAATTGTACCGAGAAAGGTCAAGTGTGCACCTGTCGTTACGGGGAAGGCTGGCGGTGGTGATAGGGCGGCCGGTGCTGCCTCCATCTGCCCTCAAAGCCCGTCTCTCAGCTAGGTTGGTCTCAGATGACAAACAGTGGTAAACGGGCCTGACAGAAAGTAACGGATTACCAGACGCTGCACCGCGTGTGTTCCTAGGGAGCAGCAGCAGCTTCAAACACACTTCCATTGAGCCGGGTCCTGTGGGAGCGCTCCAAGGAAAATCACTGCGTCACTGTCACATATAATACTCTTGGCATTTCTGTGCCTGGAAGCGGTTTGCGCTGCAATATTGTGTCTATTCATTTTGTTTCTGTCCGATCACTCTTCTTAAACAAGTCACTTTCTTGAAAAAGGACCAGCACGCAACCGTGCATGGGTTTGGGTCATAATGAGTCCAAGGGTGGGTGCTCATCCACAAGCACCTACTGAGATGCTTCGTCTCATTGACTGCTATGGGTGAAAATACTAACATGCAGATACCTACAGTCCTTTGCCAGTGGTTTTAGCCCAGCGCACAGTCCACACTACCAATGAAAATGCATCCATCCATTATGGTAACTGCTTTTACTGTTAGGGTCAGAGGACATGCAAGCGTCCTTCTTATTAGCTAATGTATAAAGTAATTTGTTTTGTTTGTCCCAAGAGAAACCACTCAATGTGCAAGACAGAAGCACGAGTTGCCAGATTTACAGAGCAGTGGAACCTGTGGGAGGAGAATCCTGAGCTGACATGAAGGTGTAGTTTTGGATCCCAGTCAATTCTCAAAACGAATTTATCTTCCTGACGTTTAACAAATTGAAAAGCTTCTTTTCTTTAATTGTCATGACATCTGTAAACATTTGTTTGTAGATCTATGTTGCAACTCCCAGCTGAGCCATTCACTGTGATTTTACACTGTGTGTTTACTGACATAATTACAGCATTAGTGCTGTACGTACATCGTATTTGGTCTCAGCATCGGCTTCCTCTGTCTGTAACTGTATCTACCTCCACTTAGCATTAAGTGTTTTCTTTACTCTGAATTGTTTTCTTTTGTTGTAGCAAACTAATACTGGTTGTGTTTCTGTTTGAGTATCCCATGAAGTCATGGAGGCAGTATCTACACTGCCAGGCCCCTACTTCTGCATGAAGGGAACACAGCTTTTAACAGCTACGCATGTCTGGCATCTTTCCAAATGTTGCTCCATCCTTTTCACTGACAGTCGTCTGTAACAAAGCCAGAGGACTGAAACCCACAACTGTGCTGTATTAACACAGAGAAATCGTTTTGTGTCAATACAATGGCATTCAGAAATGGCTAAACGATGGATGAAGAGCCTGGGGACTGACAGTAGATCAGCCTCCAAGCTCACTTCAGTGAAGTACAGTGTTTGTGCCCACTGCAGAGCTTGACACCATGAGGTCTGTCTGTCCCATGAGTGCCTGGATTCCTAGGTCAAACAGTTGCACCCTGGGGATCCCTTAAATTGGTGAATGATTCCAGGTGCATTGAGGTTAAGTTACACAGCAGCTGTCCAGCTGAAAAAACACGAGACACTACCACAGAAGCTAATCTGTCATGCCAGCGCACAAGGCTTATACTGTACCATGAGGTCCAGTGTGGAGTAAGTCACAGATTAAATGAGCGAGAGTTGATGTAACAGAAGGCCAAGCACTGGCTGAATGCTCGGGGTTTAAACCTGCTCCTTTCTTTTACTAAATTCAGTTTGAAGCGCTGCTTTTACAACCTCATGAGAGGTTTGATGCTCGTCTGATTTAAACACAATCTGTTCTCACTTTGATAGGAAAACACGCTTTTTGGCTTTTTGGTTCTCACTTTGATAAGATAAGATAAGAAAAACCTCTAATAGTCCCACAGTGGGGAAATTACTGCAAGTACAAACACACACACACTCACACACACACACACGCACGCACGCACGCACGCACGCACGCACGCACGCACGCACGCACGGACACGCACACACACACACACACACACACACACACACACACACACACACACACACACACACACGTTTGTCAGATTTGTCATGTTGTTGACACCCTGCAGGATGAACGGCTCAAACTAGTTGGACGTTCCACACAGTACCTGCAGCGTGTGCCCAGAGAGAGTGGATGTCAGTGTTAGACAGGTAGAAACAAGCCAAGGTGTATCGCTTTCATGCCGAATTAGGGCTAACATTCTGTGGAGCTCCTGGTTGGAGCTCATGCAAGTCAAACATTTGTACGTGAAATTTTTCAAAATAAAGATTACACCTTCAGACGACCTCTGTTGTGAACTGAACTCAAGACACATTAGAGCAGGTTCACAGTGGCGTGTGTCAGAATAAAACACTACTATGATGTTTTAAGATGTGGTCATTACTCCACATTCATGTGACAAACAACTGCATGACTTGAATGTCCCCCATGTCTTACATGTCCCCCACAAAGGAAGTTACAGTAGGCTATAGGACATCTTATGCGAATAACACTACAATTGAAGACAACACATTTGCAGTCCCTCATGAAATCCTGAAGCGTGAGCCCAGCAGATAAACACCTCTGGTAAACTGATTCCTCCATATTGCAGATTTTCCAAACACTTCACGCAAAGCCGGTTTGGCCTCGTCGTAATCCTGCCTGTCCCCAGCTGAGAGGGAGTACGCGTCTGGAAACCGCAGGTGGGACGGAGGCCAGGAAAGCATCGATCTCTGTTCAGAAGGCCTGCCTGCTGCCTTTTTAGCGTGCACGTTCACTCCGTGACTGACAGCTCCAACAATAGGGGTCCAGCCCGAGGCACGTTGTAACTGTAGACGTGTAGTGATCTGGCTCACGTCCAAAGCGTATTAACTCCTCCCGTCTCATTCCCTCGTCTCTCTCGCGTCTGTGTTAGTCACACTCACATCTACACTTTAAGAACATGTGCACTGCAGTCCCGATCGCCCCTCTGGTCCTAGACCATGGAATCTAGATTTATGTCTAACCTGTTAAAACTAGTCTGATTCTTACATAAAACCTGCATGTAACTGTAACTAAGATGAATTAGAATCTTTACAATGAGCAGTTTGTCAGAAACTGAACATAAGTAACACAACAAACACACCAGACACTGGACTGTGCTCATGAAGCTACTGTACACAGATGAACTACAGTAAGTATCATGACTGAACCTGAATGACTATTTATAACTTATATATAACTTATATATAATGTAAAACCCTTTTTTCTTCCTCCTGTGTTTTGGACAGACTCTGGTTTAGGACCTGAGGATCGCTTGGTCCTGCCTTTAGCGCCGCAACCAGCTTCTGCCGAGCACACACTGGGACCACACTGTGACAGGTGTGTCATCGTGATTGAAGCCCCAAAACAAGTAACCCGGAACTAAGAGACAACGGTATAGACTAATAAAACAGTAACACAAATACAGGCAATTGCAGTTTTTTGAGAATGTTCAATAGCTAAATTAAACTAAATTGGCTCAGGCACCCAGTAACAAGGTGCTAACTCATTTATGATACTGTAAGTCTGAACCGCGAAAGGTGTCTACCAGTCCATCCAACATGCACCGTGGATTAGCAGCTAATGCTACTAAGACCAAAACAACAAAGCACGTGATTTTTGCTGGAGGGGGAGAGCAACCAACCTGAATGCAAAAGAAAGCAACAGCACGCAGTACGAGTTCAGAGTGACAGCTCAGCTCAGCAGCTCAGTGTGGACGAGCCTTGGGCTCCCAGTGCTGGGCGTGATGTGTGCTGTCTGGCTGGGCACATGGAGCTTCTGGGAGAAGCCTGTTCAGCTGCTATTAATACAAGCACCTCATGGTCAGAGAGAACGCGCCGCCTTCAGGTCACGGTTTGCGCTTTGTTCAGAAAGCCCGGCTTTACTCTGTGACTGACAGCTCCAGCAACACAGGTCCAGCCCCAGGCAGGTTGTAACTACAGCCGTGCAGCGATCTGTGTCATACCCAACGTATGTTCAGTCCTCTCTCCACCTCCTTCCATGTCTCACACGCACATATCTACTACAAACATGTGCATTGAATTCCGTCTTCTTCTCTCCCTACATGTTTTAAGTATTCCATCATCAGCTGTTTTTACCAATACCAATCACCAGCGAGTGGCTTTGAGGGCGGCCTGATGGAAAGCAGCCGGTGTACAGTAGATGTGGATTTGCAAACCTGTACAAACACACATTATGTAATACACAAATTAAAATGGCTATTTATTTTCTGTGGTTTTGAGCTGTTGCAGCAACACTAAATAACCTGAAGGAGCCACAGAATGCTAATCAGCAAACATTGCTGATACGTAGCTCAGGGAGCATCCATCACCCATCCAGCAACGTTCCAACTGTTTCAATTTAGCTCTAGACCCCGAAGCAGGAGCTGTCATACCAGTGTACAGTCTGTCATTACCTAGCATTCATCTGACACGGCCATGTGTCTGCAGATGGAATTTGAATCATTACCTGTTTTTTCCTCCATTAGAAGGTGACAGACTAGGGCTTGCAGGTCTGCAGAGGCTCGAGGCTTTCGATGTAATTTAAATCTACTCTAATAGAAATGCCATGCCGCATCAGTCACAATAAGCATAGCTGAAGTCACGGCATCCTGATAAAATCCTGATAATCTGAACATTACACTGCCCAAAAACTGCTTATCTGCTCTACAGCAGTTGAGCTCAACTCTAAAGTCACTGCATTTAACACTGTGCGCGAACAGTAAATTAATCAGTTAAAATGAACATAGTCTTGAACATAGTTTGTGTGGGGAAAGTGTGATTTATTACCCAGAGAACAGGCTTAAAGCTCCTAAACCACGTTCGCACTTTAATGTGATAGTGTGTGTGTGAGTGTGTGTGTAGGTGTGTCATTCTTAACCTGATGTCTCTTAAGCTTGTTTTTAATGCTAAGGACAAAATAATTGCACAACACACTTACATAAAAGTCCATAAGTGCCAACTTCTTAGGTCTTAATCCTCACTACATCAGCCTTTCAGGGTCATGTTTGGTTGGAACTAGTACTGGAAGGTTTTGAGTGGAGCCGTGCAGCCAAGCCAGAACACACACAGTTCAGCTTGGGTAATTTTACCTGAGCTAAACGGTGTCAAACAAAACCATGTCTTGCCTCCAGGTGCGTCTTACGTCCTTCACTCCCTCAAACCCACTGGAAGACAGAGCAGACAATGACCGACATGTCTCCACCGTTTCACTGCTCTCGGCTGAAAACGACATCATTGGAAGATATTTATAGAAATACCTGTGGTTGATGAGTGATGTCCAATCCGCCCTTGCTTATTCTTCTCTGTCATGCACCACTTCTTCGCCTGCCACGGGCACATAGCTGCAGCGACTACGGTTGTAAACAGAGGCTGCTCTCTCCTGGTCTCACCCTCCCAGCTATGGTTTTTCAGGTGTGTTGCCAAAGCAGACCAATAACAATATGTACACTAACTAGCAACTCAACCGCCACCTGAAACCGTGAAACCATGTCTTAAGTGTGGCTTCTAATGTGAGTAACAAGAACTCAAAACAATTACAAGGGTGGTACAGTAGTTTGACTTTCTGTACAACCTGCTTTAAGAGCTGATAGTGTGACTTAGCAGGGGCTGCTGAGTAAAACTGGAAAAAAGAGCATTGAAGCTTGAAAAATTAGTCTTTCTCAGTTGCTTAAAGACATTTCCACCCCTGACATGCATCTACAGATCTAGGCATCTAGGCAGCTTCTTCCATGACTTAAAAGAGTTAAGCACGGATATGAGGTTCCACCACCATGATGAGTATGCAGCAGAACGATGTTAGAAAACCTCAGGTTGTTTGTAAACCAGTCACAAAGGAAGCTAGAGTTGATTATAATATGACAGCAACACTGGAGAGGAAAAATGTCCTCTAATGAGGAAAGAACAGCAGAACCAGGCTGAATGTGGGCGACCATCTGCCTCGACCGGTTGGGGTGAGGGGAGAGAGAGAGAAAAGCAAAGCAACAACAACAAACAACAACAGAGCACAGCAGGATGGTTGGACTAGGGACTGGACACAGGCAGGATGGTTGGATCTGCAGCTGCCCATCACAGACGCTTAGTTCGATGATACCTGTAGGTGAGGACAGAGTTAAACATGGATCAATGATGGGAGGTTATTGGACAGAAGACATAGAAGGAAACAGAGGAGCTCAGTATAAATGAAGTATCCCAGCAGTCTATTTCTATTGCAGCTAAACTAGGGGATGGTTCCTGTGACTAACAATCATTGCCAGTGACCTGAACCATCTCTAACTCTAAGCTTTATCAAAAAGGAAGGTTTTAAGCCTGGTCTTAAAGGTGGAGAGTGTGTCACCTTCCCGAACCTGAACAGGAAGCTGGTTCCATAGTAGAGGAGCTTGGTAGCTAAAAGCTCTGCCTCCCGTTCTACATTTAAAGACACTAGGAACCACAAGTAGCCCAGCACTCTGAGAACGAAGTTTTCTGCTGGGAGCATAAGGAACTAGGTCTTTAAGATAAGAAGGAGCTTTATCATTAGGTGCTTTCTACTGTAGTCGAGTAGGAGAATTTTAAATTCTATCCTACATTTTAAGTAGCCCTTACATAGCACCCAATTCGGATGTTATTACTCATAACGAATGGGCTGATGAGAACTTATCACCCCATTCGTATGGGCCAGTAGGTGCCTGCTCTACCTAACAGCTAGCAGCTAGCTAAGTTGCTACGTTCAGCAGCTTCGGACATTATTGTGGTTAGGGTTAGGGTTAGGGTTAGATAACGAGTGGGGGGTTCAGGTTACAGTTAGCTAACACAATACCGCTAGCTACTTGCTAAGTTATGCTCGCTAATAAATCAAAATCAAAAACTTTGATCGTCCCGTCTGAACAACAACCGCTCAACAGCACCCCATACTGACTCTGCTGGTTAAATCATCCGAGCCGTGATCTACCTTACGGATCAATGACGATGACCTGCACCTATTGACCACTGTCAGTGAAACATAATCATGCACCGTAGAAAAGCACGCTGTGCAGAGATCACAGTGCAACTACTGTGAACACACTTAGTCTTGTGTGACTTTTCAAAGTGCTGAGGAGCAAGGTTTCCCTGCAGAAGCAACTGTGCTTCAGTCCACCGCCCAGTTTTAACCAAAAGCAGCTAGGCTGTAGTTGAGGCTTTCACCATTCAAAACGTTTCTGCTCCCAGTTAACAGCATTCCACAGAGAACATTCCACATCATCCACATACCTAATGATAACAAATAGCCCATTATTACAGACATATAAAGACACTAATGATCTGTCAAGAAGTAGACAGACATGCAATTAAATATGCTACATAGCATTTTACTGCAGGCCCTGCAGACGGTGCGTCCAGGCTCCACAGGGGAGCTGCTCTGTTTCCTTCACTCAACCATGTCAGTGGTTAGACCTTTAAATGCCACCATACGCAGCAACTGAGGCATCACAAGCCTAACGCTGCTCTAGCTGTTACTGGGAAGTGAAAGCAAGGACTGATTAATCAGTAATCAACAAAACAAATAATATCATTTATAATGAGTTATAAGAAGAGGTCTTACAAAAGAGAAGTTACCTGACATGATAACAATTTAAAAAACACTGGGTCATGTTTGGTAAAAAATTGTCTAAGAAATGCAAAAACACAATATTGTCACACATGTACTGATGTTAAGATTTTGGTCACTCTGCTGTATTCTAAATGTCTGGGTTAAATTAATCGCAACCCAAGCAACACAGAGTAGATCTGCGGGAAACCTTGTACTAATCTGGGAAATCCTGGCTAAACCCCTGTGGGTGTGTTGGGGCGGTTAGAACCATGTGTACTGCTTGTACCATCATAAACGCAGATACTGCTCCAATCACGGTGCCTTTCACACGGCTCCAGCCAGAGATGGACCAGAAGTACAAATCCTGATCAGTTCAGAGAAGGAAAATGATACTTCTTTCATTTCGTTTGGTGCTTCTATGTCCTCTGATCTACTCAGATTAGAGGCCTCAGCTGCCATGGAAAAATATGTCTTTGGCTGTTCCACACAAAAAAGGAATGAAGGAATTAAAGATCTCTGAGGATGGAGACTGTTAGACACAGTCTCTACCTTGTGAGAGACACACCAGGCCAGAGGAGACAGAGAGTGCTGAGAAAAAAGGGTGAGAGCTGGAGCGAGGTAGAGTGATGACAGATTAGGAAATGAGGACATAGGAGACACAGGATTCTGCAAGGTGAGTGTGTGCTCTGTGCACATTGTAAGGAAAGCAGAGCTCACTCTCTAACACACACACACACACACACACACACACACACACACACACACACACCCTGGCACAGCGACAGCTTTTCATCTTGTGCCACTCCCATGTCAAAGACCCTGTCATGCCCCCAACCTCTGTCTATAATTAGCCTAATGGCTCACCTTCCTACCACCCACGGAACAAGACAATCATCCACCATAACTGCACAACAGACATGTTCAAACAAAGAACACCACGTTGAAAGATAGAAAAAAAAATAGAATTTAAAATTCTCCTACTCACATACAAAGTACTCAATGATAAAGCTCCTTCTTATCTTAAAGACCTTATAGTTCCTTATGCTCCCAGCAGAACACTTCGTTCTCAGAGCGCTGGGCTACTTGTGGTTCCTAGAGTGTTTAAATGTAGAACAGGGGGCAGAGCTTTTAGCTACCAAGCTCCTCTCCTCTGGAACCAGCTCCCTCTTCAGGTTCGAGAAGCTGACACACTCTCCACCTTTAAGATTAGGCTTAAAACCTTCCTTTTTGATAAAGCTTATAGTTAGAGATGGTTCAGGTCACTGGCAATTATTGTTAGTCACAGGAACCATCTCTTAGTTAAGCTGCAATAGACATAGACTGCTGGGGGACTTAATTTATACACTGAGCTCCTCTGTTTCCTTCTACCTCCTCTGTCCCATAACCTCCCATCATTGATCCATGTTTAACTAACCTTGTCTCTTTCTGTCCAGTAGTTGTGCTTCTCTCCTCTCCCCCCCACCCCACCCCCACTCTTTCTCCCTCTCCTCCCCTCTCTGTCTGTGATGGGCAGCTGCGAATCCAACCAATCCTGCCTGCATCCAGTCCCTGGTCCTACCATCCTGCCTGTGCTCTGTTGTTGCTTGTTGTTGCTTGTTGCTGTTGCTGTGCTTTTCTATCTCTCTATCCTCTCACCCCAACCGGTCGAGGCAGATGGCCGCCCACATCCAGGCTGGTTCTGCTGGAGGTTTCTTCCTCGTTAGAGAGGGAGTTTTTCCTCTCCACTGTTGCTGTCAAATTAAATGCTTGCTGTATGTGGGATTTGTTGGGTTTAGTTGTGTGAGGTTTTAAACCTTACTTTGTAAAGTGCCTTGAAATAACTTTGTTGTGATTTGGCGCTATATAAATAAAATTGAATTGAATTGAATTGAATTGATCAAACCAGCCACTCAAGCGTCACCTGAGCCTGGTTTCTGTTGGATTCTGCGGGGTTCTGATGGAGGTTTTCATTGATCAATATGTTACCCATTGCCCATCTATTCCCTAGCAGCTGGAGCGTGGGGGGTTGGGGGGGGGTCATTCAGAACTGTTATGGAACCTGTGGTCTACAGACAAAACAGATATGGCATCCGACGTCGTGCAAACTAAACAAAGCTAAGCCACACTACTAACCCGGATACTAAAATACCAACCAATAGATACCAACAAACGCTCACTCACAACCTAGGATACAAATACCCCACTTAGACAAACAGGAAGTGAGCTCAGAAAACAAAACCAAACACGAGAAACACGTGCCCCCTGGTGGCCTGAAGGGCCATTCATAACAATTTCTGTGTTACGCTTTCTCCGATGTCACTGTGCGAGATATTGCTGGGTTGAGCCCATCTACTGTACCTCCGCCCCTGTTTCTAAACAGACTAGAACAAGCAAAGCAGTCGTCCGCAAACTACGTTAGACCACTGGTTGAAACCTCAGTCCTCAACTCTCAACCTCATCCTGTCACATGGTGGTGAACCCCCTCCATTAAAGAAAGGAAGATGTGTCGGAGAAATAAGCGGGAAAGGGAGGCATTCAGAAACCTTCCAGTGACTGTACAGTACATCAGAGTCTTCATCACTACAACATCCTGAGACAAAAGCATCTGCATCAGAACAAGTTTAGAAAGATTTTCATAGATCGGTTAAACTGCTTTGCTCCCACAGTAACATGTGTCACTCTGGCGTTTACTGATCCATACTGAGCCTCGTTGCCTTTCCATGGTAAACATCTACTGTACAGTGTGACTACTGAAGGCCTCAGATTCACATGAAGGCTATAAAATCCCGTCACTCTCCCTCAGTTAAAGGTCAGTGTGAGGTAAAATGCTTTGCATTTAAATTATAAACTGATGGGACCGAAATGCCACAGAGAGTTAAGATAATGACTTTTAAGCTGGGCTTATTATACTCAGGAAGTTGTAACATGCTACATCTGCCCGGGGTCACACAATCAGCCTCTCTTTGTGCTCTGGTAGTGACATCTGTTCCTTATGCTGAACAAGCATATGGGAAACACTAATGAAACAGAGAGATGAGATTTTGGATTCATTGAAAATTAAACTGCCAATATCTGTAATTGGCTTTTAAAACGCTTAAATCCCCAGACAGAGATCACGCTGACGTATCGGAAAAAGCTCCACTGTGCCACGATCGTCTGGATGCGGACTCCAAGCGTGCATGCTTTACTTGGCCCTGGTTTCTATCCATTCTGGTACAATCTGATTGTGTAACTATATCTGTCATTAGATTTCGCGTGCCAAGAGCCAATGATAACACAGCTAATTTATTACATGGAAAGCTATTGGACGGAAACTCTGTAAATGCGAATAGCAAATGTTAAAGCCACTTCTGGCAGCCGCCCTCTGCCCTCCTCACGCTGACCCTATTGCTTGTGGTTGCTATGCAACAATATCTCACCCCAAACAGAATTTGCAGAATGATGCCTGCATGTGTGAGATGTCAGTCAGAGTTTGGGGTGAAAAGCTCAACAACACACAAACATGTTTGAAATGATGAGAGCAGTTGAGTCGGGCTCTGCAGTGCAGAGTGCCTGTTGAAATAAAGATCTCAGACGGCGTAAATATTGACTTTACTAAGCCAGTGTTTATCTTTAGGCGTCATGCTTTTCACTTGATGTGAGCATGACGTAAAAATGTTTGCATGAAGTTACTGTAACATCCCCGCAGACCTTTAACAGTTGGCCACGAAAAGGCCACATTCTGCATGATGATGACAATGCTCCCACACCTACAGGCTGTGGTTTTAAATCAAGGTCAAGTCTGTTCTGTCCTTTGTCTGCTAAGTGAAGTAATGGCACAGAAAAAGTTTAAACGCCAGGAAGCAGCATTCTGTAAAGAAGTTTGTGACTGTTTTATTTCTCTTAGCCAAGGTTCAATGATATAAATACTGCTGTTGGATGGAATAGCATTAATATACAGGATTCATACTGTATGTTTGTGACAGGCTTCATCTCATGGTATAATGAATGAGCAAAGAACATTATAAATATCCAGGGAGAGAGGCACTGGGCCGGGAGAAAGATCCAGGATCCAGCAGGGAGACGGAAAGATGGATGTTTTAAATGATTGTGTTTCTTACTTTAGACACAAGCCATGGAATGTGCTCTTGGCTTCAATTCTGCTTTCAGACTGAGTTTTCAATGAAACCAGGGTCCGGATGGAGTGGCCTTATACCAGGACCGCTGCAGCCCGTGACCTGCAGACGGGCATGAGCAGTGGCTCTAGATGCTCCAGCTTGACCCACTCCTCATGAAGCAGCTTTGCTTTGACCCACTGCAGCCAGCAAAGGCCTGTAACGTCCTGCTATTAGCTGTGTGTTCTAAACTAAACCCGAATTTTTTATTATAACTAAAATAAAATATCCTGATATTTTGAGATACTGATGATCTACAGAAGGTGTCGTAATTATTAAAGCAGAAGCCAGAAGTGACCTCAAATATTTCATGTGAATATTCATCAGTTTCTCTTTGCTGAAACCAGGCTGATCTGCGGTAAAAACCCGACTGTTAGGGTCCACATGTCTAGGATGGACACAGGAGGACAGATTGCAGGACAACCTGGGATTTGCACAGCTTACTGTTTGACTTGAGGCATGTGCAGGTTGATGCTGTAAGACTGCACTACACACACAACACTGCAACTTGCAGTACTTTTGTTAAATGCAAGTCGCTCTTTCTTGCTTCAGCAGGAAATAAGCCACGTGACCATGTTCACCACATGAACCTTTGATTCTTCTGTCAGTCGCTGGAAGACAGTTTGCTGGTGTGAGAGTTTGGCACTGAGCCACGGTCCTGGGTTTGTCTGATCAGCTGATCGACAGCTCCGCCCACGACGCTGTTGAGCGCTAAGCTGCAAAAGATGAGTGAGGATGAGGGGCAGTACAAAAACAGGACGAGGGAAAGAGTGACATCAATAAAAGAAACAGGTTTGAGTCATAGCTCTTTAGCCCAGTTGTCTCATGTTCTTTGTGCTTGGAGGTGAAGTAACACTGAGGTGTCGTGTGGGCTGGGAGGCGTCGTGATTCAGTGGGAATCTTGAACCCTTTAATTCGCTTTCCTTTGCCTTCTTTTCCCCTCGTTCCTTCTTGTCCACAAATCCTCGTGTAACTCTGACTTCACCTTTCATGGAATGTCCCAGCCTCCACCCCTCCAGCTCGCTCACTCTGTTGGGTTTATACTGGGAGGGATTCCCACACTTGACCTCACATGGCTTCATTTTAGGCACTTTAATGGACTCGTCCCTCGCTGCGTGTCAGAGTCATTCCAGACCTTCGGACCACTGTGGAATATGACTATGGAGAAATCGGAGTGACAAGGACGTGCGTGTGTTTTATTTTACACCAAGAGTAGCTAAACTAAAGCAACAGTAATAGTCCATAGTACCCGTTGCAGCGTGCTGTTACTGTATTACCTGCAGTGGACCAGATGAAGCGCTGAGAGAATCACTGACAGGACTGGGAACATGTTCTAAACTCTCACAGCGATAGAGTTCAGTGAGTTTGTAATTTTTGTTGTTTTCCTCGGTGGGATCACAATCACTTTTAGAGAAATCCCTGATGCCTTCCAACTACCTTGTGTGTATATGCGCATGGATCACTCCACGACCACATTGCCACAAATGATTAAAAACAAGAAATGAATATGACAAATCATCTTGATTGGGCCATCAAAACATGCCACACTTGGTTTGGTGTAATCAAACAAATGTGTCACGTTGGAATTCAATCTGCCTTTAATTTTTATGCTCGGGATGAAACCCATTGATTTCTCCCAGGCCTGTGTGTTTGTTATACTTTTAAGAATCGCGTGGCTTGATGACATTTTTGAACAGCTCCAGCTCTGCCTGAGTCACAACCCTCCGCACGCCGTGAGCTGCTCGTGGTTACGAGCCCAGCGCTACAATTGTATTTTGGTGTATGGACAGTAGAAACCTCAAAGCTACACTGGTAACTTCTGGTTACTCACAATTACAATTTAATCAGCAAATTAGAATCAGTAAGACAATACTAGAACCCATCCACACATATGATGGTTGTATGGTAGCTGATGGTTGCATTTATACCACAGTTATGTTCTGACTAGTAAACAGCAGCTTCATTTTATCCCGTTGACAGACAGCTGAAGTCAGTCATGTGCCAAAAGTGTCATAGTTTATTAAGAGCTGGAGCTCTTGAAAAAAAAAAACATCAACTGTCACATAAAAGTCTGCACAGACTCACAGAATGACAGAGGAGGCCAAGTGGCTGGGTATCAGCATCCCAGATCTGGATGTCTCAGGGCTGATGCAAGCAGCCTCCTAGAAAACAGTCGACGTCACATCTCTCACCACGAGAAGTCCTCGTGTGTTTGCGCAGGGAAAGCCCCAACGAGCTCTGCGGCCATCTGCCAGTGATTACAGTTTGGGAACAGCAATACAACAATGGCCACTTGGGCACGACACAAACAGGGGGAGAGCCCAGCAACGAGCGCACAACAAGTACTGGGAACCTAAATCCCCCAAGTCAGCTGTTCGTAGCAGTGAAACCCAGAGATTTGGCAAGCCAGTGTTCATGACGCATGCAACGTTCGACCGGAGCCAAGCAGCACACTCCTGATGGGATCAGCACCATGTGTGGTGTCACACCGGGCCTGAATGGAAGCTCAGTATATGTGTCCTGTCACAGCTTATTTATTCTGCCATTAATTTGGGTCTTTTTCCCGCAGTGTCGTTCTAGGCTGGAACCCTTCTCATCAGGCTCCTCGTGGATATTAAAATCATGCATCCTCGTCAGTCTCCTCTTCATCAGGTCAAATGCATTTTCACTTTTCACACACAGCCAGCCTGCACGCAACCATTTGCCGGTTATCTCCAAAACCTTTCTAGTTTTAAACCGACCTCAGCATCCTCGGGTTCGTGAAGGGGCCCCGGCTAGCAGGCACCGGGCCCAGCAGGTCTGGCATGAGTCCACATCCCAGGCTACCGTCTCCTCCTCCTGCTTTTAATACTCATGAGAAACCATTACTGATGACATTCATGCACCTGACTGGAGGTCATGTCCCGTATATGTAATGAATGGAGATATGAAAAAAAACATGGTTCTCCTCCATTATGGTTTTACGGTAACTGCTAATGAACCGTGCAGCCAAGCCAGTGGGAATTCCTCTTGGATGCTTTTCATGTTTTAAATTATGAACTCTATATCACACAGTTGATAACAGGCTGCTTGAGATAAGAGAGATTTCAGTTTGATATCAGGTCGTTTATAGGAAGTGCTAGAGAGTAGGAACCACCCTGGTTGAAGAGACCTTGAGGCAAAACAAAGTTGTTCACGTTCTAAGGTTTAAAAACACAATGCAATTAATCTTCATTAATCTTATATGATGACGCATTCAACTCAGCCGCAGGGCTTTTAAAGATGCCAGTATTGTCTATGTTGAGGCAGAGAATGTCTGGGAATGTTGACATTTGCATCATATGTGTAGTGAGGTTGTGGCCTTTTCAGGGCAGTAAAAATGTAACACTTCGGCTAAAACGTCACTGGATACTTTCCTCTCAGGCCATTAAATGCCCCGAGGCTTTGCTATGTCTCTTAGTTCCCCATGCAGGGAATTCTGCATAAATCCTCATACTTTAAATAACTGTGTAAACACCGTTTTGTCATGGGAAAAGACAGAAACATATACAGACTGTCAAAGACTGAGGGGAAGGTCGATGATAAATCAATCCACCATTACTAATGATTATTGTGTAATCCTGTCTGTTTGTAGTAAGGAGAAAGATACTAACTTGCACCAGTGAGCACCCATGGCTCAGACATTGACATGGCTGCTTTTTAAATACCTGACTGTTCCCTTCAACCACAAACTGGACCGGACCCACAACACACACCCCTGTACCTGGATGAAACCTACACAGACACAGGGAGGACATGCAAACTCCACCAAGACAGGCCCCTGGGTGAGTCCAGCTTTGTATAATGAACAGAAAGCAGAGATCATGATGTACCTGTTCTGTTTACATGCTGGACGGAGCACTATGGAACACTGTATGTGGATGTGGTCCACCTCCACTTTCCTGTTGGTTGTCTATAGGGATAGTTTTACATTGTTTGACATTTTCCTAATCCTTGTGCCACGCTCTACGTCACAGACGCTGTGGGTCTGTACCTGAGCCGTACTCTCACTGACAGACACCTTGGCAGTGCTCAACAAGACTCTATTCTCTTTTACTGCAGACCATGAAGTAAAGACATGAGCAGTGTAAGAGAAGCTCTTCAGATGATGAATTACCGCAAGCTCATTGGTCAGACTCTGACTTTATGTCTGAGTGAGTGACATTTTCTAAGAGCAATGTTTCCTACTTCACAAACGTTGCAACAGCCACAAATGCCACAAGAAACCTGAAGCAAGATCGACCTAATCAACACCACTTCTGTGCCCATTAGGTGAAATGTGCTGCTAATTAAGTTTGTGTCAAATTAGGCACCACAAGAGTCATTTCTAATGCACCAATAACGGCTACACGGTGCTGTATTGTGTGTTGAAGATGAAGATGTCATGGAGGCAGCAGCTGGAGAACCTGCCTGCTGCTGCTTCAGAGCTGTCGCTGACACAGAGCGTCTACACTGACATCTAAGTGTTTGATTCCTAATAAAACTAAATCTACTATCTAAATATTGGCCTTTATTAACCTTCACCCTTGTGCTGTGCATGAATCTTAAATGTTAAATATTAATGTTTATAGGGTCTTAGAGGTTGACTTATGCAACATCCAGCTAGCTAGCTAACGTGGAGCTCTTATGAATGAGGTCTGACCCAGGTCCCCTGAGCAAAGAGGATGAGGAGGCTCTTTGACTAGTTAAATTATTAAAATGAGCAAAACATTAGTGCAGTTTCAGAAGTTGTTAGGATTAAAAATGCATTTCAATTAACAAATACAGATTGTGGAAACTGTCAGAAATGTCAAAGAGGCAGCTGCTTAAGACTGCCAGACAGACTGATTACGTACCAGGGATCTTTCAAGAACTGTAGGGTCACTCCACTTAGAGACAATTGGAGACGATGACCAAACTGACAGAATGGAACCACTCCATGAGCAGGAAATCAGGACTGAACAGTTAAAAAAATAATGTAGATGAGTCAAGGTAAGTACAGTAAATAACTAATTTTAAGTTAACTAACAAAAGGTAACTTAAAAATAGCAAACAAACAATCATTGGAATATACAGTAGGAGAATCATACTTTTATATTGACACGCAGGGACGCTGCTACAGTAGCCCCCCGAAAAAAAAAGGTTTATTGATATAGTTGTATTGACTATTACCACTTATTCTGGTTGATTGGTGGAGTTGGTTAGTGTATGATACTGGTCATGCTAAGGTTGTGAGTTTAAATCTCACTGCAGGGTTATTTATTATTTGTTTTTATGACAGCCCATCAGTATTCAGACAAAATTACATTCATTTCATTTTCAACAGTGAAAAACATACACTATTGAATTAAAGTGAGATGCCTTTTAAGGTGCGTGGGGAAAGTGTTAAAAGATTGAATCTGTAAACCTGTCACAGTGAGAGCTCTGCACTTGGATCTTGGTAGTTGGAGTGAGCGCTCTTACCGCTCTCGTCAAATAGCACATCTTAGATGTTTTTCCGTTTGTGAGCTACTGTAACTTCATCGGTAAGAAGGAAGAATGGTAGCAGCTAATGTTCCACAACTTGTACCATGAATAATTATGTCTTTGTAAGTATAAATTAACTTTTCAAGTGTACAACCTTTGCAACTTACAGTAGTACATGTATAACGTTACCATACGCCAATTGTTAATTGATCGATTTCTGTTTATTTCAGTTACAATGTTATATACTGTAATGCCCACGCCTTGTGTGGACTTTTTTTTTATTTTGTTCACTAACAAACTCATCTAAAGTATGAGTAGTGGGCCCCCAAAGTTCGTAGGCCTTTCGTTCTAACTCCCCCCTCTCTAGTGGCGCCCCTGGTGACACGTGAACAAACCTACTATGGCAAGAACATGAAAACAGGAGATGAACTGAGCCAGTACCAGAGAACATGAAGTCTCCATTCATACAAACAACCCAACCGAGTAACAGGGTAAACGAACAAGGTTCTACAGGCGCCTTAGGTCTTGCCAGGGTCCAATAGGCTCTGGGTCAGAGACTTTTCCTATTAGCATTAGCATGTGTTTGAGTGTGTGTGGGTTTAATGCATGGTTGGGTGGGTGTTTGATGAAACCGTATGTGGGTATATGACAGTCTGTGTGTGACTGTGTCTATGTATGTGGTGCGTATGAGTTGTCTGATCTCATCTTGGGACGCATGGTCCTGTTGCCTGGACGGTCTCTTCTGCTGACTGACCCTAACGTACAAAGTTTAGTGGTCTTGCCGCTGGGGTGGGCTCTGCTGCGTTCCTACGGGGGCAGGTCCTCTTCAGGACGCGGGAGACCTTCCCTCGTGGGCTCATTGCGATCTGTGGGTCTCTGGGGCTGATCCTTCTGTTGGAGGCAGTGCTTGCCTTTGATTTCGCTCGGGTGGGCTGGATCAGTGGCGTGGTTTGGGTGTGGACAGCTCAGTTCACAGCATCTCCGGGTTTTTGCTAATCGGGTATGGCAGCTAGCTTTGGCTTTTACAAATGACACTGTTCATGCACCACTGCCTGTGTCACCCTTTTGGCAAACCATGTTACAGTATTTTGTTGTTTCACTAACTTAATAGTGGAACATACATCAAAACTGATACACAGGCATCTCAAGCTCATTTGTAAGCACTGCTGTCACCTACTAATATCAGTTTTCTGATCTTATGGTGGTTGTGATGAACTATTACTGTACATGTAGATAATGTGTAATTACATTTGCATAGGTTTATGTATATTTATGTTCAAGTGCATCTGTTTTACTGATTATTATCATCATATTAACATCGTAATTACTTATTAATATTTTATTAATTTATTTAATTTTGTTGGTAGGCTGCTTTTATTCGCTTTAGTTTTTGATGTCGTTAGTTTTTGATGATGGACCACAAAGATCATTAGTCAGGAGGATTCTAGAGACCAAACCAATAGTCTAGTCAGAGATCAATAATTTAGCTGCCGAATGAGCAGAGGAGAAAGAGAGAACTGTTGGAACTGCTGTCTCCCCACAAAAATGTGTTTTCTTTCTCTGCTCTGACATGTTCGACAGCAATAATCACAGGAATGAGCCAAAAAGTAATGCACATAGTGTGTGTATGACATTGTTTATTGGGTGATTTTATCATCTGAACTTTCCTCCATGTCTGAGAGCAAGAGTTGCTTTAACTCCTCAGTTTTCAGTTGACTCAGCTTCATATGCTGTAACATCATTTGATATATTTGTGTAGTTGTATTTCACTGAAACTAAATAACTACCTTATAATATTGTGCAGAAGGATTTTCCACTTTGTCGGTGAAAGCGATACGAGACGTAAATGTCACGATCGTCTTTCCTCAGCACGTTCCTGGGTTCACATCACACAGGCCTCATTTTGTGCGGCACAACAAGGAGGTTCTGGAACAGAGGGCTGCAGAAGGTGTGTGCGATTGGAAGAATGGCGCTATTGTCTGTGCTCGGCCGCACAGTGCAGAGTCTTGGTAACCTTTGGAATCTGGCACAGCGTCAGACTGGCAGCAGCATGAGGCTTGGAAACTGCCTGTACAAGGGGGAACGTGGAGCCTTGTGTCTCGTCTACAAACCCACACACGCGTCAGCTGTAGAATGGGTAAAAGAGTAACCAGACAACGCAGCACTAGTTCCTGTGACTCCTCTCTAACAGCTCAGCAACCTCCTCCATCCGATTACGTCAGAGCTGGCGTAAACTACCGCGTGTGATTATTTTAAATATTGAATATGTGCAGAACCATTAGCAGCACTCCATCAGCATGGCCGCCGTTTGTCTATGTCTGTCCCGTGATGGATTTCATGGTCTACTGAGTTAAAAGCAAGGCTAAAGCCCCAGAGTGACTGTTTTGTCTGGAAGTGTGGGCTCACTCATTTTATCATTGACTGACCTGAGACAACCCTCCACTGTTAGATTTGGTTACCAACCCAAAAACACGATGGTTGTCCTCTCACTTTTGTTGCTTTAGCCTTGATACGGTGCCAGTTCCCCTTATAAAACTTCCTCTGGCTTTGTGCCAGGCTCTCTTGCAGCGCCTCAGATGACCCCTGGCAGAGTGCAGCGCCATCTCATCCCACACATGCAGGTGTTCCTACTGGTTGTGGCCATGTGCTCAACCCCTTCTCCCCGTAAATGGGCACTCGCCAAAGGGTTCACACGGTCAGGGGGTCCGCATCAGAATGGCTGATCCATGGCCAGGATTGGACTCGGTGGGGGGGGGGCGGGCACGGCACCGTGGCATTGTGGCCATCGTCTGAAAACAATGACACAGCAGAACCAATCCAGAGACACAGCTGCTAGCACCAGGGCACAATAGAACAGCATGGAAAGAACATAGTGTTACTCGAATGTTGTTTGGGAGTCTGTGATTAAAGGAAAAAACAGGCTTATTGTGAAAATGAACCACTGATCAACACGAAAAATATAAACAGACACTTTTACTTTCTTTAGTTGAAGAGGAGAAAAGGTGTTCTTGATGATGTCTGTTAATGTGGGCTCAGGCTCCAAACTATTACAAATGTTACTCTCAGTGTAACCAAAAGTTTCATTTGCTTGAGTCACGTTTGTTTCACAGTTGCAGTAAAATAAGATCAGATGTTGGTTTGTTTCTCTTTCTCTTCTTTTCTGAAGATTGACTGTTGATTGGAATCCCACACAGATTTTGAGGCTGATGTTTAAGATGTTGTTTAGATGTTGTTTTCCAAAGACCTGATAATTTATCACTCAGGACGGTGACCGTCCCATTAGCTTTAAAGCAGGTGTCCCCGTTCCTGGTCCTCGAGAGCCACTGAGCCACACAGCAGGACAGTGGCTATCGAGGACCAGGGTTGGAGACCTCTGCTCTAAAGCATCTGTGATAAAAGATTTCTAAAAGAAACCACACCTTCATCCAAATATGAACCCGTCTGCGACATCACCTACAGGATCCTCCACTGAATCTGCAGTGGATTGAAACTCTATACCTGAGTTTGTCCTGTCTGTTCTACTCAAGCTGGCTCCCAAAGTGCTGGTTGGTCAGATGTCAGCAGTGATCTAACAGGACCAAGTGAGTCTGACCTGGTAAAGTGACTTCGGCTGGCTGCCCAAAAAGTGAAATGTGAAAGAATATGTTACTAATTAGCATCTTTCAGTTATGAAGTTAATTAATTCATTACTATGGTTGTTTTCTCATGACAAAAAGCTGCCAAACCTAATTAAGATTGTGACACACACACAAACACACAGTCATTGCAGCCAGGACATGAGATATTATTTCAATTATTTCTCGTTGCGATGCAGCTGTGTGCACTGTCTGAAAGGCATGTGCTCGTGAAATGCTCTTTGTTGTTTAGATGTAATCTAATCTAGATAGAAGCATCTGAGCAGCACTGTAACCACAACACTTCCACCGATAACTGCTTTTTTACATTAATGCAACCTGACCAGCGTGTTATTTATCATTTTTATGTAACGAACGAGTGGCAGTGCTCTGGTATCTGTAGATTCTGTTTGTCCCTAAATGCCACAGACCAGGCATCCAACTCAGAATTCAAATGTTTGAAAGATGAGACATCCTGGCTGCTGTTGGTGCTTCATCTGCAGGGTTGGGAAACAGTGCTGAAGTTATTTGGATGTTGCTTCGTTCCTCACACCCTGTGATGCTTGCCATTCGACACCCCTTGGTGGGGCTGCTTCCATCTACTGGGCCTCCTGGTAGCTCTGGCCACTGAGTGGTGAGTGGAGTTTGTGAGAACCTGTGCATAGTACACAACAATGCAAATACACTGTCTGCTTCCAACACTTACATCCCTGATGCCAAGTGACAAGTTGACGATGAACTTGTTTTGCAATGGTTGATGTGCTGACAAGAACTGGACCCAAATGTGCCATTGATCATCATTATTTCTATGGTTTTCATCAGTTTTCTCCCACACAGAGAAATACAATAGACACACGTGAGGCCTGATGGATCCGTGTTGTTTCACTTTAAAAGTATTAAAGGATGTTGGACGCATGCACATAAAGATTCAGATGTTATGGAATTAACCCAATGCAGCGGTGGATTCTGTGTGTCTGCGTTTTATTACAGTGGAAGGAAAAGTACAGTAAACTGGGTTTTTTGTTTTTCACAATCTGTTTAGGAAGGGTTTCTATTCACCAGCTGAGTTTCAGAGGATGTCGGTTGAAAGTGATTCTCTAAACATGATGAGATCTTGTGTCTAGGATTAAAATTCGATTTAGAAGTCACTAATACCATATTTATTTTATACAGTATATCTTACACACAATGGTGGATAAACACTGGATTTAAAAAATCTTAGGTCCTTATGGGATTAACTAAAACTAACTAACTAACTAAGATTGGCCCAGTGTGACTCTGGTGCTGTTACAGAACCCGTCTGGAGTGGAGGACTCCTGGCTCACCCTCCATGCACCTATCCTGAATTTCCAAGGCAAGACCTTCAGATTAAGCAAATTGTATCAACCTAAGCGCCAATGAGCAGCTGTTCCTCCAAAATTATTTAGAGGCGAGTGGAAAAAAAACTGGATGAGGATTACTTACATTAATACTGAGGAGGTTTTATCCATCAGTGACTCGGGATCAGTGTGTTTGGGGAGAAACATCCCACAAATAGTCAGAAGGTCAGATTTGAGGTTGACATTTCAGTTCAAAATCTCTATGCTGTCTGCAATGAAACCCAATAATAGTTCAGAGGCATGTGAGGATTTTTCACCTGTGGACATGTACCTGTACCAGTATCTTTTGGTCAGGTGCATCTGCTGACGCCACGCTGACACACACTTAATGTGACGCTGGCTCGTCTTACCTGAAATTCTTCATTTCTATCCTATAAATAAAAGTCTGAGGACCTAAAATAACACGCACGTTCTACGTTGTGGCTGAGGTCATACAGTGTGGCTCAAATTAAATTTCTGTTTATTTAGTACTTTATGCTTGTGTTCCACTGCCTTGTCCAGTGGATGAATTCGTACGTGAGGAGGTCGAGAGAGGAAATCAAACTAAACATCTATTTAGAGGTGCAGGAACTAGGCCATAGGTTTGTACTGTATGGATTATCTCTTTGTGACATCTTGTGCCACATACTGAGTTGATGTGGAAAATTAACTCCCTGCTGTAAAGCTGTAAGGCGGAGGAATTCTGCGTTTCAGCAATGTTTTTCATTGCTTGACTACACCAGGAGTTTTTCTTTTGGCTGTTCCTCTCTCAACATCCCACACAACGTCCGTCGGTGACAACAGTTCTTCGGATGCACTTGTGTAAGTCACAGGAATGTGACTTAACCAAACAACATCTACATTTCTTCCTTAACAAAACAAAATGTTTGGTCTGCAAGCTAGCACACGGAGGGAGCTGAAACCTGACTTAGCAAGCTGGAGACACAGCATGTAAACAGTATGACAAGGTCCTGCACTCCCAAAGAAAGACTGTTGTTCCAGTGCCGACAGGTTCTTGGCTCACACCCTGTCAATGACTGATTGGGTTCTAGTCAAAGCTCTTTTTCTGGCAAGGCTTACAGGAAAATACAACAATTTCGGGTGCTGTGAATTTGTTGGAGTATTTCATTACATTGCGTTGGTGTGGATTAGATGTAAATATGAGATGACTCATTTGAGTTTGACTTACAGATAAAGCAAAACTGCTGCTTGTAAAACATGAGCAGATTTCCCCCAGTCTTGACCAAAATCAGATTCCTACCTGGTACAGTAGAGCTGGCCCTGACCCAGAGCCCAAACCCTACTTAGTAACAGTAACAGTGACATCATTACTTACCATTGTGAAGATCTGTGTGTTATTTTTGTAAACACAGAAAACTAAATCACATTTATTGACATGTAGCTAGTAGTAGTAATCTAAGCTTCTAATGCAGGGAAAACCCTGGTTGTCAAGAGTCACAGCCCCGCTTGGCCTGTCGGTACCCATCAGCTGCCTCAGGAGTCCCATAGGACCCACCTTCGGCGTCCACCACCAGGTTTGGGGATTAGCACCACAACAGGGTCCAGAGACCCTGCGTCCAAAGCTCCGAACGGCTGTGCTGGAGAACTATGTTCTCCACCTCCATTGTCAGACTCTATGTCTCCAGCCCTCTGGCCGAAGCTCTCCCGGAGGTGTGAGTTAAAGGTCCCTCTGACAGAGAGGAGCCAGAGGTTCCCAACAGATTCTCACAATACGTTTGCGCCTGCCAATTCGTTCCAGCCTTTTTCCCTGTGCAACTCACCAGGTGGTGATCAGTTGACAGCTCACCCCCTCTTTTCGGGCGTCTAAATCATATGGCTGAAGGACAGATGACACGACTGCAAAGTCTATCATTGACCTTCGGCCTAGGGTGTCCTAGTGCCATTTGCACTGATGGACTCCTTATGTTCGAACATGGTGTTTGTTATGGCCAAACTGTGCTTAGCACAGAAGTCTAATGACAAAACACCAATCGGGTTCAGATCAGGGACGCCGTTTCTCCCAATCATGCCTCTCCAGGTATCACTGTCATTGCCCATGTGAGTATTGAAATCCCTCAGCAGAACGATGGAATCCTCAGTTTACGTAACATTCCATGTCTCGATAGCCAGATTGGTTACCCAGGGATTGGGTCGTCTAGGCTCCCACCTTCGACTGTTGCCCAATCCACTATGCACCGGCCGCCTACGGCTCCTCCTGCGGACAGTGGGTCACATGAGGATGATCCCACGTCGCTCCTTCGGGTTGTGCCTGGCCGGTCCCTTCAGGGAGCTTCAGGGTGGGGCCCCGGCTGTCATGTCTCAGCATTTTGTCACCATCGTTATTACTGCCTTCTTCCTGTTTTATTTTGGAATTTCCTGTTTTGTCTTCTGTCTGCCTTAGTTCTTGTTGTACTTACCTAGTCATGTATTTCACCAGCCGTGTTTAAGCCGTCATTAGTCACGTGACCCCATCCGCTGTCTTGCATTAATTGTTAGTCTCTATATTTTAGTCTCCAGTATTCACCTCATTCCTCTTCCAGATTGTAGCGTGTGCTCACCTCCATCCAGCGTTCATTCTTTCCAGTCTGTGTAAGATCCTGTTCCATTGGCATGCTTATCTGTCTTTGAGTGTTCCCTGTCGGTACCTTCGCCTGTGTTTTGGATCTTCCGTTGAGACCATTACCTTCCTGACTCTGAATTTTTATCTGCCCGAGCTGCCACCATTAAATTGATGTTAACACTAGTCCTGTCTTTGGCTGTGCATGTGGGTCCTTCAGCGTGCTCGCTTCCTGATACTGGGTGCACCAAACTGGGCGACGTCTCGCCCAGGGTCATTCAGGCAGACAAACTTCTCCACCATGATAAGAAGCAGTACCTCAAGTGTCTGGGTGTTGTGGGTTTGTCTTGTGTGCCTCTGCAACATTGTGCGGACGATGAGGACAGTTCCTCTGGACTGGACAATCGAGGTGGTTGTCCCTCTTCACAAAAAGGGGGGAACTTTAGGGAGATCACACTTCTCAGCCTCCCTGGGACAGTCTATGTCGAGGTACTGGAGAGGAGAATTTGGCCCATAGTCAAACCTCGGATACAGGAGGAACTATGTGGTTTTTGGCCTGGTTGTGGAACGCTGGACCAGCTTTGTACCCTCAACAGGTGGCTCGAGGGTTTGTGGGAGTTGGCCCAACCAATCTACATGTGTTTTGTGGACTTGGAGAAGGCATTCGACTGCGTCCCTCATAGCATCCTGTGGTGGATGCTCCGGGAGTATGGAGTCCAAGGCCCTTTGCTAAGGGCTGTTTGGTCTCTGTACCGGAGCAGGAGCTTGGATGAGAGCTACAGTACTACCCCAAGTGTAGGAGTTCAAGCATCTTGGAGTCTTGTTCACGAGTCAGGGCAGGAAGTAGCGTGAGATTGACAGAGGGATTACTGTGCTGGCTGCAGTAATGCGGTCGGTGTACAGATCCGTTGTAGTGAAGGATCAATTTACTGGTCAATCTATGTCTCTACAACAGAATCTATACTTCTTACTGTAACTGTGCATAGATATGAAAAGATCTCATTTCACTCAGACATTGAGTTTGTGGGTGGGTGTCTTCTGACCAGTCGGAGACAATCAGGATGCTGATATGCAATCACTGGAGAGGAATTTAGCTTTGAGTCAAACAGCCACTAGCTGGATTAAAAGCACATTGTGTTTCTTTATCGGCCCAGAATTCCGCATAGCTGCAGTTCCACATGTGACGGTGTCTTTGACATCATCTTAGTGCTTGTCCTGGTGGGATTTTCGAAATGCTGTTAAAATAGGATCAGGGAATGATCAACAATGATGTTTCTATTGATTCATATTTCAATGTCTTACTTAGAATTTGAATAAGTCAACATTATAATATATGATGAACTAAATAAATAAAGATACACAACCTGATCCAAATTCTGAAGTTTCATAATTCCGATCTAGTCCCCCCTCATAACCTCCTTGGTGCATCTAGTGCAGTTGTGTAAAGTGTAACATGCTGGTGAACAGAATAATGAGTGGTACCACCGTATGGGGCCTAACAGAAGGAGTGTGCACCTTAACATGTTTCAGAAGGATTTGAGAAAAAAACAGGCTAACGGAGAGAAGCATGCTCACCTATCCCCTCCAAACATCTGAGCGGAAGAAAGGTCCCATCCTACAGGACCTCCTTGACCTTCACCTGCCCCCTCATGACTTTCATGGTGTTCATGACCTGATCGTGCAGGCTGGCACTGAAATTATGGAGTTAAATCAGGGAGATTTTAAGAGTGAAATTAAATTATTTAAAAATGAAAGCTTAATAAAAGTCTTATAAAGCAGTCATGGGCCATCCATGGGTCCTTTCTACTTATAAAACCTACAGGGCAGAAGTGGGACTAACACGGAGGACCTATCAAACATTTTATGGACTTTAGAGCCTTTAGAGCTGTGAGAACTGGGAAAATTATAATTTAGGTTTGAATTATAAGTTTGAAACCATCTACTTAAGTGTTAGCTTCAAACAAAATGGGCATCAAAGTCAAGAAATTTCTTGTCCCATGTGTAAATCTCCCATCAATAGAAAAACTGTTCCAGCATAGCATGCTTAGGATGCTTATGGATTTGCAACATAATACTTTGATACTGCCACAAATGTAAGGGAACGACTTTAGATACGCTTTGTGTAAAACTCATTTTACACATTGTATAGTAGTTTTTACCTTTGTTTAAAATGGCCAAACAAAGTGATTCGTCTAACTAATAATACAGGGCAGGGAGACTTTCTGTAAAGAATATCTGCTCAGCTGTGATGCGCCCCTGCACCGTGCTAACCGCCGGGACATCCCTGGTCTGGAGTCATCAGAGAGCTTTTGTCCAGATTTGCTGTCAGGCTGTGGCCTGACATAACACATTCTGGGTAACGTGCTCGTCATAGCCGAGCAGATATTCAGTAAAGGAGGTCACCCTGCCCTGTGATATTATTTGCAATATGGTCTAGTTTGAATTTAAGAACTTTATGCACACTTTTATTTTATTTTTTTATAAGTTTCAAAACAAGTATTTCACTTTCATTACTTTCAGTTTCAAATCGTTTTATGTATTTACCTCCACATAAAAGCACTTTCCACATTGAAATTCTAAACAATATTTGTAAGAGGAATAAGACAGAGAGAGAAAGAAAAACAGTAAAAACTCACTCTAAACAGAGCAAACAGGCTACTTTTATTAGTCAGCTGAATCTCTATGGAGACGCAGGGTGGGGATGGAACCTCCTTTATCGAAACCCGACAAGCCCTGATCAGAAACCAGTGGGGATTTCTCTGTCTGAAGAGAGAGCTCCCATAATGGCGTCAGACATCTCTGAGGCATGAGGTCATCATGGAGAGAAACGTGTCCTGTTGATTTCACTTCTTAAAGAGATGTTACTGGGTGGGAATCAAAGGTTGTGTCTTTTTTATGTTGTGAAGACATTTCAGATTGACCCCAGCTGTAGCAGCCAAACATAGAGTGTGCTGTAGTACAGGTTAACATGTTAAATGGTTGACAGAGCCTTCCCACTTAGCCTAAGCCTTAGGAGAACAACAGAACAGCTGAGCAAAGCCAAAGACGCTTTCCATCACTTGTGAGTCGGAACTTCAGAACCAGCCGTCACAAAGTGCATGAAAAGAGTTAAACATGTTTCATCTCAGAGAGATAGCAACAGCAGGCCGCGGCAATTACAAGTCAAAAGTTTACTTAAAGAATCTGCGGGAATGATTGATGAGGGAGCTGTCACAGGTGGGGCCCTGAGATCACGCCCCTCAAGCTGTCTCACACTTCAGCATACAGGAATCCTGGAGTACGTCCCGTCTTACGCTGTTAAACTCATTCCACTATGGTCCAAGTGTTAAAGGAACATTTCATGCTTGTACAGTGCAAATAAGCTTAAACACATAACTGGGAAGATCAGTGAAAGTGTTGGGCAGGCATGGAGTTTCTTTCTTTATGTGAAGCAATGTGGTTTTGCCAAAATTAATCTTAACTCTGGAGACATTATTAGCATAACTACATGCTAATCAGTGAGCATATCCTAGAACAAATAAAGAGAGAGAAGAGAATATTACCATTATTTTAAAGTGGCTGTTCTTATGTGAGGGTTTATTTGCCCACGAGATGCCAAGATGAAATGTTTTTTTTCATTTACAGTACTGTATGTTGTGATGCAGTTTTCCATCAGGCTCACACTGAAAAACACAACATCACTGCTGTCTCACTGGGTTCAGATTCCATGATGATGACCAGTATAGAGAAATTTGCTAAACAATAAAACCAGCTGCCTAGACATCACGAGCCATAGGATGAAATGACAATAGAGTGAATGCCTCAGGTCTTAGAGGCTCTGCCCCTGATTCCTCCACCCATCAGGTGCTGAAACAGCACCACCTTTTCCTGCCCTTTGAGTTGAGTTTGTTCAGCTACTGGTCCAACCATCTTGTCTATGTTCTGTCGCTGCCCGTTGATCTCAAGATGACTCATAAGGGTTGGGCAGGCTGAAGTCTATCCCTGCTAACAATCTGGTGGGAGATGAGTTCACTCTGGACATATCACCCGTCCATTGCAGGGCCACATATCTAGGCAACCGCTCACTCTCACACTCACACTTACTGGCAATGTACTGTAGACTCTCCAATCGACCTAACTGCATGTTTTTGAACTGTGAGAGGAAACATGAGCATGCGGAGAAAACCCACACAGACACGGGGAACGCAAGGAGAACCCAGGACCTTCTCGCTGTGAGACAGGAATGCTAACCACTGCACCGCCATGCCACCCTGCCAGAGTATTTATCAGGCAGAAATAGGTCTGATATCTGTCTGCTCATACTGTACATATTTATTTTCAAAATGTTCAGTTGAAAGCGCTGTGTGACACATTTCTCCACTGACACATGGGGTATCACAAGCTGTCAGTTTTGCATTCTGACAACCTCTGTGAGGCTCCACAGAAATGTATATTAGAGCTTCTCTGGCAGTAGTGTGCCTAGAAATAAATGTTTACCAGCTCTGGTTGAAACTCCACAGTCATCCACTCGTGTCATGTTACCTTCCCATGTCAGTAGAATGCTAATATGCTCATATGGCTTCACTGGACACGAGGCGAGCTCAGGGATGAAACCCTGAGCATGAGCCAGGTCCCCTTCATGGAATGTTTTTCTAGGTGTCATTTTCTCATTCCTTCCAATGTCTTTCAGAGTTTAGGAGAGCTCAAGTACACTGAAATAGTACTGGCATCAGTCGACACAATATGAAGCATTTGGCTTTAGGCCAGTTACCTCTAGAAAGGCCTTAATTTAAACTTAATACATTGTTTAGGAGTGCCTTAAACAATTTGTGTATTACTTTTGGTCCTAGTGCTGTTTTACAAAGTACATTGTGTTGCAAAAACCGTGAGGCCAATAATCTTTTATTTAATGGATTGGAAAGAATGGTTAATCATGAGCATAGTCATTCATTTACAAGTTTCTTTGCCAGACACCATTGGAGATCACATTGCTTTCCGTGATCACCTGGTGTCATCTTTCAATCTCTGGCAGCTCTGTAAAACAGACTGCACCAGTAGCTTTGTGCAACTATTAAGATGTGAACTGCTTTGGAAGCAGTAGTGCGCACAAACTGATTTTCCTCAGCACTCAGTGTTCACACAGTTGGACAAGGTTACTTTTCCATTTTCTTAAGTGCTTGGAGGATCATTTCTTCCTGGTTAGAAGCAGAGATTAAATGTTCCTTATGACCTTGGAAATGAGAATTGACAAAACGATCTCACCAGAGTGCATTTACCAGTTTACAGACCACACTTTGATTGTGTTGCAGGTTTTCCAGACCAAAGCCTGACATACTGTACATCCTGTACCCATACAGGATGACTCTGACCTTGACATAGCAGAAACTGCAACTTCACCATCAATGTTATGTCACGGACACGGACATGTTCACTAACTTTTACTAAACGGGTTTTCTAAGAAAAGGACATATTAGTCATGAAGTTTGGCAAAAACAAAGCAGCTTATATTCTTATATATTCTACAAAAACACCACCAAGTCTATGTAACAGACAGTGCACAACACATGCAATAGAACTTACTTAATTATAAACAGCTGCTGAAATCTTACAGGCTCCGTTTTACTGTCAGTCAGAGAAACTGAAGATCTCCAACAAAAAATAAAACCCTGATGTTTATTATTTTAGCATTTACCTGTAGGTTTTATCCCCATGGCCATGGCTGTTTCAGCTCTGCAACATTTAATGGCCCTAAACAGTAACCTCAACGACTCATCTCTGATAAAATAACAAGCCTCAAATGTTCTCAACCAAAGACATCACATCTATATTACATGGCTTATTGACAGCACAGTCAATGGTTCAGTTTCAGTTGAAGGAGCTTACTGTTAATGAAAAATATATTAGAAAGATTCTATTCAACAGCCATGGAGCGACAGACTGAGAATTTTAATAAACCAGGACTTAATTATACGATAAAGGGACAACAAAAAGTAGACAGGACAACGCAAAATGAATTTTACATTTACAGTTTTAGATTTGAGGGAGCGTTTTTGCTTTTCCCTGTTATTCTTGTTGCTATTAAAATGTGTTCTTTGATCAACACTGGTGATATCTCTGGTTCTGACTTGGCCCAAAGAACTTCCCAAGACAGTGTCTTGCACGGCGGTACTTGACAGCTAAACAGGACAAGGCATGTAAAAAGAACCCTCTTAGCTTCTATTTTTATGTAACAACTCATCCAACTAGTTTAGTGAGGACAGAGACTACAACATCTGGAGACAGACATCAAAATAAGCACGTTCACTTAGTCAGTGGACACTTAAATGCCAGCTGCCAAAATAAATGTTATGTCTATTACCACACATAATGACCAACGTGTTGTTCAACATCAATTTATACAGTGTGAACCATCTGGATTTTCAGTTAATTGCTCAGGATTCGGGAATCGGGATTGGCGTCTGAGTCGACTGCCGATCAAATGTAAAAGAACCACTAAAAAACAGAAAGTTTGCATCTGTATAAAGCTGTATGTTCCTCCACTGGGCAGGTGATGACAGAGAGCTTTGCCCACGCATATGCCTTTGTGCCTTTGGAGGTATGGGTGGGGATTTGTTTGCTACCATGTTTAATAGCACAAGCACCTGGCGAACCAGTGGTGGATCTATTCCTGGGTATTTGTTTCTTTATTCCTAAGGGCTCAGAGCTACTTAGTGCATTTTTGTCTTTGTAGCACTCTAGACCTGTTAAAGCTGGAAAAATCTGATATTGAGGCCAGAGGCCTTAATTATACACCCGGTCACGCCTAGCTTCTGTTGCTGCCTTCTTCTGTGGCCCTGATGCACATCAATCTTTTCCTCATACGCTTGCGTTTGTTTACGGCTTGTTCATGTGATTTTATAGTGACCTTAAAAATGTAGGACTTGTAGCCAAAGCAGTGATTTACAGTAGAATTAACAAAAAACATACAGTACAGTTATGAGTGGATGAATCTGAAACAGGTAACTGATTACCAAATCACTCCTGGGTTCGAATCCCTGCCTCTGGCTCCAGGGTGCATCCCTGAGCACACTAACGCCGTGGGTCCCGCAGCCCACTGCTCTCCCAGGGGATTGGTCACATGCAGAGAGCATGGTGGCCTGCTGGCTCAGTTGGTGCAGCATGTCTTGGGAAGCACAAGGTCCCTGGTTCAAGCCTTGTTTCTAACACCAGATGTCACCTTGAGTGGGACACTTTGCATTTCTTTCTTGCAAAAAATAAATAAAGAGAGCAAGAAATAAAACTGGACCAAATGCAGACAACTGGCTCCATTGTATGAAACACCCAATCAATAAAAAACTGTTCATGCCTTAATCTTTAAACAGGCACGCTGACAAATTACTACAAGTAAAGTGGAGGAAAAACTAAACTATTTTCATTGCAGCTTAACATAGTAAACATGACGTTATTGCACAATATTGTCCAAACATTTTATTACTGTAATGGACAGTTACAGGTGATCAGTTGACCTTGACTCTCAGTAATAAATGCCACAAATATTCTGCAAAAGATAAATGATGTTATCTTGTTGTGATAGTAGAAAGCGTAAATCTGTTTATTTTTCTTTAATGGCAAGATTCCCTTTTTTCATGTCTAAATAATATATAGTATATAAAACATAAATATGAACTTATACCAGTGCAGAGTAAGCTACACAACAACGGACTGCATGGCGCTTAACTTAATGAGCATCAACTAATCCTCAAATAAAGCTCAGCTTGACCTGCTTTAAATCTACCATCTCTTTATATTCCTGCCTTCCTTCCTGTGTGAATTTCCCTTACACCCACTCTCCTCCCTTCCTTCCTTCCTACCTTCCTTCCTTCCTCCCCTCCTCCCCCATTAGATGCATTTACTTCCCGAATCCTAAACTCTAAAACATCAGCCAAATCTCCAGGCCTGGCTCCACTGAGGTAGCTGTGCTCGTCGAGCTCCTCATCCCCCACCTTTCTTTCCCCACGGTTTCACTCTGTGTCTCTTTTGTTCTGCCTGATGAGGTCATGTTAGAATCATTTCTCTCTGGGAACTCGTATGATACAAGCCCAAACAGAGGGGAGCCAAACCTCTGTTCACACATGAGATCAAGATAGTTGGGGGCATGTTTTCACAGATTGCCTCTGGGTCCACGTCTGTGTAGGTGTGTCTGTGTGTGTGAGAGTCACAGATACACTCACGAGACATGATCATTAGCTTGTTATTATAATGACCATAATGATAATGGACATGTAATAACTCTTTCATTAGTTACTCTTTTGAAAACGTAGTTGTGTCATGTAAAAGGAATCCTAAACATACTGTAAAGGCCTTAATTAAAGGAATGGAGTACATGGTTGTGTGGCATTCCTTTTCAGGGACGCGGAACACCACGTTCTGCTTTTCTATAATTGCCACTTGTTAATTTGACTCTGATGACTGTTTTATTTTCGATCTATGATGTTATGAAATGCTGCAAATGCTCAGTTGTTGCTACAAGGGGGCAACAACGGAGTGGATTATGTTGCAGCAGTGGATTCAAAGGTTCTTTGGACCTTTTCAGTTTTTAATTAGAAGCTAAGGATCAGAGATTTCTTTCAAGCTCACGTGAGCTGCTGATTTTAGGCAGGTCAGATTTACTTCCCCTTAATGACCAAGCAGTGTCAGGCTAATGCAGCCTTACTGTGCACCGTTACAGTTCAACACAGCAATTCTTTACAATGATATACAGTAACTTCCATGTTTTACCTTTATCAGTCCCACAGTAGTGACATTGCATTTCAGCTCAGTATTAGGAATGAACAAAGAAAAGAAAAAGCTCAGCTGGTACACTATAGGTGGGGATGATGAGGTATAAGGATGAGATGAATGAGGTGACATTGGTGAGAGGTGTACGTATGTAATCATGGGTGACGATTATTGCACATTATAATTATTGGACAGGTTTAAAAAAATGTAACATTGCTTATTGTAGAGTCTGATTAGAGCAGGGAGTTGACGCTGCTCTCCAGAGCAGACAGTGTGTCTGCAGTAGGTGGGAGTCATGGTCCAGAATGGATGTCAGCTTTGACAGGACCCTCGTCTCACCCACCTCCTGCACTGCGTCCAGGGCACAGCCCAGGACAGAGCTGGACCGCTTGATCACCATCACTAATTTTCAGTTGTCAGTAAGGTGATAATTCTACAGTACATTAGTTTTTTAATTCATAGTGGTTGGTGGAATCAGATTGAAGCACTTTAAAACCACACTTTAAACCACTTTTTCACCACAGTGAATGATTCACATTGTTATTATTGATGATTTTTTGCACCAGATGCCCTTCCTGACACGACTGGCACAGAGGTTCTTGCCCGTAATAAAACATATTTATAATTTTAAATATTATATACATGAAAAATGGGATTTCAAATTATTTTTGTGTGTGTTTTTTAAATAAACATAATGCCAATATGCATACACAAAAACATCAAATAACCTTTATTTGAAATCTGAAATGAATGAATAAAACAGGTCAGTCTGTACTCTAAAAAGTAATCATGAATAAATTATGTTAATGTAATTTAATGACATTTAATTTGTATGTTAACTATTTCATCAGTTAATGGTTATATGAAATATCTACTAAAATATACAGTAAGATAGCATCTACTAAGATAAGACACACATCAGGAGGATCAACTGGGCTTGAACTACAAACCCACCGCTTCACAGGTAACACTATACCGACTGAACCACCAAAGCAGTTATTATGGAAATTGTATAATTTTTTATTATGTTTACATATTTATTATATATATATATATATATATATATATATATATATATATATATATATATATATATATATATATATATATATATATATATATATATATATATATATATATATAAAGTTATATCTAACTTTATAAAAATGTTTTCATTTGCGACTCAGTTGGTATAGTGTTACTTGCAAAGCAGGAGGTTTTTCGGCTCAAGCCCAGTTGATCCTGCTAGAAATTGGTATTTCCCCAAGGGAATCAATTATGTATGAATTTTCTTAATATATATTATCTTATCTTTTAGTACTGTAGATATTTCACAACTGGTTAAATAGTTTATGTGCAAATTTACATTGAATAAAACTACATAAACTTTAGGTTTTAGATTCATTTGAAATCCTATTTTTCTAGGATATAATACTTAAAAATTATAAATGTGTTTATTAAGGGCAAGAATAATTTTTTCAAGTGTTGTTACAGTTTGGCCCTTTGGCCTGCAAGAGGCACCTTGGGTTTCTTTCAGTGATGTCTTCTTTGCCAATCTTACATCACTTCCTGTTTTCAGTTTCTTGGCATTATCATGCCATTACTTACACCTATTCTCCCATCCACTGATGTCGTGTCTTACTTTCTGTTATTTCTGTCCTAATTGTTCTCTGTCCTGTCACTTTGTTCTGTGAGTGTTTTTCACTCTTAGTTTTTCTCTGATTTTCAGTTTCTAGTTTTGAGCACATTGAGTATCCTTTACTCAGGTGATGATAGTCTGCATTTGTTACGATCTCTCCATCTTTTTCTTCTAGTTACTGCTGCCTGCCATGCTTTGTTTCTGTTTTCTCTTCTTGCTTCATGTGGTGATTGCTATGTGTTTACACTCATCTGGATTCTCCGGCTTCAATTAAATCATTATCATCATCCATTTTGCCTGGCTGCGGGTTATGCTTTTGGGTTCTTCCTCCTATCCGTCGGCCTGGACTCTGCTCTTCAATCTAGATTAGCAGAAAATAAAAATTTACTGTTTTACAGTTTTTGTGTAGAAAACAGCTTCCCAGACAATGGGCCCATATTTTGTCTACATACACTGCTGATACATGAAGATGCCCTTAATGGGTTTGACGGGCACATTTACAGCTTCTTATGCTGTATGTTCCCATTTGATGACATGAAACACATCTAGAGTAAAAAAATAACAATAACCCTATCAACGCCATGAACAAGGGAACAATTAAGTCTAACTGTAAAAGTAAAAAGGTGTCTTCCTCCTGCATGAAAGTCATGACGAAGAAATGCCACCTACCTATGAAGTACAGCAACATGACCATACCTGAGGCCTTGGAGACTAACAAGCAAAGGCTCACAGCCCTGGCTACCTGGAGATACACCAAACTCTAATTAGGACTCTAAGAACCTTCATCCAGAACCCAATGGGAAAGTGGAAAACAACCCTAGAGGCAAACTTCAAGCCCATCGCCCAAGTCAACATGAAGTGCGGAATATACCAAGAAGATGCTCTGTCCTCGCTGCTGTTCTGCATGGGCCTGAACCCCCTCAGCCAGATCTTCACCAAGACTGGTTATGGGTACCCACTACGAAATAACGCAACCACCAGTAACCTCCCCCACATGGATGACATCAAGCTGTACGCCAAGAACGAACAAGATATCGACTCGCTGATACAGTAAATACCACCAGGATTTACAGCCAAGACTGTACGCCAAGCGGAAGGGAGGAGGCCGAAGATTAGTAAACGTCAAAGCCACTATCCGGGATGAAACAACTAAGCTCCATAAATACATCAGAAATATGGCCCCAACAGATGACGTACTGTACTTAGTGAATACCTCTGGCAGCAGAAACCAGAGGAGGAGGGGAAGGAAGAGGAGAAACCCTTATGTAAGTCCTAAAGTCTAAATGGGACAAGACAACAAGGCTGTAGTGATAGATGTACAGTAGCAATCTCAGGTGATACCAACATCAGGAAGAAGAGCATGAGAAGATCGTGAAGTACCAAGGTACCAAGAAGAGTACTTATCAGCGCATTCGTACGGGCCAGTAGGTGCCTGCTCTCCCTACTCGCTAACAGCTAGCAGCTAGCTAAGTTGCTACGTTCAGCGGCTTTGGACGTTAGGGTTAGGTTTAGATAACGGGTGGGGGGTTAAGGTTACAGTTAGCTAACACAATACAGCTAGCTATTTGCTAAGTTCTGCTCGCTAATAAATCTAAATCTTTGATTCTCCCGTCTGAACAACAACTGCTCAACAGCGCCCCAACTGACTCTGCTGGTTAAATCATCCGAGCCATGATCAACCTTACGGTTCGATGACAGCGACCTACTGCACCTATTCACCACAGCAGGTAGGTGGGCACCTACCGGCCTATAAGTACTGGCTGATAACCACTGATAATGACCATTGAATGGCGTGATAACGTCCAAGGCCGCTGTAGGAACACTAGGGCCTGTAACTCCCATTCTGGGAGAGTGTCTCCAGCAGATCCCAGGAACAACATCTGAGACCTTTGTCCAGAAGAGTGCAGTCCTAGGAACAGTTAAGATAAGCTCCCAGGCCTCTGTTAGAGAACCCAAGCTTGTAGGAGTAAAAAAGCTCCAAGAAAGGGGCAAGTGGGGATTTTTTTATGAACATATTACATTTTCTGTGATTTCATAGATTATCTAACTAAATAATTTATGAAGAAATATATAGATACTGTGTGAGTAGTAGAGACAACTCCATTGTTTTTTTCTTGTAATGACAAAATCATAACCACCACTTTATAGTTTTGGACACGTGGTTAGGATTAGTAAGAAAAGATTGTGGCTCAGTTATGATCAACGCTTCCCTATAGGTTCTCTATTGAAGCAGCCATTTCACTTTTCAACACATTATTCAGTTGTAGACTGTTAGGTACACACCTATGAAAGCAAACTTCTCCCTTTTGTTGCATTCTGGTCCTCCACTCCCTCATCCCATGAGGCCACTGACTGACACTCGTAAACACTTGGTGACACATGTCTTTGTTGACTTACCAGTTCTGAATAATACAGCAGGAGTTTCTCTCTCTCTCTCTGGCTTTGTCCAGTGATGTTCCGTCTGTGATTGATGACTGCATGAGCTGCAGAGGCATAAAAATATATTGAAATGTTTGCTTTGTCACCAATTTAAGCAGGTCGCAGCAAGTCAGACGCAAGTGACACAGCAGAATAAAGTGTAGGCGAAGCTGCTTTCCATTGAAGCTACAGTTTCTGAGATTATCTCTGTAAGGGTTGTGGTGGCAACGGTAAACCTTTAGGTAGATGCTTTTCAACATGAGTCCATGGGTGGTGGAAGAGTGCCAACAATGCCAGCTTCTATTCTATAGTATTTTACACACGTAACCATGGACACCACAGTTTTGTATATTAGCCTCAACACGTGCAGCTGGTTTTGTTTTTATTTCCATTCTGGGCAAATGAGACACATCTCAACAGCTGAGTCCCTCGACTTCAGAGACAAAGATTCAAGGTTGAGTAAGTAAAGTGCTTAAGAGCTATGAGAGCCTGGACCTCCTCTAACGTCTGCTCACCTTCAGATAAAGATTTTTGACACATTAAAACACTCTTGTGCTGTCTGCAAGCTGACACCGTCTCCTGTTAAGCTAGAGGCTTTGTCACATGGCCCCTGCTTGTTCTGCTGTATTTTTTTTTGGAACTGACACTGGAAAATTGGAAGTTGTCAACATTAAAAATACATGCCCTTGCCTGCCTCATGTAAGTGCAAATGCATGTTAGTGGTGCAACTTCATTTGACTCTAGGCAATCCCCACTTTCATACAGTATCACTGACACTTAACTCATTAATGAGATGTTGGGAGCATGCGCATGTGGATGACTGCATGGATGTTGCTCTCCCTGATGCACAGCTTGGCATAGAGCTGAGGAAGTCCACCTCCGTCTGTGGATCAACAGACGTCTGGGTTGCCAGACATCATGCCACTAACACTGACATGGTGAATACCATACCAAAGATCAATCATGGGCCATGGATACAGTTAGAATCATTACGTAACCATAAAACCTTTAGGTTCCTCACAGGACTGTCAGGACAGACATAAAGTCATTTTAACTACCTTATGAATAGGGAATTATGACTAAGACCAACGATACAAATTATTTACAGAGCAGAAGGAATGAGTTTTGGATGTAACTGTATCCAACAAGGATTCAAGCCAAGACTCTGGTTAGATGCTAAACAGGTAGATCGCTAACATGTAAATGGTTTGCACTGATGCAGCACATTTCTACCTTATTGCTACTCAAAGTACTTTGACACTGCATCTCATTCACCCTGTCACACACCGATGAGAGAAATCAATGAGAGAGAGAAGTTTCAGGACTCATCCAAGTGTTTCTGGTAGCTTACTAAATGACTCAAATGTCATTGCTGTCACTGATTTGCAAAAGTGCAGAAGTTACAGTATGTTTCTACTGGTGTTTGATTGTCGCCAGCCAGCTCCAGGTGTTTTATTACCCTGATGCATGGCGTGCTAAGTGTAGGTGAAGGATCAAATCTCATAACAATGAATACACATACTCTATAGTATATACTCACAACATCTGTAATGAACAGACACAAACATTTTACTATTGTAAAAAAGTAAAAAGTGTACAACTATTTTACTACTGTTTTTTATGGGATTTTATTAAAGCCTGCAATAAAAGGTGTCACATTTTAGTCAAGGCGGTGAAGCCTCTCAGAGGGAAACTATTATAAGGTTTGTTTTGTAGTAAATGGGGGCAGGGCAGTGGAGGATTTCAGGTAGGTACATACCTTTGTGTCAGCAGTGGCAGTGTTTGTTTTGGATTCTGTCCAAACCTATCCAGTAGCCTGCGTTTCAGCAATTAGTGACATCGTCACCACATCAGCTGATTTTATTTGTCTAGCCCTCAATAGCCTGCTGTCATAATAGTCTGCAAGTATCCGTGCAGAGTTCCATCGTTGGCGTGTGCGAAAACAGTCCTCAGCTCCTCTGCTAATGTCTGAAGGCACTGAGACAATAGTAACATAATGCCAACAGCATCAGCAGCGCAATTACAGATAAACTACTGGGAAGAGTCGTTCATTTCAAGAACTTCCCTCTGACCATAGGGCGGAGGGTGCTGGAATGGAAGTCAGTGAGTTGGCAGGACACACAGCGGTCACCGTGTAAGGGCAGTGCCCTCGAGGAATCCAAGGGTGATGGTCAAGAAGAGAATGCAGAGGTTGTGCCAGGGACTCTTGGCGAGGCTTCCACACCACAAAGTACTGTATACAGACAAGCTTCTTGGGGGTGAACGTGACCTCTCGTTCCTTTGCTTGATCTTATGTTAAATGGCCCTGTGAAGCTAAAGACAGGACCAAAATACAGTAACCATCCATGCAGCATATCTGTAAGTCTCACTGTGAATTTAAATTAGTGAATTTAAATTACTAAAGAGACAGAGTGCACCTCACCTCCATGGAACCTCCTAGGAGAGTGGCCACTGCATCAGTAGTAAGCTGGTGACCTACACCTATCAGTGATGCACTACACTCCACCTACTGTACACGTTTCACATGTTTTTTCACATGGTTGTCTAGAAACACCTTTGTAGGCGAGGTTGACCGCAGTAAAAAACAGCCCACGAAAGCTCCACCTCGGAAAGCGTCTGATTTTGTAAATGAACAGTGATGGTGGAATGTGGAATGCCAAGTAATAAAGTTTTATAGTCTTCTTTCTTTAAGTCTTCTTTAGTAAAAAAAAAAAAGTCTTTAATCTTTTAGTAAAATGATGACCAAACTAAATGTGACCAGTATTCATCAACATGTTGGTTTGATATAAACTGGCCTGGTAGAACAGCTGCATCACAGAGACGTTTGTTTGCTTATTAGTGTCATGTAATTTTACCAAAATAAATTAATTAAATAATTTTAATAAATAATAATTATATAATACTTATCCTTTCATCTAGTTTTAGGGAATCACATTATTAATTCAATGTATTTCTATAGAACCAGTCACAAGGCATTTCAAAATGAAGGGTTACAGAATTCTAAAACAAAACTACAGTATAGAGATATAGAGTGACATTTGTAATTCATGAATCAATAAATAAATGTTTCTGTAAATGTAAATGAATGTCAACAAAATCTTAGCGATGACTATAGAGAAGAAAAATTCCTGTAGAGGAAGACACCTCTGGCAGAAGCAGGCATGAGGTGGGTGGTCATCTGCCTCGACCGCTTGAGGTGAAGGAGAAATGAAGAAACTTCACAATGGTTTGCAAACCTTTAAGCACGACTGTTTGCAGGTTTATCCTGATGAAGTTTCATATTGTAAATTGTATAGTTTGTTTCAATATTCTTCAGTTCCTACCCAACAAATAACCACAACAAGCATAAAGCATGTGACCTGGGCAGTGCCGGCCTGTTAATACCTTCTATTTTATTTCCTCCTCTATCCTGTGAGTTAGCGCAGGAGGTCAGCAGATGTGATCCTGATCTCAGCTGGACGTGAGTCAAAGGGAAAAGGAATATTATGTTTTGTCTGTCATCCTGTCTCGGCAGGAGGCCTATTCAGAAAGAACGTCAAAGGATGGGCGTGAGCGTATCCAAACACACCTCTGCTAATGCTGGACATCCCTGGGTCACCTTTAAATCCAAATGATGAGTTGTTTTAATAAATGGACTCTGTATTTGTCAGATGATATATTTTCAACAGGATAAAGGAGATGGGACCAGAAATTACCATACTACAAGCAGGATCTGTTGTTGTGTATTTCCAAACCTCCAACAGTTTATTATACAGTAGTTCCACACCCCACTCTGCATCCCACTACCAGGGTGTTAACCTGCTGCTAGAGTACTTAAGCTGTTTGATCTCTAGTGTTTCCATTGGGATCTCACACAACTCTAAGACCACATATAATGACGTCATCCACAGCTGCCGGGAAGCCTGATACACTATCTACTGTATCCATCAGTTAATACGGGATGGCGAGGAGTAGCTGCTTGTCCAGGTCAACTTCATGTGTCCGTCCTTCGTCAGCGTTCTCCTAACTGGACAAAGGTAACGTGCAGACCTGTTGGGCCCATACCTCCACTTCTCCAACCAGCTTTGCTGGTCTCCTCTGTACACAGTAACTCGCAGTGCTTAGCCTGCTGGCAGGCTTTGGTCAAAATCCTTTCTGGTTCTTCAACTATTTCAATTATTTCTTTATATTATTCAGTAAAGACACAAAACTCATCAGTGCACTAAAGACACTGTGTAGGTTTTTAACATAATTCAGGTTTTTCTTGTTTAATATTACAGTATCATGTCTATCAAGATATTAGTAGCAGAGATAAAATTCTCTTTACTGACTATATTATGGCTTTTTCAACCCAACTAAATGACCCTCACTTCTTATAACGGCTTTGTTTCAGAGTCAGTAGAGGGAGAAGCATCCACGACATATGTGAACTTGTGCTGGCCTCCCTCCCTTCATTTACGGATATGGTAACTGGAAAATTACATCAGAAGCCAAGGAATGTACTCATATGTCCAAGACTGGCTCCAGCAGAGCAGCCACGTTGGTATGACCCTGAATCAAACTTAGAGTCTGGAGAGGTGCCTATGAACGTACAAACATTCCGAATGCAACAAGCCTCTATAACAGAGCAAAGCAACAGCAGCTTTCCAGGCACCGAGACAGCTAGAGCCTTAAAGAGCAAAGGCGCTCAGCTTAAAGAGACTGTGTCTCATGGCCTGTGGGAGATGATGCAGGTCTGAGCCTCCAGTTATAGCAGTCGGAAGTGATAAATAGGCAGCTGTCTAGAGAGACTTTATCCTGTTAATTATGAGGTAAAGTACTGTACTATAGTTTGTATCTGTTACTTTCAGGATAAGATATGTAAAATAAGATAAGATAAGATAAGATAAGATAAGATAAGATAAGATAAGATAAGATAAGATAAGATAAGATAAGATAAGATAAGATAAGATAAGATAAGATAAAATAAGATATGTTACATGTATTTTAATATCTTGTGATGCATCTGTCTGTACTGTACTGTAGGTCCATTTTAAGCCTTACCTATATAGTCTGTGAGTGTCAGATTGTCTCTGCTTAGGGTTGGCTCATTCCATCTGTAATATAATATAAAATACAGAAAAAACTTACAGTGAATAATGAATCAAGCAAGTCCGATGGTATCAGATGGATCCAAAAGCTCACAGTTTAACATATACAGTATAAAGTATAAACTGATGATTTTCTAGTAGACATGTACAGAAGTCAAAATACTGTACACAGATTGCCTTTCAGCGTAATCTTTGGTTCCCTTTAAAACAATGAAAAGGTGCCGGCCCTCCCTCCCTCCAGTGGAGCATCAGGTTTGCTTGAAGCAGAGCTGGAAATTACATTCCCATTTAGTTTTGGCACACATCTACTGTGTCTCTCTCTGTGACTATAAAATGCAGACTGGCATATTGCATTACTAAACATCCTCCAGAGGTATAATTACAAGATGATTACATGCATTACATCAAGACCAATCTAGTGTGTAATTGAAGTTGAGTCACGATTCAGCAAAATAAGCTTCGCCATCCTTATCACAACAGTAATCCCCTGATTAAACCTACTCTGACCCAATGCTTGTTGCATTTCTTTTGTTTCTGTTACAAAGGCGCGCACGCACACACACGCACACACACACACACACACACACACACACACTGCTGCGTATCGGTTAACTTAACGTTCCCAACATACAGTAAACATCCTGCTGCTCTATGACTGGTCTACAGTATCCAGAGATTTGCTTGGGTGACGTCAGAGCGTGTGGGTGGCAAAGACCCCTCCTGCAGCTCTCCCCTATTTCCATCATGCATCATTTCCTTTATCAAAGGAAGCGTTTGATATTTCTCTGAGCCTTTGTAGCTGGTTTCCCATGATAAATAAAATAAAACAATGAAACTGTTGTGTCATTAAACTATAAGATGCACATTTTGGATAGAATTACATGGCTATTGACTGACTGACACAATGCAGTATGTGGTAGAGTTGATGGGATTAAATGATCTGAATGAACAACTGAACACAGAACCACAGCGCTAAGGGCAACTCTGTCTTCTGCTCGGGCTGTGGGTGCCTTGTTGGTAATTTGAGTAATATCACTCTGGTTTCCTTCCACAGTACAAAGACAATTAGGTCTAAATTGTTCATTGGTGTGAGTGATTGTCTGTTTCAGAGCCAACCTAATAAGACTACTACCTGAGGGAAAGCACCAACTATGTCCAGACCTTAGGATTTACAAATATTGGTTAATCAAACAGTGTCCAGATATAAATGGCACTTTTTCTATTTGCATTTAAATCCAACATCCTGCCTTTTAGCGTGTACAAAAAGCCAACGTAGGGTCTAACTCACAGGCAGAGCAATCACTGTAAAGTACAATATTTGTTCATTTCCCATCTCACAACATTGGCGATCGAACTGCTGGGCCTGAGGGGGTAGCTTATCTTACTAACTGATGTCTCTGCTGCTGAACTCCCTTGTAGCAGTTTTTTTTTTCTTGTGTAAGCTGATTGGGTGTGAGCAGCGTGTCCTGGAGATGTGTTGGTGTTTTCACATTAATCAAATCAACCTTTTCTTGGGTGCACAGGATTTCAAGACTATCATATATTTGGCCCACAATATCGTGCGTCCATAGTAACCATATCAGTTCTGTTAGCCTCTAACTAACTTCTATTAGCATTTATCAAAAGACCAGAAAGCAATTTAAAGGTAGTTCAAAGCTCAACTTCAAGTTCAAGGAAAAGCTTAATATCCATCCCAGTCAACACCATTTAAATGAAGCTCATTATTTGTGATAAGTGCTACAAATGCCATGGGTCATTGTTATTGTTAGTTATTTTTTAGCCTATATAAAATTATAATTTTGCCATGTATGTTTTTACTTACAGACCTTTTGAATTTCCAGTAAATGGTTACTCCTTGACTTGGCTAATGGCGGATGGATGGATCGATTGATAGATTGATGCATTGATGGGTAGGTGGAGGGATAGATGACACACTTGATTTAGTTGCCTTCAAAAAATGTACGAATTTGTTTCCTATAACTTAGGATGATATCTAATATCTTTGTACTACTATACCTAGAGTAGAGTAAAACAAGGATCCTGTTAAAAGAGCAGTAGTCCCGATAAATGTCTAACTAAACAACATTCTATTCAAAGCTAAAGTCATCTGATAAACAGTAAACATACAAAGGGTCAGGTGTACTGTACTTGCTCCACTGTACTTTCTGTCTGAACCAGTAGTTGATTTCCAACCACCTAATGGGCCGTTTGGGGACTACATTTGCTGGGGAGGTTCTGTGATAAAATTGACTTCCACCGGTGTGGTTTTATTTAGAAGAGTCTATTTCTGGTTTAGCTCATCCCTTAATATTATTGTGTTACTATGGTTAATTGTTTTCACCTGTGTTCACTCCTTGTTTCCTTCCCTTGTCACCGCCTGGCTCTTGCTCCTGCTTCTCCTCAGTTTTGTTTTTGTTTGTCAAGTCAAGCTGCTGAATTACATTTCCTACTCAGTCTGCTTTGTTTTTATAAAATAAAAAATGTTTTCTTTCTACTGAAAGAATTACGCCTGGTTCTCTAACCCTCTGAACGGCTACTCATAACTCTTGGTTATATGGGACATGATTCCAGGAAAGTACTGTTTGTGGAAATCAAAGACTGTGTGTGATTAAAGCACTCATCTGTGTAACATATCAGTGACTGTTGGGCTTCATGCTCAAGTTTAAAAGCTAAAGATTTGGGATGTGCTGATTACTGTGTATCTGTACATGTGCTGATTTGTATAATGAATTAACTGGTTGAACTGTTTGGACACGGTTCTTATAGCTGAACGCTGCCATTTTTGTAGTTTTCTCTTGTGCATTTTTGGTATTAAGTATTTTAGTTTAAAGGTGTTTTGTGTTGGTGTTGGTTTCTCTGATAACACAAGAGCCACCTTGATTCTAATAGTTATTTTAACTATTAAGCAGGACTGCGCTCAGTTAGTCCTCCTCCATTCTGCCACATGGTGCTCAGTTCTACTGAAGATGTGTCGTCTCAGAATCTGTTAACATTCTCCGTTGTCCAGGTGGGGTTGTCTCACCTCTCACTTTCTTTAACTGAAGCTCTAATACTAGTCACCAAAACTTTCACCTTACCACGTCACAAAGCTACAGATACAGTATGTAGCTTTCAGCTAGCAGCTAACACTGGTTATCTGAACCTCATAGTTCCCACATGCTAATTTAAATGCACTGCTAGCACCACCACTTTTTCATGTTCACTTTTTCTATTAATGTTAGTTATTGTGAAATTATAATTTTTTTTCTTTCTAGTTGAAGAACCATTTAATCAAACATATTAATGCAAGAAACATATTGTAAAATAATTTCCTGCAACATAGCCTGAACAACACACAAAATATGCTAAGCCATAGCGCAATGTCAAAGTGCAACTTGGAGCCGTAGAAAAATGAGCCGAACAGACCTGGAAAGTGTTGGAGAGCCTCAGACAGCAGGAGAAATAGTGCTGATAGGAAACAAAACGATCCTGACCAAAGAACACTGGCTTCCCAGCAGACCCAGACATGAGAGATGACGTCACATAATGAACGTGCACTTGAATAAACAGATTCAAACACAAGTCTGGTCAGAGCTTCTGAGCACGACTAATACTTCTACTGAGATCCCAACAGCTGGTGTGAATAACAATCCGTCTGACTTTTAACACCTACAGCCGCCTCCAGGACCGACTCTAACTCTCTTTTTCTAGCAGTTCGTATAAACATAGGACACTTGTCTAGCATAGAAAAACATGGTGTACCTGGTCAAAAAGTGTGAACTTTTGGGACAAACGCTAACATAGTCCAGCTGGATTTCTGAGCTCTGCCACATTAGCTACTAACAGCTACACAAGAACCAAGGTTTAGTTTAAAAACCTCAATCAAGAGAAAAAGCCACAAAACCATCACCCTGAGCTCACTGGGTGCAATGAAGGTGCTTTTTTGACATTTAATGATTAGATAGAGAGTAGATTAGATTCTAGTTTAGATGAGATCATTTAAACCATATACTGTAAGGTCTAATCTAGGAACACATTGATTCAATCAATTTAGTAATAGAATAAAATAAATCAAAATGTTATTTACCATTAATTTATATGTTTTCCTTCATAGATCTCTTAGATAAATAGGAGATAGGAGATATCCTCACATAACTGGGAAGGGTTTTTGATTGTAAATAGTTTTTGCACAAATGCGCCTCTTTTCACTTAATAAAGTAAACATTAGGCAAGATCACATGGTTTTCTTCAAGTTCGTGTCTCTGTGACTTTGGTTCAGTTTAACTATAAGACAGTCTTTCAACTTGGATTTGCCTTTTATTAAGCTCGACCCTAGAAGGTTTTAGGGACAAGTTTTAAAGAGAAGTGTTGAAGAGGCCCCCAAAATATTAATACTCTTATATGTACGGCCATTTTAGTTTTACAAGCCCTGTGTACAGCATCCTGCACGTATCACTAGCTAAAGTGCTGAAATCATTCAGTCCAAATATTGGCAGTACACATGTGCTTACACGCAAACTTTATTTTCTTTCCCTCTGTCGGACCTTTTCCACTGCAGGGATGGATGGTTATAATGAGAGTTCCAGCGTCCGGCTATTTTTAAGGTTGGAGACAGGCTGTTATTGCTCTGGAGGTAGCGAGGCCTTTGGGGTGGCAGATTATTCCACAGACCTGCACTGCAGACTTTATGGATCTGAAAATAACTGTCCTACCTAGCTCCTCCAACGCTCCCCCTGGTAATCACAAAGTGCAGCCGCCCGTAAATGAATGCGGTATCTGCTTAAACTGTCATCTCTCTAATATTAGGCAAACGCTGTTTCACCTTACGTCAACAAGCGAGAGCGGTTCCTTAACTTAGCAATGTCTGAACTTGACTTGTGTGTTAAAACTAACAAACAGTCTAATAGACTATTCCATATTTATACAAAATATTATTTTACCACAACACACAGCCTGAAAAGCATTTAGTGTCTTTTTTATTACTTTTACATTTTTCTCGGATGTGAAGCTGCGCTCAGAGCTCCTCAGAAGGCGCAGCATGATCTCCACATTCATTCCTGGTGGTCTCACGTGGGGTTTTTGCTGTTTATTGTCAGATGAGCCAGGACACAAGGCTGAATGTTTGCTGGCACGTGGCAAAAATTCTGGATGATCTTAAGATTTCATTGTACCCTGCAAAGATTCCTGATATTGTGCCATGCTGAAAAACAACACCATGAACACAGCTTTGACATCTTTCTTGAAGGTGACCAAAAAGCTTCAATGAGCATTTTGCCATGTGTGGCCTGATTCGCTTGGATCTGTGGTGTGTACGTACAAAATCTTTTAGGACATTGTTCCCCTCTGCTGCCTGTAACCTTCACTGACAAACTCATTCCACTCACCTGTGCCTTTCCATCTGTATCAGCCTATATACTCCACTTTACTCCATCAGTGTAACCAGCTCTTGTATTCCTTCTTATTTGGTCTGCTTTGTTTAGTTTTGACTCCTGATTTTCCTACATTACCATATGTTTGTAGCCATGCGCTCTTTTGTACTTTGAATTCTTAGTGTTCTTCCTCCTGGTCTCTTTTTTAGGTATTGTTTAGAGGAGTGTTTTTGGTTCTTTGTGTGTTGCTGGCATTAATTAAATCATGAAGTGTTTGCCATCTCTGTAGTGGGTTTTCTTTGGGTCCAAACAGATATCAATGTCTTGGTCTTGTTGTGTATTTTGATGTTCCGACCTTGTCAGAGATTTCACACGGACTCAAACTTTTATGCTCAAATTAACACATGAATTTATTACACATAATGAAACAGTACAATTACAGAATAATCATGAGAGAGGTGGTGGCCGAATTCACCTGGAGGTTCTTCTGCAGAACAAACTGAGAGGTCGAAAAAGGTCAGCTGGGTGTCTGCAGCAGACCCTCTGCGAGGCACTCTAAGAAACATCTCCCAATGCCCACCTTTTAAAGCTGTGTTGTTTATGCAACCAGCAAGTGCCTCATAAGAGGAACAGAACATTGAAAGAGTAAACTGGTTGGGTTTGAAAAAGGACTTTTGGGACTGTAAACTGTCACCAAGCCTGAACACAACTATGTGATGGTTTAACAGTATTCCTGTCAAAGAAACTGGATGTGATATTCAAGATCAGGAAAAAATGAGGTGGAGGAATATTTCATTATAATACAAATTGTTAGGTTAGTTAGGTTAGCAGGTATTTCTTAAGGCACCTGCATGTGACATCCAGTCTGTTGTGTTTCATTAAGTGCACTGTTTGAACTTTCACGCTGGTTCTGATCTGGGTCCATCTTGGTGAGGTTCAGCAAAGCCAGAAGAGGATTGGCCATTTTCTGTCAGGTTATCAGAAAATGTATGAAAAGGACTTCTACAGTATCTGACTCTGTGTGTCCATATACAGTATATACATATATACCTACCCACCCCATAGACACATAGGAGCCGTGGAACGGAATGATGGCGTTGTGCTGTGACCCACATTGCGTCACTTGGTACATACATATTTGCATATAAAGGATCTGTGCGAGGCTCCTACGTTGATATGAACATATTACTGCACACATGGATTCTTAGCCAGGTCTGAAATAGACGCCAAAGTGGGCGCCAGGTCTGAAATAGGCACCAAAGTTAATTTATCAACAAATGTTGCTGCTGCGTCTACTGTATGAAATAGAACCTCCGTCAAATGGTCTGTGTTTTTCTCTGCTACAAGAAAAAATAACATTAGCAGATCTCCACAGACCTGACTTCTCAACGTCTCCCTGCTTCCACTTTAAAATCAGAAAAGGTTGTAAAAACCATCTTTTTAATTAAAAGGATTTATACAGTTTGACGCCACCATTTACAGGTTCTGTAAATTAAATAAATATTCATTTTTGGAGGAAGCCACTCAACTGCCCTTCATTAATGCACATTGAAACACTTTGAATCTCTGACACGTCATGTGATGTGTCTGTGCTTCCTATTACAGTATGATGACACTTTGGCTTCCACTTGTAATGGAATGATATTTGGTTCAAATGATAAATCTGTGATGTTTGACACATTCAAATAAACGCCCCGTACAGTAAAGACTTCACTAGAGAGCTCCATTACACATGTGTGCAGCAGATCCTCTGGTGAACAGGAAGCTGGTTGAAATTTAATGGGCGGAGAAGAGGGAGATGCTTACATCACTGGAAAATGAGGGCCGTCAAACAGTTTAACAATTTCATAATTTCATAAACAGACAAGATAATCCCGCACAGCAGAAGGTAATCAGGTCACAAACCAGCCGTTGAGGAGATAAAGCTCAGGGAAACACAGGTGGTTTTCATTCCAACTTTCCAGCTCAGCATAGGAACATCATTATTTCTAACCTTTCACCAATCAAACAGCTCAAGAAATGTAAAAAGAAAGATAATGACTCACAGTATTACTAAAGTAAGGAAATGAATAGCTTGTTCTGTTGATGTACAGTACTGTATGTGTGATGCTTGTTGGCCTGCACTTAGTCCATCCTGTGAAGATGTCAGTAAGGTCAGTGCTCTGATTAACCCTTCACACAAAACCACAGCTGAAAGTGCCACGTTAAAATAGATTGAGCAGGGCAAACGAGGTCTCCTGATTAAAATAGAAAACGAAACAATAGAGCTGTGAAACAAGAGATAGCTTTGCTTACCGGTTGCCATAGAAGCGCAGGAAGCAGTCTCCGCTAAGCTGGAGGCCCCGGTGGCACGAAAACATACGAAGGAGTCACTGGTTGTTTGTGTTGTTAATTGGTTAGCTAATCATACCCCACACCCTGAAAAATGGATTTCCTCTTCCACAATGTATTTTCAAGGGTTGCTAGAGATATTTATCATGTGTGACTCAACAATGAGTTTTGCAGAAGCTGAAATATCCTGAAAACAACCTGGTTCCTTCCTGTGAAAACATAAAACGAACAGGTCTCCAAAGAGCCACATACAGTACTCATACCGGGAGCAGGGCTTGATTAAAGACGGAGCTCCTGCAGAGATCTCACTTGAAATGTTGCTCAGTCTGAACTAACTGGGCAGCTGCTGTGTCAGACCTGCGTCACGTAAGGAATGTCAATTGCACCTTTAGGAAAGAAGTGGTACTGACTCACAGCAACAAGCAAACTGCTGGCATTAAACTATGGTGGCAAAGCTTGTATTGAAAACCGGAAGCTCCAACCGGATGAGAGGCTCTGGACTCAGTCCCAGCTGTGAATAAGAGGGGACACCTTTAGCAGTTTAGCGTCAGCAGCCATCTGGACCTTGGGATGCGCACAGAAATCCAATATTTCAACGCTTAAATGCTATGACCCGGAGCTGGAACTGGAGTTTCTCATTTCAGCTGGAATCGTTCCTTTTCAACATACTGCTCTGATTCTGATGCCTTTATGTACAAAGAGACAGGTCCGGTGAATATGCACCAGATGAGAATATGCTAAGGTTTTATTGTTCTCATGTCAAAGCTAGCTTCCTCTTCGAATAATGCGTCCCCATGTGTTTCCTGTAGTGCTGGGGTTACGTCTTGGGTTATATGAAGGTCAAGCATAGCAGTGGTGACTGCACCGAGACTGAGTTAAGGTTAGGGGAAACACAATCAATGGGGAAACATATTTAAACACAACACAGATGTTTTCCCTGCAACAAATGCACATGCACTGAGAAGTATCACCCAGCTGCAGCTCAGCAAAGCAGCCTGGGAAAATAAAAGACAGAGAATGTGATAATAAAAAGATGACGAGTCACGCTGAGGATGTTAACTCCAGCTGACCTCTGGAACATGTGTCTGCATGTGACAAACGTGTGCACAAACGATGCACACAGCACACCCCAATGTGTTGCACATTGCACTTTTGCACCTTATACACATTTCATAAGGTTTACATTTTCACAATCTAGACTCTTTTATTCTAATTATTGTTTCGCTATTTCACTCTTACTGTACCTCATTTCATCCTACATGGACAAGTGTAAGCTTTTAAATGCATATCATATGCTTATGTATGGGACAAATAAAATCTTATTTTGAATTTGAGTTTTAAATGGCTGCGTATGAACATGTGCAGTTTGTACTGCGCTAGGCGTCTGGGTGCAGAGCTTATTCACATATTTCTGTGTAACTTTGACACTCGTGGTCATTTGGATTTAAAACTTTAAGTCTGTGCTGCTGAGCCGATCACAGCAATACGTTAGTTGTTGTTTTATAGTAGTTTTGGAACATCTGCTTCATTAGAGACAGATTCAGAAATGTGTGATTTAAACTGAGTCCATGCTGGGTGTCTACTTCATGCAGCACAGAGGTCTCTGAAGGGATTCACACGAATTACAGAGGGCAATCAAGACGTGCTCTGTGAGGTAAGGATGTCAGTGATCCATTCATTCACACCCCACTGTTGTTTTTACATCCCCACTAATATTCCAAAGCAGGTTCAGCGAACACAATCGAATGCAGGACAGCCCAGCATCTCAGTGATTGGCACAGAAGGACCTAGTTTCAATCAGGAGTAAGAAGAGAGTGTGCACTGTCATCTCTCTCTCTGTGATCCATGTCGACCTGTTGGAGACAGCTGGCATCCGAAACTTCAAAAACAAGTGTTTGGACAGTTATTTTTATTAATTTTTATTTTTTTGTAGCTGGATTCTCTAAATGCTGCTGTTGCCATCATAGAGACAAAGCTACAGTAAGTGACCCTGTACCTACTGTGCTCCACCGCCATCGTCCTTTAGCCCATTCTGGTAGACATTAACACTGGTCCCATCAGGCCAGTAAAACTTTAACACAGAACTTTCTTCTGTTGCTCATCTCTTGTAATAAAGGTTAATAAATACAACCCAGTGTTCTAATTTTTTCAATTTCTTTCAAGTCTGATATAATTATTACATCTTATACTGCATAATTTAGAATAATTTTGAAATCAAAGATCTGACTAGGTTAAAACATGACAGGATGTATGGGAGTGGAAAAGGAGACAGTATGAGGATAAGCAACTCAATAAACTTACTCAGGTATGGATTCATGCAACAGCATCATGATGATGTAAAGTGCATTTGTTTCAAATCACAGTCATTTCACAGCCAGGTATGCACACAGGTGCCCTTCATAAATACTTCTTACACCTAAATGCGGCTAAGTGAGAGCAAAACACAACCCATCACCAAGTCCAGTCATTGGCTATCTCTCTAACTCTAACAACATGTCACACTAATAAAAGAGGAAAAACCCAAAGAAACAAAGAAAACTGGTTCTTGGATGAGTTCCCACAAACTGTTATCAGGCTCCTAGTTTTCACACAGTCAAGCCCCAGCCAGCCAGGCCCCATCACTCGCCATCTTGTCCTGAGTGCCGAGAGGCCCGTGCTTCTGGTTTCCAAAATAAGTCATCAACAGGAGCCTCTCTGTAGGATGGGACAAAGGACGGCTGATAGGAGCCCAGAGCTCTCACATTATGGCCCCCAAACAGCTGAAGACAACCGCAACAAGCTGAAGCTCTGCTGGACTGTAGGATTTGAAAAGGGATATTGGAAGCTTCTAACCATGAAAAAGGCCTTAAGTGCTTCGCATCAGGCCAAAACATTAGTACATTTTGTTCCCTAGAACTCCCAACCCCCCACCACACGCTCCATATGCCTCCGCTCATGTCACTGGATGTGAGCAGTTAGTCTACAGAGCACGATGGAGCCAACGAGAGCTAATGCACTGACCGCCTCAGTTCATCTCTGTGAGCAGGGAACGCACCTGAAAACAGGTGCAAAACATGTGCCATGCTTTATCACTGAAATTAAATTCAAAGAGTGGATTAAAAACAAAAACAATCAGTCCCACCGTTAATGTGACACCAGATACCAAACAGTCACAGACTCGTGTAAAACAGGAGTGTTTTACATTGTGAGCTTGTCCAGCTACAGTGCTCTGCTTTCTTATGGGAACTATCCATAACCTTCTCCTACTCGGTCCACAGTTGGCTCAACTACTGGATATATTATTTATTTATTATTATACATGAGATTAGGAAGCACACTCTGTTGAACTGTAATTCAGAACACATGAATAAATTATGAGCCTTTTAGAAGAATTTGATTTCCTCAACTGTCAGTGTGTTTAGTTTGGCAGCTAAGAGCAAACGCACTTGTAGGCAAACAAAGGAGGAAAGAGAAGTCAAGAAAGCAGAATGAATGCACCTCTGAGAGGAAGCCGGTCAAAGCCAGACAGAATGGGGAAGGCACGCATGGAGACGAGGAGGTGCTGCCGTGATGGAGGAATCTCAAGGCGAGAAGAAGGAGCAGCTCCTCTCAGAGCCGCGGTGGAAGCACTTTTCTTCACCTCGTCGTCAGGCCTTGAGTTTCACTTTTCCAGATGGCTTCAGCAGCAACAGACGTAACTGGTCCTGCCCAGTTATCCGTCAGCCCGGACACCACTGGCCACAAATGTCTGATACTGGGAATTTAATCCTGCTGGCAAAAGTTTGAGCCCTTGTTCGTCTGCGAATAGTGTTCTATTATTTTTTATTTTGATCATGAGTTGATGAGGTGGACGGTGCTGGATGGTATATAGATGCTCTACCAGACCACAGGGTGAAGCACTTTGACTGTGACCTCATTTGTCATGTGGTGTCGAATGCAGACTTTGTCATTTCCACAGGCTGCTGCTTGGCTGCACAGTTTGTTCTCAGCTACCTGGATTTCACACAGTTCTTAGTGTATGTTGGGCTTTGGTGACGAAGGAGCATGAGCTTAGACGTCTACGCAGGCAGTAAGAGCAAAAGGTTGAAGTTGAAAAATGTTTAGAGACAAACAGCCCTTAAAATGTTCTATGAAATCATTCTAGCCATTTTCCAGTATGTCAGTTATTCTAAAAGTATTATTAAATTGGCCTAATGTGCAAAGATACTCTGTCATAGGGGACAATAATCACAACAACCACTGCTGACTACATTGACATACTCCCTTTTTCCCTTTCACTACTGACTCTTGACAAAAGCGGCAGATACCCTACGGCAACTAGTGTGTCATGACTGCTTAATTGAGATATCCCACACTGTGCAGGCAAGGACACTTGATACAGTTTATTGAGGCATCTGGGAATATAGGATCCTTCTCAGTTTCCACCAGCTGAAAAGCACTTTCCAACTAGACGGAGGCCGGCTGGAAGCTGAAGCCAAATAAGAGCCAGGTTTGAGACTCTGGGCCAAACATGTCCCCCAGCTGCTTCCACCAAGCAGTATGCAGAGCCAGGTGTTAAGGCAAGATAGGAAAAACCAGGCTCAGCAGCTTAACTCACACACAACCCCCAACACCTTGTCTCTTCCACAGTGGCTCCATATGCCAGAATGTTTTCTCTGAACCAAAGCAATAATTGCACTTATTTCTTCTGTGAGTGCAGCGTCAACATTAAATGAAAAAGTTTACAACTGAGATTTTGCCCATAAGAAAGACTCACAAAGTGATTTAAAGCTGTTTGCCTTCATATACAGTACATGGTTGTGTTACCAAGTTGAGTAAAATGCAGGTAAGAGAAAATGCAAATACCTACACTGAGCAATAGCAATGTGATGTATTAGGTCCTAACGTGATGGTGGTGGCTGTGGTTGCATGTGGGACACATGAAAGCCAGCTGCAATTTGCCTCAAATACATGTTTAGAACCTTAATGAAATATTTAATGTCCAGAAACCTGTGGTAATTACTAAAATCATTGAGTTTTTGTACGTAAGTGTTTGCAGACAATGTGAATCTCTAAACTGACTGGATCAGGATGAGGGGTCAGATCACACCTGACCCGTGTTTTTGATCTGCATTTAGTCCAGTGAGCAAACCTCAAATGTACATCTAAAACAAAACTAGCTAATAAAAGAACAAAGGGCTGAACCGTGGAATAGTTGGGTTCATAACGGTTTAATCAGAGAGCAGAGGGTGCTGGTTGCTCACAGAGGGCAGTTCCATCATGTTGGCACTAAGGTGTGTCACAAACAGAACAGAGAGCCATGCTTTGTGTGGTATTCGGATCAAACTGACCCATTAGAAAACTTAAAAATGTTACTAGGATAAGTTTTAGCTACACGAAACTCCATGGCCTTAGCTTTTTTGTTCGTGATAAATGTATACAAACAAAAAAAACCTGAGCACACTTGTTACTTTACCTCACACATTTACATCCTTTGTATGGTCTTCAGGTCATTTTGACCCGCATATACAAGTCAACATAGTCATCTGTCCAGTGTGTGTGTTAGTCCATAACATTCTACAAATCAAGCATTTCATAGCACTACAGTATGTCTTACACCTGCTCATCAATCAATATTTGAAGTGAGTCAGTAACACAGTGATGCAGAAGAGGAAAATGAGGAAAAGGGAGAAGATGTAAAATAAATCAATGGATCAAACGTGGTTCCAGACCAGGGGAACCTTACAGATGTACAGAAAGGCTTCCTGGTCCAGGCTAACGAGCTAAATAAACGTGCTCATGAAAAAATAACCTGAGCTCAGTAAAATAAGACACAAAGCTAAACTAAACTAAATTGGATAATCATCTGGAATCACTGAAAACAAGCGCAACAAACATGAATAGTGGTAGAGCGCTGAATAACTGCAATTCATTCAAACTCTCAGCCTTCGTCCATGATTAAAGGGAGGCACGCGTTGACAGGAAGGTTGTTTGAAGGAGGATGAAGCAGTTTCATGTAGCTTGTTTCTGGAAGTTAAGTGTGAAATGATTAAGCCACCAAAACTTTTTCATTTTTGTAGATTATTAACAAATAAATTTTACTTTTAATTATTACTAAAGCATTGTTGTACATGTGACTTGTACTTTACATTAATCAGGAGCATCTATTCCGCAGAGAATTAACACATATGACCAGTATAAATGCTGCGAATATGTTAATTATATGCATCAGGGAGTTTATTCAACAGCAGTGCCACCTGTTAACACTGTGTCCCAACTGAAATGGATTCATTCATTCGCACAGACAAATGACATAATCTCATAGCATTAATGAGTAATTTCTGTACATAAAACGTTGCATTTAAAGTGAGTTCCCGGCCATGTGTCAGAAGGGAAGCAGCATAATGTATTGTATCTATATATTAGTGTGTGCGTGTGCATTAAGGAGGGAATTAGGTTAATGAGAAAAGTTCACAGAAAGTCCAACCTCCCTGATTCCATCTTCAGCTCGTAACACAAAGGCAGGCAGAGTTCACATGCACTCGCAGTGAAGAAAGACGAGGTGACAGGTTCAAAAGTTCAAGCACTGCTTTAGACTCACTTTGCATGCCATTACAATTCGGCACACCCCTATACTTTCTGAGATGTCAGGGGGAAGCTCATTTAGTGTTCTGTGTCGAGCTCTGGGTGGCGAGAATCTCTACTGGGGAAACCAGAATGGGACAAGGGGAGAGGGAGGCCCCGCTCCGTCCCGTCCGCCTTGATGGAAACGGAAAACGGATCCATGATGTCTGAGCATTCACGCTCACTAATCTCTAAATGCTTGTTATCATGAGACACCATGAAATCAGTTCCTGCGACCTGTAAATGTTGCATCACTGTGCACAACAGAGGCCTTTTACAGGCTCATAATGTAAAGTGTTTGTACACACAGGCATTATCATAACTCAAAGGGTTTAGAGCCATGCTTTGTGAAAGATGTAGAATAAAAAGTTTTGTCAGCAAAGACTCTATAGTATGAATACAAACCAAAAAATGCTGTTGGACAACTACGTAATAAAAATTTCACATTCAGCAGATGTTACTTTTTTTCCAAAATCACAAGTAGTTGGAGCAAAGTCTGCACTGAAGAAGCCAGCGCAGCGACATCAATGCTGAGTCCACCTTGGTCAAGCTTCTAACACTAGAGGGTTCCCCTTGTCTCTATGTGGTATTAATGTTGTCACCATCCAGTTCAGACATTTTCAAAAGCTTATCAGTGTCTGGACTAAAGCTAAATGTGCTTCTCTAAGTACATGTCCCATAATGCAACAGGGTTTGATTATATCCATCGATGAATAAATCAGTGACTTTGATTTTCCTTTGATACTTGCAGATGGTTTTGTACATGGTGATGGAGGAGTGAGCAATGAGGAGAGTCTTTTGAAGCTCAAACTAGTCAGCAGGTGAGTGAAAACAATTCTCAACCTTCCTCAAATGCTAGAACTGTGGTATTAGTAGAAACACTCCACCTCAGATTCCCAGGCCTTTCATCACCTCCACTAATGCTTCTCCAGTTCCACACTGCTGCCGCATGTCATTAGAGGCACACGAGGGAAGAAACCTGATTTAGTCCAGGTGTGGTCATCTGTAGCAGCAAACAGGATGGAAGGGACGGGAAAGGACCTGCATGAGGTCTGCATTACTGAGCTGCACAGCCCATGAGGCGTGATGCCAGGATCCTTGTGTGTCTGCAGCCTCCCGACCCCCTTTTCTCTGCCCCCGGTTCACTTCTTATTATGCATTAGTTAGATGGAGGTGCTACGGCCCTGCACTAACGTGGCTACTACACATCCCAGCCTCCACACGGTTCAGGCTTGCGTCACATATTTTCATATTTGCAGCCTTCTCTGTTTGGATAGACACCATGTGACTCTCAAAGAAGAATGTTAAAGTTGAAGTTGTACCTTAATTTACGATGTGATATATCACTTGACGTTTTTACTGCAGTGCTACTGTCAGGGCGCCATGGTCATTAGGCAACAAATTCAGTTTAGTCAGGCGTGCTTGCGACACTGCTCCGTGTCTGTCAGACGACAGACAACTCCATCTGTTGTGTTTTACGCAGACCTGCATGATCCAGCTCGCAGGACAATCTGTAGGTGATTAAAAACATATTGCAGCAGGGCAAACAAACCCGACTCAGGTCAAAGGTACGTAGGTACAGTACGTGCTTGACATCATTAGTTTGAGTTGTGCAGCTGATGCAGGTCGGGAGCAAATCAATACTGTTCATTATGGCACATTGCTAAGTGAAACACAGTGACGTTGCCGTGCCATTAGTAAATATTTCTCTTCACTTGTTCCCACTCCTGCAGGCATGTGACAAAAAAAATTAAGAAGATTAAAACAAGTCCTAACATGCAAGAGGATAAAAACAATTTGAAGAGAAAGAAAAAAAACCATGAACAAGCTCCAGGGCAGAGAGTTCGAAACTGTTAGTACATGCTACGAAATGAGAGAAAAACACATTATTAATAACTGCATATATTGTTTTGTTGACAGCAAAGAGCCCAGAGAAATGAAGACTATTTTCAGTGCTCTGGTATGCGGTCGGAAGGCCAGTTGGACGGCACGTATCACAGGCTGAAATCAAGCAGCTGCAAAATTACAGTAGCGTGCCCGAACCGCAACCGAGTGGAGCTGTGCAATTAATCAGAGGTTAACCCCACAACCCCACAGAACTGGTGCATGATCTCTAATTTTACGTAAACACACACACACACACACAGACACACACACACACACATACACACACACACACACACACACACACACACACACACACACACACACACACACACACACACTGGAAGAATGTCGGTAAACATGGCCTATAAGTGGATATCATTGGTTCTACAGATAGGTGTCATTGATTCTATAGATAGATGTCAATTGCTCCATAAGTGGATATCATTGGTTCTACAGGTACATACTGTAGAACTCATAAAACAGGTTCACAGACAAGTTGCAGGAATTTACAGCATCTTTGGCCTGTTTTGAAGATGTGTATTTTGCATTTCATTCCTCAGTCACTCATCCCACTGCTCATCTGTCCTAATAGCTCTATTATCTCAGGCTCAGCTTCCTGTTTCGTGGCCTCTTCACACTGAAGCAGCAAACAGCAGGAAACCAGGCATCTGAATTCAGAGTTAACACATGTCAACTGCTGCACAAAGGCAAAGAGGGAAAGTCTGGTTCAAGTTCTGCTTAGTGGCAGAGTACAGATCCAGCGCACAAACATCAACTTGTCTGAATCTGATTCAACACTTTATTGATAACAAAGAACAGAAACATTGAAATTCTGCAACATTTAAGTGTAATCACAATGTTCAGATGAATAACAGATGAGGAGTCACGTACTATACTGGACATCCCATGACGGTTTACCCTCTGTGTGATTCTCATAAAACTCTGTCTTAATGTCAGTTTGCTGATGAGCCAACCAGGTCTGAAACATAAATGTAGATCATTAATCAATCAAACTACCCTGGGGACAAAAAGAGACACAGCACATAAATTTTGATTATTGATCTGCCAGATATTTACACTGTCGGGTCCAGTGACGTGTGGTGGGGTTCATGGCTGCTGAGGCTTCTACAACAACTTAAACGGAATCTTCTCCACTATTTTTAACTGACATAATGCTTTTTTTTTTATTCCAACGAATAGAGCAGATTTAATGTGCAGCTTCCTTGTGGTCTACACAGTTCATATTTTTAACATAAACATAGAGTTTTACCTTGAACAAACCTTATCTTTAATACAAGTTTGCTCATAATAAGACAATTTATTCAAGGTTTAAATTTACATGTCAAGATCCAAGAGTTTTATTTGTCATACATGGTTGTACAACCGCAGCAGTAGTGAAATTCAGCTGTGCCAATATTTCAGACAGTGCAGAATAAAAAAAAAGAACTCTAACTCACTACTACATAATACACATGCCAGTCAGATAAGATGTTGTGTCCAATGCCCTCACAGGTTGATAAAAAAAAATAACTCTTGTTCAGTCTTACAGTTCATGCCCTGAGTGACTGGATTCTCTTGCCCGATTACAGTGTCTAAAAAAGATTATGGTCGGGGTGGTAAATGTACAGTACAGTAATACACTGCTCCCTGGACCTGCACCACCTGATGTAAATACTGTGGGGATCAGGAAATTTACTCCGGGTGCTGGCTCAACGCACCAGACCACTCTCGTCAAGTCTTTTATGGCCTGAGAGATGCTGTTCCCATACCAGATGGTAATACTCCCAGAGACGACAAATTGGCTAATTGAGATATACAGTAAAAACGTTTGCGCAGACTCCTGGAAATCCTAAACTTACTTGACTGTCTGAGCCAGTACAAATATTTTTTAGCCTTCTTAACCAGTGAAGATGTCCAGGAAAGATCTTCAGTGTTATGGACTCCCAGACATTTGGAGTTGGTCACTCTTTTTACCAAAGCTCCTTTAGGAGAGACCTGCTGTCTTCTCCTGAGGTCCACCACCAACTCCTTGGCCTGTGTTAACCTTGCACCAAGAAGATAGTTCTGCTGTCTCCTCCGAATAAGCTCTTTCATCAATATTCTGGATCAGTCACACCACCATGTATCATGTGCAAATTTCACAATGGAGTTGGAGCTGTGTCGAGTAAAACAGTCATGGGTGTAGAGAGAGAAGCAAGAGATTCAGAACACAGCTTTGGGGTAATCCGATGTTCAGTGTGAACATCGAATCAACTCTGAGAACTGCTGTCCAATTTCTATCACTGTTGGACTGTTAGTCAGGAAGCTCAGGACCCAGGAGCATAATGATTGACCAAGACCCAGTTCCCTGAGCTTTGTAATGAGTCATGAAGGGACTACATTATCAGATCAAATATTTTACCAGTATCTCGAAGAATTTCATCACCACTCATATTAGCGCCACAAGACGGTATACACTGTACAGTAGGTTTTGAAACATGTAGGCACTATGGGCAGGGTTAGGGACATATTGAATAAATGGATAATAATAATGAGAGTAAACACACACTTTTAAAATTTCAGAATTCTTCCAGAAATCCATCAGGACCAGCGGACTTCCTGCTATTTACACTCTTTACAGCTCTCCTTATGTCCTGCTCTGAGACACTGAGTAGAGAGTCCAGACAGTTACTGATGTGGGCTGAACTATCACTGCCAGCGGTGTTCCTATTGTTCTCAAAGAGCGTAAAGATGTTCAGGTCGTTAACGAGTGCTGAATCAGCTTCACTTTATGTGTTATTGTGCCTCATACCTTGTAGTCCGTCATTATCTTTTGTCCCACCCACACTTCTCTGCTGTCGCAATGGTCTAGCTGTGTTTCCATTTTATTCCTGTAGCACCTTTTTGCCTCTGTCACTACTTTCCAAAGGTTGTAGGAAGCGGTCTTGTACATGATCATCTCACCCATGATGAGCGCCATGTTGTAGGCAGCAGTGCGTGTGGTGCCCATGGTTTTTGATTAGGAAAGACTCTAACGGAAATCATAGGTACAATGTCATCAGCAGCTTAGCAATAAAGTCGTCAGAACTTCTGTTAACATGTTGACATCATCAGAGTTGAACCAAAACATGTCCTAGTCAACATCAGTGTGTGCTGGCTGCAGCATATAGTAGCTTCTGATGGGTCAGACCAACGTTGCAGTCGGAGCTGAGGCTTGTCAATGCTGGACCTTGTGACCACACTATAAAACTGGTGGCAGCTATATGTGCCGAGTAGTTTGCCCAAGGAGCGGCATTGTTGAAACCCTCCCGAAAAAAGGTAAAGTCCCTGTTGCAAAGGTACAGAATAATTCTTTGTTTGCTACTCATGACCACGACTTGGCTTGTACTAACCTGCTTTCACATGAAATACCTCTATTGGATGAAGTACTGGTTCGACAGCGGTATTGTTGTATTCCTCCATCAGAGTACTGCTGGAGTTTCAGGTAATCCGAGAAAGCAGTAGCCCATATGCCTCCCCGCTGGTGTTGGTACGCAAGAAGGATGGTGGTCTACGCTTGTGCGTGGTTTATCTCCTTCTCAATGGCAAAACAAAACATAGAAGGAGGCTTTTCCCCTCCCTCGAATTGAGGAGAGCCTAGACACACTATCAGGGGCTTGCTGGTTTTCCACTTTAGACCAGGCCAGCGGTTACCATCAGGTGCCAGTGAAGCAACAAGACAGTCCTAAAACATTTTTTACCCTCTTTGGGCGTTTAACGGCATGCCTTTCGGGCTGTGCAATGGAATGCCCCAAGTACATTCCAGCGATTAATGCAAATAATGTTTGGGGATCAACAAGGTCTTTTACTTAGATGACATTATTGTTTTCTAGATAATGTCTGGATACTACATTATGTCTAAAGATGGCTAGAAATGGTGCTTCACCATCTCCATGCTGAAGGACTGAAGACAAACGTGCTTTTTTCCAGCAGGAAGTGGGATACTTAGGCCATGTTATCTCAGGTCAGGGAGTGGGTGGCCCATTACACTGGTTGCTAGCAGAGCTGGCAGGCAAAAAGGGAGGTAAAGGTCCAGGCTGGGTTTTGACCTCAAAGTGGACCCGGCAATGTGAGCAGAGCTTTGAGACACTCAAAGCCAAACTCGTGTCTGCGTCTTTGTTGGCTTATGCCAATTTTGCACATCCGTTAATTCTGGAGGTAGATGCCAGTTATGGGCTAGATGCATCCAGTTGCTCTTGCTGGCTGCTCTTAAGCAGGAGACTTTAAGGCAGCTCCATCAACAGCATGGCCATCAAGGCAAAGAGCGAACTACAGAGTTGGTTTAGCAGCGCTGTTATTGGCCAGGTATGTTCTCAGAGTTCCGGGACTGCCTCCAGAGGTGTGAGTGGTGCCAGGTGACTAAAGACGCTGGTGGTGCGCCTCATAGCTACAGCATATGGGTCATCAGTTTGCCTCCCAGCCTAATGAAAACCTGGCCATTGATTTCATGCTGCTTGAACCTTCTCGGGGGGGGGGGGCAGTACTCCTTATCACCCAGCTGGCAATGTAAGCATTTTAGTCGAACCCTGCATGACCTCCTGCAGACATTGTCACTATACCAAAAACATGACACCTCACACCACACCATCATCAAAGTTCTGGAGAGTCCCCATGCTATTTAATGTTTGGACAGGAACCAAACCTCCCTTTCGATTTCCTTCTGGGGCAAGTGGAAAAACCACTGCCTGCGGAGGTGCAAAGATGGGTGGCCGAGCACCAGGAGAAGGTGAAGATCACTTTCAGCTGTGCTTGTGAGAAGCTGTCTGCTACTGCAGCAGAAAGGAGAGACACGATCAGCGGGTGCGGGACCAGCCTCTGTTAGTCAGTCAGTTCAGTCAGCTCTGTGGTGCACGAGGTGGTTAAGGCACCCACAGAGGGGGGAGCAGTGTACGGTGTAGCCCCTGTAGATGAGGTGCATAAAGTCAGGAACGTCCATAGGGACATGCTGAAAGGTGTAGTTCAGCATGCGGATGTGGTTTCTCTGCCACCCGAGCCATTTTCAACACCTGTGCAGTCCCAATTGGACAAATCCTTGGACAGCGACTTTATGGTCCTGCTCTCTGAGGTCCAGCAGTCTGCTGCTAACCCAGCAGTTACAGGTACTAACCATTCTGCTGAGATGCCCTCACTCAGGGCCGTTTACAGCCCCAGTGCCATGTCCTCCGGATCTTATAGGTCCTCGGCATGGGTTGTCTTTGGGTTCTGACCAAGTTGTTCTCCAGCCACCAGTACTTCGCCGGAGTTTATTTATAAAATAAAATACAGTTAAAAAAAAAACACTTTATATAATGTACCTGTTTTAAGTTATAGAAGTTGTTTAATTTTGCAGTTGAATTAATTTTAATTACTGTTAACAATTAGTTTTGCAGTGTGGTATTTTTAGGGTGCAGTGAGCAGTGCAGCAGGAAGAGAGAAGAGTGAGAATTTAAAAGGAGCATTGCTTTGTGTCGCTACATTGAGCATGCTGAAAAGTTACAAGAAGTTGTTACAGTAGAAGTTCAAGTTGAGCAAAAGAAGTTTTGCGACAGAGCGAGGAACGTTCTGCGCAGATGAAGTTTAGCGTGAGAAGTGCTGTTCTGCCGAGTCGCGGTGCTTTGCTTGTCTCGGTAAGCTAGCTCAGTCCTGTCGTAAATTGGACATGTGCTTAGCACTTCTACCTTAAACGGTCTGGTAGTTATTAAGTTATTTTTGAACAATTAATTTAAGATGGTAAAGTCATTGAGTACAAATTAAGTTTGTACTTTGTTACCACAGTAAGGAAAATATCGATATATATATAGAGTCATAAGAAATTTGTAGAGAACAGAAAACATTCTGAACATGTTGTAAATACAGGTCAGGTTTTTTATTGAGAGTGAGAACAACGTTGGCATCCAACAGTAAAGAGCTACAGGAACAAAGGTTTGACTAGCCTCCAGCAGACCAGCAGCTACAAAGCAGTGAGTGAGGAGTTATTGGGGTAGGAGGCTGCCAATCACCTGGAGTGGCACCTACTGGACATACACACAACTACTACAAACTGAGAAAAGTAAACTGTTATAAAGAAAACTTAATTTATAGTTGTCAAATTTACTGATGTTTGTGTGGTATGTGATTACTGCACTAAACACTCAGTTCCTTCCAAACCTAGATAGAGAGGTGTCCCCACAGAGAGAAGCTATATTTACATAAGCATGAAGTCAGACTGAAAACGGAGCGGCTGCATGCACAACAAGTCATTCATTGTAAGATAAGGTGTCAAATCACTTACCATTACCTGATTTATTACCTTATATCAACTCCAGTACAAACTGATATGATGTTTGCATACACTATCTGATTGTCAGATTTATCAGATTGCCCAATTCCACATAAACTGGACCCTATACTTTTCACCCAGAAAGTTCTACAGTATATACATGTATAGTGTCAGGTTCCGGCTCTGTTTTTAGTTTTATCTTGAAGGCACCTTGTTGTTCTGTCTCATCATCATGTTTTGGGTTCCAGTTTCCGCTTCCTGTTTTAGTTTGATAGTTTCCGGTTTACCAGTCCATCACACTCACGCTAACCTTACTTCCGGTTTTCAGTTCACGCACCTGTTGTTCATTCATCATCACTTCCCGGACATTTAAGCACCACCTGTCACCGTCATCATTTGCCAGATCGTCGTTCGTGTTTCTTGTTCCTCGTGTTTTGTTCTGGTTTTGCCTTGTGTATCCTGCCTGACCCTGGACTAACTACTGACTGTGAGTTTTGCTTTATCCCTGCCTGTACTTCCGCTGAGCCTACTTGTGTACCGAACCCTGCCTGGACATTGTATCAGAGATTGCCTGCTCCCTTGTTTTCCGCTTATTGAACTCTTCCGTGTATGACCTGGACTGCCCGACCCTGCCTTGAGAAATAAACCTGCGTTTAATATTCATCTTGCCTCGGTGCTGTGCATGTGGGTCCTTTATCTGCCGTTCCGTGACAGAACGATCTGGCCAGACTTGGACCCAGCCAGCACTCAGCCTCCGGTCAGGTCAGTAACTGTTTTTCTCGCTCCTTTTTTTTAACGGCGAGTATAATCCACCCGAGGGAGCATGGAGTTCACCTGTGCCGAGCTACCTAGCGAGCTACGAGTTTATTTTAAGATCCTCGCGGAGGATTACCGACGGGCGGTTACCCCGAAGAACCAGCGCAGCGCCGTGGAGGTGGCGATATTGACGCTGGAGGACGATGACAGTGTGTTAGAGCGTCCCAGTGTTCGTCGCCTCTATGAGCGACTGTGCGCTAGGTCTGATGAACTAAGCGACGCGCTCCGCACCACGCCAGCGCCGGTCGCACCGCCGAAGGTTTCGGTTTCCTTCTCCCCGCCCCGTCGGACCGTTGTGTCTGCATCAACCTGCCCAGCTCCATGTGTGTTCCGCTGGGAGGATTCCCTGCATTCATGCGGTCCCCCGTCTCCAGTTCAGACGCGAGCTGTTCAGTTTCCAGCTCAGTCATGTTTTGCCCAGCCCCCAGCTCAGTCGTGTTTTGCCCAGTCCCCAGTTCAGTCATGCTCCGCTCAGGCTCCAGTCGCCGTTCAGCCTCGCCACGCTCACGCTCTAGTGCAGCCCTGTCACGTTCAGGTTCCAGCCCCAGTCCAGTCGAGCCCAGTCCAGTCGAGCCCAGTCCAGTCGAGCCCAGTTCAGGTCCCAGTTCAGTCGAGCCCAGTTCAGGTCCCAGTTCAGTCGAGCCCAGTTCAGTCTCCAGCCCAGTCGAGCCCAGTTCAGTCTCCAGCCCAGTCGAGCCCAGTTCAGTCTCCAGCCCAGTCGAGCCCAGTTCAGTCTCCGGTTCAGTCGAGCCCAGCCCCGGTTCCCGTTCAGTCGAGCCCAGTCCCGGTTCCAGTTCAGTCGAGCCCAGTCCCGGTTCCAGTTCAGTCGAGCCCAGTTCAGTCGAGCCCAGTTCAGTCGAGCCCAGTCCAGTCGAGCCCAGTTCAGTCGAGCCCTGTTCAGTCTCCAGTCCAGCCGCGAGCTGTTCAGTCTCCGGTTCAGTCGACCCCAGCCCCGGTTCCAGTTCAGTCGAGCCCAGTCCCGGTTCCAGTTCAGTCGAGCCCAGTCCAGTCGAGCCCAGTTCAGGTTCCAATCCAGTCGAGCCCAGTCCCGGTTCCAATCCAGTCGAGCCCAGTCCCGGTTCCAGTTCAGTCGAGCCCAGTCCCGGTTCCAGTTCAGTCGAGCCCAGTCCCGGTTCCAGTTCAGTCGAGCCCTGTCCAGTCGAGCCCTGTCCAGTCGAGCCCAGTACAGTCGAGCCCAGTACAGTCGAGCCCTGTCCAGTCGAGCCCAGTACAGTCGAGCTCTGTCCCAGTTCAGTCCAGTCACGCTCCTGTCCCAGTTCAGTCCAGTCACGTGCAGGCCTTATCCCAGTCAGAGGACTCCACCTGTCGAACGGGTGCTGTGCACACCCGATCAGGCCCGACGTCCCCTCCGTCGAGCTCGGCAGCTGTAAGCAGGCATGCCGGCTCCGGAGGAGACGCCGTCCCAGTTCCTGTCGGCCATGTTGCGGCCGTTCCTGTCGGCCGTGTTGCGGCCGTTCCTGTCGGCCATGTTGAGGCCGTTCCTGTCCCCGTTCCTGTTCCTGTCGGCCAAGTAGCGGTCGTTCCAGTCCCTGTCACCCTCGGAGCCGCAGCGCCCGCTGGCCTCCAGGAGGAGGCAGCGCCTGCTGCAGTTCCTGCGCACCTCCAGGAGGAGGTCGCGCCAGCTGCAGTTCCTGCGCACCTCCAGGAGGAGGTCGCGCCAGCTGCAGTTCCTGCGCACCTCCAGGAGGAGGTCGCGCCAGCTGCAGTTCCTGCTCACCTCCAGGAGGAGGTCGCGCCAGCTGCAGTTCCTGCGCACCTCCAGGAGGAGGTCGCGCCAGCTGCAGTCCCTGCTCACCTCCAGGAGGAGGTCGCGCCAGCTGCAGTTCCTGCGCACCTTCAGGAGGAGGTCGCGCCAGCTGCAGTTCCTGCTCACCTCCAGGAGGAGGTCGCGCCAGCTGCAGTTCCTGCTCACCTCCAGGAGGAGGTCGCGCCAGCTGCAGTTCCTGCTCACCTCCAGGAGGAGGTCGCGCCAGCCGCAGTTCCGGCGGACCTCCAGGAGGGGGTCTCGCCCGCAAGCAGTCCCGGCGGACCTCCAGGAGGGGGTCGCGCCCGCCGCAGTCCCGGCGGACCTCCAGGAGGGGGTCGCGCCCGCCGCAGTCCCGGCGGACCTCCAGGAGGGGGTCGCGCCCGTCGCAGTCCCGGCGGACCCCCAGGAGGGGGTCGCGCCCGTCGTAGTTCCTGTCGACCCCCAGGAGGGGGTCGCGCCCGTCGCAGTCCCGGCGGACCTCCAGGAGGGGGTCGCGCCCGTCGTAGTTCCTGTCGACCTCCAGGAGGGGGTCGCGCCAGCCGCAGTACCGGCGGACCTCCAGGAGGGGGTCGCGCCCGTCGCAGTCCCGGCGGACCTCCAGGAGGGGGTCGTTCCCGTCGCAGCTCCCGCTGCACCTGCATCTGTTCCTGGCGGCCCGGCTCCGGCCGCACCTGCATCTGTTCCTGGCGGCTCGGCTCCGGCCGCACCTGCATCGGTTCCTGGCGGCCCGGCTCTGGCCGCACCTGCATCGGTTCCTCGTCGCGGTGGTCCAAGGAGGACGCCGCTGGTTCCTGCCTCGTCCTGGTCTCGGCTGCCGGACTGGTGGCCTCGCCCTCGGCTTCTCCTGGTGATTGGATGGCGCTGCCTCCTCCGGCGCCGTCCGCCTCGACTCCGTCACCGCCACGGCCGTTCGCCTGGGGTACGTCCCCTCCTGCCGCGACGATGGCGCGGTCTCTGCCGTCGTCGTCCGCCGCGAAACTGGGATCCCCGGAGCATCTCCGTCGGGGAGGGGGCTGGGCTCAGCTCTGCTCTCCCGGACCTCGCCAGCCGTCGTGGTGGACTCTCCTGCCACCACCCTCGTGAGGGACCCCTGGACTCTCGTTTTGACCCTCCTCCAGTCCTCCCTCCGCCCACCCTGCTTGTTTGCCTTGCGGGAGGGGGATTCGGTCCCTCCTCCTGAGACCGCCCTCCGCCCGCCCTGGTTTGGGGAGGGGGGCTTCCGTGGGCGCCGTGGAAGACGCCCTAGGGGGAGGGGTACTGTCAGGTTCCGGCTCTGTTTTTAGTTTTATCTTGAAGGCACCTTGTTGTTCTGTCTCATCATCATGTTTTGGGTTCCAGTTTCCGCTTCCTGTTTTAGTTTGATAGTTTCCGGTTTACCAGTCCATCACACTCACGCTAACCTTACTTCCGGTTTTCAGTTCACGCACCTGTTGTTCATTCATCATCACTTCCCGGACATTTAAGCACCACCTGTCACCGTCATCATTTGCCAGATCGTCGTTCGTGTTTCTTGTTCCTCGTGTTTTGTTCTGGTTTTGCCTTGTGTATCCTGCCTGACCCTGGACTAACTACTGACTGTGAGTTTTGCTTTATCCCTGCCTGTACTTCCGCTGAGCCTACTTGTGTACCGAACCCTGCCTGGACATTGTATCAGAGATTGCCTGCTCCCTTGTTTTCCGCTTATTGAACTCTTCCGTGTATGACCTGGACTGCCCGACCCTGCCTTGAGAAATAAACCTGCGTTTAATATTCATCTTGCCTCGGTGCTGTGCATGTGGGTCCTTTATCTGCCGTTCCGTGACATATAGGGGGACTATAAACTCCATTTGTCTTGTTCCTGTGAACCAGCTGTTGATCCTGGAAGCTGCTGGAGTCACTCTCCTAGTTCAGGGGCCATAGACTACAGTGTTCCCATTACCAGAGGGACCAATCTTCCTTCAGTCCTTGGTGTTTCTCAAGCTTCTCTTGTTTCTTTTTCCAAATGTTGCCATAGGTACATCTATCACTACAGCCTCCCGTGTTTGCCTACCATCATCCATTGCTGTCAGCAGTCACGTTACTTGTCTGTAGTGGTTTGGTTCCTTAGCTTGCATAGTCTTAGGAACCCGAACCACACAGGAGATTTCCTACAGCTCAGGGACCATCTGTAGACTCAGCTCAGGTTGTACATGTATGTGACCACCTCACAGCTGGTCAGCACAGTCCCAGAGCTCTTGAGAACTTCTAGACAAGTTCTAGGCTTGATATTACTTACCCTAGATATTTATAAAACATTGATTATGCTAAAAGGTGATAATACAGTATGTATGTACAGCTTATATCACAAGGTTATTACATGATGTCAAAACTTGAGGCTATGATGATTTATAAATAGATGTGACAGGAATGTGGATGAGAGATGAAAAATTAGAGTTTAGTCTTTAGCGATGTGTTTCTGCTGCAGGGTAAGATGAGCCCAACACAGCCAGTGGGATCTCAATCAGTGCTCTTTAACTCTTGAACGGTAAATTGAACCAATCATTTAGAGTCATTTGTTCATTTCGTTCATTTACAGCAGATGGTTTGCTTTAGTAAAAAAATGTAGCGAAAAATTTATAATCACAAAATGCTACTCGCTACAGAGCCTGAGCGACCTGGCTGTCAAGTGACAAAAGAACAAATCCCATAGGAAGGACCCTCACTTGAGTGAGTCGTGAATTAATCATTTGTGTTCCCTGTCCTGCTTACTGAGATTAAGCAGCTGCTGCCATGTGGCGAGAGAAGGTACTGCATGAAAATGAACGAATCGTTCACTGAGAGAACTCCTCCCAAGTCATATAAAAGATTAGTTCATACTGAACAAATCGTTAACGAACAACACATCACTAGTGACCAATGGGTCCTCACACACACTCACTGTACAGTATGCATGTTTATACTGCAGGATTAGTTTTAAAAAACAGTTGTGAAAACCTTTGTGTTTCTGTTCTTATGACAAGAAGTAGCTAATGAGATCACAGTCTGCTGTGGAATTAACTTCTAACCTGCAACATAGTGCAGAGTCCATAGTTCGACGGATGGATGATGTCACTGTAAAGTGTCTTTGATGTATCATCGCATCACCAGTGTCCACTGGATGTCAACAAATTGGTTTGGGATCATTTCTCGAAACAAGCAATTGAAATGATTGTCATGATTTAACCACAGTACTATTTACCTTTCCCCATGAGTAGAAGTAAAGGAGGATTTGTTTTCTCTAAATGTAAATGTAAAAACACTGGCTGAGTTATTTACATTTGCATATGGTGTGCAGCACATAATGAGACCTTCACTATAACTTTACATTATCAGTGTTCACGTTCAAAGTCGGCATTAGATTTTTCTGACACTGAAGAGAGTTGTGGTTTAATAAGCAACTAGAATCTGTCTGCACTCTCTGCACAGTAAGACACTGTATTAATATTAATATAAAGTTTATCAGACAGATCACTTTATCTCTAAACAACTGAAACCCTCACTGGGCAAGACATACAGAGTTCCCTTCCAATGAATGAGGGCTACAGGCGCCACAAAGTAGGCCAGCTCGAACTTTAATCATGGAAGCAATCATCAGCTTGGTGCAAAAAAACGACCCTGGGCCCCTGGTTAGCACCCCCCAGCCAACAAGTGGCAGCTAGGCTCTGCAGAGGATGTTTACAGTGCGTATGGAGACTCCTTACTCGACTCACTGAGCTGTGCAGTAATCTAAGCGTCGGCTGCTGATCAGCGGAGTGCTGCTTGTCATGTGTTCACAGTATGTACTGATGGACTGAGAGTGGAATGCTGTCATCGTAGACAAGTAGAGGCGTTAAGGCACAAACGGTGGGTTTTGCTATAGACAGAAGTATTTGGTCACCTGTCGTGTCTAGAATAGATCATTTTTTCAAAGACAAGACTACTGGGAATAGCCCTCGGCTGATGTTCAGTAGCTGCTCTGTAGCTGTTGCTCCTTGTTTTCTTACTCTTTGGATAATATATTACCCTAATAACTATACTGATAACCAAACTGTCAGTGTTGCAGAGTTTCTTCGCCTACAGCAACTGTGACTGTAAAAATCAGAACAGAAGACAGAACAAGTAGAATGTGGATGGAATTCAGGAACCTGACTTTCCCCTTCATGCACAGAGCAGAGAGCAGTGCTTCACAGAGTGCAGGACCAGGGCTTGTGGTTGGCACAGTGCTTGTATTTGTATGTAGGCGCTATTTATAACAATTTAATTTGATATACTACAGTATATTTAAGATTTATACTTGGCGAATCATGGACTAATCTCTGTTGTGGAAACACAGTGCGGGTATGAACCTTATCCAAACATGGGAGGAGGCATCTGGAATTGCAATTGCATATGTGTTGTGCCTGGCAAACGCAGGAGAATTCACATAGATCTGAAACTAAAGCACATGACAGAATGATACATTTCATTTCCAAATCAAACTTTGCTTCGAAAGACATTGCTTTCAGGCTTTAGCCATTAATATTTAGGAGGTTCAGGTTGAGAGGGTGATGCACCCAGTTTTCAGGCCTGATGATAGCAACATGCCTGTGTTCCTGTTGTTGCTTTATGCATGTTCCAAGGCGATGGAAGGAGCAGGCAGAGGTCAAAAGTTGCAGATGTCAAGAGTGAAAGTGCACACTCAGCTTTTCCCAGGAAGGGATGAGAACAAGATGAACATGCTGGTGAGCAGTTTATCTAAGAAGGAAAAAAGTAAAAGACCAATTATAATTTATACTGCAATGATTTGCCCAATGGAAACTGAAGATTGTGTCTCCACTTTTCCCAGACAGTAGGTTTTCCATCATCCATAAATCTTTGTAATGTGGCTCATCTTGTCTCAGGTCTTATTTATGTCTCTTCGAATGGCTCCCTTTGTCTTACTTAATGTCAACGTTATCCTGCAGCATATGTTTCCAGAATTTTTGTTTCCCATTTTAGTGATTATTATTATTTGGTAGCGTTTTCTACAGTAGTTACACCTCCTTTAGATATCTTGTGTTAAAGTTATTCTCCTGACTTTTAAGCAGTGGGTCAAAGTTTTGTTCTTCTGGTGGAACTTCTCAGGGTGCCTTAGGTTTACCTTAATTTGCATCCTTATATATATTGTGCTCATTAAAGTTTGTATATAACATATACTGTAGTATGTGTGTCTTGTGTGGCCATGCATTTTGGTTCTCACTCACCTTGCTAGTTTGTCTGTAGCCAGACAAACTAGCAAGGTACAGTTATTTTATTACTCCTGGGATTTAGTTTGTTTAGCACATACAGCCGTTTTCTTTCCAGTTTGTTTGTTAGTAACAACAGAGCACAGACAGGATGGTTGGACCAGAGACTGGACTAAACACGGGCAGAATGGTTGGACTAGGGACTGGACACAGGCAGGATGGTTGGACCGGAGACTGGACACAGGTAGGATGGTTGGACCAGGGACTGGACACAGGCAGGATGGTTGGACCGGAGACTGGACTGGACACAGGCAGGATGGTTGGACCGGAGACTGGACACAGGTAGGATGGTTGGACCAGGGACTGGACACAGGCAGGATGGTTGGACCGGAGACTGGACTGGACACAGGCAGGATGGTTGGACCGGAGAATGGACACAGGCAGGATGGTTGGACCAAAGACTGGGTACAGACAGGATGGTTGGATCCACACCTGCCCATCACAGACACATACTCTGAGTCCGATGATACCTATAGGTGAGGACAGAGTGGGAGAGACAGAGAAGGAAAAGCACAACTACTGTAGAGAAAGAGATAAGGTTAGTTAAACATAGAACTACAATGGGAGGCTATTGGATAGAAGACATGGAAATACAGGAACTCAGTGTAGACCAGAAGCTGTAACTGATAACCAAGTTCATTCCATCTGAAGTCCATTAGTGAAGTAGCAGTTTTTCGAGCTCGAACTTCGTCCTTTTTGTTTGTTTTTTTTTTTTCAAACAAAACTGCACTTAGCACAATGTGAGGTTTGTTATGATTTCTACCTCTGTCACAATTACTTGGAATATTGTGTGTGTCCACATACAAAGATTGATTCCTGGTACAGTCCGGTTGCTGAGGGGTCACAGCAAACCCAACCAACCACGTGCATTGTGTGCTTCACTGAAAGCAGCTCTTTATACATGATTTGGTCATTTGGGATTATTGTTGAGGTTTGACTGTTCATTTTTCAAGATAAACGAACCCTCAGCATAATAAACTGTTTAACCTCAGTAGTTCAAAGTCCTTTGGTTTTGTTTGATAGAATACAGTAATTCTATTGTGTAGTATATGGAAGACAGCTCACGGCTTCAGATGCTCCATTAATGTTGTACAACATACAAAAGCCACTTGACACACATTATTATTCTACTTCAGTAAAGTTAAATAAACTTACTTAAGTAACAAAAGTAATATTTTAATGAACGTTGATGTAAAAGATGTAACTGAAGTGTGTTTTTCTTCTGGTGTTGACCAGCCCACATACCAACCTTGTGTTACATGTAATTAAATAATGGTTTGGTCTGTCTGACAAACACAAACTAACGCTACATTTAATAAAAAGACCATTACAAATACACACAAGGTGATGAAAATGAATTAAAAATAATAACTGACCTAAGATACTAAAGACAAAATCTTTGCAGGCACTGTAACACAATACCAACAAATATCCTAAACAGGAACAGGACAAAAATTAACTACTAAAAGCTAGGAATCAAAAACACATGTAACATGAGGAAGAGTCGATCAAAGAATCACTGTACAAACAAACTAACAGACAAAGATGAAGAACATGCATAGATCTGATTAAGGACACAACAGCAACAAGGGTAATGAACATGTGGAAATGATGACACTAACTACTGTACAAGAAGGGATACAACCAAGAGGTGACATTATTTACAAGAAGATGGGACTAAAAACTGTCAAAAAACAGTCAAAGCATCCCTGGCTGACTGGAGTACAAGCCAAATGCAGCATAGATTAGATTAGATCGCATTAGACAACCTTTATTTATCTTTCTTGACGTTTGGTATATGAGGCCTGGGTGTTTCCTCCCAGTTATGGAGAAGCACAGCTGATTGCTATATGATGCAGCAACCGCCAGACTGTGGTTTTGCATCAGGTAGCATCAAAACTAAAAGTTGACAGAAATAAGCTAAAACTCAAATCTTTTACACAGACAGCGCTGTAACTGCAAAGTAGCATTGTTCCATCGATTGTTTCCATCACGGAAACATAAGGAAACCAGACGGGGAATTAGTTGTGTGCTTTAAAGTCGCTCTGTCTCTGAGAAGTGCATAAATGAGTGCATCAGTCCTTTACTCATGTGTTTGCACTAAACTTTCATGACTTAAACGTCTGACAACCTTCCGACATCCTCAATAAAAGATTCATGTGGGAACGCTTCTATGTGAACTCCAAGGCCAGTTTTAATGCTGCCTGCTCCAAGTGGGACTCGTAACCACACCTACGTCTGTAACGCTGCAAGTTCTACATTCCTGGAGGCTAAGTGAAGCAGGCGTGCAAGGAGCAGGTGCTTCTCCAGAGCAGCGCTGGCTCCGTCTTGGAAAAGTCAGCAACCGTGTAATATTTTATGATTTCTCAAATAAAGATGTTCATACAACATAACTAAGAGCCCACAGGAGCATCATAGAGAAGGTTCTTACAAAATGAGTTTGTCCCAGGTCTTTTAGAAGGAGCAACCATCAAGCCTCTCAGCAAAATTATAAAAAACAACTGCAGTTTTATTGGTGTTGATGAGTTTTACTTGCATAACAATCTCATGATTCATTTTACAACATAAGAAAAGACACCTTCTGGCTTTTAACAACCAAACCAACATCATGACACCGGGTCTGAACATGCTCTACTACACAACATCACAACAGAAACAGCTATAAACTGGGTGAGTCTTACAAAGCTGGATGGGTTCATAATGAAACGTGTATGAATTCCTTTAATGCCACTTGTTTGGGGAAGGCCTGGAAGCGTTTGCTCCTCTGTAGCATTCCCATTTCTGACTAGCTAACGTCTGTAGTCCACTACAGAGCTAGAGCCATTTGTCTTAATCAGCTGTTTTTGTCCTTGGCATTAGATCCCAAGTCTTAACCCGCCTTGCTACAAGTGGAGCTGGAAACTGGCCTCTACATGTCAGTAACCTTACAGTGTTGTGATGCTTTACATGTCTGTTGTTTTTAACTAATTCTGAGCCAACCATTCTTAACCACCCAAACAACACAACACAGATCGTGCTACGCTGGAGGTCTGTTTGTTTGTGTGACCTGACAAGGAACATCATCATATGACAAACTAAAGGAAGTGACTGAGCGGGGCCAGGTAAGAGTAATATTCAAACAAGGCAGAGAAGGGAGGTCTGAGAAACTCTCTGCTGCCAAGGACATACAGTAAGATCATAAAGGTGGCATCCTTTTTTTTAAGCTGACTTGGCAAAGACATGGCCTCCCTAATTGGAACAGTATGAGAAAGTCAGCTTTGGGTTCAGAGTTGTTGATTGAGTCATAAGAAGCTGGTCAGTCCAGTGTGCTGTCATTCATCAGGATGACACTATACTCACCTGCTACTGAGCTCAGCAGCTCAGAGATGACAAGCAGCCACTACTTTGTACTTGGGCTGCATCGTACTGCCCTGCTGTAACAGGAGCCGTCTGACGTAAACAGAGTCAATGGATCATTGGTGACCTCACACACTCCTGCATTTGCTGCAGTTGGTTTCTTGTTTTTCTCTGTCAGTACTAAGTTTTGTGTCAGGAGTAGGACTGGGCACGTTAATGTGTTAATCTCGCATTAAGGCAGTTTATTTTTGTTATTAATATTTAGAAAGTCCGTTTCTCATTGCCTCAGAATACAAATACAGAAAGACGAAGGGTCACAGGGGGAGTGAGCTATTGATCAGTACTGGCTTGGGTCATCAGATCTCAACCAATCAGGGGCTTTGGGGGCTTAAAACCGCTGCAGCATTTGCTGAACCGGAACAGAATAGAATGAAGGTGTCTTACGTAAACATTATCAATTTAAATCTCTTCCAAATGGTGGAGCTCGTGGAGACAAGTAATTCACGACAGCTGAATTATCGTAGTACTTTGAATCTGAAGTATCACTTAAATGCAATACACAGTGTTGATGCCAACAAATCACCCACGTAAACAAACAGCGGACGGTGACTTTGGCAGACTACGCTGGATGCAGCGTGTGGGAGAAGTAAAAACAAAAGCAAGGCAAGCTAACAAAGCTAAGTGGTTAGCTACAAATTGAAGGCCAATTAGTGCTGGAAGGTGACTCAGAATACACAAGTTGTATGAAAAGGAGAAGACTATAAAATTGACCGCATTACGTGTACCAACTGTTGCTCTCACTGGAGAATGCTTCTCATATTAATAAGATAGGTCAGAGTTTATTGAACCCCTGGGGGAAATGGTTTTCTCTGCATTTAACCCATCTTCCCATACTTCATACTAATTGTTGGTTGCAGGAGGACAGTTGTGTTAATGATGTGCTGCTGTTGGTCTGAAACTCCGTCCTGCTCTGTCTGTGGCTGACGCCTTCCTACAGTTGTTGATGCAGTTTGAGCATCCAGTGGAGCCATTCAGTCCTGGTTTAATGGCACTAAAGATAGATTTCCCATTTTAGTTACTTTGACTTGCTCTCCTTTGTATTTACAGAACATAAATCTTCCGTTGTTATCCTCTGCCAGGGATCTGTCGGTCGCCTCCTTTGTTTTCTGTCACATTCAGCAGGTTTGAAGGATCTGGTGACAGACGCTTCACACCACCGTCTGTTTCTAGTGAGGCCTTCACAAGCGTGTCCTCTCTCTCCCTCATGTTATGTCCCATGAGTCAACAAGGATGTGACAGCACAGAAGGATGTGACCTGGCTTCTATATCTTGGCACCTTTACAAAAATAGAAAAAATGTGATGAAAAATGAAACAATGGCCAGATTTTTGGAGTGAAGCCGTCTGGGAAACATCACACAGGTTGTTTGCTACTAAATATCTCAATAAAGTCCAAATACCACAATGAGCCACATCTGCAGTTTCAGTCCTGACAGAATTGTTGCAGTAACGACTGGAAAAACGGGAAACACTGTTGTCTTGTTCAAAGATTAACATTTCAGTTTGTGGAAAAATCTGACTTCAGCATCAGTTTGTACACTGGAGAAAAAGAGTTAAAGCAAAACCGAGGTTTGCATGGAAATGATTCACCGTCCTCTCAAAGACAACACACCAGGTGAAGCCTTTGATTTGGGCTGAGCTCCTGTTTGTGGTGGTTTGTGCCGTAGAGGAAGGCCTCGTGCAGCAAAGGAAGCTTTCCTTTGTTTAAAAGCTTCTCGTGTATCTAGGTCCTAATCCTAATAGATGACTGGGAAGCTCTCTCACAAATCCTACGTGGCCTCGTTCTCACTGAACAGAATGTTCTCACTGTACAGTAACAACAAATCAGTGTTTCACCAAAGAGTGGGTCAGAAGCTTTCCCAGTTAACGGGGATGTTTGACGTAGTCGCTCTCTGCTGCCCCCGAGCTGTGCTTCCTCTAACTCCTCCCTCAGCTTCTTAGCTCGTTAATGCCTGTGACACTGTCAGTCCAAGGACCGAGCAGCCAGTCATGGTCTGTGTGTGGGCTGCTTAGGGAACTCTGTACCCTTTGTAACCCATCAGCAGCTTTTTTTTTTTTTACAGCCAGGCCTCATTATAAAGGAAGCAGTGCTATAACACTGCAGTAATGAACAAACCTGTCACGGTGTTTGCCAGCTGCTTTGTAGGCCTTGGCGTAAATGCCAAACAATGGCCTTTTTGGATTTACATTCTCGGAACTGTAAACTGTGTGACGACTTGTGGCTTCTATTTGTCCTTGAAGGCAAATAGAATCATCTGAATGTGGTGAATTAAGGCCTTGGAAGAAAAAATTAAACAAAAGCTGACACGATATATTAGGTCTGTATCCTCCCAAACCTTCGTCATAGTTTGATGGTGGCAATCCTGTCTCCACCTGTTGATCCACCATTTTATTTGCCCCCACTTTGGTACAGCATGCACAATGCACCATCATGCACATAGTGAACCAGCCAATCAGAACACAACTTTGATACAAGACTTGGTCACACTCAAAGATCTCAGCTTTGAGTCCTCTTTAATGCACGTGTTTCAACAACATGGAGAAACATCACTTGGCTCATTTTGAAGTATCTGGTATAAGCTAGCCTGCAGTTCATCTAGAAATTTTTATACTAAGCTAATGCAAGGTTTCAATTCAATTCAATTCAATTTTATTTATATAGCGCCAAATCACAACAAAGTTATCTCAAGGCCCTTTACAAAGTAAGGTTTGCGTGTGGGTTTTGAACACATTGACACATAAAACACACAACAAATAACCACACATGATTTATTCTGCTAGAAATGATATATAGCTTAAATAACTATAATCTTTTAATCAATAGCATTGAATTATTTGTTGTGCTTTTACTATTCTGGGCTTCGGACTCTTGCCAATAGAAACTTTACCACATGGCCAGGAAGAGATCGAACCACCAACCGCCGAACCTCAGCCTCCCCATAGCTTAGCACTATATATTTAAAAAGCCTTTAAGGAGCCACGCTGCCGGTTTCACATCTGATCTCATCACACATCACATTCACATTAATAATCTCTTGTGTTATGTGATATGATGTGTGTATATTTGTTATACACTAGGTTCATATTCAAAATGTGTGTTTGGCTAAAGTGAAGTCGAAATAATTGTCCCCTTTAGACTGAACTACACCCTCAGCTGCAGGAGGAGCGTATGGCAACGTGTTGTGGAAACTTGACTGCTTTGATGCCTTTTAGTTATGCATATAACTCACGAAGACAGTGATTCTCATCCATTACCCTTACTAATGTCCATGGTTGTGTTTGTGCTCAGCATGACTTGTATGCCGATCTACACAAATCCAACACAACTATTAGCACAAGTAGCAATGATACGCTGTGACAGGCCTTCTTCCTATTGCCAGCGTGTCTGTGTTTTACTGTTATAGATTCTTGTTATTTTGTTCGATTTAATGCAGAATGAATTTCCAAAGAGGGAAGATGGGTTTTGGCCATATTTTTATGGGCAGGTTCCCCAGAGAAGGAAACGTGAGAACGCCCAACTTGACTTCAAGTATAGACAACTTGGTTCCTCGGTCTGCAGCCACATGCTCTCCTAAAACAATAATGACAGGCAGTCAGATTCATTTACCACAATGAAGCCAAACAGGCTTTTTTCTCCAAAGCAGTGGTAGGTGAGAACGAGATATGGCCGCTCATTGTTTCTATTTCTAGTCCTAATGGCTAACTTTTGTTTACAGCTGTCAGTGTTGTGATCTGCTTGGCTCTGACATTGTTGGGGCCTTATCTCCATGCTGCTTTGACTCTACATTGTTCGGATATCCATTCCACACACAGTCTTGTTTTTCCTTTCTGTCATTTTTTTCTCATTTCTCGTTTCTCCCCATTCCTTGTTTCCTTTGCTGTATCTCAGCTCAACATCACACCTACAGGGTGTATTGAGCTTCTAACCTCACTGAGATGTAACTTCTCTCTGCACCAAGAGAGTCCTGCTCCAGTGGAAACAAAAGTGTTTGAGTCATAAACAAGAGATCCACCAGAAAAACTGTTGTTAAAGTTACTAAAGCTTAGATCATTATTCTTTATTGTCTTGCACAACATTTAAAGGCTTAAACACTTTTTCAAGGAACTAATGGCTCAGACTCAGTTGGAAGAATGAGAGTTCTAGGATTGTTGGGGCAACAAAGTTGTTTACCACTATATTGTCTTCTTCAATACAGTATGAAAGCAATGTTCTATCAAACAGTACATGGTCATAATACAGAACACAACAATTTTTCATATACTTTATACACTGTTTAAGCCAATTATCAAGATGTTACGAATGGCATCAGTAATAAACAAAGGTGTTGCAAACAAAGAGGTAACTTTTTAAACAAGTTAGATACACAGGACAACACAAAACACAAGGCATCGTGTACTGACTATCTAGAAACCCCAAATCACTGCCAATGCTGGAAGACACAAGACAAAATACTAACAACAGGTCATTAAGTCCAAATGTAAATATACAGCTCATGCAGGAGCAAAGAACGAACAAATCAAAATGAAATTCAAAGAACACCAACACAATCACGGCGGAAATATACAGTAAGAGAACGTAAAATCACTGCACTGAGTGAAAACCACTGCTTATTGTTGATTTACTCACATACAAAAAACTGGTAGTTTAAACACACAAAAACTGATTCAACAATGAACAATCAAAGCAGAACGTGTGAAATTTAGGACTATGCACAAACCTACAGAAAGGTTATTATTTTTATTAATTCTGTGTGTGATTGGAGCTATTTTTTTATTTTATATTGGGGTTCACGGGAACTGAAAGCAACAGATTGACACACGTAATGAGAAACAGAGTCTAGTTGTAAATTACTGTCTATTAATAGTCTGCGAGTGAAAAACAGGAAGTAAGTGTCTGAAGGGGGCGTGGCCAATGTGAGAGGGACAAAAACAGGTAGTAAACAAAACCAAGATCAGGGACTGGGACACTAATGGGAGCTTTTGCTTTTAGTTTGACTCTAACCCTAACCCTTTGTTTCAGCATCGCTAATAATGCTACTTCATTCAACTACTACTACCTCTCTTCATTGTAGACCCATCAAACCAAAAATTAGGGGGGTAGGTACTGAGTCAGGCAAGCATGTCTGACAAAATTCTGATGAGGGGAAAAAACAAAACAAACCACTGTCACATTTTGCAATGCTGTCTGTATCTGAATATGTGTATCATGTTCCCTTGTTTTGTGGCATCATTGTAACATTCATTCCACACAATGAAAGATTGGTTTGTACAGACATTGCCCTGAATTGGAGAAATACAATCCTGGAATGTCTGACCTGCTAAAAAAAGGAGTAAAGAGAAAAACATGTATGAAGCTATTGTTCACAGCTTTAGGTCCCGCTTCAAGTAAAGGTTTTTGACAAACCTGTGCAGCAAAGAAAAGCAGAGGAGTCTGTAGCTCCATTGTTTTCTGTTTCACGAGTCAGATTGAGATTAGCCTCCGTCTGTAGATGCCCCTTCACACTGGACCATACATCTCTCCTACTTCATTGCCACCAACCACTATTCATGTCTGTTCTTTATTTTAACTGCAGACAAGCAGAAAGGTCCAGTGTTTGCAATAATGTGTTGACTTATCGTCACAGCTCAGTCACTCTATCCTCACTACACAGTGGAGAGATTGTATCCAGCAGGTCTTAGCCTGCACTGCACATTATACTAGAAATGAGACAAAGATGCATACTGTAGATAAGATAATAAGCCCCTCATTGTAATTTTTACACAATAAAATTCAGTTTTAGGCAATCCTTTAACAGCATCATGTATGAACAAGTATCAAAACGAGATATAACAAGATAAAGAAGGTAAATGAGTGTAGTACTGTCATATAAATGGGTGGATGCACAGTACAGCACAAGCTTCCATCAAAGCTTTGTGCTTCCTGTTCTCTCCTCTGAGGTATGAACACAGAGTTACCTGAAATTTCTCTCCTGGACCGTTTCTTCTACCATGTCCGCCAGCCTGGCATTTGAGGAGCTGAACCTCCCTCATCATTGTTGGTACTTTAATAGTCCCCACTAGAGCTTTTTCATTGGAGAATATAGTTTGTGTTTAATATACGTAGGAGGGGTCTGGGACACAAACTTGGGGACTGCCAGTGTGGTCAGAAGGGTCTTAGACCTGATAGGGTCTCCAGGGCTGACTTGTTGTGCCCTATTGAACAGGAAGTCCCTAATCTGGACCTCTCCATATCAGGGGAGCTCGTGATGTGTGAGAGGTGTTGATTATGGGTGGCGGGAGAAGGGACGATGTTACCATTACAAGGTTTGATCATTGTAATGGTACTCTCAAAGACAGAAAAGAAAACAGTCAGAACCATCGAGAAGGATTGGGGTTTAACTAGAGGGTGGGCAGAGGTTTTGTATGTGATTTGTCCTGATTTCCTTGCACCTTATGCATTTGTTACTGTCCTATAGTGTTTTCCCTTGGCAGCTCTAATTCCTCTTCTTAGTTTCGTCTTGGCTTTTCTGAAGGCCTCCCTGTCACCTGATCGCAGTGCTGCATTGTTGGCTGTCAGTAGAGTTGAGAGTGCTGTCAAACCAGCGTGTTTGTGTACCAGGCACCGTGATATGTTTGCTTTTGCTTGTATTCTTAACGCAGAGCCTGATGTAGTCTAGTTTTTTGTAAGTGGAAGCTCCCATCTTGTGTCTTCAAAACAGTCTGGCAATGCTACAGTCTTCTTAGACTAGACACAGAAGGGGAATAAGCATTTGACCCCTTGATGTTTTGTTTCCCAACAAATGCTGAATCTGTTATTGTAATGGTCCGTGTATTTTAGAAGTGAGACAGAAGAACAACAACAAAATCCAAAGTTGCATTTCAGTGCATATAAGTAAAGTAGGTATTTGATCCCTTCACAAAACAGGACTTAATATCAAAACCCTTCTTAGCAATCACAGAGGTCACAATGTTATTGTAGTTGGCCCCTAGCACTCCATTTACAGTACCACATCCTAACTCATTAAGGTTTGGAGCCTGACGTTTAGCAACTTTAACCTCTACAGACCTTCTATTGGGATTATTGAGAAGATCTTTCTGTTCAGGGCAGGCTCCTCACTGTCCTCATGATCAATAAAACGCCAAGGAAGACCCAGGGATACCGACCAGCTCTTTATCCCAAGCTGTTTAGCGATGGCCTTGTAGACCATTCCAGCCTCATGTAGGTCTACAGTCTTGTTCCTGACAGTGGTGCCACATATACAATTACCTTCAAGCCTCAACCTGTTGCTAATCAGAATCAGCATCAGAATCAAGTGTTACGAGCTGAATTTTCAGCTTGTTCTGTTGAGGTAGCTCAGAAATACAACAACTTTAAAGCGACACTACAATATTTCTCCCTTTCCCATCTGGTATCAGCACGTTTCAGAGCAGTTTGCTGTTGTCCAGTCCTAAAACTTACACCATTGCTGATTCAAAGAAAACTAAATGTCAAAAACTGGATCCCTGTGGATATTAAAACTCCACTATGAAAGGCTCTTCCATCTGCCCTGTGATGTCATGTCTACCTTTACATCTTCTGCCTCTTGGGAGAACGAGCTTTGTTTGCACGTTAGTGAATATCATTATTGAGAATCTAATTTTATTTTTCTTACATATTCACAAACTGCCAGCATTCTAATTTTATACCATTACTAACACCACAAATGCTGGGTTGCCAGGTTGGATGTGTTCATGTTGTGCTTGATGAAGGAAAATCTGATATGGTTTCTGTCCATGGTTCTTGACATTGCTATAAAAAGATTTGCATAATAATAATATACAAATACTCTTGATTATAACAGGCAAGAATAATAGATCTCAAGAACTCTTCCATTTTTTTTTTCTTTCTACAAGAGACAAATATCACAACCTTCCACCAGTGAGTCTCCCACTTTCATCTGCATTATAGTAACTTGTTTCTCACCACTTTTTTTCAATATGGTCCATTTTTCACCAGCTTTTTAACCACAGACAAGAAGTGATGGAACTTGACATGCACCACTGAGTTAACTGAGAATATTCTGGTCGGACTTCACAGTCTGGAACATTGAGCTTGAGGAAATTTATGATGCTGTTCTAGCAATGAAGGAACTCTTGATGTTTATTGAATATTTCACTACACATATTGTGTCCATCAGATATTTTATAGATATCCTGGACTTGACATGTGCCATGTGTGGTGACCTACAGCTCCATCCATATGTAGAAAGCTAATGAGGAGCACACGTCCCGTGCCTTGAAGCTGATCCGTCATTGAACTGCTCCAGTGTTGCTTGACTACGGTTTCACTGCATGACGTCCAGGTGTGATCGTATATTATCAGCACGTTGCTGGAAAGCTGTCAGCACGGCCTTTGTAAATACATTGAAATGGTTTCTACAAATTAAATCAGGACAAGTTGGATCAGCGTCATAAACGTTTAACCGTGTGCATCACATCATCCAAGTGAGAATACTGAGCAAATACAGCCAACGATGAACATTGACGTTATTATTATTATAGAGAGGAAAAAAAGATATAAATCAGACACCACTCTCTTAACATTGTGTGTTAGGGAAATGTGCTACTGCCACACTGTTGTTACTACACACTGACCTTCATACATTCAAGGAAACACAGTAAAAGTCTCATGAAAAGAATGATGACAGTTTTGAAACAAATGAAAGCGATGGGAACATGCAAATTAAAGATGCTCATGGACTTTCATGAGGAACTGTGTGTTCCTTAACATAATTCACAAAGATCACTGGCAATACTTTAGTGGGCTCCAGACATGCCCAGGCTGTACCCTGCCTCAGCCCAGTGACAGCTGGGACCGGCTCCAGCATCCCTGCGACCTCTACAAGAAAAAAGTGGTTGGGATGATGGAAGGTTGGATGAGCCAGACTGCATGTGGCCCGGTTCACCACGGTTCTAAGTACAAAGGCAGAGACGTGGTGAAATTTGACATTTATTTCTGCTGTAATTGCTGGAAAAAAGGTTTGTGTTGTCTTTAAAGTAGTACAGGATTAGTGCTTAACAAATCAGTGTTATGAAAGTTGATACAAATCATGGTTTTGTGTCTGTTGTACATTTAGTATTGTGGTCAACATCCCATGTGGGTATTTTTATTATTTGTTTAAAAAAACACTATCACAAATTCTGTGCATGTGTATGTTTTTGTGTTTTCCCTGTGTTTTTAAAGCTTCACCGTCTCGACTTCGTCTTGACGGGTTAAAGATAAAAGTCTAGAACCAATTGAAAACACTGTGTAAGGAAAACTAACAATCACAACAAAGTAACTTAGCTGATGAAGTGAAACAAGCCTGTCAGCACCTTCTCTTGTTACAGCTTGCCAACATCATCGGCGCCTGAGGTGCTTCCGCGCTCCCACCGGTAGAACAGCATGGCACAGAACCCGCACAGTGCAGCTACCGCAGGGGGAGGCAGGTCAACTCCCATTATAAAGTACAACACAAACTATTACCATGTATCATCATTAGCATCTGTTTTGTAGTGTCTGGTTTATTTCATACGTACGCATCAATATCCAGTCAAACCTGACAAGTTCTAAGTTCTAGGACCTGTAAAACAGACCTCGACATCCTCTGAGGACCAACAAAGACAAACATCTGCGTCATCAAAGACGCTGCTTCATTTGAAAAAATGTCAGTCAATGAACAGAGACAAAACCAAACCTGCTTGACTTGACATCACTGCTGAGCAAACGCAGCTGCTGTGTTCGTAGGCCTCATTATTTGAGGAAGTAGTTTTCCAGAACATTCAGGATCCAGTCCGGCAGGTGTTTGTGATTAGGTGCTCGGTGGTCGCTGGTAAATACATCACATCTAAATGCTACTGCAGGACAAATAATGGGGCCCAGGCCTGGAACCATGCACGTGAGTATCACTTTACCAGTCGCTGGGCTCACTCCGGCAGACGATCATGTGACCACGCTTAGTGCATGTTGCTGTAGTTTGTGTTCTGTCTATCTGCTGTGACAGATCCTTTCACATATTGTAGTTTGTCCTTTTTATCTCACATCCTGCCATAATGCGAAATCACCTCCTGTTCAGTGAAACAAAAAAATATTTTTTTTCTTCTTAATACATTTTAGAACAAAAAAAATGTTCCCTCAATCACGAGGGCTGTATGTAATAAATTGGAGATGCAGAGAATAACTTGTTTACATGAAGTCATACATGTATATGCTGCGGATGTTTTGTGTTAACTTCCAGAATTCCCTTCAGGTCAATTGTTTTTTTATGAGGAGACAACAGATGGATCTGATATGACTTACAGTATTTCCAGACTTCAACCTGTTCTTTGGTCGACTCTCCTTCATTTTGTTAAAAACATCATATCACAGAGTCAGTGATGTTAGTGTGTCCCCATATGGTATAATCAACCTATAATTAGTGTAAACTGTTGTTTCTTATTTTGTTATTACTGAAAGTAATTTGATAATTACATTCTAGTGTCTCTTAGGTTGTTATCAAGCAGCACCTGCGACCGAGCGCCGTCCTTCCTGCTGGTTTGTGCTCGACCTCAGACTGCAGGAACAGATGTTTCAGCTTGTCCTGCTCTGAGTGGCTTCTATTTTGGGAGTTAAAATAGAGCAAGTGTTCTCACAGAGGTCAGAGGTCGACTTGGGCAAAAGGCACCAGGTTCCACAAGCCCCGACCTCTTAAATGGGTGCAGTGTGATACAGTGCACGGGTCAGCAGTCACATGCTGAAAGCAGAGCCTCTGACCCGCTCCCCGCCCCGGCTGGGACTCTGCCGGGATAACAACCCTCCGAGGCTTCTTGGCAATTAGGGGACCCATACGCCTGGAGCCTGGAACACAGATCACTGATTTCAGCCAGGGACTGCTTGGTCACTTTTGATTCTGATTTATACAGGAAATGGAGAGGCTACAGTTCTACTTTTAACTTAATAAATGCTACTGCCAGCTCCAAGCACCAGTCCATAACTCATTTCACTGCTGGAGCTGGACAGCCAGTAAGTCCATAGAGCTGCTGCATCCACGTCTGTGCATCACATAAGTACAGTTTCTAATTGGTGGCTTCCTGACTAGTGGAGTCAATATGATGTGACGCTCAGTTGTAATTCCTATAGTTGTTTGGCAAAATTCGAATGATGTTTACCACCAACTACTGACTGAAAGATGATGTAAGATAAATGTAAAATGTGGCTTGAAGCTGAAGTAGAGCAGATGCATGGTGCACAGACTGAAATAGGCCCAAAAAGACCAGATGGAGCCACTTTATTTGTTGAACTGATTATACCTACTCAAGTTTATCTCCAGGCAAAGAGAGCACGTGCAGAGGGGAGATGCATGCCCCAGACAAAGCTGTGTTCTTAGAAGCAGGTTCTGCACAACAAAGCACAGACATGTGTGTTAACCTCAGACTCTGGCAGCCACATCCTTTCTCAGAGTACACAAGTGAAATGATGTAGGTGTGCAGAGGTCAAGAAGGCAATGACCTACTGCAGTAGGCAGTCCTAGGTTCTGCCCCCACCGTATGTGGTGCCTCATTAAAATTCTAACTATTTGGACCACGGGCTAAAGGGCAGCTCCGCTCATTGTAAATGATGACGCCAACACTCAACACACTTTATCAATGAGACATTATTATTCACACCTCGTACCTGAAGTCAGGCTTTGAATTAGTGCAGCAGACGTCTTATTGACAGATCACATGGAGAAAAGGGAAACTTTGATTTCTCTTTTAAACAAGCAGGTAGATTGTTCCACGCCGACGGCCTGCTTTAGAGAGAGCGAGGTTCTGCGCTGCCAGAGGCTACCTTGTAAGCTGGTTTGGGAAATGAATGCCTTTATGTTTTGGTTTGGACCCACTGAATAATTTACTATATAATTACATACTTTGCTAAAGCCTCTGTGTTCACTCGGCCGTCTGGACTTCTCTGCAGCACTGCAGTCACAACCAGAGCCTTGACCAAATCAAACCCAAACCCAAACTCTAATCAAAAGACTGGAAAACCAGGTTCGCTGTAAGTCACACAGTTTGTATGAGCTTTAAAAATCTTCATTTTCAGCCAGTGCAAAACAACATTTACCTGAAGCCCTGGACTCTGAGTTACTAATGTGAAACACGTCTCCATTCACTGAAGCGCTTATGTGGTAACATGGACACAGTGACATACGTACAGTATGTCTCATAATCAACTTTTCTCATCACAGCACAAACAAAATGACCTCGTTGTTTTAATGCTTTTAAGGGAACTATTATTGCACCTGAGGCTTACATGGTTTGGGACATATTGTGTTAACTTAACCCATAAGAGCCCAGAGCCATTTGTACTTCGGAAAAAAATGCTGCATATGAACCAAACAAAGGAACCATGTGCAACACATCTGTGGATATAAGGATGTGTTTAAAACATAATGATCCACTTTCTGTATGTTTAAAAAATGTGGCAAGGAGATAAGTGGTTCTGACAGTTTGCTTATCGGCTCAGTAAAAACACAGAGCACAGCCAAAGAGGCATTGTTGGCTGGTTTCGACTAAACGTGAGCTGATGTGAAGGATGTTATCATTGTCCATGTACAGTAAGAGCGTGTATCTGCAGACTAGACATGTTCTTGCTTACGTGGACGACAGCAGGGTAAGAATTGAGTCATTTTGTGAACTCCACTGCGTTGCGGCAGCTCCCAGGTCTGCGTTCGCCGACAGGCTCAAGGGTGGCAGATGGAGAAATTATTAACCAAACTGTGGCATCTTGCACCACCACAGATCATTTCTACTTTGACCAAGTGGATAACACCAGGTTGGTTCTGAGCACAGATCTACAAGGAATCTCAACGGGTTAGTTACATATTCACCTCAGTTTTGGGGGGTTCGAAAACTGAGCAGTTGTAACTTAAACCCACTGAAGCTGCTGGTGGGTCAATCATTGTAAACGCCTTCTATGAACCCACAAAGCTGAGTCAAACCAACAGAAAGAGTCTGTTCTAGGTATGAATGGTTTACTTATACAGAAGAGCAGCATCTGAACATCCTAAGATCACACTGAATTAGAGCTAGCATTTATCGGACAAAGATAAATATATGAAATATGTACAATATGAGGTCCAGCAGAGTCCAGACCAAGGCTCAGCATCGGCCTGATCTTCCCAGTTTTACTGTTGTCAATGTGCAAGGCCTGGCTGAAACACGGCGGCCGGCCCCAGGACAAAGTCACGTAAACTCTTTTGATTGATTTCCATATAATACACCATAAAACACACTTCTGTTGCGCAGAATAAGGCTCGTCTCGTTTTCTGCTTAGCTGTTGATCTCTGCACTTCAGAACTGATGATGGATGGGGAATTTAGAACATAGCACTTCATGCTTCCTTCAAGTGCTGACAGCAGAGGAATGTTTTTTTAATTTATGGCCAAAATTACAATGTTGATCTTTGTATGAGACAATCTGGATAGGAGCATTAGCGAAATACCTAAACTGACAAACTGCAAACAATGCTTCAAAGTGTGATTAGTCGGTTCGGTCTCGCGCTGCCGCCTCTTAAAAGCTCCCAGCTCTGCTGCTTCTGTGAAGTGTGAGGAATAAGATAGCGTCATGTAGCTTTAATGAAGTGAAGCAGCGTGAAGGAGAAGCACAAATACTCCGGCTTCTAAAGCTCGTCTCTGCCACGTTGGGCCCAGACCCCACGGCAGAGGCGGCGCTCAGCTGCAGCACGTGTTCACATGGGCTTTGTTTGGAATCGCTGGAGGCCAACCGTACATTAATAGACTGAAAACATGCACTTTGCAGGCGGCTTATCTCCATGTGCAGAGTTTCCATCGCAGCCTTCGCGCCGTCTCGTGTTACCCCATCATGCAGGTCTTCTCTGGTCACATCGTGGCCATTCAGCGCTAATGGAAACCCGCAGGCCGCTCACCGCCGCCACGCTCGCCGGGCTGTTGACAATGCCGCTATAGCAACACTGTCAACTATCGTGAGACGCAGCCCAACAGCAGTGAGGTGAACACGTCCCAGTGTTTGCTGGATTAAAAGGCTTCCAAATGATCTGTTTCAGAAAAGAAACCGCATTTGTAAAGACTTTTAGAAACGAGTGAGCCAATGCTCACGCTGCAGATGAAACCACGGCCTCCTTCAGTCCTCGGAAATGGGATTCCTACTGATCATGTGGAGTTCAAACCTTTTCTGTTGGAGCTGTCAATAGCTAATGTTTTTCTCTGATATTCCATATGGTTCATTAAATTCTGACCATATTCCTGCAGTGAGGAGTTGATGTACAGTAATTCTAGGTTTGGTAGCAGCACAAAGCTTCACTGTTTCACAGCTGCCCTTGTTCTGCTGTGTGTTGGTCAAACCTCCTTCTGCCTTTGGTTCCGTTTTACATTCCATCATCACCATTATGCTTGCACTCACATCATCACAGCCTTCTCACTTTTATAGATGCTACTGGCTCCACCGTCTTTAAGTTCTGTTCCTTGGTTCCAGTGACACGATGCAGGTTCCTGGAGCCGTGCCGTCCGCTCTCAGCAGATCTACGCCCAGACACCTTTCTGTGTGTGCTTGGAAATGGGCCGTTTGTGTGTCCAAGAGTGGTTGTGTATCTCCCGCTGCTCCAGTTTATATGTAACATGACGAGCTGCATTCTCTGGCTGGCGTCAGTTATTTTCCATTCATGGGGAATGCAAGGACAAAAAACACATTACCCCATCATTTACTACATTCACAAACAAGAAGTGAAGCATGCATACGTTGTACATCACACACTTCTAAAGCACTGGAGAAAAGCAAAGAGCGAAGCACAGTTGAGTGTGCTGGATGAGGCATGCAGAGAGGAACTATCCAGCCAGAGGTGAAAGGTCACCATGCTGTGGATGCAAGGCTAGTGTCACATCAGTGCACCTACTGCCAAACCCACCGCTCATGTCACAGGACAACGGACTGAAACACTGCTCAGGAGTACATGTACAATCCATTACGACCCGCCATACAAAATGGCAGGTCATAAGGCTAGGGAAGTCATTAGCAAGGCAAAGCATAGCATAAGCTAGGCTTAGCATGAACTACGGCATGACTACACATACTGTACGGAGCTAGGCATGAAACAAAAAGCATGGCTACAGATGAAACAATGAGCTAAAGCATACAGTAGCTACGCATGAAACAGTGAACTAGAGCCTGGCTAAACATGAGCAAGGAGCTAAAGCAGGCTAGACATGAACAAAAAGGAGTACGGCTAGACATGAGGAAAGTTTAGCATGAGCAAACAAACGTGTCTGAACAGAACTAGCGAGAGGTGCCAATGTACGTCTTATATGCAGAGCAACGCGTGGCTAACATGAACAACATGGCTAGACATGAAACAGTGAGCTAGGGCATATGAGGCGAACATGGCTGACGAACGACAGGTACCTATGCACGTCTTACAGGTTGAGCAACACAGGACTAACAAGAGTAGGCGTCCGTCAAAGTCCACGTCTGCAAAGACGGTAAGGTGATGAGGCCGATGAGCCAGCAGCCAGTGAAGAGCCAGCGCAGGGGTCATGACATGATCACATTCATTAGTAACGGGTGATGATGAGGAGTGACCTAAGCAGCTCTGCTGCATCAGGTCCAATCTGTTGGACGCATGGAAAACACCACCAGACAAGTGCTGGTGCAGAAGTGTAGAGACCAGCGACACTATGGGATGGGGTTCTAGAGAGCGACACCATCAAGGCAACGTCCTTTTCCCAGTAAGTCAATAAACGTTAGGGCGAGGCCACGTCTCTGAGTGACCATCCAGCAGGAATGGAGAAATATTCCTCCTGCTCCCAAATGATTAAAAAGAGTGATTATAAGGAAGGGTGATGTCTGTCTGTGCAGATGGAATCAAAGCAAGCAAGGAAGCTCAAAGAACTGATGTGGCTTTTACTTTACTCTTACTGTGACAAAGTGACCGGCTCCAATCAGCTCTAGGTTTGTGGCCATGTGTAGCTCGGGTGTGTACAGTTACTGAGGGTGCAGTCTGGGACATACAGTATCAGTGGCAGCTTATGAGCCTCCTGGTAAGAAGTGTTTCACTGTCCCAGCAAACAGGCCTGTCATTGTTCACTCAGACACCAGAATAGAAAGGAATGGCAGAGAACTGATGTACAGATGTTTAGGGCCCTGGATTTTCCATGGAAAAGTGAGAACCGTCTTCACCTTCAGTGATGATAACATGGCTCATTCTCTTGCTCCAGTGGAGCATGCTCTGCTTGTAATGAGTCTCTTCATTTATCAGATCACGCCCATCTGAAATTGGTGGGACGCATCATTAATCCACAATGCTCCAGCGTTTAATCCCGTTCATTATCACTTCGTTTATTCCTGCAGGCTTCTGCTGCTCCTGTTGGTTTTGGAAGGAGCGCTGCCTCACCACAGTCCTCTGCTCAGGACTTTACCTCCAGTGTAACCATGGAAGTTTACTCAATAATGTGTGACCCCTCCACTCTTATATTTATTTTTTTTTATTGTCTGTCCCTGACAAACCAGACCTTAATTCCATTCTGCTCCCGGTGTTTACAGTTCAATGCAAAAGAGGGGAGATGGAGTCATGTGAGCAAAACGAGAGGAGGAAGAAAACACAGTTTGGAGAAATGAGCAGTGGTTATGGAAGCCTTCAGCATCCGCTGTAAACCACGCTGTCACTAATCATGGAACCAAAAACGGGCCAAACTTGTGTTATGGGGGAAATAAATGGCATTTTCACATCTATTCCAAAAAAAATCCTACATGCCTGTGATTTTGATTTCATTATGTAATTGCCCACTGGGGAACATCTTTGTTGCCATAGTTTAAATATTTCAGTAGCTCTGCTTTAATCTTCCAACAGAGAGTTGATAAGTATGTGATGCTGCTCCGTCACGCTGCTGTTTTCTCTGAGGTGTCATCGGTGAGGTGCTGTTTCACTAATGCACAAACAGTACAGACAACATGCGGGTGAACAGCTCTGCTGCGAGTCGTTGCTAACAGCGCCTTCTAGTGGCCAACAACTGCATTTACGTGAGCGATCCCTTGTCTGTAGAGCCTTAAGGTGCAATTTCAGGAATTTGATCCAGTGATCGTCACTTTCAGGAAACTATTGTGGTCGGTTATGAAGCAAAGGAAGGACTCCTAGATACGATGCAGCTTCCTGACGCTTCACCTTCCAAACAGCTGGGAGATACGAAAGGAACAGCACAGGAGGATTTAGCTGTGTGGTGCAAGAAGAAGCTGAAGCAATCAGCCTATAAAATAATAGTGCCAAGCTGCCAAATGATTCCACCCTCCCTCCCTCTCTCACGGCCTGTATGTGTGTGTGTGTGTGTGTGTAGTGGGTATGACAGCAACATCAAGGCGTTGATGCTTTCTTTTGTGGCAACAGGTGCAGGCTTTAAAGGTGAATTGTGGACCTGAGCAGCTCTCCCATGTTGCACGGAAAGCTGGACATTCACTGAAAATCCTGCGGCACGAATGAACCTACGAGCACGAGCTCAGAGTGTGTGATCTTCCCGGTGACAAACCTTTTTCCCTCTGTTCAGACCATGAATACAAACCAGCACAGCTCCGTCCTACTTTTCCACCTCCTGACAATGAGGCAGTCCAGAGGGGGGGTACCGATGATTTATTTTTATTGGCCACGCAAGAAGTAAGAAAATATTTTTTCCTTAAGCTTCGAATAACAGCTTTAGTCTTGTTCTCCAATCCAAGAATCTGCATTTGGCTCTTCTGTTACGTGCGGAAATCCAGTAAACTGTCAATGTGGGAAACTGTGATCATTAGTTATTCTCTCGAATTAAGTGCTAAAATCTTAATCTGGGTTTCCAGGGGGATTTTCTATACAAAATTCTCCTCGTTGACTTATTGGAGGGAGCCTGTTGCTGAATGCGAGCGCGTGCGTGTCTGGAGAAACGTACGAATCTGCAAAATGCGCATCCAGCGTCTTTTTTTGTACGCCGCACTCTGTCGAATTGTGTTGCTGAGGGTAGCGTTGCGGTCGGCTGTTGCTTCTTGGCACCTCGGCATCAGTTCAGCCTTCAGGGTGAAAGAGCGATCCTCCTGTTGCTGAAAAAAGTTTGGCTGCGTGCCGAGTCGTGGAACAAGTGCGCCTCCCTTCCCTGCTGTGTATTCATAGTCAGGGGTTTGGGCTCGGCTGTTTTTAAAAAGGCAAGGCAGCTCTCAAGTTGATCAGTCTGCTGAGGGAACTTCTGCTGGAGAAAGTCCTGGCGTCCAAACTAACGAGGGAAGAGCAGCCGTTTTGTGCACAGTTGCGTTGCTCCTGCAGAGGACAGTGGCTCCGGAGAAGCAACGCGCGTTTTTAAATTGATTTCTTTTTGCACGGCGCAAAGCCCGTAATTCATGTTTTTGCTTCATAGATAGCAACACTCCTGGATAAAGACTCTTGGCTTTAGCTTTAAAAAATCGGATTATCTGACTGAGTCATTGTGTTCATTCGAGCAGTCTCCTTTTCTCCCCTCCTCTTCGCATTTGAGCTTTATGCTGTAGCTGAAGAGAGAACACAACGATGATTCTGAGTCTTTGCCTCCTGGTGACATTTATCTTGGGTCTGTCCGGGTGCTTGGGCTTGGGCTCATACGTGCCGTGCGAGCCTTGTGACCAGAAGGCGCTGTCCATGTGCCCTCCGGTCCCCGTCGGCTGCCAGCTCGTCAAGGAGCCGGGCTGCGGCTGCTGCTTAACGTGCGCCCTGTCCGAGGGGCAGGCGTGCGGCGTTTACACCGGGACCTGCACCCAGGGCCTCCGCTGCCTGCCGAGGAGCGGGGAGGAGAAGCCCCTGCACGCCCTTCTTCACGGCAGAGGAGTGTGCACCAACGAGAAAGGATACAAGCCGGCTCACGCGCCCGTAGGTAAGACGCACACTGGCTGGCTGAGTGAATGCACGGCGGGGAGCGCTGCGAGAGCAGGACGCACGGTCCCGTCTCCTGGTTGCGGAGCGGAGTGCGTGGTGCCCTGCGCGCACCACTGAGCTCCTCGGGGCTACTGATGTCTAGCACCGTATCCAGTGTCAGTATCCTTCACCGTGCGGCTTGAAATAAAGGATACAGGGGACACAGATTTCGTGCCTTCACTTCACTTCGGAATCACACGGGCTACAGTGTCCTCTTTCCGTTGCTGTGTAGGATGAGAAGCCGTTTGATTGACAGATGGTTTGAGGTGCCATCTGATTAACTTTTATCCACCGGCAGCAGGAGCTTATTGTTCCCTCCTCGGCGCTCTAACGCGCGTGCAGGCTGCAGTAAATGCGCCCCGGGGGCTGTGGGCTCAGCATCTATAGCTGCGACGTCCCTGTCCTGTTGTTTGGCTGCACGTATCGCCGCGTAATAACGAAACCCAGTTGCTGCGCGCCCGGTGCCGGCGCGAGCCGCTGCGGGCGAGCCGAAGCTGCGCTGCGGTGAGCGCACATGGCGCAGCCAGCGCCGGGCTGAGTGGAGCGCGTACCGCGGCGCGGCGGCTGTCAAACCGCGGTACGGCGCGATCCCCACAGCGACCGAGGAGGATCCGCTTCACAGATCGACTCATGTGGGCGACGCCAAGCATTAAAGGCGCTTCTGCTGCGCGTCCCTCATCCCTGATCTCGGCGCGGCATAAACCTGATCTAAACGGGCGACAGAGCACGAGCGGAGACTGTTTATGGCAGAAATGTTAAAGTGGCGCTAATGCTGCTGAAAGTCACCTCCAGTGTGGAGCACTTTAGCAGGTGTCTGTGAAATGCGCACGGAACTGCGGGAGAAGCGCAGAAGCGCGCTGCACGTTGGAGACTAATGCGCCGCTAATGAGGCTGGGTCCCGTTAAAGCAGAATTGGGATAGATTTAGGTTTTCAGGCTCCCCCTAGGGAGGCGTTTAGAGTCGGATTACCACTAAATCTGTATGCGTGAGAGAGGAGCGGAGGAAGAGACAGAACGAGGAGCGGGAGCACCGGAATCCTCCACCCTTTCAGACGCTTCCCGTGAAGCGCAGAGCCTCGCTGTCACTCAGGTTTTTAGCAGCTTGTCAGCAACTAGATTATTAGGTGGTAACCACGAAGGTTTTGGCTTCGGGCCTCGCTCTATAAAATGAGCCACCACTGGGCTCATTTTGACTGTTGACAGAGCCATTAAGCTATTTGCACCCAGTAAGCAGTCCTCACCTCTCCTCCTAATGCTGACTATGAGCTGAGGCCTGTGTTTGACTAACTCTTTGTTTTGCTAGGCACTGATCACTAATCCAGACAATGGGAGGCTTTGCTCTGACTGCTGTGCCCGCCTGCTCTGCTGTGGGGCAGGGCCGTGTCTTTGTGAGTGATGACACCTCGGGCAGGTCTGCCTCGCTCTCACACTCCTGGCTCCTTTACCGGCCCGCGGAGGTAATCGGAGCATCTCCTGCCGCCCGCGGCCGCGCATTTACGGCACGGAGTCTCCGTGGCACCGCGGTGAATCAGCAGAATGCCTCCCGGCCGGTCTCCTTCCTCCGTCGAGCATCTTGGATGGTAAACTGGGGAGCTTCTGGTTTCCTGCGGTGTGGGGTTGCAGCTGTCTGAGCCGCACCAGCTGAGCAAGGCAAACACAGGGAGGAGGAGCTCGAGTATCCGCCGCAGCCCGGAGGCCGTGAGCTCCACGGCTTGCTAAATATTGACTAGCGAGGCCAAACAATGACAGAGGAATCTTTCCTTTGCCCCAGCGCAAAGAAGCGTGGCCATCGCTTGGGCTGTTTGTAGGTTCACGTCCGCTGAGCCGATCACACTCTCACACACTGCGCACACTGTGTGTGTGTGGAGTGAAGTCATCGGAGGTGGTATGTGCTCCGAGGGAACTTGCGGGGTTCTGTCGTCTCCCTGGGAGTGAATTATACCTCCAGAAGCTTGCCAACAGATTTGACAGATATGGCAGCAGGCCTCTCGTCCTCCCAGCTTCTGAAAGGGCCTTATGTTTTCACAGATTGCTCTTTGCCAAGAAACAAAAGATGATTAAGGAGTGGCTCCACTCACACGTGGCCAGAAATGAAGCTGTGCCCCTTATAACATAGTCCGGAACCGCAGTGCCTTCACCGACAAGGCTGAAGCTTTTTCCTTTTTGTGCCAGATGTTGGTATTCTGTCAACAAGTGACTGAATATTTGTCTTTGTTTTTTCACATCGCTAGTAGAACCAAGGCCTGGTGTTTGCTCCATAACGCCACGTTTCATCACAGCTCCCCAGGCTGTGATGCAGCATGATTGTCCGTACGCTCCGTAGCTGAGGACACGCCGCCTCCGTCGCGTGCCGGCCGTAGGCATGCTATAGCCGCGATCGTGTGTTGGCGCCAGCTGCCTGACGGCTTCACGAAGGGATCATGTGAAAGGAAAAACTGTATGAGGCTTTCCATCCGTCTCACCTTGAACATCTGAGACAGCCCAGTGAAAGCTTAGCATGCTGCAGCTGATGTGCTGCCGGTGTCACGGAGAATTATTCCAAAGGTCAAGCTGTCACGCCAGAGCTCCGGGAAACATCGGGAAAGTAAAGCAAACGCTGCCTTTCTTACTTGGAGGACCTTCAGCACCATCGTATGGGTCCGTTCCAACACTTGGTTCGTCCCTGTTGAGCTTTACAGTGGTATCTGTACAGTGTATTGGTGGCTGACACCTAGTCTGCGACAGCTGTGAAAGGGATCAACAGGGACAGAAATGAAAGAAAAAGTCAGGGAAGCTGTGAGGAATGCGTCAGCCCCAAACTGCGAGCAGAGTTTCTGACAGCTCCGGCCACAACGGGACGAGAAGCAGCCCTCTAAAGTTTCGGGAGCCGTAGAAACACAAAAGGCTCCTGTGACTTCTCTGAAACGACGTCGCACCGAAAGTGAGACGGGCGAAGCGTCTGCTGTTCCGCGCTCCGCTGAGCTCCTCTTCTCTGCTTCCTTCTAAATCCTTCATAATTACTGAGGTGCTGCTGGTAATTCTTTGTCTTAATCATTTAGAAGCATGAAAACTACGCGTCGCGCCGCAGTCTGTAAACCCCACACAAATGCGGCGAGCGTGGCCGCCGCCATCTTGCCTTTCATGCTGTTTGCGCGGGACGGCTCTCGCCGAAACGCTGCCTTCAAACGCCGTCACACCCAGTGACTGTGTTGTGGCGATGGTGAGCCAGAGGAGGTTGCGTTCGTCCGCGTGGTTTGTCGAAAACCAAAAGTCAGATGTGGGACGAGACCTCAGACCAAAATTAGGAATGTGCAGCCGAGCAGCCGCGCGCCTGACTTTGATAACGGACTCACAACACGGACGGACTTTCTTTGCGCGGCACAGGCTGTAAACAGGCCAGTGTTTGCTTACCTATAGGAGCATTTCCTCCCTGGAAAGACTTTGCATGCTCTCATAAGTCGTGTTTTGTGATTTATAATCCTTGAATTGTTCTTGTTGCTATTTATACCATGCATTGAGAAAAGCAGGAAACTTTTTGATTGCAACGAACATAATCTGTGTGCACAATACCATGGGAAGAGTGGTTTCCTGCGCAGGCCCCAACAACCGGAGGAGGACAACAGGCGTCAGAACATCAACGCTTCTCTGACACGGTCGAATCAGACCGGGCCCAGATCACCTGAGCTCCGTGTCGGGAAGCTTTGGATTCTTTCCCATCAGCCTCTTTGCTCTTTGTGTAACTCATCATCTTTCTGGGTCAAACCACGGGCACGTCTCCACTTTACTCATTGCACACACGTCTCCTCTGGGCCGTTCACACCTGCCTTTCTGCTCCAGAAACTGCAGGGTTATCAGGCCGTGGCCCTGCTTCAAATATTAAGTAGCCGAAACCGTCTGAGGCTGGAGGATGGCTTACAGAACCGATGTCGGGCTTTATACGTCACAGGCCCTCGGGCTCATTTAGCCCCACAATTATCTTGTCCTACCCCCTGTTGAGATTAAACAGCACCTCTATTCATTGCTCTCTTACATCTTGTAAAGATGTAATTTCAGATGCTGCACAGAGACCGACTTAATCAAAGGCGGGATGAAACAAACGTGGTGTCATGCTGGGAAATCCAATGAAAGGTGGGACAATCTATTGTCCAGGCCTTTTTATTTATCAGCATTAATGTAGAAAAAACCCAAAGAAGTGGTAGCTTATCTTTCATGCCTGGACTGCTGCTCAGAAGAATCTTGGGCTATTCATGAAGCATAATTGTGTGCAGATGTTAATTTTTAAACAGTGAAGTATCAGGTGCACCTCCTTTGGCTACTCCGCTCCTCTCGTTAATGAAATCTTTAGCTGGAGGAGGAGGAGGGGGGGGGGGGGGGGTGAGATAGCAGCACAGCTTTGGGCTCAGTTGAATGGAAGAGCTGCACATGACTCGGCTCCGTTGGCCCCCGTCCAGCGTCTTGGCCGAGTTTCAGGAGTTAAACACAGCCCATCTAAGCCCGCGTTACAAGCCGGGTACCCTGACATGGAAAAAGTGAGCGCTGCAGAGCCCACTTCAGAGGAACAGGAAAGGCCAGCGTTTTCTCCTCTGCCCCGCTAACATTGTTCACTACACGCAGACCTTTTCCCAGAGTCGTCCGCTGTAGGTGAGTGTCACTGATGTGGCCACTTCTGCGCTTAAGGGAGATTACACATGAATGAGGAATGAAAAACAGAGTCTGCCTTTCAACAGCAGCGTTTGGCCAAATATGTGGCATTTTAATCAAGAGCCCTGAGAAATGATTGCGCCATACGGCAGAAATAAGGCGTTTTTCCACAGTGGTCACATGCTTGGTGTACACAGGAATGCTTGTTTGACGTATTTATTTATAGCGAGCAATAGCCTCGTAGTCTGAGTGGGGAGACACAAGGACATATCTAAACACAAACCCAGGCCTGCCAAGTCATGAGTTGTGAGATTAATTTCAAAGCGACGGCAGTGCGGTGCACAAGCCAAAGACCCAATTCTGGTAATCACCCTGCCTCCAGCTCCCTCCCCTCCCAGACTCCAGACGCTCATGCTGTGTCAGGCTCTTTGAACCCTGGTTTCTCTGAGCTTGTGTCCTTGTTACGTCTCGCTGCCTTTCTTCACCGCGGCGGCTGTGTGCTAGCAGGCAGCTTTTCTCTCATGCCCCCAAACAAGTGTGGAAGTTGTTTTGTCTTTCAGCAGCAGTTGGCCCGTCGTCCGCAGCCAACATTCCTCTCTGGTTCAGCGCGTCTGGCCCTGTGCACCACGGCGGGTTTCCTTGTCAGATAAATATAACCAGGGTCATCCACTGGCATCGTGGCCTCAGCCGGCTGGGGCCTTACACGGTCCCCGCAATAACCCTGTACTTATGATCTGAGGACAGCAGAGGGCTTTTTTCTGTGGCCTCAAAGAACCTCTGGCTGGGGGTCCAGGCTTAAGAGGCTGAGCCCCAAAGATAGGAGAGGGGGTGGACAGTTACGGATAAAGAGCCCTCAACCTGTGAATACCTCATGAAGAGGGACCTCCAGATGCCTGGGGCTACAGCGCCCCCTGGGGGCTGATGTCATCCTAAAACTGAAACGCACGAGTCCACTGGACTTTCCTGAGTTCGACACTTGAATCTGTTTAACGTGGGACACGTCACTGTGCAGCGACTCTGCTCACAGACCTGCAGATAACGTATTAGCTGATTGTCCAGGCACAGGCAGACATGTTTCACTGCCCTGTGGGTGATTCCATGCAACTTTAAGGCCAAGCAGACTCAGCAGGAGGTGTCTGTGGACGGGTCTCAGCGGTAGCAGTTCATCAGCTGTTTTTTCTTGAGTGCTGGGTTCAGTCCTTTGTAAACAAAGGTTAAGCAACATGTGACCAAGCCTGGGAAAAGCACCCGCTTCTGTGGGAATGACCTCAGACCTAAGCTAACACTACACGCAGGTGACAGTAACAGATAACAGTGCTGCAGTTCAACCTCCCTAGAAACAGATATTGCTGTTGGTTCACGTTGATGTGCGCCAGTGTCTTCATGACTGTGCTGCTTTGTCATTGGCTAAACACGAATCTATCGCCTTGTATTTGTAGCTGCTGCAGATCGTGAGTCTCGGGAACACGAGGACGCCATGACCACAGAGATTACAGAGCTGCAGCCGGCGAAAGTGCCCCTCCTCCATAAAGACATTGTGAACAGTAAAAAGGCCCAGGCCTTGCTCAAGGAGCAGAAGAGGAAGCAGGGCAAGCAGCGCAACTTCGGCTCCACCACGGACTACTCTCCTCTGTCCATCGACAAGCATGAGCCTGAATTTGTAAGTATAGACGTCAGTTAGCTGCTGTGGCTGCTTCAGCACTTTCCACGTAGATTTGAGCCATGTTGCTGTTCTTCAAAGGGTCCATGCAGGAGAAAACTGGACGGCATCATTCAGGGGATGAAGAACAACTCTCGCGTGTTGGCTCTGTCTCTGTACATTCCCAACTGTGACAGAAAAGGATTCTTCAAGCGCAAACAGGTGAGTTTGGAATCAGCCCAGTACTGAATGCTTCATGGGGTAGAGCCCCGTTTCAGTGCAGGCTCGTTGTGACTGCCCCTCTCTCTCTCTCCGATGCTCCGCCCACAGTGTAAACCATCTCGCGGCCGCAAGCGGGGCATCTGCTGGTGTGTGGACAAGTATGGCGTCCAGCTGCCCGGCACGGACTACAGCGGAGGAGACATCCAGTGCAAGGACCTGGAGAGTAGCAACAACAACGAGTGACGGGGAGGCCGTCCTCCAGAGGGCCCCCCCACCACCACCACCACCCTAGCCATCGTACGGCCCAGGGCTCTCGCTCCTCTCTAAATTCGCCCTCTGTTCACCTCAAGAATTCAATGTTTTGTTTTGTTTTTTTTTATTGAAAAAATAGGAGGAAAAATCAAATTGATCGAACGGGCTGAGAACGGACACCTGCATTTTTTCCTTTTCCTGTCTGTTGTTTACCAAGCACTCATCTCCGAATGAGGGGAGACGTCCCAGAAGATTCACTCCACCCCTGACTGTTGCTCGCGGACCTCCGTGGTCCTGTGGCTGCACTTTCATGAAAATATATGCACATAATGGATATATTTTTATATGTGGGGCTTCACTACAATTTGTATGATTTGAAATTTATTGGAAGTAAAAAAAAAAATCATTAGGCACATTGAACACGATCAGTTGTAGGCTGTGGGACACGACGCCACTCTGGAACTGACCATTGGCTGTTGAGTAATTTGGTTTTTTGTCTGTTTTCCAAAAGAAGAAAAAAGAAACAATTGGTGGAGAAATGCTGTAAAAGTTGACTCTATCTGGGTTTGTAGTTCTGTCAAAGCACTTATGACGAGGGGAACGTGCTTAGATATATGTAACTTCACAACGCAATGTGTGTGTGTGTGTGTGTGTGTGTGTGTGTGTGTGTGTGTGTGTGTGTGTGTGTGTGTGTGTGTGTGTATGGACCATATCAACCTGTGTTGGGTTATGATGGAGTGGAGCCCGCCCTGCTTCGTTCTTTCTCTTTTGTTTGACTCTGGACTTCTCTTCAACGTAACAAACAAAACAAACAAAGAGTGGGCGGATGGCGGCAGACCAAGCGAGTACGCGGCTCTTCCACAGCGTAGCTAGCCCGACAAGCCAACTGTGCCTCACTGCACAGACACTGCCATGCAGGGCGACACGGACCTGCAGGGGGCGCCGCCTCCCGCTGGTGACATAGTGTGCGATGCGATGCGGAGCCGCTCCGGCTCCCGCTCAGCTGTGTGAAGTGTAGCTTTGCATGGTTTTGTTTGTGCTGTTCTTCTTGCCTTCAGTGAAGTAACGACTGCCCACATTTGAGCCATTTTCCTTTATCGAGTGGTTTCCCCTCAGTACTGCTACACAGTGTAACCGTGGTGTATTGAATTACATTTAAATATAGTTATTGAATGTTGTTTTTTCCTCTAGAAGCAAAGTATGACAACAATGTAATTGTGTTTTGAAAAATTAGCCTGTAAACTCTCTTAGATGATACGACGACAGGGCAGTGGAAGAAGCTAACCTCTGGAACCTTCCTGTTCAAACCTTACCTACAGACACCTAAAGGAAGCGTGGTGAGAAACGAGACATTTACATAGTTGTTCTGTGTGTGACAGTGACAGTGCCTTCCTACATGCAACTGAGACGTGAAGGGGATATGGATGTCGTACGGGGCCACTTAATTTTCAGACAACCCTCCGTTTGCTGGGGCTGATACTTGAGATCATGATAGAGGTCTAGGGGTGAACTTCTGATTAGAAGAACCATGAACATGGTGGATGTTGGAAGCTCCTGTACCTTGGGGGTCAGTGATGTGTGTGGAGCTGCTGCGTAGCCACAGTCAGCTCCACCTTCCTCTTCTCATTCTACGACAATCAATAAGCTAAGATTCTTGCTTTTCATGTGAATGCCATTGTATATGTCTGACAGGGAGGGGACGCCGCAGGACGTGTGGGGAGAATCAGAAACTGTTGTGCACATACGATCCTTGCCCCTCTTCCAATATCAAAAAAGCCGCTTGCACTTATTTCAGTTACTCACTATTGATATTGACACACAACATCCTAAGATGTGATATCATGAAGTTAATGGAATAAAAAAATACACATAAAAAAAAAAAAAGCAGACACCAAGCTAAATATTGTGTTATGTGTGCTTACCTTGTAAAGGTGGGGGCGTCTGGGCCTCAAACACAGCAACATCTCTTAGGGGAAAACTAGACTAAACGTAACACAGCTAGAGATTCCCATGGCCTATTGCACAGAGGTGAGAGTGGACAGAGAAGTTGTGGGGGGGGGTCGAGGGAGACGTAACCAGGGCCTAGCCACTTCCCCAGCACGGGGGTCACCAACTGCATGACACTAGATACACTTAGCGACGCCGTCATCAGGGACCAGCAGGCCGGGGGAAGTTAGTGCTGTCGGTGGAGGCGGCGGTGTGTGAGCAGCAGCTTCCTCGGGTCTCTCGTCTCGCACTTGGTTAAACTCATTTTCACTTTTCATACTCTAGTAGTACAGTAATTACAGCGTTTTCTGAATACATAACACGTTTCGGATGTAATGGAACTACACAATTGGTTTTCATAATTTGGTGAAACGGACCCATCGGTGGCAGGAGGATAGTGGGAAATAAAATGGTCAGTATTTGGAACTGCATAAAGACAAATAAGAAAAAAAAAACAAAAAATTCAAATTATTAAAGTGAATATCACTGTGTAATATTTATTCAACTTGTAATTTATGTACTCTTTTAACCTTTGTCTTTTTTGTTATGACAAAGCATTTATTTAAATAAAGTTATGTATTCATTTGAGCATCTGAGTGCAGTTTTCATTTCTAGTGTTTGAGAAGTGTGAGTCGTGAGCAGAATCGTCCTGATAGTAAACACTGACTAATCTCTGAGACACGAGCTGATAAACCTCTTAGACCTAAGCCCGACACACCGAAGGGCAGGGCCAGGCTCTTGTGCAGGATGTGACTTTATGAAGCTCGCCCGGGGCCAAGTCACCTGGCTCTCAGCAGTCAGGAAGTCATTTAACATGAGTTTGAACTTCAAGGGGGGTCACGCCGCACAGCGGAGCAGGCCCGTATTCAAATGAGTCGTAGCCTAGAGGACTCATCATCGTGTTGTGGAAAAGTCACTGTTATTACCTCCTGAAGGCAGAATGGACTCCCCTGAGACGCAGTTATTGCCAGACGCGATGCGAGGCGAGGACACACACAGGACGTTTGATGCTGCAGTGTGTTAGGAAACAGAATGGGAACACCTGGTAAGGTAGAAAACCACACACCTGTGCAGGCATCACCTTATTTGTGTCCTCTCACGAGGTCCAGGAAGTGGCAGAATGGCCCCTTGTGTGTGCACATATGTTTAGGGCTGGGGGTGGAGGGGCACCAAAATGTTTCCCTGGGGACCTGTGGGCTTTGAGCGAGTCCAGATGTGGGTGACTGAACCAGGGTTTGAAAGGGTGGAGGGCCCAGCAGATCAAGGCTGCCGTAAAGGCTGTTGTGCTTGGGTTCAGTGTGTGTGTGTGTGTGTGTGTGTGTGTGTGTGTGTGTGTGTGTGTGTGTGTGTGTGTGTGTGCGCAGACAGGGCACAGACTCTGACTTCGGGGAGAAGGAAACATGTGTAGAAGATTTGATTTGTGAGGCAGTGAACATGACAATTACTATCTGCCTTCAAAGACTCTGACAACTGCACTTAGGACTTCAAAGCATTTATGCTACTTTTATTACATAATTAGACCAACGTTGGATGGCTTCATCAAACGTCAACTCATGCACCCCAGCACATCCGAACCCAGTGCAAATGCTGGGTGTTGGTCCCCTCACACCTCAGAGTTGCAGGAGCGCAGACGTCACAGCAGCTCTGTTCCTACATGTTTGTGCATCGAGTTGGCTGCAGCTCAAATCCTTCAATGTGACGCTTGGAGACCCACCGTCAGCCGTAGTAGACGGAGCTGACAAATGACCTGCGCAGCTATACGTCGGGTTCTCTGTAATGCTCTGCATGGATGTAGATGAAAGGAGACTTGAAGGAATTTACAGTGGCTGGGACTAATTCATATGACTTAGAGGTGGGATCCTTCGATGCTGGTGGTACGACAGCCGGCGAGTCTACGAGTTCAAAGATGGACTTGACATGAATCAAACACAACTGTGATTATTACAGCTGCATGTTATTTAAACTAATTTAGAGATCACAATTATTTGACCAGTGCTTGTAAATAACACAAATAATCCAAAGTGATGCTCCCTCATATTTCAGCCAAGCTTCATCTCGCTACTGTCAGCACAAAAACAGTCAGACAAATCTTAATAAAACAGTTCTTTCTCTAATATCCTGAACCTCGGATTAAACCTGTTTTTTTAAACTGATCTGCTACTGCAGATATGCACACATCACTTCGTCCCCTGAGCCGTTACAGTAGGCTTCAGGTTTCTACCTCCAGCTTTGCTGTTGTTTTAATCCACGACACTGAAACATGATAAGTGGCCTTTTAGTCCATATTCAAGCATAAACTTCCTGCTTCCACCGTATCATTTAAAGAAAGATAAAACAACAATTATTGTGTTAACATTCAACAAGTACAGCTTCCAGGAGTCTCAGGCACAGACCTACCATCAAGATTTCAGGGGACGTTGTTGAATGTTAACAAAGGAAAATGTAGCCTGAAAGTAGGGCGGGTCTGGGCCGTCTGTGCCAGCACACACAGACACACGTGTGCTTTTGCACATACACACACAGACTCAGTCACGCAAGCACAAGACACTTACCCCCTCTACTACCCTGCTCAGCCCATTGTGCCTGATCTATTAAACCCAAAACAAAAGACACTTGTTTTGATTTGTTTTCAGGAGAAGAGCGGCCCAAAACTAGCATTAAATGAGCAGAACAACCCGAAGACGCCTAAGATTCATGCGTGCAACCAATCCAAGCTGTCTTTGATCTGTGAAGCAAAGTCCCAGCTATTAATACGACAACAAAGAAGAGAGAAAGGGAAGTGCTTCACAACAACTGAACCACGCTGCAGAGCTGTAACTGAATGTACTGTAGCGTTCATATTCTGCACGGTGATTAATTACAGGCTTGGACCAGTGCTGGGCTAACTGGCCCACTGGCACATGTATAAGGTTACAGGGCCAGAGCCAGTCAGGAACCGGCTCATATGATCCATGTCTGGCTGGAGCTTCAAAGAAGCTTCTCTTTGCACCGTAGTCATGAATCATTTTGATCACAAATCAGTGCTGACCTTTGTTGGGGACTTGGTGTTTACAGTTTCAGCTTGATATAAAATCAGGTGAGTCAGACTTTTTGTAAGAACTAATGAAGTCTCACCGTTACAATTCTACAAACACCAACTGAACACAGAACTGTTTGATCAGTAACTGAATTCAAACAGGACAATTGGACCAGTAACTAAAAAGAGGAGGGTTGGACCAGTATACTGGATGTCTCTGTTCACTGAACACAGACGCGATTAGAATAGTAATTATACAGTATAGTTCAGTGATCTAAAGCATCTCTAACTACTGTAGAAGCTTTATCACAAAGGACGGTTCTGGTCTTAATGTACAGAAGGTGTCTGATTCTAGAACCTGACCTGAAGCTGGTTCCACAGATGAGCTTGCCTCCCATTCTAGAACCTCTGGAACCACCTGTACAACAGCTCTGAGAAAGAAGCTTGAGGAGCTTTGAGGTCTGGAAGAAAAGATAGGGCTGATCTTAAGAGCGTTGTAAGTGAGGAGACAAATTTAAATATTACCCTAGATAGAAAAACACAAACTGGATTCTCAGCCTCACTTCTCATTCCAATCCATTCTCAACACTTCATTAGTGAGCCCAACAATATACAAAGACATACTATCACACACATAAAGTGGTGATGGGAAAAAGAAACAGGAGAAATATTTTCTTTTAGCAGCAGTACAACTCAAGCTGATAAGTTTTATAAACTAGAACAAGAACATCTCAGCAGATGACCTTGGACAGGTCACAGTCAACGCTTCGATTGTCCTAGATTTGCTGGTCGATTTTATATAATGATAAAAAACATTCAGATACACAAACATTTGATGAATTTACTGCTAAAATGCAGGTGGGAAACTTAATGCACAAATTACAAGATACATGATAATCAATGAATGTGAGTGTTTTATCTTTAACATAAGACATCAGCTCATTGGGGAAACAGAAGCTTGTCTGCCTGTAGGAAAAGTGTAAGTCATTGACAAACACTCAAATACTGAAAGGTTCCAACATAGAGTAGCACCTCCGCTACTTCATAGTCATCAGTAAACTTAAACTGCGCCAGTGAGTTGGTTTAGATAAACGTGAATACAGGAATCAACAAAACAGCTAGAACAGACCAGTGTCTCCCAGGCAGTGGGCAAAGAAATATGCTAATGCCTCTATCATGTATCTTATGCATCATACTAATGGAACATGGCTCTAGATGTGTGTTTGTGTGTGTGTGTTTGGTGGGGGGGGGGGTGTACATCCCGATATTGTGTATTTGTAAACTGCAAAGTTACGTTTGCAACTACTTCCAACCCGGCAGTGTCACGGCGCAGGCTGGTAGGGGAATGTTTCTGGAGTCGGCATCTCTATGAACTCCTCCAGGAACTGGTTACAGTTGGGATCCCCTCTGACTTTGGGCGTTGTTGGTATCTGGACACCGGTTAAGGGGTTAACGCACCAGCACTCGCCACGCTGGCCATGGTTGGACATGTTGCACTGGAAAGAGGGAAGAAAAACACAAACTGGATTGAAGCTGGTAAACACTGGAATAGAAAGGGGGGCGGGGGTAAGGATGCCCAGTGGGAAGCAGCGGGGGCGTTAATGAAGCATGAGATGTGTGCTGGGAGTATGTGTTTGATGATCTTCTGGCGCTGGAGGACTATTGGACGAGGGCGAGGGCTATGGTGTGGGTGGGACCACACTCACCCAATAACAGCCCATCTTCAGGTCATGCCCCCAGCCACCACACATGTCATTACACACACACACACACACACACACACACACACACACACACACACACACACACACACACCAAAACAGAGCATGCCAGTAGACCGGCCCCCCCGCGGAGCTCCCCTCGACTCAGAAATGAGGTCGTAATTGAAGTGGACACAGTTTACGCCGAGCACGCAGGGGACAGCGAAATGAATGAGGAGCTGGGGGTGAAGAAAAGACTTTCCATTTTTCCTTCAGTGAAAAAGAACAAAAACAGTGACAGTTACAGTAATTACGGCGTGGAGGAGGGACGACTCCAAAGGGAAGAGTGTTGAGGTGGTACAGTGTTCCTTCCTGGGAACTGAGGACTCCAGTCCAAAACAACGCTGTTGTTTGTGACCAGTGATGAAAATTGGCTGAGTGGTTGAGAGCCCTGCTTTAGGAAACGGTGGCACCTATTCAAATCTTCTTTTCTGCTCTACTATCCTCGTAAGAAAACACTGGATATGTGACCTTGTTTGTTCCCTCCTGTCTGATTTCTATGGACGATTACAATTCAAATTCAAGCCCCCAGTCGGAAGCACAGTTTGTTCCCCGGGCCGAACAAAAGTCTTCCCATGATGTACGCCAACCGGGTTTATTGCCTTGTAACCTTGAGCTCAGAAGCTTGTTGCCTCATTCATGGTGACAACATCACTCCACGCATTTGTGTTTGTGTTTGTGTGTCTAAGAGCAGACTGCTTAGTAGGAGGTGGAGGAGGGTGGTTGTGAGTTTAGGGAAGGAAGGGGGGAGGGTGTAGCTGTGTGGCGATGAGTGGCAGGTGGGAGGCAGGGGGATTTCGTTATGCCAAGCTGATATAAGAGAATGTGTGTACTTGAGTCAGACAAACGCGAGGGGAACTCCGAGAAAGGAGAGCACAAACGATGGACCTGAGAGAAGTCACCGAAAAGTCAAGAAACGAAAAGAGCAAAAAGAAGGAAAACATTAAAGATGAAACTGGAAACTGAGTGGCCACAGAAAAACTGAGTCAAAGCACAAACTGACGCTCGATGACATCTGTTACACGTGTTACCAGTAAGTGATGGGTAGAAACTGCTGCTTCGCTGCTCTCAAAATGTTCAAACATGTCCCAACACTGGCCAGAACCAGCAGTGATGTCACAGCAGGTGTTTCCTCCCTGACTGTGGATGGAAACCACCTGCTGTGACATCATTTGATCGCAAACGTGTGGCCAGTGTTGGGACATCTTCTGAAATATTCCACTCATCAGGCATGTGTCCACCGTTAATTTTAGTTTGGGAACATGATAAAGTGAGCGTAGGATGTGACATGAGCGATACATCATGAAATGAGTCATGGAAATGAATCAATCATATTGCACCCCAAGATATGCTGGAAGGTAACTGGATGCAGCCAAATGACAACAACTGTGGACAGGCCCCAGTGATCCGGTGTTTGAAGATCATCTAACATCCTCCTTGATGTGTGCCCAGTTCACTTATGAACAGAGAAGTCGATCTGTGACTTACAGCTGTAGCACTCTAAGCATCCTGCAGCACCTCTGGAGTCATCCAAGCCGGACGTCCATGGTTAGAGGAGTAGTCTCAGATCTAGATCATCAGTGTTTATAGGGAGCTTAGCATATGCTGGACTGAAGTCTATCCCACAGTCAATGCTCCATCATAATTCTTCTAAGAACTTTGTTTGCTGTGGCAACACTTACTTCAGGAGATCATCCACATGTGTCCAGCACTGTGTACATGGCTCACCTGCTTGAGGTTGTACAATCCGTGTCTGTCACAGTTTGGGAATTTGAGCCCATACAGGTCCTCTAATGGGCCTCTGTTATCATCAGACGTCATTTTGGAGATCTCATCTAGGACTTTGTCCAACTCCTGCTGACAGGCACTCTGTTAAGGAAGGAGACAGTTACTGTATGCTCACGCTGTAACTATGGCCTTGGAAGTAAGACGATTGTGGAAGATATAACACTTTGTTTCTAGTAAAGGACAAACATTCACATGTACACAGATTTCGATGATTTGAGGTTATGCAAGAAAAAAGTTCAACCAGTATTAATGATGTTATTCTGGTGGCATGAAACATGATTGAAGGATTCAGCAGGTCGCCACATACACACCTTACACACTAACACTAACCATCACAACTAAAGGCAGTGATGTAACCCTTATAATTCTAACCAAAACTCAATTATAACCTCAGTCGTAAAATCCCATCTTGACCCTCAAAACAGGCTTCTAAGAGGTGGGGCCCAGACAAGCAATGCGGCTATATTTTTGGTTGTGGTGTTTTATTTTGACATTGATATTTGATATTTTCTGTTTCAGTTGATCCCTAATAACGTTGTCTTGTTAATCCTTGTCTAATTTCTTGCGTGTGTAGATTGAGTCTGTGGCATCGTCGCCTCATGTTGTGGTTTTCTTCCAGCTCCTGATCTCATGTCCCTGTTAGTAACTTCACCATCTCTCATTTTCATTTCCTGACCACATTCTGTTCACATAAATGGCAGGCACCTGCTAGACTGCGGCGCTACCCTACACCCAGCTTCTACTTCAACAAAAGCATCTTTGCAGCCAGAACTTTGGTGGTGTCCGGATTTTATTTTGGATTCCAACAATTATAGCAAGTTATGACGATGGCATGGCATTAACTACTGTAATATATTCCATAGGTACTAGTACATTAATGACCTAACTTGAAGATCTACAGATGTCATTGTTAGAAAGTGCCTATACAACTTTAGGGAAATAGGAAAAACAAGTGCTATATTTCAGAGTCGTTTTCCTGCACCTTATATACTGTAGGTCATTTGTACCTATTGGTTTAATGGCAGTGCAGAGCACCTGGTCTTCTGGGAATCCTAGGGGGGGGGGGGGGGGGGGGGGGTGATTGGGAGGAACACCCAAGCCAAGTGTGAAGAGGCTAGGATTACAATCAGCACCTACACAGGCTGAAAAATATGTCTTGTTCTCTCCAGGTTCTGCCTCGAGTGGAGGACTTAGGAAGGAGGAAGTATCTTGAGGACTTCATGAGTGAGGCCAAGGACAAAGGGTGAGATCAATAAACCGATCGGTGGCATGATTTAGTAAAGAAGGAGCTGAACTATCTCCCACTTTACCATACTTTCGCCATTGGACATGAAGTTTAATGACTTAATGATTAAGCCGAAATGTGTTTCACAGAGTGAAATGATTCACCCTTAGAGGTGATGCAAAGCCACTGCTTAGAGGAGGTTCAATGAGTTGGACTAAAAACAGTGATCTCACTGATGCTTCTTAAGGAAGAAGAAAAAACACATTGAGGAAACCCTCCAAAGCAACTTAAATATGTGGAAAGGCAACAATATGGTCATTCCTATTACACTGATCCTTGTCTTGTGTGGGATCTAAAACGCTTACAGTCATTTGCATTTCTGTCATTTGGAAGAGATGGATGCTGGTGCTAGCCTCCATTTACTGCATGCTCGAGGCGTACTGTAGGGCTGACAGTCTGCATGCATGCATAGTGACTAGTGTATCTGACACTCACACCACACACAAGCAAACACATCCATGCTTGATGCCCCCCTGAGCAGCTGCATCCTTCTTTTGTCTTCTAATGATGTTGACAATTGTTTTGTGGCCTTTAATGTTTTTTTTAAAGTATGTTTTAGTTTTACTTCATTTTAGAGAATTACAGGAGTGAGGGAATAATATTATGTGCAGTGCTGCATTCAAGATTGTGAATGCATTCAAGAGTTAAAAAAAACGGAGGGGGGGGGGGTAATTTATACGTAGGATTCTATAAACACACATTCCTTCATTGGAGCTCAACAATAACTCTTTTTCATTATGATGATGCTCATTATGTACAATGAATGAAGCTGAGGAAGCTTTGCCTTGAGGCATATTATTAGTATTTATATTCTCAGATTCTCAGGTTCACAGCAATATATGTATTTGAACTTAAAACACACATACCTACGGGTTAAGCACTCAGTAGCAAGCATATACAGTACACAACATAATACAGTGTGATCCTGACAAAGTGTCACTCTCTAAACAATACACTGTAAATTAACAGCATTAATAGAATATTTACTCTAACATTTAGCAATTGGAATGTCATACATGTAGGCAGACCTACCTGAGGCTTTAGAGTTTTAATTAATAATGTCATTATTGGAATAGTGCAGATGTTTTCCTTTCATAATATTCATTATAATGAGTCTGGATGATTCTACTCTTGACACCTGCTTGGATTCATTTTAGACTGTTAAAACCAAATCTGAAGCGTTGGGGAGGATCGAAGAAATGAGTGGGTCTATTATTGTGTGAAGAACGGTGCCCAGAGGAGGGCACTACTGTACCAGACGTAGCCCATCATTGACCCTTTGTCCCGGCCTGCTATATATCATGTCATATTCTCTACCACTGCACTAATCCAGTCCGTGTGCCAGCTGAAGCCAGGTTTAGACCTACAGAGTTTATGTTTGTGTAGATACCAGAGGATCTACAGTATGTGGGTGTACTGTAGAGCTTTTGTGGGCTGATGCTGGTGTTGATCACTATAAATAAATTCCTTCCCCACCTGATACAACTTCTCTTTTGTCTTCATCTTGGTCTTGCGCTCATTCTGGTGTTGCCTCTTGGCAGACTCCTGCCATATCCGAGGGTCAATGGCAGGTCTCCTCGTCAGTGGGTTCTCAGTTCCATGCGCCTCTGCAGGAAATAAAGACACACAATTAGACTTAATTTACGTAAAATACTGGTATATTTCTGTGATTCTGAAACGTAGTACATTGCTGTATATCTTTTTTGTGAAATGTCTTTTACCAGTTTTCTACTATATTAATACTTTGAGGAGGAAAAACAGTACTTTACAATATCTTTTGCAATGCATCATGGGAATACAAGCAACTAGCGTGCCCACATGCTTGAGACAATCGTCCAGTTTGAATTTTCCCCCATCTTCACCGTCAATTTAATAATCAATTTAAGTGGCTTTTTTTTGCTTGTTGAAATTAGTAAAGTACATAACATTTACAAAACAGGTCCTATTGTGCATGACAAGTGTAGGTCTTTACAGTTGCTAAATGATGCAAGGTTTAGGCAGGGATGTCTAAATTTCAACGATAAAAGCACTTATGGGAGGAATGGTAGTAACCTTTCTTTCTCTCTAGAATTTGTGACATTGCAAACTGGCACTGGACATCTTATTGTAATCCTGCAAATTTCATGGTACTGTAAGTTTAAATTTACATTGTCTTGAACCTTTGCCATGTGCACATGTACAGGTGGTTTCTAGCCACAGGTTCGGCGTAACTTGAATGGACATGTCTGAGTTTACAGAGCTTATTTGCTAAAGTTAGTTGATTGCTAGAGAGAACTACCAAAAATTAACTTCAGTCAACCCTCATGTCTCCAGTCTACTAAGAACTAATGGACTTTGAATGGAAATATATTAGTCAAACATCCAAACTCTTTGTTTAATGTTGGCCATGTACTCAAATAAGTTCTCTTTTATATATTTATTCACTTTCACTTATCTCATGTATTTACATGTTCACTTGGTGAAGGACCAAATCATTCAATCTGTCACTTGTCACAAGGCCTCATTTTGATCATTCATGTACACCTTAATTCTGTGGTGTCCAATCCTGCTCATCAAAGGTCACTGTCCTGCTTGCTTTCAAACTCACCCTTCCCTACCAAATGCTGATCATGCATTAGGTGGGTTTAGCCAGTCAAAAGCTGTAAATTCAAGGATGACTAAAAAACAACCAGGACAGTGCCCTCGATAAGCAGGATTGGACAACCCTGCCTTAAGTCTAAAGCCTAAAGTCTTAGAGTGCAGAACACTCTGGCATTCAGTTGATCTGGTGCATCCTGACAGATTCACAGCCACTGGCCCCAATAAAGCTGTGAAATGAAATTTAACTTGACGTCTCTTCTTTTTAAATTCAATGCTTTGATTCTTCCAAGCTTGAAAGTAATGTGTGATTTGCTTCTGGGAGTGTATAGTATTTAACAGACTGATGTTCTACACACAAAAGAGGTTTACATCTTACTGCACTAATACACACACACACAGTGTATCTGTCTATTCTTTAATCACAAGCAAGTATTCGTCTAATAATGGGTCTTTTTACAAGTCATCTTACACCTGGAATTAGAGATAAAGTCACTGTGTCCTCAGGACATCCTGTGTCCCTCATTCCTTGTGTTACTAATAGCATAGTGGACAGTCAGGTGTTGTAATGGCTGTAATTAGTATGGAGACAGCTTAAAAAGTCTAGCTAAGATCTTTTCCATCAAACAGCAAAGTGCTACATCCAGCCCATTTAGTTTTAAAACACAGGAATTACAGTGCACTTAAAATACGTTTTTACTCTGCACAGCAGGGTGACTTTCAGCACGTTTCCTGTCACTTGTTATAGCCAAGGATGTTCAGCATTTAGTGGAGACAAAACACAAACAAAGGGGGTAATTCAGAACAGACTCATGCTAACGTTCACAAAGTCAATCTTTCAATTCTTCGGCTATAGGACTGTGACGGTTAACGCTCTGTAGACAGTTATCAACAAAGCCTCAGTCATCACAGTCATAATAAACCTGGTCTAACATTAAGACAAACGTGACGACTGAATTAAAGACCTGAGCATCGACTTGAAGGTGAGTCTAGACTTGCAGGGAAGTTCTTCTGATGACAGCTTCTCAGGCTGAGTAAGGACTTTTTGGATGATCTCTCGCTGCCAGAGGCCTTATCTGTGTTAGTGTGCAGTGTGACAGTGTGCGTGTCTGTAATTTGAGCTGTGAGGTTGTAAATCACAACAGAGGAAAACCTGGCTATGCATGTCAGCTTTGGCTGCGTTTTCCATGTGTGCAGCTTCATGCATACTTTAAAATGATGTGAACATCTGAATTATTTCAAAACTGTTTTATGTCAACACAGTCGTGATTAAACTTGAACCTAGGATCTTTGAGGTGAGTTACTGTATATGCACAATGCACAATTTACCTTCCTGGGTTACTTGTTACTTTCCTATGCAAATACACTGTGTGTGGTTCAATGTTCATTTTGAAGCTGACAGTGCCTCATTTCAGAGACAGTTTAGTTGGAGACCAGGCTACTGCAGCCTGGCATGTTAGCATGTTAGCATGGTAATGGACAAACTGACTTGATGACATCACCTCATACAATTCTTGCCACTGACTGTGTTCAAACAGTGCACATTAAATACATTTATAGCCTTCAATAAGCTGACTACAGTCAGGATTCTTTACCACAGGATTGGGACAATGACTCATTTCACAGTCTGAAGCGCTGATATACATTGTGAGACAGCAAAGAGGGATAGTGGCATACAGTCATGCAGTGGCCTGGTAGCTCAGTAGGTAGAGCACTAACCTTGAAGTTCTCTGGTTCACCTTTGGCACCTCTCTGATCTTGAGAAAGACACTCTATGCTATCCTGGGCCCTGTAATTGGTTGCCCGGTATTGGTAGTATTGTAACAAATAAAATAATTTTGTTATTACAAGTTTAAGTGATTATATCAGAAAACACTCACATATACTGTACATTATGTAGAGTATTCAGAGTGAACAGGTCACGTGAAGTATTGTTGCCAAGCTCACCGAGGTTTACATGGCAGATGTAAAAGTCTTATGAAGTTCGGTCAAAGAACTTGTGTCTAAAAAAGCAAGTGAGCACAGCATGTTCCAGAGAGAAGTGAAAACACAGCCTAAGCCAAGAGCTGTCATCTGAGCGCCGGGCTGTTGATCCTGTCTCCAGTGCCATAGAAACTACCTGTCTGAAGCTGTAGGGAGTGCTGCCTTTGAGCGATGCCTTTACAGTTCTCTTCTAGCGCACAACGAGTAATGTCTTTCCAGAGTCACAGTATTTGTCCCGTTATCAGCTGGAAACGAGCCCCTTAGTGTCTGTTGAATGGCTCCTATCGTGGCTTAACCATTTCAAACACCAGTTGCTGTTGGTACAAAAGGCAGACGAGAGAGAAGATGGAGATCTGTCTAAACGTTGAGGCTTAGCTCGTTCTCTAGCCCTGATGTGAGCTTCATCCTGCACAGATACAGCTGCCTTTGACAGCTACTACTGTTTGACAAATGGTTCACGCCAAGTAGTTTAGTTTTTTCCTCGAAGAATTGATGTGCTTGTGCAACATGTGCCTTTTCACATGGAATTGTTTCGGATTAACAGAGAGCTTCCTTTTTACACCTCAGGGGCAGCTTTCTCAGATTTGCAGGCAACAGCATGTGGTTCCCACCCAAAATGATCTCTGTTGGCTTCATCATTTCCTGTGGGTGTGTAATGTCGTATACTATGTGCACACACTTCTGCATAGAGTAATTAAAGACCAGAAAAGGTGAAAGAAAAAGAAGGAGCAAGTCTCAGCAGAAGACCTCCTGCAGGGCAACATGGGCCGACCACCGACAACACAAGAAAGAGACACAGACAGATGAGAACAGTGGAATAGAATGCTAGTCATGCTACAGGGGAGACACTACACCTCAGTAATATCACCTAATACTGAGTAATGTAACATGAATTAGTAGACCTTTACAACACGCTAAAAATGTAAATGCTGGACAATCCTAAATCTGAGACACTCCTGCTATATAAAACCACCCATAAACCCTGTTATAGCCGGGTCCCTCTGGAAGTGCTCATCAACAGCGTCGACAGACTGACTGACAATGCAACGTGCTGCAGTGGGAGGTTCGATGAGTCAGGCCTTCCCAACAGGAGGACATAGTACGAACCCCATGTGAACCCAGGGTTCTTACCGTGACACAAACTGCATCCAGTAATATTAAGAAACAACCTATTTGAACCCAAACCACAATGTTTTTCCCGAGCCTACCCAAACTGCAGCGTGCCTCAACATACCCAAACTGTGATTCTTTCATAATGGGAACCAGATGCTTATAAATTACATTTTAGTTTGAAGAGACCTGTGTTGGAGCACAGTCGCTTCTCCTCCATATTTTAGCAGATACCTGCCAGCTTCCAAAAGGAAGCCAAGAGTGCAATAATGCAGTATAATAAAAATGTGGGCCCTGTAACAAACATGCAACCTGCTCCTGCTCTGACCACTGGGATTAGTTACAGCACCCTCAGGACACTTAAGATGGACAAAAAGTAAAAAAGTAAAACAATGTACTAACTGTACACAAAACTTGAATTTTTCCACTCTACACTAGCCCAGTATGTAAACATGTAGTACGAAGTGCTTTGATTGGTCCAAGTCAGGTTGTTAAGATCTGGTAAGATGGCAAATTGTGGGTAATTTATATAGAGCTCTTCTTTATATAGACTCAAAGAGGAGTGAGGGATGAAAAGCAAGAAGCAACACACTGAAGACCGAACTAAACCCATAGTTGGGAGACTCAATGGCTTCCAAACAGGCTACTAAACTAAAAACTAAACGCCTCCAACACTAACGCTATTTAAACACTAGGAGGGAAAACAACTTTAAATCAGGAAATAGCTGGGGCTGCGTTGCATCATGGGAACAATCTAATTTGACCACATGCTTTAAAAACTCTTATTCGAGATTCAAGATTCAGAAAACATTTTAATCCCAGAGGTAAATTATTTTATTATATATTTTATTTATATTGTATAGGCTGATGGCACCGGTAAGAGGGATCTCCAGTGGCGTTCTGTGGAGCACCTATTACTGATCAGCCTCTGGCAGAAGGTGCTCCTATGTCCAGCCAGCATGCTGTGTAGGGGGTGGCGGTGTTGTCTAGGATGGAGAGGAGTTGGACCAGCATCCTCCTCTCAGCTACAGCATGTAGGGGGTCCAGCTCCACCCTCAGAACAGAACCAGACCTCCTGATCACTTTGTCCAGTCTGTTACTGTCTGCTACATTCATGCTGCTGCCCCACAGGCCACAGCCCAAAACACTGGCCACCACAGACTCATAGAACATCCTCAGCATGGAGTCGCAGACGTTAAAGGACCTGAGCCTCCTCAGGAAGTACATCCTGTTCTGAGCCTTCTTGTTCACACTTGACGAGTTCTTTTTCCAGTCCAGTTCATTGTCCAAGTACACTCCCAGGTACTACTGTACTCTTTCACCACCTCCACCTCTTCCTTTTTAATAGTGAGAGGGCTGACAGCACTCCCAGATTTTCTATCCATCACCAGCTCCTTAGTTTTACTGATGTTCAGTTGGAGGTGGTTCTTTCCACACCAGTCCACAAAGCTGTCCAGCATTTCCTGATACTCTGTGACGTCACCACCCTGGATATGTTCTACAATAACAGAGTCATCAGAGAACGTCTGGAGATGACAGGACTCTGATTTGTACCTGAAGCATGAGGTGTACAGGGTGAAGAGGAAGGAGACAGGACCGTCCCCTGTGGAGCTCCTGTGCTGCAGAGCACGGTGTCAAACACACAGTTCTGCAGGTGGATGTACTGGGGGCGGTTGTGAGGTAGTTCATGATCCATGAGATCAGGGGGGGCTCCACCTGCATGTCCTTCAGTTTCTCTCCCAGCAGCGCAGACTGGATGGTGTTAAAAGCATTGGAGAAATCAAAGAACATGATCCTCTCTGAGGCGCCAGGCTGCAGGTGGTTGTAGGTGCGATGGAGCGGATGTATGATGGCGTCATCCACTCCTAGATGGGGTTGATACTGAACTGGAGGGGGTCGACTGAGGGTTTGACCAGAGGACGCATGGAGTCCAGGATCAGCCTCTAAAAAAGCCCTCATGATGTCAAAGGTCAGAGCCACGGGTCTGTAGTTGTTGAGGACTCTTTTTCAACCCAAGAGGAACTCTCTCCAGCTGCAGGCTCAGGAATATGTGTTGGAGGACACCACAAAGCTGGGGAGCACAGACTTTCAGCACCCTTGGGTGGATTCCATCAGATCCTGCAGCCTTTGTTGAATGAAGCTTGTTCAGCTCCTTCCTCACCTGATCTGCTGTGACTGTGTGAGGTGGATGGTCCCAGGTTCACTTTGAGCCTCCCAGTCAGTGTCTTCAAAGTAGCTCTGCAGAGCAACGCGGTCCTCATCTGTCTTAAACAGTTTTAATGGTGGCAGGATGCCTTCAGCCCAGAAGGTTAAGGAGATAGAAGGCTTGGTGTGAGTATATGAGATGCTCCTGGGAGGTTTGTGGGTCAATGTGGCCATGGTCCAAGGAAGAAGGCCAACACTGGAGGCCACAGAGGGAGCCCCGATAGGGATCCAGGGAGAGGTGGACAGATAGTTTTCTAAAATGTTCCTTGAACAAAGCAATACATGCTAAAATGGAAATACTGAATAAGCACAGCATGAAGAGGCAGCCATGATGCATTACACCTGCTGTGGCCTAAAGCACCAGACTCGCTACGGTATTTTTGAGTCCAGTACTCAAGCATGAATTATGGTCTGACATGATCATCATTGGTTTGGACTGACTCCTTTTACAGAAATACTTCAAGTGGAAACACTGGAGACGTTTGGCCATTTCTCATATTACACACTCATGCGTGTTTCTGTTTTCTTTCACCTTTTAATGTGGATATTTGCACTTTAACAGACGTGTTACAGTAAATGCAGCATATTTTCAGTGTGGCCCTAAAGAACAAGCTGCTGGGCTTTTTGAACTCTGGACTGTGTACTCAGGCAGACATGCTGTTTACCTCTGATTAGAGAGACGTTGGCCATTTGAACTCGCCACAATGCCAGATATTCGTGATGTCACTTCAACAGATGCAGGCCTCTGCTTCAAGTTAACACAAGTGAGTGTATGTGAAGCCATCTATCTGGTAGACTTGAAGGAGACGTGTTGTTATCTGATGGCATTTCAAAAGCCAAGAATAACATGGACCGGCCTCAGCTGATGCTCAGGGCCGCAGCTCATCCTTCTCTGACGGCTCTGGGCACCAAAGGATGCAGACGCGCCCATCCAGCAACATTAAAGCGATAAAAAATGAAATGAAGCTCATTTTTACTGTAGCGTCCGTCCAAAATGTTGAAGGCTGTGGTTGCTTATAACAAACCAAGAAAACAAACTTAATTAAAGATACTGCAGCATATTGATCTCCGCTACCCAAGCTACACGAGCCGTGTGCTTTTACGCTGTAAAACCCAATAAAATGCATCTTAATTTTTTTTTTGCGTGCGAGCGTTTAAAAATAAATCTGCATTCTAGGTTTTTTAATTATCTTTTAATTGCCTTCCTTAAGGAAACCAGAAACAATATGCACATATCAGAATGAGGAGAGCTTTGCGGTTGTGTGGCTCACAGACACGCTGTGGGTTCACAGCGAGGATACTGCTTGTTTGCTCTCACAGATGTGGGCCTGCCGTTCCTTGCCAAACACATTGCATATGTCAACATTCATTTTCAGGAATCAATAGGGACTTTTGTCCCTAATAACCATAATGTGGGAGAGCGGGGCTCCACATTTCTATGTCCCCACAGGATTTCTGGCTTATTTCTTTTGGGAAGATGTTGTGTTTGATGTACAGTCAATGCGGTTTTTTAAGTGAACATATGGTTTTGACTCACTGTGCAGATATTCAAGACACTTCATTTCAAGGTAACTTTTTAACTTTGTACCTCAGTAAAGTGATGAATCAACACACACACACACACACACACACACACACACACACACACACACACACACACACACACACACACACACACACACACACACACACACACACACAGGCAGATTTTATTGTGACTGTGTGTAGATATATGTTAAAGGTCCCCTATTACACAAACTCTCCTGGTACCAGGCTTCAGTATGTAATGCATGTGGACACACTGAGAACGTTCTGGTTTTGTTCCACCTTGTTGCAGAACGGACTCTTTCTCGATTCTTCTGCCATTCTCAACCGTGTCTACGTGGACCAGGGGCTGCATTCGACACAGCACCACCTCAGCCTCTGCTCAAGTAATACAATACAAACCACTGCTGCTCAGCGGCTCTGAGGACCTCACCTGACCCGGACAGCATCGTCATGACCCAGCTACCGGGTCAGAACCATGTGGCTGCTCCAGTACCGGCCTCTGTCATTGCTCCGTGACCCTGAGTTAACAGTATGACGACAGGACGTGACCTGACCTCTACGACCACTACGTCAAAGAATCATGGGATCGCCTCTCATTTGCATATAAACACAGATTGATAGCAGCTAATCTGTCAGAGGGAGCACGTGTTCAGACGAGATCTACAAGATTTACTGAAACATCCAGGTCCAGTATGGTTTAGCCTGATGAGTATAATAGGGGACCTGTAAATACATCTGGGAACATATCAGTAGTTTTTTAGTGTCTGATTGGGAATGGGAAGGACATTTACAGCATGTTTTAGATTAGGCTCCACTGTAAGATTGAAAACATAGACAGAACCTGGGATAACTTTTAAAACTTGACAATTGAATGTTCCTGCACCTGCTGATGGTAAGACCTACATGAATTGCCAATGTAAAGCTGCAGAACTGAACAACATTGAGAAAAAACTCACCTACGCTGCCACTTGTTATACAGGATTAAGGCAACACACAGCCTCATCAACTTTATACCATCTTCTTTTTCAAAAAGCCTCTGCCTGTTGCTGCTAGAAACCGTGTTTAAAGAAAACAGAATCTAAAATAAACAGGTTCAGATGAAGCTACAAGATCATTTGAGCACGTATGTGTGGTCCTTACCGTTTGTTGCCTGGTTTTCCAGACCCATGACGTCCAGCTCCACCTTCTGTTCACATCTGCCTAACCCCTGTATGAGCTGCTGTAGAGGCAGCTCGTCGTTGGAGCTCGGGTAGCACCTCAGGCCGGTGGAGCACCTGGGTGTGTAGACCCCACAATGCTCCCCCTCCAGCCTGGCGCACACCGCACAGCAGCCGCAGCCCGGCTCACGGACGATCTCTGTGCATGCTGCCGCCACTTTGGGGCAGTCGGCCAAAAGCTCCGCTGTGCAGCCCGGGCATCTGAAAGCTAGATCCCCCAGGACCATCCCAGGCAAAGCGCAGGAGACGACCAGCAGCGCTAGCGTGGGGGACAGGACCATTCTAGCGTCTGCCAGGTGTGATCCAGCTACTGGACGGCGAAATGAGGCTGGGACATTAACAGTGCGACGGTCATGCTCCTGACAGTCAGCTGTGTGAGGGTAAACAAGCTGATGGCCACGGCAGGGTCCTATCTGCTCTCATGTTACTGGCTCAGACTCGCTGCTCTGTTACCGTGCAGAGTGGTGAGACTGGTTGCGTTTGGTTCAAAAGGTTCAAATCCAAAAAGGACAATCAAACATTTAGTAGATCAAAGCAGTCAGTGCTCGCTGCAGGCATTTATGGGATCATCCCACGCTTGTAGTACATCATATTTACATGCAGTGGAGCGACAGACGGTGGACTGTTCACTGGAGAACCAGGCTGACATGACCAACACCAACCAGCTGATTCAGGCCAACCAGAGGAAAATGCTTTGGGAGCGTCTTGGAACATGAGTAGAGACTGTGTTTTACAGTAGTTGCTTGATTTGGGGGAATGAATTAAAAAGCGATTATTGCTAAAACACTGAAAAAGGGGGAAATGAACAGTGAAAGCAGTGAGTCATGCCACGAGCAGCACGAAGAGGACGAGCACCGTGCACCTGACCCAACACGGGCTGTGCTGTGGAAAACTGAAGTCACTGCTCTGCGCCTGGGTTTGTTGTGTGTCAACACCTGGAGACCAACAGTGTTTGCTGTTACCAGATGCTGCTGGTGTAGCTGAGCTCACTGGTGCTTTCCATTCATTTAACCCAGACCTAAAGGCATGTAACAGTGCTGGGTGACAAATACATGCGTGGTGTGTGACAATGGAATTTACAATTACATGCCAAAGCACTGGAGCTCAGGAAATATCAGGCGGAAGAGGAAGAGAAGGAGGACGATGCATCCAACTTGACATTGCTGGGATAAAACATCACTTTATTAGTCTGCACCTAATGTTTGGTGAAGTTTCCAAACCATTTACTGAAGCACAATTAACAAATATTTTTCTGGAAAAATATACTATTTATACGATGAATAATCGAACTGAAGATCTGCTGCCAGTCACTTGAAGATGATGATAATCCATCATACAGTATTTGATGACGGTATCAGGCTGCTGTATTGAACTAGAAGAACTCTACATACTGGATGGTGGTAGTTCCAGTCACACTGCTGATATGGTAATAACCCTGCTTCCTTGAACAGGCCATAAATAGGGGGGCTGTGGTCTTAGCTGCCCATTTATTAATACACAACCATGTGCCATCTACTAAAACTGAATCCATTGGAGCGTCATTTACCCGTTTAGTTTACTCCTGCCCAGTTTGTGCTACAGTAAGTGCACCTACATGTAGCAGGACCTGCTGCTGCTTTCCGTGACTGTACCATCTGACAGACCCTGTTCAAACAGGCCGTGTACTCTGGTTCCTCAGTCACCTACACTGGGATCCCTTCAATTTAGAGAAGTGGAAATATTTTCGTTTGACCGCTCGTCAACATTTCTCCACTAACAAGTGCATCGTGATTATATTATGTGGACATGTTTCTAAGCAACTGGAAATGAGCGGCAATAGCTGAACAATCTTGGAACGTTTAATTTTACACTTAAGCGGAACAACCTGATAGTGCAGCGTTGAGAGACATTTTAACTGGTCTCCTGAAAGATCTCTCAAAGAGTCATTTAGTCGAGACAAATGGAATGCCACTGGAACGCCGTCACATTTTCCACAGTCGACTGTTTTATTCAAAGGAGGCCTGTGTTTGAGGGGGCTTCCACCTACAGAACAGAGGAGCACTCACTGCTGGTGCGACGGCAGGATTAAAGAACTGGGGTCTCTGATGATTTAGCATTGAACAGCAGGACTGGTTGTTAAAAACATGTCATGCACATTATTAACCACCAGCAGCACCTACTGTACTGCACCTACAGCCTCGCATCAGTCAGCACCTACTTATCCTTTCCCAGATACAGATTTACACACATCATCGTCCCTGTGTAAAATGGTTTTCAGTTGTGTTACTACAACACAGCGCAGTACAGTTCAGTACTATTACAGTGTAGTATAGTATAGTATAGTATAGTATAGTATAGTATAGTATAGTACAGTACACTACAGTACAGTACAATAGAGCACAGTAGTACAGCACAGTAAAGATAACAACATGCTCGTATGCACTGCATGCACAAAAGGCTCAGCAGTAGATCTGGAGAATCAGATTGTCATGTAATGTGATTGTGTGTCTCTGAGGGGCTACTGGAAATGTGACCCGGACATCGAACATACACACACACACACGCACGCACACACACACACACACACACACACACACACACGCACACACACACACACACACACACACACACACACACACACACACACACACACACACACAGTATATTGATAATGTGACGTTTTAGTCACTGTACTGAAAACACAGAAGCTCCGTTAGGAAAGCCTGAACACAGCAGGTTCGTAGGATTGCAGGGTCAGGCGTCTGGGGGTTTGTGTGCGGGGCATGTCTCTGGGTAGCATGGGAACAGCCAGGCTCAGTCTGGGAAAGGAAGCAGCCTGTCAGCAGTGCTGTTGCACAATTCAATTAGCCCTGACATTAGTCGATATGTGGCTGGTTGAGATAACCGCACAGGCTTTTTGTGACCATACAGCTGCATGACTGGAAGCATCTTCACAGGCTCAGTCAAAGAAAAGGACAGCACCCCGTCAACGCTGAGGTACGTGTCTGGCGTCCAGGTCACTCCTCGCTTCCATCACTGATGGAAACATCTGCTTATCATTTGTTATTGTTGACTTTTGGAAATGTGGCTTTGTTATAGGATTATACTTTTACTTTATGGTTTTATTCTGCTTGTAAAGTATTATTGGGCACATTACAGCATCCATTATGTGTCTGGAAGCCTGTGTATCATATAAGTGAAACAGGAAGGGCTTCGTTCTTGTTGGACCAGTTTAACAGATTTATGCATCACTTTGTGCGTATAGAAAACATATTGCACAGCATGTGTGTTGACCACAGAATAACCAGGTTCGTCCACTTCCTTTGAATAGATGGTGTTCACTGCGTACTTGCTGGCAGGTCTCCTGACCTATGGAGGTACAGTAGGTACAGTACAGTAGTCTTAACTCCGTGTGGGACTATGGTCTGAACCTAACACTGCGCCTTGTTTTGTCCAGGAGCGTCTCGAAGGACTGTTCCTCCATGTGACCAGCACGCGTTTTACAGTAATATTGACATCTGCCTGTCAGACTTCAACAGAAGCCTGGAGTCCAGCGGCCATGAGCAGAGCTGCCCGTGGCCGGCAGTCAAAAGGTATGTTTCCTGCACGTCGCTGTCTTGCAGCTACTGTTGAAGTCTTTAAACAGTCACAGAGTTTACTGTTGACTGGCTGCGTTTGTGGCATTCAGCTAATTATTCGGCGTTGAATGAAGAAGTGCTGGATAGTTCTTCTTCCCAGACTGCAGTTGTTTGTGGAGACTTGCCTCCAGTTGAATTATGGTTATAATCATCCATATTTTACTGCTAACATGGTTTGGGGGCGAGCTCCTGTACATCTCAAATGTCTGTTGGGTGGAGCATCCATCATCACCAGAGAGTTGATCACGCTTCCAGCTGTCAGGCTCAATTGAATTGCAGTGGATGTTTTCCACCTTAAAATCTGGTCTGTGACACCATCTGTGAGATTTATGCTGCTTTGGTGAAGCGACGCTCGCTGCACCGTCCAAAGATGTGAGAACCCAAAACCTAGAAATGAAATTCAAGCTCCCTCTAAATGTCGCTGGGTCATTCTTTCATCGCCAACACAAGATGCTTTTGGCTGATGCTACTCTAAATTATCTCAGCATTTTAAATACTTTGTTTGCATTTCTTGTGGCGGCCAGTAGGTACAGTAAATGTGTGTGTAGATCTACTTCAGTGCCTGGACATCTGCTGAGGTGTGCATGTCTCCTGCTTCCTTTGCAGCTCCTATAACAGACTGAAGGCCTGCGTGGACCACTGGGCCATCTCCTTTTGGTGTAAAGGTCACAAGTACTTGGTGGATGACGTGTTCTTGGGGGTCCATCAGAAGTACTTCTCTGTCTGTGACTACAACCGTGACCCCCCACTCACTACTCTTCTGACCTTAATATTACCCGGTGTCATTGCCACTTTTCTTATTCCTTTTTTGTGTCTTTGCATTGTTAATGTGGAAACCTAAATGCCCAGAGACACAGGGGGTCACGCTTCCTCCTGAAGCTTCTCCAGGGTACAAACTAATAATTTAATTCAAAAGTGAAAATGTTCAAATTAGCGACGCTACAGGTACACAAACAAACTCAGCATTCAAGGATCATATGATATTTGTATATTATACATTAAGTATATGTCGACACGGTAACACAGTTTAGCACGATTCTATGAGCCCAACTGGGCACCACTCGGAAAAGCGACACATACTGTACAGCAGTAGAACACAAGAGACTGTCTTAGGACATTGTTTATTATCCACACTATGTTCCGTATAGAAGTCTCTAGATGCCTCCTGTGTAATACTGGCACCGTAGTTACTTGATCAAACATTAGGACTCATTAAGGCACCTGCTGCTGGACCTGTAGGATGGAACTGAACATGGCCCATCTCTGGAAGCTATACCTGACTACTGTAAATGTCACAGCAACACACTGAAGAATGTCACATGGTTGTTTTGTCTTTGAATCACACAATAAACATTTATTTCAGACAGAAGCTTGTGTGGTTTGAAAACCTGTTCATATATAGTAGCAAGATGGAGACGCTGTTGAAGCATCACACACTGGCCAACATGCGCAAGATTCATCACGTTGCCATAAATCCAGCGGGTGCCATCAAAACACAGAAAAGCTCCAGTAAGCAGGGTTTTCCTGTTGAAAGGTCAAACAAAGAAAAGGACAAAGGTCTGCTTCATATGTACTATATGGTTTTAGAGCATGTGATGCTTGGAGCTGCAGTAACACACTGTGCCAGATGTCTCTACTCAAGTCAATGAAGTTGAATTTAAAGAGGTTAGCAAAATAAGGGCGCTTTAGATTAGCTGGGTGGTCCGGCCTCCGACTACGCTGCTAGAAAGTGACGAAATGTGGTGAACAGAACAGTCACAAAGCAGAACTTCTCCAGGGTCAGAAAACTTCAAGCCTCCAGACAAGTGGCAGCTCTACATATGCTATTTTCTTAAATTCTACCTTTCCTCCTGTGCAAACACTGGAAGGATTTTATGCCAAGTGTGATATACGCTCACAGGTTCTGCCCTGGTGGAAACGTTGAACAGTCCAGCTGAGCTGCAGAGTCTGATAACTGTGAGGTCGCCGTGGCACCATTTGGATGAACGGATGCAGTTACTGCAGCTTAGCTTTAGGGAACAGACAAACTGAGCTTTTCTGTGCATTTGTCAAGCCTGTGCTGTTGATATTGATATCGATTCATGTTGAATTAGGAACAATTAGATCTTGAGTTAAAATCTGCCTGTCCGACCTTCAGACTGTGGAACTACTTGGGTTTCAGGCTATTATGGCCATTATGTAAATGCTATAGCTCAGTGCATCTCCATGACAGTTCTAGGAATGACTCTGTTTTCAGGAGGATTTTATAAGGAAGGAGGGAAACAGACCAAACACAGAGAATGAAAGCATCTCTGCTCACCAATGGGCCAGGGGTCATGTCCAGTACCAGCGCACTGAGACTTTATCTCCTAATGCAGTGTTAAATCGTCCCGATTGGCTGAAGCTGTGAGCAGCCAGCCTCATTTACATTCAGTAGCGTCGTGGCCGCGGTGAGGCCAGTGTCACGGAGCTGCTCAACGTTAAAACATGAACCTGTAAATCATGTCCACTCAGTCATGACGTGGAGCTGCCTCCAGTAGGCGTTTGCCTCACCTTTACTGGACTAACGACAAACACGTCCACGTAAGCCTCAACCGCGTTCACTCTGCAAACAGATCACATCAAAACTTCTTGAGGCCCTGCACACTGGACCCCAATAAAAAACACAGGTTATTACTCACATTATTCAATAAATGCTGCTGCACCAAATGTGCAGAAGCATCCTCCATTTTGAAAAAGCCGTAATAATAGTGGTAATCTGTCAGCTTACAGAGACTGTAGAAACCTCTTCCAAACTCGTGTCATAGCCGTCAATACGAGTCCGGGCTGAGGCCTCCGTGTGCATTCTCCACCTCTGACTTGGATTTGACATGGATGGAAGCACACGCTGACCCGATGAAGTCGTTTGCCAGGACACACTGAGCATACAGTAGCATGCCGTGATGAAGCTCAGTGACACCGGCCACGGTGTGTGGAAGGAGCCAGTCACGGCTCCACGCTAAGCACAATGTAGGAGGTCGAAACTAAATCTCTTTCTATTTCCAAACCGGTCTGAACACAGATTTATTCATAATTCCACACGCACAGTCGTATTGTACAACACATCATTCATCTACTCTTTTTGCTTAGTTTCTATGCTTTTCCAGTCAGGTGTGTTTTATTATTTATGACATATGTGAAAAATGCACCACACGCTGGACGTCGTGCAGGGAAGAAGAAAGAGTTCATGAATAATGATGGTAATATTTTCAGCTCTGAGTGAGTCAGCCTACATATTGGTTTCATTTAATACTAACGCTTTAAAGTATTTGGAATCTAAACATCAGTGGGAACGGCCAAAGTCCAAAAGACACAGAACAAACACTGACAACAAAGTAGAAAAATAAGGTTGAGATTAATAAATTATATACATTATACATCCAAGGTCACGCTAATAAGGTCAGTAGACTGTGTGGGGCATTAATCAGCTAACAGAGCACAGTCACACCCTGAGGAGGCCTCCACAGCTTAGAGCTCAGCCTCTACACCAACCGCTCCTTACATCATCAGCGAGCTCTCACTAAAGTCCTGCTTCCTTGTTCACATCTTGGTCCAGGCAAGGTCAGCAGCACAAAGGACGGGGCAGCTATCTAAGCAGGCAACATTCAGGCTCTAGAATTTATTGTCAACAATGATGCTTCATAAAAACCCAATTCTTTATTCTTAAGTGTAAGGAAAATGAGCGTGAAAAGTCAGCCTAAAGCCTCGTACCTAGTCCTGCAGGAACTGTCGTCATTACACCTACGCCCAAAAGCTGCAGAGTAGTTAAAGAGACAGAAAGGAATGAAAGTGTCTTCGTTTTGTTGGATTTGCATCAGCGGTTCAGATAGATTGGTTGGAGAGTGCTAACTAATGTTAGGGAGGAAAGACAAGGTAAGACGAGGCCCCTGTGGCTGCTGCTCCCTGCACATCAGCGGATCATGTTTGGAGGTCACGGGATTTATGGATTGGCTCTGATTTAAACCTAGACCAGCATGTGGATCTCGTTGTACTCATCTCGTCCATCTTCATCAAAGTTAGGAGAATCTTCATCAGAATCCAGCTGTGAAAAAACAGAAGACCTCTGTCGTTTTCATTCAAGGTTTTGCTCAGGTCATAATCTTCACAGCTAGGGGAACAAACTCATGCATATCTGTTGAGTTAGCTGTGCCAGGCATAAATAAAATAAAAATGAATTAAAGTTAATTCAATGAATTTGACTGTTTCGCTCTGGATTAAACCATCACATCAAGACCACATAAATAAAGACAAACCTTTTCTTAAAACCTAAAGTATCACTACTGCTAACTAATGTTCAGCATCTTAGCTCTGTAGATGTGAAGCACAGCTCTTTGTCGCTCTTTGCCGTTTTACCCTAATAGTAGCTTTACTAAACTGGATAAAACTAATATTTTTCATATAGATAAACACACATATATTTCATAAAGTGCTTGCTAGGGAGAGCAACAGTATCTAGTTGCATTGGAGCAAATCCAGGCATAAAACATGTACAGTGACCATGATGAAGTGCTGTCTGTCAAAATGTTCCAATGATTGCTAAGACAACTCATAAGCGTAAGGTTTAACTTCTGAAACTGAGTTCACTGGTGCTGATGGAACTGACTTCACTTTAGGTTCTACTGTTCTGAGAGACCTCTGGATGAACGCGGCACCAACACTGGTCAACTTAAAACCAACTCTGTTTATTCTAAATCCTGAAACAGTTGGAAAAAGATGGTTGTAATCTGACATTGATGACACGTATGAATTAAGGAGATCCAACCAAGAAAACACGAACCGGCCGTTAATCTTTCACTGGTTGAAACCCAGAGTGAAAAGAAATATTTGCCTATCATTTGAAAACATTTGGATAAGAAAGTTGTCCATGATTAAAGAGGAGAAAATCATCAGGAATGTCAGGCGTTAAACTTGTGACAGCCTGAATAACTGTGGCACAGACTGAACCACTACTGCACAGCTCACCGCCTGCAGCTCGCGCTCCTCGAAGATCCTTGACAGGACGACACGTCGCAGTGGAACCGTCATGATGAGGACGAAGGGAAACGCCAAGGACACAACGCTGGACTTCACCACCCACAGAGCCACGATGCAGGCCAGCTGAAAGATGGTGAACATGTTCATACGCCATGTCTTCACCTGAAGAACACGTGAGATGGAACCCAGAATCAGAGAGTGCACAAATCAGCCTACACCGTATAATTACATTTGTGTGTTTCTGGCTCCATCTAGTGGTCAATCGCTGTGTCAACATGGAGGATTTAATTGGTTTATTCTGGTCCATACTGTTTATGAACTGGTCTATACTGTATACCAGTGAAACTAAACCGTCCTGCTAATGTTTACCACTAATTTCTATGAAGGTTCTGAAATGACACATTTACTGATTGTAATGAAATCAAGGACAAACAGGCTCTAAGCCGGAGACTGAAAACCCACGTTCAGCCACATTCAGCCGTGTTCAGCTCTGGACCGGGTTTCTGTAAGGATCCTGTGAACTCTCTCCTTGCTGATACCTTGGTGACATAAACGTGGTCTGGATGATGCTTGGCAGGGGTGACCATAAGCGTGATGCGTTCGTACAGCTGGATGCCTGTCAGTGAGGTCACGCCCATGTACAGGAAGATGCCAAAGAGCACAGCCAGCGGGATGAGGCGCAGGACGTCCGTCATCACTATGGACATACCTGATGGAGATGGAGGAGAGGAAGTCAAGGAGGGATGGTGACGTCGTGGAACATGCACAATAATTTGATACTATCGTGAGAATTATTCATCATCACACTGTCACTGCTGCGCCTCCTTGGCTCTTAAGCTATGTGGCTAACAGTTAAAACTAAATAGCATCTCAGCATGATGAGTCACTGTGGCCGTACGCAAAGTGGTGAAAGCTGTCTGATCCCAATGCAAGCGCCTCTCTGCAACAGTTGCCTCAAAACCAGCTTTAGAGCTAAGAACCTGTGGCTTCGGATCATTTCTATTTTTTCATGATGTTATGTATGATATGCCACATTGTGAGTGAGCTTCCTCTGCAATCAATGCAGATTCAATTTGTGCTTGATTTTTCCTCCCTTTGCATCTGAGCTGTGGAACAACAAGCCCCTTCCAAGAGACATGACTCCCACAGTCCAAGACAGGGCGGTGAGGTTCACTGGTAACCGTACAGTAGGTGTGGGTGGTGTTCTATCTCTAAATATCATACGTAAGAGAATCAGAGTCAGGATGATGGGGAGGCACTCTCCTCTTACCAACCAGGACGGCCACCAGAAGCCCAGTCAGCCTCTGCTCCTTCACCTCCTGGATCACTGGCTTTTCACCAGGTGCGGTGGCTTTACTCATGACTGTGAGTGCGTTGACGTGCGTGACAGAGCGCACAGTGGCCGCCGTGAGCCACGGCAGGCCGAAGAGAGGGCAGATGGCGCCCAGGGTCACGATGAGCAGGAGGTCCAGGTGGAAGCCAGAGCCCTTCACCAGGCGCCGCTCCTTTTTACTTACTATCAGTCTGAGAGTTTGAGTAAAAAGTAAATGGACGATTAATTGCTGATACATCCAGAGCACTAGTAGGAAATAATCTTATACATACGAAGTGATCTGAGTTTCCATAAAAATGAGGATGAAGACAAGGAGGGCGGGTATGATGGATGCTCCCATCATCCAGGTGGGAAAGGGGTGCTTATCGCCAAAGGGACTGATAATCCAGCCTCTCTTCTCTGGAGATGTGACTGAGAAGCCTGACGGCACGTTGAGTTTCTATGAGTAAAAAAAAGTTTAAGAGTGAGGCACTGATACAGGAATCAGCTGTGATGAAATGTTACTCAACTACTGGATTCACCTGTGTGTAGGTGTCAGTGATGGAGTAGTCCACCATCACTGAAACCAAAATTGAGATAGGGATGCCGAAGTCACCGATGATCCTTCTGGCCTGGAGACATAACATCACATAAATCAAACATTCACTGCTGGAACCACGTCTTGCACCTATACTGTGTAGGATCCCATGTTGGGTGGACGATTGGACGATTAACAACTGTTAACGAGCTGTGTTTAATGCATGTCATGGCTGAGAGAAAAGCTGTGTCTAGTTCTACAGACTCACACCTCGTTTCTTGGTGAGAAACACTAAATGTCTACGTTCTCCTCTGCAGAGTCATGAGAGGACAGAGGCAGTCACACATGTTACCTTGCCACCCAAAAAGCGACTGTTTCTGAACTTCCTGAGGAAAAAAGCAACAAAGAAGGTGCCCATCATGAGGACCAGAGACAGAAGGGCAGTGTTGGGCTGGTTGAAGATGGGGATGTCAATGTCGTTGAAGCCAGTAGTTGGAGCGGAGTCAATGGGGTAAACTGCGAGGAGCGGATGTTCCTGGAACACCTGGAAGAAAAGGAAAGAATTGCCTTGAAGAATCTTATTATGAAGACGAGAAAAGGAGGGAGACTTCATTTAATAGTCTATGCCTTAGCAGAGCTACTACACTGCACAGCTAGATGTACCCTGATGAGCTTAGAGAAGGTCTCATATATGAAGATGAGTGAGATGAGGAAGGCAAAGATCTCCTGGGTAAAGGGTGAGATGTAGCGGACCAGGAAGCTCCCCTCTGCTGCCACAATCACCAGCACGATGAAGATGAGCCAGAAGCCGATCCATACTCGACCGGTCAGGTACTCGAAGTTGTGGGTCTGACAGAACTGAAAGACCAAAGACATGCTACATGGTCAGAGTAAGGAAAACTGGATCCTGTGAGTAACTGAACCCGTCACGCACCTTGTAGTAGGCTTCTTCAAACACCAGCAGGGGTCCTGAGAAGCCAATGATGAGAAGGGGCTGACCAGCCAGCAGCGAGAAAATCACTCCCAGAGTCGCAGTGGACACGATGAGCTCCGTCACTCCCATCATGCCCTCTGTTTTCTCCCCTGCGCACAGACACACAACCAGAACCGTCTTCAAAGCCTGTCATTATCCAGGTCACAGGTGTTTCGGCCAGCTCAGTTTACCCAGCAGCCCTCCAAAGGTTATGGTCGGCGACAGGGCAGCGAAGTAAATGAAGATGACGGCAGCGATGCACTGCATGTCCAGCGAGTCCTTCAGGTCGCTGACGTAGTGAGGGTAGCGGCGACGGATGTCATGGATCAAGCCTCCGAAGAGGATTCCTGAGCGCTTCAGTGGGTCCACTTCCTGGTCTGCCTCCTCCTCCTCCTCCGGAACCACCTCTGTGGGTTGGTATTAAAACAATGCTGAGTGATTCAGTACAGTCAATGTGGTTCTGCCTGGGTGCCACAGTTCTAACTTGGTTAAAGGGTGAATGTGTCACGATCTGGGTTTTGTTTCTTGTTGTTTCCTGTTTTATTTTGTAATACTTCCTGTTCAGTTGTCACGTCCCGGTTTTAGATCCGCCTTTATGTTGAAAGGACTTCCTGCTACGTCACATCACAGCTGTTCCCTGTCAGTACCGGTCCGCATTATCCACACCTGCACTTCATCTGCTATTAGTTCACTTTGTATTTAACCACCACCTGTGTCCTTAGTTCCCCGCCAGATCGTTGTTTGTGTGTTTCCCGTCATAATCCGGTTTGTTGATCCTGTCCTACCGTGTTTTGTGAACCCTGTCTTGACTGCTGATTTTGAGCCTGCCTGATCCCTGCCTGTCTTGTCTGCCCTGCTTTTCTGTTCTGCCTGTTGCCAACCTTGCCTGCCTGACCACGATCTGACGCTCGACGATTCTGGTGTTGTAACCCCTCTCGTGTATGAACCTTGCCTGTCCCTGACGCTGCCTCTGCCTAACCCGGAATAAACCACCCTTTTGATCACCGTCAACCTGTGTTTTGCTGTGCATTTGGGTCCTCATCCGAGCGTCCCTGACAGAATGGTTCTGTACCTTAGCCTTTAACAGCCAGCTGCATTATAAATACCTTAACCAAACAAAGGAGCATCATCTATTAATCTGAGTGCATGTTAGACTTTATTTGATTTGTTAATTCATCATTTGGTTCAGCGATGTTTAAAAATTTAAATGCTTCCACTGGACTTTAACTTAACAAGGAGCAGCTAGATTCATGGTCGTTTAGTGGTGAATAGATAATGTTCTAATTCTTTAGACTCTTTAATGTAACACTCGGTAATGGCACCTTTGCTGTCTTGCACCACCCCAGACAGCGAGTGCTGCCTCTTGAGCTCTCGCTCCCTCCTCTTGCGCAGCATCTGCTTCTGGAAGTCAGCGACGGTCTTCAGGAGGTCTTTGCCCTCCACGTCTGAGGGAGGGATGACGATGCTGCAGTCCAAGAACTCATTGATGCCATTCAGGAGGTCTTGTCTGTCATCAGCAAAATAGGCCACCTCATGGAAGTTCTGCAGGAGAAAGTCAGCGCGGGAGCTTTACAGCAGCTGTTGCACAAGGCCACTGTAAGATGAATGTTTTCTCATACCTTGTCGGACATCAGAGTGGAAAAGGATCGTCCGATCTCGTGATAGTCCACGTTTGTTTGACTGGGACCAAGCAGGACAAACATAAAGCGAACAGGGACGGGGACCTCCAGCACCGACTCCAGAGCCACAGCCTCGCTCAGCCTCACGAAGGCCATGGCCGGCTGCTCCAGGAACTCAACACACCCTGATGCCAGAAACACCAGTTGAACGCACTCGTGGTCCATTCACCACAAGCGTCTACATCTTCTGTACAACTACAATGATGTTTATGCTAAACCTAGATGTTCTGTTCTTAGTTACAGCTTCCAATGACCTCAGGGGGGTGAGGTGAAGGCTGAGAGGACAGCACCAACACTGTTTTGAGGTGAGCTACACTCTTGGACAAGGAAACAAAGAAGACAAAACAGCAGAACTTACCGACTAAAACGATGACAGCTTCAGCATCTTTGGGAATTTTGGCAAGAAGCTTCAGCGATCTGGCCGTGGCTGGATAGCTCTCAGGAGGCAGAGGGTGGAGTGATTTCTTGGAGGGAAGAACCAGGATGAATGCCTGTATGAGCAGTTCTATTCTAATGCATTTCACTAAACAGCACAACTTGTACAGGTCTGAAGAGATTTTTATCATTTAATATTTAATAGGCTGTTTCTAATTTGCCAACAGTTAAAGCCATGGGGAACATTTAGTTTTCACAGTTAATGCATCAAGAAGCTTTAACTAGAAGCACCTGTAGAATCTAATGCAGCACATGTGGTCCACAGAGGTTTACTCTGTTGGACTTCTGACCTCATGGAGGGTGTTTCAGAGAACAATACCAGAGCCACCACCCTGACATCAGGATCAGTAATTGTGGTGAACTCTGTGCTTAGAGCTGATTCTTAGAACCAGAACACAAACCATAAACTATTCCGCTTTGCTTTCATCTCGATCCATTCCGATTGCTGCGTTCCAACATCCAAGCAGCTTCCTGTCAAACCTAGTTAATCACTCAGCTTGGCCGCCTGCTGCGCCCCTGTCTGTCGCACAGGTCTCACGCCTCGTAGATGTAGTAAATGAAGGATGAGCAGTAAGAGAGGCAGCTTACGAAGAGGCTGACAAACACGTCCTGTTTGGGGTCGTACAAAGGCCCTTTTCCGTCATGGTGTTCGTCGAGCTCCTCGGCCACTAGCGGCACATTGGTGTCCTGCACATGGTTGTGATTGAAGGCACCGTGGAGGCTGCCGGACGAGTGGTGGCGATGGAAGCGATGCTTAAAATCACTGGGATGGCTGTAGGACAAAATGAAACCGTGGTGAGATACGCAAGCAAGACAGTAAAGCTCTGACAGGTATTAGCTAGTGCTTCAACCGTTCTGTGCTGCTAGAACTGATTATCACAATTTGGCCTCATCAAAATCCAAAAGGGAAGCAGACAGGCCAACGTGAAACTATGCTGCAGCGAGCGTGACACTCATCCTGTCGTTCTTTGATCTGGACCCGGTACAGGTTTTCATCGCTATTACGTAAGTCAAACACAAGCTTCGTTTCAGAAACAACAACTTCACTAAAGGAGCCCTGAAACTCAAGTTATGAAAGTTTTTCTAGCTTATCGTCATGGTAATAGCAAAGCTTGCTATCCAGTGACTGTTTTTCAGTATTTCACGCAGAAAGAATTCAACTTCAGCATCACAATGGAATCCTAAATTACCAGCTCGGTTCAGCATTAACCCACACAGAACCAGCTCCAAAGGTAAAGATAATTAGGAAACTCTTGGTAGACATAGTCAGACACGTGGTATAAGAGTGCAGGACTGCTGTATGCTACCTTATTGTCTGAGTGGAAATAATCATGCTTGTTTCCCAAGCATTCAGTGTTACCAGCCAATATTTTTAAACACAGCTTCATTACATCATCATCGATATCACCTCATATCACCACAGAGGCCGATAAAACAGCCCAGCACTAGAGAAGAACAAGGTGTAAGACCAAAGTGAATTATACTTGAGATGCTTCCAGAGCATCTTTAAAGTGGTCTGAGAAGGGATCAGCATCACCATGTGTATCTTTCCACATCATAAATCTGACATCTCACTCTGTTTATGACTCTAATGGCAGAGTGCTGCATTCCCTGTGGAAGCAGCCAGAATCATGCTGGGAATTTATGTGGAAAGGCTGTGAAAGATGGGACAAAAACATGTCGGCCCTGAAAAAAGTCTGCTTGCCAGCTTTGTGTCTTTGTGCGCTTAAGGTTGCAGCCCAACAGAAAACCTAGCAGCCACAGTGCTGGAAACCCGAGAGCAGTCTGCACTGCCATCGCACTGCAGCAGTGCTTCAGGGACAGCTGACACCAGACAAGACAATGTGACAGTGAAGTCAAGCTGGAATATCTCCTGACCAAGCCAAAGGACCAACTCATTCTAACATTAAAAACATGAACACAGCAACAGATCCATTTATTGCCCCTCATGGAGTCCAGGTAGCAAAGAATAAATGACCTGAGCAATAAAATGGAGGGAAAACGATGAACATCAGCTAGAAAGCTCTCGAACACCCAGCCAATCATTCACGGAGTCATTCTGAACAAATAACAAAAGTCAGGTTCACAGTGATTCATCCTCTGGGGACCATGAATGCTATAAATGCAACTGCAATGATCTTTTAGACGTGCACAGTGTGGCTCAATCTGACTTTCCCCCATTACGTAACATGGTTTGTGTTCAGAGCACTGTTCCATTGGTTATATCTCATAGGTCAGTTTAAGTGTCAATACGAGTCAATGAGGATGATGTCATATATTCATGTAACGGAACAGAAACTCAGCCTGAGTCTAAGAGGATCCCATGTTGAGTGGCCCCTGGTCTACCCCCCTGGAAACTTCCTCTGGTTATCAATATAGCACCCAATAATTTCCAACACCAACATTGACCTTGGTACCAGTGTTGACTGATCAGGGCTGCCTGGAATAAAAACCTGCATATGTAGGAACCACAAAATCCCAAAACCCCACAGGCTAAAATACTGTTGTAAAAAAAGCCCTAGTCTAGGCTGCAGAGCTCAGCCCAAACAAAGCCCAGAAGATGAGTCAGGTTCTTCTGGAAATTCCCATTCAGTTCACATGAGTTAGGCTCATTTAACAACATTCAAGATGGAGTAATGATTAATGAGGAGGGTTAGGCTTCATGCAGACTTATACAGTACTTCCAAACATTGCATCCACATAAGGCTAACAAAGGCTGTTCAATATATCTAGAAGCTCTGCTGGGCCAGGACCATGAAGCAGGAGTTGATCAGGATTCATCTTGTGTGTCATATCTCATTAAGATTGCAGTTGCCATGGTAATGCCTCAACCAACCCTGACTCTCTACTACTTTACTGGCCACTGACCTGTGCTTGAGAAGCAGAGCCCGTAGAACGCTGGCTCTGTCCTCAGCTCTGATCTGGTCAGAGATGATCATTGTCTCCACCATCAGATGAGCGATACCAGGAAGAGAGTTCTGCTCAAGGTCCAGAAGGATGGCACCTGGGGAAGGAAGTAAAGAAATATTAAGAATTCATAACTCTGAGCTGTAAATTCATCACTATATCTGCACCTGTCACTAATGTAGGGTTCTGCCTTACATTGTGCGCTATGTTTATCAGTGTGAGTCGTATTTTAGCTGCAAATAGTGGGAGATGAAGCTGTTTTCTACCGTTGGTGATGGTCCGGCGAAGCTCCAGGAGACTGCGAAAGGAGAGTGAGGCCACGTGAGGTTTCCCCCAGCGATCGGTCTCTTCCTCTACATCCTCCTCAAACTTGATCCAGCGAGCACGCTCCTTCCAGCGCATCTCATGGTCCTTCTCCACAATCAGCTCGTTCAGCTCCACGAACAGCTGAAGGAAGACGAACAATATGAGCAGCCCATCCCAGGCCCATTACAGTATTAGTACGGTTGCATTAGGACATGTGTTTGTGTGAGACTAATAAAAAAGGGCCATCAATAGGTTGGTGGTTCAACCAAGAAAAGAAAGAAGTTTTAATAAAGCAGGTGTGTGGGTGTATGATTGTGTAACCTTCTGTTTAAGCCTCTACACCCACATATTGGCACTACAGCGTGGTGGTTCCCCCTGTTTCGCCAGCTCTTCCCATTTTGTCAGTGTGGGCCATCTTTGTAATTTAGTCACACACTTTACTAACTTTGTCATTAAACCTTCCTGTTTGGGTGTTGGCCTGTGGCTCCACATACGTGTTAGTTTGCCAGGCTTCTCCTTAATTTGTGCATGTTGCTCCAGTGAAACTGTTATGATCCATGACCTGATTCTGCCTGCTTTCACTCATTCACACTTATTCCCTCTGTCCAAGCCCCTGATTATGGCCACACCTCCCTGAACTTCCCCTCTGCCTTCTGTTACTTTACTGATTGCATTCTCCACTCACCTGTGCCTTCCCCGCTGCACCTGCTCAAATCCTCCACCTCATCCACTCGCCTCTCACTAGACCGTTGATGTGTCATTTCGCCAGTCTTGCTGTTTTTCCTTGCTCCTCAATTCAAAGGTCATGTACTTTATTTTTGTCTGCTCTGTAAATCCTGTTCAGTCCCTGTAGCCAAGCTTATTTACAGCGTTTTCTTCTCATTGTTTTTTGCTTTGCTATGTGACCTTGGTTCTCTGTTTCGTGTGTTTACCTCCTAGTCCTTAGTTGTAGTTATCGTTTGTAGGTGTGTTTTTTTGTTATCTCATGTCTTGGTGGCATGAATAAATTAAGGTGTGTTTTTTTTCCTCCCATAACGTGGGTTCCATTTTGGTCTAGACACTCATTTGAATCCCCAGCCTGCCATTTTAAGGCATGGAATAGAAGGTTTTAGTTAGTCCGAGAATTCGTATCTTCCATGTATAGTATACATATGGATCCTCTAATTCTTCTACTGTACGTCATTAATGTTCAAACTCCTATCGTTGATGGGCCTGGGACCTGACCTAAACCAGTACAGGTGACTTGTATATTGTGTTTAAAGACAGGCGGTGACAATTGCAGCAAAGCTAATTTACTAATTGAACTTGTATAATACTAGAATGTGCCAACCTCGTGCGTTTTCTTCTCTGCAGCCCTCTTCTTCTTCTTCAGGCTGGAAAGCGGAGCAGAACTGATGCTGGCACGGCTCACCTGGCATCGGGATGATTTCTTCACCAGGTGGCGTCTCACTCCAGGGTTGTCCTCAAACCTGTGACCTGAACACAGTGTTAACAGGAGAGTGAAAAATACACGAGAAACTACTGTACATAAAAATACCAAAAACTATACACCACAACAGCATTAACAAATATAATGCACATGGTAGCCAACCATTTAGAAATAACAAAAAATGGGGAAGTTAAGAATGATCCTAAAGGAATCACTAGAGATTAAGAATTTATAGATGTAAAAGCAAAAAGAAGTTAAATACAAGTTAAATATTAATAAATAAATATGCTCCTTTCCATAGTTGTGGACAAATCTACTTTATCATCTTCTACCCAGTCCACTTTGCAATATCAGACTTCTGGACCAGATGCTCTTTAGTTTAAACAGAATCATTTATGAAACCCAGTTTATGGTCGCTATGGCCTAAAAACAACTGGATATTTCAAACAGGTGTTACTTACAGTAAATAATCACTTTTTGTTATACTTCCTAAGGCAGAAAGGATTATTCTGATCTCTGTCTTTGTGACGTCAGGGCAGTTTCTGGTATTATTAGCTGGTATGGTAACAATCATAATTGTGGGTTTGGCCTGAGTTTGATGTCAGATCTGGCTGATTGACCAAGTGTGATTCAGACTGGCCAGTGGCTGGATGAGAGCGTTTCTGGTGTGGTCAGATCTAAACTACTGGAGACCAAGGTGGCGAGAGAACATTGTCTTGGACATGAACTAATGGTGATTTTTCAATTGAGTCAATGACAAACATATGTTCAGAATTAGATGAACAAATGAGGTGTGGCCACTACATGTCTATTATCGTGGACTTTTGTCATCAATTAAGGAACGATGTATCATTTTTGTCTGCACGTGTATAAGGTTCATATAAAACCCAAGCAGATGTAGAAAGTGTAAATAATTGAAACAACATTAACCGTAAAGAGCTGTTATCAAATTCTTATTCACGTTTATAAGATTTTATTGAATTTATTTATTTAGGTTTATTTCTTTTATTGTTTTATTGTCTTGGAGTTTTTATGTCTGTTCTGACCTATTTTTATTTTCATGGTTCTTTGTGCACTAATTGATTGATAACAAGTTATGCAGGCCTCTTATCAATAAAGAGAACCAGGTCCAGGTTGATACTACAGTCTGGAACAAACCGAAGCATCAGTAATAATGAGAGGATCTACGGTTACTTAGTGTCACCCAGTGCACTGAGCCAATAGATGCCAGTCTGGTGGGACACAGTCATCAGAGTGGGTTTGTGCGTAAACAGGAAACAGGAATAAAAATAGAAATTCACACAGATTGTCAATGAATGTCTTTCTGCTCCAGCTGTGGTGAAGCCCAAAGCAAAATGGGTGCAGCTGGATCAATAAGGAAGCAGGAAATGACAGGAGTCAAGCCCCGTGTCAATCTGTTCAATAGCTGCTCTGCTCCCTTTGTGGCTGTGCATAACTCTCCTGTTGCCTTTAGCTCCAGTTAGCTTAGCAGCCGGCTACAGGACCAGTGGAAACAAGTTAGCCCCCATCAATACATCTGCCGTATTTAAAAATAGAATGAAATACGCAACCATGTGAATTTCCCCTGTGTGACGTTTGCATTAGAAACTCACAAGCTTGGCGTAATGTTAACTACTGTTCAACATTGTGATTTTAAAGCCCTTCATTGATTGAGACAAACTGAATGAATGAGAGTAGGGGTGAAACTTACGCATGGGCTCGATCGGGGACCCCAGCTGAGTGTGGATTGACTCAAGCAAGTCATAGTCATCAAAATCTAAAACAAACTCCTCAAAGTCCTCAAAGCTGTTTATGTTGGACAGGGAGCTGTAGTGTTCATTCTGGTTCTGCCTTGAGGTGCCAAAACCCCTCTGAACGCTTATCCGACGGTCGGTTCGGGGATCCATGCCACGCTTCTTGTCAGAGGGCACAAGCCCCTGGTTCTCCTTGATCTCAACATCTGTCATCTTCGCGGTCGGTGCCTCCTTCTCTCCCACTCTCTCCAAGTGGACACACTGCTCATCCAGGGCTTCCTTGAACACTTAGACGCCGTTGCTCCTCCTGGGTTACTGTTGTGAAGTGTCTGGGTCAACCAGACTGCCTATTGTCATTGACTATTATGAGTAATAACCAAATCTAGTCAACAGCCAAAGAAAATTCCAGTTGTAGAATAATTTTTAACAAAAATACTACAAACAGCAATGCAGTATTTGAGATCAGCAGCTGCTCCTCTCCTGGATCTTCAACCTGGAAAATGTGTATGAAGTGTATGAACAATCCCAAACAAACGCTGGTACTACTACTGAACCAGCCTGTGAGCTGAGAGGTAGCGCCTCCCTTTTTAATGTCCTCGTCACATTGATTCCTGCAGCCGCAGAGAAACGAGCACATAGGTTTTTATAGTGCTGCTATAGTGTCTGTGTGGGGGTAAAGTTCAAGGTCTGGAGGCTGACTTGAACTGAAAATGCAAACAGGCACATGCAGATTTTCCCACTAAAAAAAACATAAACAGAAGAATGCATCAGCAACAGCTACTGCAGGAGTTGGCTCCAGCATCGCTTACTGTGGTTCCAGGATAGCTATCCGACTAAACTGCCCCATTCCTCTCCCTGCGTCTGCAAAGAAACCACCAACGGTCTGAGGTTCCATGGTCTGAATGGTAGAACAAGTGCACCAACGTGAGCTAGACATGACCCTCGGTACTGAGCCACTTCACGCTTCACTGCATGAGGTTGTACGGTAAAGACCTGGTTTTAGGGTTCAGGTCAGAATTTGGTTCGGAATGGGTCAGGGTGCAATAATTGGTCGAGATCATGGATGATGTCACAAAGACACTAGCCATAATGAAACAGTGATTGTTGTGACAGCCTCACAAAATCAAGCATCACCCTCTGCAAATCCGACAGCTGGTTGTGACTGTGAGTGTAGGTGCCCTGCTTTCTGTGTCCAGATGGGTCCTAAACAGTCAATGATTGCACTGCTGTGGTGAAGTGGGAATGGCCGCAGGCAGGGTCGCTGGTGAAGGGGAATCGACTGCAGCCTCTGTTAATTACTGGGATGCAGAGTGCTTTTCTGGCTACAGCCTTTATTCTGTTTCCTTATCAAGTCTATTCACCTTTGCATTTGTTCACCTTTGAAAAAAATAACACTTGAGTCGATCCCTTAGAATAAAGTCTGCTAACAATGACAATTTGTGTGAGCCTATGAAGGTAGCTATAGAAGAGGGCCCATTAGCCTCACTGTTCATCTGAGCCACGTTATTTTTGTTAAGTCATCATTCAAATACATCTGGTGTCTTTAATATATCAGCAAAATATACATCAAGGTGCACATAAATTATAATAAAATAACAATCCTATCGTTTGTATCTTTTAAACAATCAGTGTTAAAAAACGAAAGAAGAACCTTCTGTCTTCTCTTTTTCTCTTTTTCTCCCAGAAGCAAGTTTAACAATGTATAAGTCTCACTGGCCAGCAAAACCATAGGCAACAGCAAAGATCACCAAAGCAAAAAAGTCTGGAAATGCAGCAAAATACTTGACTTAATAACAATTTTACATAAAAATGACACTGTTGAGTCACTTAGACTAAACTAGTGCTGGAAAATGTAAATGCAATTGATCAACATGTCATGACAAACATTGTTCAATGGTAAAACTATTAGCTTGGGTGGTTAATGCGCTGGTTTACTAGAAAGGTGTAATTCACATGTATGACCAGCAGAGGAGGCTCACAGCTAACCCTGCCTGAAAACCCAAAGGGACGAAGATGAGGATACAACCTCAACAAAACATGTTACAACTCGCTATACATATTTTTCCATTTGACATATTATATACATATAATATAAATAAGATAAAAACATAATATATATATGATATTCCTTTCACATGAAATGTGGTCATAACCAAATGTTAGTATTGTTTCTGCCTTTCACAGATGTTTAAATAACATGGTCATGAAAGATGAGTGAATTTTAGACAACGTGGTTGAATTTCATTTTAGAGCTGTAACAAGTATTAAGATTGTCATTGCCTCTCAAAATCTAGAAAATGATTGTCTGGACACAGTGTCACACTGAATATTAATTATCCGACTCGTGAACGGAGCCACAGTTATAAAAACCACAACTTAGATTCTTTCTCCATGGGCCATTTAATACACCTTCATATTCAAACAACCGGGAGTATGCATGAGTATGATGTATGATACAGCATCTTACTTTTCATGTCATCTAGATCAGCGCTGGCCAACACCTGGGCCTCAGCCTCATCGGTAGGAACCTGCTGGTAGACGGCGGACTCCAGAGCAGTCATGCTGCCAATGCAGATCCGCTCTCGCAGATCGTAGTTGCTTCGCTGGGCACCAGCAAAGCGGTGGTGGACGGGCTTCCTCCGGAACCAGCCATGGACTGTGTTAGAGTCTGAAGAATCAGTTGCTGGGGGAGCACTGCAACACATAACATAATGTTAATATATTATTACGAAGTACAGTATTTGATAAGTTTTACTTCAAAAAGCAAGAATATCTAATAATAGTTGAATATAATAGAATATTTAAATACAAACAATGTAAACACTCTGGGTTGCACAGTCACCACTTCTCCAACAGAGGGCTTCACAACACAGCGGCAGGCCTAGTTCTGCTCACTGAGCCTGTGAGTCATCACAGCTGTGACCACTGAGATGATCACAGTATTGCTTGCACGACGGTGCTCCTGCACACGTTACAAGGGACAAAGACCTGAATCACCATGGAGGCCCTGACCTCCCAGTACCACCGTCCATGTATAATTCAATACACCCACGGAGTGTTGTGCATGTTTGTTGGCTGCCACGTGGGCCAGTTCATATCTGGAATTCGGATGGAGCTTTGACTAAAACCGTAAAGACATATGTTGGTTTATTTTGGTTTTAATTTAAAGATTTGCAGTTGTTTGCTCTTTACCTCAATATATTTATGATGGTGAGTATAATGCAAAACGTTTCATAGTAAGCCTCAAATATTACTTACATCATGCTCACTCCTGTCTTATATCACAGCTGATTAAATGCTCACTGGCTGACAGGAGCCAGTCTACACCAAACCAGTCCACGATGGCAGTTAAACTGCAAGTAACCATGGCAACTTACAGTGTTTCTATTTCATGCTACTGTACCACCTACATTAGTTCTCCCTGATAGACAAACAAGAATAAACAGTCTAAAAATCATTTAAAGCTGCAAACTCTGTATTACGTACTGTAGTAGCTAGTGACAGATGATTACTGTATCTAACTCTGCTCCACAGGAGGTTGCAGCACCCTTCAATTATTTCACTTAACTTGAGTCAACCTCGTTTCCTGTTTTTATAAACCCATGTTACCTTCACTTCTTCCAAACTAGCTGACTGACACCATGTAGGAAGTAACAGACACACTGCTCCTGCTTTAAGGTTTTACTGTAGGTCAATGCTGAAGATATGTAAGACTTAAACTACAGACCAGTGCTGTGTAAACAGAAGGTTCTCTGCTTCTACCTACAATCATTTAACACTCAGAGCAATAGATTCATCACTTACATGCATTCATCCTGCTGCATTTAAGACCAGAGGAGACCGGACAGTGATATAAAGCCTACCTGCAGGAGTCTACTTCCTCTCCAGACACCTCATACTGTTCAACAGCATCTACTCCCCCACTGTGAGAGGCCCCCTTTATCAGAGTTACATCGGTTTTCTTCGAAAGCGCATGATAATCATGTTCTGGGTGGAAGATTGTGAGAGATAGAGGTTCCTCAGAGTCCTCTTGGCTCCTCAAACTAAACTGAGAAAAAGAGGAAGATCAGTGAAACCAGACCTGCTGGCTGACAGTAACACCTATTAATGCTTCTATCAATGTTACCTGTGGCGGGATGTGGTAGGGCTCTGGGGGCGTGGCCTCTGTTGGCCCATCCGCCTCAGACTCCGCCTCCTCGTCTACCTCGTGGATGGTGGGCGTAACGTCGGACGGGGGCAGCGACGTCTTTTTTTTCCTGCGCTTCTTCTTGCGCCTTCGGTCTGTGCTGTGCATCCTCTTGCGGAGGCGCTGGGGCTGGGGCAGGTGGGTCGACAGCGGGTGGTGTGTGTGATGAAAAGTGTGTCTGTGATCTGAAAAGAAAGCCAAAGGTCTAGTGACCAAGCACATGCTGTCAAATGAAAGGCTGTGTGTGCGTGGTGCTTTAAATACAAAAGTCTAACTCAAATTCATTCTAGACATAGTCCATCGTGGACACGTGGCAGCTTTGCTTACACTCAAAGTCTTTCTCGGTGTAGTGTCGGCCCATCCTCTCGCCACTGGTGGAAGCCGAGTCACCGATGATGTCCCTGAAGCGCTCCACTGACAAAGCTTTCTCCCACTCTTCATCTTCCTCCTCGTCCTCTTGCTCCTCCACTGAAACCTCTTCATCTTCCTCATCTACCTTCACCTGGAAGAAAACAGATGTGGCCACTCTGAGCTTCTCAGTAGATGCGCCAAAGTGTTTGTTTTGAGGCTGCGTCCCAACGTCTGCACACAAGTAATACGAAATCTAGATGACTTTTAGGTTTGGAATCAGTAAGCTTTGTTCTGATAGAGTGTGTCAAGGTTCTGATGTCAGATGTAGCAGGCTCACAAGAAAGTGATTGTTTTAATGTTCATAACATCAATCCACGTGTAGCCCACAACTGTGTTCTTCTGTGCTTTGTAGTTGTAATTGGACATATTTTAACATGATGCTGTGTCAGGAGAAAAAGCTACAGGGCCTGAATCTTCCCCACTTCATGTAGAGAGGACATCAGATCAATATAATAAAGTGCTAAGTGGCAGAACTAATGCACTCGTCCGCCTCTGGAGATGGTGGAGGTTGAAGGGAGTGTCCTGCATCTGATGGGTCTGACCACTGGGACCGGCTGCTTTGGCTCGGTGAGCGCTTTGGTTACAGCTCTGTGTGCCAGGGCTTCATTACTGGCTAATTAGCAGAGGGATGAAGGGACAGGAAGCGCTGAATGATCTACCCCTCTACAGTACCTGAAGGGGGGGTACAGTACCAAGCAGTAAAGCTTTGTTTACTGGTCACTCCAGATGCTCTGTATTCATACAAACCAATTATCTTGTAAATTATTTTTCATCTCCTGACCCTCAAATACTAAAAAAAAGATGTTTTAAAAACTCTTTGATGCCGGCTTTGAGGTAAGTTTTGTTGAAGGGTCACAAGAGGACGACAGCCACAATTTAGGCGGTGGAGAATCAACACTAGTGAGGTCAGTAGCATGAGGCCAATCAGCTTTAAAACAACAGCTTCACAGCTACATGCCACTTCTAATCAACATTCGGACGGGACTCACCAACACTTCAGTTGCAAACATCTCATCTAACCTTCTGTCCTGGCTGTGTAACATTAGTATTTCCTATTTAATTGAATGTCAGGAGATGGATTCACATTATCATCAACATGTGAAGCCACATGCTAAAGAAGCAAACAAGCTTTGGAGTCTGCTCTTTATTCCATGTTTGGATTCATTTGCTTGGATTCTTACCAGCACCAACTTTAGTTGGTGGTGAAGGAAGAGGCGGGAGCACAGCTGGACTGTAAGGGAGGTGATGAGTCAGGAAGTGAGATGGGGGACTGAAGTGGGCGTTTTAAATATTTCATCAAGTAACAAGAGCCAAAAACGTATCATATAGCAAAAACTGAAGTCATATAAGGAAAGCGTTGTGAACCAACAAAGCGAAGATGGAGCATCGCTGGGCGAACACCATCCAAGGCAAAACATGATGATAAAGGACATGACAGTGGATAAATGTGAAGATGTGTGACTTGAACCAAGCAGGTGAAAGTAAGGACTCATCCAGATGGCTGGAGGCCTGCAAACACGCAGCAGTCTGATCTAGAAACAGCTGCACGGCTGGTCCAGAGGTTGGTGATTATGAGCAGCAGGATGATGAATGAAAGGAGCTTAGTGTCACACACTGGTGCATCCTGACCAGTTGGTTCTGTCAGTGCTCGAACAGCTCGTGTAGCTGGGTGCATGTGGAAAAAGATTCAGTACATGAAATACATAGCACACGGAGACAACTGGACCCCACCGGCCTAATGACACATCACCTACACGCTGGCAGAGCTTGAATAAGCACAGATTTGCGTGTGACTCATCTCGGATGTGACTTGCAGGGATGATTCGGGCTCTTTAATAATCACAGCGAATTTGAGTGAGGCAGGAAAAGTAATCTCTCTGTTCACAGCCCACAGGAGGCTTGTCTCTACTGCTACAGTACTGTGGCACGGAGCAGCTTTCCTCCAAATGTCCCCTCACTTGTTCCAAATATCAGAAGTCCATGTCTGCATATCTGTTATGTGGTGCTGGTGCAACTTTCAAAGACTGGATGAGAAAACTCAAACATCAGAGCTGCCACACAGCAAGACATGTAGACAATGAGGTGCCAAGAAGCCAATTGACATGTTCAATAAACTGTGGCACCAATTGTTTATGAGGAAATAGACTAAATGTACTTTAAAATGTATGTTTAAGATTCTTTAAAAATTAGAGTAATAATTTGAAGTAAAAGTAGTATGTTTCCTTTTGTTTTGACCAGCTGGGCTCATCCTGGTGTGGTTATTTTTGTCCCCGCACTGAACAAAATCATTCTTACCTGTTGTAGGTTGTTCAACACATCTTTTTCAGGGGCATAACCTCCTGCAGCCATGGGGCCTGGCGTGCAGCCAGTGGATAAAAGCCAAACAGCAGACAAAGAACTGAAGCAGACTCCAGGGAGGTCTCACTGAGGCTGGAGGAAGAGGAGAAACCTCACATGGAGTCTGTGCTGGGAGGGAGGCTGGATAGAAAGCCCTGGAGGTGGTGGAGGATGGTGGTGCCAGGCATGAGGTGGGGAGCGTTTTGAACTATGGGGGTTGGAAGATGGTGGAAAAGGTGCAAGATAGAAGGACCCTGGGGGGGGGGCAGGCATCAGCCCTTTTCTTTTAAGGCTGGGGATCCAGGAAGCCTTTGGAGTGGCATAACCTGCAGGAGACAGGACAGCAGAGACACACGTATGACCCACACACTGCATGTGTCATGAACAGCTCGGCCACTGGAAAAGACAGCTACTGTATTGTACGAAATAGCTGCAATCAACAAATATGCTTCTAAAAGAAGTTAGCTACTGCTTTGTAAATATTTTTAGCTACTGTTATATCTGTGAATCGCTGCTTTCACCCACATGACGCGTGGCTGAGGGTAAAAGGCCAAACAGAGCCTCTGGACCCAAACCCATTGATCATCTTATATGTGGTCAAGGCCGGATCCTATGTCCGTATGTATGTATGATACAGTAGTGAGAAGTGGTCCAGTAATTTGGTATTTTACTAATACTGTACAACAGCAAACATCTTCTTGTTTATTGTGCTGCAGATAGAGAAGGGTGTTAAAGGGTCCACTTTGTAGACATCCTGTTACATGTGTACGACTCTAGGGAATAGACAGACACGGAGTATGTCTAAAGTGCACCTTCTCCTGTTTCCACATTTTACTAATGTCCAAACACTAACAATGACAGGTACAGTATGGCCTCACCTGACTGAGACACAGCGACTTGGCACAGGTCAAGGACAAGGTTCACTTGTTGGTCCTCCAAAAGGGATAGCTAACAGCTAACCGCTAACAACTAACCGCTAACAACTAACCGTTAACAGCTAACCGCTAAAATCGTTCATATGCTGAATGAACTTCATTGAATAGTTTGGTAGGTCCTATGAAATGAAATGAAGGGCATTTTTCAAAGCAAAGCTGCAAAGCTTGAAGCTTTAGGACAACTTGCTTCTGTCATTGTCCTTTTGGTTGTTTCTGTCAGACTCCTTGGTGATGTCACATCCTAATCCCACAGGTCACACCTGGTGCATAAGCAGATGAGTTCAATGAGACTTCATGGTGTGACCGTTCAGTAACCTGTAGGTTTGCTTCACACATAGATCCCTGTTTTTTGTTCATGACAGTTGAATTCTGGGTCTGATTTAAAGCAGGGGACTTCAACCCTGGTCCTCGAGAGCTCCTGTCCTGCTGGTTTTCAAACTCTTCCTGTCCCAGCTAATACAGTAGGTAATCTATTTAGGCCTGATGAGTTCAACTGATGACCTGAATAATGTGTGAAACAGCCGTGTCGACCTTCTCTCCTTTACCACTTTGTCATAACATCCTGTAACCTGCCGTTGCTGCTTTAATGGGTGAACCACCTGTGTATCTAAACTATTTGTTTCTAAAGCAACAGTACTGCAGTGACAGCACATCTCCTTCTTCTGGCCACATTCATAGTAGAAAACTAAATATACAGTAAATGCTCTGATTTGGACAGGGTGTTGAGCAGGTCACACACTTTCTGGACCAGTGTGTGGTTATGAATAGATGATAGAGACATGCAGCTCCCAGTAAGACCAGTTAGGGAACACTCTGGTGGCCTAGAAACTTCATCACCAAAGACGTTTATGTTTTTTTCTTGTCAGCTGAACAGATAATAACAATAAATATATAATAATATGTTCCCAGTCTTACAGGGCCTGAGGAGTCCGTTGTCAGACTCTCTCTCCAGTAAACAGCGTACAGTCCAGACAGACCAAGACGCAGGGAGGCCGGTCAGACGCAGTGTTTGAAGTCGGGCTTCAAAGACAGTCTGACTGTACATGTGTGTGTGTGTGTGTGTGTGGGGGGGGGGGGCTGGCATTGTCCTGCTAAAATAGCTGCTGACTTCCAGGAATAAGCAGTCTGATGCCAAATATGTTTCCCAAAATAGCAGCGGCAGAATGAGGAACAAGGGGCACTGGCAATCAGAGAATGAATTCCAACCAAGAAACCAGAGAAAACCAGGCTCTCTGTCAGGGTTAAGTCTCTAGGTTTCACTTACAGACGTTGTACTGAAGGGGGCCAACAAACCTGAGACTTTCTAATCTAAACTGAGACAAACATTTTCTAAATGATCTTACCTTCTCTTTAGTGCCATGATGAAAAATATATATAAATGCTAAAGAACAAGAAGGTTGCTGAAACTTGTGGTAGCGGAGGTTTGGACCCACATAAATGGACGTTGCAGGCTCCAGACGACTGCTGGCATTCAACCAGCTGAAGAAGAAGCTAGTTGAATGAGTGGTACCGATCCGGTTCAGTAAGCCTTGGCTGGATTCAAACGTGCATGTTATGACCATTCCATGTGCCTCATGTGTGCTGTAGGTGCAATGATGGTGCAGGACCACAGCTGAGAGTGAAGCTCAGCAGTGGGTGCTGGCATCGGTGCACAGTCATCTCGATTTCACACTACGTCCATGACAAAACTTCCCTCACAGCGCAGACACAGACCATAGCTAACCTGTTAATCAACACAGTCTGGTGCATCACACACTACAGTTGTAGTGCGGGCATCACCACTGAGCTGACGGCAGCTCTCCCCGCAGAGGAAGCGCTTTTGTCCAAATCCAACCGCATTGTGTGCATGTAGAGACAGGAGGGCAGCGAACGCAGAGAACAGAGAAGAAGTGTAAGTACTGTGAGCACAGAGCACTGATGGGAAACGGTGGATGGGTCCAGGGCCGCCGGCCTGATGGAGCGCGTCCCGGCTGTCCGTTGACTTCACCCTGGACCGTGGGGGAGGGAGATACAGCCTCAGCGTGATATCATGATAGTTCATGAAAATTTGCAATATATTTACTGTTTGACGATATAAGAAAACAAATTCACAACAAAATTGTATGGATAACTGCAGCTCACAGACATTTGAAGGACGTCTCCATCCCTCTTTTACAACAACGATGACAAACTGTCTGACTGAAGTGAAATAGAATAACTCTTACTCCATCTACAGTATTTTCACCTCTTTCACTCACATTTTAAGGATTAATTATGACTAAATAAACTACACAGTAACAGGACACAGATAGAAGACTTCCTCTGGAACAAGGAGCTGCTAGTTTGAGTCTGTCGTCATGTTATTCACAGTCAAAGTTAACAACTAACACAGTTTTCAGTGTCAAATGCCAAAAATGTGTTTCACAGTTCTTCTTTAAGTCAGAGTTTTCATTCATACTGCTATGCTGTAAACTGTAAAAGACGAGCCAGGCATTTTTTTGAACGGATGACGCTGGACTCGTTAAAGGCTGACGCGCTGCTTGTTCTCAGACAGTTTGTTTGCCATCGGAGCGTAAATACTGTATGTTGAACGTAAATGTGTCGCTATCTCATTAACATATTGTGATATGACACTTTATGATGTAAATGTTTACACCGGTATTACTGTATCGCGTCCGGTCCAGCGCTTAGAACCTGATCTGCTCTTTACCCAGAGAAAACCCAGGCAGACAAAGGGAGAACATGCAGACTCTGACGTGGACGCTGCCACTTTACATCATGGAGGCGTCAGGAAAAGGAAGAAGGAACCTCACTCAAAGTTCGTAAAGCCACTTCCCAATAAGTAAATGAAATAGAAGTCTGAGATACAACAGCTTCTCCTGAGGTTCCTGTGTTCATGCACTGACCACCACAGCTCTACACGAGACTGTGGCTCACAAGTGTATGAAGCTTTGCTCCTGAGCCCTAAAATGACTGTTTACAGCAGATCGAGTGCAGGGGAGGGACTATTCTTCCTGGGGGACAGGAAGTGAACCACTTCTGTCCTTGAGGCAAGGATGAAGAACTAGAAGCATAAGATTTTACATATGGCTTTTTAAAATGACACGGTCCCTTTACAACCCTGGTTCAAAGCCTCAGCTTTGTGTTTATTGCTAACTTGAGTCCTGCCTGGACTCAGTTAGTGTGAGGTCGGTTTAATGTTATCATAGTTCCATGTTTAGGAGGTAAGTGCCTCACACCGTCAAGCACCAGCTGGAAGACCCTGGACTCGAATCCACACCTGCTGCCCTGGTATGAGCCTACACTGATTGGAGCTTGGACTTACAGTATTTCATGTCAGAACTATGTTACTTTTCCTTTTACTTGTATGACCAAATCTGACACCTTGTTTCTTTGTTCCAACACATATGACCATACAGAGATTTTGAGTGGACGTCACTGGCGTCAGCTTCAAATGGGTCCAATAGAGTCTCAGTATCAACATCTGATATGTTGTATCATGAATAAAAGATGGCCTGGACACTCAGACTGTGCATGCCGTCCACAACAGAGCTGCTTTGATTCTTCTTTTAAATTGCAAATTGAAGAGAGTCGGGTCCAGATCTCTCCTTTTACACTCACAGCGGCCTGTCAGAAGCTGAAACACGCAAACGTTTCATTAGAAGGGACCGGTCCTTCTGAGCTCATTCATCCAGAACCCTCCTGGGAGAGTGGCACTGGCTCAGCCTCACAGATCAGTCGATGCTGTATAATAGACGGAAGCTCATCTTACCTCCGCTCCTCCGCTTTGCTGCGATCACTTTTTGGAAGTCCCGTGCGGCGCCATTAGTTTGGTTCCTCAGCGGACGATGGATGCTGAGTCATTAGTCCTGGACGCGATCTGTTCCACCTCCCCCGTCTGAACTTGAATCTCGGAATGCTGGCTCACAGAACGTCTCGCATCCCTTCACACTGGACAACAACGCACTTTTACTACGGTGCGTCGGGAGCCGTGCGCTGCCTCTGCGCGCGCGACGCTCCTCATTAGCATCAGCGTGTCCACGCGCAGCTTTTGTCGTGGCTCTGCGTAGTTTCCTGCCTGATTTACCTGTGATGACGCAGAGCAGAACGGCGCTACAAGCGGCAGATGCTGCGAGCACACATGGCTGCAGTGGAGCTGCCTCACCAGGACCACGTGACCAGTGAAGTCAGTGACGGGGATTCGTACAGTAACCAGTAGCCTCTGAGTGTGTGCTGTCATCTCTGTTATTGGGGGACTGTCTCACATCCAATATGTCGGTACTCCGATAAGCAGGAAGCTGCTCTAAATATAAAAATAGATAAATTAGGTGTCTTTGCATCACGTGCATCGTTTGCCCTCTGTTTACCTCTCGCCCAGTCTCCAAACACCACGAGGTTACATTGACTTAAGTTCCAGTCTGTTCTCCTTTTGTTTTAGTTTTTTACCTGTGTCTCTTTTCAAAGCCAGAGTCAGCGTTGACCTAACTGACCACAGATCAGCACATCCAGCTGTGGTGGAGCCACTTTCCTCCTCTAGGAGCTGGAGGAGTGAACCCAGCAGTCTGTGACCCACACCGACAGCAGTCAGAGTTCACTGATTTTCTCTAGATGTCTAGATGCAGAAACCCGAGTGCATAAATTACTTTACCAGCAGCTTTAAATAAAAAAAAAATAATTTTAAATTTTTCCACAATGCAGATAACATTAATTTTCAGTTTATTACAAAAGCAGTTTGGCTAAAGCTAGAATAGAGTAAGCTTCAATGAGCTTCAATGGAGAGAAACAGAAAAGGAGACTGGTAACAAATATGTTACAGATGCACAAGACAACAAAGACTGATGACATGTTTTTGGAAACCAAACTACGTAGACTAAAACACAAGTTTTTGTCTACTCAAACTACACAAACCCTCTACTTCAGCTTGAATTCCTCCTGCAATGTCAAAGGTGTTGAACGGGTTTTAACGCCATCTAATGAAACCAAGGCTTGTATTTAACCTCCATAAATCCCAACGCTTGTACACAGGGCAGCAGCAGCAAGCACGTCACACTAAACTGTGACGCATAGCTAACGCGCTGCCTCCACTAGAGGGAGCTCTAACGTTAAATATGAAACGTCCTGTTAGTTACTAAGGTCCGTTACCACAAAGGTAATAACTGCACACTATCATAAAGAGCCAGCTTCAGCCCGAGCTGATGAAGGATCCTTGTGAAGTTTAGCAGCAGGTTCACCCTCAGCTGATCATGATGATTTATTTACACATGACTGTTAAAAGTATTGGACAAAAAAGAGTTGTTGGTGTTTCTTAACAAAGTAAGACTTTACCATGTACTGTAGTGGATATAACACAACCACTACAGAGCTCTGTACTGTAGAAAACCAATAGTTCCATCTTGAGTGTGGAGAAAGCGCCCTTTAAAGAAACATTGACTATCTCAAGAAATTATTTTACTTTTGTTTTGTTTGATTTGTTGCTGTGCAAATAGAAAATGTTGAAGCTGACTTGTCCATAAGAACCTGACACACAAGAAAAAAAAGTGAGAGGTGTCGATGTACCAACAGGTCTCTGGTCCAATCGTCCTGTCTGTCTTCAGGTAAGTCTGTGGTGAATCTCATAGTGAGAGGACAAAAGATGAAGATACTGTAAATTAAAACATTTTGTGTCAATTTTCTCATCTTATACTGTACATAGTGTAAATTCATTATTAATTAGTGCATCTAGTGGACATCATATTGGTGAAACTGTATACTTAAAATCATAGGTCTTAAAGAATTAAATATAAATAATAACACTAATGAGCCGAAAACTGATGGAAATGTCCTGCATTCCAGCAAAAAAGCCACAAATTAAAAATAATCTCTTTTAACTGGCATCTGTCAGCCATGGAACCCGTGTAGAGTTCTGGTCTTGTAACTGACTTCTTGTCTTGTCTTGTATTAGGTTTTGTCCACCTGTAGCCATGTTACTTGTTACTTGCAGCCATGCCTATCTGTAGCCATGCACACAGCCGTGTGTCTTTGCGTTGCTGTGGTGGTGAGATGCTTTCTCTGTTGCAGGCATTTTAGCCCCCTGATCTTTAGCTGCAGCTGTTGTTGAAAGGAGTGTTCATTAAAACTCTGGTCCTCCTTTGTTCTTAGGAAATTCATCGGCTTAGCCTTATGTCCTAAATCTACTTTGTGTCTATGTAAGTGTTCCATCATGTTACAGTCTCTGCAGTTTGTACACAGATTTGTCATGTGTTCTGTTTCTCTTCTAGTTGAAGCTGTATTTTATTTTAATGTGCATGTGCCAACATGCTGCACTCCACTAGAGGGGGCTCTAACTTCAAATATGGAACTCAGAATGCGATAGTTCTAAATGAAGCACAGTACCAAAAGCTAGTAATTAAACACTTTGTAGCTTATAGTAATGTAGAAAACCAAGACAGACTGCAGGAACATAAAACATGCTCGGTCATAGAGAAGAAGCAAGAAGCATGTTATATCCTTCAAACACTTGCTGGTGGCAGGACTCTCTGTTAGTGTTTGAAGCTTCCAGATGTTTCAGCATACGACACAGACGTTTCCCAGCTGCTGCACTTCCCACTGAAAGGGTCTTTCTGTGCAGAGTGTAGCAGGACCTTCACTTACTGCGTTCACGCTTTCAGTTGGTTTTACATGCGGGGATGAGTTGTGCAACATGCTGAGCCTGCAAAGAGTTGATCTAAACAGGCGATGAATGAATGAATCAACAGTGGGTGCAGGTACTCACTGTGAGCTTGTCTCTTCATGCGACCTTCCACTGATCTTATGTACCTCGCTTCCATCTGTACCCGAGGCTCAGATTTCACAGCACAGTGGGCAAAGTTGCCTGATGGGTAATTGAAGGGGAAATTATGCTTCAACACCCCAGTCATCCACAAAAAACAGTCATTCACTTAGCTCTGTTCTCACACCATGTGTTTATTTTGGTCTCAATTGATTTGAGAACATTTTAGTTTCTTTTCTGCAAGGGACAATTGGTGAAGTGCTTACATCAGCTGTAAATATAATGTAATGTCCAACACAAGTAGTTTAGGTAAGGTTGACTCTGGAACATCCCATGAGAGCTAGAGATTGTTACACTGCAGTCATTCTATAGTCACCACCTGCAGTGACATGAGAGCTTCACATTAGTGTGTTTACCTCCATAGAGTCGGTGGTGAGAACATGTCAAACTTAGGGAGACCACATCTGAGCTGTCTAGACACGTGGATGCTGCCTTTGTTTGGTCGGAAGACGCCGATGTCCCAGACTGGTTAGGAACTAGCATCAGAGCTAAACGGTTACAGCTGAGTGCATCAATAAAACTGGTCCATAACCAGTACAGAACCTTAAGGCTACAGGGAGAAGAATTTATTGCTTCATTTGGAAAACAAACCAAGAAAAACAATCAGTATAATGAGTAACAACATATTTAGTGTTAATTATAGTGAAGCCAATAGTGTTCATTAAAATAGCTCTGACATTAGCAGCTGGGACGTTACCTGGACAGATGTGGGACAGTCCAGGCCTCCAGCTCATCTGTCTGTGATGTCACTTCCTGTCTGTGTCTGTCATGACCATCACTGACACCTTTTTCTTTCTCATTGCACTCTTGTGGTTCTGTCCTCATCTATTGGTCCTGTCTCTCTGCTCTGAGTAGGGTTCTTGGATCTTTGATTCAGTCAGTTACCCTGTAGTGAGATTTGTGCCTGTAATTTTAAGTTCATCTTTAGTGTTTGAACTTCTCTCCTGCATTGCAGTGGTTTGAGTTTAGTTTAGATAGTAGTTTATGTTTATAATGGGGAATTTGTATTATTAGCAATACAAAACACAACACAATCTTAAGTCAGCAACATAACTGCTCAACATCTTTCAGCTACTCTACTAAGGCTGTAACATCAAGGTTAGATAAGGACTTAGTTGCTTTAACTATCTCTGAGACCCGTTCAACAGACTCATACTAATAGCATCCATGTCTTTGGGAACTACTAAAATGAGAAAACAGCTGCAGTAATTATCCTGTTAATTTCTTTGTGTGCACTGATTCTGTGTGATGAGCAGGTCGCAGCTTGCTTCTGCAGCTGCAGACTCGCTCTTTGCAAACAACTCAGGAGAGACTAAAGCAGAGAAGATGTTTTGCCAAATGTGTTCAAACTGTGTTGAGTCACCTGGAATTGGCATCAAACAGGAAGATTAAAATCTTAATGTGATATAAATGTTGATTGTAAACGTTAACCCACTCACTGAATGTTTCTAAAAACAGGTTTAATTATTTAATGCTGGGCCATTTCATTCCATGTAAATCAAGGGGTATGAACAAACGGAGAGATTCAAATGCAAGCTGTTCTTTAACTCCTTGGAGTATATGTACAGTAAATGGTTGGGCTCGATGAACAGGTAACACACTAATTTACACCACAGCTGTCAAATTCACTTTAGATCTAAATGGTAAATAGTTGTACACTATAGAAAGCAGAGAAAAAAATAATCTTCCTCCTCGCCTGGATTTTCCTTTTATAAATACAAGCAAATATCCCCCTGGTGAATGGTGGAATGGATTAAAAAGGGGGATTCAAAGAATGAAGCCAAATGCATTCATATATACAGAAATAAATCAAATAGTGTCAAAAAACAATATATAGGACAAATGTCTTATACATTTATGATATTCCATTTTGCCCCTCACCCCCCTTCAAATCTGCCTGGGTCCTGTGACCCCAACAGGTCACAAACTCTGGCCTGCTTCAACCTACAGTAGAGACACCAGGGAGGGCTCAAAAGAAGCCTTCTTACAGGCTGTAGAGCGACCCTATAATGCTATATTAGCGTTCACTGTAACCTAAAAGCTTATATGTAACAATATGGCACAATAATTCATGGGGGGGGGGGGGGGTTCACAGGAAACTAAACATGATTAGCTACTTGCTGTTGAGGAAACTCCATACTTGGGCCTTTTCCCTCTTGCTTTGCTTCAAACAAAGCGTAAGGGAGGTGGCCTCCATCTTGTATTCTCAGCTTTACGTTCAGTTCATTACTGTACGTAGCAAATTATTGCTCATAGAAGAGGAGGAAAATAATTTTTCACTGAGGAGTTCGAGCAGAACACTTGCAGTTTTCGGATCATTGTGGATATGCTGTGTATTTTGGACCAAAATGCTTTACTGTATTATATTTGGTTGGCTGTAATGGACACAATAAGACCACACACGACGTGAATGCACAACGCATGGGGTTGTCAAAAGTAAGTGATGACAATTTATGTATTTATGGTTTTAGGGTTTTGAGCTTTAGGTGACTGCACTGTGATTGCTGTTGCTGTAAATGGTTTATATGGAAAGCCGAGAGTTGCAGCTTTCCAGTTATATGCATATGCATATGCATATGGGGGTGGGAGACCATCATAAATTCCGAGGGCCCATAGTTTAGCAACTGTTTAAATATGCTCTAAATAATGATCTGTTCTTCAGGATGTATCTGTGTTGGAGAAGCAGAAACTTTTAAAGGAAGTTGGTCGGATGATTAAAAATGGATGAACGAAGATAAAACTTTTAGAGGAATCGCCCAACAGACAAACTCAAAACAAAAAGAGAACCAGACAAGATCTTAGTGGTTTTAACTGAAACCACTGGAAAAACACTGTTTGAAGAAGAAGGTCTAAGCAACAAACCACAACAAGCAGAGAGACGGTCCCACTAGGAAGAAAGCAGGGATGTGTGAGGGCCTCACCAAACAGAGGCAGAACACGAGTTAACACCAAGTAAAGCGCCCCAGAATCAGCACAAACTCAGCCCGGTCCATCCTTTTCAATATGAACTTAGATTTTGCTGTAAATACCTGAACATTTGTTAAGATCCTGTGTTGTTGTTTTTTCTGGACACCTGAGTTTCAGCCGTTTCTTCATTAACGTTGTTCATCTACAGTTTTACACGTTTGTACAGGTATTTTCAGTCAGTGCTAAATAAACATCAGGTCACTGGAAGATTGTTCTGTGAAATCTGTGAACCTTGTCCATTTGTCTAGTTGATCTTAACAAGCTAGCGTCGCTGTTTAGACCTAAACTCAGTCTGTGGGTCTGTTTGTTTCATTTCCGACTATACTGAACTACCTTGGGTAGTACTGTGAGTTTACATGCACTGAGGAGTGGAGGAACTGCCCTTGTGTGTTTGAAGTCTCTCCTTCACTGGACGCCAGCCCAGACTTGACCAAGACGTTTGTTGACCTCTGCATTTTATGGGTGAACCATGTTGTAGGGACGAATGCAAAAAACCTCTTTAAACCTTGACTTATGTGTCGCCACACATCTGCTGGATTTGCACTGGTTTTATGGCTTTTGCGTAAACACCAACCAGTCACAATATGAAGAGAATAAGTAGTGTGTAACTGTCCCACAGTGACGCTGAGCAGCCTGATGGGTTCACTGAGCCTCCCACTTCACGCCTACAACCATCGCTCCCTGCACACATGACTCCACAGACACCGCGACATGAATGGAAACGTGGTGAACACATAAAAAACAAGTCAGGGGGGTTAAAGCAGCAAGCAGCTCAGTTAAACAAAAGCTGGATTCTGATGACAGAATGAAAACAGTGGTGGTGCCAACCACAGCTGAGCCACGGGTTCAGAGGTGCTGTGTTATGGCTGGCAGTGTGCAGCATATTTGGAAACAGACTCCCAGTTTACAGTGTAACAGTTACACCGGCACCCCAGCATTACTACTGCAGCCTCTCTCTCTAGGAAACATCACCAGCCAGGCCTCAGGTGGTGGGACGGCCTCTACGCATGCAGATGTGATACAGAGGATGCTCTCAGAGCAAGTGTGGACTAATCATCCCATCATCCTTTGACTTATGCCTCCCTAGTAGCAGCAGCAGGTGACAGACCCTGAATGTTAATGTCAGCGTTTTTACCGTTGTGTGTAGAAGCCACTGCATAAATATACAGTACCTCATTTATGTATTTAATAATATACATGCGAATAACGGGTCTGTTAGTTTTAAATGAGATGTATTCTGTACATACACTTCAGTCGATTGGCCAACACCAGAGCGGAGCAGAGCTGGTGGTCTCAGACTCTCCCGTCTCAGTTCCAGTATGAGCCTCCTGTTCCTCTGGAGTCAGGACAAGTATCAGAATCTGAAGAAGCAACAAGCGTCTGGCCAGACACAAAATCTGCCCTGCTGCTCTACTGTGGGCGCTGCAGTACAGAGGAGAAGAGTGTGCAGGGCACTGCTCACATACTGTGAGCTCTGAGGCAGTGTGTTAGTCACTATGCTCTAAAAAGCAGCATGTTGAATGAATCATCATTTAAAACTGCAAAAGCGGTTAATGTTGGCAAACTTAAAACATGATGTTGAAACAAGAATAAAAGGTCAAAGAAGGAAGCTTTGGCCCCGACAGTAAATGCACGACTAACTCCTTATATAAGATCAAGTGACACGCTTTGCTTTTCATAGCTTCAAGTCAGTACAGGATGAGGAAGGTGGACTCATGAATTATTGGCAGAGGAACTCAACACATCAGCATCAGCCTCTCCTTTAAAAAAAATACATGACAAAAGCCAGAGAGGTGAATGCAGCAGCTACACGTCTGAGTACACAGCTCTGAGAGCTGCCATTACTCACTTGTCAGCTATTTGTGATTTTACCTGCCTGAGGTGAGCTTTCGCTCTGCACCACTCCGTGTGTGTGCAGGCATGCAGCAAAGACCAAAGGCAAACACACACACGTCCCAGGAATCAGGGGAGGCGCAGGCCATTACTTTTATTTCCCCACCAGAAGAAGCTTCAGGGATTTGATTCTGTCAGCTCATTCAGCTTTTGAGTGGATGGCATTTCACCAATACAGTCCACAGATACTCAGCCCTCTCTAGCTCCATGGTGAACTACTACTACATCCACCTCCCTGTGACTCACACACCACAGGGCCATGAGTTTGTCTGGTTCATTCCAGTTTGGACCAGAGGAGACCCCCACTCTCCAGACACACATGGCGGTTCACCCATCTGTGGAAGCGTTGAATATTTTCCCCCTTGGCTGTGGAAAGAAAGGCCTCACACACTAATAAAAGGCTGACATCACCAGAGAACATGCATTTGTTTTATACCTAGTCATTATCTCCCCGTTGAAAACGATAACTTTCTCAGAAAAATGGGCTCCAGTGTTTTTTCTCCTGGGTTGATCTTTCTGCTGCTTTGGCTGGAGCCGTTGCTAATGGCAACCATGGGGCAAATTGCTCCTCAATCGCCTCGGTTCTGTTGGTTGAATTTTGATTGGGTCAAAGTGTTCCTTAGTCTTGTCTTCAGTAGAGTGTCTTATATGTAGTGTACGTCTCAGACTGTGGCGTGGATCAGAGCGTCTGTAACAGGAGCAGGCTCTGAGGCCTGAGGTTTTTTGCCTTCGCATGCACAATCGTTTGCCAGTTTGTGGTAACATGGGCCTGGATGCAGATCACGTCCTCTGTGCTCCATGTGCTATAAAACCATACTGCTGAGTAAAGTAGACCCCGTTTTTTGTTTTACTGTTATTCATTCGCTGCAGATGGATGGACAGATCTGCTGAGGATGTTTTACGGTCTTCGCCGTCTACGTTGGTGCAGCATCTGATGTCCAGCGCAGATGTTGAAGGCTCAGCAGCCCATAGACACCAGTAATGGCCTCTAACATGGCCTGGGCCTCTTTGCAGTTCAGCTAGTCAGTTAGAATTCCAAGTCACTAAACTCATCAACACTCCAGCTGCAGCACTGTCGAAGTGTGTTTCTGGTTTTCTATTTTTGAATGAAGTGCCCCCCCCCCCCCCCCCCCGCGACTGTCTCTTGGTCCTAGAGCACATTTAAAGCACAGTCTGCCATGTTGTGGTAGATAGTGACAGCTTTATGCAGTTATAAAGTGTCCTACCACCTGTAAAGAATTGTGTTGTTTTGTCTCTTACAAAGCAGAACCTTCTTCCTACACCACACTTAACTGCTTAGAGTCAAAGGGCCTTCATTTGCATCTACCCATAATGGTGAAGGGAGCATCCCTCACTTTAGAATGATGCAATAAACAGCTTTTGTAGAAACAAGTAGAAATAGCACCATTAAAGACATGTATTCTCTGAGAAACAGCCGAGATTATTTCATTTTGACAACTTTATTTCCTAATGCGCTGAAGTGATATTAAAGCACAATATCACTACATCAGATTCGTTTACTGGGAAGAGGCCAATCTGAAGGTTCACGGAGGGTCTGAACATTGAAGCCTGAGCAGAACTGTGGGGATTTGTTCACTTCCTTACAGTACTGTTGTTGTACATTTCATACAGCAGTTGAATCACACCGTTACTTTTCACACACTATTTCTTTCTCTGCTCTCATCTTCTCGCCTTTCATTAAAGGGTTAGACGACAGAATGACCGAGCTGAGTAAAGGAAAATCCTTTTAATCCTAATAAATGACTAGATAGAAACAAGATAAAAAACATTAACCAGATGTTTTCAGATGACTTCCATGATGAATGTCGTTTATCAGTAGAATGAGAGAAAAATGAATGAGCAGAGGTTCTGACAACCACAGGTCAGCTGACGTGATCAGGTCCTTGTTTCACCTCTGACTCGACTGCAGTGTGACTGGTACTTACTGCCTCTGGGGCCTGTCAGCTTAAGCTAAGAGCTATAAACTCATTCTTCATGTCTTCAGGTTAAGTGCATGTGAGCGCATGCACGGCAAACTGACAGTTTCCAGACACGCTGACATCAGGTGCTTTAAGCTTCCTCAAAACCTCCACGACAACACAAGGCTCCGAACACGCTCACAAACACGCAGGTTCAGTCCTGCTCCGACTGAATGTCTCATGACCAGGTTTGAGTTGTCTTAAATGGAAGAGTGAAGAGTGATTACCCTCTGAGAACAGTGAACACGATGAACAAGATGATGACCCAGTGAATCTGCTTCTTCTCTAAAAGCATCCTCACATGGTGAAGTTTGTAGAATTGAGTAGACTGAACATGACAGTGGACCTCTAGGTAAAATGTCATGATCCTCTGTGCTGATGGGTTCTGTCCCTGTTCTCCTTTTTCCATCATCCTTGTTGGTCTGGGTATTTATACTCACCTCTTGTCTTCTCTGCTCTGCCTCCACTCCCCGACCTCCAGCTCCATTCATATCTTCAGTCAGTTTATCAGGACTGTTGGTTAGTTGATACTGTAGCTCTGTTTTTTTTTCATGTTTAGCAGTGGTTTGATTTCTAGTAATTCCAGATTGTGATTGTTTGTATTTTTATTATTAGACCCCGACTAATGCAGCATATTTTGTTGTTTTTAAGTTGTGTTTCAGAAGGAAATGTTTTACTCATAACATAAACTGAAATTATTTAGATATAAATTAATTGTTCATATATAACAAATAATTGGATGTGATTTATGATGATGTTTCGTGTTGACCCTCTCTCAGCTCTGAATGAGCTGGATACATTTCTGTGTCTTGTTCAGACACTGACCTGTCGTGATCTCATGCAACAAACCAACTGTTGCGAGTCCACTGCAGTTTAATAAAGCATCTGCAACTAAAGCCATGCCAGATCATTTCAGTTACAGCTTTTACTGCAGCGTTGCAGGCATCGTGCAGCCTGTGAAAGCATTTTCCCTTCGTGTGCCTCTAAACGCTTCTGCCTGCAAAGTAAACAAATGTCTGAGTCCAGCTCTCAGAGGCAGGACGTCCACCCCCCTCAAGATATCAGCCTATGACTCATGCTCTGTGGCCTCAGTCCTCCTCACATTTTCCAAAAGGTGTAAATCAGCCCCATGCAACACGTGAAGTGGTTCACCATGGAACCACAGAAAAGCTATAGAAGTTCCACCTCCCAGACTAAGTGGAGCTAAGAAACGGTCCTGCTGCAGCTGTAGAGAAGTGATCTTCATCCAGAAGAGGCTGGTGTTCTCTTCATCACAGCAGGGAGGCATCTTCTAACTGTTCTTTTAGTGTGAGATGGATCAGTAAGGCAGAAGGTTTGCTCCTGTAGCATCCTAAACAGTGGTCACAAACCACATTACAGACTCCAATATACTGACATCACTCTTTTTCCATGGTCTTCTCTCGTGTCCTCCCACAGGAAATCCCTCCCCCAGCCCGCTTCATCAGGGCAGCCGGTCGCTGTGCTCTGGCTTCTGCCCCTCATCCGTCATTTGTCACATCCTGACATTCCTACTGGGGTCCTGGCTTCAGGCTTTGCTGGGACTTGTTCAGAAAACTCAGACAATGTCTTTAGCAGCATTTATCACCATTACAGCATCAGGGCTGCTATTGTCAGCAGAAGTGGAAAATAGCCAGTGAACCCAGAGGCTAGTTAGATGCATGTGTATGTGGCTCCTCCTTTGCTCCTAAAGTTTGCTTCTGTTTGTGTCTTTAGAGGTTTGAGGGGTCACATCATCTACTCTGATTTAGATAAAGCTTTATTAGTTACTGATCAGTTATCGATCTCAGCTTAAATACCAATACAAATCCACACCACAGGAAAGCGATGAGTCAGTGTGTCATAGCTTTTCTAAAGCTTTGCCTCCAGGAACACAGTTGGCTCAGTCGTTGAAGCAGAAAAGCCCAGTAATCATTCAAGCAGTTCTAATGTCATGACAACATGAATAATGCATGAAGTTCATTTCCTCTGCAGTATGTTGGCAGCCGACTGACTGACGGCTGACTGACGGTAAGCGTATCGCGTCACTTCCGGTTACTGAGGTTCGCTGCCGCTGTGTGTGTACAGCGTTACTCTCCGCTCTTTTCTAAATATTATCGTTTTATATCCGATAGCGACTGCTAAAAGTTTCAAAACAAGCTTGTAACACTCAAGCATCTTTTCCTTTCATTAAACGTCCTGCTAATTTACACTGTTATCTAAGTGTTTTCTCCGCTAGCGTAGCTCCTAGCTTACTTTCCTGCTATGGCTTCCCCCTTTTCCTCTCCCTCTGTTCGGTGCTCGGTGTGTCTTATGTTTAGCTTATCCTCCGCCTCCTTTAGTGATGGTAATGGTATCTGTAATAGGTGTACGCTAGTTGCAGGGTTGGAGGCGAGGTTGTTAGACTTAGAGTCTCGGCTTCGCACTTTAGAAAACAGGCCAGCTAGCCAGGTCCCTTTAGCCGGTGCGGAGCCTCCTAGCTTAGCTGCTACCAGTCCCCCGGCAGGTCCCAGGCAGCTGGGCAACGACTGGGTCACGGCTCGTAAGAAACGTAGCTTTAGGCAGGCACCCACGGTGCACCACCAACCGCTTCACGTTTCAAACAGATTTTCCCCACTCAGCGACACACCCGCCGAGAAACCCACTCTGATCATTGGTGACTCCATAGTCCGAAACGTGAAGTTAGAGAATCCAGCGGTCATAGTTAGGTGTTTGCCTGGGGCCAGAGCGGGCGACATTGAGTCTTATCTTAAGCTCCTGTCTAAGGATAAACGTAAGTACGCTAAGATCGTAATACACGCAGGAGCTAATGACGCCCGGTTACGCCAATCGGAAGTCACTAAAACTAACAGAGTCGGTGTGTTCGTTCGCCAAAACAATGTCGGACTCCGTAGTTTTCTCTGGACCCCTCCCCAATGTGACCAGCGATGACATGTATAGCCGGCTGTCATCGCTCCACCGCTGGTTGTCTAGGTGGTGTCCTGCAAACAATGTGGGCTTTGTGGCTAATTGGAGCACTTTTTGGGGAAAACCTGGGCTGATTAGAAGAGACGGCGTCCATCCCACGTTGAACGGAGCCTCTCTGCTCTCTAGTAACATGGCCATGTTGCTTAGTCCCCCCCACTGCTTGACAACTCAGAGTGGAGCCCAGGACGCAGAGTCGCAGTCTTACACGCCTCTCTGCATGTTCTCTACAGCCGCGACCCACTCTTAGTCTTAGTTATCGCATAGAGACTGTGTCTGCTTCTCGACCACCTAAACTATACAAGTCACAAACAAATCAAAGAGGAGTGACTTACCAGAATTTAATAAACATCAAAACAGTTCCTCTTACGGAACAAAGTAATAGTAAGCTAATGAAGTGTGGTTTATTAAATATCAGATCTCTCTCATCTAAATCCTTTTTAATAAATGACTTGATAAGTGACCATCACATAGATCTGTTCTGTCTCACTGAAACCTGGCTGCAGCAGGATGAATATGTTACTTTAAATGAGTCGACTCCAATGAGTCACATCAACTATCATGTTCCAAGAAGTACAGGTAGAGGTGGAGGAGTAGCAGCAGTTTATAAATCAGATTTATTAATTACTCCTAAACCTAAACATAGTTATAACTCATTTGAGAGCCTCACTCTGAGCCTTTCTCACCCAGACTCTAAAACTCAGAAACCAGTTGTGTTTTGTATTGTTTACCGTCCTCCTGCTCCATATTCAGAGTTCTTAACTGAATTCTCTGAATTCTTATCTGACTTAGTTCTTAGCACAGATAAAGTCATTGTAGTGGGAGACTTTAACATTCATGTAGATGTTGACAGCAACTGTCTCAGCACTGCTTTTAACTCCTTAATAGACACTATTGGTTTTACACAGCAGGTAAATCAACCCACTCATCGTTTTAACCACACTCTAGATCTTGTCCTGACATATGGAGTTGAAATTGATAATTTAATAGTTCTTCCCCAAAACCCTCTGTTATCTGACCATTTCTTATTAACTTTTGAATTTAGCACAACTGACCCTATAACAGCTGGAAAGAAATGTTACTATAGCAGATGTTTATCTGACAATGCTGTTGCCAGATTCAAGCAGATGATCATCTTTTGCCTCAATGTCTTGCAGATACACAGAGAACAGTCACCTTAATCCTTATGAACAGGTTGACTGTCTTGTAGATGATGCTGCAGCTTCTCTACGTACAATGTTAGACACAGTGGCTCCTCTGAAGAAGAAGACAGTGAATCAGAGGAGGTTAGCTCCGTGGTATAACTCAGACATCCGCAGTCTAAAGCAAAGGACTAGACAACTAGAAAGACAGTGGCGTTCCAACAAAATAAATGTAAACTGCATTGCATGGAAGGACAGTCTAATGAAATATAAAAAAGCACTTTGTGCTGCTAGAAAAACATATTATTCCTCCCTAATTGAGGAAAACAAAAACAACCCCAGGTTTCTTTTCAGCACTGTAGCCAGGCTGACAAAGAGTCATAGCTGTATTGAGTCTACTATCCCCTTAAATCTCAGCAGCAATGACTTTATGAACTACTTTACTAATAAAATTATTATCATTAGAAAAAACATTCAGCAGCGACTTCTTCCAAATGACAGAAAGCACTGTCTAGATCCATTAACTTTAAATTTATTAAATCCTCTGTCTTACCTAGACAGCTTCTCCCCCATAACTCATATGGAGTTAACCTCAATAATCAACTCTTCCAAGTCGTCCACTTGTCTTTTAGATCCAATCCCAACCAGATTACTCAAAGAAGTTCTACCTTTAATCAGCTCATCCATATTAAATCAAATCAACCAATCTTTACAACTAGGCTATGTACCACAGGCTTTTAAGGTGGCTGTGGTCAAACCTCTATTGAAAAAACCAACCCTTGACCCTGGACAACTAGCCAACTATAGGCCCATTTCAAATTTACCCTTTATTTCCAAGATTCTGGAAAAAATTGTGGCTAAACAATTATCTGACCACCTTAGTGGGAATAACCTGTATGAAGATTTTCAGTCAGGATTTAGAAAACATCATAGCACAGAAACAGCTCTGGTTAGAGTCACTAATGATCTTCTATTAGCTTCGGACAATGGTCTAGTTTCTGTCCTTGTCCTGTTAGATCTTAGTGCTGCATTTGATACAATTGATCATCACATTCTATTACAGACACTAGAACATAGAATCGGGATTAATGGAACAGCATTGGGATGGTTTAAATCCTATTTGTTGAACAGATTCCAGTTTGTTCATGTTAATGATAAATTCTCCACACGCACAAGGATTAGCTATGGAGTTCCACAGGGTTTCTGTGCTGGGTCCAATTCTGTTTAGCTTATACATGTCTCCTCTAGGTGAGATTATTAGAAAGCATTCTATAATTTTCATTTTTACGCAGATGATACTCAGCTATACATGTCCTTGGAACCAAATGAAACAGATCAACTAGTCAAAATTCAGGGTTGTTTAAAAGACATCAAATCCTGGATGTCCCAAAACTTCCTTCAACTAAACTCTGATAAAACCGAGATTCTTATTGTTGGGCCCTAAAAATCTGAGAGGAGGACACTATTGAGTCAGATAGCCACCCTGGATGGCATAACATTAGCTTCAGATTCTACTGTGAGGAACCTTGGTGTCATGTTTGACCAGGATCTCTCTTTTACATCATACATTAAACAAATCTCCAGAACCGCCTACTTCCACCTTAGAAATATAGTTAAAATCAGAAGCATCCTCTCTCAGAGCGATGCAGAGAAACTGATCCATGCATTTGTTACCTCTAGGCTGGACTACTGTAACTCCTTACTCATAGGATGTCCTAACAGCTCCTTAAAAAACCTACAGCTCATTCAAAATGCTGCAGCCAGAGTTCTGACAGGACTTAGAAAGAGAGATCACATTTCTCCTACATTAGCTTCTCTGCACTGGCTGCCTGTAAAATGTAGGATAGAATTTAAAATTCTCCTACTCACATACAAAGTACTCAATGATAAAGCTCCTTCTTTATCTTAAAGACCTTATAGTTCCTTATGCTCCCAGCAGAACACTTCGTTCTCAGAGCGCTGGGCTACTTGTGGTTCCTAGAGTGTTTAAATGTAGAACAGGGGGCAGAGCTTTTAGCTACCAAGCTCCTCTCCTCTGGAACCAGCTCCCTCTTCAGGTTCGAGAAGCTGACACACTCTCCACCTTTAAGATTAGGCTTAAAACCTTCCTTTTTGATAAAGCTTATAGTTAGAGATGGTTCAAGTCACTGGCAATTATTGTTAGTCACAGGAACCATCTCTTAGTTAAGCTGCAATAGACATAGACTGCTGGGGGACTTAATTTATACACTGAGCTCCTCTGTTTCCTTCTACCTCCTCTGTCCCATAACCTCCCATCATTGTCCCATATTTAACTAACCTTGTCTCTTTCTGTCCAGTAGTTGTGCTTCTCTCCTCTCTCCCCCCCCACCCCCACTCTTTCTCCCTCTCTGTCCTCACCCACAGGTATCATTGGACTCAAAGTTTGGTGTCTGTGATGGGCAGCTGCGGATCCAACCATCCTGCCTGCATCCAGTCCCTGGTCCTACCATCCTGCCTGTGCTCTGTTGTTGCTTGTTGTTGCTTGTTGCTGTTGCTGTGCTTTTCTATCTCTCTATCCTCTCACCCCAACCGGTCGAGGCAGATGGCCGCCCACATCCAGTCTGGTTCTGCTGGAGGTTTCTTCCTCGTTAGAGAGGGAGTTTTTCCTCTCCACTGTTGCTGTCAAATTAAATGCTTGCTGTATGTGGGATTTGTTGGGTTTAGTTGTGTGAGGTTTTAAACCTTACTTTGTAAAGTGCCTTGAAATAACTTTGTTGTGATTTGGCGCTATATAAATAAAATTGAATTGAATTGAATTGAATTGAATCTACCACTGAGCCCTGTATGTCACAGCATCTTGATCTTCCGAGCTCTGGCGGCGGCCTGGGTCAGAGTTCAGCAGGAAGACTGAGAAAATAATTAGTTTCTCTTCGGTGTGAAGAAAAGTTGAGCCTGAATTTAGCTCAGCATACAACACTGACATGAGGCCCTGAGGCCCTGAGGCCCCCGGCGGTGCCACCCCCTGAAAAAACATTTCCCTCCCACATACTGTATGTGTTCGGTGGCCTGATCAAAGCTGAGTTAATTAACACTTAATATCCACTTACAGGACCTTACAGGCATTTCTAAAGGCCAATAAAAAGAGAGAGAAGCTGGAACGATTTCAACTAAAAGCTCCAGTGCAAACATTTGATGCTAGTAGCAACACATTCATGAATCCCTGCTCACGTCTGACAACCCGACAGGCAAACAGCCGGGTTCACCGCCACACGTTTACCTTAAGAACAAGAATGAGTTTGGTTTGTCTGTGTTCAACGTTTTATACGTTTTATTGGCCCCTGGGTCAAACAGGGACTCTCTCATCCTCAGTCTGAGGTCACCTACTGTGATACAAAGCAAATGCTTTGTGTCACAGCAAGTCAGTATTAATAACTGGGTGAAATATGAACTCAGGTTCAGAACATTCTGTTTAAATGAAACCTTTCCTTTGTTTAACAGACTTGGAGAACGTCCTTCACACTCCAGTTGTATTCTTCAGGATGAAACCATGGTAATGGCTGGACACACAGCAGCTCTGCTCTTTTCAAAGGCCAAATGTGTAGGTTTACAGCTGGATTCTCAATCATTCAATTCAAATCTGCCAATAAAATGTACTGTAGCGGTTAACGGCTCTGGTCCAGCAGGAATTGTGAAATGTACTGTAGCCTATAAGCTTTTCCTTGAACCTACCTCAACACTCACAAGGTAACTATGCGTCTGTGGTTGAAGCTGCCAGACTCAGGAACACTCTGACTGAATGAAAAACATATCTCTTTGTTATACTGTATGTTGGAGACATTTCTGTCTGTAATAGTCATACAGTGTATGGGCATTCAGTGAACTCGTCCACAAAGTGTCCACACACACACTCAGTGCCAATATAACTGTCCATTAAACATAAGCTGTAGTTTCTAAATCTACTTCTGATTCAGCTTCATGTCTTCAAGATGTCTGTTCATAATATACAGAGAGCTAGAAATAGTGACCTTCCTGGGTTCGATTCCCGGGGCGGCCCGGGTGCCTTTCTGTGTGGAGTTTGCATGTTCTCCCCGTGTTCCCATGGGTTCTCTCCGGGTTCTCCAGCTTCCTCTCACATGCGTTAGGTTGATTGGCCACTCTAGATTGCTCGTAGGTGAGAGTGTGTGTGTGATGGACTGGTGTCCTGTCCAGGGTGTACCCCGCCTCTCGCCCAAAGACGGCTGGGATCGGCTCCAGCACCACCCGCGACCCCGCATGGGAATGAGCGGTAGAAAATGAATGGATGGATAGTGACCTTCAAGTAACAGCTATCTGCCTCAGAAAGCTGCTGTGAATGCCTGCATTACATTAGGGTGTGGTTTTTAGACTCAACTCAATTCAATTCAAGAAAACCCATACAGTATGTCAGGACAAGATCGAGGGTATAATTAAAACGATGAGTGGGTTCATTTACCCGCTGAGTAAAATAGTGTCTATTAAGGAGTTAAAAGCAGTGCTGAGACGGTTACTGACTTTATCTGTGCTAAGAACTAAGTCAGATAAGAATTCAGAGAATTCAGATAAGAACTCTGAAAATGGAGCAGGAGGACGGTAATCAATACAAAACACAACTGGCTTCTGGGTTTTAGAGTCTGGCTGAGAAAGGCTCAGAGTGAGGCTCTCAAATGAGTTATAACTATGGGAACTTTGGGTTTAGGAGTAATTAATAAATCTGAGTTCTAAATTGCTGCTACTCCTCCACCTCTACCTGTACTTCTATGAACATGATAGTTGATGTGACTCATTGGATTTAAGTAATTAAGTCAAGTCATTACTCCTTTTGTCAATATTTTTAAAGCTAAAATATTCAACATTCCAGCACAGACTCTGTGATAAACTGAAGCTACAACACACATTAGAACATAGTAGAGGAGACTGTTGTGTCTCAGCTGTGACTCAGCTGAGGGAAGCATCTCACTGTTCTCAGGGAGTTCTAAGTTCTCAGGGAGGAGCCTTGTGAGATGGTGGTTGCAGCTGTGCCAAAAGTTTTCTCTGCAGCCTTATCAAAATAGTGACCTTGGCCTAAGTCCTTTTCATGAAAAGCTGCGAGATGCTGCAGAATCTGCTGCACATGACAGCAGCAGGACACGCAGGCAGCAGGACAGGGACTCTCCACTGTAGGAGCTGAAGCGTATCTGCAGACCAGATCAAACGGCATCAAGTTCAAGTTCATTTGTTATGTCCTTGTGCAGCTGCAGATTGTGCTTCCTGTTACACTACGGCTCATTAGTAACACACAGTTGTTAATAACTAGTGTGGATGAGAGACCAGAGACTGGTTCAGAGCTCTGGTAGTTTTATGAGCCTGGTTGGAAGCAGCTTAGTTACGGTGGGAACATTTACATCTCTCTCTTCTAAAGGACCAGTTCGTAGATTGGCTTTCGCTGTATTTGTCTAATCTCATGCCAGAAATCTGAACACATACTGTAAATGGCTCACGTTGAGCACCTAGTGACCATCCTTGTGTTTAGGAACCTGAAATGTTCAACCTAAAGTTCATCTGTCAAAGGTTACTCTACAGGATTTATTTTATGCTGCTGTATTTTACTCCTTTGACCTGAGCAAAGAAGTGAAAATGTGACTGGAAGCAGAGTGTGATATCGATCTCCACACGTCAGCCTGGACCTGTGGTTCTAATGTTGGTGTTGACAACATAATGTTTGTAACTGATACGTTCATAAATCAGACTTTGTGCACAAAGACACAGGAGCTGCTGTATCTGGGAATATGTATTTTCCTGTATCATATCCTTTAATATTCTTTAATCTGCAGGTCGGCACTCAGTAATGCTTGTATAGTTATTTATAAAAATAATATATATATATACACACTCTATTCTCACCCTCCGCGGGTGGTCTCATCCACTTTCCAAGCTTGGGTCCTCTACCAGAGGCCAGGGAGCTTGAGGGTTCTGCGCAGTATCCTTGCTGTTCCTAGGACTGCACTTTTCTGGACTGAGATTTCGGATGTTTTTCCAGGGATCTGTCGTAGCCACTCCTCCAGTTTGGGGGTCACAGCCCCTAGTGCTCCGATCACCACAGGCACCACTGTGGCCTTCACCTTCCAAGCCTTCTCCAGTTCTTCTCTGAGCCCTTGGTATTTCTCTAGTTTCTCATGTTCCTTTTTCCTGATGTTGCCATCGCTTGGTATTGCCACATCCACCACTACGGCTTTCCTCTGCTCTTTATCCACCACCACAATGTCTGGTTGGTTCGCCATTACCATTCTGTCAGTCTGGATCTGGAAGTCCCACAGGATCTTGGCTCGCTCGTTCTCTACCACCTTGGGAGGTGTTTCCGTCTTTGACCTTGGGGTTTCCAGTCCATACTCCGCGCAGATGTTCCTGTATACTATGCCAGCCACTTGGTTATGGCGTTCCATGTATGCTTTGCCTGCCAGCATCTTACACCCTGCAGTTATGTGCTGGACCGTCTCTGGGGCCTCTTTGCACAGTCTACACCTTGGGTCTTGTCTGGTGTGGTAGATCTGGGCCTCTATGGCTCTGGTGCTCAGGGCCTGCTCCTGTGCAGCCAGGATGAGTGCCTCTGTGCTGTCCTTCAGCCCAGCCCTTTCAAGCCATTGGTAGGATTTGTTGAGATCAGCCACTTCAGTTAGGTTCCGGTGGTACATCCCGTGCAAGGGCTTGTCCTCCCATGATGGTCCCTCTTCCAGCATCTCATCCTCTGTTCTCCACTGCCTGAGACATTCACTCAGCACGTCATCTGTCGGGGCCTTATCCTTGATGTACTTATGGATCTTGGATGTTTCATCCTGGATAGTGGCTCTCACGCTCACTAGTCCCTCGGCCTCCTTCCTTGCGGCTAGCGTACAGTCTCAGGGTGCTGGATTTGGGGTGGAACCCTCCATGCATGGTGAGGAGCTTTCGTGTCTTAACATCTGTGGTCTGTATCTCTTCCTTTGGCCACCTTATTATTCCCGCAGGGTATCTGATTACTGGCAGGGCATAGCTGTTTATTGCCTGGGATTTGTTCTTGCCATTGAGCTGGCTTCTTAGGACTTGCCTTACTCGTTGGAGGTATTTGGCTGTTGCCGCATTCCTTGTTGCCTGTTCAAGGTTGCCGTTTGCCTGTGGTATTCCAAGGTACTTGTAATTGTCCTCAATGTCTGCTATTGTTCCTTCTGGGAGTGAGACCCCTTCTGTGTGGATTACCTTGCCTCTCTTTGTCACCATCCTCCCACATTTCTCGAGTCCGAATGACATCCCGATGTCCGAGCTGTAGATCCTGGTGGTGTGGATCAGCGAGTCGATGTCTCGCTCACTCTTGAGCGAGGACGGGCAAGTCCTGTGACTTTACCGATTGAGCTATCCAGCGAGCATATATATATATATATATATATTATATATATATATATATATATATATATATATATATTATATATATATATATATATATATATATATATATATATATATATATATATATGTAAATATGATTCATATATACAGTCTTTGCAGCTCTCACACTGTTTGGAAAATAGGAGCAGCGAAGCAGTCTGTTCTTTTTCTTCACATGCTTCTTGTGTAGCAGGGACTCAAACTGGCTACACACACACACACACACACACACACACACACACACACACACACACACACACACACACACACACACACACACACACACACACACACAGCCTTGCAGTGCTATAAAAGTGGGGCCCCATCATTGACATAATGCCTTCCCCGGCCCCTTACCCTAACCCTAACCATCACAAATAAAGGCAGACGTCTAACCTTTGCTCTAATCCAAACCAATCCAATCCAATTCTAACCTCAGTCCTAAAATCACATCTTGACCCTCAAAAAGCCCTTTAAAGTTGTGGAGCCCAGCCAAAATAAAAGGATTTTGGGCCCCACTCTGATGTAGCAAGCACACACACACACACACACACACACACACACACACACACACACACACACACACACGCACGCACACACACACACACAGCTGTTTCCTTTCATACTGTGTGTGGCTCCATCGGTGCTGTGGGTATTTGAGGTGACTCCATGGATCTAACCGGAGCCTATTAGCCATAAACTGATCAACTGATAAACATCATTCTGCCATCGCTGGGATGTTTCCCAACAGTAAGTTTCTTCCATGTCTGGGATGAACAGTGACTTGATTCTGTGACTAACAACAGTTTCCTTCATGCCTTTGGACCAATGGCTGATTTCATCTGCTCCCGTTTGACATGCAGGGTCAGGGTGCTTATGTGCTGTGCTCACTTACTGTAGAAGTTAGATGGTATGAAGTCATCTGCACACAGAGCTCTCACACGGAGGCTTAAAGCTGTAGCTTTCTAAGTGGTAGAAAAAAGCTTAATGGGTGTCACGTTCTCAGCAGGAGTCAAAAGGTGTCGACCCCGTTCCTCTAAATTTACACGACGGCCACCCAGACCTCCATCTTCTGCACTTTGTAGCTCCTCTGAAGCTAAAGAGCTGCCACAAACGTACTGTATGGAGCATCGATGTCAACCAGTCTAAGTTCTATGGCTGCATTCTCCTAATAATAAAAACAATAATAGAAAACAGTAGCGTTATAAAACTCTATTCTTACTTTTACTGCCCAGTAAAGAGCGAGTCTCTGCGTTGTGTGTGGACTTGCCTCACACATGCAATAAAGCAGCGCTTTTATGATCTTGCTTAGCAATCACTTGTCAAGACCGAAGAAATTCAGCAAGGTCTTCAACCTGAAATGAAGTGAACCTCATCTGTTGACTGTCGTCCCCTCCCGTCGAGCCTTGTGGAACGATGAGACTGTGAGATAACCACAGACGGGGAGCCGGGTAACTTGTGAACATGGGTGTAGCTCTGGGAGAGGGCTGACAAAGGGGGAGGAAAATGAGGCTGGCCAGCATTCTTCTCATTTAAGGCTGTAACTACGGTCGGGGCTGGGTCTGCAGGCTGCTCACAGGGAGAGGCACGCTGGTCTTCATGGTGGAGCACTGATAACCTTTCTTTTGGCTCCTTCTCTTGCTCGGCACACGAGGGAGGCTCATGTCTGTCTTCTAGACATGATGAGCTTTGTGCATTTAAGGACCTTCCTTTTTCTGGGGTTCTCCATCGCTCAGGTTGTGATTGTTACATGTCAGGATGGGAACAGTGGTAAGTTTATTTTCACGCCTAATTGCTGTTGTGTCATGTGTCATGTGTCATGTGTTCGCGCTTACTGCGAACCTAACATCCAGTTGTTTCAAATGTGCCTGTGTGTGTGTTTTGGACACATTAGTGAGTTCAGTTCGTCGTATGTGCTGGTGTGTGAAGGTGGATTTTTCTGGTGCGTGACATTAGAGATTGGATTCGAGCGAGGATTAAGTGAAATGGACAAATAAGCCAAGTGCGCCAGGAAACAGCCATGTGCACATCTGTCAATAATCGCAGTGATGTCACCCTCAGGCAACGAGAATATGCTGAGAAGGGAAATGAGCACCTTAGAGGTTTGCGCGGCTTCTCCAGTGGTTCACCTCTGTGGAACATTCATTAAGTGTTACCACAGCCTTTCTCCCGTTCGGGCCACACTGGACATCTGTGAAAAGAATCTGAGGAGCAGAGCTCGCGCCTGCGAGGGAACACACTCTGCCTGGTAATTCAGGACTCTCAGTCACTGAGTCACTGAGACAGGGGCCCTGCTGATGTCTTCAGCTGGCAGCCTTAGACCAGAACACCTGAGTGCTCCTGTTTTACTTGAACACAGTTTTCCGTCTTTACCTCCTGTGTGACTATGACGTCATCAGCCTCTCTGTGCTTCAGGACCGTCATGATGAATCACTGAGTTAAGCAGAGCAGCACAAACATTATAGTTTATTGTCTTTATTAGCTATTATCAGTAGCTTAATCAACCAGATTTGTTGTACACTGTGGGGCCAGACAAAGCGCCCCCCTGTGGTGAATATGGCTCATATTATACACTGAGGTTTGTGCAATGTAAAGAACAATAGAAAACCCAGAGACAGATAAACATTCTGTATTCAGCTCCTTCAGCTCTGCCTAATGAATCACTAACCAGCCTCGCTCCTTTACAGTCACGTGAGTGATTTGTCCTCACACGAAAACAGCAGAGCTGTGTGTGTTCCCTCTATCGAGTACGGGCTGTGCTGCATTTTGATCAGATGAAACAGTGGAAAGTTCAGGCAATGTGTGTGTGTGTGTGTGTGTGTGTGTGTGTGTGTGTGTGTGTGTGTGTGTGTGTGTGTGTGTGTGTGTGTGTGTGTGTGTGTGTGTGTGTGTGTGTGGCTGTGAAGAACGACTCAGATGAAGTTGCACATCATCATTACTGCTGTTGCTCCATTTAACTGGAACGTCCCTGGAAAATGTAATAATAACTTCACAGTGTTACACAATATGGAAAGGATTTGAGCTTGGCCACTGAAGGTATTTTTTAAGGATTTTTGAGAGACCAGAGTTTAGGGGACTTTAAGTCAAATGTGGTGCCTTGAAAATGTTGAGATGTTGAGTCACTGGAGCAGCCTGGATGGAAGTCATGTGTTTGTACATGTGAGCAGAAACACAAGTTAGCGAATGGGATCCAGCGTTTTAAGCTCACAACTCTAAGTGGTGACGCCCACGTAGATTAGCAGGATAAAGCATCAGACAAACCCATATTTAAAGCAGCATTAGTTGAAGCAGAAAGGCTCAAATGTCGAGGTTTAGGGACGCGGAGACGGAAAAAAGGAGCTTGATCTAGTAAGAAAAGACGTGCATTGTGTTGTAGAGCGGGGAACATGGCTCCTCCCAGCTCTGACTAGCTGCGAAACATCTTCAAGGATACCACTTAGCGCCTTCATCAAAGCGTCTGAGCAACAGGGAGCGGCTTCGCTTGGGCTGATGGGCATCGCAGGCCAATGAGAACAGAATGAGCAGGTTTTCCAGATCAACAAACTGCATGAGCTCATTCTTTCTGCTAAATGGTTCCAGTTGTTGTTGCCACATCACTAGCATTGCAACAAATGGGCTGTTTTCTACCAAAGCTGCAGAGTCCAAGCATGTGAATTCAGGCAGTCCACAGATAGATGTGATTGGAAACACATGCTGCATTTCTGAGCTATGACTTGATTACACGCCTCTTTCCCTTCGGAGTTACAGGGGTCGATCTTTTGTGAAGCTGATGCTGGACTCTCCATGGGAACTAGTAATAAAGCAAATGAGTGCAGTCAGCAAATGGAAGCCTGAGCCGGGGGATGACTTCCAGATGTTAGAGCCGTCACTCGGCTAAACGTGACAAATATTCAAACATCGAGGCTTAAAGACAGTGAACGGCTGATGTGAAGAGATTTGTGCCAGCGCTCTCAACACGGAACACCTCCACAGAAAGCCCTGCAATTATGGGTCCTCCTGCTTGATTGGCACCTACTCCCCAGTCCTCCCTGTGATCCTCTGGGCCTGTGGGAAGACAGCACAACGTAAACAGTCAAAATGCTCCGACTGGAGTCACGTCACCCGCCAGAGTGTGTGAGATGATGAAGGCTGAAAACACACTTCGAGGTAGTTTTATATTCGTGAAGCTAAATATTGATCTGATTGTAGACAAAGCCTCCCAGAAAAAAAAGCATGTGTTGTCATCATCTGTGTCTTTAATGGCCATGTCATTTGAGCCTGTCCTGTGAGCTGACTGTTGTTACAGCTGCTTGTAGTCTTTCCTGGATGACCTTTGGCCTCTGGAGCTGATCAGGTCTCTGCCTCCCCCCAAGCATGCCCCCCCCCCCCCCCCCCCCCCTGCCTGTTTCAATCACAACTGTAATTGCTTTTAATCCCATAGTTTGATGAGATGTAATGTCCTGTCTAGGACCCCCCTCCCCCCCATGGTGATGTGCCAAGCAAGATTACATCTGCTTTAAAACTCATTGCAAATGGCTACAACTAATTTAATTATTCACAAGCGCTGTATATCATTAACGTGGTTTTCTAGCAAGTAGAAAAACATGAACGTTAAAACGTGATCTGTGTTGTCTGCTACATTTTCAAGCACCACGCTAACTTGTAAATGCCACAAAATGGTAAGTGTCGGCCATAATTGCATGCTGTGGTCCAACCCAAATTCTAAGCTGCAGTAAGGTTGTGTATATTACAAGCTCTGTGGGTGAGCAAGTGGAGCTGCGCAGGTCGCAGTGGGTGTCAGGGGTCAGCCATGTGGCCCAGGGTATGTTTAGGCACTTAGCAGTTTGTCCCACGTGCGACTGGTTTAACAGTGAAGCGCTTCCACAGGGCGGCTTCAGCAGCACAGACTGCCGCCAACAGGACATGACTTTTAAAAAATCTCCTAAAACCTCTTACAGCAGAGTCAAGTTAAAATAATGAGCTCAGACAAAGACTGTCTGAACGAACTGCAGCACAGGTTCTGTAGGTTCTCCTTGTTACTGTGCTACTCGGCCAGATATCGTCAGAATGTGGGATGAATCACACAACCAAAGTCAAAGACTGCGTTAACTAGGAGGAAATGATCAGCAATGATTTGACCCCATATGTGTTTTTGTGGGTCGCCTTGTGATGCACTGTGATGCATCTGTGCTGCCCCTCACCACCGATGGAATGTCCCCTCACACAGACAGAGCAGTGAGCTGTGGAAACGTCTGGTAGCCGGTGACTCACAGCTCCCACTGACCGGCTGCAGGACCGGGGCACGTGAAGCCCAGCGAGCGACAGAAGACGTCGTCAGATTCAAAGCGGCACACATCACACGCTGTGTCATTACTGCCTGGCCCGTCGGCTGTTTATAGGAGGCTTTGGAAAGTTGAAAAGCTTTCAGCCAGAAGAACAACACATCCAGATGACTGCATGCTCATTTACAGTCCACTAGCTTTGAAATCACATCCATATGAACGACAGCGAGCACTAGCAGTTTGCATTTTTGGAAATAAACTCTGGAATTAAAGCAAAGCCACATATTGGTTAGCCAGAAGAAACACTATCTTGCAGAATACGTTCGTAATTGCTGTGGTGTGCAGACATTTTGTCTCAGGCTTTAGTTAATCAGCCATGTGCAGCATGTCAGTCTTTATTTACTCAGACTGAATCACCGACTGAATCAAAGCTCTACATACAGGCTTTAAATCTCCAGTTCATACTTTCACGTACGAGCTGGTGCTTTTGGAGGAAAGGCTCTGAAGCTGGAAGGAAAAGCACTGGCACAGTTACAGATGAAGTGGAAACAAAGGAGAGAGAGGAACAAGGAACGGAGAAGAGTCTAGGGGACGGAGGATACGAGCCGCGAGCTGTAGGACGTGGTGATGAGGGAAGCCCAGATGTCATGTAGCACATCGCAGGGCAGCGGTCCAACTCCAGCACAGGAAGTCACGTCTAAAGCACATGTGCCTGTGATTGATCGAAACAGGAGAAAGAGGATTAAACTTCATATTTACACATTCTTGCGATTTGAGCATCTGATGTCTTTGTGTTTAAAATGTTAGCTTGAAAAGAGGTCAGTTGGCGATTTGTTAGAACAGAGCACAGCTAAGATGACGGTGTTTATTCCACACAGCCACACAGCTGGTGATGACAGGATGGAGAAAGTATGTAAGTTTTACTAACAGAAGGGAGGAGTCTGAGCAAACAAACTGAAGCGGAACAATCCGCCGCGTGATGTTCCACAAATGCTCCGTACATGCAGGAAAACTGCAGTGTTGGTGTCTCCTCACAATGTCACACTGGGAATTTTGAAAAATACAGTGTGTGTGTGTGTGTGTGTGTGTGTGTGCGTGCGTGCGTGCGTGCGTGCGTGCGTGCCTGCGTGTGTGTGTGTTTGTGGTTGTGAAGAACGACTCAGATGAAGTTGCACATCATCATTACTGCTGTTGCTCCATTTAACTGGAACGTCCCTAGAAAATGTAATAACTTCACAGTGTTAGTGTGTGTGGATGAAATAGTGGAAGCATTTAGACCTAACAGAACGTCTTGATGAAGGATCCCAAACTCTGTATGTTTATACAAAGGTCATGAAAATCTGGAGGAGACTGTTGTTTGTAGACACACCTACATCCAACAAATATCATCATGGCCGTAGGCGTACAGTAGACCCGCAGATCAGTACCCTAACGTTTGGACTGGCTATACAGTCTACAGTATACAATATTTTATTTTAAATCATCACAGACCAAGTTCTCAGTCGAAAACAGGAGAGTCCACGAGACAGCGCCCTCTACTGGACCGGAGACTATGAGTTGACATAAACATTTACTGTATTATGGCTCCTTGTTGTCTCATAACAGACTTAAGGCAATACTGCGTCGTGGCTCAGACTCTGTGGCACCACCTTTTTCACTAGACCACCCTAACCTCAGCGAGTTGAGCTACTCGATAGCAGTGCCCTTTAACCTTCTCACCCTTTCCTCTGTGTCTGTCTCCCGCATCTACAAAAATGCACTTCAAGGCCTCTATTCAGCATAAAAGGCAGCGTCATAAATTGTGTGTGCCCTAAGGGCTTCATCCTGGCTGATGTCACCGCAGGAGAGAGGCCCCGCAAGGTCTGCTCCCCTTCTTTCTGCTCGCAGTTATGTAGCAGCAGCGTTTGGCTAATGAGAGTCCCAGGTGGCCTGTACCTGCAGGAAGCTGCCCAAGCTATGCTTTAGATATGCTAATAGGGGACTCCACTGGATGGAGATGAGCCACGGTTTCCTCGCATAGATCTGCTCTCACTGTCTGTGCGTCTGACTTCAAGAGTAGCTAATAGGTCAAAACTCCATCAATGCTGGATAGATTTTGATGCAGGTTCAGTAACTTGGGACATTAAAGCCAATGAGGGCATGAATCTGGACTCTTGTACGTTAAAGTGCAGAAGGTGCTGGAGTGGCTGGTGTCAGCAGGCCTGAATGTAAATATACATGTTAAGCCTGTCCAGTCTATGAAGTCAGTATTTATAGAAGTCACAGGCAGCAGCTGCTTCACTTCACTGAGCTTTTACACTAACAGAATGGAGACAGACAACAGTTCAGTACACACACTGCAGATACTGTACAAACGGAAATGAAAATAAAGACGATAAAAGCCTGAAAGAAAACAGGCAGAGGGAAAGAGAACGAGACTAGAGCTCAGCGAGGATATGAGGAGACTCCGACTAATGTGAAATGAAGAAGTGGGATTTGAAGAGCGCCTCCGGCAGCCGTTGGGTTGAGGACAGGATGCAGCATCTTTAAAAGTGCTGTAGCGCTGAGGTCAGACACAATGTGGAGCCAATAAATCTGTCCTGCCTTTAGGGCCACTCATAAAAACAAGCAGTCACTCCTCACGTTAAGAAGGATAATGCTTGAACACGTGAGTATGTAGATGTTAACCTTTGGCTTGTGGCCATATAAGTCAGGACGACCATGATGCTTGGTTACTGTTACCATAGGCAGTCATGAAGATCTGTGATTAGATTCACATACTTGATGCAGAAGGAATGGAACCTTACTCTGCACCTAATAAGACAAACAGATGTTCATCCTGATGTTCCGGAGCTTCACGCTTTGCTTTGTAATTTTGTCTCATACAAAAACTGTGGAGCAGTGTAAGTACGGTCAGTCCAAGCTGTCAGGACTCACACAAAGCCGTTTATTCTTCCACATCTGGCTGGACGTCAAACACCAGGACTCTCACCCCTTGTGTATATTAACCACAGGCTGTAATAAACTGGAATTCCTGACGTCAGCCATTTTCCTTTGCTGCATACTTCATTTTACAAGGACCAAGCAAAGGGAATATTGTCCATTTACATGAAAACATGTTGTAGTTTTATTTATTTGCAGGTAGATGATGATTGTACAGTACGAGTACAGCGGTAGCAGTTCAATTCAGCCTCTACCACGTTTCTTCTACGTGTTAAATGTTAAAGCATATTGTTCACGTTTGTGTCAGTGTGTTTTATTTAGCACAAACCACGGTGAGCGGATATAAAAAACACATGTTTGAACGTTCACCAGGCCTTGATGTAAGAACCACCTGGTGAACTTCTTGTTTTGGGCTCTACTTCTAAAACTCTGACTGAAACACAGACAGAACCAGGAGAGCTCAGTGGCTCAGTTTAGCTGTAGTTGCAGTTCTGTGCTGTAGATGAGAGTGGACCAGATGGCTCTGGACCATAGGGTGAAGGTGTTTAAGTCTGAACACATGAACATGGAGTCACAGTAGACTGTGCAGCTGGAGATTGTTGACTTTCTACAGTTACTGTGATCAAGTGCGTTGGATGGTTGTAGTAAACAGATAATTATGCAGAAAACAGAAAAAAAGCTTAAAGAAATTACAGTATGTTACAAACAGCCATAGTGATAAGAAAAGACTAGAACAAGAGTTTATGCTGAGATTAGAGTTGTATGATTATAGCAAATTATACAGTTCAGAGCGTCTCATCATCTTCTGTGATGCACAGACGCACAACCTGAATCAAGTCATGGTTTTGAAGGATGCTGAAGAATCCTTTACTACATTAAACACTCCTGTCTAAAATGATGGTTTGGCTTAGTATTTCTCTGAAACCTACAGTTACTGGATGAAATGCATCCAAACCAAAGCAGCACCAAGTGAGGAGTCAGTCCACAGATTAAACAGAGGAGGAGGAGAAAGGGAAGGGGGGAGGGCAGGCCGACAATCCTCCCAGGGCTGAACTCGGGATGGGAACAGCTCATAACTGTGGTTGCCTCCTTAAAGGAAGACCCACTGGAGTCGGGGGCCTGTTGATGGAGAAGCCCAGACATGTAATCAGCGAGCTGCTTATTCATTTCAGCTTGGCATCAGATTCCTCCTCCTCGCTCCAGATCCTGAGCTTTGTTTGTGGAAGCCAAGGTGAAGAGCATGTTCAAACTAGAGCATCCGTTCACTCAAGGCCTGTTCAAAGAATATTAAATAGACATGAGGCCTTTCTGCTTTATTAATGGCATTCTTGTGTCAGTCATGTGTGAGGGTACGTGTGGGAGTCAACCAGGGCTGTGTCCTTGTTTCTGGGCTAACAAGGCTTCAACTGATGTTTGTGCAGCAGCTGCTTTTATGGGCAAGTTTACCAGTGAACCAATCACAGGTTGAGCCAACGGGAGATTTACGTGTGGTCGTGACAAAGAGCTCTAGAGCAGGAAAGCACAGCTGCTGCAGAGCCCCCACAGCAGCTGTAACTCATCTGCATCTGGACTTGGAATCAGGGTGTGCTCGCGGTGCGTTGACTGCCATGAAGCTCTGGTTCAACAACCAAGAGCCACTGAAATGAAAATGGGTGAGACTAGTTTTGGGATTGCACTTCAGTTCTCTAAGGATCTAAACAAGGTGATCTTTTAACCACCCTCTGACTGTTGCTGTAACACATTCTCCCCAAACACAGAATGTTATGAGTGTTTCCATATTAGCTCTGGAAAATCCATAAACCTTTATTCCGTCTTCCAACTACGTCCCATTTGGCGCAATGCAACCGTGAGTTTCCTCATTGCTGAGCTCTTGCTGTGCGCTGTGAATTCACAGGGGATGTTGGATTCTTGTTATCTGGCCGGCGTCTGGTAAAGTGTGCTAAAAGATGGATGGTAGACCTGACACATGAGTCATGTTGAGGAGCTCTAGACTCCATGTTTTAGAGCGGCAGAGGAAACTGTCTACCCCCGGAGCTGACTAGTGGAAAATCCAGATCAACGTTGTCACGATTAAACTGTGTTTTTACAGCGTCTGTGGAAAAGTGTTGAAGCCTGCGACGAATTAGCTGAGAGGAGGGGAAAAAGTGAATCGTTGCCCCCACCCTCATGAAGCCTGTGGCTGCTCTGAAAACAACACTTCTCTTCCAGTAAATTTTCAAACCCACCCAACAAACAGTGTTTAAATCTTTGGAAAGCCAACAGGAAAAATGTCTCTGATCTGTCCAGCCATTGCTGGTGAGGGTCGGAGCTTATCTCAGCCGCTGGTCCATCACACAAAGGCAACCTCCAACATCTATGGAATCAAACCTAGGACTATCTCGCTGTGAGGCTGCAGTGCTAACCACCACACAGCCAGTGTGATGTGGAAGCAAGGAAACACCCATCATACCCAAGTCACAATGACCCGATTGGTTGAGAGTCCAAAGAACATTTTGTGTCAGTCAGATGTTCCTGAAGCTGGTTCTTACTGGGTGGTAATGAGGAGGCGCCACAGTGTGTTTTTTAGACTGTTTCAAAAGTCGACTGCTCTGTGTGGACTTGGTTGTAGGTAATTAATCTAAAGGTAAAGGTATTTAAAGGTAAATCTTGTCAGACTTTGTCCTCAGCTGTTTGCTACATCTTTGGGTTTCTTCCTGTGTCCAGCTGATCTTAGTTGTGTTACAAATGTCATAGTGCAAGTTAATGTAGGAGGCTGCTTGTTGGCATTGTTAGCTTTACTGTAGCTGTCTCCATCCTGCATCCCCTACCTTGTCCTTTATCTCGGGACAGTCTACTATAAATATTAGTTAAGACCCTCCTGTCCTATCGTCCTGTTGTTTGTATCACTCTCATCACTTCTGCTGGATGCCAGGACTCCCTGTGCTTGTCTAACCTGGCTTACCTGTGGTCTGAAGGTCTGAGCTGCCACCTGCTGTTGATATGAGGAACAGGTAAAGGTTCAGAGCCACCTCCCCTCAGCAGAGCTGGACTCAGATGGGCTGTGGGCTTGCGTAATCTAAATATATCGGATCTCTGCTAAAGCTATCCACAGATGCACCGCAGCAGTTTGGGGATTTCCTCTGTACTCAGGCCTCTTTCCTGGAACTATATTCTATAAGACAAGAAATAAAGAAATGGACAACTCATTATGACGCCTCACAGATAAACCGGTTACTTAGTTGTGAGTAGTTATTCAGTACACAATGAACCAAAGAGGTGAAGCAACTTCTGGTCACTGCAAGTTTTCTCTGGTGAATGTGACTTGAACATTTCCCTCTGGAGGAAATGAGCTCATGTCTAATGGCTGAATGCATTTTCCAGAGCCGACCGTGCTGAGAGTAGCAGAAAATGTTGGAAAATCAAGTGGTAGATTTCATATGTAATATACAGTACAGCTCTACAAATAGTAGCATTGTGTTGGTTTTTGTTGTTTTAATCATCAGAAACACCAGTGAAGAAGAAGCTGAGATTGTGATGTCAGCATTAATGTATCATGATTATTTTACATTTGTCACCAATGCATTTCATTAAAAGGAAAAAGGGGCAACTTGTGGCTGTCTGTTTTCGTTTGCTGATGCAGGCCTGAAAAAAACTTTTTGTTTCCCAGGAGACGACCTGACCTGCACGACAGATGGCGAGGTTTACACGAACAAGGACATCTGGAAGCCAGAGCCTTGTCGAATCTGCGTGTGCGACAACGGCCAGGTCCTCTGTGACGAGATCCAGTGCGATGAGTTGAGTAACTGTGAGAAGATGATCATCCCCGAGGGCGAGTGCTGCCCTGTTTGTCAGTCTAACCCTTCCACCGGTGGAGGGACAGGCACCTATGGTGAGCTTCTCATTTTGCTTCATATGAGAGCAAGCAAAACACTTTACATGTAAAAGCCAAAAACCCTATTATGATAATGCAAGCCATTTGATTTTTAGTTGATTTTTAGTTATCAACCTGAAGGAGAGAAATCTGCTGTATTTACTATTGTGAATCCATTTACTTTTGAAGATTAAGAGCATCCACATGAACTCAACATTCTCAGCCTTCAGAACAATTGTTTATTAGCGTTCAATGCATCAGTGCTGTGAAATCAGAAGAATTAACCCTGTGGTCCTTTCTTCCCTGAACACAGATGGAACCCGGATCTATAAGGTAGGTCACTGTTGATTCTGATGTGTTCTTTATTTAAAGCATTATCACCACAATTGAATGAATTCTATGTTTTGCAGGGTCAGAAGGGGGAACCTGGAGACGTCCCGATTGTAAGTGTTGTGCTAAATGTAAATTTTATTACCTAGCTTTTAATATTACTCATAAAACTAATGTTGTTTTAAATGATTTCCCTGCAGGTGACTGGCATAAGAGGCCGCCCTGGACCTATGGTGAGAATCTGGTTTCTCAGTATTTCCACCTGAACTGACACTAGATGGCATAAGAGTTACAGTAGCTCCACTAGCATTACCTTCAAAGGAAGGACTTAGTAACTTTATAACACTCTGAGACACATTATACACCACAAATGTAGCTTTTGTGTGTTTAAAATTCCAGCCTTCACACTGTCCTCTTGTTTGTTTCACCAGGGACCTCCCGGCTCTCCAGGTGACAGAGGACCACGTGGAAACAAAGGAAGACCTGTAGGTTAACAAAACTCAAACACTGACTTTATGGGATTCATACATTATATACTTTATTGATTCCACTTTAACACAGACACAGTGATTTGCTTCCGGAAACATTTGGTGATTGAAACCGGTTTTAGCCCAGGTCTCCTACATTCCAGTCCAATGCACAATAAGGAGACCTGTTCTTGGTTACTCACTTTTTTTACTGGGTGAGAAAGATCTTACTTTTTTACTTTTTTCATATTAAATCCCAAAGTGGCAAGGCCATTGTGAGTTCAAGTGTTCAAGTGTTTTTTCACTGCACTGTGTATTCAGCACTACTGTATGGTGATGAAGAAAACCCTTTTTTCTGTCAGTCTCACCTAAAAAACCCTGCATAAAAAACAGTTTAGGTTCAAGGGCAAGACACCAGTAGTGGAAGCGTAGTGCGAAAAGCTGATGCATAATGTGCTAAGCCAGCAGAAAGGCTGCAGCGTGATGAATGACTGTTGCGTTTGAGAGGAGGGTGATTTATTAGTAGGAATCCATTGGTTGCCTCATGTACTTACTGTCCTGCTTATAGTTGATAATAGATAGAAATGAAGCCACATTTGATCAAACTTGACTCTATCAACTAAAATATCTGAGAAACTGCTTAGCCGATGCATCACTCTGTTAAGTTCACTGAAAACATTGGAGTAAACTTGTAGCAACCTGACTTCTTGGCCACAGAGCAATGAATCTGTGTCACACTGACTAGGGTAATAAAATAGATTCCATTCATCAAGCGAATCAACATCTCTTTTTCGCTACTCTCCAGGGTCTGCGAGGCCCTGCGGGCTATGATGGAGAGCCTGGTGTGCCAGGTCAGCCTGGAGAACCAGGACCTCCAGGACATCCTACACACCCAGGGGTGAGTTGTAGAGAGAATACTCTGAGGTTCTGCAGACACACAAACCCAGAGCTTTGCTAAAATGGGTGCATCCTTTTAATAATGCAACATTTATGGGTTATAGCAAAAGCATTGAGCATTGAAGCATAATATAAGGATGATACGCAAGAAGATTGATTTAATTTTAACCTGTCTCACTGTCCTTAGCCTTCGATGGTTTTGACGTGTCCTTTTAACTGTTCATTAATCACATATACAAACTGATTAGTGTTATGTGCTTCTTCTATAGGGTATTGGCTCCCAGATTGCTGGAGTTGATGGTAAAACAGGACCCCAAGCTATGTTAACTGGCTCAAGGGTAAGAGGATGTGAGATAGACATGAACTAAGCTTGACTGTATGTGTCTTTCATCCAAAAGCAGAGCTGAACATAACTGTTGTTTGTTTTCTGTTAGATCTAAACAGTGTCCGAGCACTCAGTAAATCCATATTCAGTATAATGTTATTAATAATTAGTTACTAACAGCACTTACTGTAATTCTTTGGGTTCATAAAATTCTTGTCATGAAATAAAGGAATTACCCCCAGTGTCTGTGTAAATATTACACAGAAGACGTGACCCAGTGAGGTCACGTCTTCTGTGTAATATTTATTTTAATGTTTTGTGTCTCATGCAGATTCTAATAATCACTTGATTTTGTATGATAACTGTTTAAGGGAGAAGCTGGAGCAAGAGGACCTCCTGGACCAAATGGTGCACCTGTGAGTCCACAATGAGCTCAGATAGACACTGACACACAACCACGTCTAACACTTACTAAATGTCAGTTATGCTTAATTTTTCAGGTTTTATCCATAATTAAATTTACATATTTTAAAATTTGACATCTGTTTCTTAGGGTCAACCTGGACCCCAAGGACCCCATGGAGATGTCGGTGATCCTGGACAGATGGTAACATCTTCTTTCTTTTTGTACATATTTCAAATTGTCAAATCACTGTTAGGGTTACATATGCATTATTTAAATGTTTGGGTTTCTGCTTCATATACAGTAAACAAAAAACTGGGATATAATATAATATGATATTTACAACCTGGTTGTGTTTTAGGGTTCAGCTGGCCAAAGGGGACCGGAGGGCCCTCCAGGGAAACCAGGTGAAGATGTAAGTAAATTTGAGTCCAATTCTGTGTCAAGAACACAAGAAAGAAAACCCACATGCACATTGAGCTTCACCTCATACTATAGTATGAGGTGAGGTGTTAATTAAAGAAAAGTGTAAAGAGTGCACTGTAAAGACAAGTGTAGTTCAAAGAACTGCTGTAAATCAATATCAGTTACATACCTGGTTGACCTGATTACAATAGTCTCAAGTGGAAATTCTCGAGCCACTTTAATTAGTAAGGACAAATATTGTTTACTTAGTAAACTTACTAAATTAAAATACACCATAACTATGAACATGGTGATGAGAAATATGCTGATTGTGATGGGAATGAATGGTTTCATGTTGGCACACAGGGGGAAGCAGGCAAATCAGGAAACCCTGGTGAAGTTGGTTTCCCTGGATCAGCAGTAAGCTTCCTCACTTAGTCAGACACCACTACTAGATATCCTACTCTATCCTTTATTTCTGACTGTTAATATTATTATTATTTCAGGGAGCTAGAGGGTTTCCCGGTACACCTGGACCTCCTGGATTGAAGGGTCACAGAGTGAGTACTCACTGTAATGGTGCCACAGCTTGTTTTTTTCTGACTTGGCTCCTAAAGTGTTGTTTTTGACATGTACTACAGAAGTAAAATCCTCAGCTTCTTAAAAAGGACCCGCAGAGTGTTAGTCATTGTTTCTTTTCTCTTTGTTAAAAGGGCCATTCTGGACCAATTGGTCAAAAAGGTGAAACTGGAGCTGTTGGATCCAAGGTAGATATGAAGTATGTGACTAGCTGATTTCTGGATGGTTCAGTAACAGCTGTCTAACATACAGTAATTGCTTTCCTGTTTTTCTAGGGGGCTACAGGGCCTCCAGGTCCAATTGGAGGACCGGGACCCATGGTAAGTTTCACATTAAAGTTCCTACTATTTAATGCCTTTATGGCACAGGAGGAAGCTTGATAATGCCTAACATACTTGTGAGTGTATGACTGCTAAATAAACTGCTAAATAATAAAACTAGGCTGTGTGCAGCTGCAGCTAATCATTCTTTCTAAAACAGGGTCCTGCAGGAATGCCAGGAGAGAGAGGCCGCTCTGGACCCAGTGGTGTAGCTGTAAGAATGCTAACACCTGTAACCTTCTTGCTTAATATCGGAAGAATTTGTACAAGTACAAGCAATTTGTCTTTTGTTTTTCAGGGAAAGCGTGGTACCCCTGGTAACGTTGGGAAACCAGGTCCAATGGTAAGTAAGCATTCACATTGTTTTCCTGTTGTGAATTTCAGATTACCTCCACCAAGCAGCAGGATGCTGTGACCTGTTTGCACGTTGGTGGAGGGGGGGGGTGTCTTACAGTATCAGTTTCTTGTGTCAAGTGTTAAGTTTTAGTTAGAAACACTGTCAAAATAATTAACCTCAGATTTGTAAAATCCTACAACTCAGCATAACCTGAGTGTGATAATGAGCTGTTTTTCATTGTTGGATAACAGGGTCCCCTGGGTCTGAGTGGTCCACCTGGCTATCCAGGAGCACCAGGAATGAAGGCATGTACAATAAAGCAAAGAACACAGTATAACAACTGTTATACTGACTACATGGAATGTGTTCCTCACTATATTCATTCTATTCCTTTTGACTGTATTTGCTAATTACAGGACTACTCATGTTCAGAATATTTACACAATACAAGGAGATCATACTAATGTAAAGTTCTTAATTTCCATTTAGCCATTTCAAAGTTGAACTATTTACCATTTAAAAAGTGCGAAAGGTTGGTAAAACTACAGTAGATATAATAAGACGATAATGAATCAGTAATTACAGGACAACCCAATTTTAGGTTATCCCTGTAGCCTCTCTGGACAAAAAGAACTGTTTGGGTGTATGATTATAAAAATACTTGTCATCCTCAGGGACAACCTGGTCCCACTGGAGTCCGTGGTCCTGAGGGCCCGCAGGGACAAAGAGGAGAGACAGGTCATCAGGGAAGAGCTGGACCAGTTGGACTCACGGTACCTCTGCTTACACACACCGCACAGATTAGTGCATTCATTACAATTTAACAGACCAAAACATTGGTTACGTCATCTTATCAATAAACTAATTGAAGAACATTTTTGTTAATAGGGACCCACAGGTACAGATGGTGGCCCAGGTTCCAAAGGACCAGTGGTAAGCAGAGACTTCATTGATTTTACCAACACATTTTAGATGCATTGAAGTCAGTTACAATTCCTGTTTATTTACAGGGTAATCGTGGAACCCAAGGTCCAGGTGGTCATTCTGGACCTCCTGGCCCACCAGGACCTCAGGGAAGCACTGGGCAGCCTGGTATAAAAGGACAACTGGTAAAGTGATCTTACTGTAGATAAAAATGGTCTTCACATTGCTCATTGGGATTCCTTTATACATTTATTTAATGTCTGCCCCATAGGGAGATGTTGGTGTACCAGGATTTAAAGGAGAAGCTGGACCCAAAGGAGAACCCGTACGAGCCAAACACATCTGAACAGATAGTAGAAGGGTAAAAGGTGTCTGCTTCGTTTCAAGAACATTGTGATTTTCTTGACAACTTTCTAGGGTCCATCAGGTTCCCAGGGAGTACTTGGACCTCAGGGTGAGGAAGGAAAGCGAGGACTACGTGGAGACCCTGGATCGGTTGGCCCTCCTGGCCCCGTCGGTGAGAGAGTGAGTCATCATTCTGCCTCCTTCACATACAGTCACGGAGCTGTTTGGAGAGTTGGACTAATGAAAATAATTACTTTAGTACATTAAATGAATCACGTCGTAGGGGTAATGAATCATGTTTGTAAAATTTGGATGAGAAACTAAAATGCTTTGCTGAATATATTTATTTAGGAATAATGACATAATGACAAATAACACCAGGCTTTAATCTATCTGTCACAGTGAAGATGAAGTGAACTAAAAAACTTAAACTGCCAATACAGTAGCCTGTTGAGACCTAAAGGTCCTGCAACTTCTGTTCAGATTATTTGTTCCGCTAGATAAACTCCAACTAATTATCACTGGAAAGCTCAAGATGATGACTGCACAGGACCGCAGGCTTTCACCTCACAGATTGTTCTGGTTTTTTAATAAAGTTTTGAAACTGTTGTCCACCATAGAGGTCAAATATGTATTGCTCGGTCTCAAGGGTCTATAACAGGACTGTGCCAAACATGGATGAAAGTTATTTGCCCTGTTTGGTCATGTGAAAGTCCAACACATATCTGCTGAGGGATCTTAATAAATACTCTGCTGTTAAGTACTGCTATAGTATAACTTAATGTGGAGTACAAACACAATCTATTAAATCGTTGATCTGTTTGTTAGGGAGCTCCTGGCAACAGAGGATTCCCTGGTGCTGATGGGATGCCAGGACCTAAGGTACTTTAAACACACTGTTCCGAGAGTCTACTAGAGTATAAACAGTTACAGTATATTAGGAACAGTTTTTTCTTATTTAGCCCTTAGAGGTTTAAGTCTACAGATTAATGTTATCTATGTTTTTTTTTTTTTATAGGGAGCGCAAGGAGATCGAGGAATATCTGGGCCACCAGGACCTAAAGGTTCTCTAGGCGATCTCGGCCGCCCAGGAGAACCTGGTCTACCAGGTGCAAGGGTAACAATAAAAAGCTTAGCATTTTTTATTAATCACCTGTTAATTCATGCAATACTTTGTGTGTTACTTTCACACATTTATTTTGTATATTTTTAAGGGTCTTACTGGCACCCCTGGGGTTCAAGGGGCAGAGGGAAAGCCAGGACCACTGGTAGGTCACCATGCCCAGTCACAAAACAGTGAACAACAGCAAACATTACAGTTCAAGATGAGTTACAGTATAGTTTGCTTCTTCTAAAGGGTGCGCCAGGTGAAGATGGTCGCCCAGGCCCAGCAGGGTCAATTGGAAATAGAGGCCCAGCAGGAACAATGGGAGTACCAGGTCCCAAAGGTTTTAGTGTAAGCCAGCAGATTGGCTCAAAGCGTTTCATCAACAATCAGTTTATTCCTTGTGTTTATTTTTAGTCCTGTTCATAAGGTTACACGGTTTAATTTCACAGGGGGACCCAGGAAAAACTGGTGAACAAGGTTCTGCGGGGGTTCCAGGTCAAAGAGTGAGTAGTATGTGTGAACATGTGTCTTCAAATGACTCATTTATACGATGTAATGCAATCTATATATTTTGTCTCTTTCTTCTCAGGGTCCCCCTGGAAAAGATGGAGAGGTTGGTCCAGCTGGGCCCCCTGGACCACCAGTAAGTGTCACATTTTTGACAAGTGGTGAATTTAATTTTTTGATGCCATACGCCCAAATAACTAAAACAATGTTGTATCTTTTTATAGGGTGTTGCTGGAGAGAGAGGGGAGCAGGGACCTCCAGGTGTAAATGGATTCCAGGTATGATAAATGTCAGAAAATGTCAGAAAATTTTGTGGATATTTCATTCAGTTGTGCCCTATTTTGTGCTGATTCAGTTGTTATTTTTTGTTATCTTTTCTCTTTTGTGTTCATAGGGCTTGCCTGGAAATCAAGGTCCCCCTGGTGAATCTGGAAAACCAGGCGATCAAGTGAGTCTTTATTTATCTTAGTCCTTTGCTACTTAATCATCTGGATTGTCCCATCTGGAGCTAAATAGTGATCTGTATTCAGCTTGGACTTTTTATGATTTCCAGGGAATTCCTGGAGAGCTTGGTGCTGTGGGTCAAATTGGACCAAGGGTAGGTGATTCTCCCCCACTAAGGACTACAGTTGTTTCAGTTAAAACAACAGTTCAGTTAGTTTGGAGCAGATACTGATTGTTAGTGCCTTAGGATAATCATGATATTGAATTTACAGGGTGAGCGTGGAATTCCTGGGGAGAGAGGGGAGCTGGGTCCAACAGGTCTACAAGGACCTAAAGGAATCCCTGGTGCACCTGGACCAGATGGGCCAAAGGTACAGAGCAGTGCAATAAATGTGTAATGTGAAAGATTGGTACTGCTCACGTGTAGGACATACACATACCTAATATGGTTCTCTTCACTAAAGGGTAGCCCTGGTCCCCCTGGTGCACTTGGTGATGTGGGTCCACCTGGTCTTCAAGGAATGCCAGGAGAAAGAGGTATCTCTGGTCCCCCCGGGCCTAAAGGAGACAGAGTAGGTTCATGTTTTTTTCTCTTTTATAAAGAGAAAAAAGGAGGATACTTTCCACCAGCAACTAAAGTAGCTTTACATATTTTTGCTGTATTTGAACAGGGAGCAATTGGTGAGAAAGGATCAGAAGGAACACCTGGAAACGATGGCGCTAGAGTGAGTACAACATGTTTGTCCAGTCCAACATTGAGTAAAGCTACATTTAAACTTTGATATTACTGCAGCATCACAGTTTGCGTATAGAAGATACAATCAAGAACTAGAAATAGGTAAACCCAAACTATCTGTCTTTATTGCCAACAGGGGGCTCCAGGTCCTGTTGGTCCACTAGGACCTGCTGGACCCAGTGGTGAAAAGGTACAGACTTAAATTTTTTTCATACTGTACACCCTTCAACAAGGCAACTTTCTGACTGCAAAAAGTGAAAGTATAGGAAAGGATGTCAATTCAACATTCCTATACTATTTGTTGTACTGTACATAAAAACATGAAAACAACACAAAAAGCTGGTCTATTTGTGAGAGTGTATTTGTAGGCTTGTTTACCGATGAGGTAGACAAATTGATTGTAAAAGTAGTCCATTTTTACAGGGAGAACCGGGACCCAAAGGACCCTCAGGGCCTCCAGGATCCAGAGGAATGCATGTGAGTAGACCTGAACAGTATCCACAGCTTGTAGATAATAGAAAATTTTTCTCCTATTTTTAAGTCAAGTTAGTTTTAAAGTTAATTAAGTTATGTATTTTCTACAACAGGGAGCAAGAGGAGACCCTGGCCCAATAGGTGCTGTTGGATTTGCTGGCCCCCCTGTAAGTAGTTAAACTTTCCTAATGGCTTTACATATAGCCAACAATGATTCCCACTATAATGATGTACAGATTCAACTAATGTTGATCTAATTATTTATTATAACATTACCTGTTTTTTACAGGGCCCGGATGGCCAACCAGGAGTCAAGGGAGAGCCTGGAGAGCCAGGCCAGAAAGGAGATGCTGGATCACCAGGACCTCAGGGTTTGGCTGGCACTCATGGGCCTCCTGTAAGTGAACATTTAAATAATGTTTGTTGGTTGGTTGGTTGGTTGGTTGGTTGGTTGGTTTGTTTGTGGTCATTTGTGGTCATCATGCATTTTTTGTAGTACATTAAGTACATGTGTACATTGGGTGTACATAAAGATGGATGTTTTCTGGTTTAAATCAACTTAGTTAATTGGTTTTAAAATTAAAGAAGCATAAATTTTCACTTTTTCTAAATATGTTCTGGGAAAAACAGGCCCATCTTATCTGATCTATTGTTTCTTAGGGGCCAGGTGGTGTCGCTGGACTGAAAGGTGGAAGAGGAACACAGGGTGCACCGGTAAGATCATATAATACCAGTTATTCATAAGTTCAAGAGTTTTATCATTGTATAATTTTGTTTACTGCCATACTGCAAGTTTATAAAACAGTGTATGATCACTGTGTTTTCCACTTCTGCTGTACCAGGGTCCCACTGGTTTCCCTGGATCTGCAGGAAGAGTTGGACCACCGGGTCCAACTGTAAGTATTAACATCTGTGTGACTGAAAACACTCAAAAACTTCAAAATACCAGTTTCTCAACTGGATCTGTTTAAACAAATTTTTAATACTGAACTGTATTAAAATATTGAACCATAAACCTTTTACCAGCACCAAATATCCATATATATAATTTGACATGAAAATATATAGAATAAAAAGTTTGAAATGTCACTATAATCTAGCCTTTGTTACAGCAACACCTTATCTTTAACCCTATTAGGGTCCAATAGGAGAACCTGGACCTCTGGGACCTCCTGGGAAAGAGGGTCCTCCAGGTCTACGTGGAGATCATGGTGCCCCTGGGCGACAAGGAGAAAGAGGACCACCAGGACCACCTGGGAGCCCAGGAGACAAAGGGGACTCTGGAGAAGACGGACCAACGGTGAAGTGATGTTGACGTATACTGAGACGAACAATTGTTATTACACTTGAATAATGTGAACAGTGTGACCAGTGGCAGGGGAGGGCACAGCTCACTGACATTTCCACTAAAATAATTTAATAAAAGGTTCAATAAAGAAAATATGCAGCCACGCTGGTGTAGTTAGAATCCATGATCCTGACAGTCAAAACTAGATAATCAAAGGTGGATTTTCACAAAAAAAATATGGCCTTTGTGATTTTGGTTTTAGGGTCCTGATGGCCCTCCAGGTCCCGCGGGAACTACAGGTCAGAGAGGCATTGTGGGTCTTCCTGGCCAGAGAGGAGAGCGTGGTATGCCTGGCCTTCCAGGACCAGCGGTGTGTAGGATTCAAGTTCTTATTCTGCTGCTTATGTACTTTTTTATTTAACAGCCATTATGCTCAGTGTGCTGATGCCTCTGTGACTAAAGTGTAAAAGAGTAGGTTGAGTGGTCCTTTACTGTACATTTTGCACTTTTTTTGTCATAGGGCCCACCAGGGAAACAGGGATCTCCAGGACCAGCTGGAGATAAAGGCCCCTCAGGTCCAGTTGGAGCACCTGGTGCTAATGGACCTCGTGGTGATCCTGGTCCTGATGTACGTTAAACACTCTAGTGTTTCTCCTACACACCAACATGTGTTTATAGTTGCTGTAACCTGTATTTGAATGGTTCTCAGGGTCCGGCAGGATCTGATGGACCCCCAGGAAAGGACGGCGTTCTTGGACAAAGAGTAAGAGAATAAATGATTTTCAGATATCAGCTCTGTGGGTTTTTTTCATGTTTTAAGTAAGTGACAGATGTTACCTTTATAGGGAGACCGAGGAGATTCTGGCCCAGAGGGTCTGATTGGACCACAGGGACTTCCCGGCCCTCCAGGTCCAGTTGGTGCACCAGGTGATGGTGGCAAGAGAGGAGAGGCTGTAAGTGAAGTCAAGTGTGTGTTACAGTACTTTGTCTTTCAGCAAGATGGAGCAGGACAACAAGAGATTTATGCACAAAGACGATTTGAACGCAGAGGACATGATAAGATCTTAACTCGCATGAAGTGATTTGTATAATCTGTGTGGATAGATTGATGACTTGCAGAGGGCCATTCTCCATGTAGCTAGTTAATGATTTGACTCATTTACAGGGCTCGAGAGGACCCGTAGGTCCACCTGGCTCTGCTGGAAAAAGAGGACTAGTGGTAAGTAAGACTGTGTAATGAAAGTCTCAGACTTCAGATACAAAGCGAAATTCATGTCCTTGATTTCACTTTTACTTGTCAGTGGAAATGAAGATTACAATTGATCCCAGAGATACAGAGGCAACTTTACATTTCAGAACAAATCTCATGAAATGTGTGTTTTATTTAGGGACCTCAAGGACCAAGAGGTGATAAGGGTGATCTAGGTGACCATGGAGAGAGAGGACAGAAAGGACATAGAGGCTTCACTGGTTTGCAGGGTCTTCCTGGACCTCCAGTAAGTCAGAGTAATTCTCAGTAATCACACTGATTTCAGATTTCAGAGGGAAGTCACAGATCACTGATTTTACCACACAATATATCTACAAGAAAAGAGACCTAAAGAGATATTTTGTTGTATTCACTTCTGATAGAAGGCTCAGATGAGAGTGTAATACATGATTCTTCTTTTAGGGTACAACAGGTGAGCAGGGAGCTCCAGGAATAGTTGGACCAAGTGGCCAGAGGGTAAATGAGCTCTAAAAATGTATAGTTTGAAACACTGTATGACTGTAATTTCATGCAAGCATCCATTTTGATATGAAGCTGCTAAATGTAAGGCTAAAACTAACAGCTTTTACTGCAATGGGATTCAGGGGCCTCCTGGACCTATTGGGCCTTCAGGAAAGGAAGGGTACATCGGACAACCCGGGCCAATGGGACCTCCTGGAACTCGTGGAATAAGTGGAGAGATTGGACCAGAGGTATTGTTTTATCAAGGTTAGATTCCAGGAACCAAGTTTGACCAGCAATGAAGATAAAGCATTAAAATACTTTATCTAAATGAACAGGGCCCTCCAGGAGAGCCTGGCCCTCCTGGGCCCCCTGGTCCTCCGGGACCTCCTATGGCAGCCATGGATGACCTCTATGGCGGCCCTCAAGATTACGACTCTGGACCCCCTCCTCCCCCTGAGTTCAGTGAAGACGAAGCTCTGCCCAACAGCAACTCTTCTAACATAGTTCCCGTTGACCCTGGCGTCCAGGCCACACTGAAGGCCCTCAGCAGCCAGATTGACAGCATGAAGAGCCCAGATGGCAGCCGGAAGTCTCCTGCAAGGACCTGTGATGACTTAAAGAGGTGCTACCCAGCGAAGAAGAGTGGTGAGTTCTGATGGCAGCCAGCGAGAAAATGTACAGTGAGCTTCTACACTGCTGAGAGAGAGACTCCATGTGAAACATACAGAAACTGTAGCAGTCACAACGACTAAGGAATAAATCACCTGCTACATAAGAACCTGGTTAATCTGTTTGTGTAGGGGAGTACTGGGTGGATCCAAACCAAGGCAGTGCAGAGGATGCAATCAAAGTACACTGCAACATGGACACTGGCGAGACCTGCATCACTGCCAACCCATCCAGCATACCTCGCAAAGTGTGGTGGAGCTCTTCAAGGAATAAGCCTGTGTGGTTCGGAGCTGACATCAACAGTGGAACACATGTGAGCAGTTAGACTGTGATGGTGGGAGAGACATGGGTCATGAAGGACGATCATTAAGATGAACCAGGCCAACATAGAAATGTTCTATTCGGTTTGATCAAGGTCTGTGTTTGTGCTTCTAGTTTACTTATGGAAACAAAGACCAGCCTGCAAACTCCATTACAGTCCAGATGACCTTCATCCGCCTGCTTTCCAAAGAGGCTTCCCAGACCATCACTTACCACTGCAAAAACTCTGTGGGCTACATGGACGAGAAGACAGGCAACCTAAAGAAAGCTGTGCTCCTCAAAGGCTCCAACGACCTGGAACTCAAAGCAGAGGGAAACAACCGCTTCAGATACACAGTGGTGGATGACTCCTGCACAGTGAGTACCAAAGTGTTGTCACTTGAAACCCCATGACTGTTAGAATAAGGGTTTAGAGTATCACCTGCTCTTTGAGGAGGTTTGTTCTGGAGACAGAATATTTTATTCCACTGTTGATGACCATCTTCAGCAGCACATCACTTCAACATTAGTTTTAATGAAAGTGAAAACCTTATACCCCAGTAGAACATTAAAACATCAGAAACGTACTAGGCTGCACTTTGCTTAAGACTTTCTAACCATTTGTTTTGTTACCCAACAGAGAGCCAACGGTAACTGGGGCAAGACAGTGTTTGAGTACAGGACACAGAAAACAGCAAGACTCCCTATTGTGGATATTGCCCCTGTGGACATTGGTGGTCCAGATCAGGAGTTCGGCATCGACATTGGGCCTGTGTGCTTCTTGTAGAATCGTCAGCAGGGTTGAGTGGACGAGAATCCTGAGACTGTTGAACTGACAGCTGAGTGGATCAGCCACCTTGTACATATGAGTACTGAGAACTATTCTGGCCCTGTGGCAAGATATTTATTGTGCCTTTCAACCCAGTTCAAGACATCAATGATTTGTAAGTTAGATCAATGTTTAGAAATGACCTAAAACAAGTAAAGATCTGAATCATTCTTGTTTTCCTGTGTACGTTTGACTTAAAGCTTCATGCCTCAAGGTGCTTCATGGTTTTTTCGCTGGTAGCTCGTTCCAACCACAAGATTTACAAAAACATACACGATTTATGATTGAAACAGATCTGAAATGTTACAACTGCTGTTTATAGGCCCAGAAAAGAAAAATGTCGACCCACCACTACTAATCTGCAGAGATGTGTTGGTTTCTTTTTTACATTTTAATAGTTGAAATATAAAGCAACTCAGTGGTGCTATTGAGGAAAAGTTTAGATGAACCAGTGTCTGTAACCAGTCAAAGACCTGCTCAGACGGTCCCTTCCTCGGTGTTAGCTACCTCGTCACCAACGGTGAGAGAACGATGCCGCTACACATCGCTCTTTCTTCACAGGTGCTGTTTTGTAAGTAGTGGTCCTTGTGCACTCCGTGGCACAGGACAGGGTTTGGGGATGCCAATAAATCCATTATGTCAACAATACAGATTCATGACGTCGTGTTGTGTGAGTGGTGTGTGCTGATTTGTATTTTCTATCATCAGATATTCTGTTGTTATGCATGCCACTCCCCCTTTGCAGTAATCTAAACTTATATGATCCTTTTATCAGTTTGCCACTTTTATAGAATACAATGGCTGTGAGGTCGTTTGCTTTGTATTTCTAACTATGCAACAATTAAACGAAACGCTTGTTAATCCCCCCCAAGCTCTTGTCCCATTACTTCAGGTGCAATTAGCTCTTTACTGTTTGTTACTTTGCACACAGACATATTTTTGTAGTTCACAAAGTAAATGTACTTGACGTAGTCACATACTTGTTTCCAATGTAAGTTTTGTTTTTATTTTTAAACGAATGAGCATTCAGGTACTTCTATTGTGACCATTTGGTTCATATTTGAGTATATTTATTGCAGATCTGTAAGAATTCAAAGCTGGACTGTCTGCTAAGAGCCCAGAGGCAGAGATGAAGAGGAGGAGGAGGAGCAGGCCTTCCACACTGGAAGCAGATGTCCTTCATCCTTTGAAAAATAAATCTTGAAAATGCTTCTCTGCTTGTTCTTGTTTGGGGAGAATTTATTTGATCCTTAACAACGTTAATAAGTTGCATTGCGCTACAATATGTTCACACTGTAGCTAGTGTGGAGTAAAAATGTACAGTAAGAAAGCGAGCTAGACCCACACCTTCAGCTAAAGATGGCGAGCAATGACAGAACTGATTCATTTAATACAGCCCCTAAAAAAAAAAAAAAAAAGACATAGTGGGTCTGCTCCATGTACTGTACATGTTTGCATGTACTGTATGTGACCCTAGTTACCAAATTGGCAAACCACACTTCATGTTTTTTGTCTGGATCCAACACGGACATCCATAGACTCACACCTGCTATAATCCAGATTAAATCTGATAATTGAAAGGCCAAATGAATCCGTTTTTTGCAGTAGGATTTTCTTTAATAGTTGTAACATCAAAGTCAATGGATCTAAAAGTAAAGTAAATATAATAGCACTGCAGATGGACAGGGGTTGCCCAACAAAAGTGCCTCTTGGTGAGAGAAGGGTCTGAAATGACTGTATAAGAAAGCAAATTAAGACACACAGTAAATACTGGAATGGTCAAAACCACGCTGATAACATAGGCGAGCTAAAAAGTATCCAGCTGGTATAATTAAGTACATATTGTGCGACTTGTCGCATAAAAGGAGCTACTGCTCATGACGTTATGGCTGAAGGTTAATGGTGCAGGTTTCTTCTCTATTTCTCACCAGCTGGTGTTTGGCAGACAGCTGGTGCATGGTCCACAGTATACCGCTCAACGAATTCCAGTACAACTCTGTCTGTCTGTCTGTGCAAGCATCAATACTCAGAAGTACTCCTTCAAGAGTTTTTTTTTTGCTGTTTTTCTTACAAAAATAGTTCTTTTCTACAATGGATCTGAGTTTACCTTAAATTATCCAAAAAACCAATCGAAATGCAAATGCATATAAACCTCAAGACGTAAACGGTGACATCTTGACTCTGTGGAGTGGAATTTGGCACTTCTTCATACAAACAAGTTAAAAGTATGCGACAAAGAGCATGTTCTTGGCATCAGCAGCGGCTGTCCAGCGGGTCCAGGGAGAACACGGTGCCCTCTAAGGTCAGTCCCATTTTGAACCCCTCCTGGAAGACAAGCCGCACGTCAGCTGTGAAGACAGCCTACAACAGTCTGCATGATGTTTAAAGTAGAACAAACCATGACAGGTCAAAAATGAAAGGCTCAACAACGACACAGTGAGGCTGCTGCGATGTCATGCTCGTAATGCATTTACAGAATCATACAGTCAAAAAACAGCAGCGCATGCAAGTGGATGGAAGCGGTGGAGCTGAATGACAGCACAGTCTGTGGTCTATTAGATGCAGAACGGGCTCATTGTCCACTGAGTGGTGAAAAATACACACACTTTGGGAATGAGAGCACATGCAGCAGCTGAACTAAACCACCACAGCCACAGAAGTACGAACCATCTCTGACGCTGCACATGGGAAAGAAGGAATAAACAGGAAGTCAGCTGTTAGAGGAGGAGGAGGAGAAAGATGAAGAGCGCTGTAAACAACAGCGCCTCCTACAGGAAACAACCAAGTCTCACTCGTTTTCAACAATGCTTCGGTAACATGTCAGATTTTACTTGTTTTATAAATATAGCAGAACCCAGAACAAGTGTCCTATTATTCAGCACTGTGAACATTTCCTCTGCTGTGTTTTACAGTCTTCTCACCAATGTGGTTGTACAGCAGGATTTACTGTGACTATTTCTACTCTGCTTCATTACAGTCTGACTGCGGTTGGGGAGGAATTCATATTTAACCTGCAGACTTATGACCTACTTTAACCGTTACAGTTATTTGGTTTAATCTTCAAAGTGTTGAGAAGGAGGAAGCTACAGCCAGGACAGGTGGGATTCCCAGTGTAGCTCCAGATTCTCCTCCTGCTGCTTCATGTGTGGAGGAATCGTCTACAGACACGTGCTTACCTGCATCTCATCCAGCTTGGACTGAATGTCTGGAGGGAAGTCAGCTGCGCCGCATGTGAACGGATCAAATGGCTCAGCTCCAAACAAGTCTTTCCCTACAAAGTCCCACACAGAGCAGACACGCATGACAGGACGCTGTGGCTGATGATTCAAACATGATCCTACTGAGTCTTACTCACTTATGTCTGGTGGCAGTGTGGTCGGTGGCGGTGGTGGGCAGCCATTGCTGGCCAGGGTGGAAATCAGTGGAGTCACAGGGGAAAAAGGAACCATGTCAAATATGTCCGTGGATTGTGGTTTAATGGAGATGCTCCCCGCCTGCATAAAGGCCATGGAAATGTCACATACAAAAGATACACAGAGACAATTAAGCTCAGAGAAGCAGCAGAGAAAGTGAAAATCAAAGGCAGCAGAAAGGAAGACTCCGAGGACGGAGACAAAGCTAAGCAGCACAAAGAGGAAGAGGAAGAGTGGTGTTTACGCGAGGCCGTGGGATGCTGCATCCCTCACTAGGCTTAGGAGGAAGAGGAGCAGGTTTGGCAGGCGGAGGAGTTAGTAGCCCGGTGGACAGGTTGGACTCTGGCGAGCTCATAGGCGTGAGCGTTACAGAGGAGATTTCCAGACAGGAGAGCGACGTGATGCTGTGGCACCAGTAGAGAGAGGAGGGCCTCTGCAGCGCGTACGCCTCATTAGCTGCGTTCATGTGCAGCTGCTAATGAAGAAAGAAAGAGAGACGGTCCAGAGAGGATGATACAGGCAGCAGCAGACTGGGCTGTGACACTGACTTGTATCCCACTCCTCTATGCAGACAGGTGAGTCACAGAAAACCCAGCAGTCCCTAAACGCTCCTCCACAACTCGCATGGGGAATTAACCTGGTGGTGCGGAGCTTTTAAGTGCAAATGGTTCAGACCCCTGCAGGGAGATGTTTGGCAAAAGCCTTCATCCAAACAACACAATTAGCATTTGTAATTAGTACGACGCACCGCTGAGGTTCTCAGTGATCTACAGTATTAGCTTTGGTAGAAACAGACACAGACTCTCCTTCCTGTGAATAATCACCACTTTGCTCTCCTTGTTAACCGACGTGTGTCCTTACCGGTGGCACGTGAGCAATCATCAGCTGCTCCTCCAGGTCCTGGAGCTGCTTCTTTAACTCACAGTTTTCTGTTTCCAGTTCTTGGATCTGTGTGATAACAGAAAATACAACAAGCGGTGATTAAAATGCTGATCCTTCATTGTTCTTGGGGACAAATGAAACGTTTATGCTGTAGCACCCTTGATTAAACATCCCGGAGTAATTAATGTCATGCAGAACAGATACATAACTTATATACAGTAAAGACATGCTATACATAAAACAAACAGCCAGAGCAGTTTGACAACGCAGCCCATCTCAGAAGCACTGATACTGATTGTATCCACCGTTATGACAGCTGGCAAACTTTCTAAAGAATGAGATCATCAAACTGTTTACATAGAGCTCATTCCACTAGTCATTTTAGAAATGAGAATAAATTGACCTTAACTTAAAAACGACTGGCGTTTAGCTTCCTCAGACTGATCACCATCAGTCACTAGCATACAAATGTCATAAATCAGTCAAACAAACCCAGTGAGACGTTGGGTGTAGAGCACCATGACATTCATCACTGACATGTTTCATCAAGTACAACACATTTTGAACCAATCAATAGAACAAGCTCTGCATTCATTAGTAAAAACATCAATGAGACTGAGTGTGTGGGAGAAAACACAGACTCTTTTCTGCAGGCCTCCGATCTGTTTCCTGGTCTCCACGTCTTTGCCTCCAGACTCCAGGAACTTCTTGTAGGCCAGGTCAAAGGCCTGGCCAATAGTCAGAGTTATTTCCTCTGCCTGCAACGCAAAAGGAACATTTACTTTGTTTACTCAACCTGATCAACTGTAACAACAAGGTGGAAAATACCACCAGTCCATGTGTTCTAATGGAAGACGAGGAAGCAGAGACACTTACACACTTCTCACTGTCAAACACGTAGCACAGGTGTTTGTTGGACTCCGAGTCTTTGCAAATAAAAGTGAATATCCTTTTATCGGTCTTGTCATCTGCACAGAACGATATCCTGTGTAACTGACAGTTGTGCTGCACATCCTGGAAAACAAAAACAGCAACTGTGACTGCGGCACACGTCCCTTCATCCTCCAGCCAGGACACATCTCCCACGGGCCGACTCACTTTTGTCTTGGGCTCTAGTATTTTCACGCCATAAATGGAGATCTGCAGTTCCACCTTGGGGATCTTCTGTCCCTCGGATTTCTTGATGTGCCTCTGAAACTGCAGATTACAAAATGGCTCATTTCACCTAATGTAAAACAACAGAGACGTCCCTGGGAATAAATCTGTCATCGTTAAAAGATAATAATATTCATTAAGATGATTCATACCACGTACAGTAATAGAAGTACCAGGAGGAATTGGCAGCGGGTTTGGGCCCGTGCCAATAAATATCTTGCAGGGAGTGTGTTGCATCTGACATACAGTATACTGTACGGCACAAAGAAAAGTCTGAAGGTCTCCATTTCTGTGACGTGTTGTTTTTCTTTTGCACTGGACTGAGCCACTCCATGCTGTCACCATGGAGCTGTTCAGGATCAGATGTAATGTAACAATAGAGGTATGAAAACAAGGCCCCTGCAACCGGCCTTAGATTCCATTGTTGGCAGGAGAAGACAGAGTGGAGGCCAGCAGGCATCACAGGAAGCCTGGAGCCTTTCTATGCTCCCTGAGGAACACAGCAGTCCAGCACTCACTTATTATTCTACTCCAGGTGGGTTTCAGGGACTTTCAGCTCATTGTGCTTTGCAGCAGCTGGCTTTGTTGCTTTGGTTTAGTTTCACTATTCTGGGCCAGATGCTATTTTAGCCAAACATGCTGTGAGATAACACAGTGACCTACAGCCCAGAGGTACAGTAAGAGCTCAGTGCAGCTGATGAACAGAGGGACAGGTAGCAGACACCTTCTTTACGTCTTTGCTCCATTAAGACATCATTTAAAGCTGCGCAAAGTGTTTCTAATAACTAGAAGATCGATATTCTGTCTCATTTGAATATGTCCTCAATCAGCTAAGCTGATGAATGTAGCTACTGTACTGTAGTTGTGTTGTTAGGTTCTGGTCTTAGCATCCGTTGGGTTTCAGCTTGGGCTCCATATTTTACCACTGTTAAGCTAATTGATGCACTAATGCTCTTGCTGGCTTTAAATCACTGTTAACAGACATATAGGCTGTTAATACAATTAATTATTATGAGGGACCAGGGAACATAATGAAGAGTTAAAGGATCATAAACAGGCTTCAGGGCAACTGCACGGTTAAGGCAGCTGTGCTTACAGTATGCAGCAGTTTAAGGCGCTGCTGATTAGAAACCAAAGAGCTCCAAGGGCACCTTGATGGGGGAGCGTTGGCCACTGCTCTGCGCCTCCATCCCAGTCTGCTCATTCACACACTTCTCTGTCCTGTAGCTCTAGATTTACCTTCAGCTTTCTAACGGCGTCCTTCACAACCTCCGTGCCTTTTGGTGCTTCAACCTCTGTGCTTCCAAGGAACTGGAAACAAAACAAAAAAGGTAGTTTGTGTTAGTGTTGATGATTCAGCACATTAATGTCAGAGGTAAAAAGTAGTGAAAAGCAGGCAATGTGTTTATACAACCACATATCTGCACATTCTATAGCTGCTTAAGTACAGATACACAGACCCAATGCACACGCGCACAGACGCGAGCAGCGTTGCTCCTGATCTCCAACAGATGGCGCCAGTAAACTTTGTGCCTGAACAAGGTCCCTGGCAGGTGTAGCAGTGGCAGATATTATTGCAATGCTTTAGCACTTACTGTAATAATATCATCATAAAAAAATCTATAAAAAATATGAAATACTAATAGCAGAGAACACCAGAAAAAAAGACACAAGACAAACGCTTCCCCTTGAAAAACTGCACAATGATGTGGATTATCTCAGACACAATGGAAATATGTGATTCTAGAATTTTTTATCAAATATCAAGAAACCTTTTATTTTTCTGTAGCTTACTTTTACATTAACCCTATTTTATTAATTTGGCATTTACTTGTGACAGTTATTATATGCCAGTAAAGGCTATATGATGACACGCTTTATTTCTAAATTTAAATCTAAATAAAGAGGAGAAAAGGCACCAAATGACCATCATCAATAAAGACAGAAAACAGACCGAAGGCTTGGAGCAAACTGTCAGAGCTCCGCGCTGGTTTGACAAATCTCCTGGACACCGTTAAAGACGTGTCTGAGAGGAGCTGACAGACGCCCAGAATAGAGTGGAGCAGCACTCGTTCCTCACCAGTGCCTTCGTGGCTGCGAACTGGGACGTTTCGAAAGACAAACCCAGCCCGAAGGCTCATCCATCAGCTGGTGCATGGAGCTGAAAACATGAAGTGACCGCAGCGGGCTGGCTCCCTGTGCTGGGTGGGCCGCACTACAACCTCACGGTGGTGCATGTGGAGGGCTTCTCCATCGGAAGGCCGTCACTAGCAGCTTGATCTGCCGTGCACCTCTGTGGACTTCTCAGTAAACGCATCTAATGTACTGCAGCAGCTGTGGATTTGCTTTTAGATCAAGTGCGACACTAGTGAGGAAAGTCTTGCTGATTGGACAACAACAACAATCCAGCGTCAGATCAAAGATCAGCTTTATGTTGCTAACGTGACAATTGTTCGTGTGTTGAACTTTAATCAAATGCTTTTTTTTCGGAAAGAGTGACATGTTGGATGCAGCACAATGAATAAAGCTGTCTCTGGATTTACGTCAGACATGGGGAACATGAAAGCCTCACAGAGAGCGACTAACAGACGTTGTGCTGTTTAACAGTGATGTGACTGTCAGTGTAGCACAGCGACACGTCTAGACAAGCTGTGAAACAAGACGAGGATCAGCAGAAACATACGGCTCACTGCCGTTACACACATAGACACACCGATGAGCATCCTGCACAACTAATGGGATTCACTGATGATTAATAGGGCTGAAAATTGTTGTGCTAATTATAGAAAGTTTCCTCCTTTAGACCAGTGTCTACAGGGATGCTCAGAAATCAATAATTGGGTGTTTAATTCATGACCCATCATTGCCACAAAAGAAAACTGTCAATTAAACATTTTCTTAGTTAATTTCTTATTTTACCAGCTCAGCTCAATCACTTGAACTTTACGGGGACACAAATGTCCCTGAGTGTGTGAGTGACAGCACAATGAGAATCAGCTGATGCCTTGGTTTGGTTTCAGTTTAAGTGCTCCAAGGGAGGATTTCCTTTTCACGCCGTTGCTCCAGTAGTTTGTCTGCTTTTATTGCACTCTTGTGCCAAAAGGCGATTAGTAAACTGGTTATGCTTTTTCCCAGGTAATGAATGAGTCGCCTCTAATCCTCCACCAGATGACACAAAAACAAAGAGCCTGGTAGCATGTTGTCACAGCATGTTGGCTGGAGCTTGCTCCTAGAAAAAACTGGCGATTTGTACAAGATAAAGGGGATTATTTTTTTAACAAAGCCATCGAAGCCTTATCACAACTGGTGTAGGGTAAATAAGAGTGTGTTTATGGAGGAAACAGACAGCTGGTGCCTGCATTACTGCCCCCATACACCATGGCTGTATTATGAACAGAGCTTGTGTGGAGGGTGCATGAGTGGCTACCAACAGTGTATTGTAACATTTGTTGAATGGTAAAATACTTTTTATATGAATTCATGGAAAAAAACGTTTGAATGTGCCACCAGAGTGGTAATTACAAAGTTTAGCCAGCAGAGGGAGATTGCCCAAATGTGTGCGCTAAGTGCCTGCCAGGCCAACACTACTGTATACCTGCTCAGTGGCACAGTGACGCACCTACTGTAGCCTCTTTTGTCTCCAATTCTCTTCATGCATTAAACAGGTCAGTAATATGCAATAAACAACTGCAGTTCCCCCGAAAAAAAACATTTAGAGTGTTCTACGTTCTGTTTAAGAGTATTTGGCCATGTATACAAGACATTATACATGACGTCTGAGTAAAGACCATCTGGAATGGCGGCCTTACGTATTTTTCACTTGTGTCTTTTATCACAGCTCTGGCATATGTTCATCTTACAGTTGCTAATGTTAAAATACGCTTTATGTAATGTTTGTATGTATGAGTTCTGACTTTAGCTGCAGGCTGAGCTCATCCAGTGGTGTAACTACTGATACTATAGCAGTATAGCTGTATTTGTGTGGTGATGAATGCAGCAAAATGGATAATACAGTATCTACTTGATAAATGCTAATTCGTTAAGCTGCAGCCTTGAAAGAGGAGTGTAGAGAGAAAGTGTGGATTGGCACATAAGTAAGTGAAATTGAGCTTGCTGTATTTCATTTGGACAAATGAAAAATAAGTCTGTTAATAAAGACAGAGAACAACTAATTCTCTTCCAGCATTAAACAGGACACACGCCTTTCTACAGGTCACTGCAGCAGGAGGCCTGTAACACATGCAGACCAGGCTTTAGCCACAGGCCTAGGGTGCTGGGGAGAAGTGTGTGATACACAGAACAGACAGTGGGGTGAGGCTGCACAAAATGTGACGACCCCCATCATCATGTATGCAGTACAGTACATTAGCATACAGGTACATCAATATATTGTACATCACATTAAAAGCCACTGACCTGTCATCGTATACATTCTATACAATATCATTTTCTCTAAATTAGAAACTTAGACATACTAGACATTACGTCTGTTAGTGCTTATTAGGATCAGTAAGTATGAAAACTTCTCAAAGATCAAATGAATGAATAAAAGGTCACTTTGTGTCAGGAATGCTAGCTACAGTACCATCACATAACCGTGACTCGCCAGCTGACCTGGTTTCCAACTAATCGAACACTGTAATGAGACAGAACAGGCCAAGCACTGTCTCAGCATTTTGGCCGTCTGCCTTTCTCCACTTCCTTCAGTGATGAAGCGACGTGTACTCAGATCTCAGCTAATTTAGCTGGACAAGCAAGTCATCAGTGAAAACTGCCGATATGCAACCAGCACACTAACTGACACCAGGCTCATATTTTAGAGGCGTCTTCTGCTTCTTAGTTCTTCTGCTTCAGCATTTTGGGCAAAAGAACTAAGTTTTGGACGTCCACCTTGGTTCAGACAGAACATTCCTGAATTCATCATATGAGCTTCACTCTTCGATGACATTAGGCAGGAAACCAGCATGATAGCCTTTCAGTTGCAAATAGTCTTTTCTAACAGACCATGTTCTTAGCCTCAGTGTTTCTGGTATCAGGATCCACTTGTAATGCCACTTTGCATGTGCTTACAATCTTAACTATGATTTAAGACTGCATGTCCCGAATGAGTGAGCTAAGGCTGAAGCCACAGAGGGAACAAACTGTAAAGGAGACTGCTTATATTGCTTTTCATGCTAAAGAAAGTGTAAAACAAGGAGCAAGTGTTAACATGAACCAGAGAGTTGTAAAAATGTACCAGAATGCTATGCAGAGACCTTTAATGATGACGCGGTACCTACCTTGGCATTGTAGGGTATATAATGCTTGGCCAGAGCGTCTGGAGTGTGCATCCATGTCTTATCTGAAATGACATAATTCGCTTAGTGAGTGTGAGTCAGAACAGTGGGACAGGGGTATACATCACATGAACAGAGCTTAAATTAGCAGCTGGACTAAGCATTTAAGCTTGGTGGCTCAATGGGCAGAGCATTGGACTGGGGTGTACTGTAGGAGAACCAGGTTCAAAGTCTGTCTCACCAGTGTGTCCTTGAGCAAGACGCAGCTCCCCTTGTGGCTGCCCACTGCTCACAGCAGGAAATGAACCTGCTGTTATGGGGCAACAATCAGCCCTGAACGCTGCCAAGTACGGCCGCAATCCACCACTTTACAGTGAGTGGCCCCAGCAGAACAGCTGGGGTTGAGTGCCCTGCTCAAGAGCATACAAACAATAAGGCAAGAGAGAACGCTGAGTTCACCTTCTACCCTGATCTGTCCCGCAAGACAGGTAATCGAACCACTGACCTGCTGATCACAAGCCAATTTCTCTGATGGTGTGCTCACAGAGCGAACACAAAGCTGTGTCTTTTCAAAGTAAAGATGCATCTCTACCAGTACAAGTCTGTGTCTGTTTGTGGACAATAATGCAAACCTGTCAAATTTATGTACAGTAACGTAACTAAGGCCACTTATTCTTTAGGTTTAGTCATTTAGTCAATTACCACAAAACACACATTAAGACTTAGATTAGCAAAAGGCCACTGAGTGTCCTGACCATCATGGATTCCACAAACACATTTCACACCAGACTGACTCACATGCGCTTCCACTCGCAGTGAGTGGGGAAAGAACTAAGGCTCGTATTAAGAACAGGTAACAGGCTCACACATTTAATGTCCACACACAGACTAGTGCTGTCATCACTTACCTATACTGTATGTAGGAGCTCTCTAACAGAAAGTCAGAGAGATGAAACCATGAAACCAAACCAAATGAGCAGTGGTTCAGATCACTAGGGGTCATTCAACGCATCCCATTATGCTGTTTTCAGCATTTCTTAATCATCCACTGATTGAGGGTCCGTTTCTTTCCTCATTTCATTTCATAACCAGCTTATTGCTCCTCTAATGAATCTTGTGACAAAGGATGCACGGCTGTGACCTTGGGGCACGGAGACGCCTGCAACCTGCCCAACCCAGCCAGGTGGACGGGCGCCAGCCTGGCGAATGCACAAGTGTGCTGATTGGTTTGTTTACAGATGTTGTTGGCTAAGTGGCTCGATGAATTCAAAGCTTCCTCTAATTACTGAACATTCAGTGTCTGGTGTTGCGTTGTGCCTGCTCATGTTTGCCAATGCACCACGTTATTTATGAGAACACCAACAGGCAAACGCCTGACTATGGAGAGAAGTCCTGTTTTAATGCACATGCCATCAGACGCAGATAGAGGATCTTGAGCTGTATTATGCTCCTTTGATGCTTCTGTTATTAGCTCAAAGCCAGCATCAGCATCCTAGTGGGACCCTGAATGACTTGAAGGGGCTGCAATGTTTCTCATTTTATGTGAAAACCTGTCAGATCTTTGTCTTGTACCGTAGGTGGCAGGGAGACACGCAACAGGTGCTCTCTGCGGGAGTGAAACCTTGCAGCTGTTCCGGTCTGTGGTACTGGACCGTATGTCCCACTAATTCTACCGCTGGGCACCAGGAAATTCTACCAGGGTGTGAAGAAACAGGAAGGCGAGCGGTGGGAGCTGACACAGTGGCAGCGTGACGGCTAGGCTGGCATTGTTTTAATGCATCAGCACACTCTGGTCTGATTAAAGCAGGTGAGGTGTGAGGCCCAATCTTCTTTTCCCCCGTTGCTGCATAAAAGGGCATCTTTACGAGCAGCTGAAAAGGAAAATCAAGTGTTTAGTGCAGAGTACATGTGCGTCTGAAGGTCACTGTGCACACCGTGCCGTCAGGTGTTCAAAGGGTAACGGCCTGAAAAACGGCCCTGCTGCTCTGTCACAATGTAATGTTCCGTCTCTGGAGGTGGGCGCCGCATTGCTTCTCCTCTGCTCGCAGGTTCATAGCACACAGTGAAACCCAGCACTGGTGTGAGCTGACATCTAAAACACTGACTGAAATGCACAAGGCAAGGTGTAAAAGGGTAGAAGTGAAGGCAAGAAGTCTCTGACTAACAATAAAAGCTCATTTACACAGTAAACATGAAAGAAGACTTCACTGTGTTTTCACTATGATAACACATCATCATTAACAAACTGGAGGAAAAGGAAATCTTCCACGTAGAACAATCTCACGTACAGAGATCCTTTGTGGTTTATTAATGGTGTGATGTGTCAGACATCTAAAAGCTGCATCGGGCTTTGTGTCACACTTCTTATTCGTTTGTTTTTCTGTGAATAGGGAAATGTTGTGATGAAGGCGCTTCATGTCAGTGGGATGTGCAATGACAACAACCTTCTACAACACTTTAATAGATTGTTACTGGTCTGATAAAGATCCATGTCACACATTGCCTGTAGTGAAATCAGACTGTGGTGTTGCTGAGCTCCTCCACCTTCCAGGGTGTCAGTGCACATTTTTTCTATAGCGCTACAGGCAATAATCTAATTCAGTGCGGTGCTCAATCAATGACACACATTGAATTTGCTGTGTATGCACGGTTCTTTATCATGCACAGGACAAGTTCAAATGGGCTGAAGGCAGAGAGGACCGAAGGCAGCGCTCTACCAAGCCTCTCTGACATACTGCACAATGTAAAAACCAAGGTCAAATGATAAACTGCGAAAGGCTGTAAGATGAAATAAGACTAATGTTCATTATGCAGATCAGAGGCAGTAAGAAGATGCTTAGGGCCAACTTGGTCAGTGCAGGCACTCTAATAATGGTATGTCTGTCTAGACTTTATTAACGTTGTAATGTTCTTCCAACACACCATTAATAAAAAAGGCCACATCAACTCTGCTCTCAACAACAACTTAGCTCAGGATGCGTATTTCACCTGAGTGGACCGAGCGTTTCAGTTAACCCAGCCATGAGTATATTATAGCCCATTTGTCTTTTACATCTAATCTTCTTTATGAGGGCTCTTTATTGATCGGTAGGAGACGCCTGACTTCACTGACTCTTCATAATGATATGAATGTCACACTTGTGTAGGAGACCAGTATCTAATAATTAACCAATATTATTACCACTTACATGCAGCCACTTAATCATTAGAAAATGACTCACTATTCTCACGGAAGAAATGTGGATGAATCAACATTGAGAGTCGTCTTATACTGTGTTCCAGCACCCAACAATTATATTAAGGACAAATTCAGAAATAGCCCAAATGCAGAGTGACCAGAATCAAAAGGTTCGAGGAAATCATCACAGGCAGACTGAAAATCAGTGCATATGCATGTTCAAATAATTAGAAAAAAAAGAGAAACCAAATCACTGTCTATCCTCAAAAACAAAATTACTGCAAGGCAAAGATGAACAGAGCGGGGAAGACACACAAGCCAAGTATCACAGAATCCTGATGAGATGATGGAGTCCACAGAGCGTCTGGAGCCACAACACGACCTAACACTCTGTGTTGCCACTGCATTCAGGCTCTGACATGAATAAGCTTCAGCTTCCATCTGCTGATATGAGACACTATGAATAATTTAATCAACGTATGACAGGACCTATTGTTTTGTTCTATAGTTGGAGACCAAATGCAAACTGAGGGGATTATTGTTGTTTCCTATTACTTACTAATCTCTGGACAATTTTAACAAACTATAAATATTTTATGATCATCAAAGCTGTTCCAATGGAACACATGTTCAATTTTAGTCATTGATGAATACAAACAATTACTGAATCATCCACTTAATCATGTGTGTTTTGACTCATTATTGCAGAATAATTGATGAAATCTGTTTTTACACTGAGTTGCTCAAGATTAAAAGTTCCTCTTAGATAACAGCTTGTTTGAAGACGTCTCAACTGCTTTGGACCAACAGAGGTTTGATAATTCAGTCTATGGTCCAGGCCAGAAGCCTCTGTTAACCAACCAACATGTTGTTGTTCACATTATCACTTAGAACCAATTAAAGTCTCCCAAACCCAAACTGTCCAACATATTAACTGTTATGCATTATTATTACTAGAAACAGGACAAACAGGTACACACAGACGAGGCGTACAGCCAACGGTATGTAGCAGGAAGACAAATAAAAGGTCTCAGTGTACCGTAGCCTCCAAAACTCCCAAAAACTTTAACCAACAACTTTATAATTTTAAAGATTCAGTGCATCAGGTTTTGGTGATTGGAATCGAATCACCTCAGCTTCCAACCTATGAAGCCGCCTTGCTGCTAAATACTACAATGTTGAGCTGTGCTTTGTGAATCCCCCAAAGGCCCAGAATCCTGTAGAGCCCACATACCACCACAGGTCACCTCCAAATGAGGGGGAGATAAAAATGACCCCAAGTGGCTTCACCTGCTAGACGTGACCACACTGTCCACGACTTCAACACGCAGAGTGGGGTAAACTGTAATAAATCCAAACCACTAGATATAAATGAAAGCACTGGTGGGAAGGAAAAGAGTAATAGAGCTGCTGTAACTAAAAACAGAAGAGACAAGGGGCCGTAACAGTAACAGTAACAGACAATGAATGCTTGGCCTCAGGAGGACGCACAGCGGAGGCCAGGAAACCACAGCATTACACAGATGGTGGACTGTGTGTCAGTATATGTCTGGCAGAATTTGCTAAGAGAGAAGTGTCTGTCTTTAATGTTCTCCTGCTTGTTACAACAATAACTTATTGTCCCTCTGTTGGGTGTGTACCATGTGTACATGGCACAAAAGATTAAACTCAACTGTATCATCCTAGTTAAAAAGGAATCCTGAGTGAGAGGTGAGCAGGGAGAAGCTGCCTCCTTCCTAACACCACCTTCAGCTCCTAAAACAGGAGAGCAGCACCGGCACCAGCGAGGGACGGAGGTGACCATGTCGCAGTCCTTCACAGCTTTGCAGGATGAAAATATTCATGCAGGTGACACTTATTGCTCACTGACACAGTGAAGGTTGCCTTGCTAAACGGCCTTTAGTCCCATACACTCACCTTTTTTCCTGTTGAAAGCGCGATTCATGTTGGAGAATGTGCGTCACTGAGGAGCCTCCAGAGGATGTGCCAGCGTACCACCTGGTGAAGCAGCAGGAAGAAGGGATTAAAATGACTCTGACATGACCGTGACTAAAACAAACAGTCCCACCCTGAGCGTGAGGCCACAGCTCAGGTATGTCCACGTTCAGCCTCATCCAGCGTCTGCTCTGTAGCTCTCTGAGGGGAGTCAAGTGTAACACTGTTTACCATGATCCTCTTTGGCCGTCAGTGGCTTTATGGTATAATCTGTCCAACAGAACTAGGGCAAGTTAACTGTATCAGCCGTTCACGTGGTACACAGCTGATTCTAAATCCATAATGTCCAGTAACAAAGGAAAGCAAACACTGAACTTCAGTTTGTCGCTACAACAATATATATTATATTCTGACAACAGCAATATGAGCTGCACTGACAGCAGTTCTATTTAAGAACTCTTTTATTCCTGGATATAACACATTGTTGTCCTGGAGGTCTTCTTATACACACAGCTTGTGACGCGTTGCTTCCACCGCCTCCCTGAGAGCTCCGCACTGGAGCCGTGCGCTCCCCAATCAATACTCTTTGCTCTTTTACTGTTGAAAAAACAACCAATTTCAATCCTTTCCTTTCGCAAACAAATTAGGTAGTGTGCCGGGGCAGCTGGGAAAATGAATTGAACATTTCCATATCTGCCCTTTTTTATTTATCAAAGGAACCACAAGACATTTTTAGTAAATGGAAAAACAGATGCTGCAAAAGAGCCAAACTGCAAACTTGCTTCAACAAACAGCTCCAGTCCACTTCAACACCCACTAAATCTGGATGGACAGTAGCAAACATATATGTTATAGCAGATAATAGTTTGAAGGGAATATTTGCAAAATAAATGAGTTGGTAAACAAAGACTTGAATCTGAACGGTGTACATTGGTTCTTCTGCTCAAATACAATAGAAAATAAATGTAAAGCATATTTTATGTGGTTGAATATTATAATACGGCATTAACCGTACTGTATGAAGACAACCCATTGTATCCCACAATAATACAGTAAAACAACAACATCAGACACAACTCCGCACCACTTGAGGTGACAGCGGGGCAGCAGAGGAACAGTGATACATGCATGTGTGTGGGGACATAAGCACCATCCAACCACTGGTACCTGTGCTCAACCCAGGAGTAGAAGAGGAATAAGTCCCCCCCAAAGACAGCACCTGGCAGCAGCGTGGGGGCTTCACGCTATTCACAACCTCCTCATCCTAAAGAGTCGCTGCTCTTCTGCTTTGTATGACATGAAAGGCAATATTATTAAGCTGATCGAGTTTTGTACGTTAGCTTAGTACTGCCAAGCCTGTAGAGTGTTTCCAATGCATGGGTGTTTTTCATTTACAGTAGTACATTAGCACTACACTTGCTGCCACACAGGAAAGGATTTACTGACTTTACTGACGGACTAGGTTTTTTGTTTTTTTCTCAACGTCGTCGAGAACAAACACACGACCCTGAACACAGACTGCAGTGCCTGTGGTCAGAGCCTTCACCGGCACGAAAGGGGCCTGAACGTAATCAGACCCGAGTCACACACATAACTAGAGCCCATCCTGATGAACACATCTAAGCAGCCAGTAGAGTAGGTTCCCTCCCTGCACAGCCTGCACTACTCACTGTGCCTGGGAAAAGTCAACACACGTCTGCACTGTGGAGACTTCTGCATATCACCTTCTCATTATTTAGCTCATTACTTACCACAGCAACACATGTCTAAGGAGTTCATGTTTGTCTGACGTTAAGGCTACCGTTCAGACAATGTTCTAAAAGCCATGATTACCAACAGGCTGGGAAAGAAATGTGACAACAAATCCATCATTATTCACAGTTCATCATCATTAGTTCTGAATAAAGAGCAGTAAGGTGCTGCTGAAGTCAAGTTATGAACCAAGCATCCTGAATAAATACCTTCCACTGCATCAAACAACTACGGCAGAGCCCCAATTATTTCTGAGTTTGCATGAATAAGGTTCAGTAATGATAAGCAACGAATGTACATTAAAAAAAGATATACTAGATATTTACTGTATACACATGTTACAGCAGGTGAAGGAAAGGACTGGATCCAGGTCAAATGAAGCCAGCATTAGGGTGGGGACTCGGACATTCCTCAGTCTGACTGAACACAATATCGGTGCCACTACTTCCTTATTTACAGGTCTAAAGTTTTCCATTTAATTGTATTCGAGTCAATTCTAGACTTAGTTTGAATCTTCTGGGGACGTGAGCATGAACACAAAACGTTTTAACTCACGCAGCACACAGTAAAATAGGATCATTTTGAAATAACTTGGCACAAACAAAGACGGGGACAACCAACAAAGACTGGAGACGGCCCCTTTGTTATGTCCACTAGTGAATCACCTTAGTAAAAAAGCTCTGGTGACTGGACCTCTGTCGCCACAGCAGAGCAGTCTGGCAGCACCCAATGTGGGTGTGATGTCACTCATATGGACTGACAGCTGCAGGTTTGGCCTGTTTTAATAGCTTCCTGCCCTGTAGGGAGGCCTGCCGACCCCTACACACACACACCTACATACACAGATTTAACACAGCGCTGCAAACATCTCCCTTCAATGTTTACCAGCTGTAGTGGAGGCACTGGGTTTGGTCTCACCAGGAAACTATGTATATGTTAAATTCTGGGCTCCAACATTACAAATGCTCCCACAACAGTTAGACTGGGTTTAAAACCTCAAACAACATACAGTATAGTAACTGACTGACACACACACAGTGACTCAAATACTTGGAATGTAGCTTGAGACACTTTTTGAAAATAAGCACAACCTTCTTTGTTCATGTGAAGTCTGTCTCAAGCCCCAACACCCAAAAAAACACTTTACTTCAACTGACGTCGCTGCTAATGAATCCACATGCAAAGGTTTGGCAGAAAGTAATGGTAAAAAAACCATGAAAGAAAGTTAGAGGGGAGCGTGAACATCCCTTTGCACGACGCCTTTCAGCCACGCACTAATCTGACCCATATGAAAGCAGCGGGCTCTGAAAGAGATGGAAGCAGAGCGGGGCTGCGTTGCCACTATGCCGCAAAAAGAAGAATCAACAAAGATCCATTGTTTTACATTACTCATACTGCAGCTCTAAAAACAAGGCAACTGTGATCTGTTCACAAATTCAGGCGAAGAATTCCTCCGTCAATTCAACCACGGACATTGTTGTCTAATCTAAAAACCAGGCTTGTTGCCTTTCAGTCTGCCCCTTTAACTCCAGCCGATCAAGTAATTTATGTCAAAGACAAAACTCACATAGTCTTTACAAGTAAGAGAGAAAACCCAAGAGAAAGACACAAACAATGACAGAGCTGGTAAAAAGCTGCTTACTTGCCTTTAAACCGGAGAGGAATCGTGAAGAGGAAGTTGCTGCGGACCTTAATCGTTTTCAGCTGTGGGCCAGATGCTAGTACACCGACGACTGCAGAGGGGAGAGATGATGGGGTTTGCGAGCTCAACGAGAAGCTCATGATACTAGACGTTCAAACCCAACAGCCTCCGCCCACAGTTTGTCCAAAACACATTCTTCTGGAGTTTTGCATGTGCAAAAAGGAGCCTTTCAACAGGAACTGTTCCACTGCAAAGCATACCAAAGATGACTTAGAACGGCCAGAGGTTGTGGTCTGACCTTTTTACTCCTGCATGCTAGTCTTTATCTGTGTGTGTGTGTGTGTGTGTGTGTGTGTGTGTGTGTGTGTGTGTGTGTGTGTGTGTGTGTGTGTGTGTGTGTGTGTGTGTGTGTGTGTGTGTGTGTGCGTGTGGACTGTATCAGTCAAAACATGTTTGTTTAAAAGTGGCGTCCCTGTGATTATATCGTGAGTCCTGGCAGTGGAAATCTGTGCTATACCGTGATTCTCGCATAGAGGTGAACTAAGTCAACATTACATAAGAATTCCAGATGAAAATACTCCTAAAAGTACAACTCATCCCCAACATAGAGTAAGATGAGATGGACATTAAGAGTGAGACAAAGGGCTGTTCTCCTCCCTGGGTTCTGGTCAGACCTTGGGCTTACTCAGGCTCGTGGTAACAGGCTGTTTTTACTGGCAGCAGAACTTTGATTTCTGCCTGAGCAAGCAATTGAAACTTGGCTGTTCACGCTTTATTTTTCTTTGCTCTGCCTAATATCATTTCATGTTTGTGTCTTGTATGAACAGCTGTGGTGAGGTAGGGGAAGTGGTTGGCTCAGGGAAAGTGGTGCCCTTTATGCTGCACACATGGATAAAAGTGGGAGGAAGGAAAACACACCGGGCTCATCTTATGACTTAGTGGATGACTTCGTCAGTGATAACGACACCTGTTCTACTGCTGGACATTTACTGAACTACTAATTTCATCTGAGTTACATTACATTTCTGAAAACAAAAGATGCACAACAAGCACAACAGCTGGATGCGTTTAGGTCCAACAGCAGCAACAGGTCATCTCTCCTGAAACCAGGCTGCAGCATCAAATGTCTCCTTAGTTGATGTTAAGTGGTAAAGAATTATACACTCTTTCATTCATGGAATGTTTACGGCTCTTTTCAGATTTCTACCATTTGAGAGTCCAGTTACTTTCCTCCCGTCTGAGATGTGTCTGTGGGAGTTGGGGAGTGGATGGAGAAGTAGGAATGTGCATGTAAATGAGAAGGATCTCAGTGGAGGCTTACTGAGATTTGTAGCCTCCACATAGTTGGACTTCCATCCAAGACTGGAAACGACCATGACATTCACTCTAACACCTTTAGTCAAGTTCATAACTCACAACTCAATGTTCTTAATACTATGAGAAATTTTGTTTAAGGGTTAAGATGCCTAATGTCAGTTTAAAGACAAACTGGTTTATACTGACAAATTTAATTAAAGTAATTCAGGACACGCTGCATCTATGTATTCTGTCCTCACACCATTTAGCAAATAAAGCTAAATATTTTTTTCAAATGAGCAAAGAACATTCAACACAATAATACACACAAACAATAAACCAGTATGTCCGTGTGAAATAAACACAAACAGATGCCAACAGCAAACTCAAATCCCTGCAATGGTGCAGGAACAAGGAGATGTAATACTGGCGTAGAACAGGTAAACAACCAGGTCTAAAACGTCCAGAGGAAACAAACGCTGAAACATTTTGAATCAATTTGAAAACAAAAAATGTCTAGCAATAGCAGGAAAGCGGCCCAGGGCTGGACAGGCCTGTACTGGGTAGGTTGTATAGCCAGATCACTGTATTTTATATACTGTACTGATGAACACACAGGGAATTTTGATCTTCAACATGTCAGTCACTCAGGGCCTCTGTGATTAACTTTTCATTAATAAACGAACCACTTTATTCACCACATTGACAAAGCACATCTCTCTGTGGCACTGGAGTTTTACAGCAAAAGAACCAGGCTGGAGGTCATACGATCGCTGCTCCTGTATGGGTTCCAAGTGAATGAAGCTTGGAAGCTGTATTTTAACAGTAAAAATAACACCACTAATACACAGCTCCTGATAAAATAAACATTTGATCTGTTGAAGCAGCGCCTGTGCCTTTTATCATTCATCCTGGGTTCATCAGCTCCACTCAGTCAGCGGGTTACAACCTAATGTCTTTAGTGCTGCCAGAAACAGAGACAGAGAGCATCGCTTTGCTCTTATACATGAAGCAACATGTTGGACATGTGCGTTCGCACATGGACGCAGAGAGTGTGTGTTGTTTGTAGAGACTTCAGTCAAAAGGCCACAGCTTAAAGTCAGTAAGAAGTAGGGGCTTATGAACTTATACTGAAGAAAGTCCAGTCAGCTGAGGCGACACATTAGTGTACATACTGTACATGATCATGTGATTAGATTTGCAACGCTTTGCGTCAGAATACAGGTTTTCTAATCATACGTTTCATCAGTAGATTTAGTGTGGTCTTGTTCTCCATAAACCATTGTCTCATCTGGTAAGATAAGCGTATCTCCACCACTGGGTCACAGTCGACATAAATCATTTGAATGCATGTCACTTTAAAACAGATAAAACATTATAGTAGAGTTGATGATGTTTTTATTAAACTACTTAACTCTGTGCAGGCTGATACTGTACAACCACACAAAGCATTTCTACCAAAATCACTACTTTACTGTGAATGCATGTGTAAATGTCACCACCCAGTTATAATGGACATAAGTCAACACCTTAAAGCTGGGAGGTGTTTTCTCCTGATGTGTGTGTTACACAGTGTCCTGTTGTCTGCTCACAGCTGATTGACCTGTAACATCACAATAATTCACACGTGACTTCACATCAGCAACACTCAGCTGTCTGTGTAGTGGTGGCTTTGGTGCTGTTGCTCATCTCTCTGATTTATTCATTACATGGTATTGTGCTTTCATTTCAAACACTAACTTTCAATTTAAACAAGGTCTGAGCTTAGAACAGTTTTGTGTTCGTCCAGTATAAACGTGGAGCGATGATGGATGATGCCTTGATGCATCACTTTGTTGAGACATGCACTGAGACTACAGAGTTCAGAGGTCTCAAACCCGTACACTGGTACAATGTGTATAAGACAGACAGACTGACTGATGGAAGTTTTACTAATGTTTAAATGTATTTTCCTCCTCCCACCTGCGTCTATGTTCTGAAGCACCATGAATGCAGGAAACGTCCCAGATTAGCATTTCCAATCACTACACAGCAGCGGTGGCCCCAACTAGTTAGTGTACGCTCAGGTCAAGCCTCATCTGGTTGTAATGAGAAGTCTATTCATTTGCTGCACAGCATCCAAACTGCATATTTAGTATACAATGCTTTTAAAGAGGCCTATGCAGGATATTATAGTGGTTCAATTATTCAAAAAAATTGTGTAAAATTGTTGATAATACAAAATGTTTCTTTGACACTACAGAGTTTAGCCTACAGCTAAATTAATAGATATTATTGTCAAATAAAATGTTAAGAATCCTTTGTCTCTTCAAAGACATCAAATTTCTTCTACATCAGCTTCTCAGAATTAGCTCCCTGTCCAATCTAGGATAGACTTTAAAATCCTTCTCACTTCTTTCTTTCTACATGGGAGCTCCTCTGTGGAACCAGCTTCAGTTCAGGTTGTAGACACAGACACCCTCTCTACTTTAAGAGCAGGCTTGGAACCATTCATTCTGTGGAGAAAGCTTCTAGTTATTGATGCTTCAGGTCACTATGAACCTCTTAGTGTGTAAAGAACGTCCAGCAACTGTAGCAGCTTAACTCAGCTCCTTTAGTTTTTATGTATCCATTCTATCCACTACCCTGCCATCATGGTTCTACATGCCACCAACTTTGTGTCTTTTCACCTGTAAAATATGTTTTAGGATAATAACGACACAGGATATGATGATAGGTTACAGTAAACAAACACACACACACACACACACACACACACACACACACACACACACACACACACACACACACACACACACACACACACACACACCCTCCTGTGCCTCTTAAGATGCTGATGTGAGAATCTGCCGTTGGCACATAGACCAAATGTCACGTTGTGAATAATACAGCATCTATAAGTATCACACAGGCTACAGCAGTGGCTGCATTTCATTTTGCTCTTAAGCATCCCCCTCCTGATCCTACTGCAACCAGAAGCACAGCGACCTCCCCAGGGTGTGTGGCCAGGGTTAATACAGACCTGCCACTGTAGATGATAGACTAACCTTTAAAACATTGTTTTATGTGGCATGCAACCTAATGTACACACACTACATTGCATCAAAGCAGCACACGCCACTGGTTTACCTCTAATCTACAGCTGCTCGCACAAGATAAGACAGTCCTCAGATTCAACATAATGTAAAATCTGGACAGAGTCACAAAAACCAACTAGACTGGAGACTGTGAAACTTCCGGCATGAAGTCAAAAACAAAGTCAAGAGGCTCCTACAAATGATTGCAACTTTAATTTGACAGCATCACTCTCCTCTGCTCAGGTTCAGCCACTGTCCTGGCTCTGAAATACTGTTTTATCTTATTTATCTAACATGAGAATGTAGAAGAGCAAGGACAAGGTTTTTTGTGATACCTGATCTTTCATCAGTGCTTTACTAAGGCAGGGCTGCTAGATCCTACTGCAGAATAACACAGAGACAAAACCCTGCAGAAGACATTTCATGTTAAAATGTCTTCTTTCTCTTACTGGGGTAGGAGGGGGCCGGTTGTGACCTCACCCACCACCAGACCACTACCCAGTTTTAACTACATAATCCCCTGTTCTTCCCTGGGTGGGTTGGGGGTCAGAAACCTACCCAGTATCTATGTATACAGTATGAGGGGCCTGTCTTTGGTTCGGGGTGCATGGTTCCGCTGCCTGGGTGGTCTCTTCTACCGACTTCACCAATTGACAGCCTTGTGTTGCAGGCCCAGGGTTTTTTTTCAGGCTGCTGGGCTGGGCTCTGATTCACTCTTGTGAAGGTGACCCATCAGTTTTTACTGGAAAACTGGGGGTGGGTCCCTCTCCGGGCACGGGTGCTTCTCCTATGAGTGGGCTTCCTACGAACCGTGGGTGCTCGAGCTCCAACCCCGGTCTGGCCCCAGTTGTTGTTTCTGTGACTGCTGCACTTCTGCTTTGAAGGTTCTCTGAGGGAAACTTGGTCCACGACACCTGCATTCCCAAAACTTAATGTATGTGGGCCCCCTGGCTACAAGGCTTCCTCTGATTACTCACTGGACTGTGTGTAGCCAGGTTCCTCTCATCACCCTGGCTTACACAAGTGGCATTGCTCACGCACAAACGTCTGCCTCACCCTTTTGGGTAACAATGTTATTTTATAGTTTACTAACTTTGTAATAGGATGCAACACAAAAATCGATACACAGACTTCCTAATTTGATGTCATTTACATTCTCAAGGGTTGTGGGTGAAATATCGTATGTATTACTTGTTTATGTGTGATTAAATATGTATACAGTAGGTGCTTGTATATGCATGTTTAATGTATTACACTTTCTCTAACATTGTTATTATTATTATTATACACCCGTTTGTTAGATCATACAGAAATGGCAAATCAAACAGGCACCGCTGATTAATGCACCAGAGCAGTATGCAGAGTGCCAACGCGTCCATCTACTGTACCATCATCCTAGTGATACTCCCTGATCAGAGCACATAGAGGATAGTGGGTCTCAGCACACAGCCATAGTAATGTTTAATGATAACTTCTAGACAGTGCTGCCTTACTGTTAGTGTGGACTCTTGATGCTCAGGTTCCTTTGTTGTGTCTTACTCATCTAAAGGCTGACGGCTGCTCATTAGTGCTTCGTCTTCTGCTGGAAGGGGAGACATGGAAAACAATTAAACCTCTAGTTTTCATCAGTAACTGAACTTCATTAAGAGTCTTAGCTCTATAGTGATTACAGTTTCAGCTATTTTAAGTTTAAGCTTAACAAAAGCAACATCAAGACTAATGAAACCACTGTGTCCAGTATAATTATGAATCTAAACTGTGCAAAGTTCTTATCTAACTCATACATAAATACAACATCTGAAATTGAGCAAATACAATCAAAACAATGCAACCAGAGTTTAGAGTCTGACCACTTAACACATTATAATGACTTGCTCATTTCAACACTAGCACAGTCGAGCACTATTGGCTGATCCCTGTGTCCAGCAGTACACATTCTAGATGTGAAATCTATTATGTTTACTGCTACAGAGAAACAGGAGCTGTCACTGTGTTTTAATCGACTAACCTACTGTAATAAAAGATAAATTCATCAAATTCTTCCTTCTCATCTTGTGTCTTTCTTCTGATATTTCATCTGTTCTGCTGTTATTTGACCTTCACATAACCACATGGTTGAACATTTCAGAGGTTCACTGATTCACTGGTTATAATCATTTTCAAGCATGACTAGATTCAAGTTAGTACTTTTCCAGGCTGAAATGTCTGTAGATTAATGAGTGGGTGCCCAGTTCTCCATTAGGCAGCAATGCATAACTACCATGAAAGTCCCTGAAGATGCTACAATGAGGTAGGTGTATCAAAATGTGGAAGGTATTTTAGTAATCACTACCATATATTTGAGATGAGGCTCTATAGATTATTGCAAACTGTAGCTTCAGTTAATAATACTGTATAATAAGCAAACATGACAGAATTGTCATCAGATAACTTCTCCTTCTCTAAAGAGCTTTTTCCAGCTAAAGGATAATTTCCCAGGGAATTCTGTTGAGAGAGATTATACTGAATAATGAAGGAGAGCAAATAAACAACCGTCATTCAAATTTGAGCAGAAAGTTATGGTTCAGCAGTATTCACCAGATCATCACATTGTCTGCAAGACTCCATCAAGGACAAAGCTTCGCTGTTCATGGACATTGAAACAGACTTTCTAATGAGCTGGTTGTTCCCAGCATGCCATTAGTGTGGTGCCATCCAACCATTTATTTAGTTAATATTATTGTGTCTCTCAACACTCACACTTACTTTCTGGAAGAGTTTTCTGTTTCCTCGTCTTTAATTATATGAGGCAAACTACAGTATACATTTACTCAGCAGCCACATACTAAAGCTCCAGTTGTCAGTCCCCTGGCCAGAGCCAGAGACCATTATCTGTCCAAAATGACCAGGATCATTGTCAAGTATCATTACCGGGTTATAATCCATTGAAGGACCCAAACAGGTCTTCACCAATATGTACCATCAATTCAGTAGAAAAAGGAGGAAATGTGTCCTGTGATCATAACAAGCCATGATTCATATTGTAACAACCACTGTTAGAGTAATTTTAACGATTATAGTGTGAGAACAGAAACAAGGCACCATAACAAACATGGCTGCTACAGAAATAAATGAACACGGGGCCAGAAGTGTTTGCATGCACTATCCTCCAATATCACTGGTCAATACTGGATGTAGAGACTACATATACGCATGACACATATGTCCCATGTTAAGGGGGTCAATATTGAGCAGAATGTTAGAAACGCTAAAATGTGTAGTAGGTTCATTATGTATGTTACAAATATCTTACCCTTTAAAATCTGTTATAGAGAGCTGACTGTTCAAAACTCAGCAGAGGACTCGGCTCCTGTGGAAAATAGTTGCAGAAACTGATCTCACGAGGGTCTGATTCACCAAGTTCAAATGGTGATATCCTGTTGCTATATCAGCTTTGCACTGCGAATCAGGAGTTTCAATATATAAAATATTGAGCCAATGGAAAATAAGACATATCTGCTGTCTATATATAAGAGTTTTGCCTGAGGTACTGTAACAAGGCATAGGAACATCTTCAACTGCTATACCACAAGTCAAAAGGTTGGACTTACCTTTTCCTTCAGCGTTTTCAACATTTTATATTATATTTTTAACTTGTCCAAAAGCTATATTTATCTTTGTACCAATTAATGCAGTTTCAGATTTCTGAGGTATTCACTTGGAACAGTTTTCAATTCACAGTTATCTGTTTTGCAACAGTTTCCTGAACTTTATACTTCTTCATATTTGTTTGAAGACAAAATCATTAAATATAACATTGAAAAGCAAATTACAACACAATTGTATTAGGAAGTACAATTGTAATAAAAATAGAGAAATGAAAGTTCTCTTTAATAAACACCAAAATGATTTGTCCTACAAAAACTAACAAGTTAATAGTGTGGTTTATTAAATATCAGATCTCTCTCATCTAAATCCTTGTTAATAAATGACTTGATAAGTTACCATCACATAGATCCGTTCTGTCTCACTGAAACCTGGCTGCAGCAGGATGAATTTGTTAGTTTTAATGAGTCAACTCTAATGAGTCACATCAACTATCATGTTCCTAGTACGGGTAGAGGTGGAGGAGTAGCAGAAATTTATAATTCAGATTTATTAATTACTCCTAAACCTAAACATAGTTCTAACTCATTTGAGACCCTCACTTTGATCCTTTCTCACCCAGACTCTAAAACCCAGTAGCCAGTTTTTGTATTGCTTATCGTCCTCCTGCTCCATACTCAGAGTTCTTAACAGAATTCTCCGAATTCTTATTTGTATTAGTTCTTAGGAAAGATAAAGTCATTGTAGTGGGAAACTTTAACGTTCATGTAGATGTTGACAGTAACTGTTTCAGCACTGCTTTTAACTTATTGTTAGACACTATTGGTTTTACTCAGCATGTAAATGAACACACTCATCGTTTTAATTATACCCTCGATCTTGATGAAATCTCGATCTAGGTTGAAATTGATAATTGATAGTTCTTCCCAAAACCCTCTTTTGAATTTAAAATAATTGACCTTACAGCAGCTGGAAAGAAATCTTACTATAGCAGATGTTTATCTGATGAAGCTGTTGCCAGATTCAAGCAGATGATGACATCATCTTTTGCCTCATGTAGCTACACAGAGGAAAACAGTCACCTTAACCCTTATGAACAGGTGGACTATCTTGAAGATGAAGCTTCAGCTAATCTGCAGATAATGTTAGGCGCAGTGGCTCCTCTGAAGAATAAGGCAGTGAATTTAAGCAGGTTAGTGCCATGGTTTAATTCAGAGATCCTAATGCACAGGAAAACATACAGTATTTCTAAAAAAATAAAAGAGAGAGGTATATGTATATGTATTATATGTATGTGTGTGTGTGTGTATCCATCCATCCATCCATTTTCTTAACCGCTTACTCCCTAGTGCGGGGTCACGGGGGTGCTGGAGCCTATCCCAGCTGGCTACGGGCGAGAGGCAGGGTACACTCTGGATGGGTCGCCAGTCCATCGCAGGGCAACACATAGACACACAACCATTCACACACACACTCACACCTACGGGCAATGGAGAGAAGCCAATCAACCTAATGCACGTCTTTGGACCGTGGGAGGAAGCCGGAGAACCCGGAGAGAACCCACGCAAACACGGGGAGAACGTGCAAACTCCACACAGAAAGGCACCAGGTCCGCCTCCGGGAATCGAACCCAGAACCTTCTTGCTGTGAGGCGACAGTATATATATATATATATATATATATATATATATATATATATATATATATATATATATATATATATATATATATATATTGCCTTTCTGTGTGGAGTTTGCACGTTCTCCCCGTGTTTGCGTGGGATATATATATATATATATATCTCATATATATGTGATATCTCATATATATATATATATATATATATATATATATATATATATATATATATATATATATATATATATATATATATATATATATATATATATATGAGACCCTTGAGAACTAGCCAACTACAAGCCTATTTCAAATTTACCCTTTAGGTCTAAGATTCTTCAAAAAAATCATAGCTAAACTCTTACCACCTAAGTAGAAATAACATGTACTGTAATGTGAAAATCTTCAATTAGGATTTAGAAAACATCATAGCACAGGAACCACCTACTTTCATCTTAGAAATATAGCTAAAATTGAAACTGGTGCATGTATTTGTTACCTATAGGCTGACCACTGTAACTCCTTGCTTGTACAATGTTCTAACAGCTTCTTAAAAAGCCTTCAGCTAATTCAAAATGCTGCAGCCAGAGTTCTGACTGGACTTAGAAAGAGAGATCACATTTCTCCTACATTAGCTTCTCTGCACTGGCTGCCTGTGATATGTAGGATAGAATTTAAAATTCTCCTACTCACCTACAAAGTTCTTAATGATAAAGCTCCTTCTTATCTTAACGCCCTCATAGTTCCTTATGCTCCCAGCAGAACAAAAAGTGCTGATACCCCAGCAGACATAGACTGCGGGGGACTTAATTTATACACTGAGCTCCTCTTTTTCTGTCTCTATCCAATAACCCATCATTGTTCCATGTTTAGCTAACCTTGTCTCTACCTTGGGTAGCCTTGGGTACTACCAGAGCGCAGAAATCCAACCAGACACAGTTAGAAATAGTTTGGACTGTTGAGTTCAGGCAAATTAACCATCTTGATGATGTACTGTACGATCATCCAATCAAATGAGCATTGGTGAAATTAGGAGCACCAAAAGGCCACAACATCTGGTCAAATCAAAAACACCATCTAGTCAGCAAAACAACACAAAGAGGACACAAGGTTAAAAAAGTTCTACAGTAAATCCAGAATATCACATTATTATTAGAGCTGCATGTAAACATTATTAAGAAAAGGCTGCATTCAGATCAAACCTATGGTAGGGTCGAAGTCTCTCCAGGGTGATACCTTTTGCTTTCTTCACAGAGGGCCTCTGAACTGCTCTGAATGTGGCTCCTGACCACACAGCTAAATAAACTCCTCATCCACAATAAGGCGGTGGCTCCAGGGGGAAAGTTCAATTACTAATTTCCTGGAGGAAAAAAACTCAGTGGAGTTTGGAATTTTTCCTGCTCTAGGAAACCAACAATGGGTTTGTACGACTGAAACTTCTTCCTGAGGTGAGTCAGCCAAGTGTCACAGCAAAGCCAAGCTGCATTTTAACACCCTCACATTACACACTCAGAAAACCTGCATTTAGACCAGTTCTTCCTCTGAATCTATTCTGAGCAAAGTGACCTTTTCCATGTACTGACCTTTATGAGAAACACAGCAGCTGTGAAGTGTTGACAAGCAGGTTCAGTTATGATTAAACTTTGTTGGAGATAGGTCTGACACTGATGAGGACACATCAGTTTTCATTATGTTTGAAGCGAGTGCAGGACTTTTTAAAAGCTGCATTAAAGACAGATGACAGTGAAAAGCAAAAAAATGACAGAATGTTCAGATACATGTTTGATAACAGAAAAGACAACGTTTTAGGTACAGTCCATTCATCACATGCACATTCATGGACTCACAATAGTGTTGTATCTGTCACTGCATGTAAAATGCCTTTATTTATTATTGTTAATTGTTATGTTCTGTCCTTTGGATTCATTCTCCACAGTCATGTTCATTTGTTGCATGTCTGTCAGCTGTTACTTATCCTGTAGACAGTCTTTGACTACAACATGTGGAGCAGTGTTATGGCCTAATTGACTCACTGTAACTATTCTTGTCTGCTTTTTGCCATTAGCAAACAACTAAGCTACTGGAACAGTAGACATAAGGACGCAGGCGCATCTGGAGACATTTGTCTTGGCCCTGCAGGGACCCCTGTGAACAGAACTCCCACTCTAACTTCACTTGTGTATGTGTGGGCCTTCTCTGTCAGTGGACAGAGTGGATGTGACAGAACCCAGCCTTGAGAGAAACTAAGCAAGCAACACATCTTTAGACTCATCTTGATTTAGTGCTTCAGCCTAAAGATCAACATTTGTGTTGGGGGTTGCATCAAAGCATTGCACCTACTGTAAAGCGCAAATCATTTTCCAGTGATATTACTGTTGGTTCCCACTAGCAAATGCAGATTTGCCTAATATTAAAGGCTTTGGAAAATAATCTCACCCAAATAACATCTGACATGAGTGAATAATGAGAATAATAATTTTATTTACAACTAATCTTGTCTAGTTTATTCTGAATGAAACCTATGGTCATCTAAGAGAAGGAAAATACAATTAATAATATAATCATCTCTGACTGCTTTATCAACATTTTTGCTGTTATTACTAAGTAGGAGAGTAAACGTTGGTGTTGGTGTGCTTTTGGTTGCACATTTACCATATTCACTCCTTTATAGAAACAGACCACTGATTAATAAAATGGTCTGTATGATGCATTTAGGAATCATACTCAGCTTTGCACTTATTTTTAGGCTTAGACTAATGGTGCCAAAATAATTCCATCAAGATGCTGGATGATTGTAGCAATCAGTCATCATTGTGAGGGTGCTGATATTCTCCTTCAAGCGCTGTCATAGGGGTCAATTCCCTCAGAACTTTTTTGCTAATGGACGTCTGCGCCTCATCGCTGAAAACGGTTTTCACAATTTCAAATCAGGGCTGTAAAAAAAGGATGCATAAAACATAATATTGTCACAATGTACAGAACACTGTGCCTAAGAGAGTATTACCTAATACAACTCAGTGATAAGGATTCCGTTCAGAGTTTTTACTTGAAGTTGTTTCAGCTTTAGCTTGCAGGCTTTTGTTAAAGATTACACCTTCACGTGGTTTAGCAGGTGCTGGTTGTTTACATTAAGCCTCAAATAAACTACATTTGGTAACAGACTTGAAATGATATAGCTTCAGATATGATGCACACAAATGGGTTTCAGGCATCCAGAAATAATTCAAGTCATTACCATAAACAACAAACCACAGGAATAAACCCAAGGAAGCTTCACAACATCAGGATCAAAGTGGGTATTTTAAGGTAGCTGCATCAAGAGATTTCCCTGTAGCCAGCACCTCATCCTTCAGCTACAGTAAAGAAATAAACGGCTCGGGCCACAAAAAGATCAATATTTGATATGTCTGACGGGCTCTGACTCTGTAAAGTGTTTCATTTCCTGCACTACATGAATGGCATAGTACATTAAAGGCCAGTGAAAGTTTACCTGCAGAAACAAGTCAAGGTTCGTGATTTGTGCTGTGATTTTGGAGTTAATAAAGCAGAAACAATGTTTAAATCACTTTATACATATAAACCAAGTGCTATGCTTACTGTACTATAATGTCTGGAGTAGACTGCTGCTCAGTCTAACCAGAACCAGAGGGTTAGAAATTAAGAGACTAGGGGAGGGAAGCCTGGGATGAGCTTGGTGGATGGACTCACAGGAAATGTGATTAGCATCCATCAATGTCTGTTCTTCTCAGACAGCAAGTTGGCTGTGACAGATGAAGACAAAAATCAGTGGTGAAACAAAGCATGGTGAAAGAAAAAAGACTGAGAGGGAAGACGATGAGCACACACGAGAAAGGTGGGACATCAAGCTAAAAGCTTGACATGACAATGGGAACATGCTGTGTATGACAGAGTTTACCTAGAGAAGAGTTGGCATTAAAACCTGTTGACTACACAGTGCAGCTGACCAATTATGACACATTCACACATCTTGAGCACACAGAGAAAAACAAAAGCATAGTGAGGATGTATGAGAGATAGTGGAGCATAGCCCATGGCTCATGGTTCACTCCAATAGAATGAACCTTTGTTAGGGCCAGTGTGTCTAAGAAGCATCGGACCTCACAACGAGGGTTCTGGCTTTCTGAAGGTTATTAAAGACAAAGCAGTATGAGCCCTACAGTTATATTTCTGCTCTGCTGCTGTTCAAGCCAAAATCAAATTCAAGTCAGTTACTGCAAGTCAGTAAACGTATGTTTGAACGTATGAAAACCTAGCTACGGTTCCATTTCTCACTATCTCCAAAGTGCAACAGCCTTTTTCCATAGTAAAGCCACCTTGCTTTTTGTCTTACAGGCTTATATCGTACGGAGCTTAAAAGAAGACAAAGTTAATGGAATCTGATTAAATTATATTAAAGACATAGGTTTGGCTGATGCGAGATGCTGCAATTTCAATACTGATGGTAGTGATTGAGGGAAGATAAGTAATTGAAATGAACTGGATCATGAGTGTGAAGGAACCTAAAAATACATTTGTCATGTTCTAGCTAACGATGGTACAGTGGCTGCTGTGGCCCACACTTTGTAGTCTGTAGCTTCTGCCTTGCAGGAGTCACCCTTCAGGTCTGTATCTGAGCTCCTGCACAAAGAGCTACACCAGGCAGCCATTAATGCTGAAATTACACACTGGATTTCCTCACTGGCCTCATTTTTCTAGCCAGAGAGGCTTTTGCAGCCTACTGCTGGTGAGTGGGATAAAGCGGATAAAGAATTAGTGACAATAAACTAAAACAGTGCATGTAAACCATCTCTTTGTTGGGGATGCTTCTTTTAATCTGGAGATCTGAGACAGAAGCTAAATAAATACTGAGACAAATGCAAATTTGCTTGATTATGCAAAAAGCAGACAGAACCTTATTGCGTTAGTTCTGTCCCTCTGTGCAAACAAAATGTAGAGCTTTTTTCACATTACATTATGTATTTGCTTCAAGGTGAACACAGAGTTTTACTGAATGGTTGTGAACATGCATAGGTCTGTTCTGTAACTGTCCTAATTTAAAGCTTTCTGTACCTTGGATTCTGGCTTTCACCAAGTAGAGTCCATGGACTGAAGGTAAACTGTGCAACTAAAAGACTACAGAAGAGCACAAAGCACCACAAAGAAGGAGATTCTGTTATGTTCTCACTGCAGACTTTTTTCATTCTGACACTATAAAATACAAATGATATCCTTTTTGTCATGTTACCATTACCAGGAACCCGTATGAAGCTAAAGTACATAGGTACTGTAGTTTATAGTAAAAGTGATGAAGACTGAATCCCGACTGGCTTTGCACAGAGTACTAGTATTGTAATGAGCCCAAATAAATCTAATTAGTTTTAATGTGAATGATCTTTATGGAAGAAGCTTCCAGGCTGATAGTGTAGAAGGAAATAAATAATGTACTTGAGAAGCTATTTACTGCACACTGCAGCCTTGGCAAACCATCCACACACATAAATAGCCTTTCAGGCCGCGAGGATAAGATAATGCAGTCTACTCAGAGGCTGAACAGAGAAAACAGCCTCCAACTAAGAGCTAACCAGAACCAATAAAACACAAGAGTCCTGCCAATTCTTTACCGAGGTGGATAATGTAGGCACGTTGTCTCATGCAGATAAAAAAGTGACAGCTGCAAAGGCCCCTAAAATGAATGGAACTCATCAAGGACGGAAAGAACCTGATTCAGCTACAATACACTGACGTCCTGGTTTAAGTGTGGAAGCCTTGGAGAAGCACGGCAGTGATTCCTTTGAAGGTGTTGTATGAAGAAGCTTCAGTCAAACTGGAACACAAGTGGAGGCAGCCGAGCCATCAGCCCTTAATGCTGTGTGTCAGCTCATGAACTTACTCAGTGATGTGACTTAACAAGACGTGAGGCAGGGCAATAAATGTCTTTATAGTTACGATACACAGGCTAGCACTCCTCTGTAAAGAGGTCTCATGTAAAATTGTGAACAAACTTAATTACATACTTGTCACTTCAATTCTTCATCAAACAAGATCACTGTAGATTAATCTCCATGTGCAACATTTAAAAAAGGTCCATTTATAAAAGAAGAGCAAAGCACACATACCTTTCTTTGGAAAGGACTTAGCAGCTGGTTGCTAACTTACATGGTGCTCTTCTAGCTGCCTAAATTTCTAAAGTTTGATAGAAGTTTGGCCACTGAGGGAGCATTCCCTGCATCAGTAATAATCACCTGACAAATAAAGCAAAGAGCAACTAACTTCAGTGCACATCTGCTTTTTAACGTGGCCTAAACACTGTCGACGCCACGCTGGTGCCGTCAACATTTATTTTTACATTAGACTGTAGGACCTACTTTTTTGTATATGATTGCTGTTTGTTTGCTGTAGAATAACAAAAAGTCAATTAATTATTACCCCAAAGACTATTTACATATGAAATAAGACCCTGTTAGAGCTTGCAGACAGGCATTTTCACATTTCTTTAGTTCAGATATTCTTATTTAAGTAAGAATATCTGAGCTAATGTGCCAACGTATTGACCAGGGTGTTTTATGTTAGAAGCCTTTGGTTCACACAACAGTTAAGAAGACACAGACTTCAACGTCAAAGGCAAACTTAAAACAGTAGAACTGTTGCTGGTTAGATGAAGATAAAAATAGAACCTGTGTCATGGAAAGGAAAGAACAACGGGTTTTCTTTTTACTAAGCTGAATACTTAGCATGTTTAGCCAATAGAGGTAAAGTCCCTGGATCTGGGGGAACGCGCCTGCAGAGTGGACACCACACCGCAGAAAACCTTCGGGGGATAACTTCAGGCTCCAAGGCCCACGGCGTCCCCCGACCAGCAGATAAAGCATTGACGATAGGAGAATACAGACAATTAGGCACCATTAAACACTGAAAGCACCAGAGCCCAGGAGTTTATATTGTGGCTGTGTCTTCCAAACCAGGCCATAACCATAACACAATGCATTTAATGGGCCTAAATCCCGAACAAGGCACAGGAGATCACAGGAGGGAGATTTACCAACTGACGAAAGACAACATCAACCTTATCCAACACACATCTCGTCTGAACGATTACTAGTGATTTACAATAGTGAGGGTGTATTAACTTTTCTTTAGCTTCTTCTCTTTGGACTAAAGCAGAGGAAAGTATAAAAACAGTACAAAAGTTAGATAACTTTGCATAACGTTGGTTTGGCACTAAGAGAACAGCAAATCCACTGATATGTATAACAATCATAACTCTGAACCTGATCTGATCGCAATCCCTCCATCCTGTTAAAAGACTTATTTGAATAGTACAAACTGGCAGAAAAATTACTACAGAAATAAATTCCACTATGATGATTGTAGTAGATGCAGAATATGTGCATGTGTCTTTATGGTCTTTCTCTGCTGCATTACTGTGCTTTTCTTTAATCTTTTTCTGCCCAGAATAAAATTTCTCACATTCACTTGAAGAGTTTAGCGAGTTATGAAGGTTCTGGGGAACTTGTGTGCACGCCTGCTCTTCTTTACATTTCCTCCAGCATTTGATGACTTCAGAGAAGCCATAATAAACAAAGATAGGTCTCCTCTTGTTTCCAGCACTTCCCCCCAGACCTCTGTGGGATGCTGCACAGGAACAGATCCGACACCAAAGCAAAACCTCTCACCAGAGTGGCCTGCAAATGCCAGCCCTGCAGATCAGTGAGCTCCTCATCTCTTGAATGACCTGCTGGTCCTGCTTTGAACCTTCAATCCCCTTCTCTAGGTGAGGCTCAGTAGTCAGTGCACTGTTCTATTGTGTGTTGTCAATCTTCACAATCTGACAGGCTTCCTTTTAATGTAGATTTGAACAGCAGACTATGTTTGTTACTATTACAGCATAAAGCATCGTAAAGGCTCAGCAGTCAGTGCACCGCTTTATTGTATGTTGTCAATCCTCACATTCTGACAAGTCCCTTTTTAATGTAGATTTCAACAGCAGACCACGTTCCTTACTGTTACAGCACAGAGCATCGTAAAGATATCTAAGTAAAGGAATTATTCCACCACGTCCGGTGAATCATGCAGACATGTGCTTTAACTCTCAGCCTGTGGTAACGGGGTAGCAGAGGTGGATGGCAGACAGGTATCAACATACTGCATTAATGTTCTAGTGTCTGACTCTTCCTCTCTCCTGCTGTAACTACACCAAGTAGCTTCTTAATGGATGTCTCATAGCTGAGCAGCCACTGCAATTAATTGGTTTCAAAGACTTACTCGGCATCTGTCAGCAAGCGAGTGATTTTAGCGTCTTAGCAAAGTGAGGCTTCTATTTCTAAGAGTATATATTGTTCTAGACCAGTGCAAATAGGTAAGTCATGATCCAAATAAGCCGCCACAGGCTTTACTCATGCACAGAGCAGTAGGTGGACGGGTTCACCCCTAAGCGTGCTGTTGAGGTGACCTTTTGAAATAACTTCTGGCCACCAGAAGGCAGAGTTTAACAGCTTTGATTTCTGCAGCAAATTAAGTCATCTGCTATGAATATGTCTAGAACCATTTAACGCTCATCAAAAATGAATAAAAAAGCTCACATCTTTCACATATGAGGTATAGAGGATGTAAAGAAGATCATGGTCACACACTGCACATGGAGTTTTGCAGGAGGTAGGTTTTGTTCTCACTCCTACACAAAAGCAATAAGTTAAAAGCTTTAGGATCTCAACACCTGGAAATGAGCCACTGTGTGTGCATCTGAGAGTCAGGTCATCCTGCTTCTGAACAGTTTCAAAGAGGATGTCTAGAAAACGTGTATTCAACATTAGCCCGCAGGTCAGCTGGGCCCAGATTTGATTTAGTAAGTGAGCTGTGCATGCACAGAATTGCTAAACTGGACCCATTCAGAATTCTGCTGTGTTAAATCTACAACTTTCCACTACATCCATTGTTGCATTTTACACAAGCCATAAAACCTCCAGTAGAACAATGAAAGTCAACTGTATCTGTGGCGTCATTAGTAACTCTTAATTCATTAATCTGCATAGTAAAGCTGCACACATTGAAAGCATTGTTTATGTATTTAAATGTTATATGTTTTGTTAAAACCTGATATTATGTAAGTAAAATACTAAATCATACAATTTAGATTAGAATATGCTCTAGATCAGAACAAAGTTCTCTAACAGGCTGGATTAATGAAGAAAACAGACAGAGGTAAACACAGGGACGTAACCAGAGCGATTCGTATTATTTCAGTTATACTGAGCAAAGTAGTTTATTGTGTGTGGATGCAATGCAGAATATGGCGCACCAAGATGATGTTTTGTGGTGGAGGAGGGGGATAACCATGAAGGTGAGTTCAGGTAAACGACGACGCTACTGACCCATTGCTAGCAGGGAGAGCAGCAAGTAGAGGCTGGTGACTCCCGAGTAAATGGACTTGAACTGTCCTCCTGGGCCAGAAATAAACTTTAAACTTACTAGAAAAATACAGTGCTTTAGCTCTTTACTTAAGATGGGCTTCCATCTTGAGGTTGGTAAAATAAGGCTGGATGTCTGATGACTCAGAGCAGGCAATCTGGGCACTGGACTGAAAAAGGCCTGAGGGTGTTGTACAGACACCAGAGCATGAACACAGGTGACAGCAAGGAGCAGAAGAGTGAGACAGGGTGAGCGGTGACATGCTAGAAACTGAAATGGCCTGTCAAAATCAATATGCATGGCAGAGGTGTAAGTGCAGATCATCCAGCCAATTAGGCAAAAACTTAAAGTAACTGTTTATTTATTTCTAATGAAGCAACCTTGTTTCTTGTCAGACGGCTCAATCAAATGCTGAAATAATCAACAGAATACTGCACTAACATGACCAATAGGCGCAGTCCTACTGGGTTCAGACAAAAGAAATGCAATAACGTGAAAGACAAGGAGCACACTGAGCCAAAGATAGACCACATTAAATCAATTCACCAGCTATGCTTTGCCTCCAATGAGGGGGAGTCTAAGCTGTAATGTAATGAGACTGAATGAGCTTCCTTCTGCTCATTTCCCTCTTCCTGGCTTTCGTTGTCTCAGTTGTGATTTACTCACAAGATCAATTTGACCTATACTGGCTGTCAAAGGCATTTCCTCCAAATGTCAATGTGCAACAGATGGTTATGAATACAAACAGTTTTTGGTCTACACAGACATTGGTTCGAACAGTCAGTAGTTTGAGCTTGGAGACAACCTCCTAACTCGGTTGGCAAGGATCCTATCCCAGTGATCTGTGGAGAATCATGAACTTGTTTTAAACACAAACACTGAACTTAAACTCCCATCATACATGCCACTGGACCTTGACTTTGTTGTCCTTTAAAACATTACGACTATGATTTTGGTCATTGTGAGACATGTAATAATCAGCAGGTCAGCAATGCTGCATACAGTATAATAGTATGATATATTTTTATATAATACTTTATAGCTCTAAAATACTGTGAGAATCACCTGGAAAACCGAATGAGAAAGCTGGGAACAGACTACAGCCTCAAAGACGAGTAGGTTCCTTACACAAGTGGTCCCCAGCCCCTAGGTTGTGGGTCAGTTGGTACCGGGCCACACAAAACAAATACATAACTTACATTATTTTTATTGTATTCATTATCTGATTCTGTACAATGTTTTAATTGGAAGATTTCTGAACTCTCTTCGGTAGATCTACAGTATGACTGACTCTTCACACATGTCAAGATGCTTGCCTCAGCCAGTAACAGGCAATACATTATTGCTAAAATTTGCGCAGGATAAACACACCAGTGAGGAGACAGAATGAATGCCTACAGTTACAAAGAAAAAGAAAGCTGCATTTAAGAGATAATACCAGGAGTCCTACTTGGACCAGGGACTCTCTGCATAATATGCAGTAACCATCTCTCTAACAAGGTAATGAAGCCTTCTAAACTGCTTCACCAATTGGGAGACCAAGCATTCTGCATGTTACACAATGTTACGGGGATGCTTCTAATAAAGTTAGATACACAGTGGATTCACATTTATTATTATTATATTTAGAAAATACCAGTTTGTATGCCAGTCGTGTCATTTTAATTAGTTGTATATTTTTACCGTACTGTAAAGACCGGTTCATGAAAAGTACTGTGGTCCGTGGCCCGAAACGGTTTGGGGACTGCTTGGGGACCCTACACAAATAAAATGTTTGATAGAAAAAAATAAGTTATGAAAAGAATTGAAGCATCTGTTGCTCAATTTTACATTTCACACTCTCCATTTCCAGGTACATCTTTATGTTGTTCATGTAGGGTTTAATGATTCACTGTCCTCCCACTTTCACTCTTTTCCCTTTACCCACTTTTACTTTCATCATTTTCTGTTCTTCCTTATATAATCACCCAGCGGTGTAGACTTTCAGCAGATAAACATAAACAGATGATTCACATGTACAGTAATACTGTACTGTAATACTGTAAGCACACAACACACAACTCAAAACTACCAAACACCTAAACATTGTCACACACACACACACACACACACACACACACACACACACACACACACACACACACACACACACACACAAGACTAGTAACCATTAAGTTCAGTTATACCATCACTATGGTTTATAACTTAAAATATACGAAAAATCAATTAGAAGGACATTAAAAATTAAAGTATTTAACCATTGGAACACCCTGCCAGCGGATACAAGAAACTATAGACTAAACTCTGGCACCAGTTCCCCACATGCTTTATCACTAGAACTACTGGGTTTTCTAAATATACCCATTCCTACTAGAAGGTGGTCAAATGATCTGCTCGGCTAGCTGAGACCCTGAATCATCTGTGAACAGCTGCCTTTGTTAGGTAAAGAGGGCCATCAGTGACGCACTCTAGGTGGTGGGTTGCGTGGGCTTGCTGACCCTGCTCCTGTCTGCAAGGCTGCACAGTTCCTATGAGTCTATGAGTGACATCCACTGTTACAATGTTCCACCGCTATGTGCTTGGATTTACAACATGAAAGGATGTGCAATAGGAGCAAAAAGCAATAAGAGACATCAACAATACAATAAGACAGTTTTAGATCCTTCTCAGATGTGGCGAAGTTCTGTTTCGGAATATACCTTGCAGGCAGCAGCAGGGTCAGCAAGCCCATCCGTCCCACCCCACAGAGTGCGTCGGTGATGGCCCTCTTTACGTAACAAAAGCGGCTCTTGGCAGGGTGCCAGCTGGAGCGTGGCGGACAAGTGATCACCCAGCCGTAGTTAGGGGTATATGTAAAGGTGTACGTCCCTTAGTAGTTCTAGTGTTATTAGCCAGTTACAGGGTGCTACTGTACAAAGGGTTCGCATTCCTGATAAACAAAGGAAGGAAGGTATATAATTATTAATATACGACTTTTCTCTCTTTCTCACCTTCCTTACATCACTGTCTGCTCACACTTGTTCTAAATTTAGAATAGGAGGGGACTTTAATTTAGTACAAACCCAGAGTTGGAGGCTAAGAAGAGCTGTGAACACCAGGAATCACCAGCAATCGATCAGCACCTTGAACGGTATGTGGATGTTTGTGGACTCTATAACGCCTGCCATTCTTTTCACCCTACCTCCAGTTAAAACCTCGAGTTCACAACTCTTACTCTTGCCGTATAGATTACATTTTAGTAAATAATTCGGTCCTAATAGACGTCTCTGACGCCAGTATTTATTTTATCACACTTAGTGATCATGCATCAGTTTCTGTTTCCTTGACTAAGACAGTCAAACCATCTAGCAGGTACTGATAGTTTAATACTTTGCATCATTACTTAACCATCAAGACCTTATCAGTTATGTTTGTGTGTATGTGTAAAGAGAGTGTGCAATCTTTATGTAAATAAACAACCAGGAACTTGGGAGCCTGGAAAGTTATACTGTAGATTTTAGAATTATTCCATAACCATCATACAAGAAAATAGAATATGTTAACATAAATTAAGTGTTTAGAGATTTAGTACACCGCTTCTTCAGACAATGACATTTTGGAAGACCTGAGGAATCTAAAACATTATACAGTGTAATTAACAGAATGACTCTGTTTAGTAGGGCTGTCACTAACAATTATTTTGATAGTCGATTAATCTGTTGATTTTAATTAAAGAAACAGATGAAAAAACTATTTGATGTTTTACTTCTTATAAATTCTTTATTAGGTGGAACTATATTTTCATTTTGATTCTTTAAATTTCAAATAAAACCCAAAATCCAGTGTTTGAGTAATAAGACTTCAATATCTAAAATATAAACTAACAAAGCAACACATAAAGTTTTGTTCCGTTGTGAAGCTCTGCAGCAGCTCCAGTCAAACTGACTGTGGAAAAAAAACTTACTCAGACAAGGAGGCCCCCTAATTGAACAGTCTAGTTCCAGCCCTACAGTTTAATGTAGAGCAAATGTGGCTTTGTCAAGCATTTAAAAAAATTTTGGAAAAACAAAGCATCCATTCAATAATTACTTATTAAGGGGGGACATCATTCATGATCCCTATGAAGTAAACAATACTTTTTATTTACTTTTTATTAAATCTTATGTACATCAAATATAAATCCATCCATCTTAGCCAGAGACATGTTTCTAAATAAACTCTGAAAAATCAAACCTCAACTCTGGACTCATCGCTGTCTCTGACTGAACTACACAAAGCTCAGATGCCAAATAAAAAAGCTCTAGGGACAGATGGCTTCCCAGCTGGGTTCTATATGGAATTCTGGAACATGCTGGCACTCAGCTTTTCCAAAATGATAGTTCAAGTTAAAGAACAAGTAATGAATTAAAAGGTAGACAGTCAATAACTAATATGTACAGACTAATAAACTTGATTATGTCACCATCCATGAAGTTGTTGACAGAGTAAACTGGACATTACTATCAGCCACACTGCATACATTAGGTTTTGTAAACACCTTCATAGACTGATTGGAATACTATCACTGTTCAGCAAATGCAACAGTTAGAACAAAGACTCAAATGTCTTTATTCAGTGAAACACTATATAAAACAATTGGACAACATAAGTAAAAGTAACTGGAAAAGCAACAGAAAGTCATAGAATGAGTTTATATGCTGATGATGTATTATTGCTTTCTATCAACTGGACAAAATCTACTGTGTCTCTGTTCTGAACCTTACCTAACTTTGAGCTCCAGAACACATCTTTCACCACTGGTCAGGGAACATAAGATACTTGGGCATTAAATGGTCCTCTAGACCATGAGTATCAAACTTTGGCCACTCTCTTTCTGGTTTTCCAACTCTGCGCCCCAGCAATTACTGATTAGCTACATCCGGTGTTAAGTCAATTAACAAATGGATAAGCCAACTGACGCCTGATCCAAGCGATCAGCAGGGAGAGTTGGAAAACCAGCATTGACGCGAGTGCTTGAGGACTAAGTTTGATACCTGTGATGTAGATTGTCACATGACCCTGGCCGTTTTGCACAGTGGTTAGCATGGTGCGCTCCTGTCACCCAAGTCAATCCCCACAGACAGGGGTTGCATCAGGAAGGGCATCCCCTGACGAAACTGAAAGGAGTTAGGATGTAGACTATCACATCGCAGAACAAAACTGCAAGAGTCTGAAGAATTGCCCCCACATAGAAATGATGACCTTACGAAAACTACATGTTGTGTGTGATTCCAACCCAGTCAGGTTTACGACATTAGACGCATACATCTCAAAGATTTTTATGAAGAAACAAGCCTCCACGAATCATCTTCAAAACATACCAAACACTGTGGTGGCCAGGAACTACACAATCTATATTGCTACAAACACACTGAAACGCATCCACAGATGGTTTAAATCCAGTCGAGCAGATTCCTGCTTTTTGATTCTTCCTATTTGTCACCTTGGCTTTTACAAATGGCACTGTTCATGCACCAATGCCTCTATCACCCTTTCGGTGAATGATGTGGTTTTGCTGTTTTACTAACTCAAGAGAGGCACATACTACACCAGAACCGATATGCAACCCTAATTAAAATGCCCTCCACTCAACCTGTCCAAGCCCAAGGCTGGCATTACAAATCTTCATAACGGACCACATTAAAACCAAATACAAATAATGAATCAAGACAAGTAAATTATTTATACTGGTGTACATCACAAAACAGCTATTAGCCCAGTACATGCTGCTGCTAAAGTCTGACAGAAAAAAAAAAGATAAAGATCCCTCATAACTCCAGAAGAGGCCAAATCAGCAATCAAAACATTTATGCTGCAGAGATCCAAAAAAGACTTCGGTTCACGCTGTTTTTCTCTCCTAGAGTTTGTCTGTCTTTGTTTAACAGACCCATCAAAAATTACTTTACAAGCTAAGCATCCACTAAATGACTAGGAAGCCGTTTAATGCTTCTATGAATATGAACTCATAATGAAAAGCTCAGAAAATACAACTGTCCTCCAGCTTTCATGACATTTATTAGTCATATAACCACATGTCTCGTTTATGCTTATGTGTACCGACATGAGTAAAGCGGAGCGTATAATGGATTTGTTTCTGCCTATTCTTGTAAGTCCTTAGAATTGTTTAGTTTGTCTGTGTATATCTGCTGGCAGAGAAAAGGAAAATCCATATTTAGCACGTCACTGTGCATAGCTCGTAAATCAATAGGAATTACAGCAAACCCCTAAGATTTGGTCCAGCTGGTGTTTAAGCCATGTTCAGACATTATACAAGTAAAATATTGAAAGGGTACACATAGTATTTTCAGTAATCATTACTGCTGTACAGTCATTTAAAGCGAGCACCTTGTCAGTTTGCTCAATGTGTGTAATTAACAGCAAATTAACAGCTCAGTCTGTCACACATATCATATGACATCATATGTGGAGCCTTGCACACAGGATAAATGTATAAATTAAATGTTTTTTTTTCCTGTGGCATATTTGACCTCTGACCATAATTGCACTAGACCACTCAGTTCACACTGAATAAACAAGAACTTAAAAACAATGCATGTTATTTTACATTTAATCAGAATCATGGCACAATAAACATAGTCCGAGCTCAGATTAGGACTCAATGTGCAAAGCATACAGTACAAAGAAACATTAGACACAAACACCAAATGGTTTCCATTCTGGTTGGTGATGTGGCAGCCAGCAAACAGTAAGACGGCCTATTGATCAAAGTGGAACTTTTCATTAGGATCAGTATCTCATTGGGAAGGTTTATTTACCCTTCGTGATGTGGCCTACAACAGGAACAATATACATTACACACTCTGGATGTTTTTTCCCATGTAAGATTTGGTTGATGTATTTCTATTCCCTGAGCAGAATCAAAATTGAAATGTAAGCATTTAATGTTATGCAACAATGACCCACTTTACCAACTCCTTTTTTAAATTTGGAAATAAAATGTACCAAAGTCAATAATTAATTAAAATAGTTTTATTTTCAGTTTTATCTCGGTGCAGCAGTGAGGCTGCTAAAGTTACGGCACTAGGGCTGTAAGTAGACGGTAAGTACACTACAATCATGATGTCTACTCCAAACGTTTTCATTGCGTCTGATGTTACCAATTATGGAGTGACAGCTGCCTGGCAGTCCTCTTCACCGTTGCTGCCTCACAGGGACGTCGGCTTCTTCTGCTTGACTAGGGGGGGGGGGGTGTGGCTCTGCTACTGTACCAGTGGCCCATGACACCTGTGTGTGTAAACCTGATCTAACCTGCAAATGTGGAGATTTTTTTCCTACTAACACAATTAAAAGCTTTAAGCTTAAGTCTGCATTAAATAAATTCAAATCTATACAGTGAACCTATAAAGTGAAACTGCACAGACCCCTTCAGTCGAGTAGGAGCTCCCTCTGTGAGGCAGTAACAGTGAGAAGGACTGTCATAGAGCCATCACTCCATCGTTGGTATCAGACAGGATAGGAAACATTTAGTGTAGCTGTACAAACCTTCTACCACAGGGTGTTAGTGCTCCAGCTTTACTGCTTTACCTCACTGCTGCACTGAATCTCAGGAGAATTAGAAAGAACATTTTTATATTATTTTCTTTATTTTGCTACTATTTCACATTTTAAATAAAAAAGGATTTAAAACTTAATTGATGATAAGAATCAAAGTGAAGTTCCCTTTTCAACCATTAAGTGGTGCAGTATTGTGTATGAGGTGGCTACTCCGTCAGTAGACAACTGAAATCATTCGCACCCGTTTTCCACCATACACATAGTATTACATGGCCTTTTTGTTAACTGTGTTTATACGCTACAGAAAGAAGCACAAAGTGATACTTTCAGCTGCAACATCAAAGGGCTGAATGTGAATTATTACCTTTTAACTGCCTGGGACTTCAGAAATAAATAGGCAAGTCTATTTGTAGGTCGTAACACACTTCGAGAGTGACACATGATATAAACAACACAAAAATCTGCCTCTGCTTCACAAAGTAATGTGAAGTCAGGGGAAAGACAGTGACAGAGTGTAAAGGCAGTAGCACATAACACAGGAAAACCTCAGCTGTCTGATTTTCTAAAGCCCATGATTAATTGAGATGTATAATAACTGCTGGGAGGGATTAATTCATTCACAGAGATGATGAGAACAAAGGATTTGACATTTGTGAGTGTCATCCAATATCAATTATTTTGACTTGAGCAAGTCCCTAGTGTGGTTTTAGTGTGATGAGGATTAAAAATGAGCCAAAAATAAAATGTGCTGCAAACATCTTTCTACATTGTTTTTCCACAGGAGCTGGAACAGACAGTGGTTGATCAGCTGTTCATGTTTTCAACTTCACAGGAGACTGAAGTCACTGCAGCTCTCAACAAATGGCCCTAGGTGGAAAAATGATCATGTAGTAATAGAGGTTGGTGACAGTGAGCAACAGGGAGCAAGAGATGATAGTAATGATGTTATCATTCACTGAGTGATCTCACACTGACAGATGAAGTGTCTGTCGACGGTACAGACGGGGAAGTATAGGTGGTAAATGTGACGACAGACTGAGTTCATGTGCTGAGGAAGCAGAAGGACATTCAGCTGCCTGTCAATTTGGGCTTGAACATATATGAATTCAAGGGCAATTGTGTTTGTAGTGAGGTTAAGAGGAGACAACTGTACAATATTTGTTATTATGCAGTTTTAAAATAGCAAGTTCTGTAAGTTCTGTATATGCACATTGTTAGCTTTCTACCACTGCCATCTGCCATCTTGTTTCTGCCTGGGTATCACACGATCAACTAATTAACAGGCTATTATTATAATTCTCTGCTTAAAATATGAACCGCCAAAACTGAACTGAGACAGTAGAGCATGTCACACAGCTTAAGCTGCTACAGTCCCCACACAGATAACAACACCCGTCAGGGACATCTGATTCTGCTCAGTGGGCGACTGATTATGAGCAACACCCCCAATGATCAATTTCCTCTGGAACTTACCCCTCAGAACCTGTTCCAACGTACAGTATCTGCACCGAACGGCAAACGTAACCACAGAATATCCAGCAAAAGAAAAACAGAGGGTAATGTAAAGACAACTACTGTACCACTGGCAAGCCGGGGACTGCATTCAAGGCAGCAGAGAAATAAAGACAGTCCCAGAAACAAACAATAAAAATGATCTGAAATGTGTGTATTTGCAGCAGCAGCCCCCAAATTTTCTATTTGAAATGCAGTTAAGCCGATGTTTGTGGACACTGGTGATGCATTCTTTGAATTTCAGCTGTTACACTTTCTGCTAAATCTTATTCATCTCAGTGAAACACCAAATGGTAACAGTTGTTATTTAGCCTATGCCCTTTATCTAACTGGTCTCTGACCAGTATGAAGGTTATAACTGCAATTTGTCGAAGCCTTGCGGGGAATTCATGCTATTTTCACAGCGCAACGTGGGCCACTTGGAGGAACAACGTTCAGCCGCAGCTGCACGAGCGAAAAGCGCTTCTCCGAAAAACAGCGATCAGAAGAGTTGACTTCAGCATCACGAGCATGATTATTTCACAACTGTAGGAAATGATGACTCCTCTGTCATGATGGGAACCGTTAGACAGAAACTGCACTTAAGAAACTGCAATGACCGAAGTTGTTCCCAGCCATGATCGCTCCTTTGCGACCGGTCACGTCTGCTCACTGTGACGCCCGAGTGTCACCAACCTCAGCTTGTCTCTGGTGAATAACAAAGCGAAGCAGCTCAACATCCCCGTAACCCACATACTGCACACGGTTCTTCACGTGCCCCCAGACCAGAACCGAACCGAACCGCATCCCAGACTGTGCGCCCATGTAAACCCCAGCCCTACTCGAAGGACGGCACCGGGTTGGATTCGAAACGGACCATAGGGTTCTGCGGACGCGGCCGCGTCTTCGCTCCGTCCACCTTGCACGGACTTGAACGGCGCAACAAAGTTTCCCGTTGGGTCGGGAGTGAATTTTATCTCCAAGCACCGAACAAAACACGACACTAAGCAGAACGGAACCGGACTACGAGAACAACGTCAACTCGGAGTTTTAATTAAACGCAGTGAACATTTCGCACCGACGAGCGGGACGTGGCCGAAAGACGAACTCGGAGCGAACTCTCCCACCGGCAGCAAAGTAAGTAAAGTAGGACTTACTGTGGAGCAGCGGCCCGTAAGTGGGGTTAAGGCGAGCCCGCGGTCCTCGCGCTCCACAGTCCGAGCTCACATCCAGCAGTGTCGCTCCCTCTCCTCCTCCTCCTCCTCCTCCTCCTCGGCTCCCACCGCTGCTGGGTACGGTTGATGACGTCACGGACCTCTGTGGCGGCAACTTGAATAATACATGGAAAAGGAGGAGAGGCGCAGCGGAAGGGAGCGCGAGGCGGCCACCGCGCGTGCAGCGCTGACCGTCTAACGGTACATGCATGAAGTCAGAGTGGTATTCGCTTGGAACCATCAGCGCTATTATTAGTATCAGTGATGTACCAAGCCACACAGGCATTTTCATATCATCTTCATTTCATATTGTTTTATAAGTTGTTTTTTTGTCACAGCTTGATTGACTGGGTCTATTTCTACACATGATATTAAATCAGACGAAGCCTCTCTTTATTATAAATAAATAAATATTCAAGCATGTTCTAGATTAGCTGTGTCTAAAGTTACATTTGGTGGTTGGTTGCAGAGCTTGGCCTGATTTCCTTCTGTTTCCTCCCACAGCCAACACATGATGCTCTTAGGGTAATGACTGTTTGTTATCCCATCTCACATTCAGGGTCTACTGGACCCAGAACATTAAACAACTGTGGAACAAACCAGTGAACGTCCAATCAGTGAGCTGGACTACGCGTAATAAATGACTGTGGCTTATCTCACATCAATGAGGTGCATTGTGGGTATTGTAGGCACCTCGGGGAGCAATAGAGTAGAATAGAGTAGAATTAAAATACTATATCTCAGATTGTGTTGCATTAAAATAAATGAAAAGCTGAGTCCTGGAGCAGTTCTCTTTGTTAAGCGCTGGTGTTGTGATTATTTAACGAGGCGAGAGGACGGCTTCCTGAGGATTAGTGACACACTGCAATGACATTTAAATATGAATCCACTTCTCAGGGCTTCAAAGCAGAATGATTCCCGCAACCAAATCCAAATAGGTCATTGGCTGCATGTGTGATGACACAGCGACGGCTTTGTCGAGGCTCTTGTTTAAAAGCATTTACAACAAAATGACGTTTATTTCATGGCTGCCCAAGTCTGGCTGAGATTCACGGAGGATTATAGGGCTCCTCGGAGGAGCTGGCATACAGTCAGCATCGAGTGATTCGCTCATCTACAGTTTGCTAAAAACGCCTCAGCATCACAGCAGAAGCCTCAGGTGCTGCCACAGCGTCCGACCAGCTCCTGCTGATGCGACGTGTGACCGTGTGTCAACATCTGGGCTTGTGGGGGTGTTTATCAGTGATGTCCTTTGGTGGATTTAAATGCCTGGGATGATGAAGAATGAATATGAAATGCATGTAGTGTATGTTATTCTCTCTTCTCTTCCTGTTTAATCTATAGTCCCCCACTGGCAGCACAGTGTGGAGCTAATCTCCAGCAATAACGCAGTGTTTGCCTATTCATTAGTGCCTATTCCAAACCAGTGTAGTCATAGGACACTCACTGTTTAAAACCAGCTCCCAGCGTTGGCAGGTAGGAGCCTCGTGCTGATAACTGCTGCAGCCGTGAACACTTTCTCTTGGCGGCGCGTTGTGTTGCGAGGGACAGGTTCCAGGGCCGTTCCACGTCTTGTGCACACTCCAGAGCTCCAGGGAGTCCAGCCAGTTCCCCGGCCCCAGGCCTGCCTCCAATGATGTTTGCCCCTTCTCAGTGATGTTGGGCAGCGACTTCAGTCCCCCCGCAGCAGCCCCCCGTCAGCTGGCCGTTGCCCAGTACAAGTAATGCCCGAGTCCTTTCTCAGCCTCCTGTGGCGTCTCTGGCAGCGGCTGCCGAAGCTTAGCTCCTCTGTGCATCCTCACATCTTTTATGCAGCGCCTTGTTAAGCCACGACAGCTCGGCGGCACCGGGTCGACGCTGACCTTCCGTTTCCTTCTGTGACAGAGTGGGTCCAGGTTCTTGCGCTTTAGCCCTGTAAGATGCTATGTTCAAGCAGCAGGATGATTGTGAAACCATGACCCAGCTGCCGATGTGTAAATTAAAAACACACTTAATTCACAAGTGTTAAATGCTGCTTGAACTCGTGTCTTTGTAATTTCGTACTGTTGATACGTTCGAGGTGCCGATGTGCAGAGCTGCTAATAGCGTCACCCAGTTTCTTCCAAGCTTTCGCTGTAGCTGTGTTTCAGCTGTCTGTATTAGACATGCTGTCTGCTCTACAATGTCAAAGACTGCAAAATCACACCATTTCCCCAGAAAAGCACATTTTAAGAGTGTGTTTTCCAGAAGCTTAATGCAACAGCAGCTTATTTGCTTCACACTGTTATTTGCAGTCTCATTCTGAGGCCTTAATAAGGTTTAAATACTCATCAGCAGCAGCCTAAATCTAAGAGAGGTGAAGGTACACATTAAGATCAGAGCTCTTCTTAATATCCATCACTGCTGCAGCTCATCAGCTCAGCCGTCAGCCGACATCACCGTCCATGATGGATGGAGAAAAGGTGCGTGAGCCCAGTTGGCTGTGGAGAAAAACAGAATCACCACCAACGGATCTGTGCTAAGGACGAAAGAAGCTCTTTTCTGGTCCATGTTGTGTTGGATAAACGTTTTTGGTTTATCTGATCATTAAGTTCATATCTGAGAAGGCCTCTCATGGCTTGAAAGCTCTTTTTGGAAATCATGATAAAGTATTTCTATGATTTCTTTCTTTCTTTTCTTTCTGGAAATCACCATTTACCATAGATCAGTGTCTTTTCATTCAAATCATTAAATAGGACAAAATAAACGATATAAGAGTGAGGGTAATTATTGTACTGTACTGTAGTGGCAGCACTCCAGCTGAGCTCCACAGCTGGATGTGAAGAGTCACTTCAGATCGAGCCGGCCTGTGATCTGCTGCCACTGTAATTGGGTTTGAATCTTCGCAGCAGCATTGTTTCAAAAGTACAGAGTTACAGCCTGTGTTTCCGATCTCATGAGAAGACAAGAGTATTGATGTCGCATAAAGCAGCCATTAGGGAGCTGAGAGCCGTGAGAGCCTTTGCCCGCTTTGTGTGATGTAATGGCTCCAGATTTCACCAGGATTGCATGCGTTGTCATGCCTCGCTCCTTCCCTCTTTTCCCTCTCTAGGTGTTTCTGTCATCAAATCTGACATCGCGGCACAAATGAGTTGTCTTGAGGCTAAGCATTTCTAAATGGCCTCTGCATAAATATATCTCCAAGTATAAATCGATACGTCCTGAAAACTGTCATCGCCCCACGTCTGGAATTTACATCATGCTGCTTCGTAAAAACAGCCTTCGTATTGAGATCAGGCTGTGAGTTCGGCTTCACCCAGAGCTTTGACTTCACTAACTGCACTGTAGTGCTATTAAAAATAGAGCTGCTAATATCGTACTTTTCCTACAGTATGAGGCAGCACGAGCGCAGCTTGGTAGCAAGATCCTAATAGCTTCACCAGGCAAAGAAATGGCCCCTCATGAATCATTGAGGAATGAAGAGTTATCGCACTGTGGCAGCAGCAAAATAGAAAATTGAGGAGATGTGGTGGAGGCAGGACACTGGACTGTGGCAGCGTCAGGACAAGCACCATAAATCTCCATTCAGACAGAAGGTCATTCATTTGTGTCACTTTAAATATGGCTAAGTAACCAGGTTACCGCACGTGTCTCATCTGGGCTGAGGCCCGATCTCTTCTGGCTCCCGGGTTCCTCTGCTACAGTTTGTATGAACAGAAACTGCCCTGTAATGGAGCATGTGCACGACAGGAAGCAGATGGATAAAAGGAGACGTCATTATACGGGGCATCGCCTCCTCACGTTTAAATCAAAGTCCACCGATACACTGCGTGTACGTGAGCGGCGCCACGGGCCGTCAGAAGCTGCCCCTGCCGTCGGTTCTGCGGGGGGAAGGGACACGGAGGGGGAAGTTGGGAACGAGGAGATTTATTGCAACATTTTACTGCACTGCAGAACAAGTGGAAGCTAAAACAGTTGATGTTGGAAATCACATCTGTTTCGTAATGAGACGGCAGCATAGCTGAGGTTTAGTTTGATTATAAGGAAAACGACCTGATGCGGTTGAGAACAGGACATGAGCTGCTGTGTCCGACTGATTTCACAAGTCTGATTCCCCCTCTCTGTCCGCGTGTCTGTCCAGCAGTAATACAAAAATGATAAGATTGTTCAAGCATCGCCTCTGATTGTGTTGCACCATCAGACGTCGTCGTTGCAACACTTTAGCAATGAGGTAGGGACGAAGGGACAGTGGTCCCGAAAAACACACATGGCTGCCAGCTCCCAGGTTCCCACTGTTCGGTTCTGCAGGTAAATCAGGTAATTGAAGCACAGAAGTGAATCAGGAACCATGGCAGCAGATCAGCTCAGCCCCCCCCACCCCCCCACCCAGTCAGTTACAACATATTTTGAATAATGTTCCTCATACTTCTGGTATATGATGCTTTGTGGAGGCCTTGCTCATAGTTCCTTGTTTGGTAGACGCCCTAAGTGAGGCTCTGGATTATACATTATACATGACCGGGGTGAAGAAGAGGACAGTGAGGATGGATAAGAGGAGGAAGGTTTCACGTCCGTGGAGACTTTGACCTAAAGTCTATGATAAACACTATGTTATGTTTCATTCAATGTTTTCTTATCAGATCATCAGGTATTCAAGCCGTAAATGATAAGGAGTTGTTACAAACCTATGTCGTTCACAAGAAATCCGGTTAATAAAAACATCTAACTCAGCAATTAGGAATAATAAATGAAATACTGCACCTTATAGGTTGAGTCTTAATGGAAAGGAAAACACTAAGTTGTTTACCACAAAATGAACAGAACACGAGTCAAGCGTGAAGATACTGAGCCTGAAGCCACTGGGACCCAGAGGGCACATCCAAGTAAATCAAAGCTCCATTAGTGAGATGACGAGCGTGTGTGTTGCAGATGTTATTGGCCTCATTACTGTGATCCTGTGGAACACACACAAAGCTCATGAGCCTTATTTGAGTCGGTGGTAATAGCCAGCGACAGCAAAGCAGACAAAAGGGAATTGCTTTAATTCAGCAGTGGTTGCTTTAGTCCAGGACATCACATGGGCTCGTGCTCGTCGCCTTTATTCTGCCTTGGAATTAGAGCACGGCCACATTTCCGTCACGTTTCACGTTGTTTGTCTGTAGCTTGTCCATCATCACCAGTGAGCCACCAGTGGGGCTACACAGCATCCCTCCCAGAGGCCCATGTGCTGCAGGACACTCTCCCCTCCTTTAATAGACTGTCTTTAAACACATTGATGTTCTTGTTATCAGAGTCCTGCAGGTCTGAGGAATCTTCCCACAAGACAGCAGCGTCCTCCATCAGTCTGTCAGCCCATTCAGAAAAGCCTGCAACATGTGGCCCGTGCTTTGAAATAACTTCTACCAAACAAGCCTCACTCCACATTCACATATCCTGCTTCGATAACAGGATCTTCTTCCAGCCGTGCGCCTGCTGACTCAGGTGTTCCTCAGCCAACACGGCCGCGATCAAGTACATGAGAGCAGCTCAGTGTCTCCTCTGGGCCCTGGCAGCTCTGGGGCCATGTGATGCGGCGGGACCAAAGCTTCCAGCTGTGGCTGCAGCCAGCGATGGAAACGAACCAAGCACCAGGTCTGGATTCAATATCTCTCTTGTCTTTGACTCTTCTTTCTTCCAGTCATGTGTCTGCCACATTTTGTTGCATTCACCTCCAAAGTATTTGAACAATGAGGCCAAATCTTTTTGTGAGCACATCTATATAAAATCAGAACCTAAACGGTGTTTTGTGAGTTACTCTGATCAGCAAATTTAATTCCACATTCATTCAAAACCGAGCCACTTAGCAAGGCCATGCATTATTATTACAGTCCTGACTTCCTACTTCTGACTTTGTTTCACCAGATTAAAATGCTGTGCAACCAGCTGAGCTTTGTATTAACCTTAATATTGGTATTGGTTTGTTATTTTGTCCAGAGTTGTATGTTTGCCAACACCTGACATCACCAGCTGATGTGAGTAATGGGTTTTTCTGCTCTGCTGCTCGTATAGTAATGACATTTTCAGTTATACGGCATGAGCTTGGCATTAACATACACAGATGAGAGTGAAATTGATGGAAGGAGAAATGAATGAAGTGAATGTTGTTGCTTTAACACACTTAGCTGAATTGTGTAAATGGCTAGAATAGCTTGTTTGAATTGTTGTTCCATTGTAACTATAACTGTGTTCTGTTTCTTTGACTCTCTCTGTGATAGTAAAACTCTGATTCATGTTGCTGCAGCATAATATTTGCTGTAGCCTCAAATCAAATCTTGCTCCAGACTTTTCCTGTTTTCAAGGTGATTTTAACCGCTGCAAGCACAGGTTGGAACCAGAATAATCTAGAAACACATTTACTAAAAGTACCGGACTGTTCACGGAAGCCTCACAGCATCCTCTGGTTCCTCCTGTCACATCCCATAGTCTGGCAGCTTGTGTGGTATTTTTAAATAGCACCATTGAATCCTGGCAGAGATCTATTATTCAGGATCACTGATTCTGCGTGTGCACCAACAGGATGTAGAGCAGCACAAGATCAGACGCCACAAAGAGGTGACTCCTCAGCTTTGTGTTGGTACCGCCGCTGCTACATGTTCATTGTGGTTTATTTTTGTCACAGACAGTCTTAAATAAAATATTCAAATGTAGAGACTGTGTGTGTCGGCGGCAGACGCACGGCTGATAGTGTGAGTTTGTGCTCAGCTGCCCTCCTTTGCATCACACTCCCTAGTTTCACTAAGTAAGTAAGTTTTGATCTTGCTTGACTCCACTGTTCACTCTGGCTTCTTGTAAATGAATCCGTTCATTTGGTTTGTCTAATGTATTCTATTTGTTCTCTGTTTCTTAGTTTTCAACACTGTGTGTATTCACATTAGCTGTAATGTCATGAGTTCTATGTTGGGTTTACAGTAGTAGCTTCTGATTGGTGAAGCAATGAATGAACTTCATCAACACCTTCCATGCATCCAAAAAAGACGAGGATTCGTTTCCATGAGCAGGTAATGCTGGTTTCCTGCAGGAACATTTCTCAATATATCCTCAGGGGAATAAATGTGTATACAGTGTTACTGTAGGTCTATTTGTGCATCGGTTGGTTCCGTATGTGTGCACACATCCATATTATAAATGGAGAGGACTTGAGGCTGATGGGAGTCTTAATTCCCTCTCTTCAGTGGGCGATGACCAAAAACGTTCCCCACACAAGATGCTGCCCACAAGCACAGAAATCCCATTAAAATGAGCCAGTAGATAAGACGAAAACACACTGCTTCAACTGATTCTCAATTTCACACCTCAGCATTTTTCTCCCTTTATGGCCAAGAAGCACCGCAGCTCTGATAAGTAAGAAAAACACAAATGCAGCCAACACATCCTGCTTAGTTTACAAACAAACCCCGCCCATGATTGACAAAGTCCCCGCCCACGATCGATTAAGACCCTGCCCATGACTGATTAAGACTCCGCCCATGGCTCATTAAGACTCTGCCCACGGCTCATTAAAACTCCGCCCATGGCTCATTAAGGCTCCACCCAAGGCTAACAAAGATTTTGGAGCAACTCACACAGTTTTTAATCATTTCAATAATTGAATTTTTTTCTATTTTACATAACACATCAGAGCTGACTAACATTTCACTTCCATCTTTTTCCTGATTTTTTTAGACCAAGCTCGAGTCCAGCAGCTCTGTCAGTTCTGTTTTGCTGATTAAACCTTCAGCATTTGCATCTGCTTTGTGATGCTGTAGTTTGAGGCAAGGGCCACATGTGACGGTCATTTCCAACAGGAAACACCTGGTTCAGGTTCATTTTATAAACATTATGTGTAGCCAGACACATCAGCCATCAGGCAAACGTTTTACTTTTGATATTTAGAAATAAAAAGACACAGTTGCTTCTGAAGTGTAAACTGACTAAAAAGAGTGGCCAGTGTCGCGACAGAATGCTTTTGTGTTGCAGTGTTACATCACAGCTGTACCTGTGATTGCATAATATTTCAAATGACATTGTTCATTTCAACACTTTATAGTCTTGCATTTCCCTGTAGGAAAACAGCCATACAAAGTCAACCAGCGGCAGACAAGGGCAGCTGAGAACCTATTTACAAAGTGATGTGTTCCCTGTGTCACCTAAGAAACGTTTCCCCCCTGGCTGCAGAGGAAATGATGAATTATGCTGTAAAGAATTAATTTGTCCAGTGCCAAACCAGAAAACTGTAGCCGAGGGGAGCGCTGTATTGATAAGGAGAGCGGCTTTTAAAGGCTGAATTATGGCTCATCCCCCAGAAACAAAATAGTTTTCCATGCTGGTATTTGGAGACCCTCACTACCCAGCATGCACAGCTGGCACAGCCAAAGGCTCCCGCTGCAAGCTACTAGGAATCCATTACTTAGACATTGATTTTCTCCCTGCCTGGAAAGATGCGCCGCAGAAAATATGAACAGCTTTCAAGATAGATTGCATCGTTCAGGGGAAACTTGAAGGACGTTTTTATCATGACAATACGTTTCACTCGGGGGCTAATGGACTTGGCTTTTGACTTCATCAAGCGGCACGTTTGTGGTACATTTGCAGTATATGCCTGCAGCTCATTTCTTAAATATGTCAACACTTAAGCAATGAAAACGCCAGCCGGTCAACATAATAATTAGAAGCGGATCGGGGGGCAGTAGGTGACAGGCATCAGCACGGATCCATCAAAAAGACTCTTCTGTCTCTTTGTTGTGATGATTCCTAGGACACGTGAGCCGCAGGTTTACACTCAGATGTGTTACACATGCTGGACGGAAAGTGGACTCAGTGTAATAAGATTCCCACCTGCCGCCGTCTGTGTGAAGCGTGATGAAGCAGCCAGAATTAATTCCAGTCAATGAGCTCGCGTGTTGCAGCTTGCGGTGTGATTGGGTTTGTGATTAATTACTCGAGGCTGAGACTGAAGCCATGGAGGGAAACGGGATGTTTTCTTTGCCAAATGCAGCAGAGATTTACAAGTGAGGAATAAGTGATTTGGTGCTGGTCACTCTAAGCTCCATTACAGTGACAACTTCATGACAGCTCATCAGCTGCTGGAGCCCAGGCAGCCGCTTGCTGTGCAGGCATGGCCTGCAGCTTTATCGCACTGGCCAGCACAAACTCATCTTTGGGGAAATGAAATCACAATAAAGTGGATGAAGAATGCGTCTACAGACACTTTTCAGCATGTTTTCTCATGCGGGCTGTCTTAAGCCTTGGGCTACTTGGCTCTAAATGCCAGCCAAAAATAGAAAAGTGGAGAACAAACAGGTAAAGCAGGCAACAAAAGGCACCTCTCATGCCTGTCACTCATTCGTCACAATCCTGCTAGATTACGGCGCCTCATGATTTGTTTATCAGTGTAGCGCAGGCAGAGGCTGCTCCGCTGCCCAAAGTGGAGCGGTCGATGCCTGTCCGGCGCCACGCTTCTAAGTGGGGCCTCGCCGGCTGCTGAGGGGCTGTATCACCACGGCCATCTCATTTTCCGGCCTCACTAAGGGAGCCGACAAGGCAATTTTCTGCTCTATCAACGCTTCCTTCGTCTTTCGATGTGCTGAGACCACATGCTTTGACCGGAGTGTCACAGAGCAGGTTAGCTGCTAAGACCGGGCGAAGGCTGGAGAGAGAGACAGCAGCTTTACTGCCAATGTCCAAAGTATATGCAAGAATGTGAGTCAAGTATTAATGAAGTTGGCAAACCACCAATCGAGCATGTCACTGGTGCAATGACCTACTAAGTAAACAAAGGGCTGGGGACTCGCTCCCCTCTGGTAGAAGCCAAACGACCCAGTGCAGACCCAGATTCAGGGTCAACGTGGTTCAAGTGAATTAAGCATTGAGGGTTTAGGACAAACATATATTAATGTACACAACGAGAAATGACAGAGTGTGAGCTTTCAGCAGGAACCGGGTGGCGCGCTACTCATTACACCAAGATAACATTCATCTTGATTACTGAGATTTAATAATCACTATATTATTCCACTGCTTGATTAAATCCAAGATAATTCTTATTCGTATTCTTCACCATGTGAGATATGACAATTTCTAGTTACACAATTAAATTAGGATTAAATATCATGTAATCTCTACATGTGTCTCATTATTGACAGATAAAGGACACAACCAAGAAGTAATTGCTTCTAGATACAATCCGTGGAAGTTGTTTTAAAAGCCAGACATCTACAGTTAGATTCGTTCAGTTTATTTCTGTAGCACCAATTCACAATATTACAATCTCAAGGCACAAGTAGGTCATTAGGTACTTACCCATAAACTACCTGTACAGAAGATCCAACAGCATCCTGAGCAGCACTAGGAGATAGATGAAGTAGAAAAGTGCCTTTAGAGCAGAACCAGGCTCAGCGTGGTGGACACCTGCCTCCACCGGCTGGGATGAAGACACAGACAGGCCCAGTAAGTCCCATTGTAAGACTTTGAGCTATATTCAGTGTGAGCCCTCAGGCAGCTGATGCAGTGCTGGGTATAAACACCTGGAGGCCGTCTAATCCAGTCTTCGGGGCCTCAGGGTGGTGGAGACCTAAACACTTCATTTGAAAGAAGTCAGGGCCTCATTCACGGTGATCCATGTTGATGAGTTAGAGTTAGTCTGGTTTGTTTGTTGTCTTAGGTATGAAGTCATCCATGGTGACTAGTAGGTAGTGTTTACTGACACTCCTGCAGTTTGTGATGGTCTCTGGAAGCTGCTTTCCTCCTGACATCTAGACTCAAATAATATCATCTGAAGCTCCTGAGCAGGACAAGCTGGATGCGAGTTGCTCAGTCAACATGAATTGCCTTTAGTTGCTCAACTCACACTTTGGCTTTCTCCTTTAACTTCAGCAGGACCCTGCATCTCTGGCTTGGGCAGATTTGTTGGGTACTGTACCATCATGGCCTCCACTGTTCTCCTCTGACAAGTATCCACTGTATTCTAAGCAAACATGATAAAAAATAATATTAGGATGTAATGAATAAAAAAACAACGAGGAAACCCTTTCTATGCACATCCGGAAAAGCATCAGAAAAGGAACTAATGTTTAGGACTCAGGCCCAAAGACTGTGCTGTTTGCATCAAGACTAAGTGCCACAGTTCCAGCTTCTCATAGCTTAGTTTCTGGTTTTACTATTTGATACTTCCTGTTTAGCTCCATTACTCACCTCACCCAACTCATCCAGTTGCCATGTTGTCGTGCTCCGTGCCTTCATGCCAGCGGTCCATTACTGTAAGTCCTGACCATGTACTGACCAATGCTTCTCGTCTTGACCCCGCCTTGTTTATTATTATTATTATGTTGCCTGATCCGTGCCTAACCGTCTATGGAACCCTTCCTGTTTTTGACTGCGTCTGCCTGCACCGCTGCCATTGCTTTACTGTGCACCAAACCCTGCCGTCTGAGACCATATGATTAAAGCTCAATGTTCAATCTAATGCCTGTGTCTGCGCTGTGCATGTGAGTTCTGAATTCTCTGCCTGTGACATGAGTATTAGCGCTTAGTGTTAGCTCATGTCATGGAAGTAGATTGTTTCACCATTATCAACAAATACACATACAGTATGCACATGCTAGTGTCTGCTGTGAATGACAAAGCTGTGGATCGTACCAGCTTTTACCCAAATTGAAGCCTAAAGCTCATCAAACAACCATGATGATCATGATGCTCTGGTTAGATGCTGAAGGGGCCGAGCCCGTTTCAGGACCCCATCAGACTCAGATACTGTATGCCGCATGTCATTTTTTCACTTCAGATTCACTTTTCATGTGGTTCAAGAATCAAAGGGTCCCGTCTTAGATAAACTGGGCGTCCTGGAGTAAATGTTGTTTTTTTCCTTTTATCATCTTGTGTGTGTGCATGTGCTTATTTAGAGTGTTTTGGAGCTGTTTCCAGTAATTGAGGCTGGATTTCCAATTCTCCAGCTAATCACCTTGAATACACCTGGTCATAAGGTGGTTGTGCTAAGGAGCAAAATGCGGTAAACCCTAAACCCAACCCCACAGCAACTAAACACTAGAATGACTAAAAGCTCCTCCAAACAAATGAACATAGACTACAGAAAGTACAGCAAACATTTTTTCACATGAAATCATGTGATTGTGAAAAGAGAATGTGGTAACTCTGAATATGACCTCAACAAAACCAGGAACTTACTGTACAAATGCAGTTGTTCAAAGTTTCACAAATACTGGGGTGTAAAGTGTGAAACATGGTGACACAGGACATGCACATATGCCGGAACAGAGGTCAGATAACTTCTAATGGGACACAGAGGGGAGAATCAGAAAGTGGGATTGGCTGAATGCAAACGGGGCAGGGCCAGAGAAAGTGAGACTGTGCAAAGATGGAGCAGGGTTCATGACATAATCAGCAGCAACTAGTAACTATTCTGTAAAATCTCTAATAAAACCAAATCTGGGTTCTCCAGCTCCCCTATACTCTAAAGAGGGTGTGAGTGTGAATAGTTCTGGCCCAGACACACCTGAGTCACAGCTTCAGACACACTTGATGTGATTGGACTGTGTGGTTTGGAAACATATGTTGAGCTCAATGCAAAGCTGTGTTACAGAGACCATGCAAATGTGACCTTTGTATGTGCACTGTCAATGAGCAATGAGCACATAGACGGTTCATGTCCTTCATCTTGACCTTAATCTGTCTCATATTTGTCATTTTTGAAGGTCAAATGAAAAATAAGGAATAAGAGAGAGAGAAAGAGGGAGAGAGAGAGAGAGTAATGGGGCTACTTTAACCAATTAAGCTTCAAATCATGCATTACGCCTCATGAATTAAAAGGACTCAGACTCCATCAAGGAGATAATGAAGGAGATGATCAATCAAATAGAGCAGGGAGTGTTTAAGTCCTGCACTGAGGGGGTGCAGGTCCAAAAAGGAGGTTTATGCTTCATTGACAGATACATAGATCTACGTTGGTGTGTCTTACTTTGGCTTCAGTGGAACTCCACATTTTCAGTAAATAGCACAAATCTGTTTGAATTCATCCACCTGTGGTTTCGTTTCACACGTCACAAACTATTAGCACCTAGTTTTAGCCTCAGGTAACACAAAGATGAGGCCTGAACCAGCACAACGTGTGGTTAAGTGCTGTGTGAGTCAGCACAGAGCTAGAACTTCATCTGAACCATGCGTGAACATGCAGCATAACAACATACACCTTCACTGCTCCATCGCGTCCTATTGCTCTGCTTGTTAGTTCCTGACATGTGGCTGCAGCCGTGTCCTCTGGGATTTGCTTCACAGACGAGAGGGACGGTGACGACCAGGACCGCTGGGCCTGTCCTCCATGTGACCAGAAGACGTCTTAGTAAAGGTTAAAGGTGAACACAGAGCTCCAGCTAATAGCGCTGCTCCTGAAAACACAAGAAAATAAGGCTGGAAAACACAACCCACTTTGGCTGTGAGGCGCTTATAGAGACACAGGCCTGAGCTGGAATGAAGGCGTGGAATTGTTATTAAATCTGAAATAAATCAATCTCTGCTGTGCTCCAAATTGGCTTAGTACTTGAAGGGGAATGAAGCACGGGGGAGGATGTGTGGGGCAGACGCTTTGGTCCCTTGGAGGACGGTTAGAGCCGGCTGCAGTCAGACGTTCTCCAGCTCTGTGGTCACGGTAGCAGCCGGACCACAGGGAGCTCAGGCTGAGAGGACCCAATGTGGTTATATAATAAAGATCAGCAGAGACAGACACCAGCTGCTTCCTCCACTGATCATCACTTCCCTCAAAGTCTCATGTTGGGGTCTCCTCCAGACTGAAGCACTAGGTGTGTTTGTCTGCCAGATGCAGTACTACACTATAGACACTGAGCCAGTGGCAGATACACGCTTTACCCCCCTTACCCCCTTTACTTACTTTACCCCTGTCCTGGGTCACACTGTGCCTTCATCACTAGATGCAGTGAGGCTGGCTTGTATTGATTTCAGTAGCATTGTGATGTGAGTCTGCTGTCATCATCTCAGCTCTGGGTTTTTTGTCTGACCTAGATACATCCTCCAGTCGCATCCATTTCTTACATTTGTACAGTAAATACATACTGATCTTTAGCACAAAGAATCATTTTACTGCTTCCATTTCAGGGGAGTTAGTGTGATATAGTACAATACACCGTGCACCTCAGTCATTGATGGATCATTGTTTGCAGCTCTGCCTCTTGAATGAAGGATGTTCCCTCCCTCGCTAGCACACACTTAGACACTGCAGTGTCTAAATAATAAAAAAAAATATAATTAATATATATTTTTTGTTAAACTGAACAAGCTGATGATTGTCATCAAGCCAATGTGTGCTTACTGCTTCCAAGTCAGTTTCTGTAGATACCTGAGCTGTTCTTGGCCACGCCCCCTAGTGGACATCCCACTTCCCACTCCCATGCCTCCCTAGTGAATACCTCTGTGTCTGTGTTAATGTGTTCCCTGGAAGTTGTTCATCCTGTATCCTCCTACTTTGTTCCTGCTCAAGCAGCGATCCTGTTTTTAGACTTGATCGGCGGAGGATCTACAGTCGTGCAGGTGAAGTTGTCTGAAGGTTGAGTCAGCTGAATGTCTTCAGTTTCACCAGTTTTAACTTCCTCAGTCAGAGGAAATTTTGCTGAAGGCAACACATTTATCCTTCAGTGTGGTTTCTCCTCCCACTTGTAAACGATGGACACGTTATGTGAACACAGTTCTGAGGGTAGTGGCAATTACAGCGTTGTTCTGTTGGACCTGTGACGTGGTCCTGATCTTCCTGCGAATATGTGAATACTGCAGATGAAGTTCTGAGATTAGTTCTGATGTTTCAGGTTTGGTTTGGTTTCATTTTCATGGTTCTTCGTTTGTGCCCTTCTTTGTATTTAATGTTACTGGTACCTGCAATAGCAGCACGGTCTGCCGGTTCTAGGTTATAGATTATTGATTATCCCTGTCGTTCATTTGCAGCTTTTCGTACATTTGTAGCTTAGTTTAAGAACTAGTTTGAGTTTAGGTTCAGGAGCGTAAGTCCTAAGAACAGGTTCTGTAAGGTGTCTGTATCTATGTAGAGTTTAGGCTGCTTTTCAGGTTTTCCTCTGCATTGCCACGTTCTATCAGCTAACACCTATTGTATATGGTTCTATAATAAGTGTCTCATTCACAGCGGCATCACACGGGTCCATGCAGAACGTTAAGCTGAGCGCTTCCATTAATCTGGTTCAGCACGTGGATCCAGCTCCCGATGACGAGCGCTCCCATTGTTTCAGCCGCTGACTGCTATTCAAATGTGCGCTTCACCAATTTTCACACTGCAGAGGTGGAGATAAAAAAGGGAGGAACAAAGAGTCCGTGCTTGGCTCTGTCAGCGGCAATGGGCTTGATGTCACCGTGGGAGCGCTGCGGGGAGTCGGGCTGCGTCGGCTTCCAGGTGAGCGGCGCTAAAACCGGCGTGTGCTGGAACGGAACACGCGGATAGACAAAGCAGCGTGACGCAACTCGCTCAGAACACAGAAGCAGCCCAAACACCTGGAAGGGGTTCCAGCCTGATTCCTCTCATTTCAAACAGGCAGAGGAGGTTCCTGACCTACAAACAGCCCCTTTCTCACTTCGCCCGCTTTCTGACGCTGCTGAGACCCACGTGTGCGAGGCGCCTCAGCCGCTGGAAAACAGACACGACAGCTAAAGCAAATGAAATCAAGTACAAGCTCAGAGCTGCAGTTTGGGTTTTCCATCAAAGAACTCCGCTTCAGGTTAAAGTGTGTCAGAAGAGAAAAGGAACTGACTGAGCTGCAGAACTTACAAATGATTTTCACCTTTTAGAAAAGTGCTGCGAGAACATAAAAGAAGTGAAACGTTGCCCGGGGCTCTGGACGTATAATTGTAGCTGCCAGTCGGCTACAGATGGAGGTCACGCTCTCATTCCTTTATTTCCTGTGCGTCATCTTTTAGGGTTATAAGGGTTTCAGGTAATGGTTCACTAGTAATGGAGCATAACTAGGACTGGCTCACGTTTCTCCATGTTTGTTCTGTTTGACACATCAGATCTGATGCGTGGCGTTTTTCTATTCCTACCATGGAGCAGGAGCTGATATGTTTGATAACCATTGCTCATCTTTATGGATGTGAAGTGACACAGAGGTGTGTAACACTTGATTTATTGTCCGCAACAGTGTGAATTGTTGGTTTATGTCACTCTAATGGATTCCGCAAAGGGAACGACCCTGCTCCTCCCCCCAGCGCGGTCTGCCCCGCGCCGATAGAAGCCCCACGTCCTTATCTCACAGCAGCTCCAGTGCAGGGAATGAAGGCAGGTTGTTCTATGTGTGGGATAACAGAGTGGCGTCCGTGTGGCAGTGTGAATTATTAACTGAATGTGCTCCGGGCACCGCTGCTCTCAGCTCGGGGCTTCACTCACACCTTTCTGTTGTTCCCGTTGTGTCCTTTTCAGCTGCACAGCTTCCAGGAAGGAAAGGCTCTAAAACCCCTGATTCCAGCAAACACCAACAGCTCAAAGACGAGCAGGTCGAACAGCTGGAGCCACAGATGAGTCATCTCCTCAACATACAGGAAATCAGAACCACTGATGGTGGAGTTTGTCAACTGATTAATAAGTGAAAAGAAAACTTTTGGGTAGAAAGACACGTGATTGTCTGTCTGCGAGTAGGTGGATGTCTATATATATGCAAGTGTATGTGTATACTGTATCCACTGTATACACACACCTGTGTCCCGTGTGACCTGTGATCTGATTACAATGCAAGGTCTAAGCCCTCCCTCCCCAGCATCAGAGGGAGTAACAGCTGAGTGTGTCTAGTTCTGGGTATTAATAAATAAACAAATAAGGCTTTTAGAGCTACTGCTGCTATCCACGTGAAGGTTTTGTTCACGGAAGGCTTTGCCTAATTAAACACAGTTCCATCAGCGTGTTAAGCCGGTCTGCCTGCAGTCGACACTGACAACATTTGGTACGTTATAGAGTAAAGACAACACAAAGCAACACCAAATCTTAAAGATGAACGAGTCTGATGCCAAATAAGTCAGAGGCTCTGACATCATTAACATCATCATTTACACCCGCTGTGTTTCGGACCAACGAGCAACAAGCAGACTGACCAGAAGCAGCAGCTTCACACACACAGCGCAGGTTGGGCTGAGCTGCTGGTGAATCCGAGAGCTGGAGCGAGAGCAAAGTCTTTCTGTGGCAACGGCTGCCAATCAACAGATGAGGCGCCGCTGCAGTCGCTTGGAAGAGCCAATCAGAGGCCGGACGCCATCAGCCACACAGACAGAAACAGAGAGGAGGAGGACGTAGGCTTCAATGTAAACAAAGACGGTTTGTTAGAAATTTCAGAAGGAACAAGCACCTTTAAGAAGCACTGTCTGCTCATTGTTCTGACTGGACTCATACATATAAATCAGTGTTTCTATGCATACGGACAGTCTCTTCCCTCAGGAGGCTCAATGAGCTCAGCAGTGATGTAGACACAGATGTGATGCTGCCTCATGCTGATGACTGCATTTATATTCAACTTGTATTGCTGCATTCTCTAGAAAAACATTATTTATGCCCTGACGTACAGTATGAGGCACACTGAGAGATAATTTGGATTAAAAACTGTCTGAATAGAATGTTTTCTGTATTAATAGGTGTAACCATGCCATATTGTGTATATTTATTTAAGTGTCCAGGTTAAACATCAACGTTTGAAATAAAATAATATATGTGCAGAAGAAATCCTATAAAAAATGATCCTCTTACTTATAATTGCTTTGTTGAATAATTCTCTCCATATACAGTAGAAACTAGATTCTTTATTGTTACACACGAAGTAGAGGACAATGGAATGCGTCCTGCGTTGGACCAACCAACTGGACCGCTGTGATGTCTATGACCGAAGGTCAGTCGATGTTAAAACGCATGGATCTGCTCTTTGTTTGCCTGGTGCTGCTTTTCTCGAATGGGATTTAGGAAACTTTGCACGCACTGTAAGCAGCGCTTGGCCTCCACCAGGAGATTTACATAATGAAGAGAAAGTTCTTTCAACAGTCGCCATCAGCAATCACAGTTATGGCAGGAGGCAAATACATGAATATGCTTATTGTTTAGAAGCCGTTGGACACAGCGGATCCCAAACGCAGCATAACATCACTCGATGTTTCATATAACTCATATGGTTGTAGGATTATTTCATGGATTCACCCATTAAAGCAAATCGAGACCATTAGAATGAACTAAATAGCAAAACACAATTTGCCTCAGATCTGACCAAAACAGCTACTGTATGTTTGAGGTTTTGAATCTGTCTGTTATGTTTGGACACATAATTCAGTTTCTTTAACACCATCACCCCTGAAATACTCCACCATAAACTGACCCAGCTCACCGTCCCTGATCCCACGTGTCAGTGGATCAGGAGCATCCTGACTGACAGGAGGCAGCAGGTGAGGCTGGGCAGCATCACATCTGGCACCCGCACCATCAGCACCGGCGCACCACAGGGGTGTGTTCTCTCTCCACTGCCCGTCTCCCTGTACACTAATAACTGCACCTCAGGGAACCTGTCTGTGAAACTCCTAAAGTATGCAGATGACATGACATGTCATTGGGCTCATCCCGGATGGTGATGAGTCTGCATACAGACAGGAGGTGGAGCAGCTGGTCCAGTGGTGCAGTCAGAACCAGCTGGAGCTCAACACGCTCAAGACTATGAGATGACGGTGGACTTTAGGAAGAACCGCCTGCCCCCCTCCCCTTCACCATCCACAATAACAGGGTCTACCATGGACTCATTCAGGTTCCTAGGCTCCACGATCTCCCAGGACCTGAAGTGGTCCCCCGACATAGAACCTGCCCCAGGAGCTGCTGACCACATTCTACACAATCATCATCCAGTCTTTCCTCCGCACCTCCATCACCGTGTGGTTGGTTCAGCCACCAAACAAGACAGACACAGACTGCACTGAGGGTGGTCCGGTCAGCAGAGAAGATCAGTGGGACTGAAAATGTGCAATATTCACGGTTGAATGTTACACACGAGCTGCAGTTTATACTTTTTATTTGTTCACTTTTGTAAATAACTATAATTAAAATTGTAGATAATTTGTTTGAGACAGAGTCGGACCACATATAATTCCTTGGTTGTCCTATTCAAACTTGGCCATTAAAGCAGATTCTGATTCTGATTATTAAACCATCTTTATATTATTAACACATTTTAACATTAATTGAGAAAATTTGCCTTTACAGTGTGACTCAGATCAGCTCAATGAAGTTTTGACATGAGATGCAGAGTAGTGGAGGGAACCAGCAGGAGGAGGAGATGCCTTGACCTAAACATGTGGCCTCTCACTAATTACAGAAAGCGTTACATGACCTACACACAGTCACACCTAGGATTTACTCCATTTCACGAAAGCTTCCAGACTGTGAGGCTCTGCATTGAGAGAGTGGAGGAGGTGCTGCTCTTTCACCAGTAGGTGGAGCAGTGGAGGAGCAGCCGAGCCAGTCACATGTCACACCTGTGGTTTTACACTGGCTCCAAAAATGCCTCAATACGGCAGAGATAGCTGCAATTACCAAGAAGGTCTGGACCTGCAACAAATACGCAACTAAAGTAACGTTGAACTGAACAGAAAATATAAAAGTCCAAATTCGGCCTCTGTCAAGTTGAAATGACTGGACCAGAACAGAATCCATTAGAACCTAATGGGCTGCAACAGAACGGCAGATCAGCAGATGCTTTATGAGCTCATGAACTTAAACACCCAACATGACGTTAAGTGGTGCTGTGTTGTTTTACGTGTGAATATTCACATAGCAAAAACTCAATTCTTGAAGTGCAGCGACACATGAACATGATGTGTTCATGTATCATTTCAGCAGCATTTAACAGCCTTGAGCTTCAAATAAATAACCTTACGTTATTTTCAAACGGTTGAGTCATGCTTTTTTAAATAAACATGTTAATAATAATAATATATAGTGTTAATAATAATAAACATTAATGAAACCAGGATTACACGATTTGATAAATAGAAAACAAGGAGTGACTCAGTAATGGGACAAAGACATTTCTTTAGGGCTGAGTCCAGACTGAGCCAGTTATTTAATTATCTGAAGCCCTGGTTACAGTGGATGCATTTACTGAGAGTGTTTCAATTAGCAAAAGACAATGAGATGTTTCTGGGTAATTGGGTTCCATACACGTGGGCCAAAGCAAACTATGAGCAGGAAAAGTCTGAGTGATGGAGTTTTAATCTGTTGTCTTTACACACGGGCCTCTCGCCTCAGCATCTGGCTGATGGGAGGATGTGTCAGAGGTGCTGGTTAACGCTGAGCCACTGGCCTGCATTAACAGGCAGCGCAGATTACACCTGACTGGACCCAGCTACCACATCATGAGATGACTGAGCCGTGTGAAGCTGCCTCATCAGACACAGGGATCTACAGGTGTGTTTAGTTAAGCCACAGAGTGTGATGTTGTGATCATTCTAACCAGTCCAACAAAACCAAAGACAGCTAGGCGTCTCCTGTGACGTCCTGCAGGGCACGTTGGAGCTGCTGATCATGTAATGGAAGGTACCAACTCCATCTTTTAGGTCTCTGGGCTTTGAATTAAAACATTAGAGATGCTACAGCTCAGCCTTCACAGTGTATCTGCTGTTCATTTCAGCATTTCATCTTAGAGGAAGCTTCAATTTAGGATGAGTTCTAGGTTCAACACTGTGAGTCTGACCTGTTGCAGTGAAACGTGCTTCCCTCTTTGTAGCTGTGAGTGAATAAAAGGTTGTTTACTGTTTACTGAGAAGACAGACAGTTTAGGACTTTAAGTAGGAATTGGGGGTTCCTTGTTTTAGGAAGTGGTCCAGCTGCCAACTACAGATGTTTCTATTGTAATGTAGCTAGTATGAAGCTCACATCAGACCTTAAACTTGGCCGTCAAACTCCTCCCCCCTCTGTAAGGGTCGACCTGTATCTGTGTAGCATGAACTTACTGTATGTACTTATGTATATGCACATAAATGTATATGTATATGTATATGTATATGTATATGTATATGTATATGTATATGTATATGTATATGTATATGTACAGTATATACAGTATGTCTTGATAATCCTTGTGTGTATATTTTTAGTTTTCCTTCTATCTCTGGAAGCAATCATAAGAGGGCAAAGCAATTCTTCTTCTGGGTTCAATAAAGTTTTTCAATCTTGAAATTTTGTTTTACTACAGTAGAAGTACACACATTACCTCCTAGACTTAGATTGTGTTGTAGTGTCTAAAGAATGAAGCTCCGCTGTGTTTTGAAGTCTGGAGTCAACGTTAAAGCCTGATATTCCCCTATGGTTTTGCTTAGTGGCCTCTGTTTTCATCCTTGACCAAACACTTTACCTGCTGCATCCACTAATGGCCTGCTTCCCTGAAGTCCTTGTTCGAGGCGTTAATCCATCCAAATCGTTCTGACAATGACACACAAGGTTAAGTTGAGCTCTTCATTCAAACTGCCTCTCACAGAAGGAGCTGGTCAAACATTTATGAAAGAGGGCAATTAGAGAAAACGACACTATCAGGAGCTCATGGGCTGAATTTAAATGGTTTGAGGTTGATCTATGAGCTAAACCTTAAAGAAATACTGTTGTTAATTACAAACACACAATTAATTGACCTAGGAGTGAGTTCGTTAGCAGATACACTAATGATGTCTATCAATAGAACATGTGCAACTAGATGTCTTCTAGTTTATTTTACTGTAAATGATTCCACAAAGATTTGCATTGTTCACAGCTAAAGATTCTGTTAACTGCTGCATAGCAAGTCTTTAGCTTGCTTTGAATATGTCACCGTCTGTTATTTGTGAGGATTTTGTTCTGCTGCTGCGAACGTCCGTCCTGAAACAAATGGGAACATTTAAGTTAAAAGGAAAAGTTGCGATTGCAGATAACCGGGCCTCATCCATCCTGAGCCGGCTGCAGTGCATGCAGATGGGGCCATTCACACTGATGCAGCTTTATCTGTGCACTTCACAAAACGTCTGACCTGAGCCTGATGAAGGGAGGGAGGGAGCAGCGTCACCGATCACGGCGCCCAGCGGATGGTATCACTGTGTTCGCCTCTGAGCTGAAGGTCACGGTTCTGGTTCTGACAGTGAGCCCACTGGAGATATGGCGTTAACCAGCAGGCACCTTTGATTGATGTTGGTCTAGATGTACAGAGGGAAAATATACAGGGACAAGTAATAAAACACTACAGTGAAATGGGTTGCATCCATTATATTAATTGATCTGTGCCTGCATTCGGGTCAGCAGCCGCCATCTCAGATGAGACGATGTGTCTGTACTGGGATCACGGCCCAGCTCTCAGCTTCTCAGGCGCCTGTGGTGCTGTTCCACACACTAGAACCACACTAGAAAACTCAGAGATACAAGGTGGATGTAGTGGTGGCAGACATTCTGGTGCAAGTATACAACAAAGAGATGAGAAGAAGACAGGAAACCAACACGAAACAAGACTGTCAGAATAAAGGAACCCCTTTAGGCACACAGCCGACCTTCAACTGACCTTCAACGTTAAAATATGGTTGTAATATTGTCAGTTGGTTTGGGGCGTTGATGTAACATTGAAACAATGTTTGATCAATGCTTGATCAAATGCCCCATCAACGCTGATTTACCTTTAAAAATCAACACATAATCCAGTGGTGATTCAACCATAATATGACGTTCAATGTTGAAATGCCTGGTGGGAAGGAACAGGAAGTCAGGTTGCTGCTGGTTACAGGCTTGTCTTGGTGTGGACTTTAGTCAACGTATCTGCTGAAGCATTTGTGTTAATCAATAGCACTTGTTTTCTTCTCCCCACGATTCTGCTGCTTTACTGGCTCCCAATATATCTGAAGGCAACACTTCTATAAGCAGCATAAGCCGCCTTCACTCATGGATACAATATCCACTTACAGTTCAGTTTCGTTGTATTAGCAGAGAACGAAGCCCCCAAAGGCCCAAAAGTTTTACACAGATTTTTTGACAGGATGGCAAGATTTTTGCGAAACTGTCTTCTGTTGCTTCTTCCTTTGCTCAGATGTCAAAGCAGGAGCTGGTTAAGTTTAAGTTTCATCTTCGTAACGTCACAGCTCCGCCTGCTTGCAGTCACCTGAATAATACTGTCGTCCACGAGCTGTTGGCCGCCTTCAACGCGACTGTCACTATACAGTAACTGACAGTTGAGTCACTTTAAGTGAGGCAGCTTTAAGTTCAGTTGCCATGACTGTCAGTCAGCATCACCTGCATGAGCCTTTAGCAGCAGCTGTCGCTAAAGTTCAAGTGATGATTAATACAATGTTTACAACAGCAACAACAACAGCAACGACAGCAGCAACAGCAACAGCAACAACAACAACAACAACAACAACAACAACAACAACAACAACAACAACAACAACAACAACAACAACAACAACAACAACAACAACAACAACAACAACAACAACGACAGCAGCAACAGCAACAACAACAACAACAACAACAACAACAACAACAACAACAACAACAACAACAACAACAACAACAACAACAACAACAACAACAACAACAGCAACAGCAACAGTAACAACAATAACAGCAACAACAACAGCAGCAGCAACAGCAACAACAACAACAACAGGTCAGTCATCAAGGACTTTGTGGAATGGTGTGAGTGCAACTCCTTGTGTTTAAACACCAGTAAGACCAAGGAGATGATCTATCTATCTATCTATCTATCTATCTATCTATCTATCTATCTATCTATCTATCTATCTATCTATCTATCTATCTATCTATCTATCTATCTATCTATCTATCTATCTATCTATCTATCTATCTATCTATCTATCTATCTATCTATCTATCTATCTATCTATCTATCTATCTATCTATCTATCTATCTATCTATCTATCTATCTATCTATCTATCTATCTATCTATCTATCTATCTATCTATCTATCTATCTATCTATCTATCTATCTATCTATCTATCTATCCATCCATCCATCCATCCATCCATCCATCCATCCATCCATCCATCCATCCATCCATCCATCCATCCATCCATCCATCCATATATCTAAATATCTATCTAACAACAACAACAACAGCACGTCCTTTATCTGCCCTGTAGCTTGTGTTTACAGCAAACGGCATCTAAAGGCACTTCACAAAGTAAAGTTCAACACCAGCAAGTGCACGTTGCAAAACAGCAGATTTCATAGCAGATGTCTTACCAGGCATCAGTCCCGGCCGGCCTTGTTTTTATTGCTGCAGTCATAAGTTGGGGTAGAGAAGTAGACTTTTTAAAGCCTATCATCCAAAAACATTTCCAGCCTCACATTTAATGCTGCTGATATGTGAGAGGATCTCGTTCCACCCACGGTGACTCACCCAGGACGCAGGTGGGCTGAGCTGGAGATGGATTCCTCGGCTCATGTTTTCTGCCAATCTCGCTGTAATTGAGTTAGAGGCTACGCATCAGTTTCTTGTCTCGTGGTGTCAATGATACGTGAACTCATCAGTTCAGTGGAGTTGAAACTTTCCTCCACTTTAGCAGTGAGAAGCGAGAAGGGATCTGTCAAACAGAGAGGCACAGTGAGACAGCTGAGGTGCAGCTCAGAACGATGCTCTGTTCACTGGACTAGAATAATAGTCTCACCCGGACACAAACGACAAGCCAGCTTCTCATTAGTTGTCATTGTGAGAAGAATAAACACATTCCTTCTTCTGGGCCTGTTAATTTGTGAGAGGAGATAAATACATCTTGGCGGGTTTTGTTCCCGGGAAGCTCCTCACCTTTTAACGTCATTTGGGGAATTGCAGCAACCGATGAAAGTCTCTGTTAAATGAAAGCTGCTGCATCAAACACTGGACTGAGTTGGAGCCTGGTACAGTAACAGCGACAAAGGTACAGTCACGATCATGGTGTCATGTGGAGACGTAGCCCTGGACTGCAGAACAGGGGACAGGAGTGCATTTGTTGTGCATGAAGCTGAAGCTGCTTATTTTCAGACACGCTTAAGCAGTGTGACCCTTGACAGCGTCAACGACCTTGGTCCTTGTTTGATGTTAAATGTTTAGTGTTCTTGCTTCGGTGCTGTTATCTTGTCTGTGGTGAGTGTCTTTAGTTTTTCTAATTAAGACCTCCTACTTAGACTTCTGTCACGTTTGTTGGTGTTTTAGTCTCTTTTAGTCCTGTCCATAGACAGTCATTGTAACATCACAGAGCAGTTATAGTACCGTGTAATGAAACGTCTCTGTCTGCAGCCACTCATACGCTGAAATGGACACTTATCTTAAAGCAGAAGACTTTTGATGCATTTCAGGGACACAACTGTTTGCAGCCTGAACAACAACCAGCAGCTGAGAGTGATGATGTACAGTAAAGCACCCAGGCTTCCAGCAGTGCAGAGATTCTCCATTACAGTCTGATCATCAGCCAGTAAAATTCAAACACTAGCACAAATTGTGTGGGAGCAGCGACGTGACTGTGTAGACTCAGTTACTCCTGTGTGAAGTGGCCTCATTGGCTCCCAACTCACACACACACACACACACACACACACACACACACACACACACACACACACACACACACACACACACACACACACACACACACACACACACACATTGTGTTCTTGGGGACCAGTGAAGGGATGAACGTCCTCAGATATTTAAGTATTCCAGTGGCGTGTTGTATCTAATACTTTGAGAATAAAAGTGATAACGCTGGAAAACCCAGACATCTAATTAGACTGAACAAAAAAACTTTTTGGCTAATTTTGCAATTCAATCAAGTTCACATTTCCAGTGGCTCTTTGATGTTAATACTTGACGGGTTTGGTCACAACCACTCCTTCTTTGAAAATGTGATTTGCTGAGAAAAAAACCAAGTGAGGGATCAGTTTCACACAGAAGACGGAGCCTGTTGAATAATTAAGGTGGCTCCTGTTTGTTTGTCAGTTATTGGCTAATGACATGCAAGTGATGAACTCCATTAGATTCACATGCTGCTGCAGTTGTGAGCAGCACAGTCCTGTGTGTGGCCATGGGCGGGTCAGCGGGTCAGCGAGGAGCTGAGACGTCCCACTGCAGCAGCGTTGGTCCAGCGCTGGGAGAGAAACCTCAGGTGTGAGTCATGTGAATGAGCTGCCACATCACTGCTCTGTATGTGGATCATCACACAGACTCTCTGGAAAACAATGTCTGTGTTTATCCTTAATGATGGCTTTTTAAAGCCACATGCTGCTCCGCTCAGTGAGGATGTGACCACAGCCACGTCTCATGATTACTGGAGAGGTTGGAGGTTGATTTTAAAATATACACTAGAATTACAGTTTTTCTCAGTCGCTTTAGTACAATTCTCAGATCAGAATGAAATTCTCAAAGTATTTGTTCAATCTTCACATCACAATGTCACTTGATTTAATGTGCATTACTTGTATGCATTGGAAACAGTTTTCACTGAATTGTGTCAAAGTCACTGCTGCTTCTTGTCCTTGGTGTAAATCTCCTACACCTTCAGGGCAGATAACATCTATTTACATATAATAATAGGCCTCCGCCACATATGCGAATAAGGCCACGCCCACTATTTGCGGAGCCGTGTATATAATTGTATAACTGACTTCCACCAGGCCTGTGTTGAATGACGCCTCCAGCTTCAGTCCCAGACAACTTTCCATACGTTGATCTTGGGAAGTTTTTCCCCCTCCTCCTCTCCAGCGCCTCGTTTCTTTGCTAATGCTTCTTGATGAGACTTGGCAGATGCATCAAGGAAACGTAGCCTTAAAATAGGTCTCAGAGCAGCAGAGCAGCGTCTCGGTAGTTGAAAGGACAGTGATGGGGGCTTGAGGGAGGCAGAGGGAGCCGCAGTAAGGGGGATTTAGTTCTTTACTTCATTAGTCATGTTGTTGGAGCCTGTGACGGGAAGCGAATAGGGGATCTGGAGTTGCACTGACAGCACGATGCACCAGGTCCCAGCAGCTACTGGATTTACGGTGGAAGCTCGTATCCACCCCCTGGATTCTGCATAAGACACAGGAGGAAAGAATATTAACGGCAGAAGGTTTGTCCTTTGGTCGAGTTATTGTGGTTTCACGGATTCAGGCAGCAGCGAGTGGCAGTTATTACTTCCAGCTTACCAGAGATTAGTCTGTGACCACTGGACGTCCTGTTTGATCTAATAAGAGATTAAGTGCTGGATACTGAGCCCGACCGTGTGCACTCCACCCCAGAGAGGAGGGATTATTGATATAGTATGAGATGATCAACAAGCAATATGAGGTCACCTAAGAGGCTGTGGGGAGAAATATGATGATTGATTTGATCTGTCTCTCATAAAGTTACACAAGAACAAGTTATTGATCAAAGAGGGAAACCTGACAGCTTCCAGACAGACGAGGCAACAACCCGAGGCTCATTTTTCAGTGTCTTTGTTTAGTCATCAGGTTTTCTATTGTTGTAGATGCTGTTGAAGCAGCATCTACGGCTGATTGAAGCTAATAAGAATCCCTAAATGCTAAAACATGGGAAGCTGTTAAAGCTTGACACCAGAGCTCAACAGTAATGACTCGTGGTTTTTATGGTCAGAAGGTTCTGGTCTGTTGATGACCAGAACACAGACGGGTTCTAACACTGAGGACTGTGTTACGAAACAGACAATTACACTGACGATTACAACTGGCCCCCTAATGGCTGCTCATACTGTATGCTCTGTTGCTTAAATGAATTCATTGTCTATGATAATGAGTAAAATGAATTAGTAATGTAAAAAGCTGTGCAGGTTGCTCCTGGAACCTTTTACACTGGACCCTGTGCTTCCTGCTGCCTCTCATTTTGGCATCTCCACATCTGCTCAGGTGAGTTGCTCATGTCTCATGAAGTTTCTGTGAAAAGTTTTCACTGTTTTTGTAACGCCATACGTTTTTGACTTTGGGACTCAGGACTTTTGGTTTCATAGGATTCATTACCAGGATGTGTTCATTGATATTTCAGAGACGGGATGAGCTTTTGTTTGGAGATGTGCTGTTTGGAGAGAATTTGACGCAGTCCATCCATCAGGTACTGCTGTGCTTCATGACTGTGGCCGGTGGTTCAGGTAATGTGGACTTTCGGACTCTTTCATTTAAATTTTCATGGCAGTTTACCCTCTAATTAACACTGACCCCTTAAAGTCAACTCTATTATAAAAGAAATAGAATTCATGCAGCACTGATTCATTTCTATGAACATTATTTAAGAATTCATTGCACTGAGGAAAATCAATCAGCGCCGGCATCGCTCTGAACCTTTTAAGAGCAGCTCTGCGTCTTTTCACATAACTCTAACACTAATACTAATACTGCTGACTAATAGCTGGCTCATACATGTGCAGCTCACTTGCTCACCAAGAAAACAGAATTATCCAGAAAAAGGCTGCCACGAGGAGAACCATGTGTTCTGGTTCTGAGCTTGTGAACTGCTTTAAAGCCACATGTGGGAACTTTTCAACTGTCAGGGTCAGAACGTGATCTTTACTGATCCTCTGGGCTGGGGAGATGTTTCACACACTAACTGGAAAAGGAGAGCTGCAGCTCCCACCACCTCAGCATCTCCCATTAATGTTCCCTCTAGCATGAACCTGCTGCAATAATCCTCATCATCTAGTTTGTCTGATATTCACCTTTGGGCTACAGCATGCAGCAAATGATATGAAGCTAATTTGACATTTGAATGGAATCACAGCAGAGGAACGCCGGCATGAGAACGGACAGCTCAGCGGTTCACAGAACCACTAACGAAGCCGATCTCAAATGATCAGATCAAAACATTTAAATGACCTGAACAAGCTGCTGCAGCCTCTGAGGGACTTGTGTGGAATTATTAGTTTGGTGTGTGAGAAATTTAATCATTTTTCATTTCATGCTGCATATTTGATCTTTTCAAAAGTAAAACAATTGACAGCTCATTTTCTCTCTGGACCATGAGCCTGGAAGCACAAAGTGTGTGTGTGTGTGTGTGTGTGTGTGCGTGCGTGCGTGCGTGCGTGCGTGCGTGCGTGCGTACATGCGTGTGTGTGTGAGAGGCTTAGACACGATGCTTTGAATCGGATTGTGCTTTGCTTTTCCAGAGTTTCTTCACAGTGAGATTACTGGATCACTCTCTGATTCAGCCCAATGTGAACGTTTCATACTTGATCTCCTGCTTTTACTTTCGTCTTTTAACCACTGTGCTCTTCTTTGCATTTCCTCTGTGGAGTCCGTTAAGTGGCCCCTCAGGCTTCATTGTTTCACATTAGCCTGCTCCGTAGTAGAGTAGTAGACAGTAGTGAGTCTATTTCCATCCGTATCCAGGGCTTCATTGATGCTGCCTGACCCACTTGTTTTGGGGTAAATAGAAGGGAAGGATCCTTCCAGAGCCTGGTTCAGATACAGAGGAGTCTACAGACGCTCATTCACATCCAGGAACAGAAGGCAAAACCCTGACTGCTCTCAATGCTGCACCGAAAGACAACATCACAACTAAAAGGTGACTGTCCCTAAATGAAGCAGCTTTTATTTGTGACTTACATTTAAGGCCCTGGTGACCTAAACACATGCACTTATGCACACACACACTGTACCTGACTAACACACACTTTCCAGGTTTGATCCCTGTAAGTTCCCGTAGTTCACACTAACATGTCAACACCTCTAGCAGAAGGTTCTGCTGGATTCTGCTGGACGTGCAAGGTTGATAAGGCTGCTCTCAGCATTGTTGTTCATGGTTCTGGCACTAGGTGGCGTCTGCATGAATAGGACCAGGCTCCTACTGGATGATCATCATCTGTTAAAACATGCTTTAATCAGCCTGCAGATGACTCAGCGCCCAGAGACGCAACCCAGTGTCTGTTCCTGGACGCGTCTGGTGGTTCCTGTGACCTGGGTTCGACTTGTCTTTGAGACAGCTTGTATGCGTCCACTGAGTGCAGACCCCAGTGATGAAGTGCAGCAGATGGTCACACGAACCAGCGGGATCTCACATTAAAGCCAGCAGATGTTGCAGCTGCGGCCTTCGCCATGATGAGTCATAAGGAGCGTGTCCTCAGTCAACACCTGCAGGACCATCAAATCATCAAATCCTGACTCAGTCCATCCATAAATAAACGCTGACAGAATGAAGTGGAGCTGGAGTGAATGAAGAATTGTGGCTGTGATGGAGATGTCTCTTACAATAAGCCTCCAGATGCTCGTGTGGTTCCGTTGACTGTGACTCGCCGTCTAAAACCAGCTGACACATGATGCCATGGTTCCAGGCAGCAGGATTCTCCCATGAGTATTTGGGTCAGTAGATCACTGGAAAGTGAGCACACAAGAAACCTGTGACCGTGAATGTGTGACTTTTGCTTCCTCACCCGAGCTGATCCACAGTCATGCGCCTTGATGTGGGAGCAGGAACCATCATGACAGGAGCCGAAGTCGCAGGCGCTAATAGTGACTCCTGTTTCCTGACAAACTACAAGTCCACAGATGTGCAAACACTGACACTGAGACTGTGGGGCAGTGATTCAGACCTTTGTTCAGCTGGGTTGACATCATCCATGCTGGTGTCTTTTGGCTCAGGCACCTTTAAACATTAAACTAGACACAGTGTTGCTCTTTTCCAGCGGATCCTGTGCTGCAGCATGTGGTGGAACCTTCAAACTAAACCAAGTGACACCCGACGGCAGGTGAACTCCCTCTCAGAGCTTCTCCTGCCATCATATCCATCACGCAACACACACCTCTGGTCTTTTCCATGTGGTGCAGACAGGAAGTTCAGTCAAAACACCTTACAAAATAAAACCATAGTAACATAAAGCTATAATCAGATCTAGAGTATACAGTAAATAGTAAAATGCACTCGAGGACTATCAAAGTTCATCAAACACAGATGACAGTTTAGCAAACATTCACCTACAGTAGTTACTCATCAGGGGACTGTTTCTGTGTACATATAAAAATGATTCTATCAGTGAGTGTGTATTATAGCTATTATAAAGAAATATATGACTAGTTTCTATGCAGACTGATGACTGATCTCTCTGATGGTCTTTCCAGTAAATGTGAATGTTTCAATCCAAATCACAGCTTTGGATCTGGATCACTGTGAATGAGGACGTTTCTGTTTGGAGTTGGCGCCACACTGATATGAGCCAATGTGAAATGGAAAAGAGTCATGGTTTACTCAGGGTGGATGGATGTGATGCATTTGGCTGACTCATAAAGCTAACAGCATCTCCTTGGGAGGATCACGTATTGTAATGATATAAATGAACAATTGCATCTCTTCGTGGCTTCATTTCAAATCTTTTATTAGCCTGAAGGCTGACTGAGCTTTCTGGCCCCCCAGGTTTCTGTGGGTTCCTTGACCTCCTGTCACCTCCTTCTTTTATGAGCTTCATGAGGAGGTGTGTTTGGTGACACCTCAGAATCCCTGTAGGAGGGTAAACAAATATTGACTTTCCCTGCACTCAGCTTTCCAGCTGTTCTTAGGAAATGAACCCAATCTGAAGAGGAGTGCGGTTGTCGTGGCAACTGTGGCGCCATGCGAGGACAGGGTTAACAGTGAGATTTCCATCATTTTGCATCGGTCAGTATTTGGTGTATTTCACACGGAAGTTAAAGAACTAATTCTATACTTCAGAGGATGCTGAAATGAGAGCCAGGACTTCTGTAATTAACACTGAACCTTCACATGTACTTCACATTATTTACCAATTTTTGTGAGTAACAACATTCTCCCTGTCAACACCTCAACGCAGAATCCAGAAATTTAAATAATTTATTTTTTTTGTTAATTTAATTATTTTGCTTTGGATTCATGTCTTCATATATCTGAGAGCAGCTGATAGTTGTCTGACCTCACATCAGGCACTAATGTCTGCACAGACCTGGCACCCAAAAATGAAAATAATGATAATACCTCCTAATATTCATAAATACTCAAGGCACATGGTTTCAGAGTGTGGAGCAGAATCAACAGACATCTTCAACTTCTGAATCAGTAAAAACTCTTCCTGACACTGTCTGTTTAACACAGTTCTACTGCACAGCGCTGCATCTGACACAGTGGAATAATTCCATTCAAGTTCTCAGAGGACACTTTCATATCTGCCAGGTCAAAGCAAAGGGCACTGTGTCACCAGGGCTGAAGCGGCTAAAGGGGTTTTCAAAAGCTCTGGTCCTCTCGTCTGGATAATGGGCCTCACACAGAAACGTCTCATTGGGGCAGATGAGCTGCTTTGAAATAAAGTGTGTTCAGGGGCTGAAAAGAAGGAACCTGGGGCTCAGCTGTTACATTTCATCAGCTCCAGACACAGAGACATGCCTTTGGTTCTGTCATTGTTGTTCCACTGCATCATTTTCCAGTAAAATGTATATAGCGCGACCTTTTATTTCCTTACTGTGAAGTCTCCCACAAGGAAGTTACGGGAAATTGCAATGTGTTAATGCACCGTCTTATCAAACGGAAGTACGCGCCCACACACGCGCGCGCGCACAACTTGAGCGCTTAAACTTGATGAAGTTTTGCTCCAAAGTTGACAGTGAGCGCGGACCAGCACGTCGTTCAGCAGCATGGCAGCAGGCAAGTGGTGGCTTTGGTGCGTCGTGTGGCTCCTCGTCCGTCGTGGCTCCTGCAAAAGGCATGGACACGGTAAGATAACGTATGGTTTGAAACATTTTGACCGCGTTCAGTTCCCCTGAGCTCAGAACACAGCGTCCCTGTGCGTAAAATGGAAAGAAGTGAACTTATCGACTTGCGCTTTTAGTTCGTTATTATCGGTCTGTCGTCATATGGTCTTTAAAGCTAATACGTGTCAACAGGGACGACCCGGGTTATTTCATCTATTTTCTATGTGTGTTTGTTATATATGGTATAAACTGCCGTGAGCGCGTTCCTCTTATCGGCGCAACAGCTGGCGCACTGCATGCGTTGTTTTGTTGCGCGTTGAACCCTTTACAGTAAGTTCCTAAGGTGCGTCATGGCCAAAGTCCTGATCGACGGCAGTCCGCGTTCCGGCCGCGACCCACACCTGACCCGCTCGGTACCTCCTCGTCCTGTCATGTTGCAACAGAACCTTCGCAACAATAAAGCGGCTGAGAGTAAATGTCACACACCCAACGAGCTGCTGCCTGAAAGCGCTAAGTGGAGGCGCGTCCGATCCAAAGTGCACGTGAAGCGTTTCGGATCTTTTTTGTGACCTTCTGCCTCCTCTTATGCCACAATGGCTTTGGTGGAAGGAACCCTGACTGTTTGTTTGTGACAAGAAGTATAATACCTCAAAATAAAACACACTGTCTTTAGAAATTAAAACCTAGGATTTGGAAACAGATGTCAAAGTCTTCTCTTCTATCTATGAATATGTTACATATGATTTTAAAGTTAAAGGTTTGTCTCCAAGGAACATTCTCTTTGCCAGCGTTAATCCACTGGCTCAACCAGTTCAGCTGCTCTATGGTCAGGGCTGGATGAAACCCTCAGTTGGTCGCAGAGTGAAATGAAGCTGTAATTTCCAAAACATGATCATCATTATTGAGTATGAAATAATAAGTGTTACATTTAGTAGTAAAGTTAATCGTCAGTGATGTTAAAATGAATGTGCTGTTTGCTTTAGGCATCTCTATAGCTCCAAGGATGTACAGTAAAGCATATGACACATTGTGTGTGTGTGTGTGTGTGTGTGTGTGTGTGTGTGTGTGTGTGTGTGTGTGTGTGTGTGTGTGTGTGTGTGTGCGTGTGTGTGAAGCCAATTATGACCACTCACATACTGTATGCGGTGGGGTTACGGTGCGTTCTTTACTCGGCTCTAGTGACTCATGTTTCCATGGACCCACATCGGCTGTGGCCTGTTAACGATGTGTTTGAGGCCAAAGGTCGGTGACAGAGTTGCATTTTAAAGACAGAGTCTGTTCTGTCTGTCTAAGCTACACAGTGAAGGCACCATTATGTTGACTGTCTGAGCAGCTATGGAAGGTATCAAAGTGAACAGTTATGTCAGTTTTGTCAGAGTTAGCCACCATAACAAAAGTATAAACCCAGAGAACCAGTTGTTAAGTGTTAAATTATTGCCATCATTTGCTGCATTCATCCGCAAATGATGCATCCTGTTTCTACTTGTGTCCATGACAATAAACAATATATGTTTTGTTTGCAGTTTTTTAAATAGCTACATTTGAAAAATGTAAAAAAACAGTTTACAGTATCTAAATCCTTGTAACAGATTGACTCACGGACAAGTTCAACATTCAGTGGGAGCTCTCGGTGTCAGAACACTGTACTTTTGACACCAGCATGTGTCACCGCTAAGGACCTGCAGGTGGTGTTCAGCTCACACTCATTCCCCCTTATGAGTAGCCCTCCTACGATCACTGAGGTCACATGGTCAGGTTGGAAAATGACATGTTATAATGTAGAATCAGAGTCAACAAAGCATACATTTATGTAGGAGAACTACAGTCCCCATCTTGGCAACATTACCTTATTGGGGCGTCTGTTTCTACTCTTTGGCGTTGCCACCTACAGGACATCATGAGGTAACACACTGTTAGTGCTACCACTGGACCGAAGGACAGCAGTGAATGACAAACTAGGAATAAGTTGAGTAGCAGAGCAAAGTAAATGAAAACATGTACCAAAGAAAGCTTGTATCAGGTAGTGATGCCAACAGATGGTGTGAGTAGGAGTGTCCAATGGGGTGTGGCCAATGTGAGTGACAGGGACAAAGCAGGAAATGACTAAACAAAAAAAATGGGTTGTATTAGTTCTAACCTTAGCACCGTCGCCTCACAGCAAGAAGGTTCTGGGTTCGATTCCCGGAGGCAGCCCTGGTGCCTTTCTGTGTGGACTTTGCACGTTCTTCCTGTGCTTGCGTGGGTTCTCTCCAGGTTCTCCAGCTTCCTCCCACAGTCCAAAGACGTGCATAGGTTGATTGGACTCTCTCCATTGCCCGTAGGTGTGAGTGTGAGTGTGAGTGTGTGTGTGCTTGGTTGTATGTCTCTGTGTTGCCCTGCGATGGACTGGCGACCTATCCAGGGTGTACCCCGCCTCTCGCCCATAGCCAGCTGGGTTAGGCTCCAGCAACCCCGCGACCCAGCGTTAGGGAATAAGCGGCTTGGAAAATGGATGGATGGATGGATGGATAGTTCTAACCTCAGGACTATTTTGGCAGTGTCTCAGTGAGGCTGTGCTTTAAGCTGAGCGCCACCTGCACGCGATGTAATGTAACACAAACATACCAGAGACCAGGAACAATGATAGAGATCATGAACAATACTAAAGACCAGGAACAATACTAGAGATCAGGAACAATACTATAGACTAGAAACAATACTAAAGACCAGGAACAATACTAAAGATCAGGAACAATACTAGAGACTAAAAACAATACTAAAGATCAGGAACAATAATAGAGACTAGAAAGAATACTAACGACCAGGAACAATACTAGGTATTATGAACAATAACAGAGACCTGGAACAATACTAAAGACCAGGAACAATACTAGAGTGCAGGAACAATACCAGAGACTTGGAACAATACTAAAGACCAGGAACAATACTAGAGACTAGAAAGAATACTAACGACCAGGAACAATACTAGGTATTAGGAACAATACCAGAGACCTGGAACAATACTAAAGACCAGGAACAATACTAGAGTGTAGGAACAATACCAGAGACAGGGAACAATACTAGACACCAGGGACAATACTAGAGATCAGGAACAATACTAGAGTTTAGAAACTATACCAAAGACCTGGGACAATACTAAAGACCAGGAACAATATAAGATATCAGGGATAATACCAGAAATCTGGACCAATACCAGAGAACAGGGACAATACTAGAGATCAGGAACAATACTAGAGATCAGGAACAATACTAGACACCAGGAACAATACTAAAGACCAGGAACAATACCAGAGATCTTGAACAATACCAGAGAACAGGGACAATGCTAGACACCAGAAACAATACTAAAGACCAGGAACAATACTAGATATCAGGAACAATACCAGAAATCTGAACCAATACCAGAGACCAGGGACAATACTAGAGATCAGGAACAATACTATAGACCAAAGACCTAGAACAATAGCAGAGACAATGAACAATCTTGCCGCTGTTTCTGTGCAAAGCCTGGAGCTTGGTGGACGTGTGGGCTCACAAGTCCTTCAAGCAGGTATTTGGCTTCTGCTTCTGAATGCATCCATCAGATGACAGCATTGACTGTTCACATGAGCAAACAACACATTTTACCTTTAAAGCACATTATGGCAAATGTGCTGTATACTCAGATATTTCAAAACAAAAGTTAGGTCCAGTCTTATTACAAAAACACATTAGCATTTAGTAATTATACTGCAAATTCATCCGAGATATGGGAATAGGAGTCGTAGGTAAATACAGATGCTACCCGCAGTACCTTCAGCACGGGTTTGTTCAAAGAAGAAGATTAGCTTTTATTATTTGCATATAATTAACATGCACTTCAGAGTTAAAACAATACCAGAGCCAGTGGAAGTAAGTGTCAGTATCACTGCGCACTATCGGCAGCCTCGCTGTTCACTAATCAGGCGTAAACTCATCATTAATTTGTGGGGAAATTTAATTAGAAACACGCTTCCTGTTTGAAGTGATTTTATTAAATAACCTCAGGCCATAGACGAAGAGGATTTGCGTAGCACGCCCCATCTTCATTATCATACACCTGTGACTAGAACATGTGGACACACACTTAATGTGGGCCAGTAACACTTCAAGCTGTGCAGACCCTCGCTTTTAAATCCCTGTTGGATCTGAGATAAAGGAAACTCAGGGCAGGACAGACATCCTTCCATCCTTGTGGTGATATAACAGCAGCCACTCAGACACTCTGTGGAGAACGTTTCCCTCCAGATCCACCTAAATCAAGATGGCAGTGGTTTCTATAGCTGCATTACTTCAGCTGGGAGGTAAATAGACATGAGTGGTCGTTAGCTAAGGTCCCTCTTACTAACATTCCACTAACTGCCTCCAGCTGTTGTACAGGTTGTCAGATTCTCCTGTTCATGGGGTCTGGACTGTGTCTGTGTGGCAGACTGACAACTTGCCTCACTCCACTGGGACCACCTCCAGCCCCTGACACCCTGGTAAATACACAGGATGGATGTCTTCTCCGTCCTTTCCTCTTATGTGTGTAGTGTCTAGTCCTGCTGCTAATGTAGGTCTGCATTCCAGTGGATCACCTGAATGAGCCGTGAACTCATTACGAGTCTCACTTCATGTAATCTAATTGATTTGGAGCAAATTGTGATTATGGTCACGTTAGGGCTCAGACTGTCCTTGAGTCACCTGCTGCAGAATATTAAAGGACAGACATCCTGGTGTGCATCACAGCAGGGATGTGGGGAGAGTAGAAAATCAGGGAGTGTGTTAAAGCATTAGAAGAAACGTAATCTAACCCTTAGAACAGTGATGATGTGCTGAGCGTCCTGAAGGGAAATCACCCACGTTTAACAGTGACGGCTACACACACAGCATCCGTTTGCTGCTTGGTGTGACCTCAGGCCCATCAGGTGCAGACATGCTCCTGATGGACAAGCCTCACTCCTGAGCAGCAGGAGCTGAGAAAACTGATACTGACTTCACATGAATTCATACGCATTAGATCTGAAATGTGGGTGAACTTGGACCTGTGGTGTTGGTGTTTGTTGACGTTTTGGAATCACAGACCGGCTGTTGTTAAAAGTCTGACGGTCATTATGAGCCTCTCTGTACAGCAACCTTTAATCTCGTTGGAAGTTGACATGGAGCCAATCCACGTTTCACCGAGGTGAACGGCAGCAACAAGAAAACTGGTTAAGACGATGTCTTGTACCCGTGACTCACTGGCTCTGGCTTGTTTGAAGAGATAGTGGTATCTGCTTCATGCCTGGAACATCAGCTGGCCTTTAGATGGATGTGCTTCCTGTACGCACTGGCCGATAACTGACAGCTGCATTAAAAGGGGAAGGGAAGTGATGTGCAGACGCTGGGTAGTGCTGTGCAGACCCAGCACCTTCACTGGAAAAGCCTTTTCCACTGTGGACACACAAAAAACAGTATGTTTTTCTTGATATCACACAGCACAAAAACATTCGTAACATTCGTGACATTCGTGACGAGAGGTTCAGACCTCTCGTCAGAAGTTCCAAGTTTACAAAAGGGCGAGAGAATATCGCAAAGAAAAGAACGAAGCCCCAACTTGTTGAGCTTTCAAACTGATGCCAGAGTCACGGCTCCTGTCAGCACCGGTCCAGACCACGTGGGAGTGAGACACAGGCTTCTGCTCCTCACAGCTGCTCAGCCTGGCGTGACATCACCTCAGTGTGTTCAGATGTGCCAGGTTCAGGTTCACAGCAAGTCCACACACATGAAAGTCCCCTACCTTCATTTATCAAACGCTTGGAGCTATCGGGCCATGATCAGGGTGGTTCTCGAACAGCCAGTCCTATAAACAGAGCAACTGGTCCCGGAGTCAACAGAGGCCAGAGATAAGAGCAAAAATGCAAACAACCAAGTCAGCGGTTCGACCCAGCAGAACAACTTTAATCATGTCTGCCATCAAAATAAAAGCCACATCTGCAAATGGTGGACACCAGGGACGCCAGCTTCCTCACCTGTGCAGCATCGACCCTCTGCTCTAACTTGGAGCATCGACTCATCCATCAGTGGACCTTCACATTTTATTTACATTTAAATATGTATTAGTTTTATGTATTTGTTATTTTGTTTCAAGATAATCCCATTTTTTGGTTCTTGTGATAAACCAACCACAGTGATTGAAGAATTCTGGACTAAATGTAGTGTTTTGATTTCTTGTTGGATAAAATAACTACTTTTGTGTTACTGTGTTGCCGTTGTGAGGCTCATGGCAAGTTGGAGTTGTATATTGACATATCGAGGCGTTTACCTTGTAATTCATCATCGTGTCTCGGACGCGCCTGGCCTGGACGCCCCCTTGGTTCCCACCGATGTGTGTGGAGCCGCTGCTACCTGGAGCTGAACCGCCTGCGATGCTGCAGCTCAGCAGCCGTATCGTCGTCACGGTGTGAGCTTCGCTTTGCCAGCTACACAAATATGCCAGAGGATTAGTGTGATGTGGGTAAATATTTGACACAACTAAATCATTTGGTTCATCAGCAAAACAAACAATGCTGAGGTTAAATACGTGTCGAAGGACTTGAAGAAAAGGACTCTTGTGTGAGTGAAACTCCACCGATTGTGTATTAGTGGATAGTTCTTTGTTCAGAGTCAGAAATAATAATAATAAAATATTACATTAGCTCACGTCTGTTTCTTTGATGAATAATTGACTCAGCGCTTTGGAACTGGGGCTTCGTTCGTCAGGCAGATGGTGCTGTGGGAGGTTGAGCCCTCCAGGCCTGTTTCAGTGATGGGGAGCTCACATCGTCATATGTCCATGCATTCTGTCATATGCTGATAGTGGACGTGTGAACGTGCCCCCCTCCACCCCATCACAGACACACTTAGCTCAGCGCTAGCAGGGACAGCGTCTAATTGGCGTTGGGTGGGATTGGCGGCTTCGCTGGTGCTCAGCGCGGATTTGGCAGATTTACTGGAGCGAGGGTTTTGGCATGAAGACCAAGTGGGAAACGATAAGAGCACTGCAGCGGGGAACCAGAGGAAAGTCAGCTGGAATGATAACAACCAGGTTTCAGCAACTGGGAGGCGAGTCGGACGCAGAGGTTGTGTCTGAGTGCGTGTGCGGGAGGCGAAGTTAAGTCCAACCGGCTTTCGACAAATGGCTCCACGGAAGCTATCGAGTGGTGGGACCATGATTTACTTTCTCCTTCTTCACCACCGGCCCACGAGCACCAGGCAGCTGATTAAAGATGCATGTGTCCTCAGGTGGTTGTGGGGGTTTGCCCACAGCGCTGGTGGTCAGAGCCAGGCCCAGTTCACGCAGCAAACACACACTCGTCTGCTCTTTGCAGTCGTTTTCCACTCAGCATCAGCATGTGTCACGCTATATTTAGCGGCGTGCAGGACCAGGCCTGTTCACACATGGAGAGCTCTCACAGCCCAGATCTGTCCCGGAGGCAGGGACGTGTCCGTGCGTCGTTGGGAAGCGGCTTCGGAGGCTGTTTGCCGTAGCTCCACACCGGGAGCTGTCCCACATCTGAGCCCTCGGCTCCGGAGCTGCTCAGAACTCCAGACTGTTCACTCTCTGCTCCATTGTTTTACGTGCAGTCGTGCATCTGTGTCGTCACCAGTTTGATAATGAACCATTATTAAATGAACTAATATTAAACTTGTTCCAACGTGGTTCCAAGACCAAGCTCTGGTTTTAGTGTGATGCTTTCTGGTGGGAACCAGCTGAGTGAGGCTGCAGCTGGAGGCTTTGAGTGTGGGACGGTTTCAGGCCGGTGGCTCAGGAGTCACTCAACATTCAGCTTCACAGTCACACATTTTTGGCTTCTTCTCTCTGGATGTTTGGATTGAAGCCAGTGCTTTTACATCTCATGACATTTTGCATTAAATTATTTTTTTTCTATTTCAACACCACAATATTTACTCCATTATCTCTAGAATTTGATTAATTGTGTTGTTTCATAATCAGAGTCAGAGCATGAAATTATGTTTGCACTTTGCACTATTTTTGCACTATACTGTTATTTTAACATTAATGTGAATCTTTTGATTATATTACATTTTTTATTTCTTGTATTTCTCAAACCCTTGCCACGGTTTCTCTGCAGCTGTGTGACTGTGGCTTGGCTCTGCTCTGTCTTCGTCCGTCTCATTGTTTTAGATCCTCATACTTTACTCCCGTCCTGGCAACGACGTGCTCTCGTGCTTTGTCGTACTGAATCAGTAGTACAAGCTGTCTCTTGTCTGCTGTTCCATGGTTACTGTAGTGTTGAAAACCAGGATAATCTTCTGTTGCACTGTACAAGCTGGGACTGGACCCCAGACTGAGTGAACCTGCCTATTAGGCGAAGCTGGTGCTCCCGTTGAGCAACTTAGATCTTTATCCAGAAAGAGGCTGGCTGCTGCTGAGGCCAAATCGTGATGTTTATTTAGCTTCACCATAACAACATTGAGAGGTTCTGGGGTTGGATGTAAAGGTTTCGTGGATCTGCAGAGAAACATTTTTTCAAATAACTGATTTTATTTAAAATCATGTTCATATTGTACCATTGGTATGGTTTGACTTATTGCTAATTTATTATATATTTTTTTCATTCCATTTATTGAAATTCATATTGATGATCACTTAAATCTGTTGTGCAGGGGTCTGTCTGTCTGCTTGTTAACGGTGGTTCATGGCGTCCTCGCAGAGAAAATGTTTAAACGTGTCTCAGTGTCATCTTCTCCTGCCTTTCTTCTTGGTCAGGAAATTGGACATGAGTGATTGAAGAGCGCTGTTTGCTTTACCTTCCCCTGTCTCACACAAGACGACCACGGATCGATGGCGTCTCCTCCCTCCGTCTTATTGAACCAGTCTGCACCACGTCTGTATTTTCTCCCTGTGAAAGAAAGGCTTGTGTGTCGGCCAAGACATCCCACGACCAAGACGAGCGCAGACCTTAAGTCTAAGCATTTGTTCCGCAGGAAACAGAGGCATTGGGAATAAGCTGCAATCTTATAAATAACGAGCAGCAGCGGGTCCACGGGTTCTTCTCTCTGCGCGACCTCACTGTGTTTGATGGTGTGAGTATGAAATTACAGCCTTTACTGGAGCCAGCTGCTAAGTGAAGAAGCTCTGACAGGGGTCAGGCCTTTCCCCTGCTGTGTCAGTGTTTCTCCTGATGATAAGCTCGTCTGTAAGTCTCATCTGCCGCCTTGTTGACTCAGGTATTTGCTTAGATACAGATGGATGTGTCCAAGTGCTTTGTTTTGCTATGAAGCCAAACCGAGATGCGGTTGACCTCGTCTAGATGAGCCGGGCTCAGTCTGCTCTATTTATCAGACACAACAGAGCGCCCGTCTCCGTGGGGACGCCTGCTGACCTCAGCCACACCTCCCTCGCTTTACACAGGTTGGGTGGAGCGCGAGGCTCTTTGACTGGTGAACCCAATCCCAGCTGTAAATTAGGTTGGGATGAGGAGGGCAGGTAGGGGTGGGCTGCTGCCTCATTACCATCACTGTGCCGATAGGACGGGGCAGCACTCGGTTGCTATGAAGACACGAAACGCATACCAATGAAATGATAACATTGGAACATAAATACATTGGCAACAATGCATAAATTGCATAAAGTGCAATGCATAAAGTAACCATCTTCACGTAATGGAGGCTTTACATTATCAGTAATACACGCTAGAGCTCAGGAGTATGGAAGCTATGCTGTACACACACTACACAGCCACAGGCTCCGTATGGATGCATATGAATATGATGCATATCACCTGCAGTTAATAAACTCTCAGTATCTAAAGACACTCGCTAACTCGAGGCTTTTGGGAGCAATGCTGTGAGCATCTCCACCTTATCTCGGAGCCAGAGGTTACAGCTTGATGCTGTGACCTAATTTCTTTTCCCACCGCTAAAAATGCATTTCACAAGAAGCAGAGCATTAAAATGTGACTTCCTGTCCGCCCTCGACAGATGGAGCGCCGCACGAGCCCCTCATCTTCAGCGAGCTGTGCGCCCTGAAGGACGAGTCGGGGCCCTGCAAGGCCATTAAGGAGCGCTTCTTCTTCGACGTCAACACCAGGACGTGCCAGGTGTTCGAGTATGGAGGCTGCGGAGGGAACAGCAACAACTTCGAGAGCCTGGAGGAATGCGAGAGAACGTGCATCGTCACAGGTGAGAGCCATGTAGCTGTGATACTAGCTCGGCGCTAACAGGATGCGGGTTATTATGCGTTTTCATTCTCATGTCTAATTGGCTTGGTTCTTCTCATTAGACTTTATTACCACCTAGAGCATGAAAGCCTCCACTGTGGTTAGAATGGAACGCTGCCAAACAATAGCACTGAGCACCGTCCCTCCGGGCACCTTCCTAATGGAAGCGTTGAAGAGAGCTGCTTGTAATTGTTTCCTCTACACAGCACTGCACTAAATCCATGAGAAGCTGGATTTCAAATCGTCAGATGTCCACTGTACATCATTACCTTAACTGACTAGTTCTACAGTATGTGTCAATCGCAACAGCTTCACAGCAGCATCAACTGAGCCCTCGCCTCTCATCTGTTGCTGGGCTCATACTGTATGTAGCACATATTACACACACTTTATCCAACCAATGGAGCCCACTGCACTGGTGGTGTGTTCTTCAGTAATAACATGGGTTGAAGGTTAACAGGGTTCTGTTCTGCTCCGTGGCATCTCAGCACCTCAGAGCACCTGCTGAAAGCTGTGTCTAGCAGGAGGCGACTGGCGTTCTTGTTTCGCACAGGTCAGACCTCATGCCATTTAAATAAGTTGCAATAGTTTGGCCAATGACTTGGATGTTGCTCCAGTTAGTCTGTGCATTTTTATTAGTCTTGAACGTCCACAGGCACAGTACGGACTTTAGCATCCACAGCCACAATAACCTTCATCACTGCCAGGTAGGGTGTTCACCGCTTCTGTTCATAGCTATAAACCTGTAGCACAAAGCTCTTCCTGCTTGGTCTAACCTTGATTTATAGAACAAACAACACACGTTGCATCCATCTGACCTTGGATTAGGACCAGCTCAGCTGTAGCCAGTTCCCTGTGGTGGGACAAGAACCCACACATGAAGCCAAGTTGTGTCATTCCTGGCAGTAAAACAATATTAGGGAGATAAGTTATCACCAGAAAAGCTGTAAACATTCAAATCACATGAGTCATCTTTTCTGAGTCGATGCACGCACGTCAGCAAACGTAATTGTGATTGTGTGTTTGTTTGTGTTGCTATAGGGTTATAGTAATAATAATAAGAATAAGAAGTTATAATAAGAATAATATTTAATTAGGTGAACTGAAGTGAAACAGAAATAACTTTAAACACCATTGAGGACGGTGACCGTGAGGTGAGATATGAGACACATGACACATGTGTAGCAGCAGTCGTCTCCCCAGTACAAGTTTTACCTGTTGGGCAGCAGCTATTAAACGCTTTTCGTGGCGCATTGTGTGAATGGATAAACAATAAAAGCAATGCAATGCTGGAATCAGCCCGGCAAACGTTTAAATCCCTAAGCTCATACTCACAGCGCAGACGTGGACGACGCGGTGAAGCCACTTTATCAGTCAGACCTCGCTGCATCCCCATCGACTGGAGGCGACTGTACGCATAAATGTGGGATTTAAACAAGCTCAGGTGCTGCCGGCTGCAGCTCCAGTACAGGTTCACCGGTCCACGCCTCATTATTATTCATCTCAGTCTCTGACCTTACTCGTTAGGCCGGACTGCGTTCTCAGATGTTTGACAGGGAAGGTTTTATCCACGGCTTCCCGTTGGGTGGCCACCTGCTTCCATTCCTCACTTGGGCTAAAACAGGTACTGCTGCCTTTGTGTCAGCTGCAGAGGGAACCCTGTGAGAACTGCCTCTCGCTGCAGTTGTGTCTGGGTTTCAAAGCATTCTCCAGAAACTCCAGTCGAAATCCTCAGACCAGCAGCCGCACGATAAGTCACTTAAATCGGCTTCCTTCTCCATTTAAATCGAGTGTAGCCAAAGTCAAAAGTAAAAAAGTAGTTCCTTGAACCATGATGTCTAGGATCCACTTTGTAGGAGTAAAAAGCAGTGACTATACCAGCAGCGCATTAATTAGCGGCAGGGCTACAACTGGGTAACAGTTGTGTAGAACTGCACAGGCAGCACAGACACTGTCAATGACAGACACACATCATGTGTCTCAATGAAGAGAAATAATTAGGTCATTAGAAAAGAACTCCTACAAACTGGTTTCTCTGTGTGTCTTAGGCTGCAGCTGATCCAACGTTGGCGCTATATGAACCTGTTTGGACCATAATCGTGTTCAGGTCGTTTCTCTAAAGCTGCTAGTGAAGCGTGTGGACTCATCAAACACTGCAGTGCAATGAGTGTATTTTACAAAGAGCCGAGTGTGGTCACCTCAAACAAAGGAGACGTTTCGGAGCCTCGAGCCGAGCCGCAGTCAAATTAATGCCTTATTGATCTTGTCTGGCTTATTAAGTTTAATGCATTTATAATTTAATTTAAAACCAAACGAAATTAACAGGCTTATTTTAAATTTCACTGCCTGACACCAGCCTCACGTACCTTAAGTTGCTTCTTAATTAAATGTTCAGCGTGTCAAATAACAGTGAACATTTTTAACCCTGAGGCTCATCAGCCAGAAGCAGAGTTTGCTTCTCACTGCAAAAGGTCAGCGCTCGCCTGACTTCAGGAAGCTCAGAGCTTTGGCGCTGATGTTGTTGGTGTGGAGCGCCGGCATCAGATCAGTGACATTTGAATCTCTGCCGTGGGTTTCGCTCATTCGTCAGCACCTTGTCGTGTCTCGCGGCCATGATGCCGCAGCCTCAGACCGCTTGAAGCTGGGTTTCGTAGAGGTTGCCGTCGACGACGGTCCTGTCGTCCGTCTACGATGCTGCTTTCATCCCCTGCAGCCCTGATGACTCACAGCCGCTCTGTCCCCTCAGCCTTTGCTCTGCTGCTTGAGGTGGTCGCTTGTTGCTCTGTGCCCTTGTGCTCAGTCTGTAAGAACAGCCTTAAAAAAGTGAGCAACAGCACGAGCACCAGGATGCTGCTGCACGTGACACGACTGCTAAGACATGTTATCGTACCCTGTGGAGCCCAAACAATAAGAGGATTAATAGATTTAGATAGTTAATGATTCATAAGAGGCCTTTAACAGCCGCTGGTGGTCGTGAGAAGGTCCTCGTGTTGCGTTTGTCTTCAGCGGACCTGAGTAGCAGCGTGTCTGCACAGCCATAAACCACAGAGCAGTGAGCAAACGTCTGAGCGTCAGCGTCCAGCCGTTTGTTTTCACTGCTTTTATTGTTCTCATCATTCTGGGTACGACTCTCAAATGGGCCCGAATATGAAAGCAGTCATAAAAATGCGAGTCTTTTCACGCACAACCGGGCTCATCCTGAAATATTAGGGTTCTGTCTGGAGAGCAGCCAAATGCCTCTGCTAGACTCACAGCGAGGGAAGCCATAATTCTCCTCCTTCCACCTTCACAGCGCTAATAGACAGTTGTTTCTGAATTATTCAGCGGCTTTGCTCTGCAGGGAGAGCTCTGCTGCCCTCTGACATGTCTGTGCCCACGCGTTTAAGTCAAAGTCACCTCCTAAGTGTGTTCACATCCTACAGTAATGCATTTCAATCGCTCTCACCCTTCAGCAGAGGCTGGTAAGTCAAACAGCCTCACAGTGGGACTGGTTTGGACTCAGCCGTGGCGCTTTGTCGTCACTTAAAGCTGTTCGATTGGGAGAATTACACCTCTTGGTTTGTGTTGGGATGGTCAGTCAGAGATCAGACGTGCGTTCTCTGCAGGTAGCCTTAGCTGGGATGAGGAACGAGTCCGAGCAGAGGAGCGTAAAGAGGAACGGGCTGAGTTTGTGTAATGAACTGGCTACAAAACGGGTTGTGACCCTTCATGGTTTACACAGGTTTGCAGTAGTGTATCTGGTCCCTGGGCCGGCTCCTCCCTCACCCTCTTACAGCTGCAGGTCATCACACAAAATCCAGATCCTTTCTACCCTGAACTGATTGTTCACACTTTCATCACCGGGTCGTTAAGTTTGGACGCCCTGAAACTTTGATTGAGCCATGTTCAGCGTCAGAGCTCTGTGTTCTGAGCAAAAAAAAACTAAAAAGAAACAGTAGTGAAACAGTAGCTACTCAATACAAACAAAGCACATTTTTAACTGTGTAAAACATCTCGACTCACTAACGGATCAGCCGTGAAACAAGGTCAGACATGAAACGCTCCCGCACCCTTGTTTTCTCCCACGTCGTCCTCGTTTCTAACCAAGCGTGTGAAGCTGTGTGAGGAGCCGGTCCAACACCAAGGGGTGGACTGGTGCCGGGTTGTCATTTCTCACCTCCTACATCTTCACTTCCCAGATGACAAGGACCCGTGTCACCTCCCGGAGGCTCCGGGTCCCTGTCGAGGGCTGGTGACGCGCTACTTCTTCGACACGGAGAGTCAGCAGTGCAAGAGCTTCTTCTACGGCGGCTGCTTCGGCAACGCTAACAACTTCAAGAGCATGGAGGCCTGCCAGGCCAAGTGCCAGAACCCAGGTGGGTCGAGGTCAGGTTTTAATGAACAAATCACAGTAGGACAGCGAGTGCTGAGGTTACAGTAAGTAATGACCTGCTTCGCAGCATTGGAAGCTCTGTAGACGTCTGACCCGTGTCAGACCCGTAATTGAAGTCTCTTTAATTCAAGCCAAGTGAAATAATTGCTTTGCTGCTTTTACATCGAAGCAGCATGTCAGTTATGCTCTTCTGCCTTCACATCATAAATAGATTGATGACAAAATAACAATGGTTCCATCTCTCAAACTGTTGAACCGACCGTGAACGTGACTAGATCACTAGAAGCGCTCAAACGAACCGGGCTGGTTCTGCTCATGTGATGTGTCCTCAGATAACACTGGCGCAGATGCTTTGGTCCGTGTGAAGCCCGAGCCCCGTTCTCCAATCACATTAATGGAATTAAGCACACTTCAATTATGATTGATCACTGGGACTTGATGAGATTTCCCTCTTTTTTTTCCATGTCTACAGCAAAACCCAGTCAGGCGCCGGAGCTGAGGCGGTTGGAAGATGCTCAGCCGACCTTCTTAACTGGTATGACGGCTGTGGGGGGATGATTAGCCCACAGTGGGGATGGGATGTGGTCAACCACAGTTCACATGTGGAAAGGGGACCCTGTCTAGGAGGAATGTGTGGCTTCTGTGCTGAACTTTCTTTCTGTACTGAGGTTGTTTTTGCTTCTCAGGAGAACAGACTGTGTTTGAGTCTCAAGTGCAACTGAACAACGCTAATCAAGAAACAAAAGGTAAGAAAGGATCATGATGATGATGATGATGATGATGAAGAACATGAAACTGAGTTCTGGAGGAGCTGGAGTGATCACATGTAACGTTGAATGGTTCAGTCCAGCTGAAGGTTCCTGAGGCAGAATTAAATCACTCCTCTAGTCCGTAGAGCTTCATGCTGAGTTTGGCCTCACACCTGAACCCGAAGCGAAGCTAATTGGTTTTTAAACCCGTGGGTGTTGCCAAAAACGTTGCTGTGCAACAATAAAGTCAAATTAAATGTCAGGGTTCCTTGATGCATAGACGGCAGACGGCTCGTAAAGCTGCTTTTGTTGTGAAAGGTAAAGGGCAGAAACAGTGTCTGTCAGTGCCTCCTGGTTTCCCACTGCCCGTTTGTCACACGTCTTGTGTATTAGTGCCAGGGGAGCTCATATCAAAGTTGTGGACCCGAATGCTCCAAACAGCTGTAATTCAATTCCAGCCTTGTCAGAAAATGTAGAGGGGAAAGATGAGGGGCTGCTTCTGCCTGTGTGTGTGTGTGTGTGTGTGTGTGTGTGTGTGTGTGTGTGTGTGTGTGTGTGTGTGTGTGTGTGTGTGTGTGTGTGTGTGTGTGTGTGTGTTTATGTGATAAACATCTCAGATTAACTGGTATTAAAAGCCAAAGGATTCAGTTGTGCAGACGGAGAGAGTGTAGTCGTAGAGCAACATCTAGTGGTCAGAAAAGGAAGTGCACTGACAGGCCACAGAGGAAACGGCAGGGCGGTGTCATTTCACGGTTGTGCTCATACACTGTGTTATACTGGAGGACACCCGGGGAACTGGTGACTTCCACTGTCCGGTCCAAGCCTTTGTGAGTGGCCTGAGGCGGTTCTGTGGAAGCAGCCTCTGTGTGTCTCCTTTAACGGTGCCACGGTGCCCCCTGCCTGCACGTGATGGCGCCGCCTCCGGCTTCACCGGCTCCCGTTGTGTTTTGCAGATCTGAAGCGCGACCCCGCGTGCTTGAGCCCCGAGGAGAGGGGAACGTGTGAGGGAGAGGACAGGAGGTTCGCCTTCGACCCGGCCACCCGGAGGTGCCGCGCGTTCATCTACAGCGGCTGTGGGGGAAACGACAACAACTTCCAAACCCGCAAGCAGTGCTTCAAGAAGTGCATCAAGCGCAAGAGCGGTACGGCGCCGCCGTTGATGTGACGCGACGCACGGCCATCACTCTGACGCCTGTTTTGGTTTGCTTTGGTTTGTGTTGCAGGTCACAGGCAGGGCATCCCGGTGAGGAGGAAAGTCTACTACAAGTTGCCTCACTCGGATCAAGCTTTGCATTAAAGCCTAGGCGACGGCTGCTGTATTTATGTGCATTTCCTGTTTGTGTGTGTCACTGGGCTTCATTGTGACTCCAGTGTTATATGTGGCGTCAGTATATTGGACAACACACATATTTGCTTTGCTGCTGTCTCTCTTTTTTGCATATCTATAAGTTACTGTAAGAAAAGCACCAAAGTCTTCAGGTTTGTTGTTCCAGTAGCTAAATAGTCGCTTTGCTGCTTTTCTACAGTGTTTTAGGCAACGGCAGTGCTGCAGGCTGAAAGTGGCCTGTTCCATCATGACGCTATCAAACACTGATGTTGTTGTTGTTGTTGTATCAAAGGAAGCAACTTAACTTTAAGAGTGAGGAGAACTTTGGTTCCACTTTTAAAGCCTCTGTTTGGCTTCAGCTCTGTGAACCTGACCTGCTTTAATGTCAGCGTCTTATCTACTGACCCAGACTCCAGAAGACGCTCCGCTTCCTTATTCATGCAGCCCGTCTCAAAGTGCATCTGAGAGCAGGGTCGCACGAGGACAGGAAACAAAAAGAGTCTACACCTGTAATAACCACTGTAAATGTAATGCATCCATTCATAATAAAGTCTATACAGAGCGTGTAGTGTCCTGGTGACTGATGACACATGCATGTACATATACAGGGCTCAGCCTGATCACAATAATGGAGTGTCGTCAGAACAGGACTGAGACCGGAGCGGTGGAGCAGGTGTGTGTATGGGGGGGGGGGGGGGGGGGGGGGGGGGGGGCTGTGGTCAAATTACTTCAGAAAAACGATGCGTAAGATCAGGAAGGCAAAATTACTAACTGTGACATGAGTTCGGCAGCTAAAAGAACGATGCAACAAACTAAGACTCAACCTACAGACACAGAGAAAAAAGACAGTTGAGCAATTTCCCCCCTAGGATCAATAAAGTATTTCTATTCTTTTCTATTCTATTCTGTGCGACAATTAGAAAAGTAAAGACAACATCATTAGGGACAAACTGAAACAGAAAACATGGCTTCAAAATAAAACACAACCGGAATTCAGGCAGTTAACATCTAACTTGAATAAAAAGCATTTCAGTGAATGTCCAAATAATGAAAAATAATAATAATGAGAATCGAAGAATCGAGAATAAATTGCTGCTATTCAGTTATTGTCCTAGATTACAATCTATAGATTCGACTTCAGCTGCTAAGAAGGTTTACATCATGATCAGTTGTTAAGAACTTGGAGAAACAGGAGGCTGATGTTTGCTGCAGATACCAGGGAAGCGACAACAATGTTTTACTGAAACGCAGCCACATCATAATATTTACAGGCGTCAATAGCCATAATCACAGGCATATGAGTAAGCTCACATATTCTATTTGAGTCGATCATCTGCTGTGACAGCCCTGTACAAAATCTCTGAACCATAATAATTCAAGGATGTGCTTTATTTGAACTCATGCTGCTCCTTGTCAAAAGGTCAGTATAGCATTTCACATCATGAAAAAAAATGGATTACAAGGAACATAAGACATATTTATATATTTATGGCTTAGGCATGTAGTACCAAGAAGAAACAACAGCGTTTGTGCTTCCATTCCTGGTGTTCAATTCATATCAGCTCATTATAAAACCTAAAACAAAAGGATCGCAAGACACTTGACAAAGAAGGTTTCAGACCTTACAGAAATATAACTAAATAGACAATCTAAGAAAATTCAGTTGAGCAAGCCTTTTAATTGAAAAATCTGTAATTACATTTTGATATAAACAGTTTAAAGGAAAAAATCCTCTTTGTAGTGGAAGAAACCTCCATTTGAACCAGGCTCAGAGAACAACAACAAGCAATAACAGACACAGACAGGGCGATTAGACCAGTAACTGAACACAGACAGAATAGTTGTACCAGTAACTGAACACAGACAGAATAGTTGTACCAGTACTGTAACTGAACACAGACAGAATAGTTGTACCAGTACTGTAACTGAACACAGACAGAATGGTTGGACCAGTAACTGAACACAGACAGAATGGTTAAACCAGTAACTGAACACAGACAGAATGGTTAAACCAGTAACTGAACACATATGGGATGGTTGGACCAGTAACTGAACACAGACATAATGGTTAAATCAGTAACTGAACACAGACAGAATGGTTAAACCAGTAACTGAACACAGACAGAATGGTTAAACCAGTAACTGAACACAGACGGGATGGTTGAACCAGTAATTGAGTCTGATGATTCCTGCAGATGAGGACAAAGAGTCAGATGTAGAACCCTGGTAGCAGGTTAGCGGGTAGAATAAATAGACAGAAACCAAACGAGCTCGGTGCATGAAGGATTTTTTTAGACTTTACCCTGAAAGTGTAGTCAGGATAAAAGGACACAAGAGGGCAGTGTTGTGTTACTTTCTAGTAGCTCTGCTTCTTCTCTTTTTTTATAGCTGTGAGAAATTTGATCATCAAATTTTATTCAGTTCTTTCCCAGTGCAGGCTCTGCTTCACATAAACAATAATGACACAACAAATAAAAAGTGAAACGAAGCAACATATAGTAGAGACTGTATTGGTCCTCTGGGCGTGGTTTTATTAGAATCTGTAAGAGTTTTAAAGTGAGCTGTTCTGTTTGTGGAACGTTCTTTCAAAACGTATTAAACCTGGTTTCACTAGTTATTGCTGCAGCAGTTGAAAATTATGTAAGAAGCGATCAATCCTGGAAGTCAGTAAACAGACTGCATTGGTGTTGTTATTTCTGGGTAGGATTTCTGGGTAGGAGAGTTTCAAAAATGCAAATGGTTTACTGTATATTCCAAAAATATTTAATCCAGGGGAAAAAAACTCAACAATCATTAATAGTTAATGAACTGATTCATGTCTTGACAAGCACAGTTGTGATATCACTACGTTACATGACAACACAGACAAACTTTGCTGCTAAGTTTTTTTATCACTTTTTTTAAGAAAACGTGTTTATGACGTCTTAACCCTAACCCTACATTAGCCTGCCCGTTATGACGTCATAACATCGACTGATGCAGCTCCATCTCTGTGTCGGTACTGAAGGTTGGAGGATTCACTCACTGCTAAAATGTTTAACCACAACTAAAAAGGAACGAAGTGGAAAAATAACATTGTTCGATTGTCTCTTACTGTAACATGAACATCAATGTGACGTACTGTATAGTCTTAGTGTTCGATGTATCTTCTCCGTATCCAACCTAAACAAGGCAAACTGCTTTACAAACATCTGGTCATGTCTTATACTGATCAGTGGTGACGACTGGTGACTGATTACTGGAGGGTAATTATCGTAGAACCGAGGAGCTTCATGAACGGTGAGACGCGACCGTGAGCAGCTTCTGGATTGGTCCGAAAAGCACAGAGCGTGTGCGTTACCGTGGGAGGTGATGGGCGAACCAGAGGAGAGCTCCTCAGCTGTGGCCGCGCCGTGATGTAACAGGAAGTAGTGGGTTGCCTCCAACGTCAGCCTGACAGCCGCTTCAGCTGCGCTCAGCGAGCGCCGGAGCCCAGTGCGTTCGAGTCTGCGCCGACGCACGGCAAGGGAGACGCTTCGGAGGCTGCCGGGACTTGACTCCACTTCACACCGCTGCTCGGACCCTCCGTGGGAGGACGCGCTGAAATCAGTGAGTAGACCCCAAGCGGAGCGTGTCCGTCGTTGTGGTTATTGAGGTCAGCTCGGCAGTATGTGCGGGGATTACAAAGCCGAGGAATGTGCGTTGGAACCTGAGCTGTGAATGCGTGGACCACGCACATGCGTGGCTCATATGCTTGGAGCTATGCGGGCTCCGCCGCCGATGCGTTCAGGTTGTTGGTTCACGTGAAGGGATCGATGCGAACCTCTCCAGACTCGGCTCCGCGTCCGGTCCATACGTTGGTACGAACGCGCAGAATGTGGACTGGGCTGGAACGCGTCAGCGGTTCTGATCCATTCAGCGTCGACGCTTTGGTGTCGGCGGTGGTTACCGTGGTTCTAAATCATCTGCATGGTTACATAAGAACAGAGCCTGGAAGTTCGTGGGCTGAGCAGTGAATCGAGGCACAGTCCGTATGAATGATGATGGGTTCGAAGACACGATGACGACGTTACGCGCAGGGAGGATGCGGCGGAGCTCGTGGGTCTGAGAAGCGCAGCAGTTTCTGGACGCGGTCTTTGTTGCACCGCATCGCGTTGGACAGCGTGGTGCTGCGGGCTGCTCTGTAGCTGTGAATGGAGATCAGCAGCTATTACCCCGAGTCCATCCAACTGCCAGATGCTGCTTTTACATAACGTCCAACACATGTTTCTGTGTTGATGCTGTAGGTGAAGTTGAACAAACTCACCAAATGATTATAGGCCCATCATCGTTACATTTAATTTGGATCGAGTCAAAAACAGCTGGATTCATCTTAAAGGGACGGTTTGGGCTTTTTTGCAGCTGCTTCCTGTCATGACTCTACACCCAGACTGAGTTAGTCTGTAATACCTTGGTGTTGCTGTTGATCAGCTGGTCGGTCTGTCTGCAGGTCTGCAGGTGAATTGTGTGCTGATCCGCTCTTCCACAGTCAAACCACTCGCGGGTGGTGGTGTTTTCAGCCGATCACAGAGGGTGGAGCCTCGGATGTTGAGCAGCGCCTGTTACAAGAGTTACTGCACAATTTAGAAAGGACGATGCTGAGACTTGGGCGTCTGCGATGCTGACGCACGCCACCTTTCACAGCACAATTATTCCAGACTCTAATAAACTTAGGACAGAGTGACCAAAGCGGTGAGAAGCGAGCGTGTGACGCCCTGAGAACAGCTCCTGTCTGTGGCCGCTGCTGCTGTTTGTTCAGCGACACGGCTCCGAGGGCCTTCCACTCAGCCTGTGTTTGTTTGCAGCAGCTGCCACTTGTTGCTCGTGTGAGTTTAACCACGGAGCAGCTTCTACGTGGACATTTTATTTCTTTATCTTTTGCCCGTTTGAATGTTGGCTGTTGACCCTGAGTTCATTTACTGAAACCACCGGCTGAGGCTGCTCTGCTGCCTCCTACTCCACCGTCCACGGTTGGCGGCACGGTCACATGACTCTGTGACGCGACACTAAGTACATAAGCTGATTGTGCAGTGGGGATATCATGCAATCCATCACATTTCACTTCAAGCCGTCGTGCGTGTGTACTGCAGAGTCCAGCGGCTGAACGTGTGCACGGTTCGGTCTCTTCCTGCTCCATAGGTGATGCATCCAGACCAACTGTTTCTGACCTCCTCTCCATGGCTGATGTTTTTGTGAGTAAACACTGTGAGTGGACACTGCAAACACACGCCGGTGAGAGTTAACCCTTCATGAATCAGTGCTGCTCAATGGGCTCCTGGCGACACCGATGCTCCGTGTATCTATAAATTCCCATTCTTTACATTCTCATATGCTTCTCTGCTCTCGCTTCACTTTCAGCCACATGGAAGCTGTTCACGCATCTTTTCCACTTTCTCCCTGCGTCCTTCTCAGTTAACAGTGAACCCGGCTGGGTGCGTGGCGGCTGCTGTTCACAGGCAGCATGTCTTTGCAGCGGCTGCCACAGCGAGCTGCAGGCACAGCGAAGTGGAGAGAGGCTGAGTTGGGCCTCTGAAGCAGTTCTGCCGTCGCTGAGCTAAATGCATGGAGATGCAAAGCGCTGAACCTCGCCGCTCAGGTGTAAGGGAATGAATGCTGGTGGTAAAAAACTTAGCAAAGAGAGCAGCTCATGCAGCCTCAGCTCACGTCATCATCAGCAGCAGCAGCACACAGCACCACATTGTAGCATTAGCCACATTAGCATCCTTCTTAATTTGAGGTGTTTCAACCCAGACGTCTTGTCTAAACAGCACCCTTTGTATTTTATACAGTTTCTTTTTTTTCACACATGCAGCAGGTTGATGACCTAATGGGTTTATTAATGAATCCATAATCTAGATGCTGGTCAGGACGAGCTGTTGCCATAGGTTAGCTGGCTGGATGATTATTAACTGCATCAACTGTTTTCATAAAAAGTCTTGTTTAGAGCCAAACCTTTTCAAATAGGGTTTGTTGAAAACACTACTAAGGAACTGACTTTTAATTAATATAGTCCATACACTAATGAGCATCAATGACCAAATAACTGGCACAGCTATTTAGGATGAGCATTAGTTGTAGCCTACTTCATGCTTCAGACAGACAACCATCCAAATCCTTACATTCAGGTTTGGAGGCGCAGTGTTTTTGTTACACAACACCAGAGTAACTGGATCCGCTTGGGAATGACGTGAATAGCCCTCAGCACATGGTGGATTCTTCTTGGCTTCCAGCTCCAGGGTTATTTTTGTCATGGATGCCATCAAGGAAAGACTCACACCGGCTCTGGAAGACCCCATGTGAGACCCCGGACCAGCATCGACTGGATGCAACTCTCACTTTATATAAGAAAGGAACCTCCCTGTATGTAAAATTGTGTAGATGTTAACCTTCTCGGCCTCACATGTTTACTTCTCCTAGTAACACACATAATGCAAGTGTCATGTTGCGTTTGGGAAATATTTAGATGGATAGCATGACCTTGCCCATAGGGAGGAGTAGAGGCTCCAGAGGATACATTCCAGGTTTCTAATGGACTCGGCCGGATGAAACTCACAGCTATGAACAACCATTTCCTTGTTTCCAAATCAAATCAGAAGGATGTAAACAGGCATTCAAATCAGATGTGGCCTAAAGGCCCTGACGTGCAGCTGGATGCCAGTTGAAAGACTGAAAACCAAACATGACACAAAAACAGGAACATCTCAGACACTGAGTGCACTCACTCAGTGTGAGCTGCCAGACAGGCGGGCACTTAAAGCACAGGACAAAGAAAAACCTGTGGAAATGTGTCCCCATCGTGGAAAGAACTGGTGGAATGAGCCTGAGTGCTGTCGGCACTGAGCCCAGGTTCAGGCTCAGCGGGCCCATCAGCGATCCCGTCAGCGGTCCCATCGCTCCGTCCAAACCCTGGCTGAGCCACAGAGGGGCTGGTAACAGCTCCAGTCACTTTGTCATTAAGACTGATAATAATTCAGGTTCAGAGATGCAGCTGTTCACGCGGCAGCAGGTTTTCCAGGTACAAGGAGACGTTTGGCTGCAGCAGGAGTCGATCCAAAACAAGTGGACGGATCCGTTCAGCAGCACAGGCCAAGCTGAAGCTCCCACACTGGAGGTGCCGCTGACTCATCAATTTCAAATAACTGAAATCATGATTTATTCACAGGATGAGCCTCAGAAACAATCAGAACACGTTCAAGTCCTGCTTGTGTGTGTGTGTGTGTGAGAGGGTTGTGGCAGAACCACAACCTTCTTAACGAAGAACCACCAATAGACTGAAACAATCGAAACTAATATGAACCAACTGTTGAATGGAAGCAAATGCTTGGAAGCGAAGCTGCGCTTTCTTAGCATGAAGACCATCCAGCCACAGTCGATGGCTGCTGTGTTTGCAGCTTCTTCACACGAAGAGTCGGAGCCCCTTCCATTTCACAGTTCACCTGTGTTGCAGTGTCACATCATGTGGTTCATGTGTCCAGCGTCCGTTTCCTGCGGTCTTTGACTCTTCTCAGCCATGTTGTACCACCTTTATATTCTCTAATTGGTCCCGGCAGGAGCTCAGCCTGGACCGGGCTCAACGTGAGACGCTGCCAGAAGGTTTTAATGGTGCTAATGGGCTAGGAATCGCAGGAACGCAGGACACCTGGCAGCAGGTTGGCACAAAGGTGAGCTGAGACGGATGTGAGCAGGTCCTGTGACACAGAATCACATGCTGCTGTTTCAAGTAGCAGTCGCAAATATAAGGAGACGTCAGGGATGTTATGGCTGCACGCACTAAATAATGTAAGTCAATACTAAGGTTGAGGCTGCACATGGGGACTTTGAGGTAAAGGTGAAGCTGTAGAAAGAGCGGAACCAGGGATGCTCCTGTAAATGCCAGGCAGCGATCAGCGACGACCCTGATGACATCACACCAGCGCTCAGCGGCACCAGCATGAGCCTCCATCCTCATCATCATCATCCTCATCTGCGACAGTTACGGCGCGGCCTTGTTTCAGCACCGGGTTAGCTCTGAGTGGATCCATCTGCCGGCCCTCAGACGCTGGCATGATGGCAGCGCGGGCGTGGCCGCAGTGACGTGAACGCTCAGGCATCCCGACCGCCGGAGCGCAACTGCTCCACGTTAACGCAAACGCGGACCGCTCCTCCTTCACATCTGTGTGGGATTGTTATTGTTTCGCTGACATCTGGCGATGCCCTTGGCAACGTGGAGGTTCACACGAGGCCTGTTCTCATGGCCTGCGCTCGCTAACGTCAGTTGCTTTTTATCATAACAGACGTGCACTTGGCCCCAGAATCATCTGGATAGGGATGATTTTATGATTTTTGAGGTGGATACGCATTTATGATTTATGGAATGCAGCTATTCCACTCAGAGCGACGCTGTTCTCAGGGGCTCGGACGTACTGTATATGTGAACGAAGCAGCATAGGTCAAATTGTAGTTATAGTAGAGTTTCCTATACTTGGATGAAAATCCTTTGTGACTGGAGCCTGAAGCCACAGACATGACCGAACCCTGAGTTCACCTTCAGCCTGGTGCTCAGTCAGCGAACTCTGTTCAATAGATCCAAACAGTGAAGACCTTTAGACTTCATCCCATTCCACCTGAGCCTATGGCACAGCCTCCACCGTGATGGGTCTGATCAACGTCAGCTCTTCAACCAGACCTTAGGTTCCTTACGGCGAACACCTACACATCTAGATGTTTTTGCTGGAACCCTGTTGACATGGAGCCCGTTTCCTGACTAGATTCTAGAGGAGGAATTCTGTGACCATGTTCTGCGGTCGTCCCAGCCTCTGCTTGGCCCACTGACACTGTATGTGGGAACTGAATGGAGCAGTGCTGGACAAGGCTGCTTCTGTTCGTCGCTAATGAGACAGTGTCACTGTTACAGCAGAGCTTAGAGTTTGGTTCCGTAGATTAATTAATTTGAAGAAGCGACATGAATTGAATGGCTTTTGTGTTTTAGTCATGTGAACTTTGACTAAACGGGCGAGTGTCCTGCTTGTTCAACTGGGAGCTGGCTCCTTCATGTCATGGTACTGCATCTAACGGTTCGAGAGCGAGGCTGCTCTGTGTATGCTGACATCCGCCCTGACTGGGTTCCTCTGCTGGTTCCACTCCATGGTTCCATCTTCACCACTTAGACTCCTGATAGATCTGACATCATCCAGCTCATCCTCAACTCAAAATGATCATATCAATGCCTGAGCTCTGGTCAGAGCCCACACCCTGGTACAGACAGAGACAGTCCTGACGTTTAGGCCGCTGTCAGAGTCTATGAATATCCAAAAGCTACTGAGCAGAACAAGGCTGAAGCTGGAGCCACAGGAGGACAATGGCTGCTCTGCACCAGGCCCGTTTCTACAGGCTGTGGATGGAACGGGTGATGTCATCCCTATGCAAAGTGGACATGACTAAGCACTTGTGTGATCCACTCACAGGTACTACAGATAATAGTGGACCACCCACAGTTAACACTGGTTCTGGTTGGGGTAGATCAACCCAGAACAGCTTAGCGATCAAGGCTCTGTGGAGGCTGAAGTCTCTATGTAGAACATACATAGCAAAAACAAATGTTTGTGTCACTTGCAGAATTTAGATCAGTGTCCCTTGTTTTCCTGATGTGTTTTCATGACATCGCTGCTGACGGAGCCCAGAACGACACCTTGAGTTTGTGTGATTTGACCACAAACATGTAGTACTGTATTATTGTAGAGTCAGTTGAATCCTGGTGAACACAGACTCTCATAAAAAGATGTGTTGTTTCAATGTAAATCTAATTGCTGTCAATGATAAAGCTGTAACTGTGTGATGTCTGTTTTGCATCTATAAGGTTCGAAACACAGCACAGCAGGCAGCCGGGAGTGAAACAGCTGCTCTCTCTGCTCTGGGTTTAAAGGAGGATTAGCTTTGTTAAACACAAATTCTAAGTCTGTCTTTATGCAGAAGTGCTGGATATGAGCAGTTCAACTGCAGAGTGTGACTGTGAATGACTGTGAAGCTACAGCACCGCGTGATGAGAATGAACCTAATGTAATTTTTTTTCTAAAAGCATGTGTAACATCTGTTCTCCATTGATACCTGACAGGACAGATGCTTTGTGTGTGTGTGTGTGTGTGTGTGTGTGTGTGTGTGTGTGTGTGTGTGTGTGTGTGTGTGTGTGTGTGTGTGTGTGTGTGTGTGTGTGTGTGTGTGTGTGTGTTGTTAACTGGGACCAGACCTGTGCAGGCTCTCAGCCGGTGCCTCTGGTCTCTGGAAAAATCCAGGGTCGGTTCTTTTACTGTAGCTCAGTACTAACCTTGCACAGCGTTTGTAGAACCATAAGTCAAAACTGAGATCGATGTGCTTCTGGGTTCAAACGTAGTCCGGGTTCCCAGAGTTTGGAATCAGGCTGGTGTGTTCTCTTTGTGTGGTTCATTGATATGAAGGAAGTCTGAATTGTGCCTGTTTGTTTTCTACCTTCAGCTGTAGGTCCTTCAGGTTTGACCCATTCATTTTAACGTCATGATCATGACGTTGATGATCTGGTCTCGTCTCTTACTACATTTTACCTTCAATAGTCCACTGCTGCGTGTCATGTATATGTCACCCTGGTTCCTGTGGACATGTTATAGTTCCAGAGGGCAGGAGACTGCCCCACTGCTATCAGATGATGGAAGACACAAAGGAAACGTCTAAGTCTGAAGACTAAACAGCCTCGTATCTCTGTGGAGCCGTGTTCAACCTGAGGGAGATCTTTCCCCTTCACTCTTGTTTCTTCTGCTATGCAACGTCCCAGCGACTCTGCATCAGCTGTGTCTGAGCCACACCCGGCATTTCTACGCTCATCACACTAAAGCAAACAGAGACACGGTGCTAGGATCTCCGGGCTCCGACCCTGAAGCGCCTCCGGGGATGCCAGCAGATAAAATCAACTGTTTGTGGTTGTGTACTTGATCTCTCCATTAGAGATGTTTGGTGTTCTCAACTAGAATTTTGAGCTTTGATGTCACTGTTTGGAGAACATCTAATAGATGGACTCAATCAGATGGAGGCTTTAGGCTTATTTCTTTCCTGGTTCACTCACACCAACCATTCACATACTCGCCATCACTAAGCTCAGAGTGGCAGCTGCCTCCACCAGAAGCGAGTGCAGAGAACTTCATAGTGACTCGTTCATTGTTCTGCCCAGCAGATCCTCAGCCTGCTGTCAGAGGGCCAGTGGAACGATGGACAGGAGCTGGACAGTTGCTCTGCTGCTGTTTAACCTGACTCAGGTTGGCCCTAATGATTATTGATTTGTGAACTGATTCATTTGGTACTATCTGATACGCGTCGTCTGTGCAGGTTTTTGTGACGGCCAGTTTGGAGGTGAACAAGACGCAGGAGCAGCAGTCGGCCAGCGTGTACCATGAGTTCGGTCTGACCAGGAACACCATTGTCACGGCACAGTTTGAGTGCTACCAGAAGATAATGAAGGACAACACCGAGAGCAGACAAGGTATTTGTGCTGCGTCTGAGAGTTCAGAAGCAGCAGAACGGCCCCTAACTCTGTAGGGGATTGGTTTCAGAGGCCGTGTGTAATCGCACGTGGGACGGCTGGCTGTGTTGGGACGATACCAAGGCCGGAGTCGTCTCGGAGCAGCATTGTCCAGACTATTTCCAGGATTTTGACCCTTCAGGTGAGTCTTTGGTTCATGCAGCAGATACCAAGTTGTCCTGAGGTTTTCTCTTGTTTGTTGTTAAGAGTGAAGGCCCTTCATATAATAAGACCAGCTGAATAACAGTAGTTGAGCTTCTGGCTCAAATATCTCAATGTCACCAAAGCTTCCAGACTCAATATTAGGTTTGACAGTTTAACATGTCCGTTTATTAGAGGTTCATGGGATTAGGTGAGACTAAGAAGCGGTAGGATTGGGTTTGACTCAACTGGAACATTAAGTTGTTAAACTGGCAGTGATCAGCCACACACGGGCCCTCTGGGGGGTCTCTACCTATTGAGCTACTGTACCAGGCCAGGTTGGACCCAGTGTGACCTCACATCTGTCGCCTTTTACCTGCAGAGATGGTTTCAAAGATTTGCACCGACAGCGGTCAGTGGTTCCAGCATCCGGAGAGCAACCGGACGTGGAGCAACTACACGCTCTGCACTGAGCACACCACGGAGAGAAGAGTGGTGGGTAACTCACAGGACGGCAGGGACAATGGCTAAATGACAGAGTGATGCATAAGGCATCTAACTCACGTAGTCCAAACACACAGAATAAAGAAAAACTACCAGGGCATAAATGTCTAGCTTCTATTGACTCAAATGTTCTGTATGAAGAAGCTGCAGCTATGCTTTTATTATGTTTTAACCCACAGTTCCCAGTATTCATCCACTTCCTCTCTGTAATACCAACATAATTCAGACCCAGTTTTACCAACATCCTGAAGTAGATGTGCGATTGGTGCTATGAGTGGAAGGATATGAGTTTTCCTATGGCACATGTGTATTTACAGTATGGACCATAAAGAAACATCCTGGCGACACTAATTGTCCATTGTCTAAATGTTTGGCCATTTGAAGATCCACATAATCTAATCTGTCCTTCGTTTCCATCTAGACCGCGATAAATCTATTCTACTTAGCCCTCATAGGACATGGGCTGTCTCTGACCTCGCTCATCATCTCGCTTGGAATCTTCTTCCATTTCAAGTGAGCCACACACTAGAGAGTAACGTGCTGCACAGGCACTCGGCGCTAGTTTAATATTCCTGCCTTCTTTTTGCAGGAGTCTAAGCTGCCAGAGGATCACACTCCATAAAAACCTCTTCTTCTCGTTCGTCTTAAACTCTGTGGTCACCATCATCTTGTTGACGGCAGTGGCCAACAACCAGGAGCTGGTGCAGAGCAACCCAGTGAGTGTTGCAGATGAGCCACAGTGTTACTGCCTGGTGCGAGCGTTTGCCACATGCGTGTTCCTCTTCCTCAGACGAGCTGCAAAGTGTCCCAGTTCATACATCTCTACCTGTTCTGCTGCAACTACTTCTGGATGCTGTGCGAGGGGATCTACCTGCACACGCTCATTGTGGTGGCTGTGTTTGCTGAGAAGCAGCACCTGATGTGGTACTACCTCCTGGGCTGGGGTGGGTTGAAGTCGCCGCTCAGCAGGTGAAGCGATATGATGATGATCAAATCAAACCGCTGTCTGACTCCTGCTCCTTTCAGGCTTCCCTCTGCTTCCGGCTTCCATCCATGCGATTGCTAGAAGCTACTACTACAACGACAAGTAAGTGGGTTTGTGCTTTGTGGGTTGGACATGGTTCTAATGCTAACCTAGCCTTCCCAGACCTGGGCCACTACAAGCCAACCTGAACTTGTGTAGCTACGTTTGATGTCAGGATTTCATTGTGATTGTGAATATTGGCTTAGTTTACAGCAGTCTTTTACCACAGAAACATTGAGTGTAACCGTCTGTCAGCTTGTCTTCTGCTCTTCATGCACACAATAACTGAGGAAAGCTGCTCCTCTCTCTTTTGTCCTCCTCAGCTGCTGGATCAGCTCCAAAACATCGCTGCTCTACATCATCCACGGCCCCATCTGTGCTGCTCTCGTGGTACGAAGGCTAAGTCCTGTTTTCACAGTCCTGTTACAGCAAAGCCAATGATGAAAACTCTGCTTTTCTTAAACAAACTGAGCTGATGTCTTCCACATTTCTCATGTTGCACAATGAGCAACAACAAGCGGCCTTTTTCTTCTGCGAGTGGACACCGTGGGGGGTCTGTAAGCATAACACAGCATCTGATCGTGTGATCTACCCACCGGTCCCCAGGCCCACGTTGCAGTCTAGGAATTCACCTAATCAGCATAAGCATGCGTGCTTCAGAGAAAAATGGTCCCCTGAGACTCTCTCATCTGCAAACAACTGATGGAATGTCCAGGTTTCATGTTCAGAAGCTTTTGGTGCAGTTTGTACTTTACGAGTCCTGTGTGGTCGTGAACAGTGCATTTCCTTTAAAGCGACGCCTTCCTCTCTGTGTCGGCCCAGGTCAACCTATTCTTCCTGCTGAACATCGTCCGCGTGCTCATCACCAAACTGAAGGTGACCCATCAGGCCGAGTCAAGTCTTTACATGAAGGCAGTCAGAGCCACTCTTATCCTGGTGCCTCTTCTGGGGATTCAGTACGTCCTGCTCCCCTACCACCCCTCCGGACGGGTCTCCTCCGAGATATACGACTACATCATGCACATACTAATGCATTACCAGGTGAGAGCTGCGTGGACTCAGACGCACTGTCCACACACAAACTTCCGTTTTCTGGCAGGGTTCATGATTACGTGCAGCCACATGCGTGCGATGTGGTGTGTGTGATCATGTGTTCTGGCCCGGCAGTACCCTGACCCTGGCAGTGGACACTGAATGTCTTGAGCAACAGCTGGATCAGCAAGTTTCCCAACATCACAGCAATACATGGTGTACAGCAACTGACTGCGTGTTTGTTTTGTTCTTCCATTCCAGGGTCTGCTGGTGGCCACCATCTTCTGCTTTTTCAACGGAGAAGTAAGTGGGATGTTCCATTTACTTCCACGTCCACGTGTCCCTTTGTGAGCAGATGCAGACAGGCTTCCTGTGCAGGGTCGTCAGTTAGAGCAGGCCCCGTCCTCTGGGGCTTTACACGCAGCCTGTGCTACATACAAAATAGCTGGTTAACAGATGGAGGAGCTTTACTGCTGTAAACTCTGCCATGTGTGAGCAGAACCTTTTATAATGAGCCTTGTTACCACCTCGAATACAGGAACCTGTACAGCCTAGTGTACAAAATACAAACACGGTCTCATACTGAGTGTATCACACGACATTCTGCTTAAAAACAGAGGCTCACGCTGGTTCCTGTTCTCAGGTCCAAGCGGTTTTGCGGAGGCACTGGAACCAGTATCAGATCCAGTTCGGCAGCAGCGTGGGAAACCACTCGGACGCCATGCGCTCGGCCTCCTACACGGCTTCCTCCATCACCGAGGTCCAGGGCTGCTACAGCATCGACAGTAACACGGAGCACATGAACGGCAAGGGCTGGTCCGACGCCGACGTGTCGGTCCTGAAGTCAGACGGCCCGTTTGCCTGAGGCCACAGTGAGGTCTGCAGCGCGTGGAGGTCCATGGCCCCAGGACATCACCGCCCCCAACCCCCCCCTCCGTTCGCGGCCCTGCAGGACGGACCCTCACCCTTTAACCATGCTGGGAGTGGGGGCTTCATGTGCTAGTGTCTACAACTGATCCACTTCACTTGGACTGGGACGCAATCTCCCCAAATTTTTCCTTTTAAATGGATTCATTTTGCCCCTTTGCGAGCCGGAGACGCGCTGGGCACAAACAGACTTAGCGAGAGCCAAATCCTGCCTCCGTTGGTTTTTCTATTTCCGCACAGAACCTTGGTGACATATTAAGGTTACGTTAGTGTTTCACATTCTAGTTTAGCGGTGACAACAGAAGAGTCCGTGCAGCTACTGTATCCACTGACTGTCTTTCTCTCAACAACCAGCTTCACACACACAGCTGTCCTTCAGTCATTTGCTGAGTTTGTGCCGATGTGCAGTAAATGCTGATGATTTTCCAGAAGCCATGAGTGTGTTCAAGTGGACATTTAAACCCATGCCAGGCTGTAACTGAGGCCATCACCACCTCACACGTGCTCCAACCCTTGAATGTACCAGTTACGTTCAAAGACCTGGCTCCGTGAACACAACGCCATCACATTCCCATCAGCCTTACGATTCAGAGACAAAAGGAAGCGACACACAACCAGCAGGAGTCCATGTCCTTCCACGTGAACAGGCCTCAAACCAAGCTGTGCAACATCACGGAGCAGAGCGGTTCTCTGTGAAGCATTTACATTTAGCTGAAGCTGTGTCGTCGTTCGTTCAAACCTTCACTGTTGCATTTTAAATGATGGCTACACATGGTCCACGCGCTAGAACATGAGTAGCTGGAACCTGGTGTAAATATTTTTCTGAACAGAGGAGTCCAACGCGTGAATGTGGGTGTTTGTACATATGTGTGAGCATGATTTTCAATAAACGTGGACTGTATTTATGAGGACATCATAGTTAGAAGCATTCAACCAAGTGGCTGGTGTGTGTGTGTGTGTGTGTGTGTGTGTGTGTGTGTGTGTGTGTGTGTGTGTGTGTGTGTGTGTGTGTGTGTGTGTGTGTGTGTGTGTGTGCACGCGTGTGCGCGTGTGCGTGTGCGTGTGTGTGTGTGTGTGTGTGTGTGTGTGTGTGTGTGTGTGTGTGTGTGTGTGTGTGTGTGTGTGTGTGTGTGTGGAACACTGGTAAATGAGCTGTTTGTTGTACTTGTGTGATTTAACAAGGGGGTCAGTTATTACTGCATCACTTGTCACCGCTGCGTGCGTGCGTGCGTGCGTGCGTGCAACTATTATTCCACTGGACAGTGTTAATGACAAATGTGTAGATTGTGTTCCACGTCCAGACATTTTCAGATGAATCATTAGTTTTCATAAATCTATTGTAGACATCCAGCAGCAACCACAACTCATTACATATGCAGTGTGTGATGTATGATTATAGTGAGACTGAGAACCAGCTCCTGAACACATCATGTCTTCGTTTCTGTTCACGTGTACTGTATTTGACTGCTGTTTGAATGTAAATGCTGGTTTTATTCTCTGGATGTAAATACATATTATATATATAGACTCATATTTACGTACATTGTCTCCCGTGTTTTATGTCCACACTAACAAAAAGCAGAGCTCCACAGCAGTAGTTTTTTTTCTGTTGTTCCATGGATGGAGTCTCTCTCTTAGTCCTACAGTAGTTAAACATGTGACAGTAAGTTTTACTCATATTATTACATATATATGAGCTTAAAGCCTCTACGCTAAGCCATCCCACTGAATCCCAGCATAACAAAGCATCCATACACTGATGTCACAAGATGCTAGAGTTCAGGAGTTCATTCCCTCCACCACCCATGGCCTCCCTCCCCCTCTTGTCCAATTAGAAGTCCCTGTACGGCCCGGTTACTGCCGCTCCGCTGCCCCAACCGGCCGGTGCTGACATGCAGACTGTTCTGTGTTCTGGCTTTTCACAATGTGGCCAGTCAGGCTGAAACCTACGTTACCTGAGTCACCTTGGCCGATTTGTGTAGAGAAGCCCACATGTGCTGCTGCTTCTCATGGCTGTGTGCTGCAGGTGACCTGAATAAGTTTGGCTCCACACCACTGGTAAGTAATGAGAGGCTGCTGTAGGGCGCTGTCAGCTGCACTTGGCCTCAAAACATTGATACGTTAGTGCACTGCACAAAGTAGAACAATGGAGCTCTTACTCTGCTCAGTCTTCACACATGGTTTCACAGTGTTCATGTTTTTGAGGCACAAATATATTCTGGATGAGGAGAAGTTACACTAATTCACCTGTGCAGTAAAGTGTCCACTGCTGAACATTAATGCTGAGGGTCTGATATGGAAAATATAAAAGTACCCTCACGCAACTGAGCATCATCTCCATTCATGACTGAGAAGATTAGTAGTGGTTTTGAGCAAGTGGCAGCCTCATCATCACATCCCATAACATATGAGCCTCCTAGACTCAGCGTCACTCTGTTGGAGAAGGCAGCAGCTCCGGAGTCGAGCAGGACCAGAAACATGCTCCACAGGCGCCGTGCGCCACTCGCTGTCTAATCAGCCCCATCTTGTTCCTCTGCATGACAGCAAAGGAAACTGGGACGAGGGCAGGCTTCAGCTTAATGAAAACATCCAGCCTGCCTTCTGCTGATAGCGTGGGAAAACAGCCAAGTCCATTAGACAGACGAGAGGAAGCTTGTTAGCTTTGGGGAATCTGGGAAATTACTGTTTACAGGTCAGGCGAATGCAATTTCGCAGAATGTAGCCTGAACCCGTTGGCAGGTCGGTGTTGTTTTAAATCAAGAAAGTCCTGAAAGATACTGAAAGACTCACTAAGTCTGCTTTGTGTGTGTAGCAGACACAAAGCAGACTGAACGTTTTTAAACTGGACTGGGAGAAACTGAGCCTCTTCCTGTAAAAGTGTCCATCAGGGCGTTTCATGGTGTTCTTGTTGTGCATGCATGGTTGGGAGCCTGAACAGAGAGCACTAACACAAGCACAAGATGTTGTTCCTCTGCAGGAACCCTCTGTAGTGGGCCTGACCTGCACAGGCCTCAGGTCCGCAGACATCCAGAGCCGGTGTCTTTTGACCATGAGCAGGGTGAGAGGCCAGCGGGTGAAGGGAGGTGGCTAAATACAACAGCTTGAGTAAATGAAGTGGGCCTCATGGTCCCAGAGGATGGAAACAGGCCGGTCCCCTAGGTGCTGCCTCGCTTTGGCAGGAGGCTGGAACCGGCTCGTGTTACCCTGTAGATGGAGGGAGTCATCCGACCTGGGACAGGACCACTGGGCGTCTGACCATCAAACACAAGGCAGGTGCTCATTATTTTTTAAGAGGCTGCTCCTGCAGCACCTTAACATTTGGCTTGAGGTGTAAAATATCTGCACAGAGTCAGCGTCAGCAGAAACGGGTTGTTTCACGTTCAGCAGCTCCACCAGCTAAAGCGCATGCCTTCTGTTGAATCCTCTGCTGTCCGGAGGCAGCAGCTCGCCTGTGAGCAGCTGCAGCTCGACGGGGAAGACTCTAAAAGTGGGTTCTGTCTGTGAATCTATATCCAGCTTACGGGGCTTCCAGGAAGCAGCTAATGGCAGCTGAAGCCGGAGCGTGATGACAGGTGTGTCACACACAGTGAGAATAGAGTGTGGAATCAGCCCCGGCTCTTTGTATGTGCAGCCAGCGCACATGGATGTTGCAGCAACCACCATTCGAAAATTTGGCTATTGTGCAATTTTGCAGTTGTTTCAAATTTGCGCAACTGTTTCCATGGCAACAAACACACAGTCACTGTTTGCTGTAACAGTCGTACTTCCGCCGCCCTTGAATTTGACGCCAGAGGTTTACGGACCCTCTGCTAAATGTGTCTCCTGGAACACAGAAGCAGAGAGCAACTGGACTGAGCCCAGCGCCGGGTTGAGCTCCGGGGTTCTGGCCATGTTTGGACCGGTACGTGACACCGGCCAGGACGTTACCTCTGCTGATGTGAGCACACTCACACTCACACGTTTGAACGGAGCATCGACCCACACGTGGTTCCTGCTTCTTCTTCTTTATTTCTGTGTGGGATGAATATTGTACACATGGGTGTTACACAACAATTCAGCCTTCGCTTCTTTCATTCATTCCAAAAACATGCTGCATGAAAACACACTCCAGCCTGAGGTTCCGATCACAGAATCTTTTTTTTTTTTTTGCTTTGGAGAAACCAGGTTTGATCAGATGTGTATGTTAATAGTTGGTGGGTCCAGCACAGTGAACTCGGGGGAAGACGTGGTGTGTTGGTGCAGGCTGGCGTCTGCTATCAACCGAGGAATCGTCTGAGCTGCTGTCTGGGGTGACGGTACCCGGAGTTTTCCTGCCATTGTGAGAAACCCCCATTTAAAGTGTGTATCTGTGTTTTCCACTGAATGCACTGACACTGTGTGTGGCAGGGACGATGCAGAGGGCGACTGATGCTTTAATGAGTGTTTACAGCTCGTCACAGTCTGCTTCTGTTTGTCTGTATTGTACTATTTGATTTCATGCTAACGACTGATGGACGATCCCTGATGCTGAACAGCGGGTAAAGCGACGGATGGGTGTGAATGCTCTTTGACAATCCGCCTGGTCACGTTTCGTGAATTACAAAAACGCAAAAAACACATCAGATACTTAACAGATGCTCCCGAGGCCGAATCCAAGCCGCTCTACAGATCCCTGTGATGGGCTTCATGCAGTGATAAATCTGACATTCCTCATTTTTTCTGTTCTAATGCTTTTTCCTTTTCCATTTCCAAACAAAGCAAATTGCTTCTGTGTTGAATGTTCTGCGTGTCCCTGATAAGATCCTTCTATAAACACTCAATGGTTTGTTTGCAAAGTCTCTACTCCCACTTACGACCTTTGCTCATAATTGAATGGAATTAAGGAAATGATACAGAAATTATGCCGATATCAGGGTCGCAAGTTCAAACTAGCAGAACAAGTACAAGAAACTAAAAGCTTTATTGTTTCCTTAAACCCGACCCATCAGACGACTGGCGCTGGTGAGGCCAGGGCAGGTCTGACAGCAGGTCCACACCCCATCTGTCGTTACAGCCTCCATCTCACTGTTCGCAGTTGGTAAAGGCTGAGGTCTGTGGCCACAGACGCACACACTGCAGCTGATACTGAACATCAGAGCTCTAAAACGACAGATGTGTGTCCTTCCAACTGATGGAGTCCAGCTGCTAATGAAGACTCCAGAGAAGCAACTTGTTCTGATGAGTGAGGATCAGCAGGAGGAGCTACCGGTGAAGTGCATATCTGACACAGACTTCTTGTCCTTTTTGCTTCGCGACTGCAACATAAATGACTCATCGTAACAATGACTAATATGATCTGTGAACCCACTTCAAGTGACAGTCAACTGGTGGAAAACAGAACGGGCTCTCATGCGGATGCATTATGGAAAAAAAGGCTCCGCGGCCCACCTACAGCTTGAAGTACTCTGCACTTAGGTTGTGATGGGTTTCAGGAATAGTGCAGCCGCCCCCACGTCCATGTGCACCGAGACAGTCTGACAGATTCCTTCTCTCCTTCATGGGACCGGGGCCTCGCTGCACGTCACGCTGGTAAGTCAGTTAACGTGTTAACATAGAAACACAACATACAGACTGGATCTGCGCCAGTCGTTGTGCGATGAATGCTTCCCTCTACCCTGATCTCACCCTGACGCGCCCTGAGCCACATCGTGTCCTCACACTCCAGCCCAAACTAATAAACAGAGCTGGAGGCCGGGGGGCGACCGTCAGGCTCACCTGGAGTTTAACCAGCTGCTGCTGCGTGCTACAAGAAAGGAGCTTCACCAGCATCTGCAGTGCACTGACCTAATGACAGACAGGGACCGTCCCTGGATTCATATTCACTGAACTGCAGCCGCTTTGTCTGAGCTGTCGCCTTGTGCTGCACCTGCTGCTTAAGAGAACAGCAAAAGTCAGTCAGCTTATAAACAGTAATAATAAGTTATAAGGCCATAAGAACAGGCCACAAGGAGCTTGTGTGGCTTGAATCAGAGCGTGAGCGAGTCGGGTCACTGTCATGTTTGTGGGAGGACTTGAGGCCACACGGTACCGAAACGCTGCATCCTTCTCATCCATCCAGATGACATCAGCTGTACTCCGTCCCTTACACCAGACAATGAGCCTATTCATGCAAACAACTGCTACAGTAAGATTAACACTGAGTGTCGTTATGTTTGTCCCAATCTGCTTCCTGCTTCTGTGCTTTGCTGATATTGGGACATTCTTTAACTAAGAGCTACAGTAATGTTGAGAAACAATGTGTAGTGTGTTTGGACATGATTGTTTAAATGTAGGAAAAGGCTTGACCCACTATCATGATGTTATCAAGAAATCTGTATGGAATAACATCAAATATATGACCTTAGTGATGATGTTACAACCATGACTGTGTCTCCTTCTGTTTATCACTGAGTTTACACTCATTTGTTTTAACCTATGACTTCTGTTCAAACTGGGATGCAGAGGAAACCCATTGCCCGTCCTCACTCTCCAACACAAACACAGGCGCAGGTGAGACGACGTTGGAAATGGAGTAGATCAGCCTTCAAAATAAGAGCTCGGATACTGACACATCAGCTGATCCCAGCTACAGTAACAGTGTTTGGAACCTGGAGAGCATAGAGGCCGTCATTATTGGTCCATCCTGTCCCTGTCACTAATTGATAGTGATAGGAACAAACTCAGTAGATCCATGTGCTGGAGATATGCATTTGAATGCATTTGAAGAACATGTTGAGTAGCTTTAACTAGTGAGTGACTTCACTAGAAGAAACTTTTCACCTTTGACTGACTTTCACCCTGAAGGTGGCCACAAACAAACGCACCAACATTCCTCCTCCTCCGAAGACTGGTGCTCAGATGAAGCACAGCTGTGGCACTGATGTGGAGACAATAAAACATCTGCACAGCTGGAAGCAGGTGACTTGAGTTGTTGTATTCTTTGTCCAGGGGCTGGGGGTAGATGAGGAGCTGGCCCAGCTTCACTATGGAATGACTTGGTGGGATCTCTTCTTCTGTCATTGGAGATGTAAATGATGGTGATATAAGCATGTACGTCAGCAGAGCAATGGTGGGGAAGGGGAAATGCCTGGACACAGAGGTGGAGCCACTGGCTGTGCTCATCTTGGGTTGCAGGAATCCCACTTCACAGGACATGAATGATTTCCTGTGGGAGCGCGTTGCGTAGTGCGTTCTGAATGTTTCCAGACCGCTCGGAGCTGAGCAGTAAAACATGTTGTCATCATGGTTCTCATATTTCTCCTGGGGCCGGGGCTTTATGGATACCAGTCACAAACAAACACGGGATCTTCCTCACAAACGTGTGCTACAGCTTCAATCTCCACATCTGAACACCAACCAGCAGTGACTTAATGCGGTTACTGCGACCGCTGGGTCAGGTTGATGCTTTACGATGATGTTTATCTCCTGGGGAATTAAGACAGCGTGACACCATGTGAAACAGGACAGACACTGAACATGGACGTGACGAGCAGTTCTGCATGTGGAGGTGCTCAGCTTCTGTGTAAACATCATATCCAGTGACCGATCTCTGATGCTTTAGGACATGGAAGCTGCATGAGGCTCAGTGATGGTTTGATAGGAAGCAGCTTGGAGAGACTCTCTGTCTGTGTAAACATCACAATCTTTATATCACACTGTCCTCAATCCCATTTCCAGGCTCCCAGTAACATATTGTTCAATGCACGAGTGTAAGATATAACCTGAGCCTCTACTGAGGTCTCCCATCTGAATAAAAGCATCATGAACAATCCCACTACAGCAGCTTAACATATGTGTGTGTGTTAGGGAACAGTTCCAGGCTCCAGCATCATCAGCCTCCAGGATGGTTCAGAGACTAAAGTCTCTATGAGATGAAGGGTGATTGTCTTTTTGTTATTCATGTTTGGTACTTATCCTGACAAGAACCAGTAACCAGACCTGGCTACAGATGCTGAATATCAATAACTCAATCCTCAGCTCAAACTGACTTTGTTCATGCTTTTCCATATAACATCTGTGTAGTTTCCTCTTTAAGCCGCGTCTACAGTATGTGCTGTTTTCACACTGTGACCTTTGACCTCTAAGCTGAGGATCTCCCAGACGTCTACTCTTGCCTCATGGTATTTCTCATGCAGCAGTGGCCTCACGGTGTGATTTACAGCACTTGTCAAACTGTTCCTGCAGCTGTTTTTGTTTTGCTGAACCATCACAACTAAGTCATGAGCAGATTCTTTGGTTGTGTCACTGTGAACATCATTCTTAAATGACACCAATACGTGAATAAGGCAAAGAACAGCCTCTTGATACCATGTAAGGATCTAATCAATAAGTGATGCTGCTGTGTCCTGCTGTCCAACTACTCCGGACATTTCTCTCACTTCGCCTGCGCTGATATTATTGTGTTTTGCTGACACGTGCTGTCAAAATTAGAATTTTTCCAGAGGAGCAATGTTCCACAGAGTCCGGAAATATCAGAGAGGAAGCTGCTGAGCCACACATTATAAATATATCAGTGCATGTTAATGTCTGCATTGGGAGCCGGATGGTTACGAGAAGCAGGTGCATCCACTCTCGCTGCACACATCAGGGCATTATTTGTGAATAAAAACGGAAATCGTCAAGTATAACTTCTCTTTAACTGGAGAGGAAGCGGGTAAAAAGTGTTTTTCCCTAGAACGGCCTTAAATGACCCTGCACCACACAACCTGCGGTGCTGTACTACACAACCTGTGGTACCGTACTACACAACCAATGGTACCGTACTACACAACCTGCGGTACAGTACTACAGTCTGTGGTACCGTACTACACAGTCTGTGGTACCGTACTACAGTCTGTGGTACCGTACTTCATGGAACACACCCATTCAGATAATTCCAGTGGGTTTTGTGACCACTTCAGAATGTAGTGTTTTTTAATCATTGGCCGTCGCTGAAAATTAAAAAAAAATACTGTTATGTATTGTTAATACTGTTAATGATTATTTTTGTTATGTATGTTATTAATGTTAATAAAATACTGATAATTTAGCAAACATTCAGTGAAATCCAGTCATCATCTTTAAAGCATTAAGTCTCCAAACCTTTCACATTCAATATTTAGAGGAGCAGCACTCATTTCTGCTGCGTCAGCCTTTCAAAGCAGAGCGGAGAAAGATGCTTTGTGCTGTTTGAGTCACAACTGACCACAACTAGACAAAAGACAAACAAGACAAGAACAATAGAAAAAGCGTGGAAGTAAAACATGGACTATGAGTGTGGATGTGCCTGCTTGTTTAAATGGGTGATGGGGTAAAGGGGACTAGGACTCACCACAGGAAACTGAAGGACAGACGTGTGGAGACAGGCTCAGCTCTCACACTGGTTGGGTCTTTGAAGACGGCTCAGTAAATGGTGTGGTAATGCAAGCTGCAGACTGAAGAGCAGGAAGTCAGCAGAGGAAGGAAGTCAATGGGGTGACCACTTTCTGTCCTGTCACCTTGGCCCCGCCCACTTGAGCCTACTTCCTGGTTCTGCCCCACACTCATCACGGACAGTTACATCTGGACTCAGGGCTCCTTCCCCACACAAGGTCTTGGCCATTGTTGGTTTGGACCTGCCTGTGTGTCGTCACCTGTTGCTCCTTTGTTCGACCTGTATTCAGTTTGTAATGTTTCATCTGTTAGTTCCTTCCTTGCAGCGATTTAGATTTAGTCTTTTCTGTGTCCGTTTGTAGAACTTGTTAAGGAAGATGGATTATTACAAAGCATCTATCTTTTGTTTCTGCGCTACGTTCAGCACCAACAGGGATAATGTCATTACTATTATGTCCTTAAATGATAAATGTTTGGAAGAATCCTTATTTGGCTCCATTAATCTGCGCCCCAGTCTCATATTATCCCATTTGGAGCCTTGGCTACACGTGCACACAATCGTCTGTGCTCAGCCACCAATTTGCAATTCAGCAATAATGAATGAATCATTTGATTGTGTTGAAGCCAAGTGCTGCCTGTTGCACCAGATAAAGCAGAGCTGCTTCCCCTCAAACTCCTGTTCACGCGCTGATACTTTCTTCTATCTGGTCTCAGGGTTCCGTCCACAGACCCAACAGAGTCAACACCATCTCTCCTTACTGAGCCTTATCGCGCTCCGTACAGGTGTCAGACCACAAACACAGGATCCCAGCGGACTCAGCTTCCTCTTGTTTGTACAGCTGAAGCCGTGGCTGAAAGGCGCCGATGGTGGACGTGTGCTACCAAATAGACGGCACCATGAGAACCTTCAGTAAAACAACAAGCAGGTCACTGACTCAAAATACTGCTCCAGGCTGTTTTATTTTTAGATTCCTATTAGTCTCCTGAGTCAAAGGTTCATTTTTCTCTCAAGCTTCCTGCAACAAGCTCAAACCAACTCCAAAATATGATATTATGAGAAAAGCAGAAACGTCAACCTGACATTTTACCACAGAGTGGTACTGACGACCATCAATAACTATCGAATCAGCTGTCATCTGTGAAAAATAAAGACAAATATGAAAAGGAGAAGATGTGGGAGACACCAGCAACACAAAAGGATGAAAGCCAGTATCCTCAGCCAGCGGTTCTGATGACATAGGTTAACCCAGAACAGCATGAGCCACAGCTGGTCTATGTTTGGACCCCAAGCTGAATAAATACTGAGTGAGGTCCCAGCCAGACTTTACAGGCAGCACCGTTCTGTTCTTGAAGCCTTGTAGTCAGGCATGAAGGGCTGTAACAAGGCCCAATGCAGTAATCAATCTGGCATCTTGTGAGGCTTTAAAGCCCTCGGCCGCCATCTTTGATCCACCCTGTCTGCACTGCACATGTGCTAGTCTCACATCACAGAGTCTTTGTCTGTGGGATGTTGAAATGAGCTGTAAGTTACATAATCATTTACAGTAGTAAAACTGCTACACAGTCATGACATGACATGTGTGTGTGTGTGTGTGTGTGTGTGTGCGTGCGTGCGTGCGTGCGTGCGTGCGTGTGTGTGTCCAGATGTTGCTTTAATGATATGCTTACAACCTCACCAGTCTTATAAGCAGCTCATCTCAGACTACGTCTTAACAACCTGATAACAGGATTATCAAACGTTGAAACTAACCATCAACTCATATTTAACGTGAGCAGTGAACAGTACTGTACAGTGTGTAAAGCACAGCACAGTCACTACCACGGTAACCATGGTTACCAGGGATGAAAATGTCAAAATGACGCTGCTCCACTCGACGCGGTGCTCTTCTTATTGTGACTACATCTTCTGTGTGTCTGTATTACCGGTATTGTTCAGATATTCATTGTACGTATGTATACTCTGACTCTCTGCAAAGAATGGAATCTCCTCTACGCTCATGGTCCTCTTACTCTGTTGCTTAGCACAAACCTTAATCTGCCCAGTGTTGTCTGTAAAATGACAAAGGCGAAATTGTCATTCTGTTAAGGGCCACAGTTCAGCTGGAGCTCATCCCAGCTGGGCGCGGGGGGGAGGGGGGCACCCTGCACAGCAGCATTGCTTCCACAGATGTATGATACATATACGTACTCCAGAAGCCTACCTGCTCCTTCTGTTACATGTGAACTATGTGGGTGACGCAGACATAATGCAGGAAGTGGGATGACACTTGAAACCAAACAAGCTCTTGGGGTTTCCATGTCTAGTCCATTCCAGCTCCAGGCTATTTCTGACGCCATTCACACCAGCAGAGCTACTTCAGGTCAGCAATGGACCTGGTGTGAATCAGTAACAAGAAGAAATATACTGTAAGGAACGGCTGATGATGTCTGATGCTGTAGGACATGGCAGAAACAGAGAACTCCAGCTTATATTACCAGCTTATAAGGTGGAGAGTCACTGCAGCGCTCCACCACCTAAACTAGCTGCCAGCAGATTGAACCCCTGATGGGACCTCTATCATTTATAATGAATAAATAGAAATGGGTTTAAACAATGCTCACCAGTGTTCACCACCAGAGGTGTTTCATGACCAGAACACCCGGTAGACGCCCCCCTCAGAACCAATCCTGGCACTGAACAATTTAAAAAAAAAATTATTTTCTTCACTGCAGCAGGAAATGTGATTGGAAGCGTTTGTAAAGGCTGCTGGTGAGCCGCCTCCTGCTGTGTAACCGATAACCCGGTTTGCAGTCATTGTCTGGCCTGAGGGAGCGTCTTGTTTCTAAATCCTGACAGGGCCTTGGCACGTGGAGAATGTCTCCTAGCCGCGGGCAGCAGGGGACACGCTAACCTACAGCACATTCCATCAGCTCAGGTCTGAGCATCGTTCTCTTACACAATAATGCTGCATTTTACATCATGACATTTTGTGATTTGTATTTTTTTTATTTTGTCTAAATTTAAAAAAAAATATTTAGCTTCCATTCATCAACAGAATTGTTCAATAATATTCACCATCTGGAAAAGTTTCCACTGTGGCAAACGTCATCAAGCACCATTAAGGGATTTAATCAAAGCGATTAATAACACAGACTGTTCTGGGAAGCGTCTCCTACGCAGGGCCTGTAAATTCACTGCCACACTGCACAACACGTGTTGGGCTCAGTCTGAACATACACATAATCTACAGAGTCTGTACATTTTTTGCCATTTACTGCGGATTAAACAAGGCATGTGTTCAAGCGTTAGAGGAGAGGAGAGGTCAACGGCACTGGAGCAAAGCGAGGTGTAAAACATGTTTGTCATTCACCGTCCCCCACAGGCCTGTGCTAATCCTGCTGGTGTTTTATGATCCACAGAGTGCGTCACGCTGTTTCCATTCCACACGGATCCTCCAGCCACCGTGCCCGTGCACACTTCCTTCGCTCCGGACTCTCCGGCTGGAGCAGGACGGCCACTGCATGGGAGCCGTCCTGCCAAAGCTGCTCTCCTCAGAAGCAGCTGGAAGCAATCACATCCACGTGCACTTATCGTGAACACCAGTAACTCTGTGGAGCATGAATCAACCCCTCACACCCCAACCTGGAAGGGTTATGCTTTAATCAAGTCTAAAAGACAAGATAAATGACAAGGTGTCATGGTATTAACAGGAAGGAAGGATGTTTTATTTTTGTTTGATGGAAAGACAAAGCCTGTACAAGTCTGACCTCTAGTGGTCACTTATCAAACATAAAAACAACGTAGTTAAACTTTGGTTTAAATTTATAGAACCTTCTGTTTAAAAAAAAAGACATAAAAACATATAAAACTGAAAGCAGACAGTGCAAGAGTTTAAAGGTCATTTAACTGTAATAAGCATCACATGCAGCGAAACAATGGCATAAAAAACACTAAACGAGCAGCAGAGAGGTCACAAAGAGCATTAGGGACAAACGAGTAACATGTCCGATTCAGCAGCCCCGTGCTCCTACACATGCAGCGTAGTTTATGGTCCAGAGGACTGAAGCTGACAAGCCCAGAACAACCTTCAAAGCTCAAAGGTGAGCGCCGTGGTCCAAACCACGGCTCTTCACTATCTGAGCAAAATAGACAAACCACGGTGCAAAAGTAAGGCTACAGGTCAGAGACGAGGACCGGTGCCCGGAATGTCATGGGTTCAATCAGCTAACGACACAAAATTCACCACATGTACACAGTGAAAAACACAGACACAGCTCAAGGCGCTGGACTAGTCTGAAGAACCTGGTCCAAATGTGTGACAGAGCTGAAACGTGTGCAGCAGTTTCCTTATTTATATCAGCGGTGTCAAACCTTGGTCCTGGAGAGCCGCTGTCCCTCTGGTTTTCAGCTCTCTCTGCTGATCACCTTGAGCATGTGTGTCAGTTGGCTCATCCAGCTGCTGATTGACTGAACACACCTGATCAAGGTAATTAGCAGGTGCTAATGAAGGGAGAGTTGGAAAACGCGATTAAAGCGATTATATTGAACCTCAACTCCAAAGTAATGTCTCATCTCATTAGTCCGTGTTTAGTTGTTCTTATAGTTTCAAGTTCTACCATTGTGGGTTTTTTCTTTCATCAACAGACGTTTTTCTTTAGCAATAAAACGTTACACAATCAGTATTGTCGGGTAATTTTTACCCCACATAAAATATACCGAACAAAAAGTACTTGTCATACAAAATACAAGATAAAACATTGTTTTTTTTTCAATGGTGGTATGTGTAACAAAATGGAAAATAAAAACATAGGAAGATCCTAAAAACATGCTCGAAAATGACTGAAAATAACAATGGTGAAGCTATCCAGGAACCCATGACAATAATGCAACATATTGAAAATGATGTAAATACTTTTGCTCAAGAGACAAGAGCACGTGACAAAAGAAGACAAGACAAGAGACAAAAGAACGTTAAAATATATCAGCTGTTTGTTAAGTACAACTCTGTGCCACAGGCTTAGAAATGATCAGCTCTGAATAAAGGTCTTCAGTCATTTTCCAGCTCCAGTTTCTTGAGCTTGGGGAAGGTCTCGAGGACCTCCTGATCTTTCAGAAGTTCGAGGAAAGAGGAACAGGACTCCTGACCTTTAGCGATGAGCAGGTCCAAGAGGTCAATCACAGCCTTTTCTGACTGTGCCTCCTCCTTCAGGTTTCGATACTCTCTGCCTGTAACGATGTCCTCAGAATGAACTTGCTGGAGAATGAAGGTGCAGTCTGAACTCAGGCAGTCAACCAGTTCCGTCTTGTTCTCCATGATCCTCTTCACAGCAGGTTCCTAAAAGAACAACCACATTTACATGTTTCCGACGTATTCGCTGTGAGCTTTGCTGTTTGCTGTGATGCTGCCTCATTGCACAGGTCCCAGTAAAAGCACAATTAAGGCCATCGTGTGGCTCCACTGGGAGGTTGCGCCTTATTCTATGACACATTATTTCCACCACCATTATAGAAACATCGCCCAGTGGTGCTGAAGCTGATCTGGCGCCATGTGTTGTTCCAGCGTCTCCCTCAGTCTGGGTACGCTGCTTGTGTAAATGTGTGTGTCCTTCTACAGTACAGATGCTACAGACAGTGGGCGGTGCCTAGTAGGGACATTGCCCTTTGGAGGAGGAGCTCTGAATCCACTGCATAAGGCCTGATGCTCAAGTTTGCCATATGGAACAAACCAATCACTTACTCTATCACATGACTGCATCCACTTCTGCTGAGAGGAAGGACGTCTGTCTTCTGCTCCTCCTGGACACAGAATGGACATGAGGAGTTCTGGTTAATGTCACAACAGAAACAGAGAAACAGAAACTGCAATAAATAATAACAATGAAGCGGCTGTTGAGTAGTTATTGTACCTGAGCGGCGCTGACTCGTCACTGTTATAGATGATACTGACAGATCCATGCCACCATCCACCGTGACGCCGCTTAATTTGTCAACACATATGATGCTTCCACCTACTGCTTTGTAACGGTGCTGAGCAACAGGTCCAGTGAAGCCGCCTAAGAGAAGTTGGAACAGACAGACAACATGTTATCATCATGTCTCAGTGTGAAGGTCTCCTCTCTGTCCCAGATGAAACCCAGCTACAGGAGCAGAGGACCTGAGGACTCACCAGACGGACTGCGCGCTGACTCATTCAACACCTCAGTCTTCATATTGAGAGATTTCGCTCGTGTATCTCTTATTTCTCTCTTGTTAAACACGCTGCTGTCGTCAGCCAACGCTGTGGGAGCAGATAATTCTGAAAACAAGGAAAGGTGTGTTACTTTCTGGCTCATGACTGGGTTATATTGTTATAAGTACTGGGTGATAAAGAAATGTGGCCATGTTTTACAGGAAGTGGCTGATCAGAGTGAACCGCTGTCCGTCACCTTCAAGGTTTTGGTTCAGTTTGTGTTGTCATTGTTTTATTAAATCCGTCTTCAGATCATAGTTACTAACTTACTGTAGCAACCGATCAGTCACAATACATTCCATTCAGGCCTGTCTCATCTGGAGCACCCCAACACATACTGTATGTTAGGATGTTATTTGTAGATTTTAGCTTTGCATTTAACCAGTGCTCTGCAAACTGGAGGAAAAGCTGTACAACCTGGGACTAACCATCACACTCTGTTCATGGATCCTGGACTTTCTCACTAACAGAACACAAAATGTCAGAGTACAGAGCAGAGGTTCAAGATCTGGTTGAATGGTGTGGGGACAGTGACCTGGTTTTGAACACCACCAACACCAAGGAGATCACTTTGGACTACAGGAGAGCAGGGAAAAACAGGAGAGCAGGTTGAGAGAATCAACGGTGTCACATTACTGGATCACATAACAAAGGGCATGAAGTGGACCATTAACACCTCCCACTTCGTGAAGAAAGCTCCGCAGAGGCTCTTCTTCCCAAGAAAGCTTCCTGGCTCCTAGTAAACATCCACAGGAGCACTATACTGTAGGATTGTGGGAACCAAGCTCCCCAGCCTTCTGTGCAAACTGTCATTTTAGGAGAGCTAATAACATTACCAACCTCACCCTGGACACAGGTTGTTTGAGCCCCTCCTACTAGGCAAAAGATGCAAAACCATCAGGACACACACTAGCAGACTGAGAAGCAGCTTTTCCCCAGAGCTGTAGCCTGCATATCCCCTCCACCACCCTCACACACGTTCAGCTGGAGAAAAATTAAAGCAATATAACTAAAACTATACTCAGCTTTCTATCAATAAACAGTGCATTCTACCTCTATGACTGTATTGTATATAGTATGTACCTATGTATATATTATAGTCTCTTTTTTTAATGTACTGTTGTGCTGATGCTGGTCACCAAACAAATCTTGTTGTATAACTACGATGACAATTAAAGACTCTTTATCTCCTGATCTTATCTTTATAGGATTAATGTGACAGTAACATACTGACCTGTTATGTTTAAATGTTTATTACAAGTCACTGTCTTTAGTTACTAACTTGGTCTGATCAGCCTTTACAGTATATACTGTGTGTCCCCCTGTTTCCAGGTGGTCCGTTTGTCTTTGTTACTCTATTCAGTTGAAGTTCTGAACTCATGGGCTCCACTTTCCTGTCCTTTATGCTGTGAGGCTCCATCAGAGAGTTGCTTTACCTGGAGTCGGGCTCAGCCACTGCTGGTAATGGTCTCCATGTTTCCTTAGGATGGCATCAAAGCTCTGGCAGGTTTCTTCTTGTTGCTTTACTTTACTCAAAAGCAGATTCATTTTCTGTAATGCACAGGTCTGCTTTTCAATCTGCCTGTACTCATTCATAGATAGAAGGTCTCCGCACTCTTCAAGGATGTAATCCGGGTCGTTTGAGAGCAACTCACACAGTCTCCGAGGCTGCTCCTTCCTTAGTTTGTCCAGAGTCTGTCGGAAGGAACAGATAGAACAGAAACTCTCTGTGTGTTCACCGTGTAATGGATGTTGTGTGAAATGCTTTTCCTTCCTTTATAAACACATTACAAACAGTACATTATTATAGACTAATGACATAATGAGATCTAAGAGCTGTTTGGGAAAAGTCTTTACTACTAGATAAAGTCCAGAGACTTACACAATTAACTTAAATCACAAATAAAACACCTACTAAAAGTCATTGTCACGCAGACAGCCACACGCTGCATAACAATAAACACATTGTACTAACGCAGATTTTTTGCAATGTACAATAGTGAAACCGCTGATCGTTTGATAGTTTGAATAGTTACAGTTGAATAGTTTGAAACCTACCATTGTTTTGTGAGTGGGTGGTTAAAACATAAAAGTAGGAAGCAGTCGACTCCTTGAGAATGAGAAGCTTGAAGTTTGAAAGTTCTATGCTCCGCCTCCTGCTGACGTGGCAGCCAGTGAGAGCTTGGTTTGGATTGGCTGTTGGCTGTGAAGGAGTCTCTTTATTGAGGTTGGCCAAGCCTTCCTTTTGACGCCTCTATTTATGGGCACAAGGAAGTGAAGTATGTGAAGATCCTGTTGAGACAATTTGTTTTCTGTTTCTCTCTCTCTTTACTGTGACGAGGTACTGTGACGAGTCGTTTGGTGTATGGGACACAGGTACTCTCAGCAATAGCGCTCAGATCTAGGGCAGTTAGCTGCAAAGCTAGCTAATGCAAAGCTGTCCTAATGGTTTTCATGGCAAGTATACCATCAAAGGTGATTTATTTCACTAATTCCATTCAAAAAGTGAAACTTGTATAATATATTCATTCATTACACAAACTGATATATTTAAAATGTTTATTTAAAATATTTAATTATTAATTGTGATGATTATAACTACAGTAGTGATGGGTAGATGAGGCGTTATGAAGCGTTTCGACACATTGCAAAACTGTTTCGATACTGTGTCGATACTGTGTCACTGAATACTGACACCTGCTGGACCTTAAAAATCCCTACAGGCAACCTAGTTGACAGACTTATCTGACACTGATTTGATGACCCAATATATACAATAATATCATTTAAGTCATGTTTTCTACATAGTATTATTTCATATCTTCATTTAATTTAAAAATGTATATTTTTAGATGCAGTTGAAAATGTGAACATGTATCATAACGTGAAAATCTAAGATAACATGTTGTGAATGAGGTATATTAGGATGCTTTCAATGTGCCCCTGTAAAATGTGATTAGGTGATGAGTAGGATAACAGCACCTGTTGAAGATCAAGATAGGAGAATGTTCTCCTCCTGTAAAAAATAATTTGTTGGACTTATTACCTTAGCTATTATTATTGATAATAATATTGTTTATGTATAGACTACCCTAATGTACAGAAAATATGATGATTGATGACAAAGATGCTTGCTTACAGTACAGCTTACATCGTAGCCTGAAGCTCTGAAGACAAAGACGGAAGAGCATAGTGTAAATGAACTAAAATAGAATTTATCATTTTTCATCCATCCATCCATCCATCCATCCATCCATCCATCCATCCATCCATCCATCCATCCATCCATCCATCCATCCATCCATCCATCCATCCATTTTCAACCGCTTTATCCAGGGCCGGGTCACAGGGCCAGCAGTCTGAGCAGTGAGTTCCAGACTTCCCTCTCCCTGGACACTTCCTCCAGCTCTTCCAGTGGGACCCCAAGACGTTCCCAGGCCAGCCGAGAGAAATAGTCTCTCGGCTGGCCTCTCTACTCTGGAGTTGCCTCTCACCGCAGGCAACTCCAGAGTAGAAGAGGGTCCAGACCCTCTCAAGGAGTTGGGTTCCATAGCCCAGGCTGTGTGTGGATGTGAGCCCGACTATTTCTAGCCGGTACCGCTCGACCTCCTGCACTCAGGCTCCTTACCCCCCAGTGACGTAACATTCCATGTCCCAATTGCCAGATTGGTTAACCAGGGATTGGGTCGCCTAGGCTCCCGCCTTCAACTGTTGCCCAATCCACTATGCACCGGCCCCCTACGGTTCCTCCTACGGATGGTGGGTCCACCTGAAGGCGATCATTAAAATAAACTATACTACTATATACTATATACTACTATACATACTGTGCAAAAATATACTAAAACCTTTCTTTCATTTACATTTAAAAAAAAGGGCGCAAACAGCAGGAATAAGGTGCATTTACTATATTAGGGACCATTTGTATTCACTGTGTGAACTACACTACAAGCTAAACTAATGTGAAGCAGAGACCTGTGTTTGGAATGTGAACATGGCCCGTGTAGCTTCTGTCCTTGCAGGAAGGTGCGGTGGTACCCCTCAATGACGTGCACCCAAACCTTGCCATTGCACAACTGCAGAAAGACATGCCATAGTTATTTGGTGGACTAATGCAAGAAATAAAATAATAATTGATATTGATTTGGCTTAAAAAAACTGAGCTTGTAGCCAGCTCCTAGGGCTTTTTCATAGTTGCTGCTGGTCTTTGCACACAGTAGTACCACGTTGCCATGGCATTCTGTGGCGGGCACATAGCCCCCAGATCTCATAGACTACAGTACCGTAGACTACAGTACAGTAGTGTAGTCCACCATAATTGGCAAAGCTAACCGCTTTGCCAATTATATAAATCAAATAAATTTAAGTAAATGCAACATTACCAGTGAGACACATCTTGCACCAGTCAAAGTGTAATGACTTCAGCAGCGTCCTTCAGGGTCAGATTCTGGATCAAACAAATGTGCTTGGACTCCACTATCATAAGAACTGAAGCCATTATTGAGGTCTGTGTCGTGTTGTCGTCGTCTTCTGTGGAGAATCACGGTGGCTTACAAGCTTAATGTTGCGCTGTCGCCACCTATCGCATCCTAACCCCATGACAGGTTTACAGTAAAAGAAAAGTTCACTGAGTCTGACAGGAAACCACACGTTGACAGAGACTGTGTGAGGATCTACAGGGTTTTATGGGATGAAAACTTACAGACACCTTATTGAGACACTGAAGTCCAATATTTAGTGTGAAAAGCTGTAGGATCAGTCTCCTTTATGTTGCTACAGCCATGTGTGTATGGGTTAGGGGGCACAAGCCCTGAGAAAAAAAATAATGTACATTATTATAGGAGGAAAATATAATTATTATTTTAATGGTGATTCATTCATTCACTGTAAATATTTGGATGAACATACATTCATTGTTCATTAGTTATTACATGCTGCTAAAATCCCTGATTATTTGTTTATTAATTAATTAATTAAGTTTATTATTTATTTAAATTGATTTATTAATCTATTAATTAGATAAAAAGTGGCATCCATCATACTGTACCAGAGAACAACATAGTGCACAGTAAAATCAAAGCAGAAACCAAACACTAGTTTTTAAGTAACCACTCAATTCACTGACAGTCCACCTGTTACGGTCCAAAGAGCTTTTGACTTGAATCAGGACTGCCATTTACTGTATATTTCTGAACAGATTCTGTTTGGCCAGCCAGGGGACAGAAGATTTGTGGATCATGGACCACCGGGTCTGAGATAGTAGTGAACCTTCATGCTCTGAGGCTGTGGTTCTTGACAGGGAAAGGGAAAGAAAACCATTCTGCCCTCAAGTGGAAGAGTTTAAGCATCTCGTGATCTTGTACACAAGTGACCATGAGAGTGACACATGTGGTACAGAGAGAGCAGAACCAACAGGTGAAGCTGTCACCTTATTGCTCCATTTACTGGATGTTCCTTCTAGGTCGTGACCTAAAGGACTAGACTAGTTTGGCACAGGCTGGACCCTCAGAATCACTCGATGCCGCCTGGTCCTGGAGGCCCAGAGAAACCAGAGGACCTCCAGGACATGCCGCGAGGCGGTGTCCTCGCTGGAAGAAGCGTCTGGAGGGGGAGACGTCTGGGCCTTTGACAGGCGAATGTACAAACGCTGGTTAGTTAGTGACACTGTGTCACTGTTCACGCTGCTGCAGGCTGAGCTTCCATCAACATGACAGTCTACGAACCCTCTGTAACGTGTGTGTATCTGATGGGACAGACAAGCACGTGGTCAGGCAGCCTTCAGCCAGCTGTTACTGTGGAGGTGCTGAGCTTTTGACAAACGTGGCTTTACGTTCCAGGGTCACGAGTCTCCGTCCAGACGGCTGGTTCAGTTCGCTCATGTCCACCCCCGAGTCTAAACTGGTTTCTGGACTTTCCACGGGCCGGTGCCTCCTCTGTTGTTCTGACACAGCGTAATGGATCTCAGCCGCCGGCTTCCCCTCCAGTGATACGAACCAGGCCCGGGGAGCCTGAGCCGAGGGGGCTTTGGACAGGTCCGCCAAGGCATTGACTGAGCGCCGGCTCTCCCTGATCTTGTTTAGCGTTCCCGGGACAGACATGGACTCTGGGAGGCTGAAGTGAGACCTGGATTCCTTGGTGGAGGATGCTGCCTGACAGCGCTCCAGAACTCCAAGCTGTGGATCTTGTTCTGCTGCCTTGCTCTGAGGCAGAGACGAGCCGGTGAACAGAGTCTGGGTGCAGCCGTCTTTGTTCCTCGACTCGGTGTCAGCATCGTTTGAAGACTGATCTGGCTGCTCCTCCAGATGGAAAAATGTCGGAGCGCGAATAACAGCAACAGGCCGATTGAAGAAAAACAAGTTGTCACCCCCCATGTGCTCTGAGCTCACATCACTCAGACCAGTGAGCTCCTGATCACTGCAGTCCAGCCTGACGGCCACGGCGCCGGCGTTGGCCAGGACACTGCCAGCCAGAGAGGCCGTGTGCTGGCTCCGCTCTGTGAGGCCCTGGGTCGGTCCGTTCTGCTGCCCTGACAGTTCACAGGCCTCCTCCTCACATGTGCAGGTGGTCTGATCCTTCCTGGTCTCAGGTGGGATCTTCTGAGCTGTTCTGACCCTTACAGACCTTCTGGAGACAAGAACATGTTGAAAGCTCTGCAGCCATAACGTCACACTTCAATTACCTACTGTCCCACAGGAAACACATCAGTGAACTAACCATTTTTACTAGGAAGGAACTACATCCTCCTATAAAGAGTGCTAATAACCACGGAGTTTAAAAGTCATTTAGTGTCACCAACCCTTATGGAACGTACTGTACAGAAAATGAACAGTGAAGCCCTTCGTTACCTATGACAGTGACCTAATCCAACCAGAAGGCAGAAGATGACCAGCAGCATTCCACCAATCAGGAGCATCAGGAACAACGAGTTTTGAACCACAAAGTCGTCAGTGGGATGAGAGAGGAAACCTGGAGCCCAGAACAAAACACAAATAAGGTCAGTTGGGACCAACAGGGGAAGGATCGGAGGACGGCTCTACTCAGGCTCCTCTTGCCTGTGGTGGATGGCAGAGGTGCTGCAATCCAGTATCCCAGGTGAGGAGCAGTGAACGTCCACAGGAGTTGTCCGTCCACCCACGCCACCGCCCCCAGGCCTTTTCTCATCCAGGCCCCTGGAAGAGGCAAAGACCTTACACAAATCTACTCACATTGTAAATGTAAACAAGTTTCATTCACTGTTCACCATCTGAACAGAATGAGCAGTTTTCACACATGAAAGATAAGTAAATCTGCTTGGACCCATGTTTGTGAAGCCAGTGATAACTTCATACCAAATCCTAGTTTTATGTTTTTTACTATAGTCGTTTCCAAACTGAACAGTGACTCTAATAAGAACCAGAGTGGATGCGCTAGGACCCACTGCCCAGGCCACGCTCAGTGTGGGGCTCACTTTTCTTTGTTCTGTTGCCAGTGACTGCCAGCATGACGAGGCTCTGACGCTGCCAATGAAGAAGTACTGTACTCACCAATGTTCTGGTCAAAGAACCACGCCGGAACAGTGTCTGCAGGCCGGAGGCCACAGTCGTCCCTCACCCTCAGGCTGATCCTTATGGGCCCACTGACATGCAGCTCAGTGGGTCCTGAAAACAGCTGCACGCTGACGGCAGCAACAGGCCTCAAGTCCACACTCACGTTTCCTGGAAACATAGGTTCACAAAGAGAATTCACTCACTCAGTACGCACATTCACCCAACAGTGAAGTACATGTATGTACTGTAATTAAGAAACATGTCCTTTGAACCTCATTTTTCTAACAAGGACCTGGGTGTAAATGGACTAGGGCTGCAACAACGAATCGGCGAATCGATAATAATCAATGATGGACATTGATTGATAATGATTTGCCGTTATCCATTAGTCGGGTTGTGTTAAAAGTTACTTTGTTACTTAATCTGTTCAGTCGCGAGCTTCTGCTGGCTGCGCAATCATCTCGTTGGCTACAGTACATAGTGATGAATGGCGCCACCACAGAACAGCGCAACTTACAGTAAACGGTCGCAGACAGATACATGTTCTCCTGTGTCTTCCTGGGTTTTCTCCCTCAGTGAGATTGACTGGAGCTGCTGCAGATCTTCACATTGGAACAAAACTCTGCTTGCTTTGTTTATTTGTATTTTGGATATTTTTCATATTGAAGTTTTATTATTCAAATGCTGTTTGGCTCAAGACTCAATCAAAATTTAGATTAAAAAAAAAACTCATAAGGGATTTCTAATAAGCAAAACATCAAATATTTTTTATCAGATTAATCGATTAATCAAAAAAATAATGCACAGATTAATCAACTATCAAAATAATCGTTAGTTGCAGCCCTAAAATGGACATTAAAGAAACCCTAAAATGATGAAGAACTGTTGCTTTTACTTTAAATGAGCTCAGCTTGTACCTGATGCACGGCTCACCACCCCTAACATGTGGGGAAACTTGCCACCACCTGCTGGGAGGGTGGGGACGCTCAGGAAGGCTTCCACCGAGGTCACGTTAGCGACATCTGCCAGGCTCAGCAGCCTCTTTGGAAACTGGACGACAGGCTGAGATGAAGCATCTGAAGACCAGACAATGTTTTAGGTTCTTTATGTAGCGGATGGAAAAACAAAGTGCTACTTAATAATACAGTACCAGATGTTCTGCCAGTGATCAGAACAGAGTCCTCAAAGAACCAGATGCTGCCTTTACTCAGACCAAGCAGTGAAATGGTCACAGATGAAAAAACTTGCAATGATATAAGAAGGAGCAGAGGAAGCAGAGTTAGAGGGCACCGATGAAAGCAGCCACTAGATGGCTCCACTCCACTAACTATCACAGTGATCTAAAGCAGTGAGTGGATAAACAGCCTCTTACTCAGCCTTTTCCTGCTGTTCAGAGACAGAGGTGAGCACACGTAGCCCTGTTTACTGGCCACAACCACCACAGGGAGCCCGGCTCCATACGGAGCGTGAAGCAGAACCCTTCCGCGGTCCCCAGTCACAGCTGTGCTGGTCCGGGTGTAGTTGACATAGACGTCCACCGCTGCCTCGCTCAGGACCCGGCGGCTCTGCGCCTCGCTGACTGTTACATGCAAGTTAAAAGCAGAACCTGGGTGGAAACCAGAATGTGGTCAGGACAAAGCGATGCTGCCTGGATGAAGCTCTGCAGAGGAAGGAATGGACTCAAATACACAAAAGGCGCAAACAGCACAAGACGCACGCAGACGTGATGTTGAACAAAGATGCAACAGTTTGATTCCCATTGGGAGCCCTGATGTTCACAGGTGGATCCGACAGAACCTGTGACCCACTGAGCCACCAACAGCCAGCGATTCATTGCTTCATTCCTACCAGAGAGGCTCCGCTCTGCATAACAATGAAGGAATGTGCTCGCTGCACAGTGAGAGTCATGCAGATCAGCCAAACCAAATGCCACAAGGCTGGAGACCAGCACCGGGACGTCTGTGGTGCTCTCTGTGGAGGAGTCTGGCCTTCAGGAGGCGGCTCAACAGGAACAGGAGCTGTTCTCCAGTGTTCCTGCAGTGTTCTCCAGGGCTCTGTGCTGGTACCCCAGCAGTTCTAACGTGCTAAGCCTGCTTCTGAAATGGACGCTCTGGTAGAACTGACTGTCTGCTGCTGCAGATCTGATAGCTCATAATCCTGCTGCTAAGCAATCGGCCAAACTCTGCTGGGAGCCCACGAAGCATCATGTTAAGAGCTGGAGCCAAGAGCCACCCACTCGCTCACACACAACCTGCTTCACTGGAATCAGGCTGATAGAGCAGTGCAAGCGGACAAGAGGACGCATGTGTTTGAAAAATACACCTCCCCCTGTGTGATCTGTGCCAGATGACTATAATCCTCCCACAAAGAGGTTTATGAATTGGGCCGTGAGGCCACAGCGACAGATGAGGAACAGATCATGTGACTGCAAGTGCCTCTAAATGTGTTTGTCAATGTCTCACAGACACGCTTCCAGTGGGAAAGCTCCTCCCTCCAGAATAAATAGTAGGTATCATGTCACAGCACCAGAAGGAATAAACAAGCGGACTGGTTGGTTCTGAGAGCAGTCGGAACCAACAGATGGCCCAACAGGAACCTACTGTATCCGTGCCGACCTCCCACGCGCCTGCTAGTGTGTGTGTGTGTGTGTGTGTGTGTGTGTGTGTGTGTGTGTGTGTGAGGACGTTTCCAGACGTCCGATGTCAGAATAAGTTCAGTCCCCCTGGCGCTAAACTGATTAAAACCTTTTCATCTGCTGCTCTGTCTGTTGTCGTCGTCAACAATGAGCATGTTGATCTCAGCATGGGGTACGTGGGGGCACAACCATCTGCTTCTGCTGAAGGCTCAGACGCCACATTGCTCTATATGACTGTACATGTGATGGCGGATGCTCCAAACTCCCACAGGCCCATGAATTAGTCATGAGCCAGCGACCATCATCTCTGCCGCTCTGATAAACAAGACAGAGGCGTGTGGCGGACAGACACACAGCGTAAGACAGACATACAGTGAACGTCGCGCGACGCAGATCTGGGCTCTCACTACAAAACAAACACATGGATGTAACGAAGTCTGTTAAGCAGCACGACAATAAAAAAGTGCAGTAAACTTTGCGCGCCAGGCTAAGAGGCTGATTCTGACCTGCAGCGGGGTCCGGCACCGCTTGTTCGCTCTGGTTCTGGATCCGGTTCCCACGTCCCGCGTGACCCCGCTGGTCAAGTGTGCCGTCGTCCGCTCCGCCGCCTTTGACCTGCTTCAGCAGCGCCAGCGCAGACACCAGCGGCAGCAACAGGCGCATGTTGCTCGGCCGATCTGGTCTCAGATCCGGTTCTGCAGCTTCCACGGAAGAGATGCTCCGAAAGACACAGACGCTCCAGTCAAGCGAACCCCTGCCGTTTAAGCTGCTCCGCGACGCCCGTGAAATCTGCCATTAGCTGATGAGACTGAACGCTGGCTCAGCGGTCGCGTCACCGCACGCCGAGCGTGTCCTTGCGCTCCTGTGAGCTGCGTTCAGGGCCTGCGTCAACTCCTGTCTGACGGTAGATGGCGACACGGCGACATCAGTTCAGCACAAAGCTCCAGAACCGGTGCCGAGTCCACGGACTGGAGGTGCACAGGAGTAACTGCTCACAGATGAGCGGTGCTACAGGGAGAAGTGGGAGTCACACTGGGTGTTCACCACCGTCCACCGTGGCTTCCTCACCTCTGTGACAGCAGTGAGCTGACACATATGTCTTCCAGCTCCTTCCCAGTCTGACGAGGGTGAATCTGAACACAGGAGACGGAGGATGGATGACAGCCTCCAGGATCAGTTAGTAATGTTTCATTTGTCCACCTTAACACCAGCATCATCAGGAAGTGTTCTGGAGATCTCCTGACTTAGTATTAATCTGATCAGAGCACAGATTTCTTCCTTGGTTCTTATTGTTTTGTTTTTTCTGCTCATGAACTGTTTTTTGTGTCCAGGCGACATCTTCAGTGAGTCCAACAGTGGCGTGAGGCTTGGCAGCTGTGCTCCTCTGACGTACTGTACAGGCAAATAAGTGATGCTGAACCCCGGTACCTTGCTTCCCGACCACATCACTCTACACTCATCCCCTTAGGTCTGAGGGGCGTCCTGCTGATGGAGGGACCGGGACTACTGAGAGGTAGTTCCACCAAACCGTCCCTCCTACTGTCAGTGGGATGCTCTGCAGTTTTAATTGCATTAGTCATACACACTCATCCAGGACTTTAGAGGCTGCCTCCAGTGGGGGCCAGTGGTGTCCCCCACTTTCAGTGCACTCTAGTTCCACACACTCACGTTCAAGCTGTGTTGCAGGGTTCTTGGTTGCCTTTTCCACTGTGTCCCACTACTAACCTTACTACCACTACTAGTGTGACTCAACACCTGATCTGATAAACAGGCTTTCTAAACCCTTTTTTAACTGTAAGTACTGTATTATTGGTACTTATCACTACCAATATCAATAATGTGTGATTAGGGTAGTTGTGATGTTGTATGTCATGGCTATAATTAGGTATTATGAGATTGTGTATAACAATGCATATGTGTATGTATATCATATATACATGTTTCATTCATATATATATATATTCATATACTTATATGTGATACATATATGTATATATGTTTGTATGAGTGTGTGCACATACCTTAACACTATTAGTATTAATTTCACAGGTAAACCACAGTACAGCAGTTGTTTAGTTATGAATGTGTTAGCCTAAGGTTCATCTCTACTCATTTATTTTGTTCCTATTGTTTGTTTAACTCGATTTGTTTGGTTTCAGCAGCTGGTTGCACCCCCCCAACCCCCCTCCCACACACACGCACCAACTCAACCTGTGCACCAGCACAGCGACATAACACACATTTAGGATGGACAAAATAAATCATTGATCAAGAACAGTATATATATTTCTTATATACTCCGCTTGTTAAAGCAAAACTGTCCATAATATGGCATTCAGCCACCTTCCATATTATTTAGAACAAAAAAATAACCTAAGTGATGTGAGGGTGCGAGACAGTCTGCGTCAGCACTGAAGCAGGTGCACGGCCATTAGTAACCCTGACATCAGCGAGCATGCTGTGATGATAGCAAGAATGAAGGTTAGAAAGTCAGGAAGGAACAGAACCGTCAGAACCTGAGAGACAGCTAAGCAGAACCCTGGAGCACTGACACAGCCACAGAACCAGCTCAGATCGTACAGCTTCTGCCAGAATTCACAGTAAATGTGAAGGTTTTTACGCTTGTCCTTTCCTATTAAACACTCCAAGGTCAGAGGTTGTTGCTCAACAGACTGACTTGTGTCTTATGATTTCGTGATTTAAAGCTGTGGGCTGTAGAACAGCTTCAGCTCCACGTTCCCTGTCTGCCGATCACAGCTCCCTCTGGAACGTCCATGACGCATGCACTTGTTTGTTTTGTTGACACATCCATTTTGTTGTTGGACATGAAAAGTCAGAGTAATTATGACTAATAATGATTTTACGCACAGCTTTAGAAAGATGCTGTTTTTGCTGGTGTCGCAACGATGTCAGTCCAGTTTTCTATCAAAGGAATGATGATAGTCTGTCAGACACATCAGTGCATTTCAGTAACTCTGCGCTCAGACTTCAGACACGCGAAAGGAACTGTTCCTTCAGCCTGTAATTAAGGTGCCAAGGAAGCGGTGGTTCCCTCCATGGAAATGACTCCAGTTCCAGTAGCTGACGAGAGGGAGTCGGCTGCAGGGCGAACAGGTGACGCATCATTCTGTGGGTCCATGTATAATTTATTGACCTGCTGCTGAATAGATCTCAGCATCTGGCATGAATTATGTTCTGCAAACAATAACAGCGGCCATGTTGGTTTAATGTATGCTGGAATTACACAGCACAGCACAAGTGATGGGATGTATCCAGCAGTCCCAGATCCTCAGCATCTCTGTGTATGTTCACTACTGCTCTCCCTGCAGCTTTCACACGTTCAGACGTTCACATGATCACGTCTTCATGCGTGTAGCGGTTAAGCTCTTGCCTCACAGGTTCCAGGGTTACACAGGAGCATCTGGGTCGTCCCTATGGTTTCCTCCCAGGTCTCGGGACACGCAGTCAGGCTGACTGTCTGTAGGTGTGAGTGGTTTGTCTCTGTCTACATGTGATGGACTTCAATAATTTAGGGTCATCCATTTATTTTTTAGACAAATGAAAACCATTGGTGGTTTAAGCTCAAGCACATTAGCAGGTTGTAGAAAGTCACGGTCTGTCTGGTTTTTGCAAACATTAAGCTGTGCCCGTATTGGATCAGGAAATAAGGAAATGAGAAAATTCAAATTTTTACTCAAGAAAATGTTAAGAATTATTAAAATTATAGAGAAAATACATATTAATAACACAGACCAGTGGACAGAGATGGATTTCTGCTTTATGTTATCATAATCATATCCTCGTTTGTTTCAGGCCTCTGACTGCACGCCACTATTCTGCTCACTCTCTAGAAAGTAAATGAGGCCCTGATTTGAAGCAATTGTGTCGAAGCGTCAGAGTCACTTCATCTGGTGACATCTGCTGGTTACGTTTCTTTTCAGAGCAGTGTCATCAAACTAAAGCACCAGTTGAGTGCTAAAACTACTAAAAGCAGTACAGACAATAAACGGTACGAGAAACATTTTCTCTTTATATCATTTGTCCAGTTCCCTCATTCAGCAGCATAGCAAATTATTCTTTCACTTGATTTTGACCAGCTACAGGTTCTTTGTTTCACTCTGCATTCACTCTGCATTAAGATAAATAGTAAATAGACATGAAGCCATGAAGTCATTATACTGTAAATATACAGTACTATATGGTTAAATAACTACATCAACTTCTAAAACTAAGCAGTAAACCTTAAGAAACACCAGTGACATAGATAATACTGGCTACACCAACTAACGTTAACCTTAACCTTTGTCTCTTCTCTTTCTCACCTATTCTCTTCTGTTGCTTAGTGCATCCTGCTGCATCCTCAGTTTTCACTTCAGTAAACCTTCAAAACTTTATTTAATAAAGAATTCTATAGCCATGCCCAGCATTCCCGCAGGTCCAGACATTACATATTTACCCATTCTCCTGCCTGGCAGAAATGTTCTGTACAAGGGTCAAACACTGGCGGGATGAATGTTTAACATTTGTGGAGCTGCTCAGTGCAAACACGGTGGTGCTTAGCGGTGCTGAGGTGTTGATCAGTAAAGTCTGCCCCTCATGTACACGAGGAACGCTAAGCTGCAGCAGCGCCTGTGATTTATTGATTTGAACACTATATGAAGTGCTGAACCTGGCTGCCATTTAACATTCCTACTTCCCTCCTTGCAGTTGTTTACTTTCACCAGCTCTACATAAATCGATGGCTCCATCAGACAAAACCGTGCCACTGTGCTGATGCAAAGACCTGGAAGGAGGAGAAGGACCCACTGAAGACGCCACCTCTAGAGACGGATCACTTCCTGTACATACAGTGTACAATACAGCTGCGGTCAGCTCCGAGGAGAGAACTGTTCAGCATGCTCTCAGCACTCCCTGGATGTCATTATGTGAAACTGCTAATGCTTGATATAACGCTGATGTTCTGCAGAATATGTGCGAGACCCAACAACAGAGGATCCTTAGGGGTCAGTGTGGACTCAAGGATAGAACCGAACAGCACATCCTTCCGTGGGACCGACATGGTCTTCGAGCACCTTCCTCTCCTGCTGGTACCAGCTCCAGACCATAAATCATTTGGAGCTGCATTCATTCAAACCCACGTCTCCACAGACTCAGCAGGAGCCAGTGGCTGACGTATGTAGGAGCCACAGGCGGGGCTCGTAATTGTGAGAGCCTGGGACTACAGGCTCCATAAAGCATCTCCTGTGTATTATGAGACTGACCTTCTAACGTTCTGTCGCTTTGGCTGTTTGTGATGGGCAGAGTCGGCCGCAGGTGCTTTAATTCCGTTCCAGCAGATATTGTATGTGACTGTTAACGAGAGGCATTAGATAAATGAGCCCAGGCAAATCTCGAACCTCGTGGTTTTCTGCCTCACCTTGGACACGCCCCCCCGAGGTCATGTCAGGCTCCCTCTCTTGCTCCCTCACCAGGCCACGTCCTCATCTCTGGACCCCACACGCCCCTTCTCTTTGCCTTAGTGAACTCACTGCAATCAGGACAAGTCCACTTACCTGTGCCTGCTCTCTGCTCTCCCTTCAAATACTCAGCCAGCGCTTCAGTCTGTGCTGGGTCATTGATGCTGCTGTATGTGGTAAGAAGAGGTTTTGTTGGAATGGTCCATATGAGTGGGAGTCTTTGTCATGCCATGTGTTTGCCTCGATTAGCCATAAATATAACAATTGAACTTTATTGATCCTGCATTGGGGAAATTAAGCTGTTGTTGCTTGGGCATTGTGGGTGGTGCGGTGGGTAGCATCGTCGCCTCACAGCAAGAAGGTTCTGGGTTCGATTCCCGGAAGCAGCCCTAATGCCTTCTCTCCATTACCCGTAGGTCTGAGTGTGTGTGTGAATGGTTGTTTGTCTCTGTGTGTGGTGTACCCTGCCTCTCGCCCATAGCCAGCTGGGTTAGGCTCCGGCACCCCCGTGACCCCGCATTAGGGAATAAGCAGCTTAGAAAATGGATGCATTTTCACTTGATCAGTTATACTATTCTGCTTTCACTTATTAAAGAACAATTCTGATAATGACACATCACCTGGTTTCTAATAACAATTATATAATAACAAAAATCACATACATCACCACCAAAATTAAACAAATCAAAATAAATGAAAAACAACCTCTTGGCTCTATCATATCTACTGATGTTTGCACATCTTGCTTTTCTTAATGCAACCAATAAATGTCTCTCTTTATTGTGCAAACAAATTGGCATTTAATGGTTAAATAATAAAAAATGAACTCATATTTTGTACTCAATGCTAGAACCGATACTAGTTGACATATTTATGCAGTGAAAGTAACAAAAATTTGTTGGGCATGAACAAGCTGAAAGTTTAGTAAAAACGAACAAAGCCAGAGGCTGAAATCTAAAACAGCCACATAAATAAAACAGCATCACATTCTACAGTAATAAATAAATATCTTTACTACTGTAGTTGCTTTTTTTGTTATTGTCTTCAAGTATTACTTTATTTTTACCATATATTTTTATTATATATCTCATTTTATTTATTATAAATATATTATCTTATTATCTTATAAATACAGTAAATCCTTATACATAACATATATTTTATCATTATGAAAGAAAGTAACTGAGTGTATGCTGTGTATTCTTTACATGGGCAGAAGACACCGCTAATAACAAACCAATAACTGTTGTTATGATTACTGCTACTGTTATACAGTACTGTTTTAATATTGATTTTAACTACAATATTATCAAATGCACATGTTGAAATGTTAACCTTCATGGTCTGAACGGCTTTGATGTTGCCCCGTGTCTTTTGTTTAATCAAGCAGTGGGAAAGTCTAAAAGCAGTGAGACGTTTGCACTCCCTGCTGTTACCATCAGCCTGTAAAAATGCACTTATCTTATCTGGACTTAAATAAATTAATCCAGATCCTTAGCATTTTAGGCACCTCTGTATCTTATTTATGAAACACAAAGCTAATGTGATTTGATTCAGTCACAGGATAATTTAATGCTGTCCAAAAGACTGATGAGCAATGAAGAAAAAGCTCTAATCAGTTGCTACACACACACACACACACACACACACACACACACACACACACACACACACACACACACACACACACAGTAGCCTAGGTCCTACTGTGCATAATGTACAAGTTGGGCTTTTATTGTTGCAGTTAGAATTGTGATGTTGAATTCAAGTCTTACAACTGAGACTGTGTGTGAGTGAGAAAGTCAGTCAGGGCCAGTTATGCACAAATAGCCTTAGGCTGGACAGAAATACAGAAGTGAGCAGAGACACATTCTTGTGTCATGGATAAGATGCAGGTGCAATGTCATCCCCAGAATAATCAAAGCTTGCCTTGAGCAGCCCATAATGCGACCAAGGTGCAAGCGTGTCTGTCATCCTGAATCTCGTCTTTCAATGTGTGGCTTCTTGATGATGGTTTAAAACCAGAGAACATCTGCTCCAATCTAGCCATCCCTCTAACTGACTGTACTACAGCTAGACACCCGAATGCTGCCTCATTCAAACTAATTAGGCAAACCCCAAACCAGTAGTGAACGGTTAAGACTTACTGGGCCTGCTTTAGAGTCAGACTGACTAAGACAAAATACAAACAAAGAAGGAAGATAAACAGGAAAAGTGGCTCAATACTGACTAACCAAAACTCAACAGCTTAACAAATGAAAAACTAGAAATCACTGCACATGAAGGAGGCGTCAAACCCCAAACCAGTAGGGAACGGTTAAGACTTACTGGGCCTGCTTTAGAGTCAGACTGACTAAGACAAAATACAAACAAAGAAGGAAGATAAACAGGAAAAGTGGCTCAATACTGACTAACCAAAACTCAACAGCTTAACAAGTGAAAAACTAGAAATCACTGCACATGAAGGAGGCGTCAAACTAAATAAATACAAACATCAAGTTAACATGAAAATCTAAAACACACATAGAAAAAAGCAGGGTTAGGTTAAATTGAGACAAGTAAAGGAAGGAAGCAGGAAGGAGAACGCAGGGAAGAGGAAGCAGATAAGAGGAAATGGAACAGCAAGCAGAGTATGTCAGGCTTGGGCAGGTGTCGGACCCACATGCACGGCGCAGAAACACAGATGTGATTAAGTGCAGGTTTATTCGGTGAATCAGAGTCAGGCAGTCCAGGTCAAACACAGTACGTTCCAGTAGGCAATATACAAAGGTGCAGGCTATCTCAGAATCAAGGTCCAGGCAGGGTTCGGTACACGAGCAGACTTGGCGACAGTACAGACAAGGATCAGGCAAAAACTCACGGTCAGATTATCAGGCACAGGTCTTTCACAGGTTGCGGGATCAACAGGGTTCAGGCAAGAATCAAAGGTCGAGGCGGTCACGGTCAAAAACACGAATGGCTATAATAGAATGCTGGAAAGAGTACATGAACTAACAATCTGGCGACTGGTGTGGGTGAGAGGTGGAGGTTAAGTACAGGTGCTGATTACTAATTAGCAACAGGTGTGGATGATGAGAACCGGAGCGTGACAGGAAGTTAACAAAAATAAAACAGGATGTGACACGTAACATGAATCATGACAGAGTACAGGAAACAGGGAGCAGGAAACAGGATGCAGGAAATAGGAAACAGGAAAAAGGGAACATTTGTGAAAGGGCAGAAAAGAGCTGGACTGAACACACACCCCTGTGGTGCCCCTGTGTTTAAAGTGAGAGTGGATGATGTGTTTGCCCACACTGACATTTTGTGGTCTGTTAGTGAGAAAGTCCAGGATCCATGAAAAGGGTGTGATGGTTAGTCCCAGGTTGTACAGCTTTTCCACCGGTTTGCTGAGCACTAGTGGTTAAATGCAGAGCTAAAATCTACAAATAATAATACTGTACACTCAAAAAACCTGGATTGGGTGCATGCTACATTAACATAATTTTAACATGCAACTTCAACAATATAAATTCTTGTTTTGTGTCTGAACATAATAAAATCACGTAAATGTAACAACTTCAACAGGTTACATCAATATTTTATGTTAACTCAACGTAATAAAAGTAGGTTTAGACAACAACATGTCCAGAGCTGAAGGTGGCAGTAATGAGCAAATTCACAACTTGGACTACGGCACTGCCGCTTCTTCAGGATCCTGACGTAAAGGAAAACACCTGTTCATGATGTGTGCAAGAAGGTAAGTTTAACGTCCATTGAATAAAAAACTGCATGGGTGCAGAAATGTTGTTAGTAGCTATATATAGTGCCCTTTAGCATTTTGGATGTTTAATTAGCTAGAGTACGTATCCGTGTTATGTGACTGCGCCTGTGCTCACAAGCTAACCTAGCTAGCTTCCGTACAACACTGAGAACGTGCTAGTTTTAAATAAGCTTATCTGCAATAAAATATATATATATTGTAATTTTTTATATTATTTTATAGCCGTTAAACGGCGATCTTTGCTCAGTTAGGAGTGAGACTTTTACGTATTTCCAATGCGAGTTCATCGCGCGAGCGCGGGATTTTCAAATTTCAAATAACCGACATGAGCGTTGCCCCTCGGTCGGTTTGGATGCGACGAGGATTTTACGAGTCAGCGGCATTTGTTCAGGTTGGTGCAATATTTTCTGACATATACTCTCCGTCCGCAGGTGTTAGAGCAGAGAACTACTGGAAACGGAAAACAGAAGTACAGAGACTTGCCCTAATGGAAAGGTAACCCATGAACATTAAATAGAAATGTGCTGTCATGCTATGCATTTCCTGAGGTAATTTACACGAACCTACCAAAATGGTGTTTGAGTTATTTCACTCTACATATTGTTTGCATTGTATATCGTATTATCATAAATCTATTATTTGTTTCATACGGTAAAGGAAAATAATCAAATTACTTACACAAGTATTTGTTTAATTAAGCTTTAACATTTGTACCTTTTTCTAAGATTGTGTACTCATTTCACAGCACATAATTGATTTCCTAATTTATTACAGCTATTTTGACTTGAAACGTGTTCTTTATCATCTAAAATGTGTCTCTTGGTGTTTACCTCCAATGGCCATTCTGTGAAAGTGTCCCATTCTAGAGCTGAGAAGAGACAGCAGGAAAGGGAATCATCTGCTAGTGTCGCTCCAGATGTCTACATGTCCACAAGTTGTTTAAGAAAAAGTAAGGTAAGAGGGAATGAAAAGAAATAAGATAAATAGACTCTAAGGTATTTGGAGATGCAAGGAGTGCAGCGTGACTTTTTCTAGTAGGTACGACTATTGCAAACACAAGGCAAGAAGTTATCAGAGATGAACCCTTCATCACCGAGTTCAAAACCAGATGGCCTGCTCTCTTCTGTGTTTCTGAGGTTGGTCAATAAATATGTCTATATATATACAATGTGATTCTGATCAGACAAACAAAATATATTAAAATGTATCAAAGTATTGTTTACACATTTGCCATTCAGTGCATTGATAACTTGTGTACTTTTTTCTTTTTAAGAATAAATTTAAGAGGACTACAACAGTTTGCTGCAACAGTTCTTCTCCATGCTGGATGGTTATTCTTCAGACCTGAAAACGGTGTTTGGCAAGGAAGGCGGCATTCAAGGACAAAAGATTAAGAGCATCATGGTTCCCATAACCCAGGTATGATGATGGGAAAAAAAATCTATGTCGTAATATGTTAGTGACAGCTACTCAATTGAATAAAAATTGTTCCCTAAAATAGATTAAAATTGTTTTGTTTTTTGTGTGATTACTTTGTTTGTCCTAAAGACTAACTCCATTGATGTCAGAAGAGTACATCCTTTAAGCCCAGTGTGTGTTCCTCAATGAAGATCCTGGCAACCTTGTGAAATAATGGATGGTAAGAATGTTTTTTTTTTTTTTTTCATGTAAGTTTAAAATTTCAAAGTGATTTATATATGCTTTAAAAGTTGAAGTGTTATATAACATCATCCGCTTTTTTAATTTTACATTTCAGATCGTGGACGCCTTGAAGAAGCCATGATAGAGACAATTCTTGAAGTTTTTTTCATTCACAAAGATGCAGAGGCAGATGATGACCCTGAAGATGTAGTCATCGTTTCAAGTCCTGGATGAGTTGGGTAGTGTCCCACTTGCTGTGTTGTTGTTTGCTCTTGTTATATGCTCTCAACCTCAGCTACCCTCCACTAAAAGTTGTTTGAAATATTGGCCCAATGCTGTATGTACAATACTGGATGTTAGTGACATTTTGTAGCTGCCTTTGACATTTGAAAGCTGTTTTATCGTTTTTATGAAGCTTATAAAGTATTCTAACCAGTCTAAATCCAATGTGCTTTGTGTCTTCTCCAACCTACACACCAGCTGGGGATATATGTTAGTTTGCATAATAGAAATACTGTTTCAAAGATTACTTTATTTGTATGTAATTTTGAAAAGCTAATCTTGGCACAAAACATTTGATAACTTTACATTGGTTGTGTTAGTATAGCATAATTTATTAATTAATTTAAATTAACTTGTTACTACCCTATAAAATAAAGTAACAAGTATTAATATTATACATGATCAAATAACCCAAGAAAATTATGTTCAATCAACCCTAAAAACATTAGTGGGACTGACCCATGGTCATTAGGTAACATTAACATGAATATATCATGTTGCTTCACCCTGTTTACATTTGGTTCACTAAGCGAAATAGCTTCTTGCTATCTTAACGCATTTTAATTAGATGGAAATACTTTCCATAATTTTATTATGTTCATCCAACAAGTTTTTTTTTTGAGTGTAGCTGGAAACAGTGTGTCAGCAATGAGCTAGATTCACTGGAAGAGGACAATAATTGAACTGTCAGCACCTGTGTAGTTAGATGATGATGGTGACGTCCATCATGGCCCAGATGATGAACTGCTCCACATCCTGGGGAACAAAACATTTCTCATCTGAATAAGATTAATGAACAGTCAATGTACCAGGAAGTTGTTGCTGATCTTGAGTAAAATGTTATTTTAAAAAAAGCAGACTTTTAATTTTTAGAAAGAAACAAATCTGAAAGCTTCATCAGCCTATGGTGACTTCAGTTATTACACAGTTGGCAGATGATGCTTGTGTAATAAGAAAAAGAAGGGTGGGCACAAAGGGACTGAAACTATTAAACATCCAAACTGTGGGGAGCCATTAAAGGAATTCAAACCTTTCTCTTTGTCAGGATGAAGCTGTCTGATGAGCTCTGATGAGCTTGCTCAAGGACACTGATGTGGCCACACAACGCTTCAGAAAATCAAGTCTGCTTTCTAGGGTTAAAAACAGTGATTGGTTGGTTCACACGGTCACCATCCACTTCCTGTAACATTCAAACGTCTGCTCATAACGTAGCGCAGGTCAGATACTCAACATGATGCTGAGGGATGATCGAAAATGAGGAATGTGAATACTAGAACAAACCCTTTATTTATTGTCCGTTTGTCTCTTCCTGGGACCTTTTGACTTGTCACTCACTCTGGACTGGTCTGACTGCGACTGTAGTGAAGCCTCGATGGTGGTTGACGAGGGTTTGTGCCTTTGCTTCAGTAGAACTGTTCCTTTCCAGCGACTCACACACTGCTCTTCGTGTAATCACATTTATATATGAAGATAACCGCCAGCATTTGCATCTCATAGTCATTATTAGAATCTCCAAAACGCTGACAAAGACGAAATGAATCGCTCCCACGAAAGCAAAGAAGAAAAGCAACTACACAATTAGGTAATAATTGCCACAGTGTGATTCAAGCTTGTGGGAAAAGTGGCCTTTAAAGCCGAGGCAGCAGGTAATGAGTCTTTTATGGATTTCTGCAACTATTGAGTGGTGGCCGCACTCCTATGAAGGAGACGGTGCCTCCCTGACAATGAGCTGCTCATCATGACGAAGCGTCTCGTGTCTGGAGACCTAAAAACGTTGACGCCTCCTGTGGCTCCACTGCTGCTGGTTGACTTTGTGACAAAAGGAATAGACGTTTGCCTGAGGATATATATATATATATATATATATATATATATATATATATATATATATATATATATATATATATACACACTGAGCCCCTCAGATGGCTTCAAGCTGTGAATGTGGAAGCACAAGATATCTGTAATGAAAGTATAAAGCATAAAGGAATACGACACTGAACTGTCTTTTTTATTTTCAAATGCTGGTAAAGTGTCCAGAGCATGAAGAAAACACATGCTAATCACTGACAACACAAACAAGACTATGACCAGAACATTATTATTATTATCACCAAACTGTTGGAGCCCTTTCATTTCCCTCAGAAATACGGCACTAACTTCTCTTGAAGAGACGCTGACCAAGGACAGCCCACTTTTCAATGACACAAACACTTAAAGATTGGTTTATACACGGGAACAGCACTGATGACACAAACATCCCTCACATTGTAACAGTCCATACTGGCCACATACTGTACACGTATGACAGGTCGGAACAAAGCTACAGTTGTATAAAAGGGATTTGTTATCAAATGCAAAATAAAAAGAGGAGAAGAAGAACCAAGTGTTGGTTGCATTCATTAACTTGTGGAAGCAGCTGCTCAGAAGCTGCTGGTTATCGTCATGTGACCATCAGCACGAAGGCCGTAGCTGGACCTGGAGGTCAGAGGCTCAACCGTTCAGCTCGCTGCATAGAAGTCTCACGGCGACTCCTGACCAGCCCACAGTTACATTGAGTTTGTGTGAGCTGCTACTGTACAATCAGATCAATATTAGTAACAGCGGCGACGGGCCGGTCCAGTGGGCCGCTGACCACCACCGTACATTGGCATTCAGTACACGGGACGGGCTGTGCATCCAGTGCATATGATCCATAAACAGCGTCAACTCTGTAAGGACGCGTTTAGCTAAAGGTCGTTCAGCTGACGTGAGCCAACGCTCCACGAAGCCAAGCTCTGTGCTGATCTACATGGACAATTAGGACCAATAAAGCCACCGTTCACACGACGCTCACACTCTCACTGCTACTGAAACCACAGACCCAGCACACAACGACATCTAGTGAAACACAACCAAAACTCTCTACTAACGCCTGCATTACATCGTCCACCGGGCGCAGGTCAGACCGGGTTTGCATGGTTCGCTGGAGGCCGGGCTGCTCTACGCTGCTACGTCCTGTATAGTGATGCTGACATCTTCATTCAGCCGAAGCATCAGCAGGTGTCTCATAAAGTAGCATTTAGCTTGATGTGACATTAGGAGCCTCGTTGATTAAAGGCTCCTGATCAGAACATCCATCACATGTGTTCTATTCAGGTGTTGCTACATGTTCTCATAATAAACAGAAGTGAAATTACAAAAGCCCTGAAACCACTTGTTATTTAGTTACGACATTGTTTGTTGTATTAGTGTTGGCTGCTGAGCTAGAGAACAGTGCTGATGGTGTCACAGTCCTTGTTGATGTGGGAGCTGCTGGGCAGTGACTTGAGGTACTCCAGGTGGCGCCTGGCGTCCTCCTGGTTGTGTCTGACGTAGTAGACGACGTACGCGATCACCATGGCGAACCAGCCGAACATGGTGACGAACATGGCCACGTCCGTGGTCTTGTGGTGGAAGTTGCAGAAGTTGATCCCTGAGTCCAGCACCTGGATGACCGGCCTGCCCGCGTACTCCTCCTGCACCGCCGTGTGGCACATCAGCTCGTTGACCGTGTCGGGGTCGAGCCGCAGCTCCCTCAGCACCTCCTGCAGCGTGCACTCGCAGTGCCAGGGGTTGTTGGACAGGCTGATCTTGGCTCTCAGGCGGGCAAACGCCTCCTTCGGAACCCTTTGGATGTGGTTGTTGGAGAGGTCCAGCACCAGGAGGCTGTCGGAAACCCCCTGGAAGGCCCCGGCATCCACGGCCTCGATGTCATTGTTGGACAGATCCACCTCCTGCAGGCGGTGCAGCTCCCTGAAGGCCCGGTTGGGGATGTGGGTGATGTGGTTCGACGCCAACAGCAGCACCGCCGTGTCTCGCGGGAGGTCCGACGGGATCTCGTCCAGGTTGCGAGACGCGCACTGGACCACGGTGGCGCCGCTCTTGTCCGCGCAGTGACAGCCGGCGGGACACGCCGTCGCCCGTGCGCTCGCGGTGAACAGCACGAGGAGCCAGCAGCACAGGTCCACGGGAGGAGGAGGCCCAGCGGAGCCCTGCATCGTCAGCAGTGGCCTCGCGCCGCAGCAGTCATGGCTTCAACCGTGCAGCTGGTTCAGTGCCGGGAACTGCTGTGGCATTAGCTTCACAAACGGCAAAGACCCAGTTCTTCAGCAGACGTGGGGCCGGATCCTCAGGTAATCCTTCCCAATGGTTTGATGGAGTTCCATATTATCTTTGAGAGAGGTTTCGAGGGAGCTCATCCAGATACAACTACAATTTCAGGGGCAATGTGAGGATGTTGACAGCGCCGGCGGGCGGCGCCAGGATCAACATGTTGGTCACTAAAAGAATCAGGAGAGAGAAAATAGGATTGATTGGCAGCAGGTCCTGGCATTGGACATTAACAATAAGCAAGCAGGTAAACAGATCACAGACCCGCCAGACTCTAAAACCCATCATTTGATTATTGAGAATTGGCCATTTGACGTGAGCAGAGCTCATCGTCCCTTTTGTTTGTTCTGCAGTCTCCTCTCAATTCCAAGCTAAAACAAAGGATAAGAACGGGAAACGCCTCGTGTCTGTTGCTGTAGCCGCGTCCGCGGGATCGTGGCCAGAATAGCGGAGCGCTGAAACGCCTCCACCGCCCGGAGGGAGGATCATCACGTTAGCGGAGCACAGCCCCCCCGCTGGGACGCCGCTCCCGCGGTGAGCAGCTCGGGTCGTCTCCCCGTGGTCTGGCTCGTTGTCGCGCGCGTAGTCTGAGCTCGGGGTCGGAACCAGAGGCGCCACAGCCCAGTGCTCCTACTGTAAATCACTGAGGACGCGGGTTTGAAGCCGCAGCTCGTCTGACCGGCGATTTCCTTTTTTTTCCCATTTAAATTCAGTAACGTGGAAAACTGTCTTTCGAATATAATAGAAAACAAACATTTGCAGAGCAGAAGGTTTGTTAATGTTCAGAACGGACAGTTAACGGAAGACTAACGTGTGATAACTGATCACCGAACCGAACGCGTCTACGCTCGTGGCGAGCAACGTTGCGGTTTTTAATCACAGGCACGTGGCGTTATGGCGTTAACGCAACTAACCCAAACAAGCACAAACTACTGCGAACTACGCTGATGAGACATGGAAATGCGTTCAGAGCTACTTACAGTGAATGGGGTTCAGCTTGAAATGAACCGTGGGCCACTTTTACCGCGTAGCAGAGAGACGCCGTCCACAGAAAGAAGCCTTTTACAGAAGATTTCACTGCGTCCTCGCGCTCACGTTTCCGTTCAGCGAGTGAAAACACGGTCAAGTTCCGGCGGCGAGTCAAGAAGTTTATAAACTGAAGGACTGACGTCCACGTGCGACTCTCTCTCTCCTCCTACAACACAGCCGCGCGCACCTGTTGGTGCTGCCGCCGATCCAGCGGCGTCCACGAGCTGCCCGCGTGCCTCGCTCTCCGTGTCCAGCTGCGCGTGGACCGGACGCTGCTGTGGCATCTGCCTCCGTCCTGCAGCTCCCTCCCTCCCGTCTGCGTCTGCGTCTGCCTCCGCTCTGCCTCCTTCTTCCTCCACCAAGACAGTGATGCCAATGAAGAGATGAATAAGGGGGCAGAGACGGGAGACGGGGTCACACTGTTGTCGCAGGGGAGCGAAGCCGTCATTGGTCTTATATCAGCTGGGGGCCTTTGATGGAGCCAACGTCCAGCCTAAAGCACCAGTTCATATAAAAGAGGGCGCAAACCACTAAGACCTAAGGCACCATGATTCCACATGTGCAGCAATGCATCCAAATCTGAAAAGCTGCCACATCATGCACGTGCTGTGAGCAGCCATTTTACCATGGACTTCCCAGGCACTACACTTGATGTACTATGTAATTTCACACATGGCCCTTGGAAAGTGGGTTTAATGGCGCTTGGATCGCACTGCTGCCTCCACTCCCCCTGTGTGCCTCAGAAGTGGGTCAGTTCTGTGTCATTAGAGCTACAGAGGACATACTCATACTGTACATGCTCACTTCATGCAGTGTGTGTCACTCCTCCAGTGGAACGACAGCGGCCGGCCACAGGATGGAGGCAGGATCTCACCTTCACCACATGAAGATAAGTGTCATTGTTCTAATTCCAAATCATAGCACATAACAAGCTCTTCTAGTTTAATGATCAGCAGCTGATGAGGCCATGATAAAAAAAAAAAACTATTGAAACACACATTGTTTAACACCAGGCTGATGTCTTCCCCAGTTGTGGACGATGCGCTGCGTTCATTGAAGAGAAGCCCAGAGATGAATCCTGTCACAGCTGATCCTGTGGCACCTGTTAACTCCAGTCACTGTGTAGGTCGCTCCACGGCCTTTGACCTCAGAGCCACAGCTCCTGCTTTTATTCGTCCACACGCCTCCTGTCAGATCGCTTTCTCACCTGCATTCGCCTCCAGGCGTTTGGTTTGGGATTCTCTATCATCCAGCTGAGGTTGTCTGAAGGTTGAGTCTGTTGTCTGACCCTGTAGAAGCATTTCTCCACCATACAGGAAGCCTCTTCATTCTGGAACCTTTGGGAATTGATGTCATGCCTCTATTATAGATGATGTTGAGGTCATGATGTGACCTGTGAGAAGCGCTGTTTCACCTTCGCTGCTGTGTCTCTGCTCCTGGTTCCCTTGTTTCTTTGTGTGTGTTTGTCCCTGAGTTTGTTGTGCAGGTAGCTTAATGTTGAACATTAAACATGTTAGTTGACTCTGAGTTTGTATTTTTCTGGCTTGGCTATACATTCAAAGGCTAAACCTATTCATAATAGTGAAGGGGTCTGTGCCAGCATGAAGCCACCTCCTTCTTTAAGTTTGGAAATGGATGCACAATAAGACAAGGACGCAAGTGTTTAGGTATGAATTAGGTAGCAAGTGGTGCTTGATGACGTTTCCCATTGATGTGATGCTGTAGCATGTTCAGTGTCTACTAACACTTGGCTGCTGCCCCCCTACTCAGGTAGTTCTGCACCAGAGGAGCCTAAGGACCTGCAGCACAGCAGCCACACATACGCTAAATTAGAATGAATGAGCCTCAGTGAAGCCCTATGGGAAACCATGACTTTGACAAGAGTCGCCAGAAGCAGAACCAGAGCAGATGATGGTTTACACACACCGTTAACGAGTCATAACAGGGATCGCTGGCGCTTTTGTTCTGGGATGACCGTCTCAGCCAAGGGCAGGAATCTGGAGCACAGCTGTTACTTCACAGCAGGAGGAGATGCAGCAGGTTTTCCACCAGCGACTTATCCACTCCTCACTGAATGAGGGGACTATGGGCACAGAAACCACTCATCCTTTATCTCTATTTGGTTCTCCTGGTTCCATTCTCCTCCTCTGTAAATAAAATGGAATCAGTCCAAACACACTTAAAATGAATGATTAAAGTGCTGTTAATGACCACTATCTATTTATATTAGGCTCAATTCATTTTAAACCTCAATGGGCCCTGCTTTAAATGCCACAGGGGCAAATAATAATAATTTCTGCCCAGAGCCAGAAGATGAAGTATCAAGGTGTGCGTGGGTGCATGGGTGCGTGTCTGGCTTCCACCTGGAAACAGGAAGTCCCCCCCTTAATGAATGTCCAGTGCTGGAGGAGACAGATGGGCCATGCCTCCAGTCAGTCCAGCCTCCTGTTGCCTACTTACTGTACTTATCCAAGTGTTTCTCATCCCCTGACCAAGTAAATTCATCTTCCTTAAAGACGCTAAAGCTGCTGACGAGTGGAGCCTTTAGTTTGTTTCACTTTGTCACTATTATGTGGTCTTCTTGTTGCAGCTTCTGTACATGCACACATACTGTACAGTATTGATTAGGTGATAAATGACTGACACATGAGCTTCTACCTTCGGTCAGCAGGGAAGCAGGGAACCGGATGCACCTGCACCAACAAAGATGAACAGGACAATACATGGACACGGCTGCAGGGACGGATGAGCCAGGAAGGATGCCAACAGTCTTCTGCCTCTTTATATTTTAATCTTCACTACCTGTTTGTTGTTACCCTGGGAATGTGAGCTTCCGCTGTGATTCTATTTAGTGGATTAGCATCAGTCTGTGTTTGTGCATTAATGTTCGAATGTGGTCGTGCGGCTTCACTTCCTTTCTGAGTCAACTTGGAGTGTTTGGCAACGCTTCCACAGTAGATCGTGGATAATAAAGAGGTTTAAAGCAACAAAACTCTGTATTCAATAAAATTCACATTTGTTTATTGGGATAAAATGAACACAAAGGTGTAAAACGCCTTCTAGGCTACCAAGAAGTGATCCTTAGTCTCAGACCTTGGAGATTCATTCCTGACTTACACTCATCCAGGTATAAATCATTCAAAATGCTTCTTTTTTAGGCATGTTGCGTCCAATGAGTCCTGATGACATTCATTTTGGTGCAGCCAGTCTTTTCTGCTGCTATTTGGTACTTTATCAACATTTGCCCTGTAGAGATCATTTGTAACCACGCTGAGGCAGGACTCACACTCATTCATTTGTTTTTCTTTTAGATTTCGTTCTAGTCAGGAAATGTTTGTGGAATACAAACATGCTTTTCTCTTTTAAATCAACCATTGAACCCCAACAATATAACCTACAGCTTCACATCATGAGCATCATCACAAACAATCATGTTAAATCACTTTAGTTAGTCTGTGATGCAGCATGGTTCCGTTTCTCCTACAGGCAAATTCATTTGGCTGCTGTTTTCATTTTGGGCTGACAGATCTTTCTGTTTCTTGCAGGAACAATCGTTGTTGTCAGACAGTTTCCCCAAATATAGACTGAAAGTAAGTGAGTGACACTGACGTAGGCGCCACGATGCCCAGATACACAGGAAACATGAGCATCATGTGTGGGCTGCGAGCGCTGCCCGTCTCAATGAGTCCCATGTGAAAGTCAAGGTTACTGCAGCTTCTTCTGCACAGAATGGCAGCTTATGTCAGATAATAAACGACCACCATCACTGAAATAACACACTAAGCTGTGTATAGTAGTAACGGCTTTTTCCTCCATTCCTCATCACTTTCATTTTGTGGGTTTGGACGTTTGTGTGACCACAAGGGGCTCATATCCACCTAGAGCTCATATCCTAAGTGCTGATGCTTTTCAGGCATCTCTCTAATGCCAGTACTGTGTTTGTGCATGTCTCTGTCTGTCCTAATAGAGTGATTCCTACCCAGCATGCTTTGCACTGGCTTACAGGCCTTCTGTGTGTTTAACATAACTCCACAGTTTGATGCCTTCCCTTCTCCAACTGTCTGCTGTCCTGGACCATCATGCAGCACCACAGCAGCTTTCAGGCAAAACAGGAAACTGATTAAAGCTGATTACGTTGTCAGTGTCTGACCAGCTGTTGTACTGACTCTGGCACAAGCTAAGGCTATAAGATGGTGACATACTGTACTGTGTCCAGGTCAGAGCGCCTGTTGTATGGAGCCAGGTAATGAAGAACAGAGTCTCACACTGCAGCCGCTGGATGAGCAAAGGAGCTTGGTGTCATGTAAAGCAATTACAGACTCTGCTGGACATCATCTTTTAATGTTAAATTAAGAATACACCCCTAAGTCTGCAGCAAAAACATCAACAACACAAGTACAAAAGGGAAGTTACATGCTTCTGTGCATGAGAATCCTCCATGAGTGAATGTGAAGACCAGTGAAGTGGAGTGTGTTTAAATAGACACTAAACCTAAACGCTGTCCTGCTAAAAAGGAAGAATGAAACATTGCATTACAACAATTGCACAGACTGGTGAACATTTACAGAAGATGTGGCAGCAGCAGAGTGAACAAGGTATAAGGTATTATAAACAGAGAACAGAAGGTCAGGCACAGGTGAATGTACTGGAACCAGAGACAGGCTACGCAGCAGGAAATGGGCGTGGCCAAAGGTAAGGGATGTGGTCGGAGAAGAGGATGAGCAACATGAGCAGAGCATTTTCCCTACTTTTTTTATTTCTAACCTAATTTCTGTATTAATGTCAAACCAATCAGAATAAAACTTTTTTTCCCTGTAACTTATTTTATTTATTTCATGTAATAAATCTAATATCAAACTGGAAGACAGCCTCTTCTTCCTCAAGACACCTCTTTCATGATAATTGGTCAGATCACAGTATGCTGCAGGAAGCTTAAAGTCCTCCTCTTACCTCTTATTCGGACCCTCTCCTCCTGGCAAGGTTGTCAATTGTTTAGCTCAGGGATTATCTGCCTTATTCACACTCAGTGATTGTGCTACTAAATGCAATCAGGGACTCTGGGAGCGCAATCAAGAGCTGCTGGAACTGGGTGTATTTAACAGCCGTGGAAGATTTGTTGAGGATTGATGGACAAGCTGTATACAAGGTGACCTGGCGTCATCCCCAGTGAGCCACAGTGTTCGTTTACATCAAGCCTGTGGATAAAGACGTCTCCTGTGGCTCAGCAGCTGCACTGACCACATCATAGCCGTCTCCAATCAGCAGCGAGGACTCCGCTGGCTGGAGCCATCACTTACACTGGGAGAGATCTTGCGCTGAGGCTTAAATCACATTCTTGTGAACGTTAATGTCTCGGAGAACGTAGGGGAATGTGGACGTGATCGTTGCAGGTCAAACCCACTGCTGAGAATAAGAAGCAAGATGATGTGCTCGTAGGGAAATAACTCATGAAGAAGATTCTTTTCAGCTTTGTTTTTACTGATGCATTGGTGTTTCTGCTTTTGTTGTGCCCCTTCTGTTCATCTAATAAAACACTGACTGTGAAACAAGACCAGATCCAGACAGTGAGTTGGTCCCAGTACCACACTGAAGAGCTCTGATCGTTTGGCACAGTGGGAAAACTCAGCCTTTGTGAACCAGAATCAATCACAAATGATTTCATTGAAAACAGCCACATCCAGTTACCTTGTTAATTGCCTTAAAGCCCATATGCAGAGTGCACTTAAGTTCCTAATTGAGGCTGTTGCCTCTATTTTATTGCCATGGGGTAGTGCTTAAGTATTAACCACCGGCTTCACACAGGGCTGCTTTGTTCTCATTTAGACTGAGGTTTATATTGTTATGTTAAAGTAACACATTACATTACAGCCAACCATTACATCACATTACACCTGTACACCTTTTAGTTTATTATTACTTCTTATTATCTTATTTTATTTTATTTAATTTTTTATATAGTAAAAAAAAAGAAAAGCAACATTTTCTTTGGTTGGTCAATAAGACGAAAACCATGATTGAATTATGTCGTACAGTACATGGATCGATTTTTATCATCGATCAGCTCATCTCCTAAAACCCCACTCACCCCACCAGAATTTAGCCATCAGCTCATAACGGGAGCATGAAGAGAACAGTCCCAGCAGACTGAGACCATCTGGCAGGCAAAAAACATTGGTCCCCAGCCAACACTGATCCACCAGAACCACCCCACTACGAATGGGCTGATCAGAACTAATCAGCCCATTCGTACGGGCCAGTAGGTGCCTGCTCTACCTACTCGCTAACAGCTAGCAGCTAGCTAAGTTGCTACGTTCAGTACCTCAGCACATTGCAAAGAGTGAAGAACATGGTGGATGGCTGAAGATGTATCTTGTCTTGCAGTGGCCCACCAGCATGTGTGGGGAGGACTCATCTTGAACCAGTCCTCACAGACAGAGCCCAGAAGTGTCCACCGTGAGGCCAGTGTTCATGCTTTTGGCTCCTAAACGCTGAAGGCAGCTATTACTGTGGGTCTGCTGATGCATCCACCTGCATCAGGACACACTCTGCTGGTGTCAGGGCGATTAGCCAGGCTTAAACCTACTCTTTTGATAAAGAGATGTTCAGGTCACTGGTAATGATTGTTAGTCACAGGAACCATCTCTTAGTTAAGCTGCCCCCCCCCCTCTTCGCTCTCTCTCTGTCCTCACCTACAGCCTTGTGACGGGCAGCTGTAGATCCAACCATCCTGCCTGTGTCCAGTCTCCGGTCCAACCATCCTGCCTGTGCTCTGTTGTTGCTTGTTGTTGTTTCTGTACTTTTCTCTCTCTCTATCCTCTCACCCCAATCGGTCAAGGCAGATGGCCGCCCACATCTAGCCTGGTTCTCCTGCAGGTTTCTTCCTCGTTAGAGAGAGAGCTTTCCTCTCCACTGTTGCTGTCAAATTGTAATAATTACAATTAAAGGCTTGTTGTGAGATCTGTTGGGTTTCTATAAATAAAGTGAGTTGTATTGAAATTTCTAACAGTCAGAATGGAGAGCAGTAAGGCTAAAACCTTCACCTCAATGGTGCAGTCAAACACTAAACAGCTGCATCTGAGCTTTTGTAGTAAAAAGACACACACTGAACAAAGTCACCGCCAAGTCAAGGGAGAAAACACACTTTATTCTGTTCTTTTTACAAAAGAGTCAACTTCAGTAAATATAAATTCATTACTGACCTTCGTGAAACAAGGATCAGACTTAAACATGACCTGACAGACGTCCTTTTCCACATCATAGTGGCAACACAACAGTGTCAGAAGAACAGAAACATCCAACAGAAGTGTTTGACTGACAGAGGTGAACATGAAAGAAGTATGATGATCAGTGGTGGCGTGAAGCAGCAGGACGGCTTCTTGGTTTGTTCACCCTCAAATCCCAACCATGAATATGAAGATCTGAACCACTTTCATAAACTGGAACAAATCTTTTAGATCTGCATCAGATATTCTGGAATCTGATGCGATGACTGAAACCAGCCTGTAAGTATTGTACCTGTAAACACCTGTAAACAGTCTGTCATGTCTGTGCATTAGTGTAAAATATCCCAACCAGTATAGTGTATTAACAGTATAGAGTATTAGCTACTTTCAAACTGAGTTTTAGATCAAATAATCACATAACATCTGCATTTCAATTTAGAATCTTTTATATCTTAAATATTTCCCGTCTTCTACTCTACAATTGTTCATCTCTTAACACCCGACCATCCTGTTCTAAGTAAAGATAAACCTCCAGGCTGGGACAGTGTGACTCATGCATGTGTACTGTATATGTACATTGAGCTTCCTCGTCATTGCTCTTCATGGTGTTGTGCATCGCACATTAAGATGCTTACTCTCATTGCTTCACAATGTCCTGTATTGGAAATGCCTTGTTGTCTGGACTATAACAAGCATCTGGGAGGAAAGCGGATAACAGCAGTCTTGTTTCCCAGGAGCTCGTCTGCCCCTAGAAAACCTTCGATGAGCTCCACCTGAGTGCAGGCATATGGCCAGACCCCAGACCAGCCTGTCACCAGCCGTTGCTATGAGATGCAGCATGAATGAGTCGCTCAAACAGGCTTTACTCATTTGCCTCAGCCATCACACATTGTTGTCAGCTCTCTTGTGAGACTGTTATTTTTTAAAGGTCATTTCAATCCTCCTGATTTACAGACTGTCTCAGCTCTTCCTGATTCACTGGTTTTGTCCGTCTGCAGCTGATCACACACACAGCCGAACACGTGTCTCATCATCCTGAAACCAATGTAAAATGACTGAAGCCAAACATCTGCTGATACTTTTCCACTGAAGCTTTGTGTTGATGCATGTCTGTCACTGTCTAAATCTCAATGTTAGACGGTCACCCGCTTGTACCAGGCTTTAGGTTTATGTTCAGGCGCCTGAAGAATAAAAGTACAGCAACGTGTTCTAGCATGAGGTCAAAATCAAGCAGCACAGTGAATGAGATGCAATGAGAAGTACTAGAGTGTCAAAAAGTAGAACGAGAAGCAGCAGTTCCAGAAGCTGTACTGTAGGCGTAAAGAACTAATGTGATCACCACAAACACCGGTAATGCAATGCCATACTGTATGCTGAGGAGTCATGTGATGCATTGCGGAAAGATGGGTTGAAATTAGAGTGAGCCCATTCCAGTGACCTCAGACGTCAGCCTAGAGCAGGGAAGACAGGGGAGGAAGAGGAAGAGGAGGAGGAGGAGGAGGAGGAGGAGGAGACAGACAGAGAAAACAACGTAAAAGAGAAGCCTTGGCTTGGAGCAGAATTCCTCTGATGAAGCCATGCAGCAGACTAAAAGCATAAAATGATGGTGCCGTGTTCACATAGAAATCATCACGTTGTATTACTTGAACAATGTTTCTCAGTGGGCGACATGATTTCAGTCCAGGGGGTGTGAGAGGCAAAGCCTTCTAAAGTAGCAGTGGCACCATAAACAGAACAAGTCTAAAGCAGCAGCTCCACTCTCTCATCAAAGCCTCCCTCACCTCTGTCTGTATCACCAGACACAGTACAAACCACATGTAAAAATACTGACGGACAAATGTCATGCAGACAAAACACAAGCTGCCGACTGGAGCAGAGTGTGGGGAGCCGGTTCTGTTGGACAAGTAGGTTTAAGGAAGCTAAACACTGATGACTCTAATTACTCTCTGTCATCTGTTTTGTGACGATGCTAAAGTGTGATGCAGAGCCAAGAGACTATAAGAGGGATGAGACAGGTCAGGACTTCAGGATGCTGTCATGGATGCCGGGTCATTCCACATGGCAGCCACGTCCCTGAACCTGCCATCGGGGACAGCAAGGCATTAGTGTTTCCTCTGCACAGACCCAAAGTCCTGTTTGTTATCGTTGGACGTTAGATTCCCTGAGCTTTGGATAATTGATTCCTGGAGATGAAGATGAACTAGACAGAAGTGATGTCCAAATGAAGGAAATATTTGATAGGATCATACCAAGACACTACTAGATGTAATATAATAAACAGTCTAATACTTTAGTTGGAAGCAAAGTACTGGAAGTTCAGCTTTAGAATGGGCTAAATGTTGGCAAAGATCAGTCACCTCTAGAAACACGTCACATGAAATATATCTACTGTACAACTAAATTAGAACGAGCAGTTCAGCACATGCTGATGTGGGAACTGATTCAAAGCATGACGGTGTCCAGACTTTATGAGCTGGAGCCCAGCAGGTGGAGGGGAAAGGTTACCTGGCATTGATGAGATACTGAGCCAGGCTGATGTTAGCGGGCGTCCCTGTGATGGTGATCTGGCGCTCTGATGAGCCCTCCATGGCGTTCGCAATTTTGATCTGTGCCCCAGACATCTGTCGAATCTCATTTATTTTGGTTCCCTGGCGTCCAATAATGCAGCCTATTAGCTGGGGAAGGAAACGCACGTCTGTGAACAGGAAGCACCAACATTCTGCTTTGTCTTGCACAACTTCAAGCCTGTTTGAAATGAAAAGGAACCTAAAATGCTGTAGGTTTCATTTATATCCTATTAACTTTGATTAATGATGTTCTAAATAACCCTAAAGGATCATAAGGTTTGAGGGAAGGTCTCATTTGTGTGCCAGTCATCTTTCCAGTTGTTCTGTACTCACATCATTAGGAATGCTGAGTTCGTGGGTGCTGGCTGGTGGACTGGCATCCAGACCTGAGTAGAGCAGAGGAGGGGGTTTCAAACGTGGCATTACCGTCTGACTTAGAATGTGCTGTAATGTCATACCAGAGTCATTTTCTCACTGAGCCTACAGTGAAATTTACAGAAGCTGCACTTTAAGCTAGAGAAGCAGAAAATCAGTCGTTCCTGCATCGCTGTGCTCTGCTGCTACGCAGGACAAGGAGTTAATGGAGTAAGGAAAAGTCTAATTCCTTGATTAATTAGAGGAGCAAGCATCACTCAGAAGCCTCTGGACGTTGGCAGTGACGCTCAGTGGGTCTGGGGCACAGGTTGGATGTGGGCTGGGATGTCAGCGCCGCTGTGTGTTACCCAGTGTGCTCATGTCTGTGGAGTCTGGCTTGGCTGACACCATGTTTCATTAAAGGTTGATGTGGTGAAAAAGAGGTTACACCAGACACAGCAACACTGTATGAACATGACCCATATCATTCAGTACATGGTCACATTCGTTTACCGGGCCTTTCACTGGCAATAGAAAAAAGCAGCCTAACAACATGAAGTGACTTTTAGCCTAAATAATCCCAGTTACAGTAGCAGTAGGAGAAAATACATATAAAAGGAGAGAAATTAAAAAAAGGAAAGACACCATGGGGCCAAGTCATGCTGTGCCAGAAGAGAGATAAAGTGCAAGGAAGGGAAAGAGAAAAAGTTTCTCTGCATCCAAAGAGAAGGAAGTAGAGAATCTAAAGGGCCTGTGGGTACGTACCAGGGAAAGCAGGGGTGGTCTGTCCAAGGGGGGTAAAGGGGGTTTGCTGCATAGCCAACTGGTGGAGCTTGGTCAACTGCTGAAGGGTTAGGAGGGAAAGTAGATCTAAGAGGTTACTGTTACACAGGTCACACCAAGAAAAGAAGACGACCAAAACCAGAGTGAAGAGACGTGAGGAGAAGGAGTCATGACGGGGGTGAAGGACACAACGGAACAGAAAAAGAGCAGGTGGCTGCAACTGTCAGTGTTTGAACCTTTGTCCCTGACTTTGACTGACTACTTTTATTATACAGGGAGACGGGACTCCACTCTTTAACCAAAGCGTGTCACTTTCACTTGGTAATTGAAGGGGAACCTCAATTACCAAGAGTCCACTGATGTGACGTGTCTGAGAATCTGAGAACCATTAGGTCCACCTCCTGCTGCGTATCACTTCCATTAGGAACGGGGGGGAAGGGACATGGACTTTTAATGAGGGCGGGCCCGGGTGTCAAGCCTTAGCCTGAGTGATTGCACCGTCAACCGCTACCTCCACCGGCATCAATCACCACCCAACGCTGTGTCTCTGACACACGGAGGCTTCAGATGCTCTCACCACAAGGACAGAGGAAGGAGGTGTTAATGGAGACTATGTGGTCGACTGGAGCGAGGCGGCGTCTGCATTAGAACCGCCGCCGTCACTGTCTATGACTTAATGAGCAGCACGAGCAGCCCGTGGCAGCACAGTGACCCAGGGAGTCACGTCACGACCCAACCTGCAGGAAGCCAGTACCTTCATGGGCTTTCAGTCATGACAGAGGTAATGATTCAAGTAGGAAGAGACCGAGAACTCACATCTGGGTGTGGGATGGCATACTGTCCCTGAATCGTGTAGGCCTGGAAAGACAAAAAGGCATAAAAGTATGAGACATGAGAAACACATCAGCAGTATGAACCATAAACTGTCTGGAGTGTAAAGTTCATGACTGCTAATGGTGGTACTATTACTGCACTAGTCCTGCAACTTGAAGTTTAATAAGTAATAAAGTGGCATAAATCAGTGTGGAAACGCTACAAGATGAGATCTGAGTCACGTGGAAACATGTTACATTCAAATTCAGATGATAGCAAAGGGCTCAGCACCAGCTCTCTGGTACCGTGACATCACTGTCTGACTTTATTCAGTGGGAATAATGTGTCTCACGGCCCCTTAGGCCCTCGTCTCCAGGCTCCAGCTCCAAACTGATTGAGACCTGTTTATCTCATCTTGTTTGGTAAATGTTGGCTGCTGCTCCACATCGTAAGCAGCGTTATGTGGAATGGGCTCGTCTGCCTCCAGCCTTTCTTCAGACCGTGACCCACAGCCCGATGCACATCACAAATGTCTGTCACATACAGTGTGTCCTCGCTGGCCGACATGTAGGTCGGTCTGGTGGTCAGATACATGTAGTGCCTGTGTCTGTGCGTTTAGGGGAAATCAGGTCGACTCTAAACTCAGACTAATGAGCTACAGCTCAGTCAGCTCTTACCTGGCCACCAGAAAAAATCACCGGGGTGGAGGCGGGCTTAGGGCGGTAGGGGATGGTGGCACCTTTTGGAGGGGACTAGATGAAAGAGAGGAGAGAAAACAGTGAGGCCCAGGGGACGGCACCAAACTTCACAGAGAGTCTAAAGCTCCAGTCATCACTTCCTTAGGTAGAGCCGTGAGCTGCTCCTCTCATACCTGCCCATCAAACGCAGCTACAGGCAGCAGCTGCCTGAGCTGGTGGCAGCACAGGCAGTGTGGCCTGTACCCTGGAAACACAAGGAGCCTCGGAGGTCACAGCAGTGCTCTGTGTCCATGCAGAGGGCTGTGCAGAGCATCGTTTGTGAGTTGAGTCAGAGGCTAAAATGCTACATAGGCGGTTACTGGCTCACGCTGCGCTGCAGGAACAAGCTGCTTCATCACATTTATGTGCAGCTGCAGTGGAAGGAATTATGTGAGCTGCACATGATGGTGTGGTCTAAACGGAGGGACCGTCATTACTGCCTTCGCTCTCAGCGCTGCTGGGGAATAACACAAGTGTGCAACGACATAGATTTGCAGAATCGGCCCCTGGGGCTCTCTGTTATGGAAGCACTTTGCTTCTCCAGTCTTAAAGCGGTGAATTCATCCTACCTCCAGCATCACCACACAGATTTGTTTGACACACTGGATGATGGCTTCTGGGGTCCCAGAGATTGTCACTGCGCGTTCGGTGGAGTTGGGCAGCATGTCCCCGGCCACTTGGACCTGGGCCCCTGTGGACTAGAGCAGAACAGTGTGTGACCTGTCAGCTTCTCATCGTCACTCAGTAAATAAAATTAAAATTGTTTGAGAGACAGCCTTGGACAACCTGTCCTTCCTGGGGAGTTATGGGACCACATCCTTTACTTTATCAAAGCTTGGCCTCCGATTTGACATAGACACATATTATTATGTGTATTAAACAAGGGAATAATAGACATATATCTCCACTGTCCATAAAACAACAGATGCTTCTTGTACAACAGTAACTGTCTGATAACTGTGTCAAACAGCAGCTGCCTAAAGCTGATTTAGCACATGTTCAGGGTCCAGCTGGCTAAAATGGAAATAAATGCAAATGGAAAACAAACCAAAATCAGAGGATGTCAGTGTAATTGCCTCTAGAGAAATAAAATGTATCAAATACATCCTTGGTACAGTAGCTAGTGATGCTAGTGATAGTGTGTACTGTACTGTATGTGTAATGCTGTCTGTGTCAGTGGTCACATTTATATCTGATGTGGTGAGATGGGCTGATGAGTGGCCATTAAACAGTGTAATTAATTTGTGTGTCTGGTCTGATAGTTCAGCCATTCATCCAGAACAGATTCTCTAACAAGACAATAAAGAGTCCAGGCTCAGTGGCAGACGTCTAGCTGTTTTCCACTCATCTCACCTCTCTCATCTCCTTTATTTTGGAGCCTCCTTTTCCTATGAGGGAGCCACACTGGCTGGCTGGCACCACAAGCCTCAGGGTGACAGGGGGCTTGCTGGTTGCTGGGCTGTTGCTCATGGAATTGATTATGTCCTAGGGAACGAGACGTACACGCGTGTGTTTTATTTTGTCCTCATTGAAAGTGATTCTGTGGCCAAAAAGTGTTTGAGCCATTCGTGCACTGCTGGTCCACTCTCCTGCTGGTTCCCCAACCTGCTGATCGTGCGCTGAATGACTGAACACACCTGATCAGCAGCAGCAGCTGCTGGGGAAACCAGCAGGACAGTGGCCTCCAGGGCCTGACGCAGTCCCAACACATCAACAATGCCTCCACTTCATCACACCTCCTCAAACTTGTAGGCAATCATTGCAAACGCCTTGAAGATGGTGTCTGTGGGTCCAGTGATGGTGACGATCCTCTCTGGACAGTTGCCCTCGGAAATATTGATCCGTGCGCCGCTCTGGGAAGCATCACACGCAGAGCTCAAGTCCCAGACAGATATGACACACCTAACGCTGCCCAATGATATCGTCACACAGTCAATATTTGAATCTCTGACTATTGTTAATATAAAACCCACCTCTTCTCGCATCTTTTTGACGGTTTCTCCTTTCTGGAACAGACCGGTCAGTTAACAGCCTGATACAATAACTTTGGCATGATTGAATCTATGTGGATCACATAAATACATACCTTTCCAATGATGCTTCCAACTTCCTGCAAAAAAATACAGTCATGTGAATCTTGGTAATGAATTTCCAGTATTATTTTCCTGCTGTTGTGTTTCGTGGAAGTGGAAGAAGACGCACTGAAACCAGGTGATCAATAAATCATTAATTACATTGTTAAGCTACTGTAAGCTCCATCAGGCTAATGTTGCCTTGATGACAAGGCTCATGCTGCCACATTCCTCCCACTGGTGGCAGGCGTGCCCCATCTCCTGGCAGACTCCAGGCTCCAGGTTATTCCACTATTCCACTACTGAATGGATTTCCTGCTTGGGCAACCATGCATCAGGCTCATCCAGTCTTTGTGGCTTTCATGCACCAGAGCCTCCCCGAACACTTGTGCCCGGAGGCTTAGACTAATATTTCAATTGTCTTTGCAGAAAGATGAAAGATGCAGAATGCAGAAAGAAACTACTAAGAATAGAGAAACCAACTTCATCCTGGACACTGAAGGTGTTGATGCAGAGACAGATGTAGGATGAGGTTGTTGTTTTACTTTCCCAATGAGGAGAAATAACACATTACCCCAGAAAATAAAATACAGGAGACAGAGTCCATAAATCAGACTTCCATCAAGCTAATGTTGCTGCAGGTCTAACTGCTTGTTTGAAAGGTCGTGAACAACAAGAGTAGAGAAGCAGACTCCCAGCGTGTGGTCCACACAACCAGTCACAAGGCCCTGCTTACCTTTCCGTGCATGAGGAGGCGGATGGTGAGCGTGACGTTGAGGCCGCCCTCTGACTGGAGTTTGGTGGGCTCCATGCTGGCGGAGGCGAGAACGGGACGTCCTCAAATGTAGGAGCAGGGCGTTGATGCAGCCAGTAACCTGCCACGTCCGCATCACACACAACACAACACAACACAATACAAAATAACAGTCAGAGTCCCATCCATAACATCGTCTTCTGTGTAATGCAGCTCTGCTCCAACACACAAGCATCAGAATATGAGCTGGTCATAGTTGGAACCAGTGTTAACATGCTGAGACATTGTCGTTTCCTTGACTGACATGATGCTGTGGCTCTGAGCAGCCACCGGGAGGCACTGCTGCTGTTGCTCCCAGTCTAAGTCGACAGCTCTGTGGCTTTATAGACAAGTTTATTATGCGTTGAGCTAACATCGACTCTGGGCATGAGGCCGATGATGTAGACGAGGTCCACTGGTGTAATTACACTCACTTCCTCCTGGTTAAAGATGCTTTAATAGACAAATATGGAGTCTTATAGGTAAAATGCCTGATAACATGGTGCAGAGTCTGGAACAGTTAAAGGTTGGTCAGCCCAGTCTGCATGGGTGGCTGTAGCAAAGAAAATAAATGTTCTGATACATTGGAGGTGGACCTAAGGGACCTGTGGGCCCACAATCCCAAAACCTGAGCCGAAAAGTTGGGTTGGGTAAGTTAGGTTGATGGGCACAGCCCTCCACTCCACTGGTTTGTCCCTTTTTCAGGTCATGTATGGATAGCAGCCTGCTCGGACCCCAACTAGCTGAGACAGCGGTCCTGGCCCGGTGTTGCCATTAGGCTTGGAGGAACATGCCTTAATGACGTCTGTTTCCTCCTAAAGACTTTAGCCCAGCTTCAGTGCGGTTGGAATCCATGGACATCCTTTGATGGCTCCTGACTTCATTGGAGCCTTTACCAACGCTAAAGTCACTACTACTTAAACCAAAATGTTTGTTAAATGCAGTTTGTTACTGTGTCGAAACAAACGACTTGGGAGCAAAGATGCCAACGAGGTCAAAGCGATGCTGCAGCTACAGTAGTGCTACAGGAAGTAGCAACACCTGCTGTGCAGCAGAGGTTGACTTTGGTTACATGTGTCAACTGAAGGTGCTAACGAGGCTCTGCTCTTTCACTAACCCTGAAACAAATCAGGGAGCTGAGCAGCTGGCAGACAGGGGCAGGTGTGGTATCCTTCTCTCTCTGGTGTCTCCATTACTCTGGAAGCTCAACTGGCTGAACGTCAAGAAGCTCCTGTGTTTTTTTTACTACAGATGTTGCTCAAAGCAAAGTGAGTGGAACAGTTATCATAAACACACACGCGTGTTTTTAATTCCACAGTTTGTGGGAGACCACAGTAACTTAAACCAGTCTGCTCCACAGACAACAAGGCAGACTCACTGTCTCTGACTAGGGTCTCAGGGCAGCTGAGACCATGCATGGTCTGAACAGTTCAACCAAAACGTCACTTCAGTCATTTAAACTCCTTTGACTGATGCTGATTAACCCTATGGGTTCCACGATTTAACCCTGGTAGACATACAGTACAGTAGCCCCAGGAGGTACAAGGCCTGGGGCTCTGCTTAATTATGCTTCTCTGATGTATTACTACACACACTGCTCTGCCTAGAGAGGGTCAGACACCTTTGTTTTCAATTCATCAGAAACAGCTGATGTTTTATTAGGGATAAATATCAGCTGCTTTTGAAAATGGACCCAGTATCATTGATGCCTTGGTCATTTTAAGGAAACTGGTTGTTGGAGAGCAGAAGGCTAATTGGAGGCTACATACATTATATGAGCAGACACAGGCTGACAAGCCTTTTGTTAGTTCACCACTCTCCCTCCAGATCCTCCCATTTGCCCAAAAAGCAGGATGTGAACCAGGATCTCCAATCAGCCGAAATGATGATCACGAGTTGACAGCAGCTTGCTTTGTTTCCCTGCCTCCTAGCATTAGCTTCCAGGAGCTAGCGTTGCTACGTTGATTACCGCCAAACACAGACAACCCGGTGACGCGTTGTTCGATGACGAGGAGCTTTCTACCTTTCATACACACAAATGCTACAAAGGTGAAAGGCTTCATAAAAATTATCATCATCATCAGCCACAGAGCCTATGTTGAACCATGAACCCTTAAATACTTCTATTAACTCTTTCACCAGTTAATTCCTTTAAGATGCAGCATCTGATCCAATCACTGGAGAACTGCTTGATTCTGACGTTCGAACCCTGGATACTCGATATACGTAATAATCTGTAATAATGTTGACGATATTACCTTTGGCAGATCCAAGCAGTTGACCACCACTTCCTCTTCTGACAAAAGATCAGCACAATGGAACGCAAATATCCTATATGCGTATCACTGAACGCGCAGCGACAGTGGCGAGTCATTGGTCGAGACGCAGGGTGACGGATGCATCACGAGCTGTGACGTCACGTTCGGCATGAAACGCACAATCTGACTGAACGGGGCACCTTGTGTGGCTGGAGTGGCCCAGATTAGGCTCCCCTCAGGGTGTCAGTGGGGCAGCTGAAATGGGTGAGCACATATTCCAAGTGACAGTCGCTACCTTCAGTCAAATCTTCTGCTCTCTACCAAGATGGCGCCTGTTAGGTGTGACGCTATGACTCTGGTTTTGGATTGAACCGATCTGAAGGCAGCCCTGCAACAATATAACCCCAATGATTCTGATTCATTTGATCTGTGATGGCCTGGGTGTAGAGCAGCCACCAGCACTGATGCACCCTTGTGATGGATGGAGCCTCATCTTCCATAAGACAGTTAGGTTGTTACAGTATAACAGCAGGACGGCAGTCTGGTATTACTATTAGTAGCTGTGTTGGTGCAGCCCCATAGAGAACAATGGTTCTGTCAAAGAGGTTGAATACTGCTGAAAATCACTCATCTGGTCATGGTATTTGTTCCACAGTGACTTTGTTTCTCCTACAGCTGGACGTTTCTCTCTTCCTCATCTACAGAAATAGTTAGACTCAGATTTCTTCATACTGGTCCAACCATCCAGTCCGTGTTTAGTTACTGGTCTAATCGTCCTGTGTTTAGTATTCAAATAAACCACTAGGATACAGTACAGTAGTAAATCTAGGACAGTTGTAGTGCAACCACAGTAGCTTTCAACCTAATCAATTATCTGAGAGATCACTGCTCAGATCTATTAACAAGCCAAAGAATCAAAGGTTTGTGTTTTAATCATTGTCCTATTGACATTTTTTGACTATGTAATAAATATCATATGTCACTGAGAAACAGTGACTGCATTCACATCAGGACACCCCCCTCCCGACACGCTCTACTTGTACTGGGCAGGAGGGCTGGCTTATGAACTGGAGACCATATTGTACAAGGTAGTTAACATGAATCATTGTAAGTCAGAGAAGTGGACTGATTTACAAGATTACCGGAATTACCACATATTCTGGGCTACTTTTTCATGCGCTTTGGCTTTAACACCGAAAAAAAGATGTCGCTACATCATTTTTAGTTTTTTTGTGTTTGTTCTTCATTGCTTTTGGCCACGCCCCTCTGTTAATGCCCACTTCCTGTTTTTTTTGTTTGCTCCCTCCTATCAGGACCTTTCTACCATAAGCTCGTCATCAGCTTGTCCACGCTTCCACCTTTGCTGCAATTATTCTTGTATCATGGAAAATTCCTTCACGCCAAGTCAGCTTATTATTAGTCCTCTGAGTTCCTGTGTCTCTCAGTTCTTTAAATGCCCACTGTCCTGTTTACCCAGGCTGTAATGTACACTGACAGGTAAGAAACGCGTGGCCACTGACATTTGCTTATTTGTGTGGTTAATGACTTTGTGTTGTGTTCAGGCGTGTTCACATTCATCCCATCACTGACTCACCAGTAACGTACTAGATGTTGTGATCCCAGGTCACACAGGGCACCAGTCGTGAGGTGTCTCCCTGTTTAGCCTTTGAGCCTTTGGACGTCCCCTCAGGTTGACAGCCAGCCCATGCTGAGGTTCAGTAGGAAACAACACAGGAGACAATTAGATGGAAAATACATGTTCATTGTGTACATGGCATTTAACATTTCCTCTTAGTCATCAATTTCTTAACCAAAGTGTAAATTCTCTGTAAAACCCGAGTCTTTGCTCAAGATTAATACATTGTGAAGCAAAGCGTCAGTCTGTTCATAGTGAAAGTGATGATGACGGGACTCACCAAAAAGGGTTCCCAGGAGTCTTCCAGGTTTTTTCTTCCAGGTCATGTGACCTGTGGCTGGCAGTCCTCCAGCAGACGTCTGGTAGACACCTAAACAGGGTTACAGCATCAAATCCTGCTTAACCTCTCTTATTATGGTGACTATGCAGATGTTGACTGCATCATATTGTTCCCATCACGTCTGACACATCATAACAATGTTCATTCAAATACAAACATAATATATTTTATGAACTATTTTATGGTTTCATAATGCTTTGATGAGAAATAAAGCTGAAAAACAAGCAAAGACAAATGTGTTAATAATGGAGTTTGCTTCTTTTGACTAATTAATACATTTTTAATCTTCTTACTTTTACCTTGAAGCCATGTCATGTGATAATCCTTTGTGTCTTATGATAACTTTTATTGAAAGCTGTGTTTAACAAAGCTCATTATTTTTCGTGTATGTGTGTGCGTGTGTGTGTGTGTGTGCGTGTCTGTGTGTGCGTGTCTGTGTGTTGGATGACTGATTTCCATGTAGTCTAGTCACTGATTTGTGTAGCTCTTCTGAATGGATCATGTTTGACTGTATAAGCTGATCTGTGGTCTGCATTGTAATACAAACAACACCTACTGACGAAGATTCATCAACTTACTTGGCCACAATGGGATTCAGATGGAGGGAGCTGTGGAGCTTGGAGCCAGAGGCTTTGCTAGAGAGAAAGATGCTGCTTTAGAAGAAATCCTGCACCCCACATGAAATGGTCATGCTGTGAGAAGTGCTTCAGCTTTGGCTTTTGTGCCGTCATGTTTCTTACGCTGTGCAGATGAGACCACACACACCAGCCAGGGGACGAAGGGCTGGAGAGGAAACCCTGCAACGACAGGGACAAAAGTGAGCAGCTGCCTGTGGTTCAGTCCCTCTGTGGGCTTCGTTCAGTGGGAGACTGACGCCTCCTGCTGGTGTTTCATCTGAAAAGCACCTGGTTGAAACTAAACGTAACAATAAGCCATAGTAGAATAAGAATACTGTAGGTAACAGAACCAAAGAAGAGTGTCTCCTTATTCATTATGGTCAAGATTATAAGCAAAGAAATTCAGATGTTCAGTAAAAACAGGCAAACCACTTTAGCTTTTTAATTCTGATTTGATGCTTTTGTACCTTGAAATTCATTTCTTTTATTTAATTACATAAACTTGACCTTTCATTGATAAATAACTGCATCATGTTTATCTTGAAATTTATCGAAGAGTGATGTTTCACATGCTTACAGTATGTACATAATGGTTATAATGTTTGTTTTAACTTATGTGCTAGGGCAGAATATAATAAATATTAATATCAAATCTCACTGAACTCTGAAATACGGGTTCGGGGCATTCAGTCTTCACCACCGGACAGCAGCATTGCAAAATTATTAAGAGGTGAATATGGTAACGAGTGTGTTTCATGTCTTCATGAGTGGGTAAAACATGGGTTTCAAGAAGGTGGATCCCTTAGTATGAAAGACATGCATGCTTTAAAGCTGTAAAAGAAAAAAAGGAGAGACTGAAATGTCTTCTATGTGGTTGAAGAACTGAATTTGAATTACATACATTAAACTGTGTCATTAAACATAAACTAAACACTGAATTGGTATGAGATGGGTTTAAACATCGAGTAAAGAGTGAGGTCATGGGGTAGAACTAGATTAGTCTAACTTCTTCCTACTCTGTTTAAGCATGTACTAGGTCAACTGAAAGCTAAAATGCATTTTCTTGTGTATGTGCAAAATTATGCGCGTTGGTGTATGAACTGCTTTTACATGTTTGATAGAATAAAGAATAAATAAAATATCTCAATATTATGATGTGAAATGAGGGCAAGGCCTCATGTACAAAGCTGTCATTGTCTCAGATGCTTATTCCTCAGGGTCATGTGTGAGCTGTAGCCTCTCGACAGACCCTGACCCAGACGAGCACTGTGGGAGGAGAAAACCCACTCAAATAACCCCACACAAACCCAGAGACCTTTGAACCCCTTGGAATTCCCTGGAAAACCAGGAGCTTCTCACTCCTACCATGACTCATACAAAGTACTACATCATCTAGTGCACCATAAAGAATTGCACAGAAGGCATAGACAGGTGTAAATAAGAATAAGAATAAATACCTTTAATAGTCCCTCAATGGGGAAATTTCATCTCACAACAGCGTGTGATACAGGAGAAGAAAAATATAGCAGCAAGTAGGAAATACAAAACAGATCAGTGAAACTGACTTGAGTTGGAAAATCACATCACAGGTCACAGTTCATCTTATCTTACTGCAATTTATGTATGACTGTGAACATAAGTAAATATATTTCTGGTTGTATTCTATTCTTAATATTATTTAGATTATTACATAGTGTACTCTCTTGTAATTGTTTCATATTATTTCTTACTGTTTGTATTGTATTATGTGTTCTGACTAAGCAGCAGTAAACAGGACAATGCATTTTTGTTTAATTACTTCAGACGTCGCCTCACATCATTCTGCAGTAACATGCACGCAAAGCTGCAACAACCCTAAACTTGAGTTACCAGAATAAAGGTCAACTAGCTGCTGTATGTGGGTTTACACACGGGATGATAAATCAGTGGGATTGTTTGTTTGTTTCCATTTGCTACACTGTGAGCAGTGATGCAGGAAGCAGGAAGAAGTGCAAACCTCACGGAATCCACAGCCGCACAAAGACCTGCTAATCTCACCCTGAGAAGCTGCGGGCGTCCAGGTCCCAGGTGGAACTCTATTAGCACGCAGCATGAAAGTCACAGCAGAGGACCCCGGTGTGCTCGTTCCCCTGACACTATTAATGTTTAATGATATCTAAAAGGCTTCTACTCATCAGCCACTGGCTTCTGCTCTCATCTCATTCAATATCCTCACGACATTGTCACCTCATCAGATTTGACCAATGACCCAATCTGCTGAGCAGCTCACCCTTCACCTTCATCTTCCTCTGGATGTGACAGAGAAATTTTACTTTGTGTGTACACAATTATGGGAGTAAAACTACAAACATGGCGGCTAACTACTGTAGCAGTCACCAGCATCTGAATATACAATAGAGGACTGGTAGTGAATGAGTCGCTCAATAACACAATTACAAAAAACAACCCGGACCAGAGCGGAAACTATGAAAACAGGCTAAACCTGAAACAAGAGAGAAAATCCAACGATGAGATGACCCAAACGTCCACAGAGAGAAACAGAGAGGAGATCAAGAGGCTTGAGGCCAAACGTCCTGTTTTCTGTACCTGAGAGGTCAGGGAGGAAAGTGAAGGGATGACTGGGCCTGATCTATAATGGCAGGTCAGAACCAGACTCATGCTGCTGCATGTCCTGTACCTGTGTGGGTCCAAACGCCTGGATCACAGACTCCGTACAGTAGTCTGGGCCAGCACACAGTCTGTTCTACACTTCTATGAACTGTACGTAGACTAGATCAAGATACGAAGTGATTGATACGATATGATGATAAACACTAATACATAGAACTGAGATCGGCACGGTGTGCGTTGCTGCTTTGAGACAAATGGTAAATGATGACACAGAATCTCACAATAAAGTAGCAGCAGCTTTACATAATCTAGAACCAATCAACACTGCCGTCGAACCAGAGGAAGCTCTTCGTTGTACCAGAACCATGTTTGGTTTAGTTACAGACTGCTTACACAACGTCGTAGTTTGATCACAAAATAATAATAATAAAAACAACATAATATTTTTGTCTGAATATTATTACTTACTTTCCAAAGCTGCTTTACATCCACAAACTGAATGACCTCGATGTAGCTGAACAACACACACACACACACACACACACACACACACACACACGCTGCTGTCTGCAGTGGCATTCAGGAGGGGCTGCACGGCACTTAAGTGGTCACATTCACACACAAAGGCCAATCACAGCAGCTTAGCTGGCTCCATTAAGCTTTTAGCAAATGCTGCTGGTTTAGTTCACCCTGCAGCTGCTGAGACCAGTGGACTTTCATCACTTCTTTGAGTCCCTGTGAACGCGATGACTGGGCCTCATGCTTGTGAGGGGGGATTAGTCATGCTGCGTTTAATGCAGCGAGCATCAGCCCGTTTTTTACCCAGCATCCTTCTGTGACGAGGAATCGTCAGCATCAAGAAAACTCCACTGTTACACTATGTGGAGCATTTGTGTTTGCATTCAGTGAGTGTGTGTGTGATGAGGGGAGGTTGAGTCTTTGGGATTGTTCCATCATACTGTATCGTTCAGTCACAGTAGCTACATATGTTTGATTTACAATAATTACACCTGTTTTAAAGCACTGATTTTAAAAACATGACAAAGCTTCTGTTTGAAGTAGTTTTCATTTAGTCAGTGATGCCTCTCTCAACCCAGAGACAGGCTCTTCAGGCTGAACATGTGTCTTTCTGCTGCTTCCTGCTCCTCACCGCGGCTGCTGGCTCTGCGTTGACGCTCTGACCTGGTGAGGTGAGGATGCTGTGGATGAAGGGATACCCTGGACCCTGGTTCTGTGGTTTGATGAGGATGCTTTTATGTGTCCCATCACTTACAGTCAGATGATTGATGTCTGTGTGAAGGAGCAGTGACACACAGGAAGGAGGGTCGTGATTAACGTGCTGTACTGTTACTTTGTACAGTGACCAGTTTCCCCATCACACCGCGGTCCGTGGTGGATGTGGAGCTGTGGGGCTGCTTCCCCTCCGGCCCAAAGCATGTGTGAGCAGGACAAATCTATGTGACTACATACAAACACGTGTCTGTCTAATCGACAGGACGTCCTGCATCAGAGAACATTAGCCTCATTTAGTTCCTTTCTGGTTTCGCGAAGCTGCTCTAGCAAACACAGCGTCAGCTCGATGCGCCTCGTGCATCAGGAGACATCATGCCTGTAGGTGCACAGCTGTTTTCTCCCTTACTGCTACAGTTTTCTCCTGCAGATGAAAGTGCCAGCTGTAATAAGTCTGATAAATTACCAGTTGCAAACTGTTGACCAGTAGGTTTTCTGACAGGCTGTATTACCTGCTTTTCTCCCTTCTATAGAGACACAGTGCAGGTGGAGCCGATTGCTCCCCGAGGTGGTGAGGTACACATTTAATGACGCTGGACTCATTCAGCTTGTTGGGGCATCTGCTCTCGCTTATACCAGCACACACAACGACACACGAAGGAGCAATTCCTTTGCAATGGGCCCATTAATGAGGATGATTACTCAGCTGACCAACAATGAGAGCGTGACTTATAGCAGTAGTAGTAGTAGCTCGGAGCACGTGTTTGTACATCGTTGGTGCAGGTTGAATGAGTCAGACTTGAGCAGGTCAGTGTCCGTCACGTGGAACCGGTTTTATATTGCAGTGTTGTGCACATTAATCATAGTTGGCCCACTTTCCAGTTAAAGAGACGTGAGGGTGACATTAGATGTGTCCAAGACTCCAAGTCGTCCTGAGATTTCATTTTATTTGCATCAGTAACAAATGTTGTTCTTGCTTAGAAGCTAAACTCGTGTCTGGATCCGTGTCATGTTCTGGTCCAGGAGAAACACTAAACGCTGCTGTTACAGAGAAACTCTTTGATCCAGCCACATTTATGGCTCTTTGATGTGCTGTACATGAACAGAGCCACACATCAAAGGTCAAGCCGATGCCCAGAACCTTCATTCAGTTCCCTGGTTCTGTCAGCAGGTGTACAGCTCCCAGCACACAGCTGCTGTGACATGGAGCTGCCTTTGGTTGACAGATGCTGCGCTTATTGGAGCCGTAGAAATCATTCTCATAACTTTGGCATTGACCTGGTCGTTGTGACGTCACAATAGCTAAGCCTGAGCTTAGCTCTATGCATCTACATGCTACAGTCTGAGGGTCCACACAAGGTTTAATATCTGTTTGGGTTGGAAGTTAAGAGTGTGTGTGTGTGTGTGTGTGTGTGTGTGTGTGTGTGTGTGTGTGTGTGTGTGTGTGTGTGTGTGTGTGTGTGTGTGTGTGTGTGTGTGTGTGTGTGTGTGTGTAGGGGAAGCCTACTATCCCTAAGTGTTTGATATCTTCACACCTTCTTTAACACAGAGACTCTTTGATGTTTCAGTCTTCAGCTACTTAATCCCAGATTAAGAGGGGAAATACTGAGCTCGTCCCACATATGGGACCGTGAGGGAGCGTTGACATGTTCACACACACTATATGTATGTGCTTTAAAGCAGTACAGAGCCACATGCGGTACCGTTCGCCCAGCGGTGCTCTGCTCGCTGGACAGCGAACGTTTAGATTTGTCCCATGGATGATTCGTGGCTAAGCCTTAACTAAATGAGCTACAGTCCAAGGCTTGCGTGTGACAGCATCAGCTCATGAAAGCTGAAACGATGGTGGGAGGTAATCATGAAGTTATTACAGCCTCCTGCAGAACCACCAAAGCCAATTAGCCAGCGGATCAAGTTCCATCAAATCTGGCAGCACCACGATAAAACCACGCGTCAGATAATCTGCTTCTTTTGACTGGCCTGCAGTGGAACGCACTGTGAAGTGCTAAACAATCTAAGTTGTTGTCTACAGACGACATAGTGTCCAGACTGCAGGGATGCTTGGATGTCACCGCCTCCAGCTTCCTCCTCCTCCTGCTCTGTCATCACCTTTGCTGTCAGCTGATTGGTGCTCCAGACCACAGTGCTACAGTACCTCACTGCTGTGAGTTTGCTTGACTCATGACTAGATCTCTATTTTCTGTGTCTGTGCTAAATTGTCATTAGAAGACGAGTCTGTAGTCGTTTTCCAAAGTCCTCTACTGTGGACTGAACTATAACTGACAGGAAGGTTACACCTACACTTATGTGTGTGTGTGTGTGTGTGTGTGTGTGTGTGTGTGTGTGTGTGTGTGTGTGTGTGTGTGTGTGTGTGTGTGTGTGTGTGTGTGTGTGTGTGTGTGTTTCTAGTTTCATGAGGCCTCTGTTTATATTTACCTCATGTTTGACTTTTACCCATATGGTTGTTTACCTGAATGGGCCAATTGCACTGCAGCTTTATTACATTTTAATAACTCATGTTGTGCCCATCTGCACCCAAAGTGTTTTTGATTACAGCTGCTATTAGCTATTGTTGTTTATTGTAAAAGTCTGTGTGGCTTAAATTGCCCCTGGGGGACAAATAAAGTGTTTTGAATTCAATTAGCTGTCTCATCTTCTGGCATCATTGATTTGTAACTATACTGTATTGTGGCGGGCTGAGGTGTCACGCTAAACCTAAAGATAAACCGATTAACTAAACCTATGACTGTGTCTAAGCCAGAGAAGCATTGCTGTGCTGTTAGCCCACAACGCTCCCTGTGTCTCAGATGCAGCAATAAAGCAGTGACAGGAGAGAACGTTGATCAGCAGAGCTGCAAACAAACGCGTTCCCACACACTTGAACACATTGCAGCACAGTGAGGGTCTCTCCCACATGTCATCCTCACGGTGCTGCACACAAACCTCACAGAACACTGTGACTGTAACCAAAGACAAGCGTAAACACAGACTCACCATGTGATCGCGTCTACACAGTTCACCCATGAAACCCATGGATGGAGCGACTGGCTCTGGGAAACACAGGATCCACCATGTCTCCACTCCACCGTGCTGTACTACTACATATAGTATACTGGTCTACTGTATGTACCATACAGTAGGTACCATACTGGTTCACTATATGTATATTGGTCAAGTAGACCATAAATTAGACCAGGTACTGAACATACAGTGTACGCTCTTATACATGAAGAGAGAACACACAACAAGGTTTCAGCCTCTGTGCTGCGGTTGAAATTAATTTCCGTTACCATTTGTGTACCAATTCTACGTTGATTAGGATGTACAGCACAGTACAGAAGTACACAGTACAAATCACAGTTTTCTGGATTTTAACTTACGCAAGTTTAATAGTAATTCTACAAAGGTCTGTGTAGATGAGGCCCCAGGTGAGGAAGCAGACTGTTGACACTCTTCCTAAGACTTGGAGCAGCTTAGCAGAAAAGCACTGGCTTGCTTTTCTACATCTGCTGTAGCTCACATGGCTGCTTTCTGGCTGACTTAGCAGTCTCTAAGGCAGCGGCTTCGAGAGCGCTACAAAAAATGGCACCTAAAAAAATAAAACAATAAAGACCGCGTTGAAGAAAAGTGTGTCAGGGGAACAGAAAGCATGGCTATGCTGTTCATTCCTGCCTGAAGTAGGAAGGACTGAAGATGCAGAAATATGAAACCACTTGTTTAAAAGTTCACAGGAAATGTATTGGGTTAGATGGAGAGTCTGACAAAAAGAAAAGAAGCAACACCAGTGGCATCAGCTGATCCCAACGCAGACAAAGGCTAGAGCTGGATGGTTGTTCCTCATCTATCAAAGTGTCTGTTTGGTTCCTTTATACTGTATCATGTGCACTAACTACTTCCAAACCACTGATTGGGGGGTGATAATGTGCATTATAACATTATTATTATTATTATTATGCATTTAGTCCTGTTTGCTTTTCTCTGCCGGTCGTAAACTGAGCCCGAACCCTCGTTTTGGACTGGGCAGAATCTCAGCTGAGTGACCATGAGGTGAGCATCTGCTGTGTGAGCTCCTGCCACAGCCTCCAGCTGAGCCCGTCTGCTGCTCAGGTGTGACTCTGTGGCCGACGGGAGCTGCAGAGACGGCGTTTGTGCTGAATGATGATGATGATGGTGATGGAACAAACACACATTGTTGAAGGGGAAACCAGAATCGTGGGTCGTGTAGTGTCCCGGGAGCTACTGTAACATGGCAGGCGACATCGCTGTGTACACTGCTCTGCTGCTAGATCCATGTAGGACGATGCACGCTGGCTACTTCCAGCCACTAAAAGTTGAGTGAGGACCCTACGCTGGGTGGATTATGTCTAAATAAAGCCTCGGCAGTGTATGAATCACTGTGTCACTGATCCCCTCGGCTTCTCAGACAACAGGTTTTGCCTTCTGCAAGCTGTCACTGGCTTTCCACTCTTTCAAAGGAAGAAGAAAAGAGGGAGAAGTCAAGACTGTGTGAGGGAGAGAGGAGCCTTGACGTTCATCACTCGAGCGCCGTGGCTTAGCATAAGAGGCTTGAATAATCAGTATGTTAAGCTGTCAGGGTGTGCGCTCGCACCTACCACGCGCTTACAAACTCCTGGGTGCTTTTTAATCAAGCAAAAATGCTGAGAGGCAGCGGCGAGAGCCAAGAGCCCGGAGCCCGGGCTGAGAGATGAGCCGGAGAACGTCTCTTACACTTTCCCTGACATCACCAGACGAGCGTCTTCACTCTAAGCTGCAGACACACCTGCTTTTCTGGCTCATCTGCATATTGTTGCCTCCTACAGTTCATCTACCGTGAACTGAGGCTCAGGCCGTTTGTATTTATTCAGCTTTTGTCCATCTATTGGTTTTATTAACATGTAATCAAGTAAACAATCATCTTGTGATGTTATTTGCAAAGGTTCAGACGCACGTGATGGGTGAAGGTGTTGTTGTCTTTGTGGGCATCATTGGGATGCAGTGTCTTTTACTGAGCCTGTGGCAGGCTGCCGGCCTCCTGGGCAGCGCTGGGTTTGACCGGGCAGAACCTCAGATCCCACATTCACTCAATCCACGTATGCTGCACTGAACCACTGAATGAAACCTGCAGTACTATTATTTACATTGGCTGTTGGCATCATGACACCAGACGAAGGAGTTTTGTAATGAAATGTTTAGAAATAGAATGTATCCCACAGTTTCTCAACATAAAGCTGACTCCTAGATTCTGCTGTGGTGGAGGATCTACTGCTACCAGAGAAAAAAATCAAGCGTCCCGCTGCTACGTCCTGCAAAGAACAAAGCTTGTTTCAAAATTCTGGACATATTCAAAGGGCTTAGTTATTAATACTGTATCACCTTCGTGAGCTGGCCAACATCAACAGCACCTGGAGGCTTGTATCATTTACTTTCCACTGTAGGTGTACATTTCAGGTTTCATTGTGTGAGGGTCTACTGTACATACAGAAGCTTGTCAGGATCACAGCATCACACTCGCACATCCCAACCGTGGAATCTGTGGAATCTGTTGAATGGTCATTTTGTAAACCACAGGTCCGTGGATGATTACAGGAGCAGCAGAAGGATCCTTCCAGTTTCTGGAAGCAATGAAACTACAATAACTGAACAAGAACTGTCCAATCCAGTAGAGCTTCATTTAGGAAGGAATCGTTGCAGCGATGGGGCAGAGGCTTCATCCACTCACCTAAATATTGAACTGCATCAAATACAGATAAGGTGCAATAGTGTAATAGTTCTGTGACGAATGGAGTCACAGGCTGCATCACCTGCTGATCAATGTAAAAAGTGATTTAGGTCACAGAGGCAGGAAGATTAAACCCAGTGTGAGATTAACTGGCAGCACGGGTTCATAATTGAAGCTGTGTTATCAAAGGTCAAGGCTAATATTCTGCGCCTGCTTAAGCATTTCCTGAACCTTTTCCATTTAGCTCTCCTATCAAATGTCAGCCCGGTTTCCTGTGATACATCCTGCAACGCTGGTGTTTCCATCGATACACACATTCTGCTTTCACACAGTGCTCGTCATACATGTAGCGCTCTCTAAATTAGTCAAATATGTTTTTATATGCAGATGTACTACAACGTGAAGCACGGTGAAGCTGCACCTTCTATCAGATCTAGCTCATTGTGTCAAAACCACTAAATCAGCTCCAAGCTGTTAAACGACGCTGCCACGACGCTCCTCCTTGACTGTGCCGTCCCCGCAGCATTGGAACGAGAAGGCAACAATAATATTTTCTTGTCACTTTACCACTTGCTGGCTCTCCAAACCCTGCTGTATTAGCGGGTATAAAAATAGCACCGGCACAGGGGGCAGAGGCGCTGCCTATTTATGACCATACTCACCACCTAGAGTGATGGAGGAAGGCAGCAGGGGGATGCTAAAGCTTGCTTCCTGCTCCACCCTTCCCTCCTTCACCCTCCCCCGTCCGCTCTCCTACCGCTCACAACCCTCCGCTTGCCTAAATGACACTGGGCGGTGGCTTTGCACCTTTGCAGATCATAATTCTCTCCAGTGGATTCAATTTACAAACGCTGCCATGTTGAATTTCAGCCTCCACCCTCGCACCCGGGTGTGAGTTATGGCGCAGGATAGATCGTGTTTTACGTTTATGGCCCGGCTCAGCGACAGAGGAGTGCTTACCAACAGGGGAGCACAGGCGGCTGCAGGAGTCACTGCAGTTTGCTACATGTACCTACACATCACAAGCCGCAGGTCAGCGTCCCTCACTCTAAATCAAGCTTCACATTCCCATGAACCATGCAACCAAATGCTTGGCGTCAGTTTAATAAAAGTTGGGCTGATTAAGTCTTTTACAGGATTTAGTTTAATTTGTATCTACCTAAATTATATTTTGTACTTTTTGACATTGATTGGTTTATTAGCTTTAACATCACAACCACAAACAAATGTCCCTTAAAGTAATAATGAAAAATAAATATATCCAGAGGTCCTTTCTTCATAGACAGCATTAACCATGATGCAGAGGCCGTCTGACCCACACATGGCTCCGGTTTGTGTTTCACTTTCACTTAGCTGTCGCTGCCGCTGGCCTTTTTCCCACTGAGCCAGTCCCGACCCAGGCGACTCCCAGCGCACACGCCCTGAGCCAGGCCAGCGGGAGATCCGGAACGGCTCAAAGGGCCAAGACACAAAGGGCCAGCTGCTTGCAAAGCCTTGGCCTCACACAGGAGGAAGTGAGGTTTAGCGAGGCTGAATGCGCTGGAAACACGCAATCCCATCTTTTTCCAGTGCAGGAAAATTAGTGGTGGAAACGGGAACACATGCCACAGGGAACATGTATTTATATATAATTACTCAGGATCCACCAGCACATTATGAGCTGGAGTCCTTTGCACATGCAACCCTTGTCTCTGCTGCTTCGCATGTGTTTTCCTCCAGCCTGTGCGACACAGCGTAAAGCTGCTCTGACATGGGAGCCACACTCATTGTTTGCATTAACTGCGCACGGCTCAACTTCAGCTGAAAGCAGCAGCTTATGAAGGCAAGCGGGTGCACAAACAGGAGCGAGGCTCATAAATATCTCATTCTACAAGGGATTTCACATGTGCATTCTTATGAGAGCTCACACTGGAAGCTCTCATACGAAGCGAGTGCATTCATTTTAGCTGTATGAGAGAAAAAAGTCAGATGAAAGAAAAAGGTTATTTCCATTCTTTGCAGATCTCAGTTTTCCCCAGTGCTAATTATAAGTACACCCCATGATGTTGAAAGTGGTCATTTCACAGGATGGTTGAGGTTGTGACAGGAAAAGCTGTAGTAGCAGGCAAAAATGAATAATGAGCCTTTCTATGGAGAAACAAGCTACACTCATACGTCACCTGTTACTACAGCTCGAAGCCCAGAGGTCAGCTTGAAACGGACCCACAGCTGTGACTGTGCTGCAGCCAGAGCACAACAGTGCAGAACAGTGCAGACGAACGCCTGCATGTTTCTTCAGTAGCCTAAAGCAACCGACACGTCTCAGGCAAACAGCTGGATGAACTGTGAGAACAATGGCCCTGTCACAGACGCTGCCTGGCAGAGAAAGTTGTTGTTCTAAAGTGGAGGCAGATCAATCACAACAGTATGATGAGACTATTTCCTTATGGATAGAAGCAGGAGAACCGTGTTGTGCTTACTAGGACAGGAGGTCTGACCTGCCACTTTTTGATCATTTCTACAAAAAAACTTCTGATTCAACTCAGACTATCCAATAATTTTACACACTCACCCTCCAAAGAACCAAATGCCACATGAGGAGAAGCATTCCCTCAGTACTTATAAGATCCAATTTTCAGATATGATAGAGTGGCTTTAAAAACTCAGTATTGATGTCTAAAGCACTTTAGCAGCATCTCCTCACACACACACCACACACACACACACACACACACACACACACACACACACACACACACACACACACACACACACACACACACACACAAACACACTCTTTTGACTTCCTCTTTCTGGTAAAGTACAGGATGTGTGGATGGAGACTAAGCAGTTTCTCCTCCACTGCTGTTGCCAGGTCTGCTTTATGGACCATGTTAATACTGGAGTTCTGCTGGAAAGATTGCTCGATTCAATCAAGCAAGTCACCGCCGTGTAAAGTCATTACACTTTGTGCAATGTCATGCATTCTGCAGCCACCGGACAGTCCCGTGTCCGGCCCGGCGTCAGCCAAGTGGAATAGAGGAAGCACGTAAGCACCTATAAATAGCCAACTACTAAAAACACAAATCAATTAGGGATGCATTTTCCATATCCACGCTGCAACGTGTTGTCCTTGTCAACTTGTGCTCCAGGCAGAATTAGGAACACAGGCTTCAGTTTTCCACTGACTACAGGGGCCGAGATTACGAAAGACAAAGAGAGAAGATGAAGAGATTGGACTGAGGCTTTGTAGAAAAGCACAGAACAAAGAAAAATACCAGCGACCTCAGTGATAGTATCTCCTGTATCTCAGAGCTGCACGTGCAGAGGGGAAAACTTTAAATGTGCGCACTCAGGGCTGAAAGGCCACAGACAACAGCAGAACAAAACCAGATCAAGTATCAGTAAGTGAGGGAGCAGGAAGTAGCTTCAGCTGCAATAAGCAGAGTCTTACCTGCTCAGAGGTTGTGGGACGGAGAAGTGAGGAGAGTCAAAGGGTCCCGGGGCGGTTCTGGGTGGTGGGGGGGCTTGGTCCGGCTCAAAGTGGGGCTGTAGGGTGGTCCAGGAGAGGGGAGGAAGGATGGAGTGACAAGGAGCAGGGAGACGGGGGAGAAGAAACGCTGCTTGCCTCTCCCTCCCTTTCTGTCTCTCTCTCTAGCGTTGTCTGCCTCCAACATCCACACACTGACACACGCACACACTCAGAGCAGACTCCAAAACCCCGAGTCACTCAGATAACAGGCGGAGAAAGACTCCTCACACTTACACGCTCCGCCACAGGGGGAGGATGGGGGAGCCTCCTCCCACTCTCCTCCAGGCAGCCAATGAGAGCAGCTGCAGCCGTTGCCTTACCCCAGCCAATAAGGGCAATAGCTCATATCCAGTTGGAATGATTACAATGTGGAGGGAGTCATGAAACGCTTCCCTCTGAAGGACAGACCAAGTGTTGCACTCCAGCCAGTGAGTGTGATTTAGGGCTGCCACACATTAGAGTGATTAGATTGTGGGCCGGTTAATCCAGCACAATAAGACTGCTAGCTTCTGCAGACCTGGCAGAATCAGACCAAGGAAGAAGCCCCAGTCAGCCGGAGCCGGACATGTTCAAAGAAACAGGAACACTCACGCACCCACACAATCGATGTCCTGGTGCCGGAGCTCGTGGACGGCTGGGCAAGCAACGGGCTGAATGATCAATGGCGAGCTGTCAGATTGAGGAATGAAAATGCACATCACGGCTCCACCAATTCCAGTGTTACTGCTAAACATGGCAGGGAAGCGGTGGGTGTCCTCTTCGTCAGCAGCACTGCCTTGCTCAAAGGTAGATCTCTGAGGGATCCGCCGGGGCCACCAGCTGTGGAGGGAGGCAGGTGTGGATCAGGGAGGCTGGACAGGTTACACACGGATGCACGCACACACACAGTCGTGTTTCACATTTACGTGGGGACTCACCATTGGCATAATGCCTTCTCTGGCCCCTTACTCTAACCCTAACCATCACAATGAAAGGCAGACGTCTAATTTTTGCTCTAATCAGAACCAAACCTCAATTCTAACCTCAGCCCACATCATAAAATCTCATCTTGACCATCAAAAAATCATTCAGACTGGTGGGGACCAGCCAAGTGTCCCCACGTTGTCACAATGTCCTCACCTTGATAGGAAAAACAAGGTTTATGGTCCTCACGTTGAAGGAAAAACATGTACACACACACACACACACACACACACCACACAAACACACTGGTGTTCCCTACGGACCCACCAGGGAACCCAAGGTTTTCTGGGCTGACTGGGGAGTATTTGCCTCTGATTCTTCGAGGGTGGAGGGCCATTGACCTACAGTGGTTTACTCAGACCTCGGATGTCGTCTCTGTGGCTGCTGCAGCTCTGTCTGGGAGGTTCTGTGACTGGCCACTAGGTTCGTTCTCACCACTCCCTGGACTGTGTGTAGCAGCCAGGCTCCTCTGATCACCCTGGATCTACAAGTGACATTGTTTATGCACCAATGTCTGTCTCACTCATTTGATGAAGAATGTTATTTTACAGTTTACTAACTTCGTTATGGGACAACACACCAAAACAGATACACAGGCTGTAAGTGTCATTTTCTATTTTCACTGTTATTAATGTTTTGTAATTGATTGTACATCACACCTATTATTAATTATTAAGTATCATGTGATTGTCTGTAATAATATATTTATAGCTCAGTGTATACAGTATGAATGCATTTATATATGAGTGTATGCACACGCTGTTATCATTATTATTAATTAGGATTAATATTGATGTAACCATTAACAACATTCCTAAAGTGTTAATTGTTAACCTAAGCTGTAGCTGTATTTATTTGTGCCTATTTATATTTTGTTGTTCAAGCTATATTTATGATATATGAAAATATTACTGCCTAAATACTCACCAAACATCAGATGGTTTGATTGATTGATTGGTTGATTTGATTTGTTGATCTTGCCATCAGAACAATGTAATATTCTCCATTCAGGTGAAACAATGAGGTAAATCCACCACAGAGCAGCAGGGTCACAGATTCAAAACATCGTCATTTACAGTAGCACAGTTTTCCACATACGCTTTGATACGAGCACCTTCTATGTGTGAGGAAGAGACATAAAAAATTCATTAGAAGATGGAAGGAGATGTCACATCCAATATGTAGCCAGCTGCTCTGATGAGTGAAGCTACTGAGCTGTGCACAGATGACCTGACGTAGGTGGATCCACATGACACCATCACAGATTAATGCTAAGCTAAATAAAAAGGTCTTGGCTTTGAGCTCTGCCTTTGTACTGTATTTGACCATAACCGACTTCAGTTTTTACAGACAGATTAACCGTAATGGGGAATTTTGGCAGAAGCTGATGAATCCTCTGCATAGACTTTACTCAGTTATATGAAGGCGAGTCAGCAGCATGGTGACGGCTCAGTGAGCTCTGTAGGAACCAGAAGGTAGATAATGTGTAAAGCAGGTGCTCTATGATGAAGTAGTCGTAGGCTTTTTCACAATGCCAGGAATATCCACCGTAGATAACATCCTCCTCATCAAATATTTAAAGACAGGAGGGGAAAAAATAGACTTAAATGCCAGAAGAGTCACAGGGGAATTTAAAGACAGGAGAGTCTTACTCGTTATCATGTCAGTGACATGTGAGGCCATAGCTACTTACATACTGTAGACCCACACCAAGGTAGCAACAAGTTCTAATTCTGCTCATTTTCACCTGCGCGAGTCTCTCAAGGCACAAGCGTTGTGGGGTAAGCTAGATGTAGGTGTACTGTATACAGTAAGCTAGCAGTTAGTGTACTGTATACAGTAAGCTAGCTGTAAGTGTATACAGTAAACTAGCAATAAGTGTATACTGCTAGCTTACTGCTTTTCCCATTTTTGATTGCTCTCGCAAATAGAAAGGGAACTAAAAAACAAATTTACAACAATTTACACATACATATACACATATTTATGTACTATACTAAACTAATACAGTACATGCATTTGCATCATATTAGGTTCTACAGATATACATTATAGATATGTTATATTATGCAGGTATATAAAGTATAGGTAAGGTGGGATGACTAATGATCTACAATAGAGCATCAGGTTTACGGGGGGGAGGAGTTGTACAGACTGATGGCACCAGTAGGAAGGATCTATGGTTCTGTGGAGCACCTAATACTGATCAGCCTCTGGCTGAAGGTGCTCCTCTGTCCAGCACACTGTGTTGGGGGTGGATGTGTTGTCTATAGAGAGGAGTTGGACCAGCATCCTCCTCTCAGCTACAGCATGTAGGGGGTCCAGCTCCACCCAAGAACAGAACCAGTCCTGATCACTTTGTCCAGTCTGTTACTGTCTGCTACATTCATGCTATTGCCCCACAGACCACAGCCCAAAACACTTGCCACCACAGACTCATAGAACATCCTCAGCATGGAGCCGCAGACGTTAAAGGACCTGAGCCTCCTCAGGAAGTGCATCCTGTTCTGAGCCTTCTTGTTCACACTTGACGAGTTCTTTTTCCAGTCCAGTTTATTACAGTACACTCCCAGGTATTTGTACTCTGTCGCCACCTCCACCTCTTCCTTTTTAATAGTGAGAGGGGTGACAGCACTCCCAGATTTCCTAAAGTCTATCACCAGCTCCTTAGTTTTACTGATGTTCAGTTGGAGGTGGTTCTGTCCACACGAGTCCACAAAACTGTCCACCACTCCCTGATACTGTGTGATGTCACCACCCTGGATACGTCCTACAATAGCAGAATCATCAGAGAACTTGTGGAGATGACAGGGCTCTGAGTTGTACCTGAAGTCTGAGGTGCAGTGAAGAGGAAGGGAGACAGGACTGTCCCCTGTGGAGCTCCTGTGCTGCAGACCACGGTGTCAGACATACAGTTCTGCCGACAGACGTACTGGGGGCGGTTGGTGAGGTAGTCCTTGATCCATGAGGTCAGGGGGGGCTCCACCTGCATGTCCTTCAGTTTCTCTCCCAGCAGCGCAGGCTGGATGGTGTTAAAAGCACTGGAGAAATCAAAGAACATGATCATCACTGAGGCGCCAGGCTGCAGGTGGTTGTAGGTGCGATGGAGCAGATGTATGATGGCGTCATCCACTCCTAGATGGGGTTGATACGGAACTGGAGGGGGTCGACTGAGGGTTTTCTACCTACAGTAAGAGGAACTCTCTCCAGCTGCAGGTTGGAGATGCGTTGGAGGACACCACATACCTGGGGAGCACAGACTTTCAGCACCCTTGGGCGGATTCAGTGGGGGAAGTGATGGGGGGCCTGTCATGAGTAACAGGAGGTTCAGACGCTCAAACTAGAATCTGTTGAAAAAGCTTTTAAAATTATTGGTCCTGTCCTCAGTCCCCTAATTCACCTGGCTGCAGGATTCGTAACCAGTGATGGTCCTCATGCCCCTCCACACTTTCCTGATATTGTTGTGCTGAAGGCTATGCTCCAGGTCCTTCTGTAAGCCTCCCATTACAGTAAGCCAGCAGCAGACAAGTGAAGTGTCTCTGGAGCAGCAGCATGTTAGCCTTAGGGTAACGCCACAGTGAGTCACTAGCAGCGAATAAACACAGCCTGAAGATCTGATAACGGGGTCTCGCTTCCGCCCTCAATGTAATTCGGTCCCTCAATCTCTGGTTGTCACTTTGTTGTATCATTATCATCGCTGCATCCGTTCACTGTGCTTAGTTATTACTTAGCCCCACTAAATATAGCTTCCACAGGCAGAGCCAGCTGTAGGTGATTACAGTCCCTGCCCCCCACCCACTGCAGCCTCAGTCAGTCCACCAGACTTTAATGGATGATATGCCACTCAGTGAATTAGGAAGATTTACTCAACTAGTGGTGCTGAGGAATTGGGTCTAAGTTCTAAAGCCAGTTTATTTTCTTTCTTACACGGACCCTGCCCCCCACCACCCACAGCCAATTAATATAAGCCTTCCAGCGCTCGTGAGGCGGCAGAGCCATGAGACGCTTAAGAGGCAGATTTGACGATGAGTAGGAAGTGACCGCATTCACTCATTTCATCGCAGGGTGGGCATATGGATGAATGTGGGTGTGTCAATCAGTTCAAATGACATGTCACGGTTCTATTTTGATCGCTGTCATCACTCTATCATAGTTTTGCATTTCAAAATATGTTATATACATTTAGTCTTTGACTTTGGCCGAGACATTTTATCTGTGTTAAAATCAGTCTAATAAAATGGCTCTAGGGCTGTTGGATGAAAACCAGCACTAAAGGATTTAGCTTACTCTCTTATTTCCAGCCAGTAAAGTACAAGCTAGTGAAGATTTAATGTTTGCGATTAAGAAAAGTTAATCAATAGTTTTATTTTCAACCTGAAAAGAGACCATTATTATTATTATTTGTAATGTTTGGTTATGATGGTTGGGGTGTATTATTTGTAAGGTGTTATAAGTTGATGTTTGTTCAACATCAACTTCGAAGTGAACAAACATTCACAATTTATTTATCAAGAGTATACTGTACATTATTTATAAACTCCTCCTGGGAATGCAACACTGTCCATTACAATATGACATTCAACCCAGTACATGCTGTTTGTTAAACTGTCAGATAGGACAAAAAAAAACAGAGAACTCCCTAAGGACCACAACCCGGACAGCCCCTCCCACCAACCCCACCAGGCCCCCGCAGTGTCCACAGGATCCCTGACTGCAGGGACACAATCTTCTCTTTTTTTCTCATTTACTGATGAGTCTTTTCTGCTTTTTTAATTAGTTTTCTGCAGATCTCCATTTAACCCTGGTGATTTGCCTGAAGAGTGCAGGTAAAGCATCGATCTGTGTGACCTACTTCAGAGTGGTTATAACTATCTCCACTGATATTCAGCTCATCGCTGTCATGGAATATGCTTCAGTCTATGGGAAAATGTGTTTTGGACTGAGCATTGAAAAAAAACACAAAGGTACAGTGAGAAACTCTCACCATCAAATTAGGCCAACTCTGAATAATTCAAATTAATCTGATTAATCAAACATTATCTTGAAACGCCTTCACATTTTAAAGATGAGATTTAAGGGGATTCATAAGCCATCACCAGTGACTGGTGACCTAATTCAAGTTCTGCTTTAAAGCCCACTTTACTTAGAGGCCTACAGCCAATCTATTTATGACTGCCGGCAATGACAAGCCTGGCAAGTTTGGACAAGAGCTTTAATTAGTTATAAGCACTCCACTCACTTACTGCAACAACACTGTAGAAGTTACCAGGGTCAACCAAGTGGGCAGCAGCTCCTTCTCATATGTCCTGTACCTGAAACTGGTCCTTTGTGCTGCAGCTTTTCCTGCTTTCCTGAAGCCATCCACCTTCAACACGACTCTGATTTCAAAATAAGCACATTAAATAAACAAATGTCTGAGGCTCATTAAGCTTTGGCAGTCCCATCACTTAGGTTCTTAGGTTATGCCTACTCTACTGTAGTGTTGACTAGCTTGTTTTCTGCTGGTTACACAAGTTCCAGGATCCTTTAAACATGTTTAACATGTACTTGAATAATTTCAGTCCTGAAAGATAGACTGTCAGCCCCAGATCATCACCAACAGCAGTCACAGTTACATCCAAGTTACAGTTACCATCCAGTGGTGATCACTGTCCTTCCACGTGTACCAGCCCCGGACCCAACCCAGTCTCTCAGCTACTGTATGAGTTAAAAGCAGTATGAATGGCAGTGGTCTGGGTCTTGGAGACTTCCAGGCCATAAAGTACTTGTACTTTATCAGTACAAGTTACTGTATCAGTACCATACTATATTGAACCTTCATACTGTATGGTGCTATATGCAACAATCAAATACTGACAGCTGCTATTCTTAGTTCAACAGTGGCGATGTCATGGTGAAGGCTAAAACATGATGTATGGTCAAGGTGTCACAAGTCACATCTGGAGGAACTGATTTGTAGTTGGGTCAAAAGAGCAACATCTCTTTGAGCAGAACATAAAATTACCAAGGACACAGTGACATCAGATTTTCATGCGACCTGGTTCAGTGAATAAAATAATTTAAAAAAAACTGTGTAAAGGCTGATGTACATTACATCACTTTGCGGTTGAAGAAGACTTTAATTCAGTGCCTGGGAGAAACAGTACAGCACATTTTCTTATAAAAGTTGAAATCCACAGGTCCTGTCAAGACATCAGTAGCACAATGGGCAGGTCATTGCATCCTTCTGTCTCATTCTTCGCTGCGTGTCCTAATCTTTAAAGCAGCCGCTACAAAAGAGGCAGTGACCTGTTCCTGCTCAGCGTTCTCTTGGGCTGTTGTGGATCTGCTGACTCATAGGGCTCTGAGCCCACGGTAAGGCAGGTTCTTATCTCTGCTGGCTTGAATAGCTTTGTTTTATTTTTTCCAAAATGATTTTATGATTAACCTTATATAACTTCATTCAAAAATAAATATCTATCATCCTCTTAAAATTTAAAGTAGTCCTTAAATGTTTGCTGTACCCCATTGTCACCCATTATTCTAAAAGATAATTGAAAAGTGAAAATGATTATTATCTAAAAATACAAAAAAAAAACAGTTGGATATAGCATTTTTTAAAAACAATCAAATGGTAAAACATTGATAACATCAAAAAAGAACACTAACAACAAACATGTCATACACAGGATCTTTAAAAAACAGATACAATTTGAGAAGCAGTAGCTTCTCCATTGTTGTTGCACCCCTTGAAGAAAGTATGTGCCAATGCCCCTAAGAAAATGGACCAGCATTCCTTGGTTGGATCCACCTCTTTGGCATTTGAGGAGGGGAGGAGCAGACATGACAAAGCGTCTCTGCGAGGCATAGATCCACGGGCCAGTTCATTGGACGCCACGTGGTCACATGGCAGGTTATCAGGGAATTGAAGCACGTTCCTGCTTGGGCATTAAAACTGTGTAACAAGGGCCCAAACATTACAAGGACAAAAAAACATGGGATTTACTTTGAGGAATGGGATGTAATGGCATTCTCAATGCAGAGGACTATGTAGGAGCCGGAGCAGCTACTGGAGGTTTGCTGCAGAAGGTGTCCACTCTGTAGCGAAGCTGCCAGACCAGTTACAGCACGGTCACTGGCCCGCCATGTTTCACAGTAGTGGTCCGTCTGTCGGTGGCCTTTGGTGCTCGATCCATGCCAGACCATTTTCTCTGGCCTGAAGGAAAGCAAAAACAAGCCCAGACATCAGGATATACTGCTTCCACACAATGTCCCCGCACAGAGCAGAAGATGCCACATTAAAGACTCACCATGCACTGTCCCTGAGGATATCTCTACCATCAAAAGAGTAGATGGGCACATTGTCCCTCATTGTGTCCTCAGCACTGAAGAGTGACTCCCAGCTACTGAACAAGACTTGGTCCTGGAAGCAATGGAACAATCCACAAAAGAACTCACTTTAGGCACCAGTGGACATGGAAATGACAAACATCAGTAGAGAAAGACAGAAAGAAATATAAAATGACCTTTAATACAACAATAGGAATATCCTTCATACAGTAAAAGGACTGACCTTAAGGTTGACAATGTGGACGTTGTCCCGGTCCGTCCTGCGTACGATGGTGTAGAGGTCTTGGAGCTTGGAGGACAGGAATGCTCTGAAGGTGCCCTTCAGACCCACAGCTCGAGCCTGCTGAAAGCACAGGAAGTCTGCGCCACGGATTCCTCGCATGTTTCCAGTTTGAGGGGCGTTCAAGGCCACAAGATGAAGCTGATTGAGAAAGCCGTTATTATACATCAGTTTAGGTCAATTACTCCAACAGACTTCTTAGGGTCTATCTCTTTTAGTTTTAGAACTTGGAGAGAAAGGCTTGTGTATCACTGCATTCTTTAACAAGAAAAAAAAAGAAAACTTATCCACAGTGGATTTACCCCAAATGATCCTACATTAAATGAGCACTCCACATACAGTAGTTCAGCGAATACCATCAACTATACTTACTACTGAACGGAATGCGTCTACGTGGACACCGGGCTGTGGGACAGGTGGACTTGGTCGTCTCGGTGGAGTCGCCGAGTACCTGCCATCAGTCTGTTGGGTGGCTAGGCTTCCATCTGTATGACCTGTTTGTTTTATGTTTGGGAACCTGGAATCATACTGTGGGGGATATATGGGTTCTACAGGTGTCTGTGGTGGGGGACCAATGGGTTGGATGACGGGAACCCCCTGGGAATAATGACCAGCTCCATTACTCTGGGACTGGTCCTGGGACTGGGGGTACAGGATCACGGGAGGAGGCTGGACTTCTGCTACTTCGTTCTCCTTTAAATGGCAACCAGATTATAGGTAATGATAAAAAAATTAAACACAAACAGAAACATTTTATTTGTTGCTCAACTTACCAAATCTCTGAAGAAGGGACTGTAGTCTCCAAGCTGAGGGAAAGAATAACTGTCATGTATTTGCTGTATAGTTCTACAGTGACTGTACTGTAGCAAATAGAGGAAAGACGACGGCCGTACCATGACTTGGCGTACTCCATCACGTACTCTTAAATACAGATCTGCTTTGTCGATGATGTAGATAAGGCTCCCCTCCGCCTGGCGTCTGGCTGTACCAATCATTGTGTCATATGACCTCAGCACTGTGACCTGTGCAGAACAAATCCACACCGGACCCAGCTTCTGTTATCACATGATGAATCATTAACTTCAAGCAGTGTGATACTATAGTAACATAAATTAACGTAAATTTTCACTTTTTTTTGCATTTTCTCATCCCTGCCCTAAATAGCAATAAAGATGTAAGTTAGAGGAAAATAGGACGATGGAATGATGAAAAATATCAGTCAATATTCATTCATTCAGTACCTGGCACCAGATGAGCTTCCTGCCTGCAAAACATGTTCCCAGTTCAGATTTGAACTGGTCCTTTGTTTGTGCACATATCTTCAGAGTTGTACTAACTGGAAACTTTAATCGCTAAGATAATGTTTCTTTCTCTTAGTAATTACTTTCTTCTATGCAATTGGCTAGTCCAGATAACAGTATACTGACAATACGTAACTTTCAGATTCAAATGGACAGCAATGATGACACTTACACCAGAAGAGAGGCCGGGGCTACCTGGGGGACCAGGAGGGCCTGGGGGTCCAGGGACACTGACAGCTTCAAACAGAAACAAACCTTATTATTCATGTGGCTTGTGAGCACTTCTGCCTCTGGGGTGTGGAAATTAGAAAGCGTCACATCATCTTTACAGCAGGAGATACTTACAGTAATTGGGCCCGTAAGTTCCAGGTACTGGGGATGCTGGAGGTCCTGGTGGTCCAGGCGGTCCAGGAGGACCTGGGTGCCCATTGTAACCAATGCCTGGAGGCCCTGCTGGTCCTTGGGGTCCAGCAGGGCCAATTACTGAGTCTCCTTTTGGACCCTAACATTAAAAAGATAACTGGTTTGTTACTTTGTGAAACAATCATCCCGTACATGTCAGATGACAAGACATTTATCAGGTACTGATTGATAAAACTGGGTTTATTCTAAAACTTACTGGTAGTCCTGGTCTCCCTGGAGGCCCTGGTTGGCCTTGCACTCCTCCAAAACGTGGGTCATAATAGCCACCACCTGGCTCTCCCTTTTCTCCCTTCACACCAGGCTCTCCTTTTAGTTCACTCTGTTCGAAATAGTTTAACAGTTTGGTCAGATTTTTCTTATAGTCCATCCAGCTACTGATGGAATCAACTAGTGGTGCACTGATAAACTAGATTACCTTGAATGCGTAAATGTCAAAATTAGAGGCTGTTCCTAGAGAAAAAAGAGTTTCAGTATTTTCTTTGGAGTGGATATGTGTTGTATGTACCATATTGGACCTGTCTATGTTTCATGTGGCTTCAGGCCATACCTGGGAATCCTGGGAGTCCTCGCTCTCCTTTTTCTCCTTTAATTGCTATAACAGAACAAAAAAGTGACATTTCAACATCTGGCTCCCACAGGTGTATCTGTTGCTGGCACTGCACAACTGTTAGCTCCCTGTTCCACTGATTGTGATGTCCACCTTATCAATTCATTCTTCAAATGTGGTAAGGCTTGGCAGCTTAATCCAATGACAATACAGTTTATATCCCTTTCAGGGAGAGGGAGCTGGATCAAACTGAAATTAAGATAAAACTCTTTATCTCTGCAGGCACGTTGAGCCTTTTCTAAATCTCTCTCCCTTGACTGGCACATTTACTTATCTTCTCCAGGCTGAGTCGCAGTATTCTCATGTATGTCTCTAAGACTACAAAACTGTTTTGGGAGGTCATACCTGTGTAACTCCTCGAAGTTTCATCATGACGCTGTGAAGAGAAAGAGAAAATTCCCAATGAAAACATTTCTAGTAAGAGTGGAGTTTCTCAGCACTTTAGGTTTAGGTTTAATATATCTGTGTTCTACTCTAACTGCTACATTTGGAATAAAGATGAGCTACAGGCTGACATTCCTGTACTCACATTTAAGCGGTCTAAAGGAATGGCAGGGCCAGGGGGTCCAGGTGGTCCAGGTGGTCCTGGTGGGCCAGGGACTCCCTGTTGAAAATCAAGTTAATGCCTAAAGTATCTATCAGTTCTTGGCTTCTAGATACACATCTACCGTACATTACGACACATAACATTATGGACTATAACATTCCAACAGTATGTAACTTTGCTTCTGCACACAGGACAATTGCTGTGGTCTCTTTATTATCACCGTGACTCTTTTGCTAAACATCTCAACACTTACCGGGTAGCTATAGGCAGCTCCTCCTCCGGACTCTCCTTTCTCACCCTTGTATCCATTAACGCCAGGCCGACCCTGATGGCAGGACAAAGATGCTGCTCAATATGTACCTGCACTTAGCTCAAATGTAACAGCAATTTAGAAAATATTCAAAAATGCACTTAGTATGGCATCAATAAAACTAACTACTAACAGGTCTTCCAGGCATTCCAATTTCACCCTTTAATCCAGGAGGTCCATAGGGGCCCTGCAGTAATAAGTAATACAAAATAACATGAAAGACTAAATAATTGACTAGAACATGATAACAAGTAAAACAGAAACCACAATGATGCAACTTACAGTGGGTCCAGCAGGTCCAGGTAACCCCCTCTCTCCCTACATGCACAGCATAAGAAACAGGTTAGTGGTAACCAAAAACATACTGAGCAATGAGTGAGTGAGTGAGTGAGTGAGTGAGTGAGTGAGTGAGTGAGTGAGTGAGTGAGTGAGTGAGTGAGTGAGTGAGTGAGTGAGTGAGTGAGTGAGTGAGTGAGTGAGTGAGTGAGTGAGTGAGTGAGGTAAAGAGCAGTAGTGAGCCTCACCCTGGGACCTGTTAATCCTGCCAGATGCAAAGGATTCCCATCAGGGCCTATGATCAATCCTGGCTCACCTTTTTCCCCCTAAACATAGGACAATAGCAACTGAACAACACACTCACTGAGAAATGTGACCTCCTAATTATTCCAAAAGGTTTAAATAAGGTTTTAAATAATAATAAATTCAAATGACACTGTACCTTTACCCCATAGCCTGGATGACCAGGGTCTCCTCTATCTCCCTTAGGTCCAACAGGACCCTGCACAAAATCAGAAATTAACTGTGACATTTCTAAAATACGTTTTGGCAGCAGCAGAGTATGGTTCCCCTACATAAAGATGGTTTGTCAGCCTTGTACTATTCCAGTCCAAGTTTTTAAGTTGCTCCACTGTTTACATGTTACTTCATGGAGCTTCACTGATTTTCAGAAATCTACAAAAATTCAGAGTTTGGTGCCTGTTACATTTCAAGTTGAGACGAAGGGGAAGAATAACTCCGAAGAGTAAATGAATATATGTGTCAATGTTTGATTTAACAGCATAGCCCAACATTCTACAGCCAGCCAATATACGTACATCTAAACTATAATCATAAAATTTGCATTTTTTATTGTCCACATCAATCTTTAGTTACTGTTTGTTTGGTCACACTTCAGAGATGTGACTTACAGGGAGACAAGTCTTACAAACAGACTTTGTTTCAACATTGTTAATTGGCTAAGAGTAGTTTGGTACATACCTGATGTCCAGCATTGCCAATAACACTGTCAACCTGGGCAGACGTAGAGATTTGAACATTACTGAATTCAGTCTAGAAAAACATTCAGGTAAATGTTCAAAAAGTACTTTGTGCTTTGTTTCTCACATTGCCAGATGTGTGGTAGATGATTTGACCTGGTGGTCCAGGTGGGCCAGGTGGACCTGGGAGTCCGGTTCCATCTCGACCGGGTTCGCCCTAGACCCGAAACACTACAGTGAAAAGCTGAACTACTGTAGAAGACATCCGAAGATGATTGGCAGCAGCAGATCAGTATCTTACAGACACAGATAAATTAGCAGATTTTGCAGTGAAATAATATTCACCCTCTCTCCTTTGTCGCCCCTGTCACCCTTTGGTCCCTGTAAAGAAGAAACAGAAGACACTTTAATTCAGAAAGCTCTTAACTGGTAACAATGAAAGCACAGTGTCTGTTAGATAAGAGGATGAGTTCTGGTTAATAATACTGTACAAATCACCACATACTGTGCTTAGGTACTGTACCAGATAAACAGCTATAGAAAGTATTCAACAAAGCTGCACCTCAGCCAAACTTCAAGACATTTTATTGGCCTATACAGTAGAATGTGCCGAGCACTGAGATCAGCCACCTCTGTTCTAAACAAGGTTTTTACCTAGTGTTTTTACACTAGGTAAGACATTCTGTAATATTTCCTGTCCTCTATTGCACCTACAGTGCTGTGCAAAAGTATTTCCCCCCCTTACGGATGTTTTACCTTTTTACACCTTTGTCCTACTTAACCTTTTCAGATCATCAAACAAATTCAAACATTACACAAAGTTAACCCAAGTATTGAACAAATGCAGTTGTCCTGTTGTGTTTATTTGTTAAGAGAAAAATTAATGATCCTCTGTGAAAAAGTAATTGCCCCCTTGTTAAAATGTGAGGTAATTGTGATTAATCCTACTACTGGCGAAAGCAGAGTTCAATTTCATGGCCACACCCAGGCCTGATTGCTGCCAGACGTTTCCATTCAGGAGACCACTTACATAAAACCTGTCTGACAAGGTAAGGTAAGCCATACTGAACACACATCATCATGCCGCATTCCAGTGAGCTTCAAGAGCAAACAAGAAAGAAGATTGTAGAGATGTCCCAGTCTGGGAAAGGATACAAAGCCAAATCTTTGGGACTCCAGCGGAGCACTGTCATAGCCATTATCCATAAATGGAGAAGGCATGGCACAGTGGTGACCCTTCCCAGGAATGGCCGCCCTATGAAACTAACTCCAAGAGCACGGCGCAGACTAGCTGCAGAAGTCAAAAAGGATCCAAGAACCATGTCTAAACAATTGCAAGACTCACTTGCCACAGTTAATGTCAATGTTTTTGACTTCACCATCAGAAAGACACTAGGCAAAATTGGAATCCATGGACGCGCTCCGAGGCCAAAGCCACTGTTGACCAAAAAGAATATCAAGGCCCGATGTACTGTACTTTTGCAAAATTTTTTGAAAATGTCTTCTGGACTGATGAAACTAAAGTTGAACTTGCTCTTGCTTGCGCAAAAAGAACACTGCATTTGATAAAAAGAACAACAGTGTTGATGTGCCAACAGTGAAACATATTGGTGGAAGTGTCATGATCTGGGCTTGCTTTGCTGCCTCAGGACCTGGTCGACTTGCCATTATCAATGGAACCATGAACTCTTACTATCAAGAAATCCTGGCAAATGTTTGGCTGTCAGTTTGAGACCTCAAGCTAAAGCGCACCTGGGATCTGCAGCAAGACCATGATCCAAAGCACACCAGCAAGTCCACTGCTGAATGTCCAAAAAAAGAAACAAAATGAGGGTTTTGGAGTGGCCTAATCAAAGCCCCAACCTGAACCCTATTGTGATGCTGTGGCATGACATTAAAAAGGCTGTTCATGCCCGAAAACCATCCATTCTGGTTAATGTTGAACAATTTTGCATAGAAGAGTGGGCCAAAATCCCATCACAGCGATGTGAAAGACTCGTCGCCTCTTATTGCAAATACTTGACTGCAGTTAATGCTGCAAAAGGCGGTTCAACCAGCTATTAGGTTTAGGGGGGCAATTACTTAGGTTCTGCTGTTTTTCGTGTTTACTTGTGTTTTATCTTTGTATAATATTCAGGTTTGCTTGATCTGAAATGGATGAGCGTGACAAACTTGCAAGTAATGTCAGAAATTGGTCAGGAGGCAAATACTTTTGCACAGCACTGTATTATTATCATACAGATGGTGTAACGTTGATGTGTTGTCAGCTGGGTATTAGTTACACTATTATTAATAGTTGCTAGTATTGTTGTATACTGTAGTAGCATCAAAAACAAACGAATAGTAATATAGTAATTATAATATTATTTTAACACAAGGCTATAACACCACAGACCAGATGCCCAGATTGTTTATTAGTAGCTACACTGACAGCATCTGTAAGGTGTTCCGCGTAAAGAGCCTTGAGATCACGTCTGATGTGGTGCTAGAGAATGAATCCATCAGCTGCTGTATCAGCATCTAAATATCACTGGCTGCATGCCTTTAGGTGATATTCTAAAATAAAACGTTGTACCTGAGCCCCCGGGAAGCCATCCAGGCCTGGCTGTCCTTCCCCGCCTGCAGGACCTTCGCTGCCCTTTGGACCTGGTGTTCCAGGTTGTCCAGGTTGGCCCTGCAAAGGTGCATTAGAGTAAGAATGGGGGGAAACCGATAACTGTGTCCCAACAACTCCTACAGTGGTTCTATGAAACTACAAAGTACTACAGCCTGTCCTCCAGCAGATTAGACCTCAGAGTTTCTATCCTCAGCCAACTAACATGCTCCTTTAAATGTACAGTAATTACTGCTTCTGAACTGAAAGGTGTGATTGTACTTCTGACCCCAGTGATGATCCACAGCCAGGTCTCGGATAAAAACCATTCATTAATCTGTCACATTTGTACTGCACCACTACTATAGACAGTAGCACCACTTATATGGTCAGTTTATAAGCTGATCATATAAGTGCGTTGGGTTAGAATGAGCCATGTTCATTTAAGACGACTGGAAGGGTTGTTTTACTCACTGGGAGTCCGGGTACACCAGGAGAGCCCTGAAATCACATCAGTGTATTGGTTAATGGACTTTTGTTTTCCATAGTCTTCATAAAATCTCTTTTACTTTGAACATTGCCTTAGAAAATATTGCTGCACCTTTTCCCTCAGCTACTGTTAGTAACTGAGCCACCAAAGGGAGGTTTTAACATTAGCCTATAATGCAGAATGTACTGTTCGGTTTCTCATATTCTATTGTTGCGTCATGATGTTGGGTGGCAGGTTCTGCTACACTTGACCTGGTGTTTAGCCCTAGCTGACAAAAGCAAATTATGTCCGTTTCGGTGCCTCTTACTACATAGTACTTACTTGTCTTCCTTGTGGTCCTCTGATACCAGGAAGTCCATTGGTAAAACCTCCACCAGACCCCTCCATGTCATCCTGACGGTCAAGGTGAAATATGTATATGTATGTATGTACTGTATATCTGTAGCTCAACTTGGCCAGACCCTTGTCAACAGCACACACTAACATTCACTACAATACAAAATCTTAACCACAGTTAGCTTGCTCGCTGACTGTTAAGCAATGATCTGTGGACCTACTGACTGTGTGGTAAACTCTCCTTTCAGCAATCATTTGGCAGAAACACACTTAGTAACTCTTTAATCACATTTTGTCAGATCAAACAAAAGGCATCAGCACTTACAAATCCAACGCGATAGCTTGGTCCTGGAGGTCCGGGAGGTCCAGGTGACCCAACTGGCCCCATGGGTCCAGGAAGACCAGCCAGTCCGGGCTCTCCAGTAGGTCCCGGTAAGCCAGCCTCTCCTTGAGCTCCCTGTAGGATAAAGACAAAAGTACAGATGACGACCACAATACAGTAAATGCCTTCGGTAAAATGCATCTCAGGGCCAGGTGAAGCTTTAATGCATTAGCTGTTATTAATTTTAAGTGTGGTAAGTGTTAAATCACACCATAGCCAGAACTCAGATTATACTCTAAGTATAGGATGCATATGGAGACAAATCCCCTGTGATGGCTGACATGTCGGAGACAGCAGTTCCGTAGCTGGGAAGACTGAAAAGAGCAGGAGGAGGATAAATACTGAGGCAGCACATTGCTAAGAAAGGAAAAGTAGGAGTTTGACTGGGTTAATGAAAGGAATAGAAATGGTTTCAGAAATGATGGAGAAAAAAATAAACCAATTGTCCTGGAGTGAAGACCAGCGCACCCTGTGGGCACCAACACTACTGACTTTGAGTTACAGTCAAGCCTGCAATTATTTATATCCCTGGCAAATTCTTTTTACTAAGTTACATTTATTCAACTTTTTTTTTACTAGAAATAACACAGGCTTCTCTAAAAAATAATAAGACAATGTACAAGAAGCATCATTGTGGAAAAAAATCACTACATCCTTTTTTTACGAGACACACATTGTGAAAGGGTTAGAGCTCATGGCTAAAGATGAATAGGCAAAAATACCAGGAGGGACATGCAAAACCTAGTCAGCAATTACGTAACGTTTGATTGTTGTAATAACCAATGAAGGCAAGTAATATTTTTTCCACAATGATGCCTCTTGAAACATCATCTTATTACCCTTTGGGAGAAGGGGTACATTGTCGTTAAAAAAAACTCACTGGTTGAATAATAGTACAGTAAGCCATAATTGTCGGAGGTGTGAATAATTTTAGCCTTGACTTTAAATGTACAAGATGAAAACAGGAGGTAATGAATTCACACCTTTTGTCCAACTGCTCCTGGAAGACCCAGCTCGCCAGAATCACCCTGTTGTACGAAAGAGTTGGTCAAACAGGAGTTTGATTTATCAAAGGAGGGTGAATCTAACTACAGAGTGTCACAGTGTCATTATATGCAATGATTATAATACCAAGTGAATTGAATATTCAGTAGTTTGGGGATATTATCAGTTTAATGTACAAGTCTATACCTTTTCTCCCTTGGGTCCAGGAGCACCTGGGCTGCCATCAGCCCCGGGTAATCCAGGCAGGCCCTGATGGCAGAAGGTTTTTGGCAATGATGTGAGAAGGTTGTAGGTTTAAGGGGTAATAAAACATTGATAGACATTTAACACTTACAGGTTTACCAGGTGCCCCCTCCTTTCCTGGTGGGCCAAAAGCCCCAGAACTTGTTATTGTGCCAGTTGTAGAAGGACCAGCAGGACCTGGTGGACCAGGAGGACCTGGTGGCCCAGGTAAACCCTAAAAGTAAGAAGATCAAAGTTTTTTTTATTTGTGTAGTCATGTAGACGGCCAAAATGTGCCTTTCTGCTAATTCTGTCAATTGTACTCACCCGAAAAGATTCCAAGTCAGGGAACCCTGAGCCTTCCATGTCCACGAAAGTCTGAAATTTATTAAAACAAAAGATGATTTGGTGTCTGGAGATACATACATGTACAGGTTGTGTTTCAATATTGCTAAGCACACAACTGAGGATAAACTTACAGATCGTAATCCTTGTCCTGGTGGTCCAGGTGGGCCCGGGGGGCCTTTGGGGCCAGGTTGGCCCTCTCCACGGTCCCCCTGTAAGAGCAAGACTCGTTAGCATAAGATTAGCATAAGCACACTCTGAAGCAAAGATGTCCTCTGTGTCTTAACCTATTAGATCCAATGACAATATGTTTGTAAATGTTATTGTGTCTTACTTTCTCTCCTTTGGGTCCAGGGTCGCCTGGAGTTCCTGGGAATCCTCGAGGTCCCTCTGGCCCCTACATTGAAGAAACCATAATATTAGAGAAGACTCATCTCAAAGACACATGGCCTGTCAGGTGAAGAGTTATAGCTACTGGTGAGTGTTGCTTAATCTACTTACAGTTTTTCCATCCTCACCCGGATCCCCCTGAATAATAAGGATACAAATCAATGATACAAAGCTACAGATGTTGCAGATACAACAATATACACGATACAACTATATATATATATATATATATATATATATATATATATATATATATATATATATATATATATATATATATATATATATATATATATATATATATATATATATATATATATATATATGTATGTGTAAACTTACTGGCTCTCCCTCTGCTCCTGGTGGTCCCTCAGAGCCTGGGACACCTGGAGGTCCAGGAGGTCCTCTGGGTCCAGGGACCCTGGAAACAACTGAGCCATCACTACCAACTGAAAGCTCTGTTGCGGGGCCTGGAGGTCCAGGGGGCCCAGCTGGTCCAGGGGGGCCAGGCTCACCCTTCTTTCCTTGGTAGCCAAATCCTGCGCTTCCCTGGAGGTGACAATACATTAATGTCAACACGGAACAAATGAAGACATCCGCCTCTACACTTCTGTGAGTTCAGACTCAACGTAAGACTCAATGTAAGAGCAACACTACTGAATTCCTCAATGTCATAATTAGGAAAGGAAAAATGACGATGAAGTGTTATTTTAGCTTTGTGTGGCTTCAGTGTACAAATAGCCCTGCTGAATCAGCAGGACACGGTTTTGTGCTTCTATTGGCCCAGGTGGTCAGGCTCTGTTGTGCTCCTTATATGACACATCATAACTTTAACACAAACTAATCCTTCTTCTTAATACTTGGCAGTAGAACTACCTTAGTTGTCGAAGAAGTAATGGTAGTAGCTGATTAAGGTTAAAGGTACATTTTAGTTGATTAACTAAACAATGTAATGATGCTGATCCACAGAGGCTCAGATCAGACAATCCAAGTCTTACCTTGGCTCCTTTTTCTCCAGGTTCACCCTGATGTTGAGAGGAAGAAACAACTGAAGTGAGTGGCAGGAGATTTTAATCTTTACAATCAGCATTAACATCAGCGAGCGTTCTCCTGTGTGCTAGTAGGCTTTACGAAGACCCTGTACAGCATGTACATGAGAAAGCTCAAAAATGAACAGTATTAGCATAGCCAGTACACAGCGACTGACACACATGTGGCTCCCCCTAGTGGACAAATGCTACCACTGATAACACATCACTAGCTACAAACACAGGCCAAACCTTCTCCCCACGGGTTCCACCACGTAAGCTGGAGCCACTGCCTGTCTCTCCTTTCGGCCCAGTTGGACCCCTGTCTCCTTTATCTCCTTTCTCTCCTCTGTCGCCCTTCACTCCTTTAGGCCCAGCGGGTCCTGGAAAACATTGACAAACAACAGGCTCATTAATACCCACATGAAAGGAGCTTTCTGAAAAGCTTAACGATCGTATCCCACGTCCCAAACACAACCCTGCATGTTTCCTGCTTCCAATCAGGAGAAGACAATGACTCCATGAAGCAGGAATCCTGCATGGAACAGCTGCTTGTATTACACACCTGCATGCAGCAGCAGCCTGACTTGGACTTTCTGCGGGACCTGATTTGACCCCTGCGACACTTGTCTAAGTGACAGACACGACTTTGTGAACACAGCGCTTCATGCAAAGCAAACCCTCATCTTCTGCAGCAGCAAACAGGCTCACATGCCTGCGCCTGGACACATGAGCGTAATCCTCACAGCAGAGCTCGTAGTAGACATACTGCTGCAGATGCTCACACCATGCGCCACCCACAGTTTTCCTCTCTCAGTTTAGCTCCTCTATTTTGTGGGATTAACATCCAGTACCCTGATATCATATCCTCTTGGCCTAAATACTGCACATCCACCACCAGCCTACATAGAGTAACGCATGCATCCATGTTGTGCATGTGCAGCAGACATGTAGCAGGCTGAGCATCGATGAAACAACTGAGGAAGGATGCTGGATACTGGTCTGTGCTTTTAACCCACCTGGTGACCCAGGAGCACTGGGTCTGGGCTTCACTAAAACTGAAATGTGCTGAGAGTCACTGGCTGAACACAGGAGAAAAGACAATGTTAAGCCTTTTCAGTCACGGATGCCAGGCAGTTGGCCGCTTGTATGTTTGTTTTTCATCTAATAACTGTACTATATTTTATTAAAGTGCATCAGATGACAGATGCATATAATACTATGTGATATATACATTGGGCTATTTACATTCCTAATTTGTACTCATTTGTTAAGGATTAGAGACATATTTCGAGCACCCATGAGTATAAAGTAAACAGCTGCAACCTCTGGACACATCTGTGATGTGCCTACAGTAACTCCAAGACAATGGTCAAAATAATGTCTGTCAAACTGAGCAGTATAAGTCTCAGGGTCCTGTGTGAGGACTCTGATCTATATATAGGTTATCATTTTATCATTTACAGACACAAAAAAATGTTCATTAGTGAGACTGAAATGACCTTTCTCCTTTCACTGAGCAGGTTCAACCAGTGAACCAGCACCACCAGGAAAATCACATGTAGCATACATTATATTTAATAAAGATAATGATGCATGTCCAGTATTTGGCATCCACATACACAATATGCCTGAGCACTGTGACAAGGCCAGTGCACATCACAAAGCTGTGCTACTGTGTACTGTGTCTTCTTCAGTCTCTTCATGTGTCATTCAAGACATGGCCACTAGATGAAGCTGAAGTACAACTCAAGGTTGCCCATTGTGACATTAATGCTGTTCCCTGACTTTACAGTAGATATTGAGAAAACTCAATAATAAATCATTTAAGTCGTGGTCTCCCTATAATTTATAATTAATATTTTAATAAATATATAATAAAACAAAGTTCTAACTGGAACAGACAGCAGGGAAATAATGTTGTCTAGTCTAGAGTTGTTCTAATGAGGCACCAGACTGCATCTGAATATAGGAATCTGTGAGGCTCGTTTAGTGAGGACGATCTCTGCAACAAAACAGTTGAAATGAAGCTCTGAAGACCAGCAGCTACGCTAAAAGGCAAACTCACCCGTCTCCCGTGTGATGGACACCTCATCTCTCCTGATGAGTGGAGGCTGCTGAATGGGTCGAGAAGACGGAGGAGCTGTCTGCATAAAAATAGACAAACAGTTTTTTTTTAAATGCTTGGCGCTGCATTTAGTCTTTAGCCTCCTGAACAATCCCACCATGGCCAAGGCAAAACATTCTTGGGTGGAAGAGCAGCAATTTCCTTTATGTATAAATCACTATCTGACCTGTGAAGATCCACATCCTCCACTAGTTTCTTGTCTTTGTGCTCATCCAACCCCCCTTTAAAACTAAAGCCCTTGTGATGTAGAGCGCGAAGGTGTCATTTCAAACACTGGAACGATTTAAATCAGATTCATGCTTTGCTTTTTTGTCTAATCCTCGCAGTAATTAGTGTGTTGGCTTCAGGCCAGCAGGAGTAGCTGAATGACTACTCTACCCACCCTACCTGTGGGTAAAAGGGGGGTGGGGAGATGTATATGCCCCTGTCTGCAGCTCATTCCTCACCAGTGACACACCTCAAGTGTCACCTGTGGAATCCAGGAGTGGGGTGGGATGAGAAATGTGTGGATCATTAACCAGTTTCCTGTCAGGGAGCCCTTCTCCCCATTGCGCTAAGCAACATAGAGTATGTTGAGAATTTGGCCCGAGCATTATTGACTGCTAAGCTGATCCATGCATTAATGTGATGAAGAATGCCCTGCTTGTTCACTCCTTTACCCAGCCATCATAGCTGAGGACGAAGTGGGAGGCTCCCATCTTCACCACATAGTGTTGATGGATTTGAAGCAGCCAACTCTGTGTCTAAGAGCAAGTATGCAGCTCCCCAGGACTGCGTGCACTGGGGCATGGCAGAGGAAACACACAAGGTTGTGTTTGGCCTGAGCTTGAAGGAAAAGACAGTCCAGCTGTTTATACAGTGCCACAAACCAGATGAGCCATGCAGCATGACAGCAGTCATCTGCACAGTGAGGCTGGGAGCCAACAGATTCCCGTGATTGCTATGTGACGCCTGAAACGCCGTTCCCACACGTGTTGGATCAAGGAAACACGATGGAGGATCAAGGTGAGCACGAATATCGGGTGTATCACAACATTGCGGTTTGTCGAGTCTTTGCATTGTTAAATGGAACAATGTATGTTTAACGTCTGCCAAACCATTTCTATATGTTTCATGAGTCACGCTGACTCTGAAAGGACATAAACAGCTGGAACAGCTCCAGCATATTCAGCCAAGACACTGGTTTCTCTCAGTGTATGCGTTTCCTGTGTAGATGTGTAGAGACTGAATTCCAGCCCGACTGAGTGGAAGCCTTCTCTATAGCGTGCCTTTGCCCTGACTTGTTTCCCTGCACTGGTTGGACAATCGCAGGCTGTGAACCGACATCAGATGGAAAAAAGCAGAAGGCAGGCATTAGATGCCAGCTGTTGTGTTTTATATTACATCGGTATTACATGATGCTAATAAGAGCCTACTGAACAGATGGAAAGCCCCTCGTAAAAGTCAAACTACCAAGGCGCGAGGAGGAGGAGGAGGAAGAGGAGGAGGAGAGGTGCCTCGCTGCGTCTCTGTCTCCTCCAACTTTCTTTCCATCTCTTCCACTTCCTGAACACAGCTGATTGAAAAACCAGTGAGAAAAACAAAGCCTGGAGGTGTGGGGCCCCCGACTTGGATCACATTGAGTCCAAATGACATCTGTTATTTCCTATCTGAGTGGGAGTGAGTGAGTGCATGGAGCTAGTGATTGTGCTACCATATGCTTCAGCCTGAGTGGAAGGAAGTGGGTCTGGATGAGTGAGAGGGACAGAGAGGAAGGGGGAGATAGGCCAAGATGTACCGAGCATCAGCCCTGAAGTATTAGACCTGCTGTGACCATGTACCTCAGCCCTTAATCAGGAGTGAGACAGCGCTTCATAAAAAACGCCTTTGTCTCACAATATAAAGCTGGAGCAGCTCACGTTTCCAGGAGGTTTAATCTCCCCTGAGGGCTGAGGGTTCACTCGCTGCACTAAGTAACCTGAGACGCCAGCGCTATATGTCCAGCACTGGGACAACTCGCCAGAGAGCTGCAAAGCTCTGTGTCTGTCTAGGTTTTCATTTAGAGTTAACCACCAGGGGATTAGAGATCAGCCATTATTGAGATGTTTGGTTAATCCAATGGAAAGCTCATCATACCGTCAGTCTCTTCACAGCTGGATCTGTGGGCCTGGCCTCCGCGTAGCCACTTCCATCCCCTGATGCCTGAAAGGAGCATGCATACGTTTTATATTCAACATGTGGAGCCCACAACATCGTGGCTCCATTCACACATAGGCACATTATCACTTGAACTTAATCTACTAGACAGTGACGTCATCAGGTCGACTGCTCTCATGTTCACTGTGCAGGTCACTGTGGTGTTTCCTGAGACTGGAAAGCTGCCACTTGGGATGTGGTTTCCAGTCTCATGCAAACAGCTGTAAAGATTAGCATCTGGAAGCTGGTTCTGTCAGAGACCAGATGCTGGACCTCAGTGCTTTACAGCATCACTGTCCTCCTTTAATTAATCGTGACATCTCCTATAAAACACTGCTCTAAACAAAGACGTTCTGTATTATTATTATTAGAAAAGCAGTGTTTTATTACGCACACCATCGTCACAGACTCAGGCAACGTGTGTCTTCCACATGTCAGATGTTACTGATGTCTTTATCATCCTCTGTTACATATGATGGTAACTCACCGCGTCCGAGTCATCCTCCTCCTCTTCACAGTGTCTCTCAGCAGCACTGGGGTCTCCCACCACCCTCAGCTCACCGATCACCCCCTGTCACACACCACATCGTTATGTGACACATGCACCGTGTCTGGCTTTGAACATGGAACATGAGCGCTTATCGCGGGACTTTTGGTCATATTTCAGGGAGTTCCCCCATTCCTCCACCTCCCACGCACACATATATTTCACATGAAGGAGCCAATGTTCTCCCGCGTGCTCGCACACAGGATGCTCACACAGGCAACGAGTCCTCTTCCTGCTATCAAAGGCTCATTAACTGGTGGGCCCTGAGAAAAATGGTGCAGCTTTGAGGAGAAGCGACAAATGCTCTTTGACATTTGACCCTGTCTCTTTACAGACAATTAATGCGTGTGACTTGTAAATGTTTAGCTCATGTGTTCTGTCTCCTCGTAACAAACCCATTTAGAAGAGCAACTGTAGCATCGCTCGGCTGGGACAAGAAAGGGGACTTAACAAATCTATTTCAGAGCTAAGTCCATTTTATAAATACATCATGTAAATATTTAGATGCCCAGACGCTTGCCAAGTCTTTATTTCATCAGGGAAATGAAATTCACAAGACCTCTGAAACCTCGGGCCGTACTAAAATCAAGGGACTGACTTTCTGGATAAATCTCCTTCCACAAGAAAAACAATATTTACTAAGTGATTTAAAGTAAAATCAGCAGCAATAAAAATAGTGAAAAAATGTTTCAGCTGAGCAAACAGTGAACATGTAAGGCCAGACATGAAGCAATATCATGAAGATCTAGTCAGTCATGAGGAAAGGCTTCTTGTGTCAGAAGAGAGACAGAGGTTTTCTGTCTCTCATGTGTGATGTAAGCAGCAGAGTGTGTGGACGCACTGACAGGAACAAGAATCGCTGGCATCTTAACGACACAAAGGGAGTTCAATAAAAGATCATGTATTAATGGCTTTTTAGGCAGAAAACATGCGGGAAGTTTCCTGAGATGAGGAATGTGTGTCTCATAGTTGTTGGATCTACAGGGTCCGGGTCTGATGTTCCTGTGCTCCCCGGGTCAGGATCCAGGTTTGAAGCTGGCCTATCCGGGCTGGGCTGGTTCCGGCACCGTGCTACCTGGTTCTAGGTGTGTGTGTCTGACACTTTAACACACAGGTGGTTGTGGGGGTATTCCAGCGCCCCCTTTATTAACAGGTGGGTCTCTACAGCTTATTTCAAAACTCAACTGTGAGTCTAAACCAGGATTATCATTTTTATGCTTTTGGCCAATTTCAGCAATCAAATCATGTGAGTGTGATTCAGCCAAGATGTTTCACATGCTTGACTGCTGCTGTGTTTTTCCAAAGCTCCACGAGCAGGACTCCCCTCAGCGCTGAGGTGAACGCCTGTCAGCTCACGTCTCTTTATCAACTGAACATGTTAAAATTTACCCAATCCTCGATCAACGCCCTGAGACTGAGAACAGCGTACGCACCAGGAACCGGTCTGGATCGGCTCCTCCGGCCTGCCCAACAAACACTCCGGCGCCGGCGTCCAGCTCCATCTCATCTGGGGACCTCTCAATGCGCATCACCTGGGGGTCTATGTCACAGTTGAGGTAGAGCATCACTTTATCGTCTCTCACGGCGACAGCGAAGCGGGTCCAGGTGTCCCTCATGGAGGGCACACGGAACCGGGCAGCCTCGTAGGACGCCTGTGAGTCGGGCTCGGTGTAGTACAGGATCACGTGCTGGTGGCCCCCCTGCACAGCCGACAGTTTCACGCCCACGTATATGATCTGCTGTTGTTCATCTGTGAGGGAGAAGACAACCCCCCCATTGTCGGAGGTGGGTTTCAGGTTGAAGATGAGAGCAAAGTTCCGGTAGAACGGATTGGGCAGGTAGGTTTGTGCCAGCTGGCCCACGTTGGCATCGGGACCAAAGACGTATCTGGGGCTGTTATCGGGGCCGTAGACGAGGCTGATCTCGCTGGGAGGAGGATCCCCGATGAGCTGCAGCAGGGAGACGCCATTGTCTTCTAGAGGGGGAGAGAAACAAGCAGTTTGAGCGAGTACCAACAGAAGCCTGCAGGTTAGAGGTGACGACAGAATAGCGAGGTTAGATGAGCTCTGTTAGGCTAGTAAAGTGTCTGAGGAGCACACGGAACCAATGCTGTGACACACAGGACTCAACAACAACAACAACGACAGGACAGAGACAGAGGTTTTATCTTTCAGTGCCCAGCTAAAATATGAGCCCTGGCAAACTGCTCGGGTGCCACAAGGAACTCCTTCATGAGTCTGTGACTTATGGGACTAAATATGGAGCGGTTTGACATCCCAAAAAAGGCCGAGGATCGCTGGTGTGAGACTAATCTGGTGGCTTTATCAGCCCCGTCAGACAAGACGTGCAGGTGCCAAGCGTCTCCTCCCAGAGCTCAAAAGCTCAATAAACGCATTTAAAAATGAGCATTTAAAAGCTGCGAACTCTCCGACCACCAGGAGAAACCACACAGAGGGACCATCAGCTGGGCCCCTGCATGTCTACGGCGGCGCCTCCATCACCAGGGGTGACGCATGCGAGGTCAGCGCATAATTATTAGAGCCGTTTAGGAAACGCGGAGACCACAAAGCGCCGTGTGTCTGCGTTCGCTCCAACACACAGACACACTTACACCAACATGTAAGCGCTTTGATGGTTGAAAGAAGAGGATCTCAAAATCACTGTTTTAGGAGAAGACATGATTGTTCGCGGTATGTTGAAGACGCTTTGGTTCCGCCGCCCCACGGCCCAGAGGGCGGGACATCAGTGCCTCTGCAGTGGGCTTGTTGAGAGCTTAAACACACAGTGTTTGGCTGAACCTGAGGTCACAACCATAAACACCACTGTCTGGAGAGCACGCTTGGTTTCAGCCGGAGCTGACAGACGCCCTGTCAGTGGTGCTGCACGAGCAGCACCACTGTCTGTGGTCGGAGCAGCGAGGAGGCCACACATTCAAATGAGGATCAACACACAGACGGCCATTTGCACCAGATGTTTCCGACGATGGAGGTGAAACGGGAAACCTCGAAGGCGTCTTCAGACGAGCTGCGCTCACGTGTCTGAACCTGCATCTGAATGCGCTCCCCTCTCTCTGGTCTGTGGATGCAGCCTCTGTCTAAATAAGCAGCCGTTTGATTAATGTGCACGTTAGTCGTCAGGTTCCGTGATGCATTCGTCAAATCAACAGCACACATCTGCATGTAACATGTGTGTGCTGGTTTCTTCCAAGCCCCTCATTAGTGAAACATCTTCCCCATCGGTGATCACTCATGTCGACCAGATGTTCAGTCGTCTAGACTCCGTTCAGAGCTCCACACACTTCGAATGATGAAGGCAAATAGCATTTACTGTATGCAGCAAATTCAACCTGATGTTACGTCCACAGAAATGCTTTAGTTAACGTCTGTTCACTGTGTCTGCAGAGTCAGAAAATGGCATCCTCCCTTCACAGATATGAAAACGTTACACAAAGGGTCCATCAGTTCCCAACGACTTGGGCCTTAAAGGAGGCAGCCGATGAACGGAGTGGTCCCGACTCACCACGAATGTAGTGATTCATTCTAAAGCCGGCCTGCGGATTAAGCCTTGAGACACACAACAAGGAAACAACAACACAACATCTGCCCAGTCAATCTGATGAATCTATCAATCAATATTTTCATGGGACTCAGAGTTCAGAGCTCAGTCTAAGAGTTTCCCATCATCCTGAAGACTGAGCTGTGAATCTAAAAGCACAAAAAACCCTGCTTCCAGCTGTGCACTTGCCTCTTTGATCAAAGAAGAGTTTGATACAACACGTTCTCTGCATGTAAGTAAAGGCAACGCTCCGGTTGTAAACAGGTTGCTATGATCTCAGCAGGGGCCCCGTTGTAGCTGCTGTAACATGTTAAGACAACATCACCCTCCTTCAGTCGCACTGCTCCTGTATAGAGCTTCATAAGTTCCACTTTAGTACGAGTCAAGTAAAAACAGAGGGGTGAGGAGCTTCTGGCAGAAGAGACTACACTGTGCCCATAATTAGACCCCCCCCCCAAACCCCCAGAGCCAACCGAATGGCTCCCTGGCAGGCAGCTTCAGGAGCCGGAGCCAAGTCTGAGCTTCTGTCACGAGATACAATATCAATCCTGGCTCACTAGACGCACAGTGCTACAAATCAATGTCAGGCCAACTACACAGTGTATACACAAACAAAAAGGCATGTTTGAAGGAAAGGCCCCTTTTATCTCCTCATCGGACACACACAGGTGATCAGCAGGTTTCCATTTCACTTCAATTAGACAAGCTGACCTGCTCATTCAACATCTGGAGACCTGAATGAATTGAAGCTGAGCTTTGGACCCTGATATGAATGACTGCAGTGCAGACTGGTAACCATGGGAGGCCTCATTAACCCCCAAATAAGACGATCACAGTCCTCTACACTGATAGAAACATGTCTGTTGTGTCAATATATCATAGCTAACATTTTTGAAGTTTAAAGCGCGGAAAGCTTGTAAAGGTTTTCCACAGGCCACTTTCCTAAGAAATGAGCCTGGACACCTTAGACTTAGTGTTAACAGGAACTACGTGGAGTAAAAAGGAGAGAAGAAACAGTATTTGGGTTTGGGTACTCAAGTTTTGTGTTTAAAGGCCAGTAGGAATCACTTGAAGTGTGATATGTATGAAGTCCAAATGTTTTAACATGTAAAACAAGACGGTTGTGGCTGCTTCAGATAAACTATTAATCCTTTAGGTGTAAATACACTGTGTCTCTGTGGTGCTGGTTCTGCTGCGCCTGAGGCCCCACACAATGAATCTAGGCAATAAAAACCACGTGTCAACTCGCATGTAAACACATACACAGTAAAAACAACTGACATCTGGGCCCAGGTCTGATCTGTTTGGCAACGGATGTGTCGCTTAGTCCAGGAACCAAAAGCATGTTGAGCCCTCAGGTCTGTCAGTGAAACAAGCTGTCAGACAGATAGCGGAGCTGTAAAAAGACTCAGGAGATACAAGAAAGCAGAGCAGGAACAGACCATACTCAGGCTCATTAGTAGAAATAACCCAGCTGCCATTACCTGATGACTGTCACTGTGCAGCTGTCCCATACAACTGTTAGCAAGCTAAGCATTAGCCACCTAGCATGCCACTAAACAGCCCTGATGCAACATGGGCACAAAAATGCACACTAAGCCGCCTGCAAGAGTTTGTCTAAAAAGACATGCATGCTAGAGGCCCGGGTTTCCATGGTAACAGAAGACGGGCCCATCCCGTACAGCACTGGCTGTTCCTGGTTGGCCGCATTGGCTGCATGTTCATCACACTTGAACTTCTACAGCTGAGTCTCGGCAGCAAGTGATAGGGATTGAGTTTCATGCAAAGGATGATTGAAACACATACATGCATCGGGGTAAATGGTGCTCATTAGGCTTCTTTCAGCTTAGGGGGCATGTACTTTGTTCTCATTTGCTTTTCCTAGAAACAAAGCCTTATTAATGTGACTAACAGGGACAAAAGCCATTAACTGCTCGGTTACTTGGTGTTGATTAGAAACGCCAGACAAAGTGGGGAGCAGGGATGTTGGCGACTGGTTGAAAACAAATCCCGCAATTGGGATTCTTACCACTGATTACCTTTCCAGTTACTAACTGACAAGCACCGATACGGAACGGAAGGGCTGAGTCTAACAACAAGCACCGTTCCTCTGTAACAGAGGCCACCTGGACAGGCCCCTGCTCTGTGTCTGACATGTGACTCATCTGATAGATTGACACAGTCTGGATAGTTGGTGACATGGAGTCAGGAGCTTGGGTTTGGTTTGTATCTGGCCTTTTGCTGTCTGCGGGGGCTTGGCTCTGAGTTGGCTTCTGTGTGGGAGGAAGTGTCTGCCAAACAAATGATGCTTGGCTGGTGAGTGACACTCGGCTAAGCAAAGCCTCCTGGGGGGCTGTTGATTCACTAGCTGGTAACTGAGTAACGGGACTTAACGGCCGGTTCCTAAGTTGTGGAGTAGTCTCTGCTGAGCTGCCGCCTGAGACCAAGTTTAGCAAATCAGCTGAAGTCAACTTTTCTTTTTTGTCTGACTTTGTGTGAGTGGATCCACGGTCCTGATCTGCTTCACCCTTTTGAAATTTAAACTTTAGCGCCTCTGTTTGGGAAGCAACACCTCCTCCACCATCCAACCCCCTGTGATGCCCAGCTATTACTCCTTCAAAGCCTAGTCCCCAGCTAGATTGAGACATGAACCCAGGCTTGGACCAAAGACCTGACCCACTATCTAACACCAGTTCAGACTCAAGCTCAGATCCATGTTCTGATACTTTTCCTGTGAATTGAAAATGCTGGGATCCCTCAAAACCCGTACCTTCTATGGAAGCTGTGCTATTACCAGGTGTACTTGCGAGTGATGAACCCTCCTCTGTGCTCATCTCTGGCGCCCAGTCATTCTCCAGTTGTGTTGTAGGTATAAGAGTGGTCTGTGGAGGACGCTCAGTGGTCTGAGCCACCTCTTGGATCCCATGTCCTTCATTAATGATCTCTGCTGCAGCCCCATCCTCTTGTAGTTGCTCCCCACTTCCTGGAAAACTGCCAGAGCCCTCATGATCCACTGCTGGGGCTGCAGTTGTGGTACTGGACCAGGACCAGAACCAAGCCTCGGAGTAGAGCAGCCCCTGGGCTATAAAAACCAAAACTCCAAACTGGGTCTTCATTTTGTCTCAATGCCAAGTCTTGATCAGGAGCCTAGAGTGAACTATGACATGTCCACACAGCCACTTTCCCTCCAGCTCTGTATCCACACACTCCACAAGGCAGAGAGCAAAAGTGAGGAGGACTGCCCCATTCAGACGAGTGAAGGGGGGGAGCAGGAGGTGTGCTCCACATTGGCTGCCCCGCCATCATCTCCTCCGCTGGCTCCTCCTCCTCCTTTTGTCACAGCGCTGAAGGAGTGATCCGTGCTACTGACGGATGCCTTAGAATCACAACAGCCTGCATTTCAAAGCACAAAAGTGATGCTTTCAGTGCCTTGAACAGAATCTACCTAAATAGAGTTTGACAAAAACCTACAAATGGTTTGACACGTGCTAAGGGAAGCACAGTTGTGATTTCACAGCCTCAAGCTCTTCAAGCTTTTGTTGTTTGAAATGCATAACTTACAGTATCTCTAATGGCTTTGAATTGCTTTCATTCAGCATCAGGGGAGCAGCATGAAATGTAACTGATTATACTCTGATTAATTTATTGAACTGGTTTTTCTACAGATTTTGATCACGAAGGGTGAACTCAACCACTCTTCTTGTCTTTTAAAGCCCAGGGAATGATCTGCTGCACTAAACCTGCTTAACGTTTACTGCTTTAGACTCTGCTCTCATTGCTTTTTGGTCCCGGGTCTCTTGTTCTTGTCCAGACTGGTTCCTAATGAGGCCTATGGGATCAGTTGACAGAGACCCTCGACATTTGCTAATGGGAGCTTAGTGATAAAAGGAGCAGGTCGGCCTCTCTAATAGAACCAGGGTTTAACAATGAAAGGAGGTGTCTGTGGATGTAACCTCAGCAGCTGATGGAAAAGAACTCCAGTCATTTGTGCATTGTCTTCCCTTTCCACAAAAATGTCCAGACGTTCATGCAGAGGCACATATGTCCCGACAAAAGTCTGACAACTTCATCCTGCTGTTCTGAGTCATGGCCTGGGGTCACCGCTGATCCACATGACCCCTGTCTGCAAGATTAGCTTTGTCTGGAGAGGATAAACAAGCAAAACTCCAACGGTGTTTTAATGTATTAAAGGAAAAAAGACACTGGCACAATGATGCAGACTTCATCATGTTGGACACTCCACAGACAAAGCAATAAACTTTCACTTCAAAATGTAAAAAAAATGCTAAATGTATTAGAAGTTGGCAAAAGAGACCATAACAGCTCAAACCCACAGACTGCTGGCAGGTGACCAGCCTGCAACGCAAAATAAGGCAGGTCTATATATTGTGACAGGTGAGATTATCTGTACATGCTTCCAATGGATGTATGAGGCTGTCTGCATCACTGTGCTGTGCATCACTACAGAATCTCCTGTAGAAGGAAAAAAATAAAAGCACACCAGCATCATTCAATAATGGAAACAAAAGTTTGACTGGATGCAGCCCCACCTCCGTCTGATGGCTGTGCACTTCACCACCAGAGTTTGATCTCTGGAATCAGCCTGGTGCTGCAGGCATGTGCTTCTACATACAACCCAGACAAACCTACAGACTTGGGTGGTCCAAGGAGTGTCCTGCCACCTCGTCAAGGAGATCAGTGAGAAATGAGCTGCTTGTTTTGGGCTCCTACAGCCGGTGATCTAATGTAGAAAATTCTAAATCCCAATAATATGAGAAGCATTTAATAAAGAATTCAAAGTAGTGTATCGCACATGTCTATTTTAAAACTACTACTCTCCAGTGAGAGCAACAGTTTGTGCACCTTGTTGACGCCGTCAATTTGGCCTTCAGTTTGTAGCTAACCACTTAGCTTTGTTAGCATGCCTTGCTTTTGTATATACATCCTCCACACGCTGCATCCAGTGTAGTCTGCCAAAGTCACCCTCCGCTGTTTGTTTACGTGGGTGATTTGTTGGCATCAACACTGTGTATTGCATTTAAGTGATACTTCATATTCAAAGTACTACGATAATTCAGCTGTCGTGAATTACTTGTCTCCACGAGCTCCACCATTTGGAGGAGATTTAAATTGATAATGTCCACGTAAGACACCTTGATTCTATTCGGTTCCAGTTTATTAAGTGCTGCAGCGGTTTAAGGCCCCGCCCCAAAAGGCTCTTATTGGTTGAGAAGCATATCTCAGGCCAGTACTGATCAACATCCCGCTCCTCCTGTGACCCTGAGAATGATTTATGAGTTTTCAGAGCCAGTGAGCAACGGACTTTCCAAATATTTATAATAAAAATAAAATAAAAAATAAAAATTGTAGGCGTTAATGCGCTAACATGCCCAGAACTAGTGGAAACCTTTGGACTTCTGCAAGTACAAGTACAACGCAGAGTCTGGGAGAGTCATGAAGCCCTGAGGGACAACTGCTGAGGCCTGACCCCTGCACTCCGTGTTATTGACTCTATTTTACAGCACGCTGGCAGCATCAGTTCTGTGTCTGTATCCGCACAGGATGCGGTCAGGAATGTCCAGCGTCCGTCCACATCACACGCAGCGTGAAGCCTAAGACCAGGGCCGAGAGTAAAAGGTGAATGACAGACTAAGTGCGACAGCAACAAAACAAAATTGTGAAGGGCCGGCGGCATCCAATTATCTGTCGCCGCATGCCGCTGACTGACGTTCACATATGACATCTCATCTGTACTTACAGTAATTCAGCTTAGATGAATGTTTGAGTATGAAATCATAGGAAATCACAATATTGCAACCGCAAACCCCATAAAACGTGCATTTAAAGCAAACCTTCCCAAACTATACACAGTTTGTACAACTGTGTGTCAACTGCTGCACAAACACAAAGGCCAGAAAGCAGACACATGCTACAACACAGGTTGACTGTACAACAACATCAGGGTCTATTCCCTGCAGCCGGCGGCCTTTTGGCAGCCCCCACCCATGTTTTTCCAGCAAGGGGTCGTTGACCTTTTGTGAATCATGGAGCCTGAAGCTCTGAGGGACCCAGAGCTGACATCAGCCCATGACAGCCACAGCTCCACTAGCCACACACCACACCCCTGCTAAGCTGCTGCCATACAGCGTGTCACAGCTGAGCAGGAGTGTAAAGTTAACTCTGCTTCAGGAACAGAACCTCACCAAAACCTAGAACTCCGTCATCAGGGATCTGCAAAAACAAGACCTCCCTTCATCCCAGAGCTACATGTTCCAACACAGCCGGATCACAGGGACCGCTCCGAGGGTCTTCAGGCTGATTCAAAGCCGGCTGTGAACCTGTGTAATCAGCAGTTTGTCATGTGCTCACGTTGCTTTAATGCACAGGAAGCCTGTCAAACACTGGCCTTTGTAGTCCCGACCTGCAGCGGACTGGTCACACCATCAGTGACACCTTCTCGGACGTGTGTGTGTGTGTGTGTGTGTGTGTGTGTGTGTGTGTGTGTGTGTGTGTGTGTGTGTGTGTGTGTGTGTGTGTGTGTGTGTGTGTGTCCTTGCGGTTACATTGCAGTGGGGCCCAAAGTGGGGCCTTTTGGTCACTCGTGGGGTCCTTTGGCTGGGCCCCACAACTTAGAGGGCCTGTCTGAGGGTCAAGATGAGATTTCAGGGCTGAGGTTAGAATTGAGTTTTGGTTTGGATTAGAGTAAGGGTGAGATGTCTGCCTTTCGTTGTGATGGTTAGGATTAGGGTAAGGGGCCAGGGAAGGCATTACGTCAATGAAGGTCCGCGTGTGCGTGCGTGCGTGCGTGCGTGCGTGTCAGAGAAGGAAGGTGGAGTGCTGGGAAAAAGACCAAGAGGTCAAAGAGTCACTGCTATCAGATTAGAAGGGGAAGGGTCTTTTTTCCCACAGAATTATCACAGCAGTCGCAGCCTGAGGCAGAAAGTAAGTAGCCTAGCTTCCATTGTAAATTCCTTTGCACAGCAGACCACAACTGTTCTGGCAGTGGAACATTTAGCTACAGCTCCAATTATGAATCTGAAGCATTCATTAGACCTCAGTCCCTCTTTATCTGATGCTCCACTTTTCTTTTCTCTCTCACCAGTGAATAATTGCAGCTATAAAGTCAGATATAATTCATACGCTGCTGAAGGCAGCTTCGGCCGGGCTGTCCCGTTGTCCCGAGACAGTCAGACAGACAGAGCCCTGCAGGGCTTCAGTCCTGCCCGGGCAGGACCCAGCAGCTCGGCTGTCACTGAATGAGACGCATTCCATGACAACAGGAGGATACGCAGCCTGCGGTGCTACAACAGCCACAGTATCAGAAGAGACGGGATGCATCCAGGGCTTTGATGTCATGTCAACACCAGATGAGATCAGACGCTGGTGTCCAGCCTCTAACGCTGCTTCTTTTGTCTGGACGCTGTTGTTCTGAGTGGCAGCTCTGTCAGACCCTGGATACGAGTCTACATGAAAGGGCCCAGATTTGATTAGAAAACATATGATGTGCTCTGTTTATACTGTCTGACTGTTTATTCACATAGGATGAGCTTCATGGACAAAGTTTTTAAGTGTTGCTAATAGAAAAGTCCAGCTTTACTCTTCATGCTCAGCTGATAAAACCCATAAAGCAAATGACCTCATTAGCTGTTACAACCTGGTACCTCAGCCTCGCAGTCATATTTAAACCAACTCTAGTCCAATATGCCTGTTTGGGCTTTTCTTGCACCTGTGATGACTCAGGTGATTAGTGCTCCGTCAACTCAGATCATGTGGAAATGTCTAAACTGGCCCACAGCAGTACAGGATCTCAGCTGGAGGCAGACAGGATCCTTCCTCATGACACTCAAACGCAAAGCGATTATTGCTGAGGACAGCAAAGAGTCTCTTTTTCTGGACTGATAAATAGCTCTCTTTAAAAGGTATGTCTATTAAAGTTATAGGTTCACATCAAGGATCGGGTCCGACAGGCCCCAGTTCAGAGTGAGTGGATCTGGGTTCACACATGATAGACAGCAGGACGTCTGACTGCTATGATTGACTCTGCCTGGACGACTGTGAGGAAACAGCTCCCTCTGCTGTCCAAGCTGAGCCATTGCTGCGCCAGATAAAAGGCTGTGGGTGAAGATTCTTAGTCCTTCAGGTGAGTTTGCCTGAAAGCAAAGATTGAAAGAGCTAATGGATGGTGGTGAAACGTTTCTATCAATGACTCAACCTTCAGACAGAATAAAGAATCATATCTTATCAAGCCTCAGCTGACTCTAGAATTCAAGCAGGCTTGTTCAGATGAAGCTTTATTTCTTGGTGGACACCTTATAGAATCCGATGTTAACAGTTAACACAGCTGCTGTTTCACACTCTGACCCACGTCATCACAGCTAAAAACTGCACCAAACCTCAGTCCACAGGTGGTGCTCTCCCAACAAAACACACCTGCGGAAAAGCAAACAGGTCCGTCAGCAGCCGACAGTGGAACGGGGAGCATGAGTGCAGTCGTTTGCTAGCGATGATCCATCATTACACACAGGCTCTGTGAGATAATGAACCATTACAAGCCGCTGATTTTCAACAGAGACACTAAGGAGGCGGCTGAGCCTTCGGCAAAAATCTCAACACACCTTAATGTGGACGTGACAGCGCAGAGCAAAACCACAGACATGGATGATGGGACTCTGATTGGACCTAAGTGTTCGGTTCTTTGACATTTAACTGCAAGGGTTTATCACAGACCAGATCATGGATCCAGACACACACACACACACACACACACACACACACACACACACACACACACACACACACACACACACACACACCGGTAATTATTAAGAGCGGTGGTTTCTCTGATCAGCACCTTCTCTCTAGTCACTACATGTACAGCCTCATCTCTCATCACATGTGTTTAACAGCCTATTAATGAAGTTAGAGCAAGCACACTGCGTCTTATGTGGCTAGAACCACACTTTCAATTAATGCAACTTGATTTGATTTTTTTGCTACAACCAAGGTTCCTTCTGAAGTAAAGGCTCTCTGTTCTGACAAATCATTTACCTTACATGCAGACCTGCAGAGAATGAAGAGAGACTCTCCCACACGTGGAATTCAGACGCTGCTTGTCTAACGTGGGCAGGGTTGAAGGTCAGCGAGTTTAAAAAGTCCATAAAGCTACTTATTTACTCCACCATATCACAGACGTTGGCGTATTTACTGAGCCAAGAAAGATCAATGTGGGACATGAACATGAACAAATGGCTTTCCAACAGTACGAGCGCTGCACAAACACAACGGATGTTCATCAGAACGCGAGCTGTGTGTTTGCGGCCCCTAAACGCTGAGATCAGCCTGGAGACGAGAGCGGAGCCGCACAACCAGGTGTTTGCCTGTGAGTCTACAGTCCAGGCCACAGCAAGTCTAAACGCTTCCTTCCTCACACGTCTGACACACATGAAAGATGCTAAAGGGTCCAATTTGAGCCATATTTTGTCACCTCATAAAAAATGTCACATTCCAACAAAGCCATACTTAAGAAAACCATCTTGACTCAAATACCATAGGGAACTTGACCCGCTGCGGCGCTAGATGACCCCATGCTGAGATAGGAGGTCTGGCGTTAGTGTTTCTTCTTCTGTGGTCCTCAGAACTGACTGAATCCTCCAACAGTCACTTGACCTTTCAGTTTCTGTGTTTGTTATTCCATGACCTACACTTCAGAGGAGGGACAGGACGGCGTGTGCACATTTCTGTTTGCGTGGGTGCCTGCTGTCGTCACCACCACCCTTTCCCACACGAATCAGTGCAGGATGAATTTCAGATGAGGAGAGACACGGTCCAGGCTAGAGTCACAAGGACGAAGCGGTGAAGTTCACATCCACAGTTTTAAATGAGGATTAACAATAATCTGGATTAGAACACAGGTAGAACCCTCCGTAGACTGGGCTGTTTTGTTCTGGTCCCTCTTTAATCAGCGCTGAGCTGGGACTTTAGAGGATGGTGAAACAGGCAACTAAAACCAGCCCATGCTGAAAGAACAAGAGACGGAGTGTTTGTTTGGGCCCGTTCTGTTCGTTACAGCATGAGCAGAACCTTCCACAACACTTCAGCGCTGCGGTCACAGTGGATTAATGTGAACCAACTCAACATTTAACTTGTCTGCCCACATATCTGGGGAATTTCCTGTCAAACACGTGGAAGCCACGGCTGGTTCCTTTTGGCTCCTCACTGAACGGCACACGGCACCAAGGCTGGCAGAGCGGGCTTGGGTCCAGACTTAGCACCGCTCTGCCAGGAACAGGCGAGAAGGTGATGCGCCGAGACTTGACTTTACAGGAGCGTCTCTCAGATCAAACCGCTTTTTGTGGCATGTAATTATCTCCCCCTACAAGAGTCAAAGCTCTGGTTTGTGTATTTTACAAAGCTGCCTTGTGTAAAACACGTGAGTGGTGTCAGAATGACACTACTGCATGTGCAACACCTCCAGATTAGAGCAGAGGATTCTGCAGAACATTCAGAACCAAGCATTGTTGGCTCATTAAAGATCAGAGCTCGGTGTGAGACACTGTTTCTTTCCGTTTGCTGACTCACCAAATTAAGTCTCTGCTCTGTGGTTCAGGCTCATGACTCAGAGCAGCAGAGGTGAATTGGAACTTTCTCCAACTTGCCAAGAGATAAAGGGGAAATCCAGGCATCTCTCACCAAACGGGCCAAATGGACCAGGCCACTGGTGCCGTGTCCATGCAGGTACCTGCAGCCTGTGTAACCACATGAAACGCCCACTGTCTCACTGACAGCACCACCACCACCGGGGGTTTCCAGGTAGAAGCAGGTCAGGTTTGTGGTGCTGGTTGTTTTACAGATTTCTGGGTCCATCCAGTCCTGTTAACCCGTCACGTCCTCGGCTTTGTAATACAAATGAAGTGTGTCCTGGGAGTGTGGCTGCTGGAGGAGCTGTGTCATTTCCAAAGGCTCTTACCAGTACTAAGTGTTGCAGAACCTGCAATAAACTAAGGTTGTTCTGATCATTAAAGTCATTATTCACATCTGGCTCTATCTTTAAATTCAATACAAACACTACAAAAACCTTTTCAATGATCCAAAGCTGCTTTTGCTCAGCTCTCCAGCTCCACGGTTGTGGAGGAAACGTTGGGTTTGTTTTCAGCTCATCGTGCTCATCATACTTAGATTTCTCTCTCTCTACTGAACCCTGGAAGGTCCTGTCCGCTGTGTCTCACACAGCTTGTCTGCAGTCAGGTGGGCAGCGACATCTTCCACAGCTTTGGCCTCGGTCTCCTATACTCGCTTCACTTATCTGTAGATAGGCCGTCGTGGAGGCACCTCCCCCAGCTGCTGCCACCACCTCCCACTAAGCTACAGAGACACTGCAGACACACAACCAGCATGAGTTCCCAGGACCAGCAGGGAACCAGCAGGGCATCCAATGATGGAGTGACGGCATGACTCCGCAGGACACCATTTTCTCCTGCTGGACCCATTTATTCCCACTAAGATCCAAACAGTCTGACATGAGTTGGCTAAACGTGTAATTCAGTGTAAACCTGCTTGTTAACTATCCGATGGTTGGCTGCAAATGAACACCAACACACAAACTCAAAGTTTTCTTCTCAGTAAAACTGGAAGCACAGCAGCACATCCAGCATCATCCCAGTCGTGGTGCAGTAGCCAACACCCTCACCTTCCCTTCATCAGACTCCAGACTGCAGCTCTGCTCACTAGACTTCAACAGATGAGTCTCCACTCTAACAAAAGAACAGCTACAGTAAAGCATGTGAGATGCTGGTCAACATCAGTGGCCTGTTGACCCACCTCATACTGTGTCCAGCTTTCTAATATTAGTAACACCTCTCATTTTTCAAAGAGAACGAGCGTCGCCCTCGAGCTGTCAGTATTGATGAGATGCTGAGTCAAACAAACATTCTGTGATTTTAATGAGAAAAAGCCGAGGGAATCACGAGGAGAGCGCAACAAAGCTCCTTCTGCTGTGTCCATCTATTCAACCCTAAACAGCCCCCACCCGGCTCCAGAGCCTAAAGTGAAAACATTCCTACTTAAATGATCCCATCAGAACAAAAGAGCCTCCTACAAAAAAGGAACAAAGGGGAAAAGAAGCATTCCAGTCATGTTGGTTCAGGCTTCGCTGTAGCAAAATGCTGCATGTGAAAGAAGGGTGGCAAAGAGATAGACAGGCAGGCATACAGGCAGACCAATACAGAGACAGACAGGCAGGCAGACAGACAGAAAGAGAGAGACAGACAGACAGTCAGACACAGATAGGCAGAGACAGACAGACAGACCAATACAGAGATAGACAGACAGACAGACAGACAGACAGACAGACAGACAGTCAGACAGACAGACCCTGGACGCAGTTGACTGCAGTCTGTCTCCATCAGCAGAAACCTAAAGTACATTTACATGCATCCTAGAAAAAGAAATGAGGGCAGGTCACTGGCAACTGCAGACAACTGCTGAAGCCTGTTTAAACGATATGAGGGGGAAGGTGGAGGTGTTTCCAGACTTCACATCTGTAACAGGAGGCTTATAGGAGGATTATTAGTCAAACTCCATGTGATGGCGTAGGAGGCGGATGACAGAGCGGATGGAGGTCCTTCTGTGGGCCTCAGTCTTCTACACAGATGCTTCATTATCCTCAATAGCTGCACATGGTCCTAAAGGGAAGAACTGTGGTTTCCATAAAGTCTTAATGAATTGATCCTTCTTTCACTAAGAGCTGCTGACTTTCAGCTTCACTGTACAACACTGGCTGTAGTTTAGTTTATTATAGTTCATTCGCTTCAGAAAATGTCATGAAGGAAAGTGATGTTGGGACAGTGAAGTGTCCTGAAGTGGCCGAGGTCGTCTCGTGCTCCAGTCCTCAGCATGTGTCTTATTTATTGTACTGAGGAGCAGATGGAAAGAGGCCCTGAATCACTTCACAGCAACCGACACCGGTCCACATCAGGCGGGATGTCACTACAGAACCTGGTGAAGTTCGCTGAGTTCAGTTTGGAGGATGGTGATAAAACGCACGCTCTACAGTGTAATGAGGGGAACAGTCAGAGAAACAGAACTGTGCCTCTGAATTTAATGTGCTGCAGCACAACAACAGTCCTTCAAAAAAAGGTTTCCAGTGCTTTGGGCCCTGAGCGTTGACAGTGTTGACCCTGGCTGGGAACAGGTCTGCCAGCTCCCGTTCGCCCCTCTCCGTCCCCTACAAGTTAGCTTTTACGACTGTGCTCAGGCAAAATGCGGGGTTGGAGGGGTGTGGACAACACTTAAATGTGTCCTTGTAGACAAAAGACAAGCTGGGGAAGGGCCACATCCTTTTATCCACAGACATCAAAGATTCCACTAAACGAAGTGGGCAAACCCTAGAGCCACCAACACAGAGATGAGCCATGCAGCCTGTCTGTGGGTCCTCACAGCCAGAGACCGTCACCACTTCACTCACACACAAGGACACATTATCCCTGCTCTGGTTCACATTACCACCAGGAGCGGCTCTCAGTTCTGCCCGTTCTACCTACTGCTGCTTCCTCCAACCCACCTTTAGGTCAGAACCTTCACCCGAACCTTGTTTTATGACCAAGCATTCTGAGTCAATTAGCAAATGGAATCACCGACACATTCCATCTGCTACACATCTGTTAGTCACGTTGGCATGTTAGTGTGTTTGTGCGTCTCTGATCTCTGGTCAGTCTGCAGCAGCACTGTCCATGCTGATAATATGAGCTAGCAGGTGAGTTCAAACACGTTCCTCCAGCCTAGGACGGGACGAGGAGGCCAAGCGAGGATCTCTGCCCATTGTCTGCTCTGGGGCATTCTCCACGCGCCGGGACCATTCACCAAGGAGACCTCACCGTGTGTGAGAAAGCAGCTCAGCCCCAGTCTGAAGGACAGCACAGGCCGAGCGGATTCGTACAGCGGCAGCACCAGGTGCCCCACACACCTGAGCACGACAGTGTGCGTGTGTGTGTGTGTGTGGGGGGTCTGGTTTCTGCCCAACAATGCACCATTCATCCGGGGAATAAATACAACCAAACTATGCCCCAGCAGAGAATGTGACCACAACACCTTCGACGCAGACGCAGTATGAGGCGGCGTCTCAGCGAGCGCAGGAATGTGCACAAATACCTGCGAGGAGGCGAATGTACACCTGATGAGCTAGCGCATCCTGAGCCTGCGCTGCCATCAGCTCAACTTGCTGCCCAGTTTATCAAGGACTCATTTGCCGCTAGTGTACTTTTCACCCCATTGTGGATTTCCAGTGATGTATGAAAGTCTTGGAAAGTGGCCAGGCTCTCAAAGGAAGACCCCCCACCCCCACCGCTCACACGGACACACCTCAGCAGCCCTTTTTGTTCTGGCCTGAGACAGGAGCCTGAGGCAGCACTCGGGTGTGGGGGAATCCTTCCCCTCAGGCCACGAAGGTGAATAAACCCATCGGACACATTGAACTTCTGCCCATGGTTGAGTTATTCAACATGAAACGTCTACACATAAATTACAATAATACAAACTGCATGTTTCAACACATGCTGTTCCAGTCGCTGAAGTTCCTAGAGCTGAAGCCGTAACATGTGAATCTGATGGGGTCAGTTTTGTATCAGGTGTCAGAGATAAATCAACTTAATTATCCACATTTTATCCCGTTTGCCCAAAGGTTATACCTTAAGTTATGCACTGCCTCCATCACTCAGCTTGAACGTTTAGCGATAAAACCCGGATTCTTTTCTGACTGCATAAAGCTACAATGTGACAGTGAACTCGTAAAGGCACGTCAGCTTTGAGCAGCTAAAACAACAATCCAACAAAGGCAAGACAAAGGCAAGACAAGTCATCCAACGCCGGCGCAAATGGGAACAGGAAGGAGCGCTACAATAAGGCCCAGAAGAACCTGCCTCCGTGAGATTAAGCTCTGACAGGAGTCCAACCTAGATCACTGGGTTCACGCGTTGCGTCCTTCAGCTCTCTAATCTTCCCACTTGACCCATTTCAAAGCAGCTTTGCTTCCCAATTTGCTCTAACACTAAGGCAGGAACATGCCACGGAGGGAGTGGTCTGCTCAGACAGCCACAGTTTTAAGACAAACTAGAAGGCATCATGTGATGTTAGATAGTGTTTCTTCCTGCATTCAGCTGTGTGTCACCGCTGTTCCAGGCAAAGGGATCAGGGCCGTAGGCTGCTACCAGGCTGCTGCTGAAACCGGAGTTATCCAGTGAACCACTCACACCAAAGAGCCCCAGTAGAGTCCGCCAGGGTGAAGTGTGAAGGCTTCACCCTAGGGCAGTTTACACTGAAGCAACGTTGAGCATTACAGTATGTTGGCATATTGGAAAATGCTTTTTAATTGCTTCCATTAGCTTGGGGGCTTTTATTGTTAAGCAGCTGCCAAAGTGCTGAGTTTGCGGTTTGCATCAGTGAGTGAGTGAGCTGCTGTCTGTCTAGGGGAAAACCTTTGTTTGTGGACATGTTCTACAATGCAGCACATATTACTCTTTTTTTTCAGAATCATTACATTGACAGAAGGAATAGCCGCTATGTCCTGCTGCTGCTTGTTGAGTCAGACGGTACATTACAGTCGCATTCCATGACAGGCTCATATCTAATGAATCAGAGGCCCTCCTCTGTCCACGGAGACATTCTTAGGATTCTCCTGTCTCTCACACAGGACAATTCATTGACTGACCATCGAGCAACCTTGACGATGAGCTTCAACACAGAGGAAACTACAACACCTTGGACTGGACCTCATCAATAGGGAGCAGCGTGTTGCACAGTAGCAGCATCAAACCATGTGCTAGTTTATCCTCGGATGGGCTGAAAGGTCGGACCCCTCAGACCAAATCCGTCCATGTCTCAACATGCGCTCAGATGCTGATTGCTCAAATCACCAGTAACCTGGATTCAGGGAAGCAGTAGATCTGAGATAGTCGTAGAGAAGTCGCGTAAGTTATCAGCCAAGAATAAACCTAAAGCCACTATTGGCCTCACCTCTACCTGCTGCCTCGTAGATGCAGTGAAGGACAAATGCTTTGCTATTACAATATTTTCATGCTCAGATGTTTTTCCTTTTTATACTTCATTTATATGGTCACGTTCCACGTAAAAGCGTGAAGGCAGCTGTTCTACCTGCCTACACAGGCCTGAGATTCAGTAAGCAAGTCAAACGCTGGCAACAGAGCAAGTACTCTGCACACCCTTCAACATTCACCCTGAGCCAAGACTGAGCTTCCCTCTGTCCCTGGCGGTGCTGAAGACGGATGTGCATGCAGATCTCAGTGTGACGGCCAGTATCGATTAGTAAATGTGTTCTGCATGAGGCTTAGACGGCACAAGTTAAAGCAGGTGTCAGAGGTAACCATGAGCCACAAATAATAAGTGTAAACTAAAGGTGTGTTAGTCTGAACACTGACATGAAGCAAAGAATCTGATACATGCAGGTTTCAATCATTTCATTGTAAGCAGAGCTAATTGTGGGTTCACTCTCAGAGTGGAATGGACTTTATGTACTAAGAAGGACCTGTCTGCAGCCAGGCATGGAAGAGAAGCCACTCTAGTCCACTTTAGTCCACTTTAGTCCACTCTAGTAAAAGTAAACAAATGGGAAACTCATATTTCTGAACTTTCTGTAGATGATTCCCCCCTAGAAAAGTTTCATCTTGTCAATGTTTCTGCAACTCTGTTCCACCTCCAAACAGCCCCAATGAAACATGGCTGCTTTACACTTTAATACCCTGCAGTGAGGAGAGACAATAGCTGAAAGACGTCGACGTTGTGCCTATGTCTCTGTCAGAGGCCTGGGAGATACAGTAGACGTACAAAGGGAGCTTTCATCCACTCAGTCAGTACAGGACACACCGGGGTCCAGATCCACTGGTCACTGTTCCCCCGGCAGCCCACAGGTCATGGTCCTCCTCTGCTTCAGCTTAAGCCAAGCAAAGGCATGTTGTAATCCACGTGATGGGGCTTTGGTTAGCTCCGATACGAAACAAGTGAACTCAGTGAACCAGCTAAAAAACAGCCACTTACAGACGGGATGTATGACAAGGAACTAAAGCGCTTGCCTCCCGTTAGGTATTCACGGAATGATACCCAGCAACAGTAATCTTCTGTATCAGTCTGATGCTTGAGTCCAAACTGTATCCTGCAACAGGAAATGTTTGGATTCAAAGATCTAATATATATAAAGACGGGCTAGAGAATTTCATATGTTTTGTCTGATCTGATCTGAGTCCAGAAAACAAACCTGCGTGTTGAGGAGCAGACAGGTTGAATCGGGGGCGACAGACCTCGGTGAGGTTTCATCTCATGTTCAGCTCAGAAAAGCACAATCTGCGCTAAACGTGATGCTTCTACTAAGACACTGTACATGGTGTGAGCAGAGAGCTGGGCGTCGACACACCTTCTGTGGGCTGAATAGTCTGAACAGTCATCACGGTGTTTAAACGTTCCAAAACCCCAAATCACAGGGTCACAGAGTGGCCCAGAGGATCCACAAGGTCCTGGGTCGGAAGTAAGGACTGCAGACTCTCTCCCTCCACTGGACTAAGTATGTAGCACCACCATGGTTAAACCGCTGAATGGGTGGCACCGTGCCACCTGGCCCAGAACACAGGGCGCCGCTTATTGTCTGCCAGCTCATGATTCACACATCAATTAGCAACTGATGCATTTGCTTTGTGGAAATCCAGAGTCTTTAGTCTCACTGTGTATCGACAGAAGGGGACCACACATAAGTTCAGCAAATACTGTATCAAGCAGACTCAGGCTTTGCTGTATTACCAAACACTGCACTGTGAGACACTGGAGCACCTCTCGGTTGTTGACCGGTGCAGTGAAGACGGCAAAAAACTGGTGGACGAAGGTACAGGACTTGGTAAATCCTTCCTTTGTCACTGCAGCTATTGGCTTGACGGTAATCTCCCCATCCCAAGGGATTCCCCCCAGTTCACACCCCCATGGTGTGAGATTTGTGAGGGGGTTAAAAAAGCGAGCAGAGTGCCTTCAGACATGGCAGCTCTTGAAGGATGGGTGAATGAGCGGAATTCAAGGATGCCTTGAAAAGCGGCCGGCACATCATGAGAGTTAATCAGAAGATAAGCAGGGAAATAACTGCAAATGCACAATGGCATTCCCGAGAGGGGCCTCACGAAACTCTGAATGCTCCATTCATTTATGAAAAAAAAAAACACAATGTGTAGTGGTGCTTATGTTAAGAGCATTCACGTCTCAGTCACAGTGCGCTTACACCCTGGAAAATACTGTGAGATGCATAAAGCGCTCAGTTTAGCCCCAGTTACTCCGCACCAGCAGCAATTCATGGAGAGTGAAAAGTCGATGGTATAAGTTTCCATAGAGGTCCAGAGAACGTGAATGGGTGGAGGGGGGTCTCTGGTTTCATGCATCCCTGTGTGCAGCAGGCTGTCAGTGAGGACAAGTGAACCCTCCCTCAAGCTGGAGACAAAGTGCTAGGTACATGGATCCGGTTTCTCCTGCTGCAGCCAAATGCGGCTTTGTGGTGGAAAAATCTGCACCTGGTGGCCATGGCAACAAGACGGCCACGGCCGCCGCGCTGACCGCTGCCCCGCTGCTCCGCATGCAGCCGTGGGTGATAGTGGGTCAAACACAAGATAAACAACTATCGTTCAGCGTGGCTTTTATGTCGAAAACAGACCGTCTCTTCAACCTTCTCTTTACTTTAACTCACAACCTGAGGAGATGTGTTATTTGCAAAGCACCTTCCACCACATCTGGGAAAGACGAGCAAATAAGTGAGGGTTTCACCGCAAACAGGAAAGAGGTGTTGAGGGCTAAGAGGCCACTCAGTGTGCCATTAGTTCTGGAGATGGTCGGGTGCGCGGAGCGAGAGGCCATACACATGTTACATTCGTAGTAATTATAGCGTCGCTCTGTATTTTGCTGCTGTCAACCCAGCATTTTGACCCCAGGGACAACATGAGAGAGCAGTACTGTACAGCTCACCTGAACAGTGGAAGCACTAAAACTAAAAGTAACAGCTGTTGCGAGATCCGCCGCAAATACCAAGCAGCACCTTAAAGACCACGGCCAATGTTGAATTAGGTTTAGCTTGATGTGTAACAGCACGACCAAGCAATCGTGAGAGCTGTCCTCATCATTCATAGCGTCCAGTCTCCAGCATTCACCTCAGGTTGCTCCAGGATGCACAGCTACATCCTTGTGGGTTGCACGTGGTTGCTGGAATACGTGTAGAATTACCAGTAAACTACAAACTGGACCCTAAGCTTTGCTCCGAAGTGCAGACAGTGTTTAGCTGAGACGGGCCATGTTTAGTCCACATAAACAAGTCTCCACATTCACTCCAGGCTCCAGATGGCCTGAATTAGGTGAGTCAGAGCAGGATGTGACCACCGTGGTGTTCCTTCAGGAAGACATGAACTGCAGCATGAAGCAAACCACATCTAGATTCGCCTGCTTCTCAGACACTGTGGAGGCGCAGCCACGCTCGGCCGGATGATCTGAGGCGACCGTCTGAGACAGTGGTCGTACCCGGACATGCATGCGCCCCAACAGCCTTGTCAGCAGATAAACAGGTTCCCTGACCCTGAGATCGGACAGCACAAGGTTCTGAGTGAGCAAAGGCTCCTCACACAGTTAGAACAAAGGAACTGCTCCAATCATTTGTTTGTCAGAAGAGGAAGAAACAGGCTTTTGTTCCAGAGAACAAGGAGACATGAGGTCTGAGTTCATAGCAACTGTTTGTTCAGCATTCTTCTATTTTCAACATAGGCAATATTTTGTGTCTATTCCAGTACAAGAGTTGTTTTATCAAAAACAAGGTTTGCACATTTATTTACTTTTATCAAATCAAATGTCTGACGTCAGGATCAACCAATCATCATTACAAACTTTCCTGTGATAATGTTGCATGTTGCAGAGCTTTGTCCTTTAACGCATGGACACAATGGAGTTGCTACTCTTTGTGTGTGTGTGTGTGTGTGTGTGTGTGTGTGTGTGTGTGTGTGTGTGTGTGTGTGTGTGTGTGTGTGTGTGTGTGTGTAAATGCTTTTCCACCAGCTCCATTCACAGCCTGGTTTCTCTAACTGTCGTTACTGTCCCTGCCCTCAACCACCGTGGCCCCTGCTCTGCAAAGAAAACCTCAAACCAGCTGTGATTTGTAATGTGGCATTTAATTCAGCCATTGAATGACACGGCGGGTGTCCCCTTACAGCCTGTCCCCTTCCCCCCACCTCATCCTGCTCCCCTAAGGCAAAACCACGCTGGGTGCATGTCAAAGATCACATGACAATAGGGATTCCTGACCCAGCCAGAGACTGGGGACAAATCAGGCCTAATTCAAGCACGTCACCGATCGGCAGACATTTCCAACATGGACACACACAGGCAGCACAGCAGCCCAGTGAAGACGTTACATCTTCTGAGAGGCTAATGTGTAAATGGTCAGATCACACAGCTCACAGTTCACCCAGACTCTGGCTGCTGGAGCCCGATCAAATATTAATTGGCATCCTCTCAGTTTCTCTCCCTATTATATGTCGTCTCCAGCTGAACGTTCACTAAACATCAAGTCTTACAAAGCAACATTTTTAACTTCGTTAAAGAAACTGCCCTTTTTCTTCGCCTCCTGCTTTAGTTCAGTGACACTGAAGCAGCTGGGGAGTTGAGAGGATCTGCTTGTGCCGGTTGAGCTGTCAGAGGAGCGAAAGAAAGAAAGCCTCTTTTCAGACTCAAGATGTAGCCACTGCAGCCACCCAGGAAAGACACGCATCAGGAATGTGTGGACTTTGGACCTGGGAACAATCTGTAGCCACTTCTTCCTCTCTGGAGGGAGGGTTTGATCACTGAATCACCAGTCTGCCGCTAGTTGGTTCGGACAGAACTAAAGAACACTCAAGCTCCCTGTGCAGCAGTTTATAGCTGCATCCTAACGGTGGAGACCGCGGTTCTAGGCAAAGTGAGCACGTGCGCACTTTTCACTGACAATGTTAAACTGTTTAAACCCCTGATTAGTAGAGTTGTAACTTTTGCGCTGTTACTAAGCAACAGTTGCGCGTGGTTAGAAAGTTGAATACGGCGCTCGTACCTGGCCACTGCGCTGCCGCCGGGCTCACAAGAACGAGGAGGCAGCAGACGAAGCGCTTCAGCTCTGAAGAGCACCTGCAGAGGCAGCAAGCGGTCACTCTCTCAACCTCAGGGGACAAAGGTGATAAACGTGCAAAGCGGCGTACCTCATCTTCGTCTCTTACTCCCCCGGTGTCGAGTGGCAAAGCTGCAGAGACGAGACACCGGCCACAGCCTCCGTGGTCCAGCACTGCTGCTGCTGCTGCTGCTGCTGCGCGACGCAAGAACAGCTGATGGAAGCGGAGAAAAGTGTGGAGAGAGAGAGAGAGAGAGACAGAGAGAGAGAGAGAGAGAGAGAGAGAGAGAGAGCGAGAGAGAGAGAGGGAACCAGAGGGGGTAGGTGACCTGGCTGAGTTCACTGCAAGAACTTCCGCCAGGTCCTAACGGAAGTAATTCCGAACTTATAATAATAATAATAATAATAATAATAATAATAATAATGATAGTCTTTGTCGTTTCACATGAAGACATTCCAGTTATTGTGACATGATAATGACATTCTCTTATTATCAGCATGTGTCAATGTTTTCGCATATTTTGCAGCTTGAGCTGTGTCAACTCAAAGTTCCCTTTCACACTTTTTTATTCACGACCCCGTCCACGTGTGGAGGGATCACACAAGAAGGGACATGACACGAGGAAGCGCCCAAGTGTTTGAGTGAAGGCTTATTGACTTAGGTTTACCTTGAGCAAAGGTGAGAGGAGGGTGACACCTGTGTGGGTTTTAGGCGTGATGACAAATGACCCACTCGGCTCTGACGGCTGGATTCTGGACGTGTTTGAACTGAACTGCACCTCCAGCTCACGGCCACCAGAGGAGGAGCTTGGTTTTCTATTCAATCTGAGTGCGGTTCTGCTACTCAATTTTGACTCTTCATTTCCGTTAACTGAAGATATTGCTGGGCTCCGTTTTTTTGTTTCTTTATTTTCATTTTATTTATTACATTACATTAGTTAACACAGTTCTATCTCTTTTTGGGTGGCACTGGCTTAAAGGACCCAAATTATATTATCATTATTCAACTATTAGACTGTAGAGCTGCTTTCTTTGCATTCGGCACAAGAGACAACGTTCTTTATTCTTCACATATATTTGTCATGGGAAGTGCTGGTTCTCTGGTCCATGTAGGTTCTCTACCTGTGGAGCCAGGGGCTGCTGCCTGAACACGCCCGCTGCTCTGTGAACGTCTGCGTTGCTCACATTCCAGTCTGAGGAAGGAGAAAGACAACCTATCAGTGGCTCTCCTCCCACAAACACTCGATGCTATGTGGTGGTCATTAACCTCTGCTTTAGCTTCATAAATGCTTCTTATGCAACATCTGAGCAGAGTCTCAGACAGTGTCTCAGTCCTGCTGAGGCTTGTCCATGAAACGGAACATAGGTTTACAAAGTTTATGTCAACAATAAAAAATAAGTTTTTGAAGAAGCTAGGACAGGGTCGTCAACTTACATCAGCAGAAGGAAGCCTTGACAGCGGCAGCGACCAGTGAGCAGCCTGGTGGAGCTGTGACGACCTAAGGCCAGGGTTCTTGTGAGCCACTGATGATAAAGCCTTGGAGGCAGATGTGCACACCTCACATTTTAAAGCTGCACATGCATTTCTAGTCCAGTCACCTAATGATTGACAGCTTGACCCAAGTTATTTATATTATTGTTAGTTTACCCTTACTTATTTTTTCTTTAGTGAACAGATTTTGATGGATGCATGAAATTAAAAAAAACAAAACATATAATTGTGCCTGGGGACAATAACAGTAAGCTTATTGAAGCCTGCTCCCAGCTTGTCTGATCGACTATTCTACCTGGTTCTGATCCCAGACTACTTCAGGTCGTGGCTCAGTCCATGATCTGGATCTCACTTAAATCAGATTACATTCAGCGGCTGAACTCAGGGAGGACGTCCGTAAAATTGTGGAACCATTAAACGTCTGAAAAGCCAGATCTCACAACTACACACAGGTTCTCTCAGTACAGGGCAGCACGGCAATAACCTAGACATTAAGTTAAATCAAGCTGACTGGAGAGAGAAAAAGAGGCGAAACCAGAATGAAAACAAAAATTAAAAATGAAAAATAAAATGAAACTCATCTTTGTGACGAGCGTTGGTGCTTCCACTGAGTTGACAGTAACTAAAGCCATTAAACAATTAAAGGTAGGATTGTCCTACATATAAACACAAGCCTTGATGGAGGCACAGAGTCTGTAAATACAGACAAACGGGGGGAGTCGTCCACTCAGACACAGACTACGCCGATCGCCTCCTTCCAACAGCCTTCATTAAATTTTTGATCACAGACATATAAAAAATAAATCCAATTATTGAAACTGGGGTGTTGGATGAATGGATGGCTCATTGAACACTCCCTCTATCTATCTAGTATTTGCTAATGTTTTCCTGGTTTGTTTAAATCAAAGCGCCCCCTCTGCGTAGACCACCTGGACTATCTTTAGCCCCTGCTGGCCAGTGAATGGAAGTGCCTGACTTATCTTCACTGCTGTCATCGAGGCAGCCAGTATTTTTAGGGGACAGCAGCAGCTGCAAAAGCATTTAATGGTATTCCACGAACAATGACACTTGGGTTGCCTGAGGCTGGAACGACGAGAGCAGGGAACCACTACGGCTGTTAAACTGGACACGGCTTCTCTGTTCCTCCTACCAAGATGTGGAACTTTTGGCATTTTGAACGATTCAACAGAGCACGTGTGTGAATCTGAAGTCAGAGCCTTCAGGAGATGGTGCCAGGGTGTCTTTGCTTTAAATGAGCCTGCAAGTGCGGAATGTATGCTGACGGTGGTTGGTGGCGACTGAAGCGAGGTAGGTCATGTGAGGAATACGCAGCTCAGCTTCACGAGGGCCAAAGGCCATTCCAATTAAATCAGACAAGTAAACACAGGGGTTAATCTCCTGCCTTTAAACCTCCCAGGGGAAGATTCAGAGCTAATAAAGCAGAGAAGCCTGAAGAGTTAAGAAGCCACTAAATATTCTTCTATACTAAAGATGAGTGTATTTTGAAACGGTGTAACAGACAGCAGCTTTTCTTTCCTTTAGCTGCTACCTCCTCTGTTCCCTTTCAAACTAGTTGTACCTTTACTGTCTGTTCTGTCAAACCTGCTGGAAGAAAGAAAGGAATAACTGAATACATACAAATGTAATATTACAGAAACCACAGTTAAAATACTGTAGTTTCCACATATATTATACTTTCATTTAGTCACGGAAGCACTCTTCACTAATCAAAAAAGGCTGTGCTGATCCTGTAACATACCAGCTGCGGGTTTCTAAGATTATCTCATGACACATTTTGTTTGCTGCATGAAGCTACAACGTTCTAGCGCCTGCCAAGTTTTGCTGCTGGACGAAGAAACACAACCTGAAGCAAGTGGTGAAAAGAAAAGCCTCGTTCTCTTCTACAGTATTTATTTGGAGCGGTGGCATTTACACAAAGGCTTCTCTCACGGCTCCAACAAAGGCTGTGATTGAGGCCTGACATACTTTGACTGCGGCGTCTCATGGGTGGGCAGACTCTGATTTGGAGCAGCATTTGTTTGAGCACGCTGTCTTTGTGATACCTGACACAGAGCCTTGCACATCTTTATTTAGGATGTGCTATATTAAGCACTTTCCCATTGAAATACAGCACCAGCTGGACGGGCTATGTGTGGCCACTGCTGCTGCAATAGCAATAGGCCCAGGCCGTTCCCTCTTCCCCAGCCAGCCTGTGTTTGTCCCTCACAGGCAGATCTACCTCAGTTAGTCCAAATAATCATGACGTTGAGCAAGAGGGGGGTGAGACTGAAAGTTCTCTATGTGTTCTATCTCTTCACACAGGATGTGAAGGATAGAACTCAACACAGTTGTTAGAACCTGGATGGTCTGTGTTAAAACATCTATAAATACTTTGTTATAGATCTGTTGACGTGATCTATTTCTCTTTTTTTCCTTCTTAGAATTTGGCAGCACAGACATTGGATTGTCTCCCAGTGAGTAAGTGCCACTTGTAGCTCTCCTGGGCTGCTTGCAGTGAAGAGGGACTGCTGGAAGAGCACACATGGATGTGTTTGGTGGTGCACCACGTTTCTTGGCCTATCCAAGACCTGTGGTGGTGCAAAGTGGGACTGATGCAGTCCTGAAATGTCAGATCGGGGGTGACCCACGACCTGCAGTTATCTGGGAGCAGAACAATGAAAAAATTGACCCCCAAGGACGATACAGGGTATTTGAGGATGGAAATGTTTACAATCTCATCATCTCAGCTGTGACCACCGAAGACAGTGGCCAGTATATATGCAAAGCAAAGAACAGCATTGGGGAAACATATGCAGCAGCCTCATTGAAGGTGGAAGGAGAAGCACAAGAGATGGAACTACGAGAAGAAAACAAGCCCCGATTCCTCATTAAGCCTCTGTCCACTCGCGCGGGTCGTGGGGAAGACGCTGTTTTTTCCTGTAAACTTTGGGGAAACCCACGACCCGAGGTCGTCTGGGAAAAAGATGGCAGGAAACTCAATGAAATATTTGAAAGCACACATTTTAGTGTGGGCTACCAGGATGGCGGATGGTTCCAACTCAAAATCTTTAAAACCCGTGCCCCCGATGGCGGTGTATATACCTGCAAAGCCAGAAATGAGTTTGGGGAAGCGCTGGCAGGAGCCGTGCTGCTCGTTGATGCAGGCCCAGGACATGAGGAAGAGGGAAATCGGAATGGCTATACCAACGGCCAATGGAAAGCCCATCAAGGCAAACAGAGGAGCAGTAGGCCAGTGCTTAACCGGCTTAAAGACGACACCATCACCAAGTCAACCAAAGTCAAAATGTTTGCAGTGACTGAAGGCAAACATGCAAAATTCCGCTGCTTTGTGACTGGAAAACCCAAACCTGAAATAATCTGGAGGAAAGACGGGAGGCTCATACTGTCGGGGAGGCGCTACCTATTGTATGAGGACAGAGAAGGATACTTCACACTTAAAGTTCTGTACTGTAAGCAGAAGGATAATGGAGTTTACGTTTGTGCCGCATCAAACACTGCAGGACAAACTCTCAGTGCCGTACACCTCTCTGTGAAAGGTGAGTAACTATCAGTCAGATTAACAAAAGATAAATTTGAGCTGGAATTTGAACCAACAGATATCTAAACAGACAAGGTTGCTCAGCTTCAGGTGGATGTCAGCAGCAGTGCCATGACTCAAAGCCAATTTGTGGACTGGCACATGAAAGATTGTATCAGGCATTATGATTATGAGACAGCACTGCAGATTGTGTAGATTTTACAGGGGATTAAACAGGGGAATTAGCTATTTTATGCTGACTGCCCCAAAAAACTCTCTCATTCAGGAGGTTGACCTCCCTAACCCAAAACCTGACGAACGAACAAACGGCAGGATGTTAATGTTAAACCCTCTTTAAACAAAAGATAGTTTAATATTTTTCTAAATGACTAAGGGAGGTACTTAATGACACAAAACAAACCAAAAGTCATTTTGAATGACAAGAGATCAGGACCAAACCAGTATTGAGCCGAAAGGTAATGAACAAATAAACAAACAAAGGAAGAGAATGAATCAGTAAGTCTGTATAATACAGTCCATATGTGTGCGATCATCATAATTAGAATACAGAAAATTATGGCAATACTAGAGTTGGCAAGAGAAACAAACTAAAACACCAGTGCCTCCTTCAGGCTGGAGGCCAAATTATGACAATATTATTAGTTTGGACTTCATCAATCTTCCTGTTTTTTCTGCGCTCCCAGAGCCACCCGTGCGCTTCAAACAGCCCCTCATTGATTTAGAAGTATGGGAGCAAGATTTGGCTGTTCTCGAGTGCGAAGTTCCAGAGGACTCTGTTCCCATCACATGGTATCTGGAGGACAGACGACTTCAGCCTGGGGCCAAGTATGGAATGGAGGAGTGGGGAACAAAACGGAGACTAACCATTCGTGACATTGGTGTCGATGATGATGGGATCTACCTCTGTGAGATGCCAGACGGGGGAAGAAGCATTGCAGAGGTAGCTGTGAGAGGTAAACTCAGGATTAAATGACAAGTTTATTTACAGTAACTAGAACAAAGATAACAAAATACATTTGCCAGCCTGCAAACTATATATGTATAATGCATAATAGATGTCCTTTGTTTGAGAGGACTTGGATTGATCTGTTGTTTGTTTGTCCTTGTCGAGTCCTTGTTGTTACGTTTACACAGTAAATCATGTCTCACTTCAAAAGGTACAATTTTGCGAAAGCTCCCAAGAAAAGTGGACGTCTTGGAAGGTGAAAATGCTGCCTTCTGTGTTGAAGTGGACAAAGAAGAGATGGACATCCACTGGTACAAAGATGGCACTGAGCTACGTGAAACCCATCAAACCATCCTAAAGTCCTTCGGTCGAACTCACATCTTGGTTTTTGTTAATACGATGCCCCAAGACTCTGGCCTGGTGACTTTCCTTGTTGGCAGATCCAAGACTTCGTCTCAGCTAAGAGTAAAAGGTCTGGTTGACACCATTAAATCACAGCACTCCAGGAGCAGGATGTCTAAATGTTGACACACACTGATTCTGTTTTCAGCGGCCAGACATTGCCCTCCCAGTTGTCCAGTGGGGGTGCAGATCAACACAGAGCGGGCTAATGCTGCTCTTCTGTCATGGATTCCTGCCCAGGACTCACGAAGGAACCCTCCGTCTGGATATGTGCTTGAGCGCCAGGAAGTGGGCACCGGCTCCCAGGAGTGGCTTCAGTGTCTGACCACTGACTCTGCGACCTCGGTGGAAATCCTAGGTGACAGCGTACCATGTGAAGCTGATTATCGATTTCGCATTTGCAGCGTAAACAAATATGGAAAGAGTAACAATGTTGAGTTCCCCAGAGCTGTTCACTTGGGTAAGTCCAGTCACCGCCCGTGTTTCTAATGCTGTAGCTCAACGTAGTTTAGAACACTGTTTCAACAAACTGGTTTCATTTCTTTCTGAAGTTCCAGTGGCCAGAATACAGGCTCCCCTACAGGACGCCTTGGTGCCAGAGGGGCAGGACGCCCTCTTTTCCATTGAGCTCTCTGCCTCAGTTATTGGCACATGGTTCCTAAATGGTACCCAGCTCCAAGAGGATGAAAAGTTTTCCATGCGTCGGACACGAACACACCAATCGCTTCGCATACGAAGCGTTCGTGACACAGACAATGGAGCTGAGATCACATTTATTGCATATGGCATCCGGGATTCTGCAGCACTGTACATTCAAGGTGCGTGTGGTTGGTTCGTTATTTGAAACAACGTTAGTTCCATTTTATTAAATGTGTTCTGATCTACTCACAGCTCCTCTTGTCAAGTTTTCCCCCCTGTCGGAAATGGATCGGAACAAATTTGTGGAAGTTGGGAATCCTATCGTTCTCTACTGTGAGCTCTCAGACCCCACAGCTCCAGTTCACTGGTACAAGAATGGAATGGAATTACAGACAATGGAGGGTCTTCACATCCAATCAGAGGGCACCATGAGAAGAATTGTCATCCAATCAGCAGAGTTCTCACATTCAGGAGTGTATTGCTGTGATGCCATTGACGATGTGATCAGATTCAATGTGGAAGTGGAGGGTGAGTGGAGAGTTTCCTGCCTTTCTGGTGTCGTTCTGCTCTTTGTTTACAGAAACTAACACCTTAACCATGACTTTTATTCTTTACATGAAAATGCTTTCAGCCTTCTTTTAAAGGCTGACATATACATGCACAGAAATGTAATGATCAATTACATATCTAAATATCCATAGCCCCACCTGTGAGGTTTTCCACTATTCCAGAGGCTGAGAGGAACGTAACCATCCATAAAGGCAGCTCCATTGTTTTACAGTGTGAGCTCTCAGATCCCTCTGCCCAGGTGCACTGGTACAAAGATGGGTCAAAGCTCCATCCTCAGACTGGAGCAGATATTCTAAGCGATGGCTTGGTGAGAACGCTGATTGTCCATTCAGCTGAGTTTGCCCACTCTGGGTTATACTGCTGCAAGACAAAGGGTGACAGCATCACATTCAGTGTGGAGACCACAGGTGATTTGTCTGACATTAACCAGCTCATCCCCAGCAGAGCAACTAACCCTCCTTCTTAACGCTTAAAAATAAAACGCAGCTACTCTGCCACGTATGCTTCATGGCATTACAACTGGACAGCAGTAAATTAATTGTTGGCTAGCATTAGTTGATTTTGACATACAATTTCAAACACATCCATAGCTCCGCCTGTGACGTTCTCAGCCATTCCAGAAGGAATGAGGACCAGGCTGATTGAAGCAGGCCGTCCTCTAATACTCCAGTGTGAGGTATCGGACCCAGAGGCCCACGTTTGCTGGTACAAAGACCAAACGCGGCTTGTTTCAGACTCTGAGTTAGAAATCCACTCGGATGGCAGCATGAGGACGGTAGTTGTTCAGTGTGCAGAGCCAGGCCACTCTGGTGTGTACAGTTGTGCTACACAGGATGATACTGTGGAGTTTCAAGTGCAAATCAAAGGTGATTTCATGTTTATGTTCTTGTAACCACATCTTTTCTGTCTAGATGCAACTAACTGTCCCTGCTTCTGTGGCTTCACGTTAACTGTCACTATTTGTGATTCCCTATTTTGTGATTGCTGTGGCTCTCTGTGATTTAAAAGTCTCCAAAGCCCCTTTCATCTTGTGCTCAGCAGTTACATTTCTGGAAGAGTCTTGATTTTATGTAGCTGTCCTCAATTCCCAATGCTAGCTATACCAGTGACGTACTCTGCTGTCTTTGACGTTGAGAGAAGCAAGTCGCTCAAAGCGGCCAAAGCTTTGGAGCTGGAAAGCGAAGCTGCTGCACCAGTCCGCTGCTATGAAGGCGCACAGGATGCCTTTGACGTGCAGGACTCTGGCATGTTGCCCTCTGCTGAGCTCTTGCACTCAGGGCTGTACAGCTGTGAAACCTCTGATGACACAGTCCACTTTAATGTGGATATTAAAGGTGACTCTTGTTTAAATCTTATGGATCTTGGAGCAAGTCTTAGAGCTTATGGAGACTAGATGCAACTAACATTTACAGTATGTACTTTAACTCTTTCTACTGACGATACTATGTCATTCCTCCAATAAGACAGATGAGTGTGAGGAGCCTAGCTTGATTCGAGTCTAAACATGCACTGTAATAATTCTAATATGAATCATCATCTTTAGCCCCAACGTTGCCCTTGTCAGCTTCGCCAGACATTGTGGAGACACAGTCGCTTGAAGCACCCTGCCTTCTTGAGCCAGCATGTGAAACCTTAGATCCTGTGGTCCAGGTGTCATGGCAGAGGGACAAGGAGCACAATTCTCATAGAGAAGCTGAGTTTGAAATGGGAGGCATTGAGAAGAACCTTGTAATCGAACCCACTCATCGCTCAAACTCTGGAGCTTACTACTGTGCAACAGCAGATGATGTTGCACAGTTGATAGTAAAACATCAAGGTGATTTGTCTGTTGTAACCATGTTTCTGTGTTGATTAAGACTAACTCTGGATAATGTAGGTTTGTTTAGCCTACTCATTTGATAAACTGCATTCTGTGACAGTTTATCTTATATTATTCCCCTAATATTTGTCTATAGCAATAGCACCAACAAATCTGCTCGGTCCTGTGGAGAAGAGCGAGGCTGCTGAGGCACACTGCCCGATTGTTCAGCAGTTTGAGATTTCAGATCCTATTGCCAAAGCCTGCTGGTATAAAGATGGAACCCAGATCTACCCAAAAAGGCAACCTGACTGTGAATCACGGAGCAGCTGCCAAGCACTGCCCCTCCAGCCAAACGACATCTGGGCTGCTGATGAGCAGTTTAGCTGTGAATCCCCCAGTGGTGCACAGTTAGATGTGAACATGAAAGGTGGCGTTCCTACAAATCTGTTCTATTTAGATACACATGTGAAATGATCACCTGCCTCATTCTGTTCTTTTTGGCTTCATTCAAACAGCAGAGCAGCATCACTATCGTGATGACAGTGGTGAGATTGATGAGGTAGCAGATGCATCTGCCCAATACTCTGTGGAAATCAAAGGTGATTTGACATACTTCAACCTAAGTCATCCATGTTAACCCAGCTCATGAGCACCACTAAGTCCAGCCATCTGAGGCATCTCTCATTCTGCTTGTCACCTCCGGCCTCACGTCATGCTCCTTAATCGAACATGTGATTGTTGCTGCGTAGCCACTGCTCATACTAATCTATATTGTCCTTGTCCAGTCATCCTTCATGTTAACAGCCATCTCACCTTGTAACAATCAGCCTTGATCAGTGTCACCATCAGATCCTTGCATTGACATTGCTGCCCCGAACCTCTCCTGTTGCAATGACAACGAATTCTTATCAAAGACGTGTACCTTACTGTAAGTGTTTAGGGTCTCACTATAATTCATATAAGGAGTCAGATGTAGGGGATTCATAGGAGCTCAGACCAAACCAGGTCGCCCTTCTTGTTTGTCTTTGCAATGGATTATCCCATACAGTAACTCCATGCTAACCCACACTGATGTAAAATACTGTTATAAGAAGACATTTTGAGACCATCAACCACTGAAAACCTTTCTCTGTGTACATCACAATGCTTATAGCTGCAACGCCTCGGCTCTCTTCTGGCCACGACAAGAACGAGTCAACTGTTGAAGCTTTCTGCACTTCCTCAAAGTGCAATTCTGGCATCGTCATGGGCCAGAGAGATACTCCGACATATGAAGACCATTCCAAGCAAACGCCACCTTCTCAGTCAACGTTTAATAATATAAATCCCTGGATGACCACCGTGAAGCCAAGGGATCCCTCCAACAATCAACATCCAACTGGACAATATCCCATAAACTGTAGCTCTGCTACAGTCAAGTCAGAACACAAGCTGTCTGACACACAGTGCTTCATCAAATGCCCCACACAATCAGCAGGTGAGGACATTGTTTGCTGTGGGCAGCCTGCAGAAGCTCTGACTGAGGAGCTTGGTGCTTCCCAGCACACAGCGATCCAGACACATGGCCTTGGTAACGTTCTGCAAACAGCCATGTTCAGGCCTCGAAGGCTCCAGCCAGAGGAGTCAGCACAGCTCGCAACCACCTGGTCTGTGTCAGATACACCTTTGGAGACGTTAAGTGGCCAGTCAGGGAAACCTATGAATCACTTACACGTTTCAGCAGTCCAACCAGACCAGACCTGCAACAAAGTCAAAACTGAAACTCTCCAATCAGAGAAGTCCAATCCAGTGTCATTTACGGCCTTAGCTACTACAACCATCCACTCAGAAATGCTCTTAAATTCCTTACATGAGTCAACGAAGGCCTTTCAACCCTTACAAACCACCTACATCCAGCCAGAGGAGCTCTGCAGCGCCCTACACATGATGGATGTCCTTTCTCTTAACTGCTTACAACCTAAAACTGTCAATTTAGACTACCCATGTAACACCTCATGGACAAAAACCAAGCAGTCAGAGCAGCTAAACCCACGCACTGAGTCAGAGAAGCTCTTTGATTTGGCAGGTATTGTGTGTCCTCAACCAATGGACTCACATGAAGCTAAAGAACCAGAACCTGTCCAACTGGGGCAGAGTTGCAACTTTCTACAGCCTGCATGTAGCAGAGTGGGCGACCTCTGTCCTACAGATCAGGCAGCAGCACCCGACCTTTCAGACATGCTGCGTCAATCGATGCAGGCCATTACAGTGCAAACAGGGAGTCAATGCGCCGTGGAGACAACAGAAGAACAAGCAGAGACCACACTTCTACCACCCAGCAAGTTTACTGTGCCTCACTACATCCAGCAGGAAGCTCCATCAGAAGAAATCTATTTGTCCAGGACGTGTGATAGCCACTGGAGTGACAGTGTTACTGCAGATAAGGTGGCTGTCGAAGGTGATTTTAATGGTTAGCTTGATCAAACCAAAATGGACGGGCACAATGTTGACATTGTGTAAAATGAAGAGATTGTGCTTTGCAATCTTTGACATTTTGACAATTACTGCATTTACTTGAATTTGTTTTCTACTAAAATAAGTAAAGTTAGAGCTTGGATGATCTGTGGGTAGTTATGAAAGGAGGGATGGGAAAAAAAACTATTCTAACTGGAATGCCCAGCTAAGTAGTCTAACACACCCAGAACTGTTCTAGAGGACTAATGTAACACCAAGATGTGAATAGTTTCTTGAACTCTATCTTTTATTTGCATGACTAATCTTGATTTGTGTCTTGTGCTTTTTAAAAGCTTTTTGCTGTAATCAGTCTTACTGATGTGATTTCTTTCTGATGTTACCTCAAACATTCCCAGCTCCACCTGTGACTATTGCAAAGCTTTGTGAGGCTGAGAAGAACAAATCTGTTGAAGTTGGTGAAACCATAGCGCTGCAATGCGAGATATCTGATCCTAACGCCCAGGTTACTTGGTGCAAGGATGGAGTGAAACTACTTGAAGCAGCGGGTCAACAAGTGCTGGCAGAGGGATCCGTGAGGTCGCTGTCTATCCAGCCAGCGCTGCTGTCTCATGCAGGGACTTACAACTGCACAACAACAGATGACACAGTGCAGTTCCGTGTGGAAGTTAAAGGTGACAGAAGCTATTTTGACTTATTCACTTGCAACCAGGCTCCTGGCTTTGCTCAAACTAAGCTCCCAGTGGTGCAGCATTCACACACAAGAGAAAGTGAAAGTGAAGTAGTTTTTCTCTTGACTCAGTAATGGCTGCGTTTGTTTGTCGCTGTCCTCTAAACCAATGTTGATGAAGTCATGTGATCAAATGTGGACTTTCAAAACGTGAAGCACTGAAATGTCACGTCCCTGTTTTGTAATGTATGTGAACCTTACTCACAGTCTTGACCGAGAAGTGTGGCCACATTAGCTTAGCTTCTTATTTCTACTTCTAACTTGTAATAAATCTTGTCTTGGTCCAGACATACTAGGTTATCGATACATAACTGTAATAAGTATTACTTTGAAGCCAGGCCCTCCCTAATGTTAGGTGAGATAAAATGAAAAATGATAAATGTTTTAGGTGCTAGACTGTACTTTATATTACCTGCTTCCTCTACTGACCAGCCCTATTTGGCATTAAACCCTTAGCTCCTCTCCAGATGTTTGCATCTATAGCCGATGCCGACCAGAGAAAGACAGTCATGGCGGGCTGCCCCATATCGTTACAATGCGAGCTGTCAAACCCCACTGGACAAGTCAGTTGGTACAAAGATGGAACAGAGCTCCTACCACAAAGCGGCGTACACATCCAGTCAGAGGGGAATTTTACCAGTCTAGTCGTCCCCTCAGCACAGCAGGCTCACGCCGGCATGTACCGCTGTGAGTCAGAGGATGACGACATCCAGTTCGATGTGGGAGCCAAAGGTGATGCTTAGCAAAGCTCTCGTGCCAACTAACTACTCAGAATAGCAGTTAGACGATATAGTCACGAGTCTCACTGACATCCTGCTTCTCAAATGTAGTGAGCAACAGGAAGCCAACGTCCCTGTAAAATAAGTAGCTCACTTGTTTTTTAACCTTAGAACAAATCAGATTAGCAGACACTGATCATCTGTGTCTTTCTTTATTTGGGAGCCACTAACCAAACACAGCTTCTTGCCATAACTTGTTTTGCCTATTTGTGCCTATGTGTCGAATGATAATTGTGAATAACCCACAACATGAATCTTGGTCTTGTAGCCCTTTGTTGTTTGTCAGGGCTGAATGTGAGGGACCTATCATCAGTTGTCAATTCCTGTCTTAAAATTCTTTGTAATGGAACAGTAGGTAAAATATTCAGTCACTTCAAGAAATGACATGTATGACATCTAATAAGATACTATTTTCTTGCAATATCTGAAACTTATAGCACAACATGTGAAGCTCTCAGAGCTTGAAGAGAGTGACAGGAAGCAGACTGTCCAAGAAGGCGCTTCGATTGTTCTCAGCTGCAAACTCTCTCATGATCCCTCCACTCATGTCAGCTGGTACAAGGACGGAATGAAACTCCTGCCTCAGAATAACGTGGACATACAGTCCGAGGGCTTGACAAGGACGCTGCGCATCCAGTCAGCTGAAAGCAAACACAGTGGCACCTATGAATGCTCAACATCAGCTGACACCCTCACGTTTTCCGTGGAAGTAAAAGGTGATGTATTTGTACCTTTGCCATTTGATCCTATGCTGTGAACACATTGGTGAGGGCTTGGCTTTGCTGGCTGGACAGTGCTCTGTCCACCGTTAATGTCCAAAACCTTTGTCAATCCTTCCTCCTAGGCCGCGCGCCAAAGATCAGACCAGTCCCACTGGCAGAAAAATACAGGCTGATCACAGTTGGCTGCCCAATGATTCTCCAGTGTGAGGTGTCAGACCCTCTGGCCCAGGTTTCCTGGTTTAAAGATGAGGTGGAGCTTTTTTGTAAAACAGGTCTTGATATGAAAAGAGATGGCGGCATCAGAAAATTAATGATTAATTCAGCCAAAGCCTCTGACTCTGGTATCTACTGCTGTAGCCTCGCTGGCGATGCAGTGACGTTTCATGTGGACGTTGAAGGTGATTTTGTTGCACTTGTACACGTCTTTGCACAGTAACTAAGAGCATATAACGTCTCTGTGTACAGATCTAGTCATTTTCAAACCATCTCTCTGTCAACCTTATACCACCACCAGCAACCCCTGTGAGGTTCTCAGCACTTCCAGAGGTCGCAAGAAACAAATTTGTGGAGGCAGGCTGCCCAATCACGCTGCAGTGTGAAGTGTCAGAGCCAACCGCCCAGGTGTACTGGCACAAGGACAGACAACAGTTGCCTCCACACAGTGAATACGAAGTGCATAAAAAAGAGAAGCTGAGAGCCCTGGTAATCCAGTCAGCAGAGGTCAGACATACTGGGCTGTACAGCTGTGAGGCCGCAGACGACCACATAGAATTCAAGGTGGATGTTGCAGGTGATCTATGTATTTTAAGCCTTGTCAGAATAACTAACTTCCTTCTAATTGTCACAAACAGCATAGCTAAACGCTTAGACCAAGAGTCACAGCAAGTAAACCCAAGGTGCTCCACAAACAGGAACAATTACATCACAACCAATTAAAAGTCTAAAGAAAGCAAAAGTCACTGCAGAGCAGGAGTTAACAAATGAAGCCATGAAAACACCGACTCAGAAACTTACCAACCAAGTTTCTTAGACAGTTAAAACAAGTGGAGCAAACGGGTAAAAGACGAGGACCAGGGACAAAACACTAGCAACTAGAACAATAACAAAGTTGATAATCAGTACAGACACCAGTCAATGAACCACATGAGGCTACAGCGCCGCCAAAGAGGCAGAAGGGAAACTGGAACACTTCTCTTATGAAGCTCTGAGATCAAACATTAACTTGAACATGCACGCATGATACTGGTGGATGTGTAATAGAATAGACGCTTTGTGGCAGATGTTAAGTGGAAGGTGATGCACGACTTGATGCACCAGTGTTAACGCAGAACACACGTCCATTGAGACTGGGGCAGCTCAAACCTGCTGCTGAGTTAGCACTAACACAACCAGGATTGATGGTTAGTGCTGTGCCCCAGTATGAACCACACCTGCTTATTCACTGTTGAATGGCTTGAAGTTGCTCTAGTGCTGGTCTGATTGTCAGCTGTTCCAGAAGCTGAGGGGAACAAGTCTGTTGAAGCAGGCAGCCTGGTCTCACTGCAGGGTGACACCTCAGACACAGCACGCCAGGCCACATGCTGTGAGGACGAAATAGAGCTCTGGCCGTATTCAGGGATGAACGTGGAGTCAAAGGCTATCAAGGGGACACTGCTTACGAAAACGGCCACGTCGTTTTGCTCTGAGTCGAACGGTGGTAAAACTAATGACGACTCAGATTTCCAGGATGTCTGTGTGGAAGTGAAAGGTGATACGATGAGCTATTTCTTGGCAAGATATTGCTCTAGAGACTTATTCACTTTCATTTGCTCTAATATCAACAAAGAAAGCAAAACCCGATCATCAGCCTCATATTCATCCCAGCTTCATCATTAGTCTAGTTCTGAAATGAATGGCATGTATTGCTGTTTATTTTTCAACACATCTGATGTAGCTAAGCTAAGTGAACTGCTTCACTTTAATACGTTAACACCTGCTCTGCTGTTTCTGTTAGATGCTACTGCATGCGTGAACAGAAGCAGCGAGTGCTGCGCTCCAGCATCACTCTCCCTTTGTGCTGTTTTTGTGCAGCACCTCCCGTCAGCTTTGCTGATGTCCCAGAGGACAACCTGTACAAGAGTGTGGCGGAAAACGAGCAGCTTGTTCTGTCATGCGAGGTGTCACGGGCCGACGGTTCTGTCCAGTGGTACAAAGACGGATCTGAAATCCAAGCAGGCAAGAACGTGACAATAGAAGCAGAGGGCACCAGACGGAGCCTCACTGTACATTTTGCCCGGCTATCTGATGCCGGCACCTACACCTGCCGAACAGGAGACAATGTTTTAATCTTCAAGGTTAATGTACGAGGTAATAGCTTCCTTCAAAAGACACGTTCACAGGAACATTTACCATTTACTTAAGCCTTTAAATGTGTGAAGAATGTCCTTCTTCCACAGAACCTCCGGTGATGATCATCTATCCAAAGGAGGACGTCCACCTTGACCGTCACGTGCCTGAGGAGATTATTCTGAGTTGTGAATTGTCTCGTCCCTCTGGCGTCATCAGCTGGTACAAAGATGGACAAAAGCTTCAGGAGAGTGAGAACATCAAGCTGAAGATTGAAGGCCCTTATCGAAGACTGAAGATTCTTTCCAGTGGGGTGGAAGATTCTGGAGAATATGTCTGCGATACAGCCGATGATTCAATCTTCTTTCATCTTAGCGTTACAGGTAACAAACACAGATACTCAACAGGACATAAAGTGTTGCAATAAGAAATAGGGTCAAGTGTTTAAGCTATCGCTAAATATGTCAAAAAGCAAATGTGTGCATCATCAAAGGCTGCACCTTCCTGCCACTAAATATCTGCAGAGGTCCTATCTAGGGTAATTTTAGTTTCAACAGACCCAGGTCTAGAAGAAACTAAAGTGCCTGCAAAAGTTTTTACCCCCTTTGAATTTTTTGCTATTTGTTATTGTGAATTTTATGTTATGGATCAGAACACAATAGTCTAAGTTGGTGAAGTGAAATGAATGAAATATATATGTAAAACATTTTTTTAGAAATAGAAAGCAAAATTGGCATATGCATATGTATTTACCCCCTTTGTTATGAAGCCCATAAAAAGTTCTGGTGCAATCAATTACCATCAGAAGTGACATATGATCACACATGATCTGTCATTACATACACACCTTTACTGAAAGGCCCTAGAGGGTGCAACACCTACTGTAAGCAAGAGGCATCACTAACCAAACACTGCCATGAAGACCAAAGAATTCTCCAAAAAAGTAGGGGATAATGTTGTTGAGAAGTACAAGTCAGGGTTAAGTTAAGAAAAAAATCCAATCTTTGATGATGTCCAGGAGCACCACCAAATCAAAATTTGAGTTTGCAAAAAGGCATGTGGGAGACTCCCAAGATGTATTGAGGAAGGTGCATCAAAGAAAACACTATGTCTGGCAGAAACCCAACACATCACATCATACAAAAAACACTATCCCTACAGTGAAACACGGTAGGGGCAGCATCATGCTGTGGGGATGTTTTTCAGCAGCCGGGACTGGCAAACTGGTCAGAGTTGAGGGAAGGATGGATAGTGCTAAATACAGGATTATTCTTGAACAAAACCTGCACCACTCTGTGTTAGAATGGCCCAGTAAAAGCCCAGACCCCAATCCAATAGAAAATCTGTGGTCAGATTTAAAGATTACAAGAAAACCATCCAACTTGAAGGAGCTGGAGCAGTATTGCAGAGGAATGGGCAAAAATCCTAATGGTAAAATGTGGCAAGCTAATAGTGAAATGTCACCAAAACACGTGAAATGTCAAAGGGGGTAAATAATTTCGCAAGGCACTGTAAATTTAGTTTAACCAATAAGCAAAAACATATGCTAGGAGGTGTGTAATGAGCGATGGACTGGCTCAACTTTTCCATTTTCAGAACCTCCGGTACGAATTGTGTCGCCGAGTCAGTCCCAAATGGAACTGTGCCAGCAGACATCTGAGAGGATGGTTCTGAGCTGCGAGATCTCACGGCCCAATGCAACTGTGCGCTGGTATCGAGATGGACTTGAAGTAGAGGAGAATGACAACCTCCTCCTAGAGGTGGATGGCGTCTACAGGAGACTTATCATCCCTGAAACGACCGTCAAAGACTCAGCAGAATACGTGTGTGACACGGCTGATGACTCCATGACGTTCTTTGTGAACATAGCAGGTAAAAATACTGCGGAGTGACAGAGTGTGTTGGCTCAGAGGTGATTTACCGAGAGATGCTCCTGTTCTGCAGAGCCTCCAGTTCGCTTTGTACGGCCAAGGAAGAGTGCAAGCAGACTAGAGAAGGTGGTTGGTGAGTCTCTGGTTCTAGACTGTGAGGTTTCCAGAGCCAACGCTGAGGTCACCTGGAAGAAGAACAAGGAGGAGGTAGAAAACTCTAGAAATGTCACCATCCTGGAGGATGGAGTCGTGCGCCAACTGACCATTCACTCTGTGATGGTGGAGGATGCTGGCCAGTACGTGTGTGATGCCAAGGACGATGTGATGGACTTCCATGTGATGGTGCAGGGTAAGCATCTAAAATCCGTTTTAAGGTGCCGACGAGCTTCGGCGAGTGTTCTGGGCTCCTGCTTAGGAAGACACTCGTTTTCCATCTGTAACACCTCCTATCCTTTTGTCCTATTGTCTCAGAGCTGCCTGTGAAGATTCTTGGAAAAACTGAAGCAAAAACAGAAAAGCAGTTCTTTGTGTCAGATGACATCATCCTTGTGTGCGAACTTTCACGATCCAACGCCTCAGTAAGCTGGTTCAAAGACAGTCAGCTTATCGCCAACAGTGAGCGATACTGCAGCGAGGAGCAGGGCGTCTTCCGATCGCTGGTGGTCCTAAACGCTGGGCTGGAGGATTCTGGAGAGTACACCTGTGATGCAGCTGATGATAAAATAGTCTTCTACATCACTGTCAGAGGTAACGTATTAGACAGACTTACTGCTTGTTTGTCCACTTTTAATGAGGAAACCAGTAACTAGAACCGTGATCTACATCAGAGCCACCAGTGCAGATCGTTGGAAACTCCGGCCACCCAGAGCATCACATCCTGGTGGCAGGAGACGACCTCATCCTGGAGTGTGAAGTGTCTCGACCAAATGCCGCCGTCCAGTGGTTACGCAATGGCCAAGTACTGGAAGCAGACACTCGTATTCGAATCCACAGCTGTGACGTCACAAGGAAGCTTGTGCTTTCTGGCCTTCAGCCGTCAGACTCTGGGAAATACATATGTGATGCCATTGATGACAAGCTGGTAACGATCGTTGAGGTGCAAGGTAAGATTAGAATAAGTTCCAAACTTCTGCAGTCTAACATTTTATATATGGCTCATAGAATTCACAAGAACTTTCCTTGCACATATTTTTCAGATCTACCAGCAAAGTTTGTGAATAAAACGGCTTCAAACAGCATCTCGGCCTGTGAAAACGAGAGTGTGACGCTCTGTGCGGTGGTGAGCCATGACAGAGCGCCTGTGCGGTGGCTGAAGGATGGCCGGCTGCTCGACCAGGACAACATTCATATCTCCAGCGAGGATAAGACCCACAAGCTCACCATTAATCCCCTGCAGCTGTCAGATTCTGGGGAGTATGTGTGTGATGTAAAGACAGATGAAATGTATTTCAGTCTTTTAGTTAAAGGTAAGAATTTGGCCCCTGCCTTTTCAGGTGTACTGGATTAGAGCATGTCCATGCCTAGAATGAAATTTGTTCTTGAACTGGTCAGAAATGAAGGCGACATTCGTCAGACGTTTGGAGAACACCGTGGCCCTGGAGGGCAGGAGCCTGACGCTTCGCTGTGAACTCAGCAAACCCAAAGGAGATGTCCAGTGGCTTAAAGACGGCAACGAGGTTCGTCCAAGTCGTCGGCATACAATACGAGCACAGGGGCGTGAGCGGAGCTTCACCATCCACCAGACAGCGAAAGAAGACGCCGGAGAATATGCCTGCGAGTCCACTCATGACAGGACGTCAGCGAGCGTTGTCGTAGAACGTAAGCAGGCCTCAGGGCAGTGATGTAGAGCAGCCGCCCCACCATACAGTATCTAACTGGGGTCAATGCTTCGCCCCTCAGCTCCTCGTGTGGTCGAGTTCATAGCAGAGCTTCGCAGCATAACGGTCCGTGAAGGAGAAGACGCCGTGTTCAAGTGTGTGGTGTCGCCAGAGGACACTCGCCTGGTGTGGCGCCTGAACGGACAGCAAGCGGCAAGGAACGAGCGCGCCGTCATCTCCAGCAACGGGCTGTGTCACATGCTGTGCATCCACCGCTGCCTGGTCTCAGACAGCGGTAGAGTGACGGCTGACGCCGAAGGGGTGGTGTCCAAGGCAGAGCTCCAGGTTCAAGGTGAGTGGACACACACATAGGGTTGCCGCTAGCAGTTGTGGGGCCTATAAAAAGCGTTGAGCCTTGCAATTTAAAAATAGTACTGATGACTACTACTGATTTGAATAGTGAGAAACATACGCTATTGGATTCGAGTGTGACGCCTTTCAGGTGCGGAGAAAAAGTGTTAAAACATTGTATCTGTAAACCTGTCAAGGTGAGAGCTCTGCACTTGGATCTTGAGAAGTAGTTGGAGTGAATAGCACATCTTGGATGTTTTTGTTTGTGAGCTAGCTTCAACGGAAAAACGCTAGCAGCTCATGTTCTACAACTTGTACCTTGAATAATTATGCCTTTGTAAGTATAAATGAAGTTTACAAATGTACAACCTTTGCAACTTTGTCATTTGTTAATTGATCCTATTCGTTTCTTGTATTATAATATAATAGTTTATAATTAGTATAAAATATAAAAACAGTTTATAATACAGTTTCTTGTATTATAATATAATACAAAAGCTGCATATAATACAATAATAAAGAAAGCTCCGTGAATAGACATTACTGAGGAGGGGTGTAATTTGACCAGTGAGGCATAAATAAGCCGGAATTCAATCAAAAATTTAACTATTTCCTAGATAAATTTGTGATATTTAATATATTACTACTAATAATGTTATTATTAATAAAGCTGGTATCTGTGGAAGCCTTAAAGCTCGTGGGCCCTCGTCCGGACTCCACCCCCCCTAGCGACGCCCGTGGACACACGTTATAGAGACGTTACCTAGCAAAACATGTAAGGACGTAACAAACGTTAACTCCCCTTCATGTGTAGAGCAACAGGTGCTGTTCACCAAGGGCCTGACGGCCGTGACAGCCGAGGAACACGGCGATGCGCTGCTGGAGGTGGAGGTGAGCGTGGACTCGGGGGAGGTGCAGTGGATGAGGCAGGGGGTGCTCATCCACCCCGACGCCAGACACAGCCTGAAGCACTCGGGTCGCACCCACAGCCTGGCCATCCACCAGCTGGCCGTGTCCGACCGCGGCGCCTACAGCTGCGAAACCCTCCACGACCGCACGCAGGCGCAGCTCAGCGTGGAACGTGAGTGCGCACGTGCTCGCCGTGCCGCCGTTGTGTGTTTACCGAGTAAGAGTAATGTGAGTCGGGGGGCGACAGGTGACAGCGTCACGTGACAGCCAGCGTCTGGTCCGGACACGGGTCGCTGACGTTCCGTCCCGACCCGACGATGTGAGCTGCTTGACGCGCGAAGAACCCGCCTTTTGCAGGAAATCGGGCTTTAAGTGAAGCAAAAATGTCGCTTGGAGAAAATGGCGACTGTTAATGAAGACGCCGGTTCTTTCAACGCGAGGGAAAGTTGGGACATCAGGCAGCTCTTGGCAGCTCCTATGAATTTGGATCTCCTCTAAATTTACACCCTGGGCTTCAGGCCTCAGATTGTTGTCATCAGGTCTCCAAAATAAACTCTTTATTTGTCTGTGTTAGAAGAAGTGGAAAATGTTGGCACGTTCAGAGCTGGCTTTGTGTAAAGCTCACTGCTGTGAAACACACAGAAGACTGAAAACTGACACCAGGTCTTAGTACTAACACCGGTACACGAGCAGTACACAGAGTAATGCAGTACAATAAGTATAAGCAGTACACAGAGTAACGTAGTATTCCATTAAACTACTCCAGTATGAGTCTAAGCATGCCTCATCCCTCTTCCAATTCTTCCATCTCTATGTTTTTGATGTTGGATTTTTTAGTATTTTCTCAAATGCAGAATTTCCTTTATAGCTCGTAAAGTCTCGCTCAAGAGGGGCCTAAAGGACATCAGGACTACGGAGAGGGAGACGGCCTCCTTCGAGGTAGAGCTCTCTCACTCCAATGTCCCAGGCACTTGGATAAGAAACGGGATCCGGATCAAACCCACCAGCCACTTCCGCGTGAGCGCTCAAGGTCCAGTGCACAGCCTCAGCATGTCCAACCTGTCAGTGGAGGACACCGGCACCTTTACCTTCTGCGCTGACAATGTGAGGACGTCGGCCCGGCTCGTCGTCAAAGGTACTCATTGACTCCTGAAGCTATCTTACGTTATATTAATATTGCTCCATATATCCAGATATGCCCTCGGCCTCCATCACAGCTCAGCAACCACTCACTCTGCTGGGCCGTCTGACTGGACCTGGACCAGAATACTGACGGCTCTGCTCCTGTGGCCTTTACCCGGCTCGCATTACAAACAGAATATCCCAGCGTGACCCATTGAGAAGCATCCCCTTGAGCCTTAGGATGACAGTTGCATTAAAAAGCCATTACAGTAAATTAGTCCACATAATTTAACCCTGTAAGTGGACTATTTATAGGTTGTTCAGAAACAATAACAACAAAAATTTCAAATATCAATTTTGGTAAATTTGGTGCCCTTGGGGTTCAATTGGGTGACTATATGACTATAGACATGTTTAAAATCAAATTAAACAGTAGTGTCAGGGCTACAACACTATATGAGACGAAGATATGATGCAATAAACTGTTAGCATGTAGTTAGCATTATAGCCAGCCCTGGGCTAGTTTGCGACCCATTTATGGGTCTGGCACTGTGATACTTTATGCAACACACATAAACAAGGGCTCAAATAAAAGCTCTAATCTAAAGGAATCTGTCACATGTGGTGAGTTATGAGCCAAAGAATGACATATGCTAAGCTAATTGCTAGCTAAATAAACAATGTACACATTCAAATATAATCACACTAAGTCCATATTACTGGTGAACGGATCCCATTGTCTGTTATTTCTACCTTCTGGGAGGTTACTCACTCACTCTGTTACTCTCTAGCCCTCCCACAGACCTTGTCTGAAGTGATTTATGGAGGGGGCATTTTTTATGGCACCAGGGCCATAAAAAAAAAAAATCAGCCATTCTTACTGGCTAACAGTCCTATCCTATCACTCTTGTGTTGGTGTTTTAGGCCAATTCTATAGCTTATAACAAGTAAAAAGACACTTCACAGGCCACAGTCTGTTGTTGCTTGGTGGAGATAAGGCTGCGCAGACATCTGCCCCCCCTAGTGGCCTGTACAGCGACAGATTTGGAAAGTGGACACAAATGAACACCTTCACGTATATTTAGATTGGTATAGGTAAGTAGTATTTGGACATATTGATCACTTTTATTGCTGTTTTAGGTGGGTAGTAGTGGAAAAACATATAGAATATCCACACTAGGAAACTCCTAAGCTCATTTGACTGTTGGCATTAAAATTATTGGTCCTGCTTCACTGCATTGAAACCAACTTTTTGCTGAGTTGATGTTCACCGATTGGGCTATGATTTCATGGGGGTTAGAAGTTTCATTAGCCTCTGCTTTACTGAGATATTCATCCTAAAAGTGCATTTCTCTTCAGATATAACTGAAGCATTTTACCTCTATTATTCATAAATATTGCATCAGTAACAGTAACACTAATTTTACACCTCATATCACATCTCACAAGTGTCCCCTACATTATGACACCACTTTCACGTTAAATAGACCTTGTTGTTGTAGAGATCAATGAATTTGAATGTAGCTACTGTATGCCGATTTTCAGAAAACCCACAGAAAACAACCTTGGGGCTGAAGAAGTTACAGGTGTTGGTGATTAGCTTGTAACAGCATAACCAGGTTTTGGCTGCTGTGTTTGTCCACTAGAGCCACCAGTGACCATTTTCAGAGGTCTGGAGGACCAGAGGTTCCCTGAAGGAGCCTTTATTTCTATCGAGTGTGAGCTGTCAAGACACAACGTCGATGTGCGTTGGATGAAGGTAAGTGTTGTTTAGGATACGACTTTATTAATCCCACAATGGGGAAATGAATTTTTTGTTTGTTTTAGCTGTTATGGTGATTTTTATTTCATTCAGTGAATACACATATACCCTGAAAATACAAATGCTGAAAATACACGTTCATTGAATACATAGAATCAAGTAGAACTTAGGATGAAGTGCAGCTGAACTCACAGAGGTCTGTATCTTTTTCCAGAACGGGCTTGAGATGAAGCCGGGGAAAGACGTGCGCATTTATGCAATGGGAAGAAAACGGTTCCTTCAGATCATGAAGTGTCATGTCGGTGACTCTGGCACGTACACCTGTGATGCGGGAGATGCCAGCACGTCCTGCACCATGGAGGTCTATGGTACAGTATGATGCTACACCTCTCTGCTGTGTTACACGATGGAAGTGAACGCTACATTATAATCAATGCTTATTATTGTGTAATTACCACTTAGACACAAAGGTCACTATAGTATTACTACATGACCTCTCCAGTGCTGGTCCTGTAGGTGTACTATAGTTGTATATTCATGTTATTACAAACCCCCCACCCACCCATCCATTGTGTTTGTGAGGGGACATAAAGGGAACCATAGCTCAGACTGCATCTTCCATCAAACCACAACTCTGTGAATCTCAGTTGGGTTTTTTGCTCATTTGCAGAGCGGGAGCTGCTGATCCTGCAGGGCCTGGACGATTTAGACATCCAGGAAGATCAGAATGCCGTGTTTGTCTGCGAGGTGTCCGTGGAGGATGTGCCTGGAGAATGGTACAGAAACGGGGAAAGAATCCAACCAACCAGCACCATCAAGATCCGCCAGGAGGGTGAGCCACAAACCAGGAGCTCATAGTTGACTGTGCTGTGGCTTCACTGATGATTTGTGTGCTTTGCTCCTTATTTCAGGGACCAAACATTTTCTTCTTATGTGCAATGTGCGAGCAGAGGATTCTGGAGAAATCAAGTTTGTTGCCAGACATGTTGAATCTGTTGCTTGCCTAGATGTGGAAGGTATGTTACAAAACAGGGTCTGCAGTTACAGTGTGAACAGTTTAATGAATGCAGTGTCTGTGGGCTCTGTCTGTTCCCCTGCAGAGCTTCCCGTCAACATTGTGAAACCTCTGCAGGATAAGACTGCTCTGGAGAGGACGCGTGTGGTCCTAGAGTGCACCGTGTCCAACCCCCGGTCCAGCATCCGCTGGTACCAGGGCAGCAGCGTCATCCTGCCTTCAGAGCACTTTGAGATCTGCAGCGAAGGTTGTTACCGCAAGCTGATCATTCAGCAGGTGGCGCTGGACGACGAAGGCACGTACAGCGTGCAGGTTGGAGACTTTACCTGCTCTGCCCACCTCACGGTGGAGGGTGAGTAGTGGGATGTCGTAGAGTGTGACACCAAAACCTCCTGACAGTGAATAGGATATTTTAGTGATCACGGTCTTTCTGGGATCTTAGTCAGCCCACACCCACAGTAACTGTGAGGTAAATTAAACCCAATGCATACAGAAGCTCTTGGCGCCATCTAGTGGTGAAGGAAAACTAGCACATGGCATCTTCTGATGATGCAGATGAGACGTTCACCTTCCTTTTATCAGACGTGTTTATTATGAGCCTCCCTGACGCTGGTCCCTAAACTAAACCTGATGGAGCCAGTCACCAGTTAACAGGTGGACACCTGTGAGCTGACCTCAGCCTGAATACAGCTGTTCTGTGAAGATTTTATGGAGAACAAACAGCTTCCTGACAGCTCAGTGTAAAGCAAAATCACGTCACATCAGCCCAGTCAGAGAACAACTAAACCCAGTTCATAGTCTGTGGCCACAGTTTGAAGGTGCTGCTCACAGACGTTCTGCTTCCAATCTGAAGTAGAATGAACAAAACCTTTGCTTTCTAGAACAGGGGTCACCAACGTGATGCCCACGGGACCACTTGCCCATCAGTGGGCTACAGCAGTTTTTTTGTTGCTGCTCTTTTTTAAATCACACTTGCTTTGGTGTAAATTTGAAAATAAAACTTGTTTCGTATTATCTTGTGAAAGATTACGACGTGTAGATGATCTGCCGAAGTGGAGAGATCGTAGAATCATCCATAGAGCACAGTCTACACGTGTTGCAGTTCTATACTGACGCTCAGACTAATCTAAACTAATCTATGTCACTTTAACACGACATTCGGACATTTTATGAATTATTGTTCATACAGGGCATACTATTGAAGACTAACGTCAGATCTTCTAGTAGTTTGAGCAGAAACTGTATTTTTCTTGGATCAAAGCCTTTATTTCTCTCTCTGGTCTCTGACTTGACAACATCACAGTTATAAACGTTATCAAGCGTTTCCTGATATTATGACATTGTGAAATGAATAATTCCAATTGGAGTAAAACTGAAAAGTCAACCAGGCTGTATTGGACATGCAGCCAATACTTAGACATTAAATAAATCATGTTTATTACTATATTAGACCTCAAGTGCATTTTCAATGAGCAATTACTTCTTACCTGACATAAAACATGACTGTCTTAAAAACTGTCAAAATGAGGAGCTTAGCACTTTATTAGAATCAGATGGCCTCTGATTTCTGATCTTTTCTTTTTTCTTTAAGGGCTTGCTTCTGTTTCATGTTTCCTACCTTGATAAATCATTGTTGATAATTATTGTGAGAAATCATTAACTTGATAAGTGGCATTATGTAGATGAACATGTAATGTAATTAAAGTTAAATTGAGCATATTTTGTGATTGCAGGAAGTGTGTATCAACCTGGTTACCCTTAGTTACATTAATTGCTACCTAAGAAGTAACTCTCAGGTTTTAATAGGTTGGTGACCCCTGGTCTAGATTGTTGATGACAAACCACACTGGTCAGATATTTATTAGTAAAGAATATCTAAGAACCATTGATCACTTTTCTTCCAGTTAACAACTAGTTAACTGTACCCATCACATAAAACACTAAAGGCTGTGGCCAGGCACTGTGTAATGCTGGTCTAAGCCCAGTTCTCTCTGCTTCTCGCACCACATCAGCCCAGCCTGTGCTGATGGTCCGTCAGCTCGGTGACGTGCAGGTTCCCGCTCCGGAGGAAGCCAGCTTCGAGTGTGAGGTGTCGGTCCCATCGCTCAAAGCTGCCGTGTGGAGCCTGAACGGGCAGCGGCTTGATCCCAGCTCCCGGGTTCGAGTGAACATGGTGGGCACAGTGCACAGGCTGACGCTCCTGCACACCTCCCTGGACATGAGTGGAGTGGTGGAGTTCACGGCGGGCGAAGCCAGGAGCAGAGCTCAGCTTCTGGTGCTGGGTGAGTCAACGAGGTGCAAAGCAACAAGCAGGCAAACAAAATATTAAAGTGTTTTAGAAGAAGTTGGTTAAATGAATGAAGAATTTGTTTCCACTGGGGGGCACTAATAAAACCCTGTGGTGTTGTTCCTCAACCTGGTCACTAGATGGCGACAGCATCCAAACTTAAAAACTCAGTCTAAGTGCGTCCACAGCATATGCATTAGTTCTGGCTCCTGCTCATGCATCCTGTTGATGCTTGAGCCAAGCAGGAGTTTCTTTTTACCTGCAAGATGGTTCATTCCTGTTCAATTCCTGATCCCGTTTCTAATTTTTCCCATGCTCACACTTCACAGGTGATTCTTGAGTGGCGCCACCAACTGTGACGGACATGGACTGAATATTATAGTGATGTTTTCAAGTTTGTAATATTGATGTTTATGTGCAGTATTTACACAGTTTATAAAGGGATTTTCTGTCTTTGAGGAACTATTTCTGGTCGTGTAAGTGACTCTAGGTCCCTGTGTGGAAACGATGTGCAAATCAATAAAAAGCTGCAAGTAAAAGCTGAAACTTCACAGTGCAACAAAGGTTGTGTAAAGAAAAGCCCGGAAACCACCACCACAGGCTCAGAAACAGACAAGACACACGAGACAGAATAGAATGTTAGAGGGTTTTACTGCCTGGACGCGTCTCTGATGTAGAACAATGTAGCTGAGCAGCCAGTTCTGTGGCTGACTGGGCTCATCACCTTCAGGTTCTGTTGTAGCATATAACTTCATTCAACCCAGGTTTTTATTGATTTGTTCATCTCATGTTTTGTACTTTGTAAACAATGAGCCGACTTTTTGGAAACAGGGTTGTTTGTATAAACTGTGTGTGAAAATGTGTTTTGCAGTGTGACTGAGACGGTAACCTTGTTGTGAAGATTAAAACTGAACCTGCTCCAATAAAAAATGAGTGAACCCCCTAAAACACTCCCTGCATCCATATCAAATCCAGCCTTTACAATAAATCATTCACCTAAACCAATACATTTTAGTTCACATCCATTTTGATCATTCGTCCATTATATGGACATTTTGTATGTTTTGATGAAGTTGAATTCACACTGAATTGGTCTTGCAGCATGAAACTTGTAAATACATTGGGCCAAAAATGGGACAGTTTAGAAACTAAACAGGTCAGCGACTACTAGACGACCTGGCGACAATCAAGGAAGCTTGATTTACTGAACTGCTTGTTTTACGTTTTGAGTTGGTGAAGTTGGTTGTTTTTAAAATCTGTTTCAAATTCCATTTGCCATGTTGTGTTTGTGGAACAGCAGCCAAACACCTGTTTCAATAAACATGCTTTATTGATGCAAGGTAGAAATATCTCTAGGTGTCTTTTTTTTTTAAATCAGCACAAATTTAAAAACTCGCTTTACTCTTTATTCTTTTACTTGAGGCTTTTGTTCTTTTGTTCATACAGTAAAAAAAGTAAATCAAAGTTATGTCTTCACATATTGTCAACATCATCTTAAAAAAAGTCCCAAACCAATGTAAACACTCACAATCACACTGAAACTTACACAACAAGTAGGGAAACAGTCGCACCCAGTCGAGGCCGAGGCAAAGCAAACCAGGGCCAGGCCCCAGTTCCCCTGAAAGCCCAATACGCACAAGAAGAAAAGCTTTATTCAAGTCGACTGACGGGAGGCGTCGAAGCGTCTGACTCGTCCACGGTGCCTCAGCGAGTTACTGCAATCGTCACGATGAAGCACAGGACCCCCCCAACATGGGCCCTGCTGTGGTGGATGGAGACCAGTGGTACCAGTCCTGCACATCACAGGACAGTGGGACGTACCAAGCAGAGGACTCGGGCTCATCCAGGGCTCAGTTAACTACTGTAACCGTTGACTTGAAGCCTTGATATAACAGCGAATGCTAGATTGTACCAACGTGGTTCATTTGTCACAGTCACACGTTATAACTGCAGGAAGCATTAGCGGCACACTGGCTGCTCTGCCAGGTCGGGTACAGTAAGGCGTAGTGGTGATCCAGGACTGTCACAACGTGAGGTCACGTGACGAGCGTCTCTGCAGCGTGGTCCTTGAAGTGGGAAGCGGTGTTGGGCCTGTGGCCCGCTGGCCCCGTGGCCCCATAGTCAGATGTGCTGGTCATAGGTTTCATTGCTGGATCCTGCTTCCGTTAACTCGTCGTCCGCTGCTGCCTGAGAATAGCATAGACGTCCTCTGCTTTGCTTAGGCCTTCAAAGAAGGGGATGAGATCAAGGAGCTCAGTGTCGGACATGTCATCGAACCAGGAAGCTACAGGAACCTGGAGATTCAAACAAAGAAGAAATGCTTAGCGCTGATTAACGACAAAGCTGTGCATGTTTGCATCTAATTCAGCAAAAGGGAAACATCATTTAGAAACAAAGCTAATTATTTGTATGTAAGTGAAGAAAGAAAACCCTTTCAATGCTGATGGGGGTTCATACACATGTCTCCAGTGGAGGTCCTATGGTTCACCACACAGTGAAGGCGGCTGGAAGCGTAGTGACACCAGTGGACATCAGACTTACTGCGTTGTCAGGGTGGAAGACGTAGGACGCCGGCGAGTTGTCGAGGATGATGACCTTGTTGAGGTCTCGTCCTAAACGGCTCAGGTCTTTTACGTAGTTCCCTTGGTGGAAGACGCAGGACTCCCGGAAGAGACGGCTGCGAAAGACGCCCCACTTGTCCAGCAGGTCGGACACAGGATCCGCGTACTACAGCAGCACACAGCATTTACAGTTTTAATTGATGGCTTTGATGCAGCCGTCAACTGAAACGCCACATTTTCCAAACACTTACTCCAACAGCTTCTCCATGGTCAAAATGACACACTTTTCAGGTTCAACAAGAATGTGAGCACTTTCAATCAGTCAGTACACAGTGGACAACAAAATACAAAACACTTATCTCAGTGTGAATCAGTGCATCAGTGATTGTCATTGTAGCCTGTCTGAGAACTAAAATACTGTAAATCTATTGGAGGATGAGACACAGCCACTGTTGATACTCTGCCTTAGTCTCTGCCTTCGACCTCCTCCATCCATGCTGGTAAAGAACAACACAGACCTGGCAACTTTCTAAGGTCTTCAGACTGATGCTAGTTGAAGATTTGTGTGAAGGACGTTAAAGTGGTGCTTCATGGTCTTGCTGGTTTCTAATAGTTAGGAATAGATGGTTTCTCTTTGGTCACCAAAGCTAAAACAAAGTTTAGACTGTTTGAATGACATCAGTGAGTTTTGCTAAAGAAAGGAGAAAATGTATCAATCCAGAGAGAAAAGGTTTATGCATTTGCAAGACGTGTCTGATGCTCTGCTGGAATAATGATTATAAAAACAGACTGAATCCCAGTTTCTTCAACCAGGTCAAAGCAATTAAGGCAAAGCACAGACCAGTCGGTGAATGATGTCTGGGCAGGTGCTGCGTCTAAGCCCCTCTGTGTCTGACACGCGTGTGACTGAGCATCAACACAAACCAACCACATAGCTGAGGTGTGGACGCACCTTGGCCAAGCTCGCAGTGAACAACACACACTCAAACAACTCCCCCATCCTCTGCAGGAACTCGTCCACGTGGGGCCTCTTTAACACGTACACCTGTGATGAGACAGAAGGAAGGAGAGTATGCCTCAGTTACACAGTATGTGCCACCAATCAGCAACCAATCAGCAGCGCGAAGAAGCTCCAGCGACAGTTTAACAGTTTAAGGATGACGCGACAGAGGGGAGAGCACACCTCTGCCTCCATGGAGATGCTGGCGGCCTTGTTTCTGAACCAAGTTCTCCTGAATAGGCTTCCCCGCTTTAACAAGCCTATCCTGGATTACTTGAAACAGACCCACGCCCTCACACTTCCAGCGCACAGAGGAGCAGCTCACACGGCAGACGGGATTGATGGCCAGTGGTTTCCGAGAAGCCTCAGAGGGTTTCCTCATTTCGTCAGACCACTGAAATAGACCGCCGCCTCCTGCTTGGAGCCATCAACAGAGAGGACTGCAGCTCTGTCAGGGCTCCAGCTCAGTAAGATGTGCAAGGTTTGAAGCTTTTAGACCATCACACCGTGGCTCTGCTGCACAGGCTGCACGTGACAGAGCGGCTGCAGGTACGTACCTGGTGAACGGTTCCATCAATCTCCACTGGAATGATAAAGTCAGCATTGTTCACTGGCTGTGGACAATAAAGGGGAGAGGGAGTGAGTTCCGCCCATCAAATCACACAGGATCTATTAGGAGCTAATAAATGTGTGACTGTACACAGCAGGTAGTAAACTCTGTGACCCGTCGCACCGAGGCTCCTCAGCTGTCGCTCTGCTCATCACACACAGCCTTCACTGCTCTCCGCTCTAAGCAGACTGTCTGACGACCGTTAAAGTGCATTTACCTAATTCTATTTATAGTATCTGTGTCAGAGCCACGACTTTTATGATGCTTCTCGTGTTCAACACGAGCCTTACAGAGCCAGAGCCTGTTTACACATAGCAGGCGGCTGTATCCAGTGACATGGTGGAGGACAGTCTGTGACCTGAGAGGGACCAAACAGCACATGGCATTCATTACATAATTTGTGGTGACACGGAGCCTTGACTCTGACATTGATTACTTTGTTCACTAAGCGCGACCTTAAAAGGCATCTATTCAAAAAAAGTGGGCCATTTGTAGGAACAACAAGCAGAGAACACACAGATTTCTACATAGACCGGACTAGATTCTGGGATGTAAGCTAGCGTTTAAGTGGCAGCACGATAGGAGGTCGATGCGACTCCTCTCGTACTTCCTTCTTTCCTTTAATTGAAACATATTAATGAGACTAATTGCTGCCAGTGTGGTAATAAATGAGAACCATTTCATATTCACGAATGAACTATGCTACTGGTCATGAGTGTGTGCAGTGCGTCGTGCTGCTAACATCCAGAAACATGTAGAAAAAAGCTGTTTTTGCTGGCTTTGCTTGTAACATGGACAGGAGCCTGTGAACCAATTTGTGCCTGTGTGCAAAGCTCTGGCTGCTAGAAAGCGAGTCAGATGGTCCCCACCAACCAACAGGGGAGGACAGTGTGTGAATGTGTGTTGATGTCTTTTGTGTAAAAAACTAAAGAGTCTTCAAAAAAATTTTAAAGGCCTGTATGAAGGAAAGGGGAAACGCTGACGCTGCAGATTAGAAACCTGTCTAAAGAAACAATGAGGCCACGAGGATCATGATCACAGAGACATACCAACCTTGAATGAACTATGAACTAGAGTTTCATCCAAGTCGAGGACCACACAGATCTTCCCTGCATCACTTGATTTAATCCGTGGAAGAAGCGGTTGAGCTGGAACCTGAAGACAAACATGGACAAGGAGACAGAATGAGTTCATTTGGCCTTTGAGTGCAGCCTGTGAAACACAAGGAAGTGCTCAGGTCATTATCGTGAGGCTTCAGCTGCTGCCCTGTTGACAGAGCGTGTAAACATCAGCATCTATGTCTCATCCTTCAACACGTGGTCACAGGCTGCTGTTTGTTTTGTGATTGGGATTCTAAAAAAGGTGTGGTGACACTGACAGACGGCTGCTGCGACGCACGCCAGCGTTTGTCTGTGCAGAGTGACACGCAAGCCACAGACGGCTGATGGCCTGCAGCTAAGGCCTCAAGACACAAAAATAGAGCTAGACTGTTAGCAGCTGCTTCTGACCCACTCTCCATCCAGTACCTGCAGTTCTGGGGGGACGCAGTACTCGCATTCACAGCACTCAGAGGCCTCGCTGTCGCTCGTCTCCTCCTCTTCCTCGCTTTGCTCACACGTCCAGCTAGCCTCACTGTGTGCGTCTGACGCAACACTGTGAATAACACCCAGAGGAGGTCCGGTCCCACCTGAAACCTCAGGGAGCCCATCGTCTTTGTCGGGGATTCTCTCCGCGACAAAGCAACCGGCCAAGTGCTCTGCTAGTGCAGTCAGTGTCCAACTGGCCGTCGTCTGCGCAGCTGCTGCAGTCGCCAGCTCCTTGAGGGTAAATGGAGCATCTTTTCTGCCACTGCCAGAAACAAATCCTTCAATATTTCCAGAGTTTATCTGATCATGTCCTCCGATGATAAATTCGTTCAGTGACTGTTCACCCGACAACTGAATACTTCTAATTTCACACGCATAATATTCCTCAACATCTGGCTCATTTCTCTGAAGGAACCAATATGGCTCCATTTCTGAGCATTCCCTAAATGTCTTGTCTGGGGGCGAAGGCTCCCCGTTCCAGTCGGAACCAGCGGCCCTCGCGTGATCCACTGTAGACACTCCAGAACTGTGGGCATCACAGACATCATCTTCATAAGCGTCCCCTTCGACAGAGATGTCGTCAGCACATGGGGCACACATGGTGTCCTCCTTCCCATAGTACGGGCAGACCTCAGCTTCCTCCTCACACACTTCACCAAAGTCCCCCTCGGACACAGAACCCGCGTCCTCGTTGTCTTGGCCACAGGACTCACCCTCACACTCCTCAGAGTCATTGTCTGCCAAATTCGAGTCGTAGGCAACGCTCCAGTCCTCTGCGTTGTTCACGGACTCATCGCAACTTTCCCCAGAGGTAAAGTCACCTGCTTCTTCAGAGGCATCTAAGCACACGTCAGCTTCCCCTTCTGGAAAATCCTCAAATGTACATTCAATAACAGCACTACATTTCTGCGGGTCCTCACCATCGGACACAGAAGCTGCATCCTCGTGGTCCTGGCCACAGGACTCACCCTCACACTCCTCAGAGTCATTGTCTTCCGAACCCGACTCATGGGCAGCGCTCCAGTCCTCTGCGTAGTTCTCAGACTCACTGTCACTATCCCCAGAGGTAAAGTCATCTGCGTCTAAGCACCCGTCAGCTTCCCCTCCTGGTAACTCTTCAAAAGTACATTCAATTTCAGCACTAGATTTCTGTGAGTCTTCTTTAACATGCAGGCAAGCATCAATGTCGCCGCCATCAAAGCAAGAAATGTAGCAGCGCTTTTGTAAGAACTGGTGACGACAGTAATCAACTCTGTCGAAGAAATCAAAATAGTCCTCGATCACTATATCACCAGTGGGCGTTTCCTCCTCTTCCCCATTACTGTCGTTCGTCTTGATCTGTTCTGGTCGTTCATCCTCTTCAAACGACTCCCACTGTGTCTGCTCATCCTCCTGAACCACCTTGTCGGATTCCCCAGATGAGTCTGAGCAGTGGTCTGAGGGAAGACTCTCATCAGGAAACGTGGTGAATGACTTGGTTTCCAGAGAAAAACAGTTTGAGAAACATTCTTCTTCAGAGCCCTGAGGCTCCGTCAGCTCGTACTCCTGCTCTGCTTCAGAATCCTGATTTTCTTTATCCTCATAACATTCATTTCCTGTACAATCAAGTTCCCCCTCATCAAAGTACACGTGAGCATTTGTGGTGCAGGAACTGACATCATCTGTTAAATCGTCATCGTCCCTGAGTTCAGGAGGACAGTTCTTCAAATCATCACAATCACCATTGGTTGACTCTGAGTCCGTCTGATCCTGAGTGTGGTCTGCGCTGCAGTCTGGCGTGTCCACCGGGTCAGGAAGGTCCGGCGTGGACACCGTGCTGTCACACGGTTCAGAGTCCTGTGCTGAAATGTCTGGGTCCGAGTCAAAGCATTCGTCCCGCTCATCAGACAGTTCCTCACCGTCGTCTGTGTTCCCCGCTATGAAATCAGACATTTCACACTGATTAAAACCGCCACAATTCATCAGCGCTTCATCTGGCTCCAAGTCAAAAGACTCGCACTGTCGGCCAAGGGGCTCACATGGCTGGAATAACTGGAGGTGTTCAACACAGTGTCCACAATAATTACCTCTGGACGTTAAGCTATCAGTAGCACAAAGCTCAGAGGACTTAAAACACTCACAGAGTCGAGCACATTCACCACATGCTTGGCTTAACTCTGCAGTCTCACAGTTATCGCCTATGTGATCACATTCAAAGCCTCCACCGCTTGCAGGGTACTGCACAAACATCTCAGCGTGTCCATTGCAGTATGTGAAGGCTTCGGTCTCGTCTCGGCTGCAGGGACACAAGTCCACGTCCCTGCTGCCAGCGTGCTCAGTGTATTCCACTAGGACCGACATGCCAAGTCCAGCGCTTCCCTTCAAGGCGCTGCTAAAGTCTGCAGGTTCTGTTAGTTTGGGAACCTGGCACTGCTCCGCTAGCATGGCTTCAGCAGACAGCGCTCCAGCTCCAGAGAGGTTGTGTTGCTCTGAGTTTTCCAAATACATGGTAGACGTCCCTCTGGGCTGCGCTACTTAACAATGCATGGTCCGTGCATTAGGTCAGGTCTTGCTGTCTAGTCCTGCAGAGTCCTAGTCCAAAGGTTTGGCAGGTACCTGGAGGGTCCATTCAGAATGCAGAGGAACACGGGTGGTGAGGGGCAGGCAGAGACTACAGCAACCGGAGCAGCACGTTGACATGACAGCTTGTCACAACCAAAACCGACACCGGCCCCTGACTCCACCCTCCCGTTGCAAGAGACGAGCTATTTATTTTGGGGGCCTGGAAAGACGTGACAAATAACTTCTGAAATATCAAATCTCTATAAAAGGCTGAACTAAGGCATAAATCTGAAACGGACACCTGAGAACATCTTCAACACTCGATCTCCACATCACTGCCAAAAGCCACGTTGTTTTCCAAGAATATACTTCAGATAACGTAGCACATGTTACATAAGGATCTGTGGTCAGTCACAGGTGGAGCCGTGGAGCTTCACCTTCATGGTCTACTCTTCATTAGAGGCTTATTGGGGCCACGTTGGCACCTGACAACTTCAGGCTGTACGCTAAGGTGACTGTGTAATGTGCTTCACCAGAGGCCTCAGCAGCTTAACAGTTTTGGAGCGATCTTGCAGTCAGACATGAATTTGGGCCGTTTCCACACTCGTTGTGGCTCCTACTCATCTTGTGATTGAGCCCTGCTCACCACTGCCTTAGACAGAAATACAGTAGGACAGCATGAATAGCTGAGGCTAGAAAACATGTGCTTCAGGCATCACGTGGCTGTCACATGCCAAGAGAGGCGTCAAACTCACTCTGGTTCCATTTTCTTCCACCAACAGGGCGGCGCTGCTCTTCACAGCAGGGGGCCCAGTCTCTCTGCGGCACAAGCAGCAGAAGATACGGTGGAAGAGGCCTCTGCTGCGAGGCTTTGTCGGGGGGGAAACGTCCTTCGCACCTGGAACACAGGCCGACAAAGCATCGTTACACAACACAGGAATGGATTTACATCACGTCACTCATACAGGAAGCACAGCAGCAAAGCCACTTATGTGTCATAACTGGGGTCAGATCATTTGATCTGTTCGTCACTGCAGCTGTTGTCAGCAGGACCCCTGCTCTGTGGTGGGTGGATTTCTTGTGTCTAATTATTTCAAATGAAGAATTTCCAGGTTTACATGTCAGACCTGAAACTGGGCGGTTGAAGACACCTTAGTATCATTACAGTACGGAAGTTGTTTTTTTGAACCAATAATTATTTCATTTGCTTTGTACAACACCAAAACCCAAATTTGGGCATGAGCAAAACAGATGAATCCCTGCTTTATTATTGATCAGTGATTAGAAGTCACCTGAGACTAAACCATCCATCTATTATAGAAACACACATACATACGTGTTAAATTATGGTCACCAAAAAGAAATCTTTAAACAACAGATGTTGGTAAAAAAAACCTAGTGTCAAAGAAGGAAACCTCTCTGACCAGGCTGTCATACTGTACGTCACTCTGCCAATCACGCAATGTTCAGGTCCAGCAGCATCACGGACATGTCAGCCTGGTGAAGTGTACATAGTACATCTGATGCGTATATTAACATGGTTTTATAACATGTGGCCAGCCACTGCCGATAAAGTGGATAAGGTGCACTGAGCCAGTTAAAAGCTTGGAGAGCAGGGATGAAGAGCCCCCATGAGAAACACAGGCAGGCAGAGGAGGCATGTACAGTACATTACCCCTATATGATTCTAACTAACTATTGAAGGGGGAGCTGAATATGAAACAAGCATCAATAAACAATAAAGCAAAATACTCGACTGCAGATGAACTGAACCAAACCAAAGCTTCTCTCTGGCCCAGTTTCAGTCTGACCTACTTTGCTACAGCTTTATTCCCCACAGATCTGACCTGTTGACTGCTTCCTTCAACTAGAGCTAAGGGTGTCTGGCAAGCATCAAGCACAGGCTGCCTGTTGCTTGTTCAGGCATAGTCTCTGGGTCCCAGAGCAAAGGCTTTGTGGACAAACACTTCTGAGGGAAGTGAGCAGGTGGAACTAAAAGCGCTGTGCTGCCTGAGGCAGTGACTCTGACAGCAGGTCTGCTCACCAGGCCAAAAACAATGACAAGACTGAACTCTGAGAACAGAAAAGGTCCTAAAACCTAATGGGCCCATCAGTCCCAAAGCCTCCTACAGTCTACTCTGCATATGCCAGCATGAGCACAGGCAGCACTACGTGAACCAGTGTTCAGCTGGTAGATGTGAGGGACAGCATCCTCCCACAGATGCAAAGCTTCAGTCATTGTGTCACAACTCAGTGTTTATGTCACATATCTGCACTATTCCAATAACAAACTATGTACTGTATGAAAACTATTCCATAATTACCCCCTGGATGGATGTAACAACGCTACTGGTCTTTTTCTGCTTCAAGACTTATGTTGGTCTTTATGTGCAACAGTAACTAGCTCTGACTGACATGTCACTCTGACCTTTAACATCATGAAGGCTTTTGAGAGGCTGATCCTGGACTCCATGCGTTCTGTGGTCAAACCCTCAGTCGACCCCCTCCAGTTCCGTATCAACTCCATCTAGGAGTGGATGACGCCATCATACATCTGCTCCATTGCACCTACAACCACCTGCAGCCTGGCGCCTCAGTGATGATCATGTTCTTTTCTTTTCTTTCTCCAGTGCTTTTAACACCATCCAGCCTGCTCTGCTGGGAGAGAAACTGAAGGACATGCAGGTGGAGCCCCCCTGATCTCATGGATCATGGACTACCTCACAACCGCCCCCAGTACGTCTGTCGGCAGAACTGTATGTATGACACTGTGGTCTGCAGCACAGGAGCTCCACAGGGGACAGTCCTGTCTCCCTTCCTTTTCACTGCACCTCAGACTTCAGGTACAACTCAGAGTCCTGTCGTCTCCAGAAGTTCTCTATGACTCTGCTATTGTAGGACGTATCCAGGGTGGTGACGTCACACAGTATCAGGGAGTGGTGGACAGCTTTGTGGACTGGTGTGGACAGAACCACCTCCAACTGAACATCAGTAAAACTAAGGAGCTGGTGATAGACTTTAGGAAATCTGGGAGTGCTGTCACCCCTCTCACTATTAAAAAGGAAGAGGTGGAGGTGGTGACTGAGTACAAATACCTGGGAGTGTACTTACAATAAACTGGACTGGAAAAAAAAACTCCTCAACTGTGAACAAGAAGGCTCAGAGCAGGATGTACTTCCTGAGGAGGCTCAGGTCCTTTAACGCCTGGAGCTCCATGCTGAGGATGTTCTATGAGTCTGTGGGTCCAGTGTTTTACGCTGTGGTCTGTGGGGCAGCAGCATGAATGTAGCAGACAGTAACAGACTGGACAAAGTGATCAGGAGGGCTGGTTCTGTTCCAGGGGTGAAGCTGGACACCCTACATGCTGTAGCTGAGAGGAGGATGCTGGTCCAACTCCTCTCCATCCTAGACAACACCTCCACCCCCTACACAGTGTGCTGGCTGGACAGAGGAGCACCTTCAGCCAGAGGCTGATCAGTATTAGGTGCTCCACACAAGCATGTGTAGGATTCTTATTTTTAATCTCTCTACCTTCATGTGTGTACCTCTATAACTGTGATAGTGATCAAAGTGTGCAAAATAATTTCCCTCTAGGATTAATAATGTTTTGAATCTTAAATCTAACCTGACCAAAATGTGACTAACTCTGACTAACATGTGACTAACCTGATTAACATGTAATTAACCCTCAACATGTGACTAATCCTGAATATTCACCCATGAAAGAGATACATTGAATTCAAACAACCAAGTAAATAACCCACAGGAGTCCAGCATCTTACTCAGGCTGTTGTTGTGCCCAGCTTGGGTCTGGGCGTTTAGAAGCTGTGCTGTGGCATTCCTTACACCTGCCTGTCCAAGAGGCTCAACTGTGATAATGAGGTTACAGCAGCGGCCTCTCCCACTCAGCTGAACATGCCTGAGTGCTTGGCTGCTTCTATTCCTATCCACACGCTAAGGATGAGGCCTCCTACGATGGGCAACTGATCCTCTGCTACAACCTGACGACCTGCTGCACTCCACAGTAAATGGTGACCGAGCTGGACTCAGGTCAGGTCACATCCAAGTGTCCACTCTGGAACCTGAGAACATTCACCTTGACCAACGTCAGAACATTGTGTCTGTTACAGTGAAGCATGTTGTTTTAGTCATTTGGTCCCCCACTCATTTTCAGCCACTTTATTCTTATACGCCTTCTGAAATTGAGGCTTCATAATGTCCCAGCATGGCTTAAGCAGCTTCTGGAACCAAAACGGCCAGAAGACCTGCAACCTCTTCCTGATGCCAGCGCTTTGATGCACTGAACGCTGCTGCCTCCTTCTGACTGGACGGGGCACCAGCACCAACAGTGATGTGACGTGGAGCTGGTCTCAGGTTGTTCATTTTAAAATGGGTTTGGTTCTCGATTTAGGCTTATTCAGTAAAACTACACATTTTTATTTAGTATCGGCTGATACACTGACATTAAACATATAAATATTGAATTGGTTTAACTTATCTGGACTAAACAGCTGTAGCCTCCACAGCTTTAGACACGATCATCGGTAAATATTTTACACTTGAAAAACCATCGTTCACAATAGTCATGACCTAATAAGCAGCTGTTTAAATGAGTACTGAACGCTGCAGTAAAAGGACGGATGCCTTTGTGGGTTTCTGCTGTTGGAGGATGCCACAGATGCAGATGTACCTCAGAATAACAGGACAGGGCTCAATGCAAAGCCACCAATCCAGCCTCTAGGCCTCTTGATGGTGTTAAACAAATACAAATCAAAATGCAAACCTGTAAACTTTGTCTGTAATTGTGTTTTTTACCCTAATAATTGCATCTTTACTTTCCTCAATATTGCACAGGTTTGTGGCATTACCTGCACTTTTATCTCAGCTGTGGGACTGTGAATATTATGTTGTGGGAATATGACTTTTAAACCTTCAGGGTTGAAGTTAATAACAGATCAGATTTCAATGTCAGCAGTGTTATAGGACTGTGGTTTGTTGCGCGTCCTGCATTGTAGCGGACGGGCTTAATCGCTTCTCAGTCAATGATAACAGTCAAACATCTGACCTGCTCCTGTTTGTATAGTTCCTGTACTACTAACCCACCAATGATCCCTGAAATGCTGCATCCCAACATCCATGATCGGACAGTGGGCAAGACTCAGGACACACCCTGAAGGTGAGCCAGACAAACACCCACCGTCAGCTCATCCACAGCACTGATCATGCGTTGGCTGCTCTCACCAGCTGTGGTTTTTGTAGGGAGTTTAGACTAAGGGGACGTTCTCATTGTTTCAGTTAAACAGGTTCTGATCGTGGCACATTGTCTACAAGTGGAACTGAGAAACCCTGGATACTGTCAGATGGACTCTGCAGCACAGCAACTATTTTAGCTGATTCTGCTTTTTATTTATACACGACATCAGTCACATCACCTTTACTTCTCGGTTCTTTGACTTGCACCACTTCCACAGGCTGGGTCAAAGGCTGGAGCCCGTCCAGACCGTGGAAGCGCGACGGGCCCGTAAGAAAACAGCCAATCATAATGTGGAGTCTCTGGGGGAGAAAACCCACGCAGCGAACAAGAAACGCCATGAAACCTTCTACCTCCTAACAGCTCTAGCTACTATCAGTGCGCATGCGCGGCCCCGCCCCCTGCGGCTACGCTACCTGTTAAAAAACTTTTAGTCCAACTTTTTCCTCATAAAAACAACTCTCAGATTCCCGCGCGTCAGCGGCAACACGCCTCCACGAACCCAAGTCCGCGTCACTGTGCGGTTCGACACGCCGCTTTAACCGGGACGTGCTCACCGCTGACCGGCTTCCCGCTGTTGAGGCGCCGGGTGGGTTGCGCTGAACGTCCCGGCGGCTCGCGCGCTGCAGGCTGCGGCCCCGCGGCGGGTCCTCGCGCTGTCATGCGCAGCGCAACAGTGCCAGAAAACTCACCTTCTTCACGACGAGTCGCATCTTCCTCCTCCTCTCTGCTCACTTGAGTGATTATCGACGACGAGTGGTCCATGAGCTCCGTCACTCAGCCGCAGGGCGTGTTGTCGCTCCTTGTGATCACTTTGAGCAGTTGTGGCTAAAAATGTATTTATGTTTTGCCACTCCCTGTCTGCAAACGGGCATGCTGCCGTAAAAAGAAAGAACCCGCTCTAAAGGTCAACACGCCAGGTTAGTCCAGGTTCATCCGAAAAGCCCAAGTTTCAGGCGCCCAAACAGTTTTCAAATGTTGTTTCTACAGGTTGTTGCGTTGTAGAAGTTGGGGAGTTTGAGCGTGGTAAAATGGAAGTGGACGGTTTCAAGGAGGCCCCCGCCTTAAAGCCACACGGCGCCTCTGCGCCTTCGTCGTGCGCTCCTCGCGACTCTGGGACCGGAGCCGCGTACACGTTTCACAAGCTCCTACTATTTAACGTACAACGTCGTTGCCAGGCTTTACTCGCCTTGTCAATTCAAACTTGTACTCCCAGAACTCTCATGGCGGCGTACGTAGTGTCATTTAGAACTTTTCCCAGTCTAACTGGAGTTTTGAATGGGGGAGCCTTGAAACCGGCTCAAAAAAAGAGGAAGTTGGCGACAACGTTTAAAGCGGCAACGCCGAAGTTCAAAGGCATCTTCATCCTAATATGTATGTTTGTGCGATGGGGTCAAATGTAGTGCATTTGCTTTGATCTTAGAAATGCATTATGTAAATCTATTTATTGGATCCTAACCACATCGTTGTCTCTCACTATTTTGTGAAAGGTGTTCACCACGTCTGACTCCTCAAGCCAAATGGGCCTCACGTGGTTTTCACTGCGTGAAATTAAGAGCTGAGCAACAAGTAAACCTTTGATTCCTCTTATAGGCGGTAGATGGCGCTGTCACCGCACCTCTATTTACTTTCTGTAGGATCCGCAAGCCTGATTTTGTTCTAGGAGGAACAACTTGTTTTTAGTCATTAGTATACATGAAACCAAAAGCATTCAAATATTAAACTTACCCCCCCATGTTTAGCTTTATTAACAACACAAATCTTTTTTGGCACCCCAGCAGAACCTAATAACGCAGAACATTTATTGTTTTCCATGACTTCTGCCATAATTTTATGTCAGATGCTTTTATGTCAGATATATATATTGGTTCAGTAGTTGTGAAGTTGAATCAGAGGATGTCCACACTCAAAAGACTGATCTGTGCCAGACAGTTTTCCACAAACACTTCATATTTGCCAGCATCAGATAACTTTGCATTTTTGATGGTCAGGATTGTGCTGGTGTCTCCAACCTCAAAGAATACCATGAAAAATAGTAGCAGCACCTTTATTTTCAGCCATTGCTATTAATAATCAAATGTTAACCGTATGGATATAGGACAAATCAAAGTCACTGAGCTTTAGTCATTTTACTGCAGAACCTGAGTAAGCAATGTGAACACGCATATACAGGTAAACGCAGCATTCGTGGTGACTAAAGCTCCAGTTTAGCCAACCTGTCGTCTTCTTCAAGGTCATCTCTATTTTTGAGCCAGGCCACATCTGGAGGAGGTTCTCCACTTATTTCAGCTTTGAGCACATCTGTTCTAACTCTCTTGGCTTTAATGTTGTCTGGACCTTTGGAAACCTTGGAACCCAGTGCAAATGCATCATTAAAACCTCGATTACACCAAACTCTGCAAAGTGCACCAATGAATGTTTGTACACATGGTACAATGGTAATTATGTAATTGCCCAGATCAGCCAGAACCCCATCTCAAACCATGAGTGCCACAAAGTCACACATAGCGGTACTTTGGACCATCCTTCAGTTCTTTGCCATCTTTGAACCAGACAATAAAAAGATCTGAGAAGGTGCTGACTTTTTTCCCGCAACTCTTTTTGTGACCTTTGCAAAACACACAGGTGAAAAATGTTACCACACAAGCATTTCATGTGACAGTGAGTTGGGTAAAACTCAACATCTAGGTCTTGGAGCTGGTTATCTTGTGTCTGAGACTATCAGCATGCAGGGACCAGTTTGTGTAAAGCTTTCCACCAGGAAGCACAGGTCCAGACGTTCACAGTGGTTTTAACATGAAATGAAATGATACGAGGCCTGGATTAGAACCGCTGCCTCCCGAACCAGAGGGTTGCTCTGGACATCTGCAGCACGCACATCTGGTTACTACTCAGACGCCCACTGTTTAGTCTCATTCATATCCTAACACGCACTTCTTACCTCGAAGATCCTCCCGAGGAGACCGTCTGCTTCTGCTCCACTCCAGAGGCAGCAAACCTAAAACGCTTGGTGCTTTATATCAACAGGTCAGGGGCAGATCATAGGTCTCCCAGGATCAATGCCAACGACTCATCACCCAGTTGATCTTTATCCTTCTTTGGATATGATGACATGGTAAGTCATGCCAAGGTTGATTGAAGATGCACAACAAATTTTACACATATACGTTCGCTTCCTTACATGATGTTTATATCAAATATTCTGGAGAATCCCTGGAGCAGTTAATGGTTTTCTTGGCGATTGTTAGAATAGTAGAGAGACGTAAGCTGAAATGAGAATCATCCCGTTATCATAAAGTGGCCACAGTCCACAAATGGATTTGAAAGTGAGTGACTGAATCGTCCCATTGTGCTTCTTCAGACAATATCACTGCTGCTTTTGTTTGTTTATTGTTTATTGGTTATAGCTGTAACAGCTGTCATGCCTTTTCCATGCCAGAGTCAGAAATTTCACAAAAATAAATAGCAGAAGCTGAAACTATTACAGTCACTCGATAAATAAACACACTGCGAAACGCTCACGCTCACTGAGCAGCTGCATCCAGATAATCAAAATAGAGAACTTCTGTGTGGGTCTAATGTCCATCTGAAGGCACTGCAGCACATTCCACAAAGTACAACGCAGGGGTTTTATATAAAAAGTGGAGCATCGTAACTGCGACTTACGAGCAGAAGGAATATATTGCAGGCGTTTCCTTCTCGTGGTGATGCTCCATCAGGAAATACTTCTACTTATCAGGAAGAGGAGAAGAGGGCAGTATTTACCCAGCATCGTCCTTTAAACACACAGAACTAGTCCAGTCCTTTCAATAATAACACAGACTGAACACTTCAGCTTCACATTGTCCCAAGACTCGGAATCTCAAATCTTCACTAATCTGTCACAGAAACTTTTACGCTTGTCTGTACTAGTCACAGCAACTGTTCACATGCTGCTCTGCAAACTGAGCTCAATCATGTATCATAGATCATCATCAGTTATCGGTGATCAACCAGCCGCCTGGAGCAGAATCACACTTTTACTGTAGACCTCAGTAAAACTTTGCACATTCCCACAAATGTGCAAGTTGAACTTATCCTGGAAATCTAACCAGGAACAAATCTGATTTGACCATGTTGGATTGGCTTAAAACCACAGAGGAAGAAACAAATGGTTCATGTTTTGTAAAGGTTTCATTTAGTGTCTTGTGATGATGAACAAAATGTTTTTCAATTGATTCATCAAGAACGATAAATAGAAACATGAACCCATTTATATAAAACTCTTTAAAACATTTAAAAGCTGTAAGTAGTTGAAAGGTACAGCTACCATCAACCACTAAGACTCAGTAAGGTTCTACTCTGCTGCTAAAGGACAGTCGCCCCAGAGGTTTTAGATTGAGTTGAAACTCTACCTGTGTAAACCCAGACACATGTCCATGTTGTGTCCCGCTGGGCTAATTGGAAGTGTTTAGCCCAACCAGGAGCCAGCCATGTGCTTGTCGTGTCACACACGGAGCCACACTCATCACAGCAGACATGATCTGAACAACGGGCAGTCAACCAATCATTATTATACTGTTTGTATTATTTGGAAATAAACCTATTAAAGCCCTTATGGAGAATCCTCCAATATACAGCAAGTACAATCTGAAAAACACATCCTTTGTAGAGCTGCTACAGTTCAGACAAGTGGTGGAGGTGTACAAACCATAAACATACGTTACATACGTAAGCTATTTAGTAAAGCTGGTCCCTTAATCGGGAACAGAGAGAATGATCTATGATAATTTAGTTGGTCAGGAATCACTGACTAAGGGGCTGTGATGTGTGATGTGAAGGCAATTTCTAGTGCTTGGTAATGGATTAGTGATGAAATCAAAGTGTCGAGTTGAAGAGAAGAGCCTTGATCTACTAACATCCATCATACACAGACATACACCCTGACTACTTAGAAATATAGTCGAGGGACTTTATTACCAATAACACTGGTGTTAACTGAAAACCCCATTTCTGACTAGCACCAGCATTAACAAGCCTGATACTAAAAGTGGAAAAACCCCATGGTCAAAAATCCGCAGTGGCAGTAAACACAGCACATGGGCCCGTCCATAACAAGATATCTACAGCTGTCAAACAGAAACATGGCTCAGTCCAGAGCAGGGCCACAGCATCGTACCGACACACGCTGGAGGCTGCTAGCTCATCTACTGCACAGACATGAGCGACAAAGGTCCGCCAGGCTACTTAGCTTGGACCCGTCCATGCTAACTGAAGCGTGGCCCGCCTCCTGGTGTCATACACCCCCCCCCGGTCGCTACTGCCTCGTTTCTCTTGCTAGTTTATAATATGGTGGAAGAGGGACTTTTGCAGGATATGAGGCCGTAGTCGCCCTGTGAGGATAAGAAACCAAGGACTGCTGCTGCTGCCAAGGCTCGAGGGGCCACCCCACCTTGCAGGACGCCCACTGATCACTGGGTGACTGCTGCGGTGGCTGAGCTGGGCACATGTGGTGTGGGGGGGCTGGTGACTGTTTGTGGCGAGCTCTGATAGGACCGCAGCAGAACTTTGTGCTTGGTGGCCACCTGCTCGCGCTTGCGCTGCTGGTCGGCCAAGAATTCCTTGAGACGGGTAGTTGTAAATGTGAGAGTCTGCCTACGAAGACGCATCAAGTAGGCATCCTGAAGCCAGGCGTTATTGAAGCAGTCCTTGATGGACGGACGGGCCCTGTTGAAAAGGTAATGAGGACTCAAATTATCAAGGATTAGATAGCACAAGCGTTTTTAGTCACAAGCCAATTAAACAGTCAGTCGCTTGTTTTCTTGCTGTAAAGCTGTGTGTCAGTAACAGCCTGTCAGCTTACCACGGGTAGCTACACAGGATCTTCTTAAGGAACAGGGAGGCACTTTGGGAGACATTCTGGTAGAGTTTACCGAGGTCAAACTTTGCTGCCTGGATCCTGGCTTCAGTCTCCTGAGGGTCATTTTCCAGAAATGGTGATCTGCCGCTCAACCTGAGAAAAAGCCACAAAATAGTCAGTCGCTGATTTAAAGAGTCACAAATGCAACAGGGGAAGTGGAAATGACTACTAAACGTTGGAAAGGACTGATTGACTGAGAGTGGACCCAGTTTCTTACACCAACTTGATAAAAATTAATAAATCTAATATAAAAAGCAAAACAAAAACAAAGTAGCAAACGAACTCGCAAAACTAAATCACTGCTCGGCAGGAAGGAATGTTGGAACTGCTCCAACAGGCTCACACTAACTAACAACTTAACTAAATGACAAATAAAAAGCAAACCTACAGAGTACTGTACAAACAGATGTTACATGTTGAACTAACCAACAAAGAACATGTGAGTCCTAATTTACTGGAAATGTGCAGCAGGTGATTGACATAATTAGACCAGACAGAAAACAGGAACAGGGAGTGATGTTACACAAACACAACATCACCTCTTAAGGCTGGACCCTAACAAAAGGAATACTCACATGATGAAAGTGAGCACGCCCACACTCCAGATGTCAGCTGGAGGACCCACCACGTCCCCTTTCAACATTTCTGGAGCTGCAAAGATAATAAAAGAAAACATGCATAGGCTTTGTTAGTCTGCACATAGTCACAGAAAATACACAAATACATCATTTTCATCCTCTGCTTACAAAGTTAGTGCACATCCACTTACAGAATATCCAACCAAGGACAAGAAGCCAAAGATCTAAGTTAAACTATTCAAGACAGTAACTGTAACAGCTCTAACTAAAACATGAAACAGTTTAGAAAACAGAGATGATAACAGTCTGTTCAACATATTTCTAGTCAGTGTGTTGCTTTTTATCTAAATACAATCACTTCCATGTGAAGAAGTTTGTCTTCAACCTGTAATACTAAGAGCTAAGAACTACTGGATGTGGTGCTACTGTGTGAAGTGGACTACAAACCTTTAGCCTAATGTCTGGTGAACATGGGGCTGAAGCTGGTTGAATACTTGATTTATATTATTATTATTATTAGCTCTGTGCCTTATGTAAATGTTTCCAGTTGCTAACATAAGTGATTGTCCAGTAGTCAGTCTCCTTCACTTGTGTCTGTTTATCAGACAGTTACCATCAGCTGTCTACAATGAGTTTTAAGATGGCTCAAAAATGTTGCTATAGTCTTTGTTTTCCTAGAAATGCTAAAGTGAAGCATCCCTGAAGCATCGACTAAAGAAGCCTTGACGTGATCTTACACATGCACTCCAGTGTTCCGATGGGGGGGCTGAACTGCTTGAGGAAGAGTGGGTTGTAAGTCTGAGAACAGCCGAAATCTATGATCTTGATGACATTCATGTAGGTGACAATGACGTTGTCTGGCTTGATGTCCAGGTGGAGGATGCGTCGAGTGTGGAGGTAGTCCAGGCCCTGGAGGATCTGCACAATGTAAGTCACCACGTCATCCTCCGAGTAACGGAACCTGGGAGACAGCACACAGCAGCGTCATGACGGACAGACTCCAGAAACACTTTAGCTCAGAGAGTCACACAGTTGAAGCTTTCACCTGTCTATGAGACTGTAGAGCAGCTCTTTCCCGCTGCAGTATTCAGAGATGAGCACAAGGTAGCGCGGGGTGACGTAGGCTTCATGCAGAGCCATGATCCTGTCATGGTGAAGGGACTTGAGGATGTCGTACTCCTGCAGCACCGCCTGCTTGCTGTCTGCCTCGTATGGGACAATCTTAGCCATGAAGAGGTTTCCTGTGGCGTTCTCCCGGCACTCACGGATCACACCAAAACGGCCTCTGTGAAAAGAAAGCAACAGGAGGAGCTGTACACAGTAAATAGTAGAAGCATGTTCTGTGGCCATGGCAGATAAGAGGTCATGATAAGGTCACGTAAGTCGCAGTTCAGTCTATTTGTCGAGCTGGAATCTAACTGGTACATGCTAGTCCACAAGCCGGGCTCAGCGAAAGACCACATCAAACAGGAACTACACACACTTCAAGTGTGTGTGTTCAGTGATTATTACCTTGATTTCTCATCCATGAAGGTGTACGGCTTCTGTGGGACCCCCTGGCGCAGAGATCCCTCACCAGGTTTGCCCAGTGGGGTCCTGCGTCCTGAGGGTGTGAGTCGACCAGAGGGGGTGATTCGCCCAGATGGTGTGCTCCGGTCTACCACGGGAGTCACACTCTGAACCACTACCACTGGTGGTGACGCCATCGCAGGGCTGACTGACAGCGTGCTGGTCGTTGTCACTGCGCTGCCACTGGTGAGGGTGACCCGAGCAGTCGCGGTTGGCACATACAGAGGCACAGACGAAATAGGCTTTCCGATAACAGGTGCTGGTTGTGGTACAGGAGAGGGGGGCTTACTGATCTTAGGGGGGGTGGTGTTAGATGGGCTCTGTGGTTTGGGTGGGACAATGGGTGGGGGTGTCAGTTTAGCTTGGGGTTTGCCCACATTTATGCTAAGAGTGCTCTTGGCTTTAGTTGTTTGAACAGTGGTGGGGGACTCCACAGGAGCTTGATTGGAGGAAGCAACAGCAGCTTGATTCGTATCAGCTGGTTCAGTTGGCTTGATGGTCTTTGCAGTCGCAGACTGAGCCACAGACGTAGAGGGAGGGACATGTTGAGAAAGCGTCACTGCAGTAGATTTAGGAGGCGCTGGTTTCATGGGAGGCACTTTCATGGATGACATCAACACCACAGGGGGAGCGTTTGCTGGGGCAGTCTTGACTACCACAGCAGAACTCGGTTCAGCAGGTTCTAAGGAAAGACAAGGTGGGTTAAATGAGACCTTATATAGTCAGGATGGAGATGGTGAAACACGGAAACCTAGAAACCTGACTAGATTCGCCTCCAAACATGTTATGTTACGTACCTGCAGCATCCAGGCTCACTACCTCTGAGAGGTTGCTGTATGGGCCCTGTCCAGCTTTGTTGACACAGGCTACTCTGTACCTAAAGGCGCCCCCTGCTGGCAGGTCCACTACATTGTAATAACAGTCCGCAACTCCAGTAGCTACAATCAGCCAGTTTGTCTCACCTGCCAATGAAAGACATTTTTAATAGTAGTAAAAAATAGATGCAATAAATTCTATATAAATTACATACAAATACATGATTCTTTTAAACACAGACCCTCAGCTCTCCTCTCTAATGAGTATGTGCAGGGGGCCATAGTGTCTGACGGCCTCCACAACACCAAAGCTGTGTTGTTGTATTTCTGAGGAATCTCGGGGGTTCCTGGACGGTTTGGCAGGCCTGTCATGGCAACAGCAATAAACAAATGAATACAGAATAATACACTATTTTACATAATAGTTAACAGTTAGCACATCCTAGTTCTTACGAGCAAGGGATATTGTGCAAGAGCTAGACACAGCAGCCAGGGGGTTTGTAGCCACACATTCATAGACTCCTGCGTCCTTTTTGGTTGTCTGCATAATCATGAGCAACTGTCGGCCATCAGGGCAGGCAATCATGTTCATCCTGGCATCAATCTCCAGAGGCTTTTTATCTGGAGAAACAGAAATGAAAAGGTCAAATTACTATTTTTTCCTATTTATCCAGTTCAAAAGTATATACAATGAAAAACTTAAACACCACAATATGTTTCTTAATTACTGTAGATACATTATTGTCATTAGCACATGACCCTGCATCTGTGAGCTTCTCACAGGTGATATTTACCTTTCATCCAGGAGATGTGTGGATGGGGGCTGCCTGCTGGCAGACAGCTGAGTGTGACTGGATCGCCCTCTAGTAGGACATGGTCTCTCAACTTGATGTGGAATACCGGAGGAAAATCTAGTAGTAATAGATATTTAACCAATTATTTAAATCCATAATGTGCATAACAGCAACAAAGCTGAACCAAGTAACTACCACTTGTCTGACATACCGGACGCTAGCCTGGAGTACTGGCGTGAACGTAAGGAACTACTTTCTCTGGAGATGGCTGTTGGTATGTCTGGCTGGGACACGGTCTTGTCTCGCCTCCCTCTGGTCAGACCCCATCGATCCCAGCGAGATCTGCGTTCACCCTCCACCGCTTTACAGGAACAAAAAAGGAAAGTACAGTTAATGATAGGCTCTTTTAAGGAGTTTAAATGACATGACGGTCCTATACCTTTACATGTTTCAGACTTTAGGCTGGACATAGAGTCCAGAGACTCTGTTGAGGCACCATTGCTAGTCTGGGTTGCCAGCTGGTTTTGTGGAACACTGCCAACCTTGGCAGCTCGGCTCTCTGAAGTCGAACGACGTAGTATAGAAAAAATGGGTGTCCTCTTTTGATCCTTCTCTTCTGATGCTCTCCTTTCCTCAGAGTAACTGCGAATTCTGGTAGAGATCCCTGCCACTGTTGATTCAATCTTCCTTCGCATAGCCAAAACTGGAGATTCATTAGGTTTCTTCAGCTCTTTCTCATCTTGTTCCCCTGAAGGTTCGCCACTAACATCCATACGCATATCCACTTCCTTCTTGTCCTGAGATCCTCTTCGTCCAAGAGTCCAAGAAAGCCTTCGTCTTGAAGCAACTGATTCATCCTCTTTGATCGTTTCATCCTTGCGTTCGCTTGAAGGAGTTCTCTTTAGGCGCATTGAAAGCCTTCTCATGAAGCCTTGATCCTTCTGAGCTTCACGTAGGTCCTGGACTGACTTTGACTTTTCTTCAAGTCTCCTTTGTGCTAGTTGTAATGGTGCTCCAACTGGGCTGGGTCTGTAGATCTCTTCACCAGATTCGGTGGAGTCTGAGGAAGCTGGTGATTTGTCCTCATTCTTGGAGCGTGACAGAAATTTCAGACTTCTTGACAGAGAAGACTCACGTTTTTTGAAGCGGGCCTCAAATACTTCTTCAGAAGTAATATCCTCAAAGTCTGTTCCTGTTGAAAGCTCTTGTTGAGATGTGGATTGTGTAGTGGTCTTTGGTGGGCTGGGTTCTTTGAGCATCATTTCTGGTGATGCTACTCTGGAGTACACAGCAGGGTGTTCAGTGGTTGATGTGACAGCTGGTTTTGGTGGACCCAGTAAAGCAGGAGAAATGCTGTCAGTGGAATAATTAGGAACCAGTGTTTGAGGGGATATGCTGGAGGATGAGGTGCCTGAAACAACGACTGGTGCAGAGGGGCCTGAATCCGGCTCACTGACAGACTGGACTGTAGGGACCATGATGGTCTGCATGATACTGGCATATGCTGAGGTACTTCCGTCTGGAAGAACAACGCGAGCAGGAAGGGAGGGTGTTACATAAGTTGACACTACATTTGCTTGAGTATGGGAGTATTCCTCTGTTGGCCTAAGCACAACAGTGCTTGTAGTTATAATCATATCAGAAGATTTAGCAGGAACTTGAACTTCCTCTTCAACATTTCCTGTAGTAGATTCTAGGGTTTCACTAACATTCCTTACCTCCTCCTCTTCTTTCATTGCAACTTTCTTTTCTTCTTGCACTTTTTCTCCTTCGTCTTCTTCCATTTTTTCTTCTAAAGCAGAACCTTTAACCGCAGGTGGAGGTGTAGACATTCTTTGGTCCATAAACTCTAATTCAGTAATTGGTTCTTCTGATATGTCCTTTTCTGAGAAACCACTTGTGCTGGATCTTTCATCAAAATTGCTATCTGTAGTCATACCATCTACCTTTTTATGCATTGTGTCATCTGGCCTGATTTCTTCCTCCATTAAATATTCCTTGCATTCTGTTTTAGTTTGACTCTCCTGCGGAATATACTCTGGAGTTGGAGGTTTTGGCGAAGGATCCCTGGGGGTTACTGGACGAGAGTCTAGCTTTGTTTGCTCTGTCAGAGCTGACATGGATATGGCCTCCTTGAGCTTTCTTTCTTCTACTTGTGCCAAGGGAATCTCCAGAGGAGCTCCTGAGCGGCGGTGCAAAACTATGGGTTCTGAATCCCCTTGACTGAAAGAAGCACTTTTGCGCAGAATTTTGGGTTTGGGAACTTCGTCCCTTGGGGAATCGCTGGATGCAGCTCTGATCAGCGGAGGTGGACACAAACGAGCTGTACGTGAGTAGCGATCTGAGGATGTTGCACGTTTTTCATCCCCCATTCCTAATGTTTCCAACAGCGGTCCTCTCAGTCCGCTCATTTTGTTATCGACAGAGCCACCACGTAGCAGACGCTGCCTCATTAGCTCCAGTTTAAGGGCATAGTCTTCCTGGCTCATCTTAGCGGTTCCTGGGCTAGTGCTCCTCCTTGGTAGTTCCATTGAAACAGCCTTCTTTAAAACTCTTCTGCCATCCTCTTGGTTTTCTTCAGCATTTTCTTCCTGAGGTTTAATTCGGAGCAACAATGCACTGTCAGCCGAACCTCCGCGTCTCAGCTCTCTTCTTCTTCCTCCCTCTGGTTTGTCTGACTCCATGCTTGAACCTCTTCGCAGAGGTTTTCTAGATAGCTCTGACTTTTGTGGCAATTCAATGGGCGCTTCTTGATCTGAGGATCCCCTGTTGTTGTCTTGTAATGATCTGTTCTTCTGGCCTTTACCTGGAATTTCAATCCCTTCCTTATTTACATCTTTAGGGTCACATTCCATTGCCTCCTGTGCTTGGAAAGGTGATCTCGACCATGTTCTTGTTCCATTCTGCTTCCCTGTTTCCTCATTGTTTTGAATGTCATTTAGGGACATCCTTGATCCAGAGAATTCCATGTTAAGTGGCATTGGGATAAAAGGTAGTTCATCAATGTCCTCGTCAGAATCCGAAGATGATGATGGCAAAGGTGATCCCTCTTTAAGGTTCCTGGGAACAGCGATGGAGATATGTCCGGAGGAATCGTTTAGCAACTCAGGTATGGACCTCATGACCATTTTTGATTTATAACTGATTAGTGAGCACTGTAAAAGAGGAAATAAAAAACAATTAAAACATCTGACTGTTCTTCCAAATGTAAGATTAATGAAAAATACTGTAAAACCTTACCTGCCATTTCCTGCGAGATAAAAATTTCTTTAGCGCATCTGTATTTATGTCCTTCCCTTTGCTGAGTGTCTGTACGAGAAACAAAAATACAGACATGATCAAAATATTTGGTCACATCTTGCATAAAGTGAAAGTAAAATGCTGTGGGTGTTGACTAGTGCCACAAGATGCCATTAGCTTAATCCTACCTTGAACCAGGGGTGGCGCAGACATTCCTGAGTATCCGGTCTTCTGAAGTAAAACATACAACCAAATGTATGGTCATTAATACTATTATACCTTAAAGCAGACATTCTAAAAATCCAGAATGAAAAATGAATGAATGAAGCTCAGTATATCCTTCCAGTGTCATGACAGCAAGTCGCATTGTAAATGTATTTTAGACAACCACTCACAATTTGTCTGGAACCAGCAGTTTTATGATAAACCCTTTGGCCTCTCTGCAGAGTTCAGCAAACATACTCTCCTCAAAAGCAACATTATAGTTCCGGATGTTTAGTAAGGAGCTGCAGTCATTCTCTCCAGCGAATGGAGAAACTCCTGTCAGACTGGTAAAAACAAATACAATGAGTAAGAAACTCATACATTGTTCACACTAAGCAAAATTATTTCGTTTACTCACCACAGATATGCAATGACTCCTACAGGCCTAAACAAGCGAAGAGATGAAGAGGGTTATTTAAAAGCTCTGTACACTAAGAGAAAACACAAGCTAGGTTTTGTTGTAAGTTCAGAAGTTTACCAGATGTCTGTTGCTTTTGACACAGGGGTCTGATTGACAATTTCCGGTGCAACAAATTCTGGAGTGCCATATTTGCAGTATTGAGCCTCATTGGGTGCGAGCTCCACTGCATTACCAAAGTCACAGATGCGTATTTGATCGCTGCAGGGGTCCGCCATGAGGATGTTATCGGGCTATGAAACAAATGAAAAAAAAGGTTTTAACATGTCCTGCAGTCAGATTCAATTCAGCAAAAACATTTAGCAAATGCCAAAACTAGGATAATGAAATGATTGGAGTGTGCCCCCAGCACAAGAGTGGGTACCTTGACATCCAGGTGTATAATGCTCTGATGATGTAGATAACTCAGCCCCTCAAGCATCTGTCTGATGCATGACCGAACCTGATAACCCAAACCACAAACATGGCATTTTTTGATGATCAGATTAGGTTTATGTGTGATAATTGAAACAGGACTCACATCAGACTCCATTATAGTTGTTTTCTTTGTAAATCTGTCCAGCAGCTCTTCGTGGCATCTTTAATGATGAACTAAGGAGCAAATTTTACACTGCAAACTGAACATGTAAAAATCCTCTTATTTTAAAGAATAATACATACAGTGATAAAGTAATAAGTTCTATACTATGATCTGAAACAGATTTTAATAATAAACTGATTTATTATGAGGATACAGTTCAGTAATGATGACGACTGCGTTCTTTTTCTCAAAGGCATCGTGAAAATAAAGCACTCGCTCGTTGTCCAGCTTAGAAAGTAGATTCATCTCTCTCAGAGCAGACGCCTTCTTCTTAGCTCGTGTGGAGATGAACTTTGCAGCAAAATCTTTTTTGCCTAACTTCTGGGTCACACGTTTGATATAAGAGAATGCACCTCTGGAAGGAAAAAAGGCTCATTTCACACAAGCAAAGCACTCAGACATGTGGAACTGCAGCTCAGACACATAGCAAAACACAATGTCACAGAATAAGTGGCTCACCTTCCAATTTCTTTGTGGATGTCATAGTAGTCTGTAAGCCTGCGCATTTTCCTTAGAATAGTCTCCTCGTTGTCTACGGAGTCCTCTTTACCTTTAGCTGCAGTATTTTGAAAAGAGCTGAACAGTCAGTTTCATAAAACTCCAAGAAATCCTTAGTGCCTCAATGGTAAGTGTGGGTCAGTACTACACTACGCAGCTGGACCTCTTACCTTCATGAACAGTGAGCTCAGCTTTACAGGACACAGATCCTGCCAAGTTCCTGGCAGTGCAGGTATACACCCCAGAGTCTTCTGGGCGAGCGTTGAGGACCACCAGGGAACACTCATTATCATCGTACACAAATGTGTAATGGCTGCTCTCAGACAATAGGGTGTCATTCTGAAAGTAATCACTACTTTCAACCACACATCTTCTATAGTAGTTTACATAATAAAACCGAAGATGACTCTGCTTAACAGAGAGGTATGAAAAATGTGTAGTCAATGAAACAAACCTTAAACCAAAGAATGTCAGGAATGGGTTTGCCCTCCACAACCACAGCAAAGCGAGGGGTCTCCCCAGCACATACGTCCAAGTCCTCCATGATAGTTTCAAATGTTGGTGGAGCTGTAAACAGTGTTGAAAAGGTCAGAAGATAAGTAGTAGTAGTATGGTTTTCACTAGCTAGATACTAACTAACTAAACACTGGCGACCACTGCCCACCTGCCATCTCCACAGTGAAGGTACAGCTGTCGCTGCCATGTTTGTTGGAGGCCACAAACACCATCTCTCCGACATCGGTGGTCTTCACTTTTAGCAGTTTCAGAGTGTGCTGGTCGTCGTCTGGCATTCCCATTTCATACAGGCCTGGCTTACTGGCCAGGACCACTCCTCGCCTTTGGAAGAGCGTTCATATCATAAGCAGTTGCTTAATCATTCTATGGTATAGATACAAAAGTGAGCTAGTGCCAAGATGCATTATTCATGGACTTAACTGAACAGAACTCTCTTCTTTCTTTGCTATGTTACATAGGCAGTGAACAGTTATAAAACCATACCTCTTCCAGATGACTGCTGCATTGACATGGTTAAGAGTAACTGTGATGGTGACCGACTGGTTTTCCATTACATAGACAATTTCTGGCTTATCAGTAATGACTGGAGCCTCTTGAAGATATGGACCTTGAAAAAACAAAATTTACATAATTAATTACTTTGCGATGCACGTTAATACAGGCCTACTAACATGTACTGTAGTAAATGTACCTCGGTCCAGGAGCTGTACTGGGTCGGTGGCAGGTGAAGGCTTACTGAAGGCTTTGGAAGTGATAGTTAGGATCCTGAAAGAATAGCGGACACCTTTGGACAGGGTGCTGATAGTGTATGTGGTCTCCTGAAGCCCAGAGGCTATGATGGTCCACTGGATGGAGCCCAGAGCTTGTTGTTGGATGGCATACATCACAGAGGTAGGATCTGCAAAATAGCCTTTTGTGAGTATCAACATTTAACATCGGCTCATATACTCTTTAATTTAGAGTTCAAGTAGTCGTCTACATCGTCATCGTATCATACCTATAGAAGGATCAAGCCTCCGTGGTTTCCTCCAGCTCAAGGTGATGGTTTTACCAGTGATGGATTCTATCACTGGAACACCATCAGGTGGATCAGGGAGTATGTCTAAAGACAGAAAAAGAATTGTAGAGCTGCATAAATCTGTCTGTCCCACAGAGGTAGCAACCCACGTCCTGGAGGGACCTGGAAGGAGAAGGTTACCTGTCACGTAGAGATGAGCATAGCAGGTGGCCTTTCCTACTTTGTTAGAAATTACACTCTTGTAGACGCCACCGTGGGCGTGGCACACAGAGCGGATCACCAAGCTGTGGACGTCTCGAACTGCAGAAAAAAGCTGTCACTGAAACAACCTACAATTGGCCACGGGCATGTGAAGACACACTGCACAAAGAATGCTGATGTGAATCTGAACTTCTTCTCTTTCTTACACTGGGTCATCTTTCTGTCCTCTGTGCTTTCAATCCTTTTGCCGTTGTGGAACCAGACGATAGTGGGGTATGGCAAACCGGCCACCTTGCATTTGAGCACTGCCTCTTTGCCTTCAATAACGTCCAGGTCATACAGAGGTTTGATGAAGTCCGGCATAGTGAAGCGCTCTACCTCATTTTCTGGGACCTCTGGTTCCTCTGGGATGGACGGCATCTTCTCCAGTTTGGCCCTGTGTGGGATGCAGTAATTACAGTAACATTTACAATGAAATGAAATTGCATTGATTAAGGAGCCCTCACATCTGTGAGGAGATGGCTGGTCGCGGCTCTTGTATGTAGAGTTCTGCGGAGCTCTCTGCCTCGCCAAGGATGTTACGGGCCGTGACGACATAGATGCCCTCATCCTCAGTGGTCACATGGGAGATGATGAGAGAGTGACGGCCACCCTCCTGAACAACACGAATGTCCTCACTGTCTGTGAGTGGATGATCTACAAAAGCACAATGGTTTGCATTTATACATCAGTAATAAAACCCACATTTAATAGGTCAACACAAATGTGGGAAATATTAAAAGAAAGAATAAAGAACACAACGAAATATGGTGATAAATCACACATTTAATCTGTGGACAGACACAGCCTTACCAAAGTGGCTCCATGTAACCGTAGGAGAGGGCGTCCCGCTGACTTTACAGTCAAACCGAGCGTTGCGCCCCTCAATCACTTCCACAATGTCCAACTTGCGAGTAAAGAGCGGTTCACGTGAGGGGATGACTTTCAGTTTGCCACATGAGGTCACTTCCTCTAAAAAATACAAATTAAAATTTGGCCTCAGAAAAGATGAAAAGGAAGGTGAAGAAATTCTATCTTGTGTTTTTCATTCTACATCTTTAGTCTTTTTCACCTTTGGCGGTGCTGAGCTTGCACATGTACGTCCCACTGTCGTCCTCATGTACCGAGTTAAGCAGCAGACGACACTTGCTTCCATTAAAATGCATCTTACAGTTGAGCAGCGCCGGCTGGATCAGCCTCCCATCCGCTAGCCAGTCCACATCCGTGTCCTTTGGTCCGATGACATGACACTCAAACAGAACAGTCTCTCCGGCCTTGGCTGTAATGTCTCTGACTGGACGGATAACAGCCAGACCGGGCTCAATGGCTGGAGCTGTGAGTGAACAAAGGATGTGACCGATGGTCAGGACTCACACTTACAGTCCAGTGTAATAACTGCATTGACCTTATGAAGAGCCAGTCTATCCATAGACTCACAGAGCGATTAAACCTCTTGATCTTTCAGCACAATGTTGCTAACAATGTTATAATATGTAGTCCAAAGAGAAACCTAATTGTTGCCCTTCATTTTAATGCCTAGTGAACTAGTACTGTATATTATAAAGATTCATTCATTTTTAATCAATTATTATAGCTTACAGCTAATGAAAACACCAAACATCTCTGTTGGACAATCAAGCACAGTGATTGGTGGTCCTTAAAGCAGGTGTTTGTCAGTGTGTCCAGGTGAAGAAGTCATCATGTCTATGAAGCTTGTCAGAAGAACACAGTGGACCGACACCAGCAGATGGCAACACTCCCAAAAGGACTGCAGCAGCTTGGACTCTGTGCCTCTTCAGACTCAGGACCTTGATTTCTATTGGAGCTGGACTTTGGACCTGGGCAATGCCTCAGTCCAGTGTTAAGCTGTAACATCCGTGCTATGGATGGCTATGGCTAAGTCAGTGTGTGACTGTATCTCTGGTTGGAAGCCTTATTGGAGCTGCCACAAACCAAGTGCTGAGTAATACCAGTCACTATAACTTGTGTTCGTTGTATTCCCAACACAGGTGTTTTCAGCTGATTAGAGTCTGACCCGGTGAGTCTACTACATTGAACTTTGTTATACTACTCTAATTTACTGAAATTGTGAATTTGTGGTTTTCATGAGCTGTAAAACATAATCATCAAAATTCAAAGAATACATTTTTGAAAGTCCTTGTGTGTGTAATGAATCTAAATAATGTACAGGTTTAACGGTTTGAATAGAATTTGAAAAATGAATTAAGTCTGTAATGATATTCTCATTTCACCATAAAAGGAGAATAAAGCCACTGACCTTTGACCTCCAACTTCCCTTCACACTGCTTTGTTCCATACTCGTTAATGATCTTACAGGTGTAAACCCCAGAGTCTGACCTCACCGCTGATTTGATTGTCATTTCAAAAGCTCCATCTTCTGTCTCGCGTACGATGTGCCGGGAGCCAGTTTTTACTGTCACTCTGTCCCTCAACCTGCAGAGGAGGAGAATCAAAGGAAACCACACTCACTCAGATGCCAATCAGAACATTTAGACTGAAGCCGCATCATGCGCACAGGCTCTCTGCCGGTACGGAGGGGGTGGCAGTGGGAGATATTGTCCAGCTCTGCCAATGTTATGTATAGCGCTTTGTTTTATGCTTTGTCTCCTGAGAGTCATGACTAAGTGAAATAACACAACCTGCTGAGTGACTCAGCCTATTCTTATCTGCTGATGTAAAGGACAAGGCAGACTAGATTATTCTCTATTAGCCCATCTCTCCTGCAGAGGAATACTATTTTTAACCTGTACACATTGTAACATTTGATCTGTAATTACCAGTTTTAATTGCAGTCATGTTCTTCAACCATAGGCTTTAGCTTTATAATTAGCTCAGCATTTTTGCAGCACACTAAGGAGACAGCATTATTTTTATTTTTTGGGCTCATGTCTCTCTGGGTACCCACCAGTACAGCAGGGGCTTGGGTTGTCCACTTATACGGACAGACATAGTGACTTCCTGTCCCTCAATGACAGCTTGATCATTCATAGTCGCCTATTGAAACATAATAAAAGTTAGAACTCATATTTTTCTACACAAAAACAGTAACAACGGTTCAGAACATAGCACATGTATCTTATCACGCACTTAAAGGAAAAGACCAATTAGGTCAGCTATATATGTCTCACCAGGAAAGCTGGGGGCTTCCTGAATTGTGTATCAACAGTTTGTCTGTGTTTGCTTGGCTCATGTCCTCCAAAGCCCAGGCTTTCCTCCAGGGGGCTGAGATACTCCTCATCAGATGTGAAAGGGCTGCTGATATCCATAGGGACGCCCAGATTTCCTTTAGGCTCCTGTACGTGCTCTAACAAAGAATTAAATACAACAGTACTCAGTCAGTCGTGGCCTATCAGTGCAAACAAGGCATGCATGTCAGCCTTGTGTTAAAAATAACAGTATAATTAGAAACTGATGTCAAATGCAATAACCAAACAATAGTGGATTCACAGTGAGCGGAGCCTCAGTGGGCAATTTATAGGTTCAGTTTTGCCTGTGAGTTGCTATGGTAACTATAAGAGAGGTTGTATGGCACACACATTCCATGAAAGAGAGAAATCTGTTGAAATGCAGCAGCACATTGGGAAGGTGGAGGATAGTGTAGCTCCAAACCAATACCAAGGATTTAAATGGGAACAAATAAATGATGAAAGTGGCCTAATCAAGACCAAGCCGATCTTTGAGCGTGGATAACAGTGACAGACATCAATAAAGCCTATGTTAGAACTTATAAAGCAAACAATCAGTTCCACTGTGAGCATCACAATATGGAGGTAAAGTATGGACCCAAGCGTACCTCCTCTGATGGTGAGGGTAGCGCTGCTGGAGGCCTGGCCCACCTGATTGGCAGCTGTTACACAGTACCTTCCAGCATGGCCCCTCTGAGCGGATTTGATGAGCAGACTGTGTCGTTCACCCTCCACTTTCACTGTGTAATCTGCAGCGCCTGTGATTCTGGTGTTGTCTTTTGTCCAGGAAACTTCAACAGAGGAACATGGAGAGAGACATAAATAGTCTTGTTTAAATTTGCAATTCACAACCGGCTCTGAAATTTTTGGTCTAAAAAATACAAAGTAGAAGTTTCTCCACCTTCGGGAATGGGGGTTCCAGCAATGATGCATTTTAGCAGCACATCAGCCCCAGCGGATGCTACAGTGTCCTGGAGAGGAAACTCAAAAACTGGCGCCTCCATGGGGTCTTCTCCAGCAGACACATAAGAGTCATCGGATGAATCTGTGAGAATCAAGAAAAGTCTCAGTGGTCAAAACAAAGACACCCTGTCCAGCAACAAAAGACCAACTGGTTTATATGCAGATGACTACTATAGAAATATAATAAGAACGGATACAAATGCTCAGACCTAGTTCAGGAGACATGGGTCGGGTGCGGCGGCTCTTTCCCTTGCGCTTCGCTTGGTGTCTCTCTCTGGTACCAGCAGTGACCTTCACAGGAACATCAACGTCCATGGTTTCGTCTTCAACTACGATGGTGGGGACGCTTAGTTGCGAAGCTGGTTTAGATGGCTCGACTTCCATTTTTTCCTCCAGTGTTTCATCTGGCTTCACAGGAGTTTGAGGAGGAGGCTCGTGTACAATGAGAGCCCGTTTGTGCACCAGTGGACTTTCAGGTCTGTTTTCAAGCTTTCTCACTAGGACTTCTATGGGAGTCTTTCTCCCTGAAGCATCCTCCTTTTGTGATAGTTCTGGGACGTGTGGAGAATCTGGTCCTCTAGTAACCCTCTGGACAAGCGGACTCGGAGGCCTTCTCTCAACTCTCCGCAGCATCATCTCAGGCAGGCCTCTGCTGGGTGACTCCCCCTTCTGGGGACGTATTATTGGGGATGAGGATCTCTGAAGGACTTCTGTAACTGGACTGGCTCTGCTTACATCTCTGACCACACGCTGACCTGGCAAGTCTGATAGTTGCACGGACTCTGGGAGGCCTGCTACCTCTCTGAGTCTGCTCACTGTGACACCTGTTGAACCAGTGCTTGATGTCTTTTGGAGCTGGGTTTGTTGTGGCTGTGCTGGCGTCTCACTAACAGTGATTTCCCTCTGGTCTTTTGCCCACTGGGCCCGTTCTCTTTCCTGAAGCTTCTGGAGGACTTGGGGAGGAATCGGTTCAATTTTCCTCAACGGTTGGCGCTGCTTGGCCTTCAGGGTGAGCTGTTCGGTTGAAAAGGACTTTTTCAGATGAGGCTTTCCAACAAGTTTCTTAATACGCTGAAGTTCCTCCGTGAACTTGTTCTCAATGTCCTGAACTTTTTGGGAGTAGCGAGGTTTCTCCTCCAGAGACGCAGCTTTCTGTCTGAACATCGATCTCCGCTCAGCAGCATCTTCTTTTAGAGCTTCCCGGAGATCTTCCCTTGAGCTTTCCCTGGAGATGCCCAAACGGCTCCCTCCATCATCTGAATCCACAGATCCAGCACGATTGAACCCTGCCCAGGATCTTCCCGATATGGAGCCCTCTGGAATATCAAGACTACGTCTCCGCTCTTCTAAGCCACGGACCTTCTCAAAAACCTTTGAGCTTGCCCTCGTAAGCTTTGGGGACGGTCTAAGAGTGAATTCCTTTCGGGAGAACTCACTTAGTGGAGTTTGTGGTCGGGGGTCCTGGGTGCTACTTTGGGGGACAGGTTTGGTTTGTTTGACCTTCTCTTCAAACTCCCCAGGCACTGTGTCTTGATATTCAGTTGGCAGAACAATTTTCTTTCGCAAATTAATTGGTGTGGTTGAACCAGGACGATTTGACATTGGAGAGGGGGAGGTGCGTCTGACAGGCCTTGGGGATGGGGGGGGCAGGACTTGGGGAGAAGCTGCTCTTGAAAGTTCCTCCGACTGTGTCCTGAAATGAGCAGAATGAGTTTAGTATTTACTTTGACTTAAAGTGCGTTTAAGTGAGGAGAGTGAGTGAATGTTTTTTTTTTCTTGCCTGGTTAAGTTTGAGTGATCGTCATGTTGGTGTTTTCTACTGTCATCATCTGGAGCTTTTTCCATTACTACATGTCATGTACAACACGAACAGTTAGAGGTTGTGCCTCATATATCATGTTATGTTGTAACATAGTGCTCATCTAAAAGTGGTAGGTACCTCGATGCACATCCTGCTCTTCAATATCTCCACTGCCTTCTATGGTCTCATATTGCTCTCCACCTTCATCCTCAGTTGTTTCGGAATCTGAACAGTGAAATATAAAAAAAAAATTAAAAATAACAAAAACATTTTCCAAAATAGTATGCACTAGTATGTGTCGCTGTGGAGAACTGCGGTTCCCAAGGAGCTTTTCCACTGCTTCTCATTCACCCAATTACACACTTTCACACATCGGTGGCATCTGGGGGTCAGTGTCTTTTGCCCACAGGCACAGAAATTGAACCTCGGGGCCTAGAATTGGTGGGCGACTGCTCCTCTTAAACCACTGATGCCCACATATAGCTTATTTCTGAAATTTGTTCCAGCTGCCACAATTGTGAGATAACACTGTGGTTTCTCAGACTGAAACGAAAGTCAGTGATTGGTAGAGCTCAAAATAGAAAAGACGACTGAGTCACTGGCATCAGCAGCTCTCATGAGGTGTTTGCTCAACAGTAGGTGGAATTACTTAGAAAAGAGAATCTGTTGTTGAGTTGCAGTAGAAGAACAAACTAAGAAAACACTGGTCTCTGTCAGCGGAGAGAAGCAGAGGAACACTGAATACATGTCCTGCCCACTCACACAGTCTCTACCTGTCTATGATTAAACAGATAAACACACGCTTTCCCAGGGAATGGTCCCCTCTGACACACTTCAAACATGTGTACAGGTTGTTTAATTTCACAGAAAGGCAGTTGCTGTGTCTGTGCCTGCCACTGATATTACCATGGCACCATGTTCCCAGGAAGGAGTCATTTGTAGACTGACAATCTGCAAACCTGATTCCTGCTGCACAAACATACAGGTAGCATAGCAGAAATTATGTAGTCAATACTTCATATTTTGGATGTCCAGGAAAGAGAAAGCACCGTCCATTAGAACTTCAAGAGATGTAGTTAGTGTGCATGTGCACTGACGAATGTTCTCTGCTCGGATAAATCCCAGCTGAAGAGTATGGGTTTATTAGACATAGAGGGGACGGTTCCGCTGAGCCTGGAGACTTATTCAGGGCAGCCACCTGGTGATCCAGGTGATGACAGAGCTGTGAGTCCAGTTAAATCGCTGATCTGGATCTAATGATGCCTCTGGGAACAACTTCAGGATCAATGACCTCACGAAAGTCTGCTTTGTAGAATCAGAATTAAAGGCACATCTTATCATTATCATTCCAGCTGCATTCTGCCGTCTTCTCTGTGTCTTATGTACAAATGGAAAGAAGCTCTGAATATATCTGTGATCAGAAAGTCGTGAATTTCTGCAACTTTTCAAGTCTGAAGCGCTTTGACATGACTTCGAGGATTCTCTATGGAGAGTCTTCATCTCAGCCCAGATTCCCAAGTGGTCTAACCGAGCTGCTCTTTAATAAACACAGGAGTAAATTCCTCTTTGTATCCAGTAGCCAAGCAATCGTGGTGTGGTTTCTGTCAACGTTCCTAATTAGGTATTTTAATGTCCACGTAGCAAATAAACAGTTAAAATCAATCAAGTCAAAGTGAAATTGCACTTGCCTGATTTTTTCTTTGTTCTGGACTTTTTTCATGGCCACAGTCGGTGTGTCCTCGACAGCTGGGTAATCTCCAGGAAGCACTGGAGGTTCCGACTCGTTACTTTATAGCATAACCAGATAATCTTCTCCAGCGGACATGGACATTAAATATGTGACAGTTTGCCAAGATGAAGATGAAAAACGGCTCAATCCAAAGAGGAATATGAAGAAGGCACTTTGATCCAGTATATGTGCTGCAGCTCAGCGTATCAGGTGCTCTGATAAAAAAGTCTGTATCTGAAAATGAGAAAGCACAGACGTCCATCCGCTGGTGGAGGAATCCACATCATCCACGGTGAGGGAGCCCCCCCGTCCACACAATAGCCAGCGACATCGTAGGCATCTTCCCCCACCGTGTTCCACCCTGCAGGCAGTGCACAGCGATAGGCAGAGGAGCCAGTGGGAGTGATCCTGCCCTCCTGAGATCACAGTTCTACAGCATTGGTTGACATTTCTCATTTTTCCCTTCCTCCCCATGTGTCTGTGTCTTATTCTCCGACTGGCGCGATGAGCTGCTGTTGTGGTGTCGACGGAGAAGCAGAGACTCAGCTGCTCGCTCCTCTGCAATGCTCAGCGTTAGTGGCTGCGTGGACCGACTGCTCACCAGCCCTTCAGCTGCTCCACTCACCACACAAAGCTGCTCATTTGATGCAGTGTAACGAGGCAACCGAGTAAAGGTTTTACTGCTTCATCACAAAGCTCCTACTACTTATAGGTTGTGAGCGTGTTGCAAGGTTGGTTATATAATTATGTCATTTGAAGTCGCTAAGATTCTCTGAGTTGTTTTCTTCAAGTGATGCTTCATAGGATTTTCCTATTCTTCATGTCTCTACGCCACTGTAGTCTCTTTCTGTAAATATCATTGATTTTGAAGTCTTTTCCAGTGTTTTATGTTATAGCTGCTCGCGACCTGTGAGAGGCTGAATGAAGCAAGACCATGGTGCAGTATTTACGTAATGATGTCCTTCACCTGCACATTCCATATTATGCTGTCATGTGAACATGCGAAATCCAGCTTCTTCCTACTTGCTCTAATAAACACCACCTTTATCCCTTTGTCTAGTAAATAACAACAATTTGTTGATCTAGGGGTGAAGGCAGTCGTGTAACTGCAGCCCCACCTGACAGATGCCGCGCACAGTTCTCAGTAACAGGCCTTGTCAAAAGGATGATTACCAATAAATTCACAATTCTTATTTGTTGGATGTAATAAACTCTGCATGATAAAATGTCTGAGGACCCCGTGGTACCCCGTGGTACCCCGTGAACGATCTCATGAACCACTACACAATATTACAGCAGGGGGCAGAAACCTTTATGCTACAGGGGATTTAAACAGGAAAATTGGATCTATTCCGGATAAGCAGAGGGGAAAAGCACACAGAGCTGGGCTAAAATTAGCAATGATGTCTTGCTGTGTAACAAGAGAGATGCCGGCTCGCTAACATCACAAAAATGTAAGGCCTGGCACATTCCACTGTATAAATAACCAGGGAGAGTTGGTGGGATGATGGGGGAGAGAGAGAGAGAGAGAGAGAGAGAGAGAGAGAGAGAGAGAGAGAGAGAGAGAGAGGAGGAGAGAGGAGGAGGAGGAGGAGAGAGAGAGAGAGAGAGAGAGAGAGAGAGAGAGAGAGAGAGAGAGAGAGAGAGAGAGAGAGAGACTGGGTCCAGGCAGTGAGTGAAGGGACAGCTGCAAACTGTGCACGTGGCACAATCAGATTTGAGCTTCAATGTTTGGGCTGAGATTTGAGGTCTCAATTTGAAACTTCACTGGAAGTTCCAACGAAGGCAACGAGGGAAACAGCTCCTACCAGAGGAAGACGGCTTGATCAAATGTGCAGGTGCCATGCCAAGCTCATTCACTGATAAAGCTTGTACTGTACTGTATTTACTTATTCAGGTGGAAACAATACTCGCAGGTTATTGCTAAGCCACACGCGCTGCAGCTCAAGGGTTAATGCATCTAGTCAAGCCACAATCTGTGGCCAGTGGCTGTAAAATGGCTCTGAGCATCTTGTCACGGGCTCGGCTGAGCAGGCGCGACCACACAGGCAGTCTGAACCTGAACCCTCCAGACTTACTCTTTAAAGTGAGCGATCTGCAGGTGAGCTGCATTTAGACCAGGGCTGTAGATAAGAAAGAGGAAGCTCAGAGGAGCATCTTGTCCAGGTAAAAAGATGAATGTGGATAAACACCTGAAGCAAAAATGTCATATAAACGTCTGTTGAAGTGATGGCTGGTTGTTTTGCTTTATATATGGACGACGCATGTGGACTTGAAATGTTCCCTTTGTTAAAGGTGATCTCATTGCATGTCGACAGCTTGTTAAAGTCTCCAAATGCAGCAAAATGTGCAGATTTTAATAAATACCAAACTCAAAGAAAGAGTTATTTCCATACACTACTCCTATACTTGTAAGTAATACATGGTAAAATCCTTCAGTCGTCTTGACAACAAGTGCTGATGTGTCTACAGGCCTGAGCTGTTAGGATAACTGAGGCATGCTGGGTAATTAGAAAACTAGCTGCCATACAGTGAAAAAATAAATTAAATTCTTGTACAGATAACGTGATTAACGCAATGTGTTACTTAGATAGATTTCTACATTTCTGTCCTGTACGTTGGAACTGTTGTTCCAGTCTTTCACAGTGAATGATGACATTACCTTCACCGAGATCCAGGACGGCGAGCACCGCGCTGCTGCGCGCCTCCCCCAGGTGGTTGTTGGCTATACAGGTGTAGAGGCCAGCATCGCTGGGTTTGCAGTCCCGAATCCAGAAGCCTCCGTACTCCTGGTTGTCCATGTTGAGAAGCTCTTCGTTGTGGTACCAGTACAGGGAGGGCTGCGGCTCCCCTGCCACCGTCACCTTGAGGCGGATGTCGCAGCCCGTCCCTACGGCAGCGTTCCTCATTTTGCGTACAAACACCGGTGGCGTTGGGCTGGAAAAAACGGCGCCCCGGGGGTCTGGGACGACCTGCTCTGAACTGGCTTTGGAGCGTTTCGGAGGGATAATGGGGCTGGAGGGCGCCACGGCCTCATCAGCCCCCTTTTTCAGGGTCATCTGCACTTCTGCTTTTCTCATGGCTGCCGGGTCTTTAATGAATGACTACGACACTGCCTCAGGTCCCTAATGAGGATCTACACAAAGTTCAGTCAGGACGTTAGACTACGGGTGACGACTGCAGTCAATGTGATTTACATCTTTAAACAGGGTCAGTCAATCAAGGAAAAGATGTAGAATCACATCCACCGTGCATCAGTTCTCCTCAACTAGTTGTTTTCTGACCTTGTTGTTGTCCGAAGAAGCAAAAGAAGTTTCCGGCAAATCCAGATAGCTGCCCCAGTCCGACCAGGGGTATTTTTAGGGCAAGACCCACCGGATCATGTTGCATTAACAGCCCCTTAACTTGTCTCTTGAAGTGACAGTTTCACTTGTACCTTCCTCTTCCTGATGGCCTCCGACTTGTCAGGCTTTTGTAACTGACTCCCAGCAGTGTGTCGTTCAGTGACTTTCCTTCAGGTTCTTCTGGCTTAGCTTCTGGTAGAATGTGGGTTTTGAGGCCTGTTGGACTCGCTGCACGCTGCCTGCCCCCCATCCACTCATGACCAGTCGGTGTGAAGGGGGGCACAGCCCAGGGAGCTGTGCTGGGACAGCTGCTCACTGCTGGGTCCCACCCCTGTCGCTTTTCAGCCAACCTGAGGTCAGTAGAATCAACACAAGGAGGGCGACAGAACCCGGCTGACGTTCTGCTGCCAGTCAAACAGCGTCAAAAAGGCTCGGCATTATATTCACTACTGAGGCCATCATGTTCGTCAACATGTCTGATTGCTATTAATTTCTCAAATTATAATTAATTATTCCTACTTCTTTTCTTACAGCAGTTTCAAATGTAAGTTATTACGAAAAAGGAAACTGCTAGCAATTTGCTAAAGCATGACAACAGGCTATGAGGGGTAGAATAATAACAATAAGAATGATGTAATCTTATTTTACTATTAAAAGTTAAAAGGACACTAATAATGAGCTAATATTAACATTATATTAGCTTAGCTCGTAGCATTAGCTTACCAAACAACATCAAGGGAGGAAATTGAACCCAAAATCATAATATCAAATGAATAAATTTCCTCACATTCTATGTTCGTAACTTTTTCCTCTTGTCTTTCTGTTTTTTTTAAAATATCTGTTGTCTGGTGAGTTGTTTTATCGGGCTGTCTGGGAGTTGGGTGCTAAATTCAGGGATTCAACCTGTTGAACGAGGATAAAGCCTTCACACGCTGCTGCGGCGTTCATGTGACGTGGGACATTACAGCGTTAAAATTTAAGTCGGGCTTATTTAGGTGACTAGTTTATTGTAATGCTATTTATGTACATTTTGTTTTTCTGGCATGGAGACAAGCAAGCAATAAGAGTCAAGGAAACAAGGAGCACCTGGTGTCTGTAACTAACTGACTACTGACTCCTGACTACTGACTACACATGTAGTCCCCAAGAAGATCCAAAACTTAATGGAATAATTATTTTATTTAAATGAGTGTCTGTGATATTTCATTGGGTTCCTGCAATTCAGTGCACATTTAATAGCTTTGACTTAAATTGCACTGTTCACAAACAGAAGACACGTTTTCATATAAAACTTTAATGATCTGTACAGATAATGTAAATTACTATGTATGTGATCAAATAAAGTCCTGTTTAGTTAAATAGACATATGCTCGAACAGAGAACTATATTTGTCAATATAAAAAGAAAATATGTCAAACTACAGTATAAATCTTTGAGACTTAAGTGAGAAAAAACTATTAAAACTTAACTTAATTTACATTTGCATACATGAGCAGAAGGAGCACAGACAAACCAGCGCGTCCATCAGCGTCGGGTCTGTCTCTGTTGTTTTTGTTCAAAAGACGTTTCCCACAGTTTCCTCATGACATGAGGCAAGAGGTGATCACTCAGCATAAAAAGAAAATGCGTGCAGCGTAACTTTAAAGCAGCGCTTCGCCTTCTGCCGATCTGGAGAAGAATCCAACCATAAGCATAAACATATTTACATTTACTGAGTGGCCAAAGTCAAAGCTTCTCCTCTGAAGCGTCTCACATCATGGTGGATGTGACTTCTGAGGACACAGACGACTTGATTCTTGTGGTCCTCTCTATGAGGCCGAACTTCCTCATCAGCTGGACCAGACTTTTGCGAAACTTCTCCCCCACGAAAGCGTAGAGCACGGGGTTGACGCAGCTGTGCAGCAGCCCCATGCTCTGCGTGGCCAGCAGGGCCTGGTCCACCGCCAGCCGGTCCGAGCAGCGGTAGGGCACCACCTTGGACCGGAAGAACGTGTCGGTCATCAGCGCGACGTGGTACGGCGCCCAGCACAGCAGGAAGGCCACCACCACGAACACGATCACCTTCATGGCCCGCTGTCGCCGGAACCCGCCGCGGACGCGCAGCAGGCGCTTGATGGTGACTCCGTAGCAGGGGATCATGATGGCGAGCGGAATGACGAAGCCCAGCGCGTGGCGAAGGATGCGCGTGGCCAGCCGCCACTCGTCGGCACTGCTGGGAAACTGCTCGTGGCACACCAGGCGACTGGGGTCGTCGGAGGCGGAGGGCCGGCTGAAGAAGGCGGGCACACACAGCAGCGTCGCGACGGCCCAGACCCCGGCGCACACCCCCCAGCTGAGCAGCCGCCGGTTCGCCCGGCGCGCCTCCAGCGCGCGCACGATCACCACGTAGCGGTCCATGCTGATGCAGGTCAGGAACAGGATGCTCGAGTAGAAACTGAGCTCCTGGCAGATGGTGACAATTTTGCACGCGGCGTTTCCAAAAATCCAGCCCCATGTAACGGACACGGCCCAGAAGGGGAGCGTAACGGCCAGCAGCAGGTCGGCCACCGCCAGGTGGAGCAGGTAGAGGTCGGACGGGGGGAGAGTATCCCTGTTGTGGCCCATCACCAGTCCCACGACCAGGTTGCCAGGTATGGCCAACAGAAAGACCAGGACATAGAAGGCACTGAGAGTGATGGACACCGTGTCTGGCACCAGGAAAGGGTCGCAGGCCTCCGTTTCAGGGTTTGGAATGAACTCTGAGTAAATAGAGTAATTAGTAATATTAAGTCCATCATAAATCGGGCTAAAGTCGTACGTAGTAAACGAAGATTTGTTTGGATCTGAGGACACAAATAAAAACAAACGTTAGGTTCACACAAAGGCTGAAATCATTTAAAACATATAACATTATAATGAGAGGGTAACACATCACATTTGGAGGAAACAACGTTTTCATCTGGAAATTACTTTTGTCCAATTGACCAATAATTATATTACAACAATGTCCTGAGATATTCAGAGTTGTTCAGGGATACATCATGTAATATAATAACAAAAACAAATATAAAGGACTCAATTATCAAGCTTAATACTAGATAAGGTCACGTTTGTAAAATGAATCTCTACTCACCAGGCATAGCGGCGTCTCTGTGCTGGAGCCACTGACTATGTCACAAACAGACAAGACACTAGTTCTGTATTTCACGTTTCTCCTCCCATCAGCATCCTACCTTTGCTTCACACTCTTCACACACTGACTTGCTTAACATCACAGTTGCTTTGATGCAGGATTTCTGACAGGTGAAAGCAAATGTAGCACGTTTAAAAAGTGTCATTTAAAGTTGTATTTAAAGTTGCCACTGGCCTCTTACCTAAAATTTTAATCATTTCCTTTAATTACACACCTCATGTTATTTGACCCTCCCCACTTTTCAAAAATCCCAGCTGATCTGCTTTGTGCCTGTTTGTTCACTGGACAGGACAGATTTCAGTAGGCTCCTTAAATAAAACCCCACCAGATCTGATGAATCACTGATATCATGAGGTTGTTGTCACACTGGGTAAAAGTGAAAGAGAAAGTTTAAGTGTGGTTCATAATTCGAAACAAACGTGGAATGATTTGACACATTTTACAGATGCAATGCAGGCTGAATGTTTACGTTGTTCCTATATTCTCACATTGTTCAGGAGGGAACAGAAGTTTTTCTACTAGTGGCATAGACTCAGCCTAGAGGCTAAACCTCTGCATGTGCCTCTGTTGATACACAGTGACATGCAAATGCTCAGAAGCACATGATGCGGCTGCATATGTGACTGACCGTGGCTATTCGGGAAATTCACGGCTCATGACATAGCTTCTGTTGTTGACTCGACTGAGCAGCATCACACTTCCTGCCACACTTCTCATGTGTTTCAACGTTAAGTGTCACAAGCAACGTGATTTTATCACACAGAAACAGGGGAACCACTAATAAACATGTCTGAAAATGTGGTTAAGGTTCAAAGCCAAGTCACACAGCAACTCAGCCTTAGTTGGACTGTGGTTCACAGATGTGAACAATCGGGCAAATGTCCACTTCTACTAAACATCTGGTTCCTTTTGATCCCTGAATCATATTTAGAACCAAATAGGTCCTTTATGTCATTTCCAAACCGATCATGTTTGTAAAGCAACGCTGCTGACTGGGGTTAACCGGGTTTAGGTGCTTGGTGCAACAAAGGATGTGAAGTAAAGAATGTCTGATGTATGCAACACATCCCGCAAACAAAACCAAAGCATTCATGTCAGTGTCTACTTATTTTTAGTGTAAGCCAGTGATGGAGGCAGCTCCACTTGGAGCATGAGTCTATCTAAGGTGCAACAGGCACCTTAGGAAAAGGTTTTCCACACTGAACATTTTGTTTTTGATAAAAGTTTATACCAGTTTAACAGTGCTTAAATGCAGTTTAACCAACACAATGTTTTATTGGCAACAGCAACTTGTGTTTGACAGAATCAGAAAATCAAATGACTAAAATTTATTGTGAACCATTTTGCTAGTAGTTCAGTGGTCCCAACTGAATAAAAAAAAGGTACAGCTGACAGCAAATGAATGTGTGGAGGGGGGAAAAAAATAAAAAGCTCAATATCCAAAAGTAAAAACTCAAACTTGACACCTCTCCTTCCACAGAGTCAGTCTGGTTGAGAGGGAGGACCCTTTGGCCAGCTCTGCTTGTGCATTCAGTCCATGTACTCACTTTCAACAACTTAAGGCCTTTTCCACTAGAAAGCAGAAACTGATTTCCTGATTTACATGACAGTTCGCCCGACATAACTTAAGAGAAGAAAGTGCATCAAGTGTTCAAGTAGGTGTGTAGTTGGAAAAGACACTAGGAAAAGGGGGCGTTAGGAGAGCGTGAGGAAGTTAACACTGGTATAAAACTGTCAATTTGCACCAAGAGCTTTAGGATGATGACATAGACTGGTCACAACTCTGCCATCAAGGCTTTGCAATAACAGGCCGTGCTAGTGATTGGGTGGATCACAAAACACCACCTGCACTACAGATGAACAGATCACTTTGTTGGGCCGCATCAATATTATGCACTTAGTCTCCAATTCAGCTATTGAGAGTCAATAAAGGCTGTGATCAGAAACGCTCAGACAGATCAAGAGACTTGAGGGATGAGGTGGCATCCATGATTGGTCCCTGCAACCCCAGCCTCATCTTTTGGCACGCCGTGGGTCCCTGCCATTGCTAATGGTAACTGAAGACTTTGCTGCTATTGGGGGTGCGGCGACAGTAGCCGGAGGTGCTCCATTGCCAGGTGACCGACCGTTCGGTCTCCCAGCATTGCCAAATGCAGAATCCCGGGGTGCACCAGGGGGCTGGTTGGCAAATGGGGGCATGGCACCATTACCTGTGGGTTGAGAAACAAATACAAGCAATTGCTTATGTGAACCAGCACTAGATACTGAATCCCTCAGATCAGTAGGACTGAGGCTGACTCACTGCCACGATTGACACATCAACACTAAAAACAGCTCAAAAAAGGTCTTTGTTCAGTCTTAATGAGACATGACATTCAATTGAATACATATTAGAGCCATATGCAACTTTTTTGGTTCTTCTAGCACTGATATCAGCAATGTTTTCTGCAAGTGGGTAAAGTGATTGTGAAAGTGTTCTTACCTGGTGGAGCAGGTGTACCTGAATTCTGATTGGGCGGAGAGTTCCCCCTCTGATTCTGGTCTGGTTTTCCCTGTTGAGAGTTGAGACTGTGTTACTTCTGAAACACCCTACAAACACTGGTGTTTGTCTGTACATATGATTAATATGGCTGAAAAAAACAAAACATTTCTTTAAACTGCTACTCACAGACTTGTTTTGCTGGTTTCCTTGAGCCAGCAGCTCAGGGTTTGGTTCACTGAAGTTGGGCACTTCGGAATACACCATGCAGAACCTGAGGAAGCACCGAGCCACGTGTTCAAAGCAAACATGGGAAGAATATAGTGTGTGCTCAGATAATGAAACCAGAGTGATACTAGTCCAAGACTAAAGGTATGTAGTGTAGTCACAGAACACATCTCTGGGTAATCAGAGTTAACTAAACATGGTTTCACATAGTTACACGTTTACTGGTCCTGATCTTTTCAACCAGAGATGCTTCTCATCATAGGCTGACAAGCGCCAACACTACTTACTCTCCAATCTTCTGCAGATCACCCCCTCGGCCGGTGTATAAGGTCAGGCAGCCTTTCCACATCGACGCATAGCTGACACACAAATCACATGTCAAACATCTGCACTTAGATTTATAGAGACATGTGCAGCCATAACGTGAGCGCGGTCAGTACCCTCTGGTCAGCTTGATGATGTCCCCCGGCTGAATGAGGCTGCCCAGCTCGTCCCACACGGAGATCGCGATGCTCCCACTCTTGTCCGCCACCTTGCACGAGCGCACCTCGTGGCCGTCTTTAGTTTTGGTTACTCGCCCTAATGGAATTCAACAACAGTCGGGTGTGAGACAAGCGAAGATGAGCAACGTGTAAGCACAAAGCTACGCCGATGGCGACGCGGTGTCCTTTTAAGGGAAGAACATTCCGCCCGGTCCCTTTAAGAAAAACATCACGAGCGTCTAGAGGATGTAGCGTCACACTTCAACCACTTACCTATTTCCAGCACGATGAATACGATATTCAGGTTCTTCAATCCAGGCTTTACATCCTTTATTAAAAACAAGGCATCGTTTGTGGGAGTTGCCATTGTTGTCTGTCCCCTTTCTGTTACTTGATCACAACAGCGATGCGCGCTAAGTTTACCTTGTAATGGTTGCTACACCTCTAGCTTTAGGTAATTAGCCTGTTAGCTAGATGCTAAATAAACACTTCTCCAGTCACGTTGTGGTTAAATGTATGGACACGGGTCAGCTCATTAGATAGTCCAGAATATACAGCTCAAGTGTCGCGTAACAGCTATGCCACTGAAATAACGACGAGCGGCAAATGTGACAGCTAGCAGCCCGAGGAACGCTTCGCAAAAACGTTAGCTAGCTCGCAGTTAGCTACCTTCTTTTAAATTCAGGACACTGGTATCTACGCGTATGTCTTGTCTCCATTAAGGCCATAATGCCAGCTTCATTCTTCACATAAACTCATGCTAATAAATGTTGCAATCATTTAACGAGTTGGCCAAGGTGTCGAATTGACATAAAACGCCATGAAATACGCTCAGAAGTCTAGAGTCGCTAAGAGCTTTTGGTTTAAACAAAGACGCTGAACTGCCTCTACGCTGGACACAGCTGGACACGCTGCTTCTGGCTACTAGTTATGACCCAGTTAGTCGTAATTATTTCAAATCTGGCGATCGCATTTCCTTTGTTTAGCTATAAGGAACTGTTAGCTTTGTTAGCGCGCAGTCTCACCAATGCTTTGTTATGCGACTAGTGTGCCTACGTCTGACTGTGGCCCTTTTGACTATGTCTCCGCACGAAACCCCTTATTTTAAAGGCCCTGTTTGTTTGTTTGTGGCTATAGCACTAACGCTGAAACCGCTACGAGCTGCTCAAAGCACGCTGTTACCTAGATCTACAAAGCCCCAGAATTTACGTCACTGGGAACTGTCGCCGCCTTTATCTCCCCGGTCGCATCCATTATGCTGTACAATGAAGGGGAACACAAATAGAAACTTTATCATTTAGTGTATTGGGCAGTCGAATCAAAGTATAGCGACAACTAACACACATCGGTTTGTCAAATACAATACTGGCCCATATATAAGAAAGCCGCAATTTAAGCTTCTATTTGGAAACAGAGGCCAGTGGCTGGTCTCTACCAAGGAGACCTTCTCCTACCAACGCGAGAACACGACGGACTGAATGAGACTTCAGAATCAGGGGAGGCACAGTCAGCTTCGTGTAAATGTTGATTATTAAATTAAATGTTCACATGGTTTAGTAGTAGACAATAAATATAGTCAAGTTGCCACCATATTGGACGACGGAAAAGAAAATAAAACAGCACGTCACGAACAGGATTCGAACCTGTGCGGGGAAACCCCATTGGATTTCGAGTCCAACGCCTTAACCTCTCGGCCACCGTGACCGCACACATGAAATCGATCCACGACAATTGTATTAAACCTGCACTATAGAAATATGTCACCTGGCCACTTTTTTATTTGTTGCTCTTAAAGCTTATTGTACATTATAATACCCACTCTTAATAAATCGGCCAACCAGGTACTTAGCCAGGTCTGCTTCAGGGTTGGGGGCTGTACTGCAGATTTAGCAGCTCTGCTCCCTGAACTCATTATGAAATGTACATATGCAAATTCAAAGTGAAGCGTTAGAATTCATAAAAGAACGCCAAATCGTATAAAACACAGCAATTCAACATACAAATTATATATTTGTATGTTTATTATATAATATATATACACACACACACACACACACACACACACACACACACACACACACATACACATATATGTATATATATATATATATATATATATATATATGTATATATACATACATATATACATATATACATACACACATACATATATACATATATACATACACACATACATACATACATACATACATACATACATACATACATACATACATACATACATACATACATACATACATATATTATATAAACTTAATTCAGATCTTGTTGTCAGTTTTCCCAACAGCAGAGTAAAATTAACCAATTAACCCGTAGTCAGCCTGTAGTTTTCTCATCATCACTCCCACCTGCCCATGCTGATCATGTGAGCTCAGGTAAGCGAGCTATATTAGACGTTAATGCACTGAGGATGTTCTTCATACCAAGTCATGTCATGTGCCTCAACGTGTCATGGGAACAGATAGCCCAATTAAATAAAAATATGCAGGTGTTGATCTTTAATATGATGCAAAGGGTTTTCTTGTGAAATGTAGTAATTGTTTTCCTTCATGTGGTTCAACAATAAAAAAATAAGCCAAACCCTTCAATGAAATCTTTATTTTTTCCCAAAGGGCTTTGAACTCAATTAAACCCAAACCCTCAGCTTTTGCACAGGAACATGTTTTTAGACACGATTAAATCATAAATCAAACAAGGCAAACAATAATTCAATGATTCAAGTGCTCATCCGCCCACTGACACACTACAGAGATAAACCTCATCTCAGTGCTACTAAAGCACGCATGTGCTCTGTCACCTTACATTCATCTGGATCCAGTCCCACACTACAAACACATTATCTAGACTCGGCTTAGAAAAATATATTTTTGGAGCCTTCATATTATAGCAAAGTCAGAAAAAAACACCACATAACTGATAAAAAAATAAGTTAAGTAATTTTCTACATACACGTCTTTTATTTAAAGTATCATATGATCCCATAGTGTCTTTGGTTCAGTAAGGCAAAGGTGAAAGAGCCACTTCTGCACAGTACATCAGTTACAGTGGTCTCATATGTCCCCTTCATACAGACGGGCTTGGAATAAGGTCCTGTGTTCCCTGCACATCTACAAATGAGACGGTCCTCAGAGCCAGAAGAGTTAAATAACTAAGACGCTACATTGCTGCTTCGTACTTTCACACTCCTGCCTCCACCTCATTCCCACATAATTTGTTTCTGCTGCTCAAATAAAATGCCCAACAGTGATCATCTGTTTTTACAGCTCAATTGTTTTTTTAACAGTAGCTGCTGAAAGCACTATGCATTTAGAAACCACGATATGGTAAATTGTAAATAAATTCATGTGTGAGAAGCAGAACCTGTCTTAAGCCACTGTTCAGCTGAAACTCCACCTTCCTATCGGCTGCTCAAATCTGTCTGCTTCTCTACTGCAGGGTCACATGCAAAAACATGGCTGACACAGAACTGGACTGAACTGCTTGGTGGTCAGACAGAGGCTACTGCTTTATATGGCAAAGCCATGACAGTGTATAATGGGGTTTCTGTGATGACAAATTAAGTGTCAGAAACCTAAGGTGAGAAACAGATTGGATCAGACAGCCTTCCATGGAAAGAATAGGATGTGTGTGCAAATAGGATCCACAAGAGCACAGACTTTGTACATAATAAATAAAATAATTATGATACTTCTAACTTACCCAAATTCCCACTATACACATCAATGGTAGACTTCTTACAGCTAACATTCATTCACTAATGTGTGGACTCAATAAATGCTGTATTCAAGTGTAAATAGGCTAAAAGCTCTGGAGAGTGAGCTACTGAGTGTAAAGATGAATTGTGCTGCTTTCTTCATCACTCAGGTCTTCAGAGATATCCATGTTATTAAAATGTCTGGTAGCTCAGCTCATTCTAGTGGTTCCAGTTTAGCGAGTGTGGTCAAAGTTCTCAATGCTCCTTCAGCCTGTGAAACACAGAAACATATTTCTGTTACAACACTGTTTACCTTTGAGGACAATAGACGATTTTAGAAAAATCATCTTTTTATTAAATTTTTCAATTCAATTAAATTTTATTTATATAGCGCCAATCACAAAAAAGTTATCTCAAGGCACTTTACAAAGTAAGGTTTAAGACCTCACACAACTAAACCCAACAAATCCCACATACAGCAAGCATTTAATTTGACAGCAACAGTGGAGAGGAAAAACTCCCTCTCTAACGAGGAAGAAACCTCCAGCAGAACCAGGCTGGATGTGGGCTTGTTGTAATGTAATGGTGGACCAGTGAGAAGGACTTACTCTACGGCAGAGATGGGATGGGATTTTGTTGAGACCAACTCCTTTGTCACGAGGCGAAGCAACAGCTGCACATACAAAAACACAAAGGCATTAAGACAGCGGTTGATATGGTTGTTCTTCAGCGCTGTGTGGTTCACTTAACCAGCCCGCTGCACTAGAAGAGGACATTAAAGAAGTGAACAAGTTGACATTGCTGCCTAACAAGCCACTAAAGATGCAATAGTCCAAGTCAGAACGACTCTGTTCGCTCAGGCTGGACTACTGTGATCATCCTAAATAAAAACAGCTGCTGCTGAAACCTTGGGAGTGAAGCATTACACAGTAAAACAGGGAGCTGAAAGACGCTACAGTACTAAAGGTTACACATAATAAATAAAACCCAGTCTGAATATGAAGTGAAAAAAAACACACTAACCAACAAAGCAAGAAAGTCAGCAGTCATCAGCATATAGAAGACCCGATCCCAGCCCCCTGCAGAGAGCAGGCCAGCCAGCAGGGGGCCCAGGGCTGCACCTGGAACCGAATACAAAGGTTACATACCGCTACATTTGCCAGGTTTTAATCTGGCCAAAGTGCTTCATTTGTGAGTTTGTTCTCTTATCATAAGGTCCCACCACCCACCGCTGGGATCTTAGTTAATAGATTGATTAACATACAGTAAACAACCTAATGCAGAGGTTTTGTGTTTAAAGAATGATTTACATTTTGGAATGTAAAAACACTTCTCTAAAATGTCCTACAACTAACAATAATAATGCTGTTGAGTTTTAGCCTAACTCCAGAGGAATTCTTTAATGTCCTGCTGAAGCTTAGTGGCTTTTGAACAAATGTACACATAAGAAGTGCCATTAAAAAAACACAGAATTAAAGCTGCACTTGGATATTAAACCCAAGCTTTGCATAAATAGCATGCTAACCAAACTAAGCTATAGAACCAACAGGCCTCACACCAGCAGCATAACCTTACACCAATAGTAGTTCAGACTGATTGATCGCATCACTGGTCTCTAATTCTGATTCTACTGTAGTTAAAGGTTTAAAGGTCCGACTGCAGCCACCGCACATACTCACCCACAGATCCTGTGCCATCAATAATGGCAGTGACAGTAGACAGTGCTTTGGCGTTTCCTTTCAAGCTCTTATGGGTCCCCTAAAATCAAAGTTAACAGTTAAAGACTAACTCATTAACCGTTTGCTCAACTGTTTGATGACTTGATGAGAACTATTCATGCTCACCAGATCTGCAGACACTGCCGTCGTGATAAGTGAATATGGTCCATTTACTAGACCTCCACATACCAGCAGCATACCTGGAACATAGGCAGAGTCCGTTAGTCCCAGTAATGAAGCTTCTACAGCCACATGCAACATGTAATAATGTATGACCATTACAGAAACCCAAGGAGGCAGCTGAAGAATGAAAAGGACAAATAAGAGCTGGAGGCTGTAGAAATGACTGTTTCTGAGGACTGAGGTGATTTCTATATTTCATATACTACTAGTAAAAGTCCTGTTTAACATAATTTCGTTAGCTGAAACACTACAGAAGCAAGTGAATCTCGAAATAAGTAGAAAAGGATTTGAAGAATTTGTGTAGTCCAGAGAAAGCTGAAAAAACTGCAAAACACTAATGAAAATATTGTAAAAATTGCTTCTGTAAAAGAGATTCCTGACATACACTGTGGCTTTTAATCTGAAGGTCACGTAGCAGCAACAGCAGCAGCAGCAGTTCAGGTAATGAGTGAGTGGTCATATGATTACAGTGACTCAGCTACTGAATATAGACACGTTTGTCTGGACGCCCCGAATAAGCAACTGGAAGCATGTTACTAAAGTGCAAATGTGGAAAATAAGTCAAATGGCAGGTAAGTCCTCCGGTGCGTTAAGAATGCAGATGCTCTTAGTGCCTCCTCTCTGTCACAAAACACCTACTAATGTTTTACCCTAAAGCACCAAGTTAAGCCTGCAGCTAATATTAGTGACAGCTAATAGGAATGTGTGTAGCTGTAATGAACGCATCTATATTTAAAGTGTCCATTGGTGACTGAGCTTACAGCAGGTGGCTCCGAATCATTGTAGTGCTGTAATAAAATATCCGTTTTTTGAATTTAGTTTGTTCATTACCTTGTTAACTCTCTGGAACAAATGAGTGACTTGTGTTTGTGAAGTGGCACAGACATCTGCTGGTTTGACAAGCTCTCGTCATTTGGGACCAGACACAAGTCTGACAACGTTTTTGTATCATTTAAGCCCTGCTTCAGGCACCAGGTGTCTCCTTGAGTAAGAAACTCTGCACTAGCTCCGCAGGCACCCTGCGTGGCAGCCCACTGCTCCCTCACGGGATGGACCCATTTCATAGCAACATTGCAAGTGTGACATATGACAAAGAAAGGTTTTCTTCTTTCTTCTTCATTTCTATTGCAGGTAAGAAAACAGGTTTCATATTTGTTCTGAGATCTGGTGCTTACCGATGGTTGGGCCAATACCAAACTGACTGATCATGGAGAAGCCATACAGCTGAAACAAAAAGGCAAAGAACACATGTCAAAGCACACCAAATGATTAGCAACATGAAGAAATGAAGATAAATTGATGGGGCTGACACAGCCACCTTCATCCCTGCAGAATAATGGCTTGGATACACAGCAGGTAAACTGACTGTGCCGGAGTCAGTGCACGCGATTTGCCAAAGAAAGGCTTTAACCTGTCTAATGCTCCACTTTCAGCAGTACAACAGTAAGTGAAGCTACGTATCAGTCAGTACTACTTCAGCTTAGGTTCATTTGTCAGCTACATTTGAACAGATCCTTCCAGAATACGTGGACCTCCTTTTAGGTTTCGCTATCTGTCCAGGTAGTTTCACCAGTCTGTCAAAAGGTGAATAAAGACCACAAATTTATGCTCCCTTTTCTCAGACTGATGCAGTTACCAGGACAGGTAGTGACGTGTTTCAGCCGAAAAGGAACAAGTCCAGGTGCCAGGTGTCATGTGGGTGACTGAGAATCTAAACTAGGACTAAAATTTACTGAGACAGTTTAGAGAGTGTTTATGTAAACTTACTGTGGGAGCTGCAAGGAGCAGCATAACTGCACAGGTGGTGGCTCTCTTCCCCAATTTATCAGAAATCACCCCTGCAAAAATGCCTCCTGAGCATTGGACAAACACCCAAAATCAAGACATGTGTACAAACACCAGCCCTACGCATATCACCTATCACCATATCAACGCATACAAATAAACAACATACCCCCTAATCTACAGTAACATGATCATTAAATGTGTCCAACAGTCCTTTGAAAGTGTGACGATCACAATAAATATTATTCTAACCCACTAATGTCTAAACAACAAGACATCTACAAACCTCTTATTTCTCAAGATAAGAAAAACTGTGAACCCACCCACAATTCCTCCAACATCGAACAGGGTGGAGAGGTCGCCAGCCTTCTTGGCATCTAGGTGAGCTGAGACATAAACACAAGCAAAAAAATATTTTGTTGGAGTTCCTTAAGTCTGACATAACAGTCAAAGAGACGTTCAGGTAGTGGGCAGCTTCAAGTCTGTGCCAAAACGTTGGTCAGTCTCATAAAATATCACAAACATTCTGCAATATTGGAGTTAATGGTGCAGGACAGAGACATGCAGCACAACCCAGTATAATAATTACTTCTGTTTAGAAAGGTGACATTTACCTGCTTTAGTGATGTAGAGCGGCAGCCAGAAAAGAAAGGTGTAGCTGACCAACTTGGCGAACAGCAGACAGAGAGAGAACTCGATCACCCCCTGGCAGGTCAAACAAAGCACAGAGCAAGTGTTAACACAGAGCTGCTGGTTGAATAGTGTAATTGACCTGTTCACGTCAACACATTATGTTATAAACCCTCTGGAGTAGCCTCTCTGTGGCTCTGGTTACAGTATTATACTGTGCTCATTAATTAGCCATGCAGCTTATCCAGGTTGAAGCAGAGTGCGACTTCTGCTCAGTTACAGTCAGTGACAAACAGTATTTTAACAATTGGAATATTGTTTAGTGCCCTTTGAGCCACATTTCTAAATGTTTACAATAAGGTAAAGACAAAGTAGGGGGTAGCTGCCACTAAATAAAGGTGAGCTGCCCCAGGAGGCAACAAGCAAAAACATCTCTTGGTGGATGGTTACCAGCTCCTCGTGTTGTAATGTTTAGTGAAGTGTTTGAGTAACTGACTGGTATTTGTAGGGCTCCCATGAAGCTGATAGCAGACGGCTCCGACTCATTCTTCACTACCACAACTGGTTGCACAGGGACACACACGCTGTCTCTAGGCAACAGCAGCTCAGTGTCATAACTCTGAAAAGGCAGACAGACAAACACAGGTTGGATCAGAGGCTTTCTGTACACAATTTATTAATCCCCAAAGGCACATTTGGGAGAAGAAGCAACAGCTATTTACATTTTTACCCAACTAAATAGAAAATTTCAAGATTCCCCACTTGATTTTGGAAAACAGACATGTTCCATGAAACTTGCACTTGTTCTGTAAATGTAATAATCTAAATATAAAAGCAATTTCCAGAAAGTGGGTTCTAAAAGGCAATAAAAGTTTTAATCTGGGATTTGTTTTTTTTCTTCTTAGCGTTAGAGTTTGTAAGGAGATTTTCTAAAACATCCTTTGCCTCTACATTAGCCACTATCAGCTAACTAATTTTCTCTGCCTCTAGGTCTAGTGGCTTTGGGGTACAACATCGGCATGGTTTCATCCCCACCTCTGGCACCAGGTGTGCCTTTGAGCAAGCAACTTTACACTAGCTCCCCAGGTGCCGCCACCTGTGGCAGCCCACTGCTCTGCCACGGGAGGTGGGTGAAATGGGTTAAATCATTAAAGTATGTATCTCATCTCTATCCTTAAGAATAATGCAGAATTATAAGGATAAACTAAATTAAATAAATCAGATTTCATCTTTTATTGCATTTTAGAAAATGTTGAAATTGACAAAGTTTGAAGTTGAAAAGATAAATCCACTGGGTCAACCCAGGTTTACAGTCGAAAAAAAGAAAATCTCAGATTGAATCCAAATAACTTGTTAGAGGCACGTAATTATGTTATGTCCATTGTGTCCATGTGTCATAATTGTGTCGTGATACATGTAAGGTGGAGTTCAATAAATGGGAATTTGGATTCAAACTAAGACTTCTTCCTTTACCGAGTACACCATAAAATGTGACAGATCTGCCTGCAGAAATTAAGAGAGCCCTGAAGAAACTGACCTTCCTGCTTTGATATCCTATCCTATCCTCATAATAGTAGTAGGCCTGGATGGAATTAGACAACATGTTAAAGTCAGCTACATTACAGAGCCATTCCTTGATGACACTGCTTCATTAGTTCAGTCACGGGTCAACATGAAAGAACAATCTGAAACCACATAAATCTCTTATTTATAGTGAGGTCATTTTGGAGTTTCATGTCTATGGACAATTTGAGAAAAATCCCGGGTTTAATATGTTTTAAAAGCACATTGTGCAAAAGTAATGACCTAGAACATGCGTACACACAGTTAGTTAGACCTGACCTAATCTGCTGTGAATAGGTTATGTAAAAAAGTACTAAGCCCACAATGATGACTGGAAGGCCGATAAAGGCTTGGTAGAACAACTTTATTAAAACATGACATGTGCAACACTGCAGTTACACTGTGAAACCACCTGGCGTGGTTCATGGGTGGCTGCAAGTTCCTCTGATGACAGATCCACAAACATTCAAAGCAGAACTGTCAACTGTAACGTTCATGATCCATCTGACATAATCATAAATACATGATATTTTTTCCATTCTTCTCCTTTGCTTCAGTAAATATTTCCTTGTTTCATAAATAAATAAATACAAACAGGCTACTTTGTCAGGATAAAACTAAAAACGCTCGGTTTGTCTTTACAGCAGTGCAGTAACAGAATCTGTAGCAAGGCAGCTGTTGATGAAGGGAGGGATCAGGTTCACAGCAGCAGCAGCAGCAGCAGCAGCAGCAGCAGCAGCATCATTTACCTCCAGAAGCCTTTTGTTTGGCATGGAGAGACACAAATGTGTGTGAGTGATGGCAGCACAATGCTAACACGGTAGGAGCCTCCTGCTACCGAGACATTTACTCTACTTGTGCTACAGCAATGTGTTAACAATAACCCTTCTGCAGAACAGCTGATGTTACTTGTGAATCAGCTTCGGTATTACTGTACAAAGGCTGTCCCACTGCAGCTTCCCACTGGCCCTAATCACAACACTGAAGATGAAGCACCCTGCACGAAGTAATAGTCTCAACAGTAGAAGTGGTTGTTGTGTTTGTCTATTACAAGCAAAAAGAGCTGCACATCAGTGCAGACGGGCTACGCTGGGATGTTAGCTAAGCCAACATTCATGCAAACTTCTCTTAGCTAAGCTAAATGTACTGTAGCCACATTAGCCATGTAGGATTACTGCGCAGCTAACGTAGCTACTATCTACAGGCTAACGATGAAACAAAAAACAGAACAGGTCAAAAGTGCAACACTTACAGCTTGGCACACCAGGCGTAGTAGAATCAGTGATGGAGAGGATCAGGAACCAGTTCACACGCTGATGGGAAATGCTCCAATAACGGTACCTCAGAATTTGAGGAAGAGGACGGAACCTTGGGTTTGATTCTAACTAAACAACAGTGCTTTTTTTTAGACCTAGCTTGACAGTTTCACTGCCATGTTGTTGAATTCAGTGAAATGAGTTTTAGAGGGAAGCTGGACAAGGGCGTACATGTGACGAGGCATTTAAATTCAAAAATTTAAAATTCTAAAAATGCACAGATCCCTTCTGAAAACTCTGACTACAAAGTAATAATGTGTCACCTTGAAAAGCTGTTCACTTTAAGTGTTGGTAGACTCTGCTGATGTCTGGCTGGGCTTTGGTTCTGGTCGGCTTTACACAAAACCTCATCTAATATATAGAGTAGGTTCAAGATCTACGATGATTTACATGATTTAGTAATACACACCTTAGCTTTGTTGTCCTTGTATTGTAGATACACTTCGGTATGTCCATTTACACCATTCCAATGCTTAGTTTGAACCTGCTTGAAGAGACAGTTAATCATGTCACACATACCACCTTTTGTTTTTGTTTGTTAACAGGCTACATACCACAGGCTGTGGTCAAACCTACTCTGGACCCTGGAGAACCAGCAACTATAGGTCAAAACCATCTACCCTTTATCTCTACAATTTATAGAATTCAACGCTGTGACAACATGAGTAGGAATAGCCTGTATGAAGGTTTACATCCATCATAGCACAGAAACACCTGGTTAGAGTCCAGAATGAATAATCTAGAATGAGCTTCTCTTAGCTTCCGACAATGGTCTAATTTCTGTCCTTGTCCGGTTAGATCATAGTGCTGCAATCGATACAATAAACCACAAAATTATTACAGCATCGGAATTAAAGGAACAGCACTGGGATGGTTTCAGTTCTATTTGTTAAACAGAACAGACAATGACAAATCTTCCATCTTTGGAGTGCCTCAGGGTTCTGTGCTTGGTCCACTACCGCCTACTTCCATTTTAGGGATTATGGCCAAATTTAGGAGGCTCTTTTGTCAGAGTAATGTTTAAACCACGACTCCACCATTAGTTGCCTCCAGGCTGAACAACGGTAACTCCCGACACTGGCTGACACTGACTCCTGACACTGGCTGCAGCCAGACTGACTAGACTCAGGAAGATAGACAGTTATATCCCAGTGAAATCTAGGAAAGAATCCAAACTGCTGAAGCTCTTAATGATCAGCTCCGTCTTGTCATCCAGACCTCATAGCTCCTCGTGCTTCTTTCTCAGAGCTGTTCTACTGTTGCTTCTAGAGGTTCTACATGTAGAATGGAGGCAGAGTCGTGCTTCTCCCTCTCTGTACATTTCTACAAGTTTCTTTTGAGGAGTTGTGTGCTATGTTCACTTGATGGCCCAACCAAGCTGCCAATGTTTTGCCCCCTGTTGGTACTGTTGGCATGTTGACTGTCAGGTCTGACTGCCCTGTAATGTAAATACTACACTGTGGATGCCCTGATGCTGGGGTTTGGCCAAAATAACAGGCAAAAGAGCCTTAATGAGGGGGCACCTTCTCACCAGTAAAGCAGGGCTGTAGTTTGAAAATGGCTTATGTGTTAGCTTTTGACTTTGTAATTAGTCTTCAGTGGCTACTGGCTCTACTGAAGAGAGAAATGGTGGATTTCATTCTGTCAGAACAAGGTATCCTCCAAGACACCATGATTGTGACTCTAGAGAGTGACTATAAAAGTCTACTAAAATGAAACGTAATGTAAAATGTATGACTTAAAGTCATACAAGGTGTTCTGATATACACAATATATAATTATTATTCAAAAAGAAAAACATCATACTCACCATACTCTTGCCTGGCGAAGACTTTTGAGCAGAAATGGATTTTAGGTCATTTGGGTCTAAAAGAGGGAAAAATGTACCATAAAGTTAATATAACAAAGTTAAAAATAATCAAGCTTAATGAACCTAAAACAAATACTTACGTTCAATAAGGAAGAGAAAACAAATGACACCCATGACTGCGATGATGAGCCCTGGTACAATGAAAGACAGGCCCCAATTAGAGGACACCCAGTAGCCAGCAATTAGGGAGCCCAGGATGTTGCCCACTGACGTGTGAGAATTCCACAGCCCCATGATGAGCCCACGCCTGACAAGACAAGATGGCAAAAACAGACAAACATAAAGTGTTCAGGATGTTGGGCAGTTATTTATAAACCTGTTGAACTGAAGAGCTGGTTGCTGGTTTTCAAATCACACAAGCATATCATTAGCTCTTACCTCCCCTTTCCAAACCAGTTGCCAATGCAGGTCACCACACTGGGCCAGCCAGTGGTTTGGACTAACCCGTTGGCCACCTGAGATCACAACAGCATCAATCACATAAATATTAGAATAGTAGAAACCTTGTTATTAACATGTACAGATATGTGTCTGTGTGCTTTGTTATGGATGGATGATGATTTTGTTACTAAAGCTTTACAATGTATCTCACCTGGACCGTTATATAGAAGCCCAGGCTGTGGATGTTGTAGATGTAACCCAGTCCAAACAAGCAGGTAAACAGGCCACTGGTCAACATCCCCACAGTCAGGTACAGCCGAATGGGCAAACGCTCCCCAATGATGCCGCTGCACGGGGTAATACAGGTTTACAACAGGTTACTTCAATTAACAATTCTGAAATGCTAACTACCAACTAGTGGTTTTGAAGTCTTTCATCCTTTACACATCTTTTTAGACTCGACTTCTAAAAGCTGCCTTCAACCCTCTGTCGAGCTTCATGGTGTGTGTCAATGTCAACTCTCTCTGGCACTTTCTTCACCCAAACTCTATGTTTATGAACACATCTGTACACTGTTATATAAAATAAGATAATGGCCGAGTGTCAGACATCAGTATCTTGTTATATTTTCACTGACTATCACAAATACTGTAAACATAATGTGTCCGACTCCAAACTACAATAGCTTCTCACCTGAGGTACATGCCGATAGCATAGGCACAGAGGAAAGAGTAGTCCATGGCTCCAAGCAGCTGTTTGTAGTTGCCTTTATCTAAAAGTAACATCACATATTGTACAGTTCAGTCCAATGCATCAAAACACAAATGTTGTCTTTTTATTGAAATTCCAACAAGAATAATTATTACTTTAATGCTTTAGAGCAGGTGTGTCATACTCATTTTAGTTCAGTGGCCATATTTATCCTGGGCTGGACAAGTACAATCATAGCATGAGCAACAATAAAAACAGTACGTTCCCACTTTCTCTTATTGTTAGGGCAAAAATGATACTGCTTCAGCTCTTGTATGAATAGGAAGGAGTTCATTGTTCTTTTCCTGATTTTACTCTTTTAGGAAAAAGACACATTGGCTGATGAGGGTGGGGGCAGGTAGAAATGTAGGTTGGATATTGTACTGGTGTATTCAGCCTAGAGCTGCTGTTGGTTGTGAGTCTCAGTGCTGCACCCCTACCTGTCTATTGTCACTGTCTACCTGTCTAACAGCTATTCACAAACTTTACACTAAACAGTCATTTCTGGTTCAGGTCTTTAATGCATTTTCTTATTTTTAAATTCACCCTGTGGCCAGTTTGGACCCTTAGACCATAGGTTGGGCACGCCTGCTTCAGAAGGGTTGGAAACCACAGTGCATGTAACGTAATAGGGTGCCCAGATACCAACCAAAAGGCTTCCAGCTACAGTCCATGTCTGTCTGGCGGGATGGCAGGGAGGGCTCCTGGCTGCCACTGCTGGAGGCCAGGGTAGAAAGCTCACTGAGAGGTGAGCAGTTTTTATGAAGCTCGCTCTGTCAACAAAAAGTGCATCAGAGATTTATGTAACTGTATACAGGTGATGGTCGTATAATTAGAATCTCATCAAAAGGTTGATTTATTTCACTAATTCCAGTCAAAAAGTGAAACTTGTATATTACAGTATATTCTTTCATTACACACAGACTGATATATTTCAAATGTTTCTTTCTTTTGATTGTGATAATTGAATGCACCTGTATATGTACATTTCATCTAACCCTGTGTTTTGCTCCAAACACTGACAGCGTCAGTCAAAATCGTCAAAGTCACTTGATGACTAACACACCAAAGGTTCAGCTTCTTGTTATTAACACTGGACTGTTACCTTGACAATGCTAATAGGTTTCCGAGAGAGGTGGAAACTGGTGTAGAGCAGGAAGGTGAGGACAAAGGTGAGAGCTCTGTACCTGCAGAAAAGAAACAGGAAGGAGACGTGAGGATCACACCAACTCAAACGCCTTGAATGCACTAGTGGATCCAGCACATTCATTTCTAGCTTTGAGGCATTAACGGTTAGAACCAACAGTGAAACTGGTGAAACAAAATACAACAAATTTGTTCAGAGCTCATTCATTTTGTCTGGTTCATATCCGACAAATGTTCCCTTTAATCAGAAATGGTTCTGGGCCCTACAAAGCACAGATGAGCTGCAGTGGGAACTGCTCCAACAACAGATCCATGACTATTACTACACGACTACACTACTACTATTATATTATATAATATTACTTCCTTTGAGTAAAACATTTCCACAAAATATTCACTCTTGGGGATTTAGACAGAGGAATCAAGTTTGTATATGCAGTTTAGATTTATTGTGAGGGTTAAAGGTCTCCAACTGCCTAGCAATTGAACTTTCCAGGGAGGTGAGGGTGACTGTATGATTGTGTAAATGTAGACAAATCTTCAGTCAGCAAAATGATGCGGGCATAAAAGAAGGAAGCACTGAGATAGTGCAAAACAGTCAGAGGTAAACAACAGGTGTGTGCCAACATCATGCCTTTCAGGTCCACCATGAGCAGGTATGACACAATGACATAATCTGTCAAACCAAAATGACAACAGAGAACCGGGAATGCAAAAGGCAGTGTGGGCTCAGCCACTGCTCCAGAGCTCTTTGACTACAGTCCCCATCCCCAGCCTGTGGGGATAGCTCTAGTCACTCCCGCTGCGCAGTGTTGGCTCAGGTTGAAAAGACAGAGAGGTTGTCTGCAGAATGGATTCTTCACAGCTCCTTTCTACTGAACACAATGCACCACTGACATTACACTGAGAGGTCAGAACACACCTGGGACTGTGACACATGTAGATGCTAGATTTTCTAATATATGCGTAGAATTTTAAAAGTATAAAGTATGAAATCTGAACCTCATGTATTATATGGTCAGATTCTGTGTGTTTTCCTGGCAAGGCCAAATACAATTTTATAATTCACTATTTCTAAATTACATTCTCAGTTTCACACATGCAGGATATCCTTTAGCTTTACTGTTTACGTTACTATGACGTTCATTCTGTGTCCTTACTGTATGTCATGTTTACACTAGTCTTAGAGCCGTGTCAGCATATCAAACCTAATAGGAACGTTTGTTCTTTGCGATCCTGTCTGGAAGTGATAACAAGGACCTGGGTAGTGTAGATGTGGGCAGAGCAAACATCCTACTGCACAGGCATCAGGTTCTCTAAAGCGGAAACGGATACAGGTTTTGTTCTAGAAACCAACACATACTTTACATACATTGTGCTAATTGCAGGGCGGACGAGCATTTCTGGTTCAGGTCTTTGTTGCATTTTCTCATTTTTAAACTTAGACTGTATATTTTCACTTTAATTTCCTGATGCTTACGTCTGCTTAGCAGCTGAAGCACATAAAACTATTTAGTTTATTTAAAAAATGTGCTGTATAAGGTCCCATGTTCCAACATGTTCTAAAACCAGTTTAGATTTTAAAATAAAAAAAATTATTAAGAGGTTTATAAATAAAATGCACAACTCCCTTCTATGACGTAAGCAAACTCAAAGCAGTTACACTGGAACAACTTGGAACGTCAAACATCCTGTCACACCAGCAGGGCTGACGCAGCTTCCCCTGACAACTGGACAATCTGGTTTCAACAATGTACGGGTATTTACAAGGTGCACTCCCCGGATTCAGGAACTTTGTCACAGGCTCACAATAAAAATCAAAAGCATCTCCAACACCTGATAGCTAGATAATGTGCTGTACAGCAACAATCCTTCTGTTACCTGTTAACCTAAACTGTGGTATAGGTTGACAGGTGCTGAAATTACTGCTCAAGCAGAAAAGACAGAAGTTGCCAGAGATGATAGTTCACCAGAGGGTGGATTCATCAGTCTGTGCTATAGTTATTCTCATTTACATGCAACAACACAGCAGAGCAGATGCCTGAGGCTTTTACTTTAAGATAAAAGAATACAAAGCGGAAAAAATGCTTTTATACTTTTTTTTATCTCTAATTGAATTCATTATCATTTTGCTGACTTGCATGACATTTAATAATGTTGCTTTTGTTCATTAATTAGTTTTACTGCAAAAATAAAAAGGTCTTATTCTGAAAATGATTTCTAAGTGAAGTGAAATAAAAGCAGCATGACTGACTAAACAGTGAATTCAAATTCAGAGGAGGTGACATGCTTTAGGCAGAGACTCAAAGATTCTGACTCACCACTGATCTCTGTCGAAAGAAACCAGCAGGCGGATCCCAGGAGGAATAGGGGCCATGTTGAGATGAAGGTGTTGACAATGGCAGTGACGGGAAGGTAACTTGAGCTCACACTGTAGAGGACGGGGAGTTATGTGCTGGCATGGTGATGATGCTGCCGGAGTGTATCTCAAAGAGGAGGACACGTGTCACAGCACACATCACCAGTCTGAAAAAAAGGGGAAGATTAGACTGAGCCTGCAGGAGTATGGAACAACAAATAGACAAAAAACAGGAATCAACTGAAGCAAACCTCTGATCAACACAACCAGTCCACAACTTACGACCAACCTACAGATCAGCTCTATGACGGGTGCAAGGGTCGAGATTTGATGGAGCCTGTCCGAGCTGTGACAGAACATCACCATTCGTTACCATGGTAACGTTCTGTTTCAGCCTTACGGGCTGTCATGGTGCAGATAACGACCACGTTCTGTGCGTCTGCGTGCATTTTGGCTGCTATGCCGCAGAAGACGGCCGGCTGTCAGACCTGCCGCCTTTGCCACTTTCTCGGCTGCTGGCCACGTGCACATTGCTTGTGAGGAACACACGTGAGGAACACACGACGTTCTGAGACCTTGACCGGAAGTGAACAGAGCTGTCACGCGCCGGTGCACCTGTAATGAGCCAGAATCGGAACCCAACGCTACAGTGCGGGGTCACCGATACCACGCTGGTTCTCATGTCTGACCGGAACTCAACAGTAAGTTATCAACAATGCACCGACGAAGCCAGACGAAAAAACTAACAAACGGGTCTGGCCATTTGGGCGCTGCTTTGTGGACGTCGCTAACGTTAGCTAACGTCGCGGGTAAAACACACGTCCAACCTTCGCTTTTACGGACAAGCGGAGCCCGAACGCTTCGTTTCCGCCGATGGTTTACCTCGCAGAGAGAAGCGCACAGTTCGTGGTTGTCCAGTCGTCAGCGCTTCGACATTTCCTCCACTTCCTTGTGTGAAAGCTAGCGACTGTCACCTCAAAGCAAATCGGCACAGCTGGGCTGTCCCCGGCGCACGCGCCTGCTCTCGTGCTCTGACGTCACCTGGGGCCCCTCCGCCCCTCACAGGAGGGGTAGAAACAAGCTGGCGCACGTCACATGGACGTGTCACACTTTTCTGTTTAACAAGAGTAACGTAGAGTAACGAACTGATGGAATACGGTGGATCAGCTAAATTAATGATCTGTCTCCATCTAAAAAGCACAGGGTCTGATCTGGTGTACGGGGAGAAGCATTTTGTTTGTGTGGTTCAAAAGAAGCAACATTAAACCACTGCTACTGTAGGTAATAACATAGAGATTTTACAAACACAAATTAAATCTTAGCTTTTTTATCAACCCATAGCTCTAAAGTTTTTGAAAAGACTGATCAAATCTACGCTGCAAATAAATTATTCTTGTTAATACAAAATAAAAAATCCTGACAATAAAATACTGCACTTAATCTATGCCAACACTAAAGAGGCCTACAGCTCATCCCCCCTCCCACCGCTGGGCAGAGCTGACCACAACATCCTGCATCTCCTGCCTGTGTATAAACCTGTTGTACACAGGCAGCCGGTGGTGCCCCGCACAGTGAAGAGGTGGACAGCTGAGAGCGAGGAGGCTCTCAGGGACTGTTTAACACCACTGTGTGGGGAAGACATTAACGCAATAACAGACTGTGTAACGGACTACATCATCTTCTGCTGTGAAAAGACAGTTCCCTCCAGGCGGGTTTGGTGTTTCACCACCAACAAGCCGTGGATCACCCCTGATATTAAAGCTCTGCTAAAGGAGAAGAAGAGAGCATTTAAATCAGGGGACAGGGAGGAGCTGGGGACGGTGCAGAAGGAGCTGATGAGGAAAATCCGTGAAGGCAAAGCCAGCTACAGGAGGGAGATGGAGGAGCAGTTGCAGCAGAACAATGTCTGTGAGGTGTGGAAAACCCTGAAAACCATAGGAGTAGAGGACGCCATCCTCTTCCGCCTACATTGAGCATTTTCTCACCTGGAGAAGCCCAGCAGCTCTCTGAGGATAATGGTCTTTGATTTTTCCGGTGCTTTTAACACCATCTATCCTAACACAGTCTGCTGTCCTTCCACCGATGCAGATCCAGGGGAGGGACATTGAGAGAGTGGACTCTTCTAAATACCTGGGTGTGCATGTGAACAATAAACTGAACTGGACTAATAGTTTGGACTGTATGGTTTGTCTGTTTTCTGTCCTGTTGCTGTTGTGAGGTACAATTTACCCACTGTGGGACTAATAAAGGCATTCTTATTCTTATTCTTAAGGTTTCTCCTATAGATATATTATTAATTTAATAATAAAAAAAATAATTAATTTAATTAAATCTTGTTTATTAAAGTGAATGACTTTCTTTCCTCACTAAAATTTGAATCCCTATTCTTCCACCTATTGCTTACCATAACCTGTTCTTACCAATACCATCCTTGGTCATTTTTAATCCATCTGTACCCTCATACTTGCCCTCATATTTCACTATGATGTCATTATTTTTTATTACTTAATTATTACACAGATTCTTTATTACATCTAGCCTTTCTAGTACCTCTGCCTTTCCAATAACCGCATTTTTTAATTTTTTCCTCAAGTCTTAAGTTCCATTTATCCTGCTTTTACATATTTTATAATATCCACCAATTACAAAGTTTAGTACCGACTTTATGTATTTTGTGCAATTGATTTGTTTGGTTTCTTCTTTAATTTATTAACACACTTATTTAAGTCTTGACCATTAGCTATTAAACATGTAGAATCAGCATTAACTAACAGGGTCTGACTCAAACCCTCGTGTATTCGGACGTAATAGTCCTGATCTTCCTCGGCAGGTGGCGGTGACGCACATTTACTACCACCGAAGAAGAAGAAACCTGGTGACGTTGTCAGACTGCGCCGAGGGGTGAAACGTGGGGAGAAGACGGTAGAGCGGATCAGTGGAGTGTCCCCACGTGAAACGGCGTGAGCATGGCTTCGACCCAAGACACGGAGGTTCAGTTCGCACAGAGATTAGCGTCTAACGAGAAGCCCATCCGGACCAAGGCCCTGAAGAAACTGAGGAAATACATTAGCGTCAGATCGCAGAAAGACACAGGTAAAGAAGACATCAAGCGGCTCCAGCTTTGACACAGTTACTGGCTTCACACCAAGAACTGTAAAAGTTGATGGTGGTAAACCAAATAAATGTATAGCAACAAAGAAATGCTGGCGGTGGTCCAGCACGTGTTCGCGTTCATGTGAGGTCAGAGACGCATGTTTGTCCCCCTGCTGAACTGTAAAGACGTGTCTTTACAGGTGGATTCACGGGGGATGAGCTGCTCAAGCTGTGGAAGGGCCTCTTCTACTGCCTGTGGATGCAGGACAAGCCGCTGCTGCAGGTAGGTCGCTTTACAGATACATAAATGCGTGAACAGACCCCGGCGTCTCTACTTCTATTACTACACTAGTACCTTATTTTTGCCCTTATAGTTGGACATTTATCTAAGCAATTCACTCACTGCATATAGTATTGTTTATGGTTGTGTATGTTACAAAACGTGAATGTTCAAACCTGTCTCCTTGGATGTGGGGCTGTGACGGCCCCTTCTCTTAGCTTTGGCTTGTGGCTTGTTGCATACATTTGTCAGTTCTTGTTGTTGAATATAATGATGGACCCATATCACTGTGACAAAGCTTGAAAAAAGGTGTGTTGGGATAGTGATTTATTTCTTACTGCAAAGTAAGATTTAAATGAGAATTATTCCACAAACAGCATTTTTTACATCTGATCTTCAGTCAGAATAGGACTTCAGTATACATATCAGCCATAAAGTTCATAGATGTAAATACACAGCTTCAGGCTGTCCCAACAGTAGGCTATGAGTATATTAACCAACCGTCCCCATCTTCTGCTTCTTTGTTAGATGTTTCATTCTTCATGTTTCTTCTTTAGGAGCAGCTGTCAAACCAGATATCCACTTTGATCCACAGCTTCCACAATCTCAATGGACGTAAGTGTGAATGACGATTGACTGAGAAGTGACGTGACTAAGTGAGAAAGCTCAGGACGAGTCACGTAGATATGTGGACTTCTGTTATTTCCTACAGAGATGTTGTACCTAGAGAGCTTCCTGCAGACGTTTAAAAGAGAGTGGACTGGTATCGACAGGCTGCGAATGGACAAGTTCTTCCAGGTCGGTGTGAGGAGAATCCTGCTGTTGATTATTTCATTGATTGGCTGGATAACAAACATTTTACGTTAATAAAGAGCAGCAGGATCAGAAAGAAACTCAGTAGACTGTAGAAATGTTTTCTCAGCTGACATCACTTAAGATCTGTCACACATTTCACTCTGGCTGTTCCTTTGGTAATTGCATCACTTTGTGAAGGTCGTCCACCGAAACCTGTAGTTCAGGCAACAGCCTGATTTGGTTTTAATATCACCTCCCATCAGTGACTCACACTGATCATTTCTGTTTTTGTCATTGATTTCATTGGTTACAAACCTTACTCATGTCTATTGTAATCTCTTACAACAGCTGGTTCGCTTCATGTTCAAGCAGACATTTGAGTTGCTGAAGAAGAGAAACTGGGACAGCAGGTAGTGTGTAAAAGTGCGCTCACAGCCTTACTCCTCGTATTTGAGTTATTTAGTGTTGACCTGAAGTGTTTGCCGTATCTCAGTGTGGTGGGACGGTTTCTGGAGCTTCTGACAACTCAGCTCCTGCAGAGCGACAGTGCCGCCCCCAGCGAGCTACAGCTTCACATCCTGGACCTGTACTTGACTGAACTGGCAGCTGTGGGTTCAGCAGAGGTAGAGTACCACGATGCGTTTGCAACTGTTCCCCGATAATGTGTTTCGGTTCAGTGCCTTGACTGACTGGGTGTGGAGTTTAACCAAAGGTCTACTGTGGCAGTGATGTAGCTGAGATTCCACTGCTCACATCAGGATGGAATAGTATCACGTTTTAACTTAAATAGATTTTTAATCAATTTCTTACAGTTTTGGTAACTGGTGTACAATGTTTTGCTTCTTTCCCAGCTCACTGCTGAACAGAACCTGGTCTTCATTGAGCCGTTCTGTAACAAAGCAGCAGAAACCAAAGAGTAAGTCTACGCGTCCTTTTAGGATGTTATGATGTTAGGATGTGATGTCTAATAAGTGTAACCTGAGACTGAGGCTCCGGAGGGTTATATAGTATATTGGTTTCGTTTGCACAGGTAAACATGTTTAGTTTGCTGCGTTCAGCTCGCTGCAGTGTGGACACACTAGATGCCATGGTTCTTCTGTGTGAATAACAGTCATTGATAATCTAATCTGAAGCTTTATCTACCCATTGCTTTGTGATATAGAACATACACCCTGTTACCAAAAGTATTAAGACACCTGCCTTTACTTCACATGCATTTGAAGGGCATTCCAGTCAAAATGTGTTTTGCCACATCAGATTAAAATGATTGACTTCACTTTCTCTCTGACATTTGGTGCTTTCCTCTAAAGCCATTAGATTCTGACTAGTCCAGCGTGGTTCACACTTGTCGAGCCATTTAAAGAAAATGTGTGAAGTGCGTCTGAAGTTCTTTTGTTTCTCACGTCAACAGTCAAATTCTCTTTGGAGCCATCTGCAGCAGCATTTTCAGCACCATTATCAACCAGGCTCCCTTTGCCATCGAAGACCTCATAAAGGAGGTGAAAGCGCTTGAATCGGACTCGGACTCAGGGCAGGCTTCTGCAGAGGATGATGACGATGACGGAGACCAGATACAAAAGAAAAGGAGCTTAGGGCCTGTCAATAAAGAGAAGCAGGTCAATGGTAAGTCTCAGCTATTATGGCTGTTTTATTAGTCATTAATTTAAGTAATTGATTAATAATTAATTAAATGGTCATTTGACATGAATGAGCCTAAATCAGGTGACCTATAAATTTGTTTGCATGGATCACTGCTTCAGGCTCGTACCAGCATCTTTAGTAATTCATTCCAAGGATTTGCAAATGTTTAATTTGTTGTTCGATCTTTTAGCTCACATTTAGACACGTTTCACTGTCACATTTTGCTCCAACAGGATGTAAATCAAAGGATGAGGGCGATGACTTTGATCATTTGGAAGACTTGGACCCAGAGCTGCCATGTGACAATGATGACGACATAGGACCAGTCCTACAGGTAAAGCTTCTCCCTCTTTCTTCCTGTAAAGGACACTCTATTCTAGGCTCAGGCCTTTGACTTTAAAAACTGTGTTTAAGATTGAAGTTCTCATGTTTAGGACCCAACCGTGACTCCCAGTATGGTTAAACAACTTTATTTGGTTGTTTCCTTAAACTCTAAAATTGGACTTTGTGGTCCGTCATTCTTCGCCTCTCCTTGTTCTCTGGTGTATGCTTCGTTTGATGGATTGATTCGTTTTGGTAACATCTGTATGCGCTTTCCTTTCAGTTTGACTATGCAGCAGTGGCAGACAAGCTGCTGGAGTTGGCCAGCCAGAGCAGCTCGCCCAGCTACAACCGACAGAAGCTCTACAGCATCATCAAAGTGTGAGTGGATCCAGTTACCAGCTCTACTGTTCTCTGTGCATCACCTGATGTTACATGTTCGTCCGAGTATCTGTCGTCATTTTATGTGTTCTGCTGTTCCTTTTTTTTTAAAAAAGGTTTCTGTTGGCTCTGTGTTGTTATGGCTTATATAAATAACTTACAGCTGATAGTTTAAAGATCCAACATCAGTTTGTCAGAGAACCTACTAATTGATCAGCAAGACGCTGGATGACAGTTCACATCCTCAACAACAGAAAAATTACTTAAAATATCCAGTCTAATGTGTTTTCTTCTTTTCACATGCCCTGTGATGACTCAGACTGCGAGACCTAAGTGAAGGTAGGAACTGTGGTTACAGCCTCAAGCTCATCTTTCACAGTGCATATGCCTAGAAAAGCAATCATCAAATTTTAACTTGCTGTCTCTCTCTATGCAGGCATCTTTCCTCAGGATGAATGTCCAGAGGATGAGTCCACAGATGAGGATGAGGATATGTTTGGCAGCAGGAAGAAGATGAAGAGAGTAGTAGCGCCTACGGAGGGTGAGGAGGGAGCACCATCGGCTAAGAAAAGTAAAGGCAACACATGCACGTTAAGCTGCCAGCAAATATCTTGCATAAAAGCATTAAAGTCCCAAAACTGATGTGTGTTTTGCTACAACAGGGAGGAAAAAGAAGGCAGCCGCAATAAGCAATGATGACGGTGAACAAGCTGAGCTTAGTACTAACGATCAGAAGAGGAAGAAGAGGAAGAGGAGGAGGAATAAGAAAGCTAGTCAAGGTGCAGGAGATGAAGAATGCTCAGGGACGTCAAATACATCTGTACCTGCAGAAACCCTGCTTCACTCTGAGAAGTTAGTTCTAGAAGAAGCCATTCTGGGCCAAAGTCAACCCCCAACCACGAAGAAGAAAAAGGGAGAGAAGGGCAAGGAGTGGCAAAAGGTCACGGCTCAGCCGGAGGAGGCATCTGTTGCAGACGCTTCATTCTCAAAGAAAGGAAGTCAAGAAGGTCAGAAACCGACCAGACCAGCAAGTGTTGAGGCACCACACAAAGAAACCAAGAAGAAAAAGAAAGCGGTTAATGGGAAACCTGGGGGCAGACAGGCTGAATCAGATGCTAATGGTCTGATCTCAGATGATGGTCTCCCACCACCACAGTCTGAAGTTTCAGCCACAAAAAAGAAAAAGCGCCGCAAGACTGAGGAGGAAGGAAAACCTGCTGAGACCTGGCATCATTCCACCACAACGCCCGGAGAGAAGGCAGAGGACAGTGTCCTGCAGGAAGAGAAAGGTCACATGTCTGAGGTCACTAATCAAAGCACAAAGAAGAAAAGGAGATTAAAGCAGAAAGAGCAGGACATCAGAGCAGGAGTAGAAACCACTGAAGGGCAGGACGCTGAGACCATAACGGCACCACCCACGAGGAAGAAGAAGTCCAAAGAGGGCAGGAACCAGGTGGTTTCTGAGACACCATCCTCCAGGAAGACACCCAAGAAGAGGAAGATCCCTGTGACGTTTGAATATGAGGCTGAGGAGCTGGAGGAGGCTGGAGCAAAGGTTAGTGGCACTAAACTGGAGGATGAAGTGTGATCCCATTAATGGGATCTAATTACATTAACTGGTTTCCCACTGCAGGATGTTGGAGGGCCGTCGTCGACGCCGAGCGCTAACCTAAACAAGGCAAAGCCTGCCTCACACCCGATGAGTGACTTCATCACGTTTCAGAGCAACGTCTCTGTCCCAACGCCGCTCTTCTGCAAAGCCAAGGGAGGCCCCAGCACCCCGCTGGCCAGGGGGAAGGTAACGGTGTGACAGGCTCGGCCCATCTCTATTCCTTAAAATGATGAAACTATCTATCCAGCAGTACTAGCAGCTTTGTTTCACTAACTTCAGTTAAAATGCGTTTGTGTTTAACAGAAGTGTCAAACTCCCAAATCAGACTCTAAGAAAGTGACCTTTGGTCTAAAGAGTAACAAAACTGCAGGTAAGGATCTCTGTGTGTGTTCTGTTTGCACAGACACTGTATTTTCTGAACAAACGACTTGTGTCCCGTCTTGGAGCGGTTCACATCCTGTAGTAGTAATCAGTCAGACCTTTTTCCTGTTCTTATTACTGCAGAGTTCAAGAAGACAGATCGCAGCCTGTTGGTGAGTCCAGACGGCTCGTCCCGCGTGGCCTTTGACCCCAAACAGAAACCCAAGTTCGGAGTGTTGAAGTCGCCCTCCATCCACAAAGTGAAGAGCAGCTCGTGTAAGCGACGGCCGTCGGCAGCAGACTTCTTCTAGCGCAGGCTGAGGAATCTATCACAAGGTGTTTTCATCTTCGCCTGATATTAGTGTTAAGTGAGAGGACTTTTAATAAAGTTGTTCATTTGAGTTTTCTTGGTTTTCTTTTCACTGCTGTTTTAAGTATTTTACAGTGGAATCTGTTTCAGCAGAAATGTTTTTGTTTAGTTAAATGTTAGTAATGAGGTGTAACCCGTTATCACAACCCGTTAAGAACCAGGCCAATGCACATTTATTCTATTAAGTACCTGGGGTTGAACATGTTTCTAGAATATTCAGAATAAAAATACACAGACGTAAAAATGCATGAAGTCATTCATCTGCTGTACCAGTTGGTCCAGGGTTGTGGGCTGAAGGCTTTAACTCCGTGGGTCCAGAATTCAGGAAGATCAAACCCTATCTATCTATCTATCCATCTATCTATCCATCTATCCATCCATCCATCTATCTATCCATCTATCTATCCATCTATCCATCCATCCATCCATCCATCCATCTATCTTTCCTTCCTTCCTTCCATCCTTTCTTCCATCCTGGCTCTATTTACTGGTTCTATGTCCATTAACTACTTAATTTGCCTTGTAGCTCAGTAGGTAGAGTAGTAGGTTCATCAACTTGGGAAGTAGGAGGCCCCTTGTTTTATTCCAGCCTCTGGCATGAGTTAACTTCCTTTATGGTCATTTGTAACAGGCTGATTGGGACTATAACACCAACAGGCCAACAAGTTTTATTATTTTTAAACTGTACACTGAATAAGGTACGTCATAACTGAGGAGGTTGGCTGGTGTGCGTGTAGATATCCAGGATAGAGTGAGATGGAAAAGGATGCTTCGCTGTGGTGACCCCTGATGGGAAATGCCGAAAGAGAAGTAGTAGTAGTTACACTAAATACGGTTATAAACAAATTACTAAAAAGCTGCTAAGATGAAGTGCACAGAATCACATTATGTGGTTACTGTAAAGCACTTTTCCTTAAAGTTTATTTAATATAGGTTTTATAAATTTTTCAATGATTTGAATATCAGCAAAGTATCAGTTTATTACGTTCTGCCTGTTTGATGCATGAAAGAAGAAAAACAAAACAAGGAAACACTAACGGATAACGGCGACTCAGAGATGAGTCAAGTGGAGCCCAGGAGAGTCCTGCAGCCTTTTTACTGTGTCTGCTCCTCGAGCACCTGAACTATACAAACCAGATAAATAGGAGGTGAGACAGTCTTAGCACAGAGTACACAGTTAGACTGTAAATGAAAATGGGTCCTTTATGTTACTGGGTTGGCTTGTTGCCTCTTCTCAGCATACACGTCCTGGCTCTTTGTGTGAAGACTTCAGTAAAGATGGAACAGCCCACAGTGTTTGTAAGATGCTGAAAACCTACTTCCTACAGTCTTTAAAATTTAGTAAGTAATTTTGGAGATTCAGTTAAAGTCAATTCTGACATGAATACTTTGTCCTTTTATTTTCCTATATTTCCAAACTCTTGCAGGGACTTCTAGATGATGATGTCATCTAACTGAAGCTTAACCAACAGCCTGTTGTGGATCATTCTTTTCATGGTGTTCTAAAAGAAAAGGGGAAAATGTAAATATCACAAAAATGAGGTCATGAGCTCTGCATTCCCTGCTTTTTGTATCTAAAACAGTAAGTATTATTAACTGATCATCAGGAGACATTTGTTTAATAATAAATGAACAGTTTTACTTATTCATAAAGAAACAAAATACAACACACGTTAATAAACTAAACTGCTTTAACTCACACTCAGTGTGAGTTAAAGCAGTTAACTCACACTAAAGTCCTGCAAACACAAGAGTTCTTCTAAACAAGAGTTCTTCTAAAGTTTAAATTTAAGAGCATAACAATAGTTTGAAACAAACGTGTTAACAAGTAACAGTGCTGTACTCACTTCTACACTTGCAGATCAGCAGACCCAGAGGAAGACAGAGCACGATGGAGGTGATGATGACGGCAAGCAGCACTTGGAAAACAAGCATGAAGACAAAAGAACCCGCTAGTACAACACAACATAGTGGAATGATGTCAGAGTTCAGTGGTTTGGTCGAACTTTACCATGGCCTCACATTCACTCTGTTCTCATTATCACACAAACCATTCCCTGGTTGCATGTATTAAAGGGAAATGTCTGGTGGTACCTGGATTCCCGGAAGGGGAGACATCCTCCCTTGCGCTCAGCGTCTGGTTGGAGGTGGGGTTGTAAACCTCGCAGGTCACGCTGCTTAACCCTGCGATGGACACGCGGCTGCTGACGTTGAAGGTGTTTCCTCTGGGGCTCACAGTAGTCGCTCTGGGCTCCAGACTCCGGCCTCCTTCCACAGAGCTCCACGTGAGGACGGGCTCAGGGAACCCGCCCGCTGTGCTGCAGGTTGCTGTCTGCTTTGCTTGGTCTATGTCGATCTGAGGCACCTGGAACGGAGCTGGAAATCATTTGGGTTCAGGCTCCCCTCATGTTACAGACGGAGGACCTTCAGCAGTAATGAACAAGGCTGAGCATCATACCTGCTACATACACAACGGTCTGACAGAGCTTCTGAGTTGATTTCATTTCTGACATCAGCACAACCTCCACAAACATCTGGTCGTCCTGCAGCATCAGTGGGTCAATGAGGAGGGAGAGGTTCCCGGAACGAAACTGATCCGGGTACACTGTGGTCCGGTTCCTAAACGACTGGCTTTGGTACTGAAACTCCTGTTGTCCTTTCCTGTAAACGTGCAAAACGTTCGACTTGTCGAGAGTCTGCCAGAAGATGAAGCTCTCCTCAGGATGAAAGGGTTCACTGAAGGTCTGATGGCAGGGCCAGAGCAGCGGACCCCCCCTGGTTCCATTCAGAACCACACGTTCACCTAAAGCGTCAAGCAGCAGCACTTCAAAAGACAACAGCTGAATTAAGCTCAGAGCAGTTTACGGTCTCAGGTTTCAGACTGCAAAGCAAGAATACTGGCTAATAAATGAAGAAGCCTTCAGCTGTGAGGCATGAGGCCACGGCCTTCAACAACTTCTTAACGATAATAATAATAATAAAAATAACAATACATTATTATTATTATTATTATTATTATTATTATTATTATTATTATTATTATTATTATTATTATTATTATTATTATTATTATTATTATTATTATTATTATTATAAACTCCATGTGGTTGTGTGGGTTCTCTCCCTAGGTTCTCTGGCTTCCTCCCACGGTCCAAAAACACACGGTCAGGTTGATTGGCCTCAGCCTGCTGGGTTAGCCTCCCCACGACCCCGCACGGGATTCAGCGGTGGATGGATGGGTTTAACATCTGTATTATACCTGGAGGAATCCTGGATTAAAGTGGTCGCCACCACCACCAGATATGACCACACCTGCTTCTGCAGTTAAGCTGTTTCGGGCTCTATGCTAGGGGCCACTTGCGCCTCAGCTGCTCCTCCTTACTGATACCTGCATGTGTTACCTCTAACGACCTGCAGATGGCGCTCAGCTCACACTCAGGTCTCACCATGTGTAGCCCTGGACCAGGTCACAGGGTCAGGACGGTTTTGTTTAGTACCGAGGTGTACTGTCCTTTGAACACGTTACATGTGGACCAGTTAGTACTGATAATATATACTGTAATAATATAGCATTATAATACTACTAATAATACAGATATTACGGCATTTTTGATGTGACACTGCATGAGACAGGGACAAGGAAGCAGCTCTGCGATGTGTGGTGACCTGCATCCAGCCTGTGTAAGTTAATTCAACTGGAGGGAGACGGTGAAGGAGTAATGTTAAACAGAGGGAGCAGAACAATGCAAAGTGCAGCTGTGTCAGCAACACAAAAGCTTCATCACAAGACACATCTACTGCTTTAGTGATAGTTTAGTCCCAAAACACATTCAACTGCCGAAAAATGCAGTAAGTTCTTTGACTGTGTGGTCATAACCTGGTCGTCGCCAATGTTAAATGTTTCCGTTTTTTTCCGTTTTCCGGATCATTCCAATGAATCTGATTTAAAACAAGTTAAATGAGGTGACTTGATAAAGGTTCAGTGAAGTGGTAATAGCACCTACCAGACAAGACGACAGGTAGAAATGTCGCTTCCATTCCAAACCAGAGCTGAACCAAGAGTCCGTGTCCGGCTGGAAGTTCCTCCTGTGTGTGAGGGACTGTTGTTCCTCTTCAGCTGGTTTCAATCAGTGATACAAAACAAGAAGCTTCTGTCAAATTAATTCTTAGCACAAAGTAAAGTTTCACTTTTGAACTTACTTCTTACTTACAATAGCTACTTCAGAGCAGATTAATGGAACATGGCCAGTTCTATCTTATTAAGTCAAACCTAGTGACTGAACAATCACACGATTGTGATGAATGACACAGAAAACCTTTGGGATTCAGTTTTGACATTGTTCAGTTTAAAGAAAAAGGCATTTTCCCACTCGTCCCTGTATTAGCTTCACTGTGACCAATTCTGCCGTTTGCTTGTCTGTTGGTTTCTTTCCAGTGACTTTTAGATCACATTCATATAATAGGTCTTTAAAGAGATAAAGGTGGTAAAATAATAATCGCTGACTCAGTGTAATTATGCTTTTCTGCAGGTTTCATTGTGAGTTAAAGTGAAAATGTGCTTCATGTGTTGAGTGTTTCTGTTTTTGCGTGTGCAGAGCATCAGTAGTTGCTTTGTTGTATCGTAGGGACCGCGGCTCAGGATCAGGAGCTGCCACCACTCGTAGGGTCGATGGTTCAATTCCTGGCTTCTAAAGCGTTCTTGGGAAAGACGCTGACACCCGCTCTGTTTTTCACTGTCTCTGTTCGTGTTGGTACTTCCTGTTTGTTCCCAGTGGTAAGTGCTGGTCAGTGCCAGCAGGCATTTCACCGTGGAATCATATTTGAATCAACATCATAAACTATTGGATTATGTTTCCATTTGAAAAATTGAATCAACGTTCTCTTCATACAAGTATTATTATTGTCCGTGATCGAAAACAAGCAAACCTTGCCTTCCTCAGTGTCAGTGCTCTGCTCTCACCATGAATCTGTGGGTTTGGAGGCGTTTGCCACAGCTCTTCCTGCTGACGCTGACCCGTCTGCAGTCTGGCTCCAGGCTCAGAGCTGATAGAGTACAGTTATTGTCTCAGTGTCAGTGTTTAAGGGTGTGATCGTGTTTTGGTGCTTTTTTACATTTACAAAAAGAACCAAAGATGCTGAGCAGGAGGAGCCGAGCTTCGTGAGTGTGCGCTGTTCATGTTAAAATCATCCTACAATGAAGTGACAGTGAAGTAGCCTGTCTATGAGCAGAAGCTGTCAGTTACCTGAACCACCCACGCCACATGGATATTTAACTGGTTGTTCTCATAACTCTATGAAGTAGAAATGAAACCATTAAAGGGGAAATACAGCCAGCGCCGATCAGCTGATCCTCACATGATCTCATTCTGAATAGTAACTCCAATCATCTTCAGGTCTCAGACTGAAGGATCCGCTCAGATGTGAGCATGATGACGGTGCGGCTCCATTCCAGCTGTAAGGAAGTGTTGGTGACCACAGCATCTAACGTCATGGCCTCACCGTGAACAGAACCTCTCCAGCGTTTGTGTGTGTGAAGCCGATACAGCATCTGTTTAGTGCAATCCTGAAGCTCATGGCAGTGTTGACCTGTGACCTGTGGTGTCTTTGTTCCAATACACTGGAAACACTGTTGCCACAAAGATACTAGTGTTTATTTGCATATTGCTTAAGTCAGTTTTAGACAGAAAAGAGAACTGGACCCTGGGCTCTGTGTGCGCTACACTGTTACAATCAGCCGAGAAGACAGAGTGAGACGAACTAACACAGTGGAGAAAGAGTTTAACAGAATCATAGGCAAAGCAAAAGCTCCAGGCTGAGGACAATGATTTTCTTTGGAGGTTGTTTCTGTTCTTGTGTGTAATGATGTCAAACACAAAGTAACGAACAAGTAACAAAGCTTGAGCAGAGGGCTGGGTTTGTTCTTGTGTGTGTGAATTGCTACCAACAGCAGCTGTTGCTGTGCAAATGGGAGAACGGTGCTGGGCGTGACCTCAGATCACCTCCAGTGCCCTCATGAACACCCTGTTGTCATGTTGTGTTCATGGTCAGTTGTTACAAATACTCCTTCATCATCATGCGAACTCTACAGCCTGTCAGTCTATGGGGGGGGGGGTCACTCTGTTCTGTGGGGTTCATGATTGGCAAATTGACTTCCTGTCAAGAAGTGATGTTTTTTTGTCAGCAGATAGAGGTTTTGAGTCTAAACTTCGGCCTGTGAACATGACCCACTTCACGTGTTCATACTGTGCTTTCATGTCATATTTACTGGTAAGTTCAATGAACAGTAGCATCACCAGGTCAGATCTATAATATATAAACCTATTATGACCACCATTGTACAACAGAGATGATGCATGAGTAAAATGAAAACCACATTGAGAACATACTGTTTAATGCTGGCTCAGTGATTAACACTGTGTCTGGCACCATTATGAAACAGTTTCCTGACACCTGAAGTTCTGGTGTGTGATTTATGTGACAGCTCAGCTTTTGAGATGATAACAAAGAGGGGAAAACCTATCGACTTTAAGGTAGATCAACACAAGAATATTACCATGTACTTGGATGTTGAGAACGGGCCCCTCATCTTCAGGAGGATGTCAGGGCTGTCTCTGAAAGGGGGAGTTAGGGCTCACACAGTGTGTTATTCACCTCTGTCCAGATGTGGGATGTGGGTGTACAGCACAGTGAATGCGCTTTAGTTACTTGTGGAACTTATTCAGTACTTATAATTTCTCAGGGCCTCAGCATGGATGAAGCATGGTAACTGATCTCTCACATCCCAGGACTTCACCATCACTCATGAAGCTCCAGGCCTCACACTTATCAAATCAGCAAATTATCAATACTTTCAGAGAATGCATGCATTTATATTTACACTTATTGTGTTCCCATTCTTGCTGACAAAATTGGGAAATCTGTCTCTACTTTCATCTCAGACTAATGACAGACCACAGACTAACTCAGAGTAACATGGTTGAAACAGACTGGTCCACACAGAAAGGCTGAGCCACAGGGAGGCAGCAGACAGCAGCAGTGTGGGAGGCGTCAACGCGTCCACAGGAGAAAGAGAGCAGACTCAGAGGAGCACAACAAAATGGACAGAGTATCAGCGTGTCACGTCTGAGGACCGTGGGCCTCCCTGGGACCTCTCGTTCTTCCCTTCTAACTTTCCTTTCCTCTCCTTCCAGACTTCTCTGTCTCTGCCTTCAGACAGACAACCTGCAAACACATGTGGAAGCTGGATGGAGCCTTGATCAGCCCGGAGCTGCCCTGTAAGTACACTGTGCTCTCACTGACTGCTACGCTGCTACGCTGCGTCCACACAAATCTGTGAATAGGCCGTTTAACTGGGGAACGGCAGCCACATGTGGTGAGAAAAACTCTAGGATAACAGAATAACAGACCGACAGACAGACAGGCAGGCAGACAGGCAGGCAGGCAGGCAGGCAGGCAGACAGGCAGGCAGGCAGGCAGGCAGACAGGCAGGCAGGCAGACAGGCAGACAGTAGGCTATGTCATCGACCATCTGCCATCAACATGTGGATCATATTTTACCTGCCACGTGGTCTGTTGGTGTTTGCTGTTTAACTGCTGCAACTTTACTCACTCACTCACTCACTCACTCACTCACTCACTCACTCACTCACTCACTCACTCACTCACTCACTCACTCACTCACTCTATGCTAAGCTAGATGTAGCAAACATGTGAGTGGATTTGTGTTACAATTTGGCCTTTTGCTTTGTTGTTTTTCCTGAGTTCCTTCTCCATTGTTGCTATAAAAATAATTGTTCTCTAGACAGGCAGGCAGGCAGGCAGGCAGGCAGGCAGGCAGGCAGGCAGGCAGGCGATGTCATCGGCCATATGCCATCAGCATGTGGATCATATTTTACCTGCCACGTGGTCTGTTGGTGTTTTACACAAATACAAATATTGCACAGGAAAAAATAGCACTGCACTAAGCAGTGGACAGACACACTAACGTGGGTGAGGAGCAACCAGACAAATGCACAACAAACCATTTAATTAAAAACAATAACAAGTGAGTGCTAGACAGGAAGGTGCTTCCACACACAAATATCAGAACTGATGCAGGACAACACATGAACAATCAAATCAACAAGCAAAGGACAGAACCCTAACATGACACTTTGGACGCATGCGGAACAAACGCACCGAAGACGTGAAATGTGTGACGAACAGGGCAATGACGAAGGAAGACTTATACAAAAACACAGATTCAAGTGAACAGACATGCAAATAAAATGTAGTTTAATTAACAAGTACAGAAATTTGCTGCAGAGCAGAAAAACTAAAAGTAGCTAAGCAAAGACAATTAACCAACAAAGGCTGGAAACCCAGTCATAACACAGGGACTGTCTCAGTCCCACAGACAGAAACATTCAGGACATAGACAGTCCCACACGCTGTGTCAACAAGCCCTGGATGAGTTCTGAGCTGAAGGTTCTTCTGACTGAGAAGAAGGGGTTCTGCCTCACGGGGGACAAGAAGGAACTGAGCAGAGCTGCAGCACATGGAAAAGAGCAGGAGTGTAAACTCAAACCAGTCCCTTGCTGGTTTTCCAACTCTCCATTCACCAAAACCTGCTAATTACCTTAATCAGGTGTGTTCAGTCAATCAGCAGCTGGATGAGCCAAGGACACACCTGCTCAAGGTGATCAGCAGAGAGAGCTGGAAAACCAGAGGGACAGCGGCCCTCCAGGACCAAGGTTTGACACCGCTGGAATAGAACAAGGATCCTGATGTGTGGAGAGAACATGTGGCTGCAGACTGGTTCCACTTTACACCGTCTTCACAGCCTGAGCGCCTGCTTCGTCGCTCGTCTCAGCTCCGGTGCCTCTCTCTGAGTGCTGGCTGTGTGCGATGGGGCTTCTTCGGGGGAGTTGTTGCCCAGCTCTTCTGCTCCTGATCTCAGCGATCCAGCAGAGACACTACAAGCCCGTGGGAGGAAGCTGGAGGACCCGGAGAGGACCCACGCAGACAAGGGGAGAACGTGCAAACTCCACACAGAACGTCCCCAACACCAATTCACAACACAGCTGCACACAACTAAACCTAACAAATCCCACATAAAGCAAGCTTTCAATTGTAGCCACATACAGATATATATAAATTTAATTACAATTTACAGCAACATTGGAGAGGAAAAAATCCCTCTCTAACAAGGAAGAAACAGCAGAACCAGGCTGAATGTGGGCGACCATCTGCCTCGACCAGTTGGAGTGAGGGGGGAGAGAGAGAAAAGCACAGAAACAACAACAAGCAACAACAGAGCACAGGCTGGATGGTTGGACCAGGGACTGGACTGGACACAGGCAGGATGGTTGGACCAGGGACTGGACACAGACAGGATGTTTGGATCAGGGTCCAATGATACCTGTAGGTGAGGACAGAGTGGTGGGGGGTAAAGCACAACTACAGGAGAGAAAGAGACAAGGTTAGTTAAACATGGATCAATGATGGGAGGTTATTGGACAGAAGACATAGAAGGAAACAGAGGAGCTCAGTGTATAAATTGAGTCTCCCAATAGTCTATATGCCTTTTGCTAATAACTTGGGGAATAGCAAAAGTGTATTTGATGTTTCAGGAGAGAAATGCTCTCAGTTTTCAGTGTGTAGTTGTGTGGAGCTGCAGCTGCAGACGGGGGAAGGGAAGATTGGGGTGGGTGTCTGCGGTGGAGCATAATGTCACAGGAATGTATTGAGCCATTGCTTTAATAAACTGGAGCCTCGTACTAATTCTGCATCCATCACTAGCTTGTGACAAGTCCTGGAAATCGGGCTGAGTCTGGTCTTTGTTTGGTTCCTCTGAGCTTCAGGCGCAGCAGCTGGAGCCTTCTGCATGGTGAGGAATGCAGAGAGAGAGAGACGTGTGGAACAAAGGAGGAAGTGGCAGAGAGGAGGGTCAGGCAGATGAAAGACGAGAGAAAGGGAGTTAGTGCTATAATGTGTGAGGGCCAGATGTTGAAAACAGCTGGAGAAGCACAGACAAATATTATCAGTGAGGACAGACAAAGGAGGATGGAGAAGACAGGCAGCTGCTACTGGAATACAGCAGTGCTCTCACTTATTACCCTAAGCACAAATGAATCACATTCAGTTCCAAAAACTCAGCAATTCATATCATGGAAATCACACCTGAGACCTTTAGATGGTTTGATCCCCTCACTGTTACTGTTTCAGATGGGAACCTTGGAAGCTAGTTAATTTTTATGTAACATGCTGATCCGTCCTAAGCAGCTGCAGCTGTTCAGCAACAGTGTGAGCTAAGCTTATGTTGTTTATTAGCTCACGCTGCCAAAAATGGCAAAGTTTATGGCTCAAGACGTAGAGCTGTCGACTCCAGGTCACAGGGTCATCCGTCAGTAAACAACAGGGTACTCAGGGGTACAAGGTGTACTCACAGTGGCAGGATGACACTTCTGATGATGCTTGATCACATGCTGAATTGCTTTGTCACCATTTAGTACAAGACAGTAAGAACACGCGCAAGTAACAATTAATACATTAGTCATGAATGAACCTAGGTTTTAATAATCACATTATTGTAGCGTTGAGCTACCTGTAATCATAACAACAGTACCATGTCTATAGATCACACCTGAGGACATAAGTATAGATGCACAGCGTATAAGATTGGCAAAAGAATGTGACATCTGTATTTTAACTTTCAGAAGCACAAACAAACGAAGCAACACTTGAGGACACACTCGCTTTCACCAACGGAGTGAAAGAGAGCAATCTGGCTTTATGTTCCTCAATCCTGTCTCTCTGGAATATTTAGCATTTAGACATCGTACAATAAACAATCTTGCATCAAATAATAACATTTTGTCCATCGAACACAATGGCATCAGTTTCATAACAGTTGAAGGTTCCGCTGCATCTGAACCAGAACTTTGTCTCGGAGTGAATGTCTTTTTCCATTGTTAATTAATGTGCATACCAGGTTTATGACCCCCATCTCCTGCTCTAGTGGGACAGACTGGGAAAGAGGCAATTCCACTTGAGTTGTAAGTCTGTTTTTGGACTGGTCACTGATAACGAAGAGGGGGAGAGTGTTACATTTACAGTAAGGTTACTCATAAATGTATCCTAGAGTTCTGGAAACATTGTGTGTGTGTGTGTGTGTGTGTGTGTGTGTGTGTGTGTGTGTGTGTGTGTGTGTGTGTGTGTGTGTGTGTGTGTGTGTGTGTGTGTGTGTGTGTGTGTTGTTTTAAGCTGCAGTTCCTCCTTGTGGGAGAAAGGGTTTTTGTACTCTCTGTTCTGGGGAACAGGTTGATCTCAGGAGGAAACTATGTTCAATCCAAAGGGAGTTAACATTCACCTCTGTCCAGACTGTGGGTGCTACACTTTTATGTGTTTTATGTCACTTCATATGATCAAAATCTGCTTGAAGTCACTTCAATTCAAAAAGCCAAATGCTGGAATGAACATTGTGTGTCCACTGTTCTGCTGTCGCTTTATTCTTACATGTCGTTCCTGCTGCCTACACCTTTCTGTTAGTGTGCTGGGGGTGAAGCCTGGTCATCAGGTTTGCTCCTATTGTCTATTCTAGTCTCTAATTTGTGGTCGATGCTGCATTTTTACTATCGTACCTCTTTTCTCCTGTGTGTTTACAGCCTCATCCGTTTTGCTGCACCCGGCTCATTCATCTCTGTGACGATGTAGTCACTGTCATCTCTCTGGAGATGCCTTTGAACGTGTTTTCATTCGCCCCGTTGCTATGGTTACCGCTCCTCTTAACCCCCGTCACCCAGCGGGCCGACTCTGCCCCCACGTCTGAAGCCGCTCGCTTGTTTAACACCACCCTGTGGTTCCACGGTGGCGCCTACAACCTGCGTAGCTGCAGCTGCTACGCGCCCGTCCGGGACTGCGACGAGGCTCTGGCCAACACGCTGTGCAGATGCCACACCGTTCCGCTCTCCGCGCTGCCTGACACGGGGGTCAGGGAGCCTGGGAGGCTCGTCATCTGGGTGAAGGAGACCTGGGTCCTGGAGAAGCTGCTCAAAAGGGGTGTGGTCGGCCATTTGCAGCTGTCATTTTGTGGAACAGCACCCGTTAAGAGTCAGTGCCTGGCTTTGGTGGGACTGCAGACCCTCCAGGTCCACAACACTGCTGCAGAAGTGCCCTTCTCCAGACAGGAAATCACAGTTTCTCCTGCTGCAAAGCTCACGGCGGAGCTGGAAGGCCTCTTCTCCTCATCCATCCACGTGAGCATACTAGACACAGCAGTACTCAAAGGGGTGTCTGCTCTGAAGGCCTACACTGTTGTCAGACCTCCGGCTGCCTCTCTCTCCCAGCACATCCGCAGCCAGGTTTTACCTTTGGCTCTCACCCAGTTTGTGACTCCAGACAATAGTTTGGATTCCAGTGAGCACGAGCCACTGCACAACCTTCTCATCACCTTTATCTACTAGATGTTTTCATCCAAGGGTAAAACGGCTGATCCATTCACCGTGAAGTAGACTCTGTGGCTAAATATGGGTTCAGCACACAGACCCCAACTGTACTGGGGCCATACATGTCTATATCATGCTAAGGACAGAGTAGACAGACATTAGACCTGATTATAATAAAACGTTACTCATCAGAACACGTGTGTATAAAAGCAGTGCTTTGATGTTCTGTCTGCTACAGGACTCATGTGAAAAGAGTCTTATCGTTTTCCATCCACCCTGGTGCTGTGACTTATATGATCCAACATTACAGCTGCACAACCTCAGTCACTAACAACCATAAAAAACACATCTTTGATGGCGCTGTTCGTCTACAAAAAAATATTTCAGAACATCTAAAACTCTAAAGACGATGAGTTTCCTTGTGTCAAATTCAACCACGTCACAGTTTATGTTCCATTTCTTTAATTTAAATATCTGACTAAAACTTCAACTGAACTGTAGAAGCCTAAAGAAGTCACTCTTCACATCAACGGTCTGGATTCTGTGTCTCACATCTTCAGTCTGTTCCAGGCTTGTGACGGCTCTGTGGACAGTTTGCAGCCACTGATCTCCCAAATCATTTAAGAGGCTTTTGCTTCACTGTCACTGTCGCTGCATAAAGAAGGCTAAGTCAAACCATCTGAGTTGTTTCAGTTCTTTACCATTGACTTTAGCAATGGCTGAATCAGCAACAAGCCCAAGCAGCATCAGTGCCACTGCACAGTCCCTCTATGTACTTTTGAAGTACAAAAGCTGAAGAAGGCGTCCGTGTTGCAGAGGGAGTGGAGAGGAGGCCTCCTGCTGCCGCGTCTCACTGAGTGCAGATGTTCTAATAAAACAATCAGAGCAGCAATCCAAGTTGTCTGACTGTGAAGGAAGGATAATTTCAGAATCCATTCAATTTGATGTTAAAAGGTTATTTAATTTTTCTGACTTGTGTTTCACAAAAGTGTCACATCAACAAAATAAAGAGCTGGAGGCAGCTTGACAACAGTGAATATGTGATTCCCATTCTCTCTTCTCTGTGTCGATGCTTCCAGCACACAGACAACGTAAATTTCCACGGAAATACAACCCAAGGCATCACAATAATTGTAGTCAGATGTGAACAAATTGTTGTGGCCTAAGCTGCAATTCAGACTGATCCCATCAGCGTCTGCTGACTCAACACTTTTTGGTAAATTTAAATACACGACTGGTGAAAGGTGAATGTCCACGGGTTGTTAAGCCCCGGGAGTGCAGTGGGCAGCTTCACAGTGAATTGTTGTTTGTATATGCGTTGCCCTGTGATGTGGACCTTTCCTCCTTAAGCGGAATAGAAGATGGAAGATGGAAGTGCCACTTAAATCTACATAACAGAATGACAGGATCCAGGATAAATTGACTGACACCGCCATTTTTATCTGTATAATACAAATATAGGGCAATATAGAGATATTTAAATACTGTGTTGTTTTGCGTTTTTCTTTGGCTTATGTAACAGTGTTATTAACCAAAAACAAGGTCTCCTTGCGCCCTCTTGTGGTTGGGGTGCAGCAGCATGGGACTTTGTCCGCTGGTATGCAAAGACAAAGCCGCGCAGGTGGCGTGTGTTGTGGTGTGGATCACAAGCACACGCTTTGTCCTCCAACACACACGTCCTTCCATCACTAACTCGTCTGTACAGTCTGTTAATTCAATCTGTTAATTAATTATTAGGTCCTTGCTGTTGGCGTCGCTGCTAATGAGGACATTAGACAGTGATAAACCCCTTTAGTCTGTTCTTTACAAGTCAAAAGATTAGAAGTAGAATAGGAATTACAAGTTTGATTGTTCGACATAATAGGACTTAAAAACAGTTGATCATTTAGTGATCATTTATCTAAAATGATTCAGGGAGAGAACCGTTTCAAACCCAGATTTCTGTCAATTCACTTTGAATTAAAATATTTTTTTCTGTTTATTTACAAAGTGTTAGGTAGGTTGCAAAATGTCAAATGTTACAGCCAGACACCTGCAACAACAGCTTTTAAATATGCAGTCTATATATAAAAACACAAAAATACGTGAAAAAATACATGCAATGGCGGTAACATAAAGGGGAAGACACGCAGATGCTGACCGCTTAATCAGCCTCTGTACTTTCACAGAGGAACTTGATGTTAACGTAGAAAATCTCAGCCAATTTAAACAGCCGTCACATTTAATCGTCCTTTTTAGTTTTGTTAATGACAATGAGTCATGAGGGCAGTGACGCATCTGCTGGAAAACCAGGAACACGTAGTCCTTAAGAACTCAAAGGACGCAGCTCAACGGGAGGACAGCTCCTAGAAGAAGAGTTGGAGGCAGAGGCGCTGTTGGATCGAATGACACCGGAGCGCGCGCTTCACCTGCTGCCTCGTTCGTGGGCGCGTTCCAGCTCGCTTTTCACCTTGTCGCTTTTCACCTAACCGGAAGTGGTCGCGTGACTCGCAGGAGGCAGGAGGCAGGAGGAGCTGCTTGGGACGCCTGTCCGAGCGGGGTTTCGCTTTTGCTTTTCGGACAGTGACGTTGCGCGTTGGTAAGTTACCGATCACTCAACAGGACAGCAACATTCTACGGCCGTTTGCTTACATCTGTCCTGGAGTCGGCGTAGTATGATTATCATGACGATCACGGTAGGAACCGTGTGGGAAACGAGCTCGTGTAGTTATTCTAGTTACGTAGGTTACCTTGAAGGGAACTCCGCGTCAACTTAGCAGTTAAGTCTGGGTCAGTGGCTCAGATTTAGGTGAAGTCCATGAAAACGCGGATGATCGCGAATTTGTGTGTGTGCTACAACGGACCCAGCGTCATACCATCCATTTTTAGACTCAGGTAAGGTATAGAACAGGAACACACAAGCTTTATTACTGAATTAAAATCATCGAAGGCGTTGTGTAAGACCTAATAAACATTGTAAAAATGTGTGCATATAAATTAATCAGACAGAAAAAGCCATGAACCACATGAATGTTTGCGTTTATAATGCAGAGGCCTGTTTCTACTCTCTTTGCAGGCAGTGGACGGAGCCATTATTTATAGATTTCTGATGCAAAGATGAACTGCGTCCTCCTCATTCTTTACGTCACATTGCTTCATTCTGGTGAGAAAACCAAGGTTACTACTGTTTACAGTAGAAATACCTCAGATAGAATTGTCCTCACACACCCACTCACCTGTGTTCACACTTTGGATCTTGTGTTAGTCCTGCGGCGCTGCTCAACTCACTCGGCATCTTGTGTTAATTTGCTTACACAGTGCTCACTTCCCTTCCTGCTCCGGTGAACGTTTCTATTGATTCCCACAATTTCTACCATGTGCTGAGGTGGGACCCTGGACCTGGCACCCCACCCGGAACAGTGTACAATATCACCCAGAGGTAATGTGTTTGTACACTCTTTTGTTGGATAGAGAAAGTGTCAGTGTTTGCTCCTATAAATAAGAAAAGGAAACAAAGTAATAAAACAAAACTAAAAATATTATGTAAACACCAAAGAGTGTGTAAAGTAGTGTGTGAATACGCCATTGCTCCTCTAACAAGGAGTTTGCAAAATTACAATAAATAAAGTTATTAAGCTTTATTTTTCAAAAACATGTTTCTGTTTCTGAAGAAAGCTGTAAGGCTTTCTTTAAGCTTCTGGGAAATTCAGCAGACTCAGCAGGTTACTCCTGCCCCCACAAAACAAGCTGTGCTGGATAAAGCTTCTCACATTATGAAGCTAACAATTTATTTTACACCCAAAGGTAAGAAAAAGATCAAGGGTCCAGGCTGGTTGAATGAGGTGTATCATGGTGGGACGGGGTGGGGCTGGTCAGAGGAGGGGGACAAGGTTAAACCTTTCACCTAGAACTCAAAAAGGTTTAATCATCAGCATTAGGGATGTTTACACTGTTTCTGTAATTTTTCTCTTTCACTAATGTAATGAAGTGTTTTTAATTAGTTAATATTAGTACAAGTCTTAAATGTGCATTTAGTATAAGAGCGTTAGTGAGTTGGCCAGCTGCACAAAGTAACAGCAAAATAAATGGAGGTGTTAAAACTTGCGACCATTATTTTAAATGCAGGAATGAAACACAAATTGTTTTTAAGGTGTTTATGTTTATTTGTGTCCTGCAAATTGTCCTAATTGATTAGGAAAACCAAAAAAGGTTTTTTGAAAGTAAAACTGATATTTTGTTTTAATTGTTTATTTAAAGTTTATTTTTGTTTTACTGTGAGATTTCATAATACATTATCAGACCTGAAAAATCACTGTTTACAAAGCCACTTACTGTTCTAGCCTACAGTACATATGTACCTGCCTGTGCTCAGTTCTCATCAGCAACACTGCAGACCCAGCTTTCAGTCGTACAGCTCCAATAAATACAGTGGACAGTGTTAGGCTGCTGTCCTTCCTTAGCACTATTAAATCAAAGTGCAGCCTGACAATTGTGTCCAGCCCTTGGAACCAGCAACTGACAGCATATTTCCACCCAACACTAGCCTAATGATCACTAAAGGTGGAAATGGAAACTTTGACGGTTGACTTTTTCCTGATGTCTGAGCAAAAATGATTTTGTCAAAACCAAAGTTGTAATAAACGTGTTGGTGGAACACAGATCAACAGACAAGGACCAGGCAAACTCACGGTCAAATGATCAAGCAGGGTTCTTATGCAGGCGAAAGTACAGGCAGGGTTCAGACAGGGTTCGGCGGTCAAGGTAATCAGGATCAATACACGAGAGGCAATACAAGAAAACGCTGGAAGGAAGTACTGGACTTGACAATCTGGCAACTAGAGTGTGTGTGAGGTGAAGGCTATATACCATATGCTTGATTAACTAACTGCTGACAGGTGTGTTAAATGATCCGGGAAGTGAACAACTGAACTGCGAACAGGAAGTATTACAAAATAAAACAGGAAGTGGCATAGAACATGACAATAACGCTTGGATCAGACACAGTTGGATTTTCTAAATCCGACTCCTGGACACAGGGTTGTGATCTATGGCTGGAAAGGTATTTCCATTATTTCCATCATTGTCATATGGCACCTTTTGCCATCAGGTTCTAATTTTGCTGACAACTGATACTTGCTGCTTTACCTCATTTACCATATTGAAATCAAGGATAAAATATAACGTCTGTACTTTCTGTCTTAGCAGAGACGACGAAAAGGAAGAGCTTCTGACTTCGAATACCACATCGTTAGATCTGCTGCTGGACAACATGTACGAGTATCATCTGACTGTACAGGCTTTCTACAATCTAACACAGTCAAAGAAGTCCAAGGAAATCACCTTCATTCCCAGTGTACACAGTACGTCAACATATAGCTTTCGGCCAAATTTTGCCCTGAATCCCGTGACGCCAGCTAGACCCAACAGGCCCTGACACCAGTTGGTAGTGGTCATTTAACTTCTCATGATCAGGCCCTTTACTTCACGTTACAGTAACTTCTTCACCTTAGGTGAGGAGCTAATTGGGAAAATAACAGTTGTCATTTTGAAATAAAAAAAAAATCTGTTTTTTTTTTTAAATATTTTTATTTATTTCTCTCTTTAAATAAATTTGAAAAGAACTTGTCTTTTTTTCAGCCCACATAGATCCAGCAGAAGTGTCACTCTCCGGGTGTGGAAACTGCATCCAAGTCAACATTTCAATGCCAGAGCCTTATTGGGGATCAGGGATACAAGATTTATACGACTACTATGATCCTACATTTAAACTATTTTGGAGGAAAGCAACTAAGAAGCCAGTGAGACATGTTCCTATTTCATAACACAGATATGTTCAAATGAATCTGCACTGTATTGATGAGTTTGGAAACTTTAATGATTTTTCTTTTCTGTTTGACCTCTAGTTGAACTCAAGTGTTGTTGAAACACATGACAAGAGTTATATTCTTGGCAACCTAGAGAGGGGAGAGTACTGTGTGAAGGTGGTCACAGAGATTCGAATAAACCGAAACACTAAGGCTTCTGCTTGGAAATGCACCTTCACCAGCCCTGAGGAGGAGCAAAACACAGGTTAGCTACACTTGACTGACGCAGACGATATGGGCAAGCTGAACCAATAACTGAGGTTTATAACTTCCACAGCAGCTTTAATGTACAGTTAGGTACAGCATGTTGAGTGTTGATGTGTGTCAGTGCTGCAGTTTAACACCCTCTGTGATGAATCAAGGATTGATGAAACCAGTTTGGCCAGGTGCTGATGCTTTCTGACTTAAATACCAGACGTCTGACTGTGTGCTTGTGTATGTCTTCAGGCTTTGCTGCTTTAGGTGTGGGCCTCACTCTCATGATTGTAGTCGTGGGTGCCCTGATGATCTCTTTGTCCTTTTTGTACTACACTGGATTTCTTGGTAAATTGCAGGCAACTGTTCCCCGAGCTCTAATAGTAAGAAAGCCTTTGTTCATGTTCACTTTTACAATATATGTTGTTTTTCTGATCATTTTAAATTCTATATAGATTAATTGAAAAGTAATTTGAACAGTGAGCCTTAGAGGTCTTTGTAGATAGGCTGTATCTCTCTCCTGTGGGAGTAGCTACGGTAATCCTGCTAATAGTTTTACTCAGATGTTCTCAATAACGTATTAATAACGTGTTTGAGCAAGCAGGAAACTCTACAGCTAAAACACCATCAGGAAATCCAAGTTTAGCATTAATTTGGGTAATTCTCTTCTGCTTTGCTGCGTCAGGTGGCTCTGCGCCAAGGCCACACACTGACTCCAGAAACAACAAGGACATACTTGATTTCTGACACCTCACAGATTGAGAAACAGAGGATGCACAATCATCCCACAGCATCACATGTTGCCACTAGTGATGCTAACTCAGAGGACAGGAGTGAAGATGAGGAGGAGGAGGACAATGAAAAATATGACTACTTGGATAGAGATGCAGAGCTTTCCACGGATGAAAGCTCCTGCAGCAGGACCAGTGTTTCAGATCATCGTAAACCAGCTGTAACAGGGAATTCGTCATCGTCTCAGCTGGAGGAGCCACCTGCAGAGTTTGACACTGGCCTTGTACAAGGAGGGCCGGATCAAGATGATAGTAAAGAAGCAACAGTTTCTTTTACATCTGAGGAGGGTCAAAGTAATGTAAAAAAAGACTGCAAGGTGAACGCGTGTGACAGCTCTGGAAATGTGAATCTGTTCTCGGTCACCATTTCTGCACTGCTCGTAGATGTGGAAGAGGAGCAGCATACAAGAGACACTCTGACGACCAGAGATTCTGATATGACTTTGAACAATGCACATACACAAATGACAGAGTCTGACAATCAGGTAACTGTGGCCTCGACATGTCCCTCACAGAAAGCCTTTACTAATTATGAGTATGAAGGCAGACATGCACACGAGGAGGAAGAGGAGGAAGAGGAGGAGGAAGCCTCTGAATACATGAAACATGTATGACATGTTGACTGTGTGTCTGATGAATATTTCCTAAAAGAAGATTCTATTTTTTTAATAAATATTTTCTAATGGTAAAAGATTTTGTCGTTAACATTTTCTGTCTTTCATCACTATCATATTCATCTAAACTTACATCTAAACAGTTACATGGTACTAATGTACAACAAATACATTAGTACCATGTAACGTGTCGAGACAAGTAGAGAAACGCATTAAAATGTAGACGCTGTATTAAACAACAGAACTACGGCTGCAAGCCACGCTCTGGACCAATCAATGCGCCGCCACGGGGTCACGTGATTCCCGTCATAACGGTCTTTGAGTGTTGTCTTCATGAACCATCGGGTCCTGCAAGTAAGACAGAATTTATTTATCTCACAGAGGGGAAATTACCAGAGCAGCTACAAAGAAACAGCCAGATACAAAAACTGTGCATAATTAGAACATATAACATACATATCTACAAGTCTCGCACACACACATAGACACACACACAAAGAGCGTGTAACAAAAAACTTATTAAAAACAGTTTAAAACATGACGTCTACATTTTTAATATTATTGTTTGTTTGTTACATAGCCTTTTTATTCTATGCTGTGTATGTTATTGTTATTAATGTTTATATCATATAATTTGCAAATAATTGTGTGGACAACTCTTACCTTACCTGCAGCTAGGGAGTTTAGTTTTCTGATTAAATTAATTCTTCTATACAAAATGACCATGAAATTAATTATTCTTCATTGTGCGAATAGGCTGTACAGTATCGGCAAAGTACAGGATTTTACTAGATGTCCTCAGAGGCAGCAGCGTAAGCACAGCGTGTGGACCGCTCGCCTATGGCGTGTCTGGTACTGTAGCATGTTTAAACGCTGACATGGACTCTACTTCACGCTAATGGATAAAGGCGGAAACGCTTTCCGGCGCAGGTAACTATGGCCAAGCGTGTTCTTCACGTCTCACATCTTGGTCTTAGTCTTAGCAGTGAATTACAGCTGAATCCCTGCTTCCAGGAATCGGTGCATTCGCTTCCGGTTGGAGGCGTCTTGTTGTTCATGTGGCGAATTTTGGTCTGATTGTTCATATTTAAGTTTCATTGAAAACTATAATGCAACTGCTTATGGGGAGCATGACTCGCGTCAGTGGAGTCAGGCTTTACACTCGCTTTACTACATTGTAGTTTGATGATGGTAAATACTTCAGTCACACTTCGGTTACTTTCACTTTTATTTTGACAGGGCGCTAATATGAAAAGTGAGAGGTCAGACATGCTCCCGCTGCCATGACGTCTGCCCTGTGGCTGCTCACGTGCCTGCCTCTGGTCCTGCCAGGTGAGTCCCACCTGACGAACCTACCCATCACACTACACCGCCTTTTTGCCATTCTGTTGACCAAATTAGACCCAGGAAGGTAATTTTTATTTTAACCCGACAAGCCTTTTCCATAATGGCAGAATGAAACACATAGTTACTCCCACAACTCACTGGCTCAAATGGTTGAGTCTGAAAAGAGGTGCAGCTTACACTGCTAACACATATAAGGAGATCAAACCTATGAAATCAAATCAATGAAATTAAACCAAACAAGTCTATCCATCAAAGAAGAGTGTCCAGCTAACTACAGTAGCTACTGTACCATAATACACAAAAACCCACCCTATCTGACCAACTCATAAACTCAGTGTCAGCACAGATTCTATGGATGTGTCAAACCTGACGTGGGCTCCTATCAGAGAGCAATATATCCTAATTCAACGAGGCACAACATACATGTCATAAATTGGTCAGATCAGGGTCAGATCAGGAAGACCTAAAGTAGGAGCTTGAGGTCAGTGAACGTTGTTCAGCCTCAGACGTCCACGTGAGACAAGAAGTGGACGATGAAGACGTCTGCATCAGAACCCTGAGTGGGGCCTCAAAAACAGTAAAGTTAGGAATGAAAGTCCTACAATAAAAACAAATACCTAGAAAAGACATAAGCTGTTTATACGTGCATGGTTTAGGCAGGTTTCAAATTGCTTTAACTCTGTTGGGTAAGATGGATTTGCCATCAGCTGTAATTACAATGACCCAGAAAATAACCTTTGTCTGAAAAAACTGTAATTTAGACAGGCTCTCTTTGTGGCCTGTAGCATCCAATGTTTCAGTAGCTTAGTGGTGTCTGCAGTAACGCCATCTATGGCTTCCTTTAAGAGGGTGTTGTTGTTTACATGGTCTGTGGTCAGATTTAGGTGTGATGACCACTGGTTCACATCCTCTGATCAAACCTATATCATGGAAGCAGGGTTTCCTGTAAGGCTGAGTGTTGGCTCAGAGCTTCGTCTGAAAAATAATAAAAAAAAAAAACCAAATTAGTAGTGTGTGTCATTAGAATGCGGAGGCACCAAGTTCACTGTTTGTTGGGCATGACAGGCAGAATAAAAAAATGTTTCAAAAAGTAGGCTAATATGTCACATGGGGTCAGAAGTCGTTCACCAGTCTCCACCTCGTTGACATCTGTTCACGAAAGGACCCACGTCCTGCGTCTGTCTCCATCATGTTTTCACAGAGGGACGTGTGGAACTGTAGAATAAAAATCAAAATCTTTTTGTTCGTTAGTAAAAGAAATCGCAAGCGCAGACCTGTGTTCATCCCAAAAGAGGGAAGTTGAGGTCAGTTTGTCAGTGTTTGTGTGAAATCATAAACAAGCTGTGATGCAGCCTGTGTGAGGGCCTCAGTTACAGCCCCCCCTCAGCAGCCAATGATAAGAGCACAGCTGAGCTGAAGTTAACACTAACAAAAGAGGGATTATTTAGAATGTCTGTAGATGTAACCTGCACTCCGTCTGAAGTGGAAATCAATCAAATACCTAAACTACACATGAGATCTCTTCCTAAGAATTTAACTGGGCATAAGTTTGAAAGCAAAAATGAATCTTAAGGTGTCTTGCTGTCAGATGTTGCACAAGACAGTGAAACAGTAAGTTTTTCTTTAATAGTCTGGTATGTAATTATTATTACTTCTCTTTAATAGTCGTCTTCCCTTTATAATCATTAACAGTCTGTTTCAGTCTGTTTCAGTCTTCAGTCTGTGTGTGTGTGTGTGTGTGTGTGTGTGTGTGTGTGTGTGTGTGTGTGTGTGTGTGTGTGTCAGAGTGCAAACAATTCTTCCCCAGAGTTGTTATCTCCTTTCTTTCTGTTATTTTAATCTCTCTTTTGTTTCTTTTAGGAGTTTAGTTTTGATAGTTTTGTTTTTTCAAATCTCATTTTTTGTATCTAATTTTTCTTTTAAGGTGCGTATGTCTTTTACACTAAGCGATTCTCCTTTTGAAGCCATAACCAGTTTCCCGCTCATGAAAACATGAAACGCACTAATAATCATATTTACTTTTTACTTTTGTAATGCAGTCTGGTGGTGGAGACTTAGATCGTCCCGAACCCATCTTTCAGAGTCCCGACGGTTTCCTGCCTTAGATTTTTGTGTGCTCCGGCCGTAACCTTTTCGAAATTTCTCTTCTACGGACGTCTCCGTAGAAAGGGAACCGCTCAGATCAGCGACAGAGTTCGCGGAAGCGATCCGTCACCGTCAGGCCCCTCCAAGACACTAAACTTATTTCAGATCAGATTTTATTAAACCCTGGGTATCCATCCTCTGCGGTCTTCTTGACTGGCGGATTACGGACGCAGATCCCATTTCTTTGTAATATATATATATATACACTCTATTCTCACCCTCCGCGGGTGGTCTCATCCACTTTCCAAGCTCGGGTCCTCTACCAGAGGCCAGGGAGCTTGAGGGTTCTGCGCAGTATCCTTGCTGTTCCTAGGACTGCACTTTTCTGGACTGAGATGTCGGATGTTTTCCCAGGGATCTGTCGTAGCCACTCCTCCAGTTTGGGGGTCACAGCCCCTAGTGCTCCGATCACCACAGGCACCACTATGGCCTTCACCTTCCAAGCCTTCTCCAGTTCTTCTCTGAGCCCTTGGTATTTTTCTAGTTTCTCATGTTCCTTTTTCCTGATGTTGCCATCGCTTGGTATTGCCACATCCACCACTACGGCTTTCCTCTGTTCTTTGTCCACCACCACAATGTCCGGTTGGTTCGCCATTACCATTCTGTCAGTCTGGATCTGGAAGTCCCACAGGATCTTGGCTCGCTCCTTCTCTACCACCTTGGGAGGTGTTTCCCACTTTGATCTTGGGGTTTCCAGTCCATACTCCGCGCAGATGTTCCTGTATACTATGCCAGCCACTTGGTTATGGCGTTCCATGTATGCTTTGCCTGCCAGCATCTTACACCCTGCAGTTATGTGCTGGACCGTCTCTGGGGCCTCTTTGCACAGTCTACATCTTGGGTCTTGTCTGGTGTGGTAGATCTGGGCCTCTATGGCTCTGGTGCTCAGGGCCTGCTCCTGTGCAGCCAGGATGAGTGCCTCTGTGCTGTCCTTCAGCCCGGCCCTTTCAAGCCATTGGTAGGATTTGTTGAGATCAGCCACTTCAGTTATGTTCCGGTGGTACATCCCGTGTAAGGGCTTGTCCTCCCATGATGGTCCCTCTTCCAGCATCTCATCCTCTGTTCTCCACTGCCTGAGACATTCACTCAGCACGTCATCTGTCGGGGCCTTATCCTTGATGTACTTATGGATCTTGGATGTTTCATCCTGGATAGTGGCTCTCACGCTCACTAGTCCTCGGCCTCCTTCCTTGCGGCTAGCGTACAGTCTCAGGGTGCTGGATTTGGGGTGGAACCCTCCATGCATGGTGAGGAGCTTTCGTGTCTTAACATCTGTGGTCTGTATCTCTTCCTTTGGCCACCTTATTATTCCCGCAGGGTATCTGATCACTGGCAGAGCGTAGCTGTTTATTGCCCGGGATTTGTTCTTGCCATTGAGCTGGCTTCTTAGGACTTGCCTTACTCGTTGGAGGTATTTGGCTGTTGCCGCATTCCTTGTTGCCTGTTCGAGGTTGCCGTTTGCCTGTGGTATTCCAAGGTACTTGTAATTGTCCTCAATGTCTGCTATTGTTCCTTCTGGGAGTGAGACCCCTTCTGTGTGGATTACCTTGCCTCTCTTTGTCACCATCCTCCCACATTTCTCGAGTCCGAATGACATCCCGATGTCCGAGCTGTAGATCCTGGTGGTGTGGATCAGCGAGTCGATGTCTCGCTCACTCTTGGCGTACAGCTTGATGTCATCCATGTAGAGGAGGTGACTTATGGTGGCCCCGTTCCGGAGTCGGTATCCATAGCCAGTCTTGTTTATTATTTGGCTGAGGGGGTTCAGACCTATGCAGAACAGCAGTGGGGACAGTGCATCTCCTTGGTATATGCCACATTTGATGGATACTTGGGCAAGTGGCTTCCCATTGGCTTCAAGGGTGGTTCTCCACAACCTCATCGAGTTTGCAATGAAGGCCCTTAGAGTTCTATTGATGTTGTACAGCTCCAAGCATTCAGTGATCCATGTGTGTGGCATTGAGTCATAGGCTTTCTTGTAGTCGATCCAGGCTGTGCACAGGTTGGTGTGTCGCATTCTGCAGTCTTGGGCGACTGTTCTGTCTACCAGGAGTTGGTGTTTGGCTCCTCTGGTATCCTTACCAATGCCCTTCTGTGCTTCGCTCATGTATTGACTCATGTGCCCACTTATCTTAGCTGCGATGATGCCTGACATGAGCTTCCATGTTGTGGAGAGACAGGTTATTGGCCGGTAGTTGGATGGGACTGTACCCTTTGAGGGATCCTTCATTATCAGGATCGTTCGCCCTTCGGTTAGCCATTCAGGGTGAGTCCCATCCCTTAGCAGCTGGTTCATTTGTGCTGCCAGGCGCTCATGGATTGCAGTGAGCTTCTTTAGCCAGTAGGCGTGGATCATGTCAGGGCCAGGTGCTGTCCAGTTTTTCATACCTGAGACTCTATGTTGGATGTCTGCCACTGTGATAGTCACTGGATTCTGTTCAGGGAGGTTGCTGTGGTCTTCCCTCAGATTCACCAGCCACTGTGCATCACTGTTGTGTGATGCCTCTCTTTCCCATATACCCTTCCAGTACTGTTCAGTTTCCAGCCTTGGTGGGTCTGCTCTGTTGTTATTACCCTGCCATTGAGAGTACACTTTCGCAGGTTGTGTTGCGAACAGCCGGTTTATTCGTCTGGCTTTGTTATCTCTGGTGTATCTCTTTAGGCGGCTGGCCAAGGCTTGTAGCCTTTGCTTGGCAGTTTCGAGTGCTTCAGGTATGGTCATCTGGCTGTACCTCTTAGGCATTGGTCTTTTCACTGCACCTCTCTGGGCCTCTGTCATTTGGCTCACTTCCCTCCGTGCTGCCTTGATTTTTGCCTCCAACCGTCGTTTCCATGGTGGGTATTGTTTCTCATGGCTCCCATGGTTGCTCTTATAGCCAAGCACCTCTAGGATCACTGATGCTGAAGCGTATATCAGCTCATTGGTTTTTGTGATTGTTGTGGTAGGGATCGCTCTCAATGCTGCATTCACATCTTCCATGAGACTTTCTGATGGTACTTCACTTAGCCGTTGTAGTGGGGTTCGGGGTTGCCTTTTCAATCTCGCCATGATCTTATCTTTCAGGTCAGTTGCTGCCTCGCTCAGCGTATCTGTGCTTATTGGGGCTTCGTACCCAATTTCCGGTTGGGGAGATGGTGAAACCTCCCCTCTGACCTGGCGTCCTGGCTCCCCCTTGCCGTAGCATTTGTGTTGTATCTCGTCAATCTCAAGTTGTGATAGCAGTTGCCGTTTGTGGATGTTGGAACACTGAGCTACTAGTTGCTTCGCCGTCAGCCTTGAATGTGGGTTTCTCCGTTCCCATTCACCGCACATTCTTTGCATGTAACCCCTCTGACTAGGGTTACTTGAGTAGTTGAGCATTCCAACAGAGCCTTGTTCTCGCATCTCAGCCATTTCTTTCTTGTTCCAGTAGCCCACTTCTCGCCAAGGTGCTCTGGTTCCCCAACACCTGACGCAGACCTTGTTAGACCGGGCGACGTCTGAGCCGGTATCTCATGTGGTTCATTGTCTCTCATGATATGAGGTAGGCGGTAGCTTGAAGGGTCTTGCCCAAGGACCCACACTGGATGCTTATTCAGCGAGCATATATATATATATATATATATATATATATATATATATATATATATATATTAATCATTATTTAACCTCTACAAACCTAATACAACAAAAATCAGTATTGTGGTGATGTTTTCAAATAAAAAAAAACAAACTCATGGTTTTTATAATGCTGTCTGTTTGTATTGTAGCTTTGAGTAAACTCCCTCCTCCCGTCAACCTGAGCCTGAACTCCAAACACTTCAGGACTGTGTTAAAATGGGAGGCTGAAGCAGGGACCCCTACAGGAGCCTCCTACCAGGTGACCTTTACCACAGACAGGTTGGTTTCATCTGGGGTTTGGTTTTTAATCACATGTACCCTCTACAGCTCTGCATGAGCGTTGTGTTACCTTTCAGTTAATTCATGTCGAAAAATTGTCTCCTGCAAGGTAATGCTGGTAAGGGAATGTTTGTCCATGTGACCCCTCAAGTCTGTTTCTTTCCCATCTCTCTGGTTCTGAAGTGAAACGTTATGGAGGCCGGTGCCAGGCTGTGAGCAGGTGCAGATTCAACTGGTTTGCAACCTGACAGAAGTCTTCTCTGATCCCAGCCACACTTATTTAGCACAGGTCGAGACACTGCTGGGCGAAAATATATCACAACCTACCAGCTACTCAGACTTTAAACTCATCAGAGACAGTGAGTAGCAATGTGAAAAATGTAATAGATGTTTGCATCCCTTTGTGTGCCATAGCTAGTGTTGTTGTATTAAGGCATCAGAGACAAGTGGGTTATTTATATTATACAGCATGGTTACCATGGTAACAAACATGTTGCTGTATCTCTGTTTTGTTTTCCAGGTCAGCTGGATTTGCCGCTGCTGGATGTGACACTGTGTGATATGAGTTTGTGTGTGGACCTTCAGTTTCCCAAGTTATATATGTTAAATATGTCCCAACACTATAGAAACATATATAACAGCAGCCTTATATACAAAATGAAGGTCAACGGTGCGGAGATACCACAGGTACAGTAGTATAAAGGTTAATCCACATGTGCTGTAGTCACCTAAAAAGACAACCGACTGAATAACTGATCCTTGGGTTGTAGAGCTTGTCATTTCACAGTTAACTTTGAAGTACCTTTAAATATATGTTGACTATGTTCACTGATTATCAGATTAAATTAAACTAGGCATAGAATTTTATTAGATTTTATTAGATTAGAATTTTTTAGAACTACACATAATGTTTGTAGCATTACACCCGCACTGTTCTTGATGCCTTTATTATGACATTATTCCAAAATGTCACAAGCCTGTGGTTTCTGGTTTTGCAGGAGATCAAGTATCTACAAAAACACATTGTGACGCCCTCGTTCTCTGCTAAAGAGTACTGTGTCTCCATCTGCTTTTGGGACAGGCTGGAGTCCAAGGAGTCTGATTACAGTCCATCCGTATGTGCTTCCACCCCATTCATAATGACTACAGGTACGGTAGCCTTACTGTATATAGAAAACCCAACAAACCCTACTTAAGCCAGCACTAGACAAGGTGGGGAGGAAAACAGGTTCAGGGTGGGCAGCAGATCCCTCCATACGCTAAACAAAAGCAGTTTAAAGAATTATGTGGAATGCCCAACAAAGCACACTTGAGCAAGAAAATACTCCCCCCAGCAGAAACAGGTTGGGCAGAGAAGGCAACCGTCAGCCTCAGTCGATTGAAGGAGCACAGAGAGAACGACGGTGGCCTGCACAGTAAGAGCACGTTTGCTGACCTCCTCCTCTCTTTGCAGATGGGTGGATTTCAGCAGTGTTGTGTGTGCTGGTGACGATTGTTTTGATCGCTGTGTTCGTCCGTTTGGGTCCTCGTTGCATTCTTCCCCTTAAAAGGCCACTGCCTCTAGCCCTGGTAAGTAAGGTCATTCAATTCAGGTGTATAAAGGTGACGGTGGTAGTGAAGTACAGCAGAGCATGCTAGATGTTTGTGTTTAGTGAGGATTTCAGAGAGAATCATTGCCTATTATTTTATTATTGAACCCTTTGCCTGTTATATCTATGGTGGATGCAACCTTTTGTGGCAACTGCCTATAGCAGCCGCTATAAAACTGTTCATTTCTTTGGAAATTTTCACCATTTAAAATTTCACGTTGGGATTGAGGATCAAATATTTTGAGTAACACACCCTTGATTTTACTTGGCGATCACACCTTATTAAGTTCCTTCCTCCTCTTTTCACCCAGAATTCTTCCCCCTCGTTGGCATAGACTAGGGGGCAGAATTCATACAGCTCCAAATGCGACCCATTTTCATCTTCTCAGTGTTTCCACTGTTTTATACATAGACATTTTTGGACATTGATATGTAAAAATAACTTAAGCCTCAATAGAGGCTATGATTGGACACTTCAAGCAGAGAACTCCCCTGCTCTGTTGAAGTCCACCACAACACATCTAACATTTGGAGTAAAATATTTAAATTGGTGGTGCAGGGAAGTCAGAAACAAATAGCAAATAAAACCATCGATCAGAGACAACTGTTCTGATGTTTCACCACAAGGCAGCATTGCATGATTAGGGCTTTGTCCTTTCAGCCTGTTGGTGAATTTAATTGCTTGGCAGGAAATGATATGCGGAGATGGTACATGGTCTGCACTTGTTACTAGTCACCTATTGGCCAGTCACCACAGTGTCATCCGCAAACTGAGGATGAGCATGTGCAGGTTTGCAGTAGAGGAATAGGCTGAGTACACGGGTTCTAGCATGTGTGTTGTTGTGCTCCTGGATTTGCAGGCATCAGAGCCGGGGAGCAATAAGAGAAATCACTTTTCTACGATAGTTGTAATAACACACCACATGTTTGCATCATATTCAATGAGACAAACATCTTTTCTGCCAACAATTAATCTCTTCAGTTGGAGCGAGTGACCAGCCGGCGACATACAGTCTAGCCCGAAATTATTCTACCCCTGGCAAATTCTTGTTACTTAGTTTCTTTTTTCAACCCCAAAAGTTTTCTTTTTGTCCGAAAATAATACAGGCTTCTCTCAAAAGATAATAGGACGATGTGCAAGAGGCCTCACTGTGGAAAAAATGAATAGTCATCTTTTATTTAGGGGACCCCCCAATCTGAAAGGCTTAGAGCATATGGCTAAAGATGAATCAACAAAAGTACCAGTGGAGACACGCAAAAAGCTGCTCAGCAATTATATGAAGCCTTTGATTACTGTAATAACCAATAAAGATTTTCTACTGATCATTGCGAAGCAATGAATAATGCCACTTTTTCTTCATAAATAAGTTAAAGATGAGTAACCTTTTTTTTCCACGATGATGCCTCTTGTACATTGTCTTCTTATCTTTTGGGAGAAGCCTGCTGGTGGAATGAAAGTAACTTTAAGTCAGAATTTGCCAGGGGTATGAATAATTTCTGTTTGTGAACATTGGTTGCTGTTACAATACACCTTTATTCTACATAATTTTTATTCATTCTCTTGTTTTCAATGTATTCACTTTGTTGGATATTTAGTTTAATATGCATTTTACTGCCTTTCTTCTGCTGTTCAGTTTAATCCTTGAACTTTTGCTTTTTTAATATAAGTAGTACTGTAATCTTCTGTTTGTTTATCTGTTTCCTTTTCCTTTAAATTTTTAAGTTTTACAATCAGTCCATATACAGTCTTTACCTCAACTTATTTTTGACTACCTAAATATTGATGTGTAATGTCAATATGTTGGCATGTTTAGACTTTTTCCTGGTGCAACACCAAATAAAACCCTAGAAACACCTACAGTATGTGACATCTAAAGGATTTGTTCTCTAGAATTGTCACCTTTCATTAGACGTATGTGAAACAGTGTGTCTGTGTTGTGTTTTATTTGTGGTTTACCTTCAAGCAGAGCTTTTTCTGAGTAAATTAACAGGAAACAGCAGCAGATGGAAACTTGCTTGAGCAAAACAGACACACACACGTTTTATACCGAACTGGAGAAAAATGCGGTGTGTCTGTGGTTGACCAGACAGAAAGTCGCAGGGAGATGAGCTTTTTTGTTCTGCAACAGAATGAGACATGTGCATAGTTTTTCATAGAGTTTCACTCTCCAGAGGTTAGATGATAAAAAACAATCCTTATGTTTGAATAATCTCCACATAAAAAACAAGGACGATCTCTGTTCGAGTAGCTATGTGAAAATGTTACAGCAGATGATAAAACACATCCAGGAAACCATCATTGGACAAAAGCTACATAAAGGTCTCAATAAACTGAAAAAGTTCGTATTTTGACTGTGAAGTGATGTGTGAAAGATGAAGATGATGAAAATGAATAGGTTCAGCATTAAAGGGGTTTTTTAGTTTTAGAGGAGGTTGAACATTGTCTGCACTCAGACCATTCTTCAGTTGGCAGGTTAATATTTTCGCTCTGTGGCAGAAGAGCTGTTCTGAATGTGGGTGTTGATGACAGTTTAACCTTTAATATGTGGCGCCTCTCCTGCGAGTGGGATTTGAAGCTGCTTTTCATGCTTCTTGTTTCATTATTGACTGTGTAAAGGTGTCGGGGAGATGCAGAGCGGGATTTCCCTCATACATGACTTGTGTGTTTCTAATCAATAAAATGTTAAACACTGAAGGGAAACGAGGTTATTAGTTGTTCACCACAAGTTTCTTTTCCAAAACGCTGTCTCTCAGTTCCTGTATTATGATTCAGCAGCATTTGACTGTTGGCTTAGACTTGGTGTCATAGCACAAGATCAAGGTTTTCGTTAAGTGCTGTGTTCTCAGGATTGTATGGATTTGGTTTTTAGAAAACTGTGTTGGAGGTTTACTGTGTACATTCACTAACCAAGACAAACTATGATGAGAAGCTGGACATTCATCTTTGTATTGCTTTCCTTCTTTCTTTCTTTGCTTTCAATTATGACTAATGCTTTGAAGACAAATTAAGTGGCATAAGGGTCCAAATGAAACTGTTTTGGATTGGAAGCACATTCAAATCTAAATAGTTAGCTAAAATTTTGTAGAGTGACACAAGGACAAACAAACACAAAACTAATTATATGTACAAGAGATGTATAAGCCAACATATCATATTTTGTAGTTTAACGTCACTACAAAACTGAGTAATATTGACTTGAACTTTGGAGGCATTGCTAAACATGACCTGGGAAATAAATTGACTGTTGTCTGTATAAAAGTGAAATAAAATAGTATTTTCCATTGAGACGTACGAGAGAAGAGAAGAGGCCCCAGAATGGAGCCCTGGGGCATTGTGCATGTCATTACAGCACACACACAAACCTTTCTCTTCTGATCCTGAATGCCCTCCTGGCTCTCCAGGTGGAACAAACATCCAAACAAGAGTTATATCTCATATGAAGACAGACAAAGCAAGGCAGGAGTTCTGAGAGCACTCTACATTTTACACAAGCAGAAGAACTTTAATCATTCATGATTGAAGTTTCCGTTTTGTTGCAAGACAAAGGGACAAAGAGTTGATCTGCTGGTTTAACCTTCCCTGTTTCTCTGCGTTCTCTCTCTTCCTCAGACGTCTGTCCCTCATATAGATGTTCCTGTCATCACAGGCAGCAGCATTTCTTTGCCGTCTGTCCTGACTGTTGTCATGACGAAGCTGCCCTCTTCAGGGGAAAGAGGGCACAAACTGTCATCATCAGACGAGAGCGATGGGGAAAGTGAAACAGAGAGTGCAGGAGGAGATGATCAACCCAGAGAGGGTGCTAAACTCCTGTCCTCCTCTTTGTCGCCTCCTCTTTACCATGAGCCTGACCCTCAGTGTCGGCCTTCCTCAGCCCAAACATCAAACTCATCAGAGACGTCTTCAAGTTTTGCAGTGACCCACAGGCTGAGCATGAACACAGCCAGCGGCACTGACGGATCAGCTGAGCCTGATGAGGAGGAGGAGAATGTGGTGGCGGTGGCGGATGGCCAGGATGTGAATCTTCTCACGCTAACCTTCGGCAGACATCACGTGGAGGAGGAGGGAGATGTGGATGTGGCAGTGGTTGAGAGAGTGACTCCCACTGCCTCAGGGGAAGCGAGCATCACTTCAGTCCAAACCTCACATCCTGGGACAAGCTGCAGCGATGCTGGCACACAAATAATGACTTACTCTGCTGATGAAGAGGAAGAGGAGGAAGAAGAGGAGGACTCTGGATATATGGGACGTCCATGCACATCTGTCCTACAGGGGTTTTCATAGCCTAATAATAAGGATGTGGAGTCCAGTGAAGCTGTGTTCGTAAAGGACAGACTGGACTTAGGTTGCTGTAAACCAGTGTTACAGGAGTCAGAGGTCCACACATGTTCTATGTTTGAATGTGTTCATTTATTCTGGTTTGTAAAAAGGGCAGTAATATTCAACTCCAGCGCCATCCATCAGATACTCAGTATTATCATTACAGTCGAGTGATTAGTAAAGGTTTGGTAGTAACATAATAATAAAGCAGACTCGATCTCAGCTGTGCGTCATCCAGATGTTTCTGGAGCAAGGAACAAGTTTTTTGTTTTTTTAATTTTTCATATCATTTTTGTTACTCCTAAGTCCAGTACATTTAAGCCATGAAACATTTTACTGTTTTGACTGTGTGTTTTTTTGCTCTGAGCTTTAGTGAGGATTATGTGTAGATTTATGATTACACACACACACATTAAAGCTGCACTATTTATACAGCACCAACTCACAAACCAAAGTCAGAGTCTGTCCACAGAGAACAGTCATCACCTGGTGCTAACTCTTATCTGACTGAATTTTTATTGTAAAGGTGACCGAACCTTCTTTCGACTGCCTCAGTGCGATGGTTATACCAACACTCATTTGCTCGCTGTTAGTTCGTCAGTTAATCATCAAGTTAAACTGGATTTATTTACTGTATGTTACATAAATCATCAGCTGCATCTTTTAATGTTTTAATCATGTGAATTAATGATTCCAACTTTAATGCCATAACTGTAAGACTCTTGTTATTTTTCCTCTACTGACTGTGACATACTGTAACCCAAATAACACAATTCCTAATAACACAATGGTTTGCACACAGTAGAACCTGTTTGGTCCCGTCTTTTGTGTCATGGCAGTAAAGCTGTCGACTTCCTTTTTTATGTGTCATCTAAGCGCAGACAAGTGAACAAAACTCACAGAACAGAAGAAGGTGAGAGAACATTTCAGTTTCCTGAACAAGTTGTTGTCCATTAACTGGTAGATAACTTGGTGCTGAATGCAAAGGGAGGGACTTCTGGGGAAACAGAAACTTAGCAGTGCACATAGTAACTCAGCGTTGACTTGCTCCGCACCCTCCCATCCTTCATGTGTTGTGTGTAGGACGCAGCATTTCAAGCCATAACAGTTCATGGAGCGATGATGCAGCTGCGGGTGCTTCTTTTTCTTCTGCATATACACCTTGGTAATGGTCCCAGGACAGAGGATGGGGAGGAAGTTAGGAGTTTAAATGGTGAATATATGTCAAGCTGTAGACTCAGCTGCACCAGGGACTGTGTCTGTGTGTGAATGTGTTGTAACTCAGCATGACTTTATGTTGTGTCATTACAGTAGATGAAGGAGCTTTTACTTGTTAAGTGATGTTAGTTGTAAACAATATAGATGTGACTTGAATCCTCTAAGAAGCTCTTCATCTCTTGTCTCCACATCCTATTGTCACCTTGCAGAGACGTGCTGTTCGCTCCCTGCACCTTCAAGCGTCTCCATCTCTTCTTCCAACATGCAGCATGTACTGAGCTTCCTGCCAGGCCCTAGGACACCCATCAACACCAGCTTCAGTGTGGAAGTGATCCATTCCAGGTACTAAATAACTCCACAGTGTTGCTATTAAAAAGGGGAAAGGGCTTTAGACTTAATGTAAATGCATTCAGTATGTGAAGCATGATGCGTTTTGGTTTGAACTCTTCTCTGCACCAGTGATTAGCTTCTGACTCGTCCTAATAACTATTTATGAGTTTCTTAATGTATGTTTCATTTTTGTTTCTCCTGACCAAGCACTTTCCTTCTTCAGTAATGACTTTTGATCTCAGGATGACACATCCAGCCTTGTAGGCACATGTGAATCAGTATATTGGTAGTTTTTGTGTTTCCTTCCCCCTGCTGTGGTTTTCTTCAGTCTTACTCTGAGTTCTCTTTTACTTTGGAGGAAGAGCTTGTGGAGACCAGTAGCTGCTTGCTCTCAGCTGATGGCCGGACAGACATGTGACCTAACCCGAGTGTTCCAGGACCCGTACGCTTATTACCAAACCCGTGTCCAAGCTGTCACATCTATGCACAGATCAATCTGGACCGCCTCGACCTGGTTCCAGCCCCTGTCAGACAGTGAGACATGGTTACACGCAATAAATGTTAGGAAAATATTTAGGAGATACAAAGATAATAGAAAGTGGAAGTAATGGTTTAATTCTCTTAAAAAAAATGCCAGCTGTTTCCAGTGACTCTCTTCTTCCTGCAGCCGTGTTGGAACCTCCCAACGTCACCGTGTCGGGCTGTGGGAACTGTTTGATTGTCCAGCTCACAGTTCCATCAAGGGAGCTTCAGCAGAACCTGCAACTGAAGGACCTCTACAAGGAAATCTTCTTCCTCGTGCGAAGGACCAGGGATGGGGCACAGGTGTGTATGGAGCTTAAAGAGAGATGACAAACTAGAATGCTTTGAACAGTGAAGAGCTGCTGATTATTATCATCAGCATCTTTCCTCAACATTACACAAATTACATCAGCCAGAAAAAAAAAAATTTAATTTGCTTTTAGTGTGTGTGTGTGTGTGTGTGTGTGTGTGTGTGTGTGTGTGTGTGTGTGTGTGTGTGTGTGTGTGTGTGTGTGTGTGTGTGTGTGTGTGTGTGTCAGAGTGCAAACAATTCTTCCCCAGAGTTGTTATCTCCTTTCTTTCTGTTATTTTAATCTCTCTTTTGTTTCTTTTAGGAGTTTAGTTTTGATAGTTTTGTTTTTTCAAATCTCATTTTTTGTATCTAATTTTTCTTTTAAGGTGCGTATGTCTTTTACACTAAGCGATTCTCCTTTTGAAGCCATAACCAGTTTCCCGCTCATGAAAACATGAAACGCACTAATAATCATATTTACTTTTTACTTTTGTAATGCAGTCTGGTGGTGGAGACTTAGATCGTCCCGAACCCATCTTTCAGAGTCCCGACGGTTTCCTGCCTTAGATTTTTGTGTGCTCCGGCCGTAACCTTTTCGAAATTTCTCTTCTACGGACGGTGTGTGTGAGAGCGGGGAGAAAGAGACAGTGTTCCTCAGATGTGAGGTGGTTCTAGAGAGTTCATATAATGTAAAGGAGAGAGGTTGGTCAGCGATGACACTTGAATGACCTGAAGCTACATTCTGACTCAGTAATGTATCTTTGGGATCAACAGATTAACCTTTTTTTGAATTTAGTTGCAGAATGATGTGAGACTTCCAGGATGGATGTCTTTTAAACAAGCTTGTTTAATTTCTTTCATTGATGTGTTTTACATGTTTCACAGATAAGATTAGATAAACCTTTATTACATGGGATTATGCAATATTAACTGGTGAATACGTAAACATGAAGACAAAGACGTGGAAACTGTCAAATGACAAGACTGAAACACACAGACCGTTTGGATCCGTCGACTGATCTCCCACACAGGCACAGGAAAAACATGCAGACTGTTAAACCTGAACCACATCACTTCCTTTCAACACTTTTTTCTAAGTCATGAGCTACTGTCAGGCAGTGGCGGTGTTGTCTGTAGTGAGACATACAGTATATGTAGTGAGATAAGTTTGACACGTTTGTCTGTACTGATGCATGTCTTCATCTGTAATTACATGTGTATGTCTGTAGTGACACAGTTATGTCTGTATGCACCTGTAGTCATTGTCATTGATAAGTATCAGTATTGTGCTAATGATCAGGTTTGTTTATAGACATTATTGCTATCTCCTCCCCAGACTAGATATGGACCTACATTATAGACAACTAGAACCCTGGGTCAGGACTAGTTGTGTGTAGTAAAGAGTTGACCACAGCAGCTCCTACAGCCTGTGGTCCAAAGCCTGGCAGCAGACACTGGCTGATTTGATCCAATGTGATGAGCTAATTCTGGGAAAAGTGTCTTTAAGGCGTCTACTTGAGCAATCAGGCCTGTGGTGAGGTTAATTTACTTGATGAAGTGGTAAAAACAACAACAAGGAGGACAGAGGAGTTACCAAAAACCTAGAGCTGTTGAACGTGCACAATGATGTGGAACAACCATTTCTGTGCAGGTTTGCCTGTAGAACAGTGCAGGGTTTTCTCAGAGGGCTGGTGTTGATCAGAATGAGTGGTTTTACCAATGTCTTCCTCTCATCGGCTTGTGTTTGTGTTTGTATATACATATCCAACATTAACATAAGCAGTGGCAGCCATTCATTTAATGGCCTCCAGTGACATCCTACCTGCATTAACAGCATCACCAGAGCGTGACCCACGGTTCCAACACTCACATGACATCAGACTAGTGAAGCAACATTTCATTACGGAGCATTTAAAATCAATAAGCTCACATTTCCGGATGGGAGAAGGAAACTAAGATCAGGGATGCTGTCACCACTCAAACATAAATGTGATGTTAAAAAGTCAGTCCACCAAAAGTCACTATGTGGGTTTAAACTAGTTCCCATAAATTGCACCATTTCATGTAAGACACCAACGAGATGATGACTAGCACAGGTTGGACGGGTTGGACAAGATGCAGCTTTCCCTCGAAGGTTCGTCTTAAAAACGGACGTGTAGGAACGTATATTTGCATTCAAATCTACCCGCCTCCTGCTTCAGCCATTGGGGCAGCTAACGGATCTGGGTTTACTTCAGACCTTTAGGAGCTGCTCTCTTGGTTGTGAAGCCTGAAATTCATTCAACCTGACGGCACAAGCCTCTATAATGTGATTGAACTCAATACAACCAGAAGGATATAATAAGACACAAAGACAACAGACTATGACAATAACTGGATTTACATGTATAATAGATTCTATTCACTCAAGTGCATCTAGGGCAGCAGAGAGGGTCAGTCTGAGGGCCGCTGAGGATCAGGCTCACCATGTCATGGCCGTCCTCTCAGGATGCGAAGCGCTAAAGGTTTTCTGCTGCTTTGTAAATGCTGTGCACGCATTCTCAGTAGCTGCTTCCTGTTCACAACCTGAAGCTTCAGCTTGAGTCTTGTTGCGTTTCCTGTTCACCTGGCGTGTGGCTGCTCTTTCTTAGGAAAACTACAGCTGTGTGACACAGAAAGTGACACACAAGCCTTTTTTTTAAAGTAACACAACGTGAGCTGAGCTGAAAGGGAAGAACATGGCAGCGCCTACAGAAACAGCCGCTGTCTCTCCATGTGGAACAGACACAAAAGTGCATTTACTGCAAACACGGTTGAAACGTCTGTCTTCATGTGTCCTGTTTGCCTCTGCACTGTCAAACTAGCAGTAAAGTCTGCTCACGGCAAAAACTTTGTTCCTCTTGTTTTTGTCATGATCAGCTGTTTGACACAATAAGGAATTCTTCCAGGAACAAAACAAAAGAGAGGAAGTGTAAAACAACCAAGTATGAACTACCCGATGAACAGGGCAACAGAGTGCTGTTTGTACCACCTGGGGAAGTGATAATACGATGATCAGGCCACATCTGGCCACATTCACTGGGTTCCCAGACTCACTGACGTCTGGTACATGAGGCCAGTGTGTTTCTTCCCAGTTATGGAGAAGCACGACTGGTCGCTACATGACGCAGCAGCCGTCACACTGTGGCTCTGCGGTGTCCGACAGGCAGAAGTCAACACTGTGTCCGACCCCTCGCCCTGTTACAGACATAAGTGAATGCCTCTATTGGTGGTTTAGGTTACTATAAAGATCCTCAGACGCTGAAGTTTGAAATAAGTCTGAGTTGCTGTTCACGTTAACCTTGTGTTGAAGGAGGCTTTGCTCTTTGTGAGTTTGTTATTCTGGTCTAGGTCATATATGCCAACCTGTTCCTCTCAGACCAGGGGACGTGACTCACCGTCATGAATTAAAGACTTCCCTGCTTAATCACTCACATTTATTACACACAATTACCATGATCAAGATAATAATTGCTGAAACCAGCCTGACTGGTCCAAACTGTGCGTTTGTTTAGCAGTTAGTGATTTTTTGCATTCCAATGTAATAGGTTTATCTAAACTAACAACAAGTCAATGGATCTACCATGTTACTTTATGAACAATATCACTCGTCCTCTAAACTCATGTTAAGAGTGAAACCAGCAGACACAAATGATGAACCAGGAATCACTGCAGATGCAGTCAAAAGAAGAACTAAACAGGATGAGCTTCAAACAAACAGAGACACATCTACTGGGCAATAAAGAGCTTACAAACCCATAATCACAAATAAGAACCAGCAGCACAAGTCTGAGTTGGTAGAAAGGCTTGAACCATGTCCAGTGTTTCCTCGCGTGTCCCTCAGGCCTCGTTTGGTTCTAAACCTCTGGTTTGGGTCCAGCACAAAGTTAAGAAAAGTACAATCATACAGTTTTAAAGTCACGTCCACTTGGTCTTTCTCTAATAAAACACAGTGAACTAGTTTCAAATGCTTTTATCTGTATCTGTCCATTTACTCTTGAACTAGTTTACATATTTGAAAATTGATATATTTTTGGAAAATGTAGCCAAAAAAACTACCTGCTGAAGTTTTTATGACAAAATGTCCAAAGGCCTTTTTACTGTGTGTAAAGTGTTTATTGAACAGTTTGTGTGTGTCACTCTTTGGTTTCAGTTCACACTGAGTCTGCCGTACAAAGATGAGAACGTCATCCAGTACCTTCAGCCCGGCGTCGAATACTGTGTGACTGTCTCTGCGAAAGGACTGTTCACCACGAAGTCGGTGTCCAGTGAAGCTTACTGCGCCTTCACCAGCCCGCCTCCGCCCAGCCACTTCAATGCACGTATGTCTCTTTGCTTTCTTTGATGGCTCCGTGGCTTTGGTGACGGATACGCTGCACTCACTTGTAGGAGAAAGGGCCGATCTGTTTCCTGTACAATGGAAATGTACCGGTGTGTAATTATAACAGGCTGTGGACCTGATTAGGGGGAGCGATAAGACCTAAGCACAGGAAACAAACATGGTCCTCTGCCATAGGACTGTGGAGACCAGAGCTCCGTTATAATCAAAACCTGTGAAAGAACGGGACCTGAGGGAGCTTCTAGTCCCACAGTCGTAGAATCACCAGCTAAGCTGGTCTCAGGAGAAGCGTATGACCATTTGCTGTCCTTGTGTTTTACAGTCAACGTGGCCTTCGGCCTGCTGGCTGTCTTCTGTGTGCTGGGCCTCCCGTTCATTGGACTCATGCTTTATGGTGGTCGACTGAGCTTGGAGCTCATCACCCAGCGTCTACCTCTACGAAATGTGGTAACAATTTCAATTCATTATCTTTGTGGTCATCCTTCACACTAACTACTAAACCATCCCCGTCAGAGGCAATAGCTTCCAACCCCCCCTCACTGAGGCGCTCACGAGGCCCACAGTGACTAGCACTAAGTCCCATAACAGAACCTCTCAGCCTGGGGGTGCAGGACAATAATGAACACACTCCAGACGAGCTGAAGTGTTGGCTTCCAGAGCTCAAACCCTGATGTGAACTATCTCAAGCCGGCTCTGCTCAACCTTCCACAGGCTCCTCCTCTCCCACTGAAGAGTATTCTGCATCCAGAGATGCCACCCTGGTCCGTCCATCTCCTTTACCAATAAAAAGGGGCCAAAGGGAGATGAATGCTGTTGGAGGAGCAAAGACCACAAATTATATTGGGACTATAGCACCTGAGTGAAGGCGTTTCTAATTTAACCCAACACACCAAGCACCTCTAAATCCCCTGCTCAGACTTAGACTTTTATACCGCCTTAACCACTGTTGTTGGCACATTTTTTTTCTGTCTGTCTGCCAGGGTTCCGAGTCATTGCATGTAGGTTCTGGGGGTCAAGCATCGGTCTGTGTTCAGAGCAGGTCTAGTTGTTTTCATGTAGGGATTCAGTCTTAGTAACCATCGAGTGTGTGTGTGGAGCACTTTGTGATATTTAGCTACTTATTCTGAGGGCTTGACCAGTGTCTGTGTTTATCTTCAGTGTTTTAATAGGTGTGTAGTTAAGATGGAATAACTTGTGCTGCTACTAGTGGTTCTGTAAAGAAGCCAAATAGAACCACTACTATGTTTGATCTCCACCTACGGTTGTAAAGTTCTTTAAACCAAAGACACACAGTTAAAATAAGAAGGATTTTCTCTATGATACTTTTATTTGGTTTGGTTTGTTTTCACTGTTACTGATACAATACAAAATGTTACTGAGTCATATTAACTTTCGTCTTTGCAGTTGGAAAGGTTTGACTGTGTAGGAGCTATGACTGTTTCTCCCTTTCCTTGTCTCCAGTCAAACATCTGCTGTAAAGAGGGGGACGACTGTGGACTGGTCCTTTCATAAGAAAATGAAAACCAGACCGAATGGATCAGAGGACGTTGATCAATTTGCCTTTTTTTGTAATGTATAGTTTCACAAAATAAACAGAAACTGTAATACCTGAATGTTTGAACCATCAATGTACTGTATGAATAAGTCTAAATTGTTGTGTCACTGTGTTGCTGCTGTCAAGCAACATGTTCTTTAGGTTCTGCTGTCTGTTCTGAACATGATGCCTTCTCTTCTCATTGTTGTAACATGTGATCTGTGCTCTCTATAATTTTAACTTGTAATTTTCAATAAAATTTCGATCAACCTGCAGTACTGCCTGATCGACGTTCAGCAGGTTTGTCTCTATTTAACAGATTTGTTCTGATGCCTTATTCATTCTACAGACAGTGAAGTGTATCTGATAATGGATGGACATATATCTGTTCTGTGTGAATCCCTTCAAAATACTGACGCATATATTAATAATAAGGACCAATAATTGCAGTGGTTTGTGGTTTGAACTGAGTTGTTCAAGTACCAAACGAGAAGCGAACGGATCACAACGATCCAGAGCCTCGTGACGCAGGATTCCGCGTGGACGCGTCGACGTCGCCCCCTGGTGGCCGTCGTGTCACCGCCACGCATGGAAAACACCGTCCACTTCAGTTTCGCACAATGGGAGGAGTTTGGTTCCGCGGACTTCCCCGTCTGAGGTTCCCGAATGCCACCAGGAAGTCGGCTTCGCTGAAGCGGCCGAAGCTCAGCTGGATTCCGCCGTAACAACATGTCCGCCGCGGTTTGGGTCTTTTTCCTGGCGTTGGCGGCTCCGTGCGGCTCCGAAGGTAACGTTAAGTCCCCGGTGTTTGTGTGGCCCAGGTCGCTCCGGCAGCGGGTCCGTGTGAGTGGACGTACGTCTCACCTGTTTCGTCTGTGGACTCTGTAGTGGTACCGCCCAGCGGTGTCAACCTGACCTCCTACAACCTGGACCTGGTGCTGAGGTGGCTCCCGCCAGTGGGGCTCGACGGTGACGTGCGCTACACGGCTGAGTACAGGTGAGCCCGCGGCGGGCACGCGCTTGAGCCGGCTCATGTTGGACCCGGCGCTGACACGAGCCGGTTCAGATTCTGTCATCACGAGTAGAACCCACACACGTTGTTATGTACGTGATGGAGACAAACATATAGTTAGCCCGTTTCACTATTGACTTTTGCCAACTAAGTTGTAGAAACACAGTGTTTCTCTTTTGGTTTGTTTACTTAACTAAGAGCCCTAAACCAGCTCCAGTGAGGTCAGAGGTCAACCTCGAGGTCAACCTCGAGGTCAACGCGCATCCGTTTCAGATCATTATGAGCTGTTTCAGCTGATTGTTTTTTAAATGAAAACTCTAAATCAGTGTCTGATTTTTTTTGTCCTGTGGTCACACACATCATCCTACCTGCATGGTTTACAGCTGCAGTTCACTGGTCCAGGTGAAGCAGAGCAGCTGGTGACCTCTTTAATTCACCACAGCTGAGCCCAGAATGCTGCTGTTTTTAATGGGCTCAACTACATGACTTGAATATTTGAAGATCTAAAGAAGTCAATGTTATCTGTTGTATTGAGGGACAAATCGATTTCCTCATAGTCAGTGACTGTGTCCACAGATCCTCCACTGGAAATTACAGCAGTGGGTGTGTGAACATCTCCGCAGTTGAATGCGACCTCACGCGCCTCCAGTCGAAGCCTGAAACAGCCATTTTTGAGTACGGAAAGTACACTGGCAGAGTGCAGGCGCATTTGGGCTCAGAGACCTCGGCCTGGGTGGAAAGCAGGCCTCTGAGCTTGGACCAAGAAAGTTAGTGGAGCCCTGTTGTTTTTGTGTTTTCTAAACGATTTGTGAATCTGTTTGTTTTGGTGGAAACATGTCATTCCTGCTGTTTGCTCATGCAAATCAAACAGGACCTATATGTTTAAATGACAGTGTTTCACAAGGCCTTAACCCTTGGTGCTGTTTTCCATTCCTCTAGCCACCATCGGCCCACCCACCGTCAACCTCACCTCTGGGCATACTATTGAAGTCAGCATAAAAAATCCAGTTTTGGCTATCTCATCGCTTATCAAAACGTATTCTACTGTCACCTACAACATAATGTACTGGGAGGACGGCCAGAAGGAAAAGGTGCGATCCGCCAACAGCCGTTCGGCTGCCCGGTGATCGGAATAATGGTCAAATCCAGGTGTCTATCACGCCGTGACTGATGGTGTTTGTTACAGGCCAAATCCATCAGCCACAGTCGACAGAACCGAGTGGTTCTGGATGACCTGAAGCCTTCCACCGTGTACTGCGTTCAAGTCCAAATCAACACATATTATTCCGAGCCCAGCGAGCAGAGCAGACCTGTGTGTGAGAGGACCTTTGATGGTAAGCAGCGCCTAGCAACCAGTTCACCTCCACATCTGTGGACGATGTTGGATGCAAACGTTGACCTCTGATTACTGCTGAACCTGCTGTGATTCTTTGCAGAGGTGGAGCCTCAATGGGTGACGGCTGTTTTGACATTTATTGGCATAGCGGTGGCCATGGCCCTGGTAGTAGTCACCGTGCTGCATCGGAGAAGTATATCCAACTTTCTATGTCCAAGGGATGTCCTGCCTGAGCATATTAAGAAGGTGTGTCTGGTACATGTAGTTGTTGTCCGTTAAATCCTATAAAAAACAACAAAACCATTATTCCTAGTTTATTAGTTAATCTAGTTTGTCTCCTCATGCCACGCAGTACCTGCTGACTCCTCCCAGCTCAAGCATCTACCTAGAAATGCAGAAGCCTCCTCTCCTGGAGGAGAACTACGACCCAATAAGTATAATTGCAGAAGAGAAGACAGTAGAGGTACCAGAGATGACCTGCAGCACCCGGACGGACATCGCTGCCAGGGACCGGTAGACGGATGGACCTGGCCACTGAAGAGGAGGCAACCTGCAGGCTGCAGTTGGGACAGTCAAACTGGGAAATGTGCTTGGCTTCACATTTGAAGACTGCACACAACTTCTGCAGCTGCCTCTAACTGCTGTAACCATATACTTGCAGACACACGACACCTCCCCGGCTTTATTTATGTGCTGTAGGACTTAATGTTGCTCACAGTAACACTGTGTGTTTGCTACTTGAAGGAGCGTGAGCAGCTGGATTATCTGTTTGCTATGATTCTACTCATGCTCATTTTCACAGTTTGGACGTTTTCTTACTGAGAATGAAAGAATGATAGGCAAACAAAGGTTTACAGGTAAACACACTGTAGTCACGGCAGTGCCGTGGTACCAAGTTGATAATTTAATAAAGTCAGATGCTGCCAGCTGACATGATGGATGTGATACAAAATGGTCTCACAGAAATGAGACATTTAGCCTAAAGTGATTGTTTCTACGCTGCCTGGGAAACTGGCTTTTAAACAAAGTGGAATGCTAATAGATTCTAAGAACTACGTTTTGATACTATAAAAATATTTGTATTGAGCAATATTTTTTCATATTTAATATACATTAACCACCTAAAAATTTCAAAATGTCCTTATGTTTTAATAAAGTCTGACATTTGATGCACAAACAGTATTTTTTCTGCAGACAACATTGAAGGTAAAATCAGCCCAAAATAACTAATAATGACTTAAGTGTTGACTGAACTCACTTAAGAGAACATTTAAAACTTGATGTGTGTGTCTGTTAGTGCAGAGAAATGTGAATGTTGTTAAATGCACATACTGTAGAACATTGGACAGCTGACTGTTGTAGGGTCGCTACAGATCCAGGCTCCTCCTCAGGGCCACCTGCTGCAGTCTCCATTAAATGTAATAAACAAAGGCACTTGAAGTGGGCGTGCACTGCAATGCTGTTTCTATAGTGAACCTCCAGTGTTCCCATAAAACTACAAAACAGCTACACAGCGTCCCCTGGCCTCCTGTTTCCGCTTTCTGCAGACGGGTTACACGCTTTTTGATCGCTCCAAGCTCCCGTACCGTAATACCAGCCACAGTGCGCAACAAATCCCGAGAGGAGGAGGGTACTGACAGCGGTCTCCGGAAGACGGCTTCCTGACCGGAGAAGCTGCGGTACCGATCGAGTTGGCGTTGATTTAGGCCGAGCCAGAACAGAGACGACGAGCATGTGATAGTCACCCGCAGGAATATCAAGCATGTCTCTAGTTCGTATTGCATGCCTCCTCCTATGGTACCTTCAAACCGTTGTTGGTAAGTTATAGTAAGCATAGCTTACTGCTAGCTAACTGCTAGCATGCTAGCGATCGTTGGTTTGTGTTTATGTCTGTATTCGCGGTGGTCTCTTGCTCTGGATGTACTGTAGTTAACGCCCAACACTAACGGTCTGCTCTCAGTAGGAGACACAGCTGATGGACATCGGTGCATTACAGTATCTAACACAACCAGACATGAAGACTGGAGCTTTGATAATGTCTGCTCGCTGTTAGTTACAAGTAGCTGTGACCATTAGTCTACAGCAGTAAAATGCAGCTTACATCTTGTTTCACAGAGCAGTTTGAAAATCGACTGCAAACAAATAAAGCTGCCACTTGGGCAGAGGACGTCCAATAATAATGGCATTTTTATTAATAAATACTTAATACTTAATAACGAAACCCACGTCATTGTCATGACGCGTGTTTTTGACCACGGATATTTGACCACATCCAAAACGTCTAGGAACAGTAATAAACAAACTACTAAACTAAACGAATCTGGCTAAACAAGATAAGCATTGTGATATGTTGAATTTAGAAAAAGAAAATTCAAAAGTAAAAAATTATTGACCTAAACTAACCTGAAACTGAACTAAAAATAATTGAACTAAACCACGTGGAGACGTCTTTTTGTGACCAGAAATGCTTGGGCAGGCATTTATATACGTACAGGCAGTAGTGGCGTTTCTCCACGGTTAAACTGGCACAAACACTATCTGTCCATCCATCAAACTAATGAGGTACTCACAGAAACCCAAAGATGACATGTCCATAAATCTACCTGGCAAAGATTCAAATTAGTAGCAGTTTCCTGTCTGATCTAAATAAAACTGAAGCAGTTGAAATGAGGATGTTAGGAGAAACTCTGGTTTAATGGCATCTGAGTAGGAGGTAGCAGGTGGCTGCTTTGCTTGAGTTGAAAGTTGTTGAAATACTATTTGAATTAAAAAATACTACATAAGTTCCTATCTATTTGGGCTGGTCTAAAATATTGTATTATTTTGTTAATCACGGTACATATTTTTCAGCTTGCAGTTTTAATATTCTGTGCTCCTCATTTACATGCGCGTGTTTAGCACATGTAAAGACCAAAGGTCGAGTAGAAACAAGGGAGCCGTGTTGAGCAGCCATCAAAGCAGCTCTGTGGATGTTGGGCTGTAGGCTGTGTGCTTGAACTATTAAGACCAAGCTCGCTGAGCTCCCTGCACCGGTGTCGCTTCTGCAATTTGTCATATGTATACGTTATGTTTGCATCTGGCACAAACACATGATGTCCTTGGTTTCTAAGGAGCCTATTGTCTTTCTCCAATGGTTAGGGATGGGATGATACAGGCTCAGAGAGTTCAGGTTGACATGCTGAGCCTCCCCAGACAAGTGTAGAGGCTACAGCACTAACTGAATCTGAGAACGTTTTAGATTTTTAACAACCCTGACTTTATAGAAATCACCAGTGTCTGCTGTCATACCTGTGTTTTTATTCCTCTTTTTATTTATAATTGCATGTGCTTTTTTATTGTTGTTTTATTGTGTCTCTCATCTCTGGTCATTCGAAGAATTACTGCTTGCAATATACTTTAACTATGCGTTACAGTGTTTACCAAGCACAATACGGAAGCCTGACTTAAATGTTCTCATTCTCATATTCACTTAAAGCTTTCAGGCATTTTGTTTTATCAGTCAGACTGTTTTATCACCTGTATGTATTGTTTATTTCAGTTGGTGAGGAACTGGCCCAACCACAGGATGTGACCCTTATTACCATGAACACCAATTACACCTTGAGCTGGGACTGGCCCCAGCGTTCTGCAGACAGCCCAGCTGTCACATTCACCACACAGTATGTGGGGTAAGTCTCACTAGCACTACTCTGATTTCTTGTTTTAAACATCAAGGCCATGTTGATAATGCAACACTAGTGACATAATTGTAATTGAGGATCAGTCAGTATAAACATCAGACTGAACATCAGTTAATGGACAGACTGTAACATGACTCTAACTCAGTTGGACAGTAGCTTTACTGGCAAAAAGAAAACGTTCCTCGTGCTTGAGAAGCTGATCATAATGGAATCAGAGTTTCCATTTTACAGAGAAGGAGAATGCTGAGGCTTGTTTTTTTTATACTTCCTTATTCTTTGGATGCCCATTTGCAAACAGTATTTTTAGTTATGTTGACTAAGTTGTAAAATGAATTGTCTTGTCAGGAAATACCAGCTGCGGAACTGGAAGAAGAGTCCCAACTGGTCCACAGTATGTAATGAGAGCCCACTGAAGTCATGTGACCTAACAGCTGTTGGACTGCACTACCTGGCCATGTACGTGCTTCGTGTGCGTGCCAACACAAAGGAGCGGCACTCTGTCTGGGTGCACAAGGAATTCTGTCCTGATAAAGATGGTGAGAGGCGGAACTGGGAAGTGTTCTAGATGTACAGTCAGCCTTCACACCCCAAGTTCACCAGCGACCCCTGGCTGCAGCTGCTCACTGATTGATCCGTGTTCCTTCCTTTGACAACCTTTCATAGACACTGGCCACTGCAGACCATGGCTCTACCCAGTCATGTAGCCTTCATCGATTGGCTCTTGTTAAACTCACAAAAATTCTTAAACTTGCCCATTTTTGCTGTTTGTAACACAGCAGCTTTACTTGCGATCTGATAGCTCCATCCTTCTAACAGGTGCAATGATAGTCACTTCATTGAACTTGTCAGTGGTCATAATGTTATGAATCACAGACACTAATCAGCCTCATTTTTCTTTTGCCCCTGCTAGCTGCTCTGGGTCCTCCAGTCAAAGTGAACCTTGCACTCGACGAAAGTAACATAGAAATATCTATCTCTGAACCTGTGACCAGTGCCAACACACCCATGAGGAACATTGTTCCAACGCTGCGCTATAACGTGATCTATTGGGAACGCTCAGCAGACACACAGGTAGGTGAGGACAACTAGGGATCTGCTTAAACTGTTTAGATGACCCTTGGGAATAAGTAGTTAAAGTTTCAGTCCTTCTCTGATTTAAACGTTTCAACTCATCAACGACCACTTAACATCTACAAGGTCTGTCTTCTAGTACACCTAGGAGTTTTAGGATTTAGGGCAAACAAATGTTACAGCAGGAGAAAGTCCCTAAAAGTTTCTCCTGCTGTAACAGGTCTCACTTCAAGTTTTCTCTTTACTCCCCAAAGACATCTGATGAAACCACATGAACAAATGTTCTCTGTTTCGTAAACCCTAACCAGCCTGATGTTTTTATTGTTTTCTTCTATGCATTTAAGGCCACACATTTACTTCCTCTTTGTGCTGCAAACTAATGTAGCTGAATCTCACATGAGAAAGAGCTCAGTGTGGTAATGGTTTCCTGCCAGCAGCGTATCTGCCATTGTTGAGGTCATAGAACTGGATTGACAAGAAACACAGACGTTTAGGTCCTTAAATAATCCAAAGTTAACAACCCAATGACTCTGCAACATACTTCACATTGTTCTGCAAACATGACACCTGGCAGCATCTTGACAATGTGATGCTGTTTTATTATGATGTACGTTTTACTCTACATCCTTAGCATTCTAGTGCGTCCATTGTTTTGCAAATGAGTTTGCCCTGAAGTTATATTACTGACCCAATTATTTCATATTGTTATTGAAAATACAGAGTTAGTTAAAAAAAAGAAATGTTTCAATACATTTTGGCTTTGTCAAAAACTATCAACACTTAAAATCTGCACTAAGTTAAAAAAAATACTTGTTAATTTTATAATATTCACTGACACACAATGAACACAACTTTGTTTTGTTTTCATTTTTTATTCAGTTTTTCTTACAATCTAACAGTATTTTTTCATTCATAAATATCTCTAGTTTCCTGTTTTACTTGAAGCTTAGTTTTTCTAATACATGATATAATGCATCCACACTAAATAACAGACAACTAATACACTCCCTTTGCACTATTCCACACACACATAAATGTTCTTCGAGAGGACTGAGGCTGATTGTTCAGAGGGAAACTGTTAGTCAGCTGGCAGTCCGCTGTCTTCTGTGCTTCTCTGTAACAAGGAGACAGTTTGGTTGTTGATGATTCTTTTTGTGCAGTCTGACAGCACTTACAGCTATTTTATAAATAGTAGCTCTGATGAGCAGCTTCACTGAGGGTCATATGGTTGCACAAGTACCTTTTTACTAGGTAAATCTACTTCAATAGAGTCTCCTAATCGTGCTAAAAATCACCAGGACCCTGAAGGTGTTTGGCATTCTTTCATCTTAACTACGAATACAAGGTTCTAATATTGGTAAAACACAGAATGAACAAAATCAGATCAGGATTTAGGTTGGAGTCCAACGTGTTCCGTAAACTGTAGCTCGTCTGATCATAAATGGTGCTAAACAGTAACCTTTGAATCACCCTCTTGTACCTGCAGACCAAGATGCTAACCACAGATACATCCTTGGTGTATCTGCCTAACCTGAAGGCTTGGACGTGGTACTGTGTGAGCATCCAGTCACGCTATGACTTCTACAATAAGAGCAGCATCCTCACCCCACCCCAGTGTATTCAGACTGAAGGTAAGATGCACTACACTACATTACCCAGCCTGCTCTGGAGACAAACAACAACTCAGTACCATGAGGGTTTTATGCTTTACAGCTACACCTTCTGTCCTTGGCCTACCCAGAAAGAAAAAACTAACACCAAATGAACTGGAAACGTAACAATATACAATATATTCCATCATCAGATTTGTGTCTGTTTTTTTTTTGGTGACTCTAATTTGCCAGTATGATAGAGTTGGCCCCTGTCCAGCGTTTAACAACCTAGCAGCATGTCACTGTGGTACAGGTGGGGCTGTTGTTGTTAGAGTAACTCTGTGTGTGTGTGTGTGCTCTGTTTCAGGTAACATTCTCTGGTGGCAGATCTTTTTGTACTTCCTGGCTTCTCTGGCGATTTGCTTCCTAGTGGTGCTGCTCTCGGTCTTTATGTCCTTCTGGTGCTACAGGATTATTAAGGCAACATTCTTCCCATCTGACCAGCTGCCTCAACATCTCAAGAAGGTTTGCAGCCACAGCAAAATTATGAAGTTCATCATGTTTAGCTACTATGCAGTTTGCCCAGTGACATTATAAAGTGGTCAATCCCTCATCCCCCACTTTTGGGTTGCTCCAGTATCTTTGCAGCTCTCCTGGTTCTGATGTTCCTGGCCTCCTCACCCCAGACCAAGAATGTGAACTGCTGTGTAAGAGTGTGTCCATCTCTGCCATTCCAACAGTCCTGGAAATTTTCAGTCCTCCTCCTGAGGCCCTGCCAACAACCAGCCTGGAGCCAAATAGCAGGTCATTATACTATTATCCTTTTTTATGTATACTTTACATTAAAGCTTTTAATAATGCAACACTACAAAATAAAGGTTGTGATGTTCCCAACAGACAAAGTCATGAGAAGAGCAGCACCAGTAGAGACTCTGGAGTTTTCTCCAGAGAGGGCAGCACCAGTGTGCAACAGTCCAGTAGCAGTCAGTTCTATAGAGGGGCCAAAGACTTTGGGTGGAGTCCCTTTGACCTGGAGCAGGTCAGCATGCAGTCGATGGCTCCAGGGCTCAAATGTCAACCTCTGAATGCAGACGAGGGCATTGTGGACATGTGTGTCTAACGGGAAGAAGAGCATGAAGCAAGGAACATGCACTGGAGAATGTGCCTTTTCTCCAAACATCACTGTGAGACGATGCGAGGAAGAAGCTGTGTTTGTACAATAAATACATAGTCACCCCATGAAGTGACTCTAAACACTGTCACAATACAGAGACACTGTATCTGTTTATGAAACAATCTTCAACATTACTGCTTCTCTTTTACTGTTACATTAATTATAGCAGTGTGCTGTAAGTAAGCTCAGTAATGATTGGATTTGTCTGGTCCGATAAAAGCTGCAGACACTCAGCTATTTGCCTATTGTGTGCACATATTGTAGCTTTATGTGACGTGATTGGAACAAGTATGAATAGAATTACTTTAATTCTGGGACATTCAAAGGTGTTTGAATCCAGTGGCGTGTGTGCGTGGGTGGAAAAGGTTTGACTGGGCCCCTGGCGGCTGTAACAGACCAGACATGCGTCTGTGTTGTTCACATGCTCTGTTTAAATGCTGGCATGTGGCTCCATTCAGAGACCCTGCAAAGTATTTAACATGGTGCTTCCCCCGGGACGTGGACTGGGTGAATGATACAGAGCCTGTTTTTGCTTCACTTGAATAGCTGTGTCATTCATCACTTGAGTCCGTTCAGACGTCGGTGTGGACCTTTACATCAGACCGTGCTGCTGATTGTCATTACAACCCATGTACAGGATGTTTCAATTAGATAAACTCAAAAATTGAAATGATGGCATCTGACCTAAACTTCTTTTTCTCATTAGCTGTTTATTTTACATAGAATTTTTGCATTTATCTGCAAAAGACTCTTACATGTTTCTGTTTCGTTTTATGTCTCTGTCTCTTTGTTCAATTTGGGCATTTGTATTTACGGCAAACATTTAAATAAATATTGCTGTTTTTTTTATATTCTTTATTTAATTCATATGAAGGATCTCTCCTCATATTTGTTTTTGGGCTGAACTCTTTCCACTTCAATTGACACAATCTGGATCATGGTGTCAGTTGATTCTATTCAGATTTGACCTCATGTCTCGATCCTAAAGTCTGTGCTGCTGAAGACAAATCATTTAGATCCCTCACTTCCCAGTAAGTACAAACCAGTGTCCGACCTGACATTTTTTACGTATATTTTAGAAAAGATTGTTTTCAACCAATCTAGTAGTTTTGGGCTGGTCACATTACAGCAACAGCTCTGGTGGGGATTTTAAATGGTCTTGGACATGAAAAAACTCTGTCCTAGTTTTATTGGATCCTACTAATGCCTTTGACACAGTAGGTCACAGGATTCTTTTAAACAGGTTTCACAAGTGGGTTGGCATCTCTAGTACTGGTCTTAGTTGGTTACAAGCCTGTTAGATAGAACTTTCTCTTTAAGAATGAATGAATGCTCATCAAAAAACTGTAAGGTAGAGTGTGAAGTGCCCAAAGGTTCAATATTGGATTCGACACCACTGTATCTTTACATGCTTCCTCTTGGTTATGTCCTCAGGAGACACAGCTTTCATAGCTATGCTGATGATAAACTGTACAGTGGCATGTCTCCTGATGACTCAGCTGTTAGGGAAATTGTTAGTTCCCTTTGTAAATCTTAAATAAAGCAGACACAATCAGTTGAGACCTTCTTCAGGATTTTACTTGCAAGGAGTGAGCAGTTTACAGCAAAGGCAACTTCCTCTCACTGAAGAGAAGACAAGGATTCAGCTCATAATATGTATTGCGTTCTGGGAGGTGCATAGTCACACAGAACGTGGGAAATATTTCCTGCACAAAGCAAGCATTGGGCTCATCAGATAAGAATGCTACACAGGTACTCCCTATTTCTTGCAGAGCAGAAGGGAGAAAACTTCAAGGCTATAGCACAGCTAACAAGGCTTCACCAAAATATGTTTCAATGATTAAATGCAGTATTTTTCCAACACCAGCACCTATCGACACACTGTTAAAATGTGTTGTAGGTATCACAGCATGAATGTCAGACATGTCAAACATTTGCTAAATCCCAGTACATGTGTAAAAACCTGGCTGTCATTTATTTCGATCTTACTTTTGACCCACATATCAGGACCATAATCTGAAATGCTTTCTACCACTCGAGCCAACACAGAGACTCTTATGCATTTGTTACCAGTAGAATTGACAATTGACTACTGTAATGCTCATTTTTGTGGTCTCTCCAAGAAGAACATTGGTCAGTTAAAACTGCTACACACTCAGCAGCCAGAGTACCGACAAGGACCAGAAACAGATAATGCATCACTGCAGATTTAAAGCCTCTGCATTGACTATTTCTCAGAGCTTTTTGTCCCCTAAGAGCCTTGTAGAACCCTCAGGTCTACTGGTAGGACTCTCTCTTAATTATCAGCTGTCAGAACTAAAACACACGTCAAGCGTCTTTCCAGGATTATGTCCCCCATCTATAGAACCGTCTACCTGAAGTCGTGAGAGCTGCAAAAATAAACCAAAAGCTGACCTGTTTAATATTGCTTTTAGCTACTGTCTTATTCATTTTCTAAGATTTAATTGTATTATTTTACTCAAACTTAAATTAATTAATTATTAATTAATTTGTACTGCATTTTTATGTATGAAAAGTGCTATATAAATGAAGGTTGGTTTAATAATAATAAATAATGATTGATTGACTGAGGACGTGTGAGTGAACACAGGGAATCACTTCCCTTCCAGGAAAACTGTAACGTTTGCAAACTTCTGTGACACAGAGGACAACTGAAGTGTTTCTCTGCTGTCATTACACACTTATTTCGGTTTAACTGACCACACACTGATGAAGAAAGCAGATTAAACTAGAAACATGACCATAAAACGATGTTACCCCAGAACTAGACCAGAAGTCTCAAATAAAAAAAGGATCTGAAAGTGAAGAAAAAAATTACAAAATATATAAGAAAAGAAAATGAAAAATGATTTGATGATTTGAAATTTCGAAGACAAAAAAAGGGGAAAAGAATTTAAACAAGAGAAGTGTTTACATTTGATTAAATTGATTACTCCGTCATTTTTTACATAAACTTCATAAGTGAACTATGAACATGTTCTTTTTCCCTAGACCTTTTCTTAGCTTTGTTGTTATTTGTTTCGACTTTCACTAGTTTATCAGGTTCCAGTTTCAAATCCTGGCTCCGGTTCGGCCCTGTCTAATAACAAGTGACGGACGAAGACGTTAGCATCGGCGCGGTTAGCTTCGCAGCAGTTAGCTTCGCAGCAGTTAGCGCCCGGTTTCCTGTAAGGGGCGTTTGAGGAAGTCGGTGTCGGCCCAGCCCACATGTCGAAGACTGCGCTTTCCAAGCAGTCGGTAGTTGTGGAAACGCGGATGATATCGCTGCTCGGGACACAATGTGATGAAATGACGCCGCCATAATGTTTGTCCTGCTCCTGTGTATTCAACTCTTCGGCCAAGGTAAAGAAACTTGGCGTTACACTTCGCTGTAGTTTGCTGGATCAATCAATGTGGTCGCTTGGCTTTGTTTTAACGCGTGTGGGTGAAGTTTCGACTTGCGCTAAAGACGCTAATGTCTAGTTGGACTCGAGCCTTTTCTGGTCAGACGCTTAAAGTTGTAGCTACGCGTGTGTTGAGTATTGTTTGTCAAACAGACTTAAATCACTGTCAGCTTCAAGCTTAACACGCTGGATGTGAACGCAGCAGTCAGAGGGTTTCCCCTCAGTACCTGCACAGTGGGAATCACAGCGTGAGTCGACTTGGTTCGGTATTAACCTGTTTACAAGCGAAAGTAAAACGGGTCGAGGCCTGACTCATCTGACGAGGTGCTTTGAGTTTTCATATAAAGTCATAATCGTCATTCTCATGCTTTCATGAGCAGCTCATCAAATACAGCAGACAGACGCGTCGCTGTGTTTTAACCTGTCTCAGAACAGAAACCAACCAAAACCACCGTGTCCTGAAGAGCTCGTTTGTTTTTTCTCTCATAGAATGTAAATATTCTGGGATGTGGTTTTCAGAACCTGAAGAATGCGACAAGATCCATTTAGTGTGTGATTAAGATGCAGTGTTAAATACAACATACAGGCGCAGAACCTTTAGTCTCCGACAGGTTCTACAGCAGCATCTGGGTTTATCATAAGCAGAACTTGGGCAGAGCCGTCAGTGATGGAGCGTATCATTTTGGATCATTTTTTCAGATCCATATGTTCCCAAAACAACTTCATCGCATGTCAAATTTGGCTGCTTACAGGCTGTGCAGGTCACGATGTATGTGGCCATGACATGATGTAAGAAGCGGGTGTCTGTAAGTCCTGATCCTTTTCTTTGACATGAGGTCGGTGCAGGCTCAACCAAACCCTGATGAAGATTATTTATTAAATAGAAAGCCAGCTGAATTTCTGTTAATATTGTTTGCAAAATAGTAGTGATGGTAATAATGTTGATGAAAAAATGTGTGTGGTTTATTAGTTTGGTTTTAATGAGAAATCCACAATAGACTGAGGCCATGAACTGATTTCACAGGGGTCAACTGTATTCACCATGTTATGAGGTCTTTATTATCAGCAGCACTAAGAAGTGGCTCTTCTTTACAAATATCCCTCATTATTAGGAAGTGGCTTGACTTTCTTATCAGTTGCCGAGTTGACCTTATTGTCATGTGAGTTTGTTGGTTTTTGTTTCAGTGGCTGCACAACTAGACCCACCACAGAATGTGACCCTAATAACCTTGAACACCAATTACACGCTGAGCTGGGACTGGCACCAGAATCACACCGTGACTTTCACCACACAATATGTTGGGTAAATCCTTTTTAAATGTAACGGATGGAGGATAAAGACTCTAGACGGGGGGATGTGATTTTACCTGTGGCTTTGGTTTGTAGTTTTGTTTTTGTTTTCTGTTCAACCTGAACATTAATATGACTCGGAATATCATGTACAAAATGTTTGCTGTAAGTAAACAGCCCTCACCTTAAACATACCAGACTATAGATGGTCAGAACATGCCACAGAAATACCACTATACACTGAAGACACAGCTCATAACTGTGGAAAGTCCTGGCAAATACTGTCCCTAATGGTGATAAACAGTGAAAATGATTAATGCAGCTCCATAGTAAGTTACTGAGTGTATAAAAGCTTTTTACACACATAGAACCAACCAGCACGCTGTAATAGCAACCCCCTGCTCTACCCGGCGCATCAGTAAGCATGGCAGCAGGTTTCTCACTCAGCGCTCTCAAACCTCAGGGACAGGCTCTGCAGGGGTTCTGGGCTGTGACCTCCGTACAGCCAGGAAATAACGTGTGCTGCTGCTTTTCAAACCAAGCTTTTTCATTAATATGTGACTATGAATCGTATGAATACGTTTGTGAGGCTCTTTCAGTGCAGACTCTGTGGAAGGTTTACATGGCCACCAGTCACAGTAAGAATTCAAAAGAGCTTTTTTGTTTCCCCAGGAAGCATCAGCTGCTGCTCAAGAACAGGAGACCTAAGTGGTTGACGGCGTGTAATGCGATGCCACATAGGTCATGTGACCTCACAGGTTTCAATCTTAACTACTGGTGCGTCTATATGCTTCGTGTCCGAGCCAGCATGCATGGACGTGACTCTGAGTGGGTGCTGAAGGAGTTTCTCCCTAAAAGGGACGGTAAGCGGGGCTGTAACTCACGCTTAGATTAATTTGATCAAACAGTCTTATCTGTTTACATCAGGATGTTTTTAGCCTTTAAAAAACGAGTGCAGTGTTTTGTTTAGTTGTGCAGCGATGCAGCAAGCTAACAGGAAGTCTGTGCATAAGCTCAAAGGCAGAAGCACTGATTGAAGTCCACAGCAGTTGGTCAGAGGTCCCACGTTTTACCACTGCTTCTAGATGTAGTGTCTGACTGTGGAGGAGTGAGCTGGGTTTGTAGCTCCGTCACTCTACAACCTGAGGCTCCAAGTCGCGACAGATCACATCCACTACAACCGTCCCAAACTCACCAAATACTCACCTAATACATAAGGAGGGCAACCTGCTTCTGTGACAGCTGATTTATTTGACCTTAAACCAGTTTAAGGTTTGCCTCACTGTCTGAATGCAGTAATACAGGAGTGGCTGAAGTCTCCCCTTCGAGTGAGGAGGACATTACAGGCTTTTATTTTAACCTTGGCGTGATGTCTGGCCATTTTCTCACTGATGAAGCAGCCGCTCCCCCAGTCCCATGTCTGTGTGGGTGTAGATCAACGTGACCTGAGCCTAGTCGCTTTATGTTTGAAGTGCTCTTTAGTCACTGAGTAACTCAAACACTCCCAGAACATAAAGCTGTAAGAATCTTTAAAGAGCTCAGTGCACACGTTCTCACTGTGTAACTACCTGGACAAACATCATTCACCATCTTGTGTTGGTGAGGTACACCTGCTCTGAAGGTGGATTCTGTAGTCCAGGGTCGTCATGCCCCACAAACCATAAGAAACAGAAATGAATATTTTTTAAAAAATGTAATAGAAGTTAAAAAGCATTAACAGGATGAAATATTTGACGACATTTAGACAAGCACATGGAAACGTTACATAAGTTCCTGGATCAGGTCTTAAAGGCCTCCTGTGTCTTATTTTCACAGCTGCTCTTGGTTCACCAACCATCGTGAACCTTGTTCCTGCCAGAAGCGATCTGGACGTTTTCATTACGGACAGTGTGACCAGCATCAGGAAGGTCATTCCCACTCTGCAGTACCTGGTAGTTTACTGGGAGCGCTCGGCAGGCGCGCAGGTAGGACCCAGCGCTGAGCCACAGACTGATGCTCTGCAGCTCGTTGACTCCTAGCGGTGCTGCCTTCTCTTACGATTCCCTTCGTTTGCTGTTTGATTTACAAATAACATTCTCACAGTTCCTCTTCCTTCGCCAAAGGCGTCAGGTGCAACCGCATAAGTCATAGACTTGTGATCAGTCGTTACGCTTTTTGTTTTCATCAGTGAAAGTTTCATTTTAAAGGTTAAACCCCTTCAATCGTTCACATTCATTTTTCTCACTCTTGGTGTAAACACAGGACTGTAGATGCAATGATTTTCTCTTTGCATTGTAAAGTAGCTGAATCTCACGCACATGAAAGGAAACACAGGTTTCTGTCTGCGGCACGATTTCCTGCCAGCTGCAACATCTGACGACTGTATTAAATAAAACCCAAAACAACAGGAAAAGGCAGATCCTATTTACACCTGCATGTACTGATGCTGAATATTCTTCAGATGCTTAGTTTTCAGTTAAGGCCTGGCTTCAGTTACACAGTGCCAAACTACCATATGTGGTTCAGGAGCCTGATGCATTGTGCACATTATAGGTGAACATACATCAATGTGAGGAAGTGAACATAAACCAGGAAAAAGTCAAGTATGATTTTTAATTCTGTCTCATGTTTTCAGAACCAGACATTGACCAGCAATGCTAACATTGTGACCTTGCCAAACCTAAAGGCCTGGACGTGGTACTGTGTAAGCGTCTGCTCCAGAGCTGATGGCAAGAGCAGCAGCTTCACGTCGCCTCGGTGTATGAAGACCCAAGGTGAGAACTGCAACAGCCTAAGTCAATGGGAGCTGAAGGAAACGCTGAACTGCCTGCTCAGTCGTTTTTGTAACGCTAATTTTTGTAAGCAGGTGACAGATATTATTCATTTTCTCATAGAAAACATTAGCCCCCTATGTCTGGTATCCTTTCACTCATGGGCCAGAGCTTGTGGCTCAACCGCTGAATGTGAGCTTTGCCTTTCGCTTCTCGTCTTCCAGCGCCTCACACAACAGAAAGTGATCCTCCACTAGAGGGCGATGTAGCGCTGAACATGGTGGAATTACATTAGTCATGCTATGAGTAAGAGACCGTAGCTATGGATAAATGAAAGAAAGCAGTAAATGGGTCCAGGCCTCACACTGTTCGTAAAATGACTAAAGCAAGAATTTTCAAAAAGGCTGAGGAACGCTGATTATAGGATGCTACAAGTGACTTTTATTCATTTTCTTGCATGCTTTAATCATATTATTATACATATATTATATATTGTGTGTGTGTGTGTGTGTGTGTGTGTACCGTGTGTGTGTGTGTACCGTGTGTGCCGTGTGTACCCAGGTAATGTCCCGTGGTGGCAGATCTTCCTCTACTTCCTAGCTGTTCTGGCCATGTGCTCCTTGGGGCTGCTTTTACTTCACAGCTTCTTTCGAATTTTTAAGACCATCAAGGCATCGTTCTACCCTTCAAACCAGCTGCCTCCTCATCTCCAGAAAGTAGGCAGCATTTCACATCCTGTATCCTGTCAGTTTGAATATGTGCAGAAGATGACGTGTCTATTTTCTGCTACAGAAATCCTTCTGGGATGAAGTGCTGTCATTGAATGATGGTTTCATTGTTTTATGTAACTGATCTCATTCAGTATCCTTTTTCTCATCAGTACCTTAGTGACTCTCCTGGGTTTGACGTCCCTGGTCTCTTCATCCCGGATGCAGAATCCGAACTACTTTGCGAGAGGGTGACAGTCTGTAAAAATCCAACATTCCTGAAAATCTACAGCCCTCTGACTGAGGCCCTGCTGGTGTCCCCACCAGGCCTAGAAGAAGACATCAGGTTCATGAGTAATATCTGAATTTGTCTGTGATGTTGCCATAGCCAAGCCAGAGATGCATTTCCGCACTGTACGCAGGTATTAATATACAGCATTCTGCCTCACTGTGTAAAAGGCACCAGAGTCTGTTCTGTTTTCAGTTAGAACTGAATTCACAATTCGTAGAAAACTTTTTTTGTTGCTGCACTCTAACAATCCTCCACTGTGACATAGTTAATGTGTAGCTGCCTTGTTAACGGCACCACGTCTCCTGAGATGTGTGTTGTGGTGGAGCATTGATCCACCAGCAGCAATTAAAAGTGTCAGAGTGATTGCAGTAAACAGTGAATGAAATGACTAAACAGACAGAGGGTCAGCTGACACCACTCCACCAACATATGTACTGTATGTTCATTCATTATTACAGCAGAGAGAGACACAGTCTCTGTTACTTACGAATATTAATATGACCATGTGACAGACTCTGAGTACAGTTAACATCATCTTTTATGTTTGAGTTATGGCAGCATCCGATCTCATTTTTAAATGTGAGCTTATTGGTTCTAAATGCTCCATAATGAAATGTTGCTCCACTAGTCTGAGTCTGAGGGTTGGAGCTGTGAGTCATAGTGATGCTGTTAATGCAGGCAGGGTGTCACTAGAGGCCACATTGGGGGGGGGGGGCAAGTTTTAAAATATGAGGTAATGCTTCTTCCAAATTAAAAAACACATCACTTTTTAATTTTGAACTTCAATGTCATTGCTCTGAGCAATGAGAGTTAATTGATAAAATGTCTGGAATCTGAATAAAACGACACAGGTGTCAAAATTTAAAGACACTAATATATTGAATAAACGTAGGAAGCACTGTTCTTAAATCATTACAATTTTTTCATTGCTGTCTTTCACACCAAATAAAACTGTTAAATTATGACAAGTTAATGTAAACTAACATTCTTTTACATGTTGTAAATAGTGCAAAACAATTAGTTCTTAGTAGTCTTTTTTCATTTTGTCCTACAAAGCTCAAGGAAATAAAAACCAGTCTAACCAGTTTAACCAGTCGAAGTGGGACTGTGCTTATTCAGGCATGACAGCTGGGTTCTTTCCAGATGCTGTTGGATTCCGTGACATTCAGTCAGGTTACATGGACAACAGTAAATAACCCGCAGGCGTGAGACTGTCTATTCAGGTGCATGTCAATAAAATAGAATATCATCAAAAGCATTATTGGTTTATCTAATGGAATTCAAAAATTAAAGTCAAGGTTTTGTATTACCTATAGTATTAGTAATAGTAATAATGAAGACAGAGCCTCTCTCACATACTGTAAATGCATCTGGTCCTTGTGTTTAAACCACACCATTTAAAGGCTCAGGAAACATTTGCAGGTGTTTTCAGTCAATCAGCTGATTAAAGTGAACCAGTGAGTCCACAGCTTTGCAATGAATCTACATATCAACGTTATATTTCTGGTAAAACTCATTTATTGACATGCACCTGCATTTGCGGCCCTGTGATGGACTCACCTGTCAAGGGTGGTCCCGGCTCCTGCCTGCTTGACTCCATCATACTAGTGAGTGAGTGACTTCTGCAACTGTGAACTTATTTTCATATGGGGAATATTTTGCTCCTAGTCTTGATTAAACCTCTTGTGACATTTCATGTGTGACTTTAAACTGAACATTTAGGCCACTTTGTAGAAAACACTGGACACTGGAGTAATATCAATACAAATTGCAGAAGGAATAAATGAATGAATGTCTCTCTCCAGCGGATACAGTCGTCAGGACAGCAGCTGCAGTGGGGACTCAGGAGTTTACTCAACCGGGGACAGCTCCAACCTGGAAAACCTTAAGGGAAAAGAAAGCAGTTGAACAAAGCTGAGGAAGGTTTGTAAACAAATGTTGTGTTTGTGGTCATAGGAGAGGTGTGTCCTACAGGACACCACACTCTTTGCTGTTAAGGTCCCAGATGTGTTGCTACTCATTTGACTGATCTTTCCGATAACTTGTCTCGCTTTCTGTTCATGCAGTGTCTGACCTGATCTGGAGAGAATGGATTATGAATAACAGGTGCAGGAGGCTGTTCCTGAGGTGCACCCACGACCCCTGCTACAACAAGCCTTTAGGTTTATGGCTGGATTGGTTCAGTGATGGACAGATATGTTTAACAGAGCATGAATCATGTTTATTTTCCTTGTCTTCCTGTTTCATTTATGATTCTTAAAGAATCTAGGTTACAATTTTTAAGTTCTGTTGGCACAAACATTGTGTGTGAATGGAACAATTGAGCAAATTGAGAAATGTGGTTGTTTTTTCAAATACAGTATATGAAGAATTTTACATTGATGTCTTTTTAATGTATATAGGACCTTTTCTCCATCATTGAGCCTTAATGCTGGCGTTAAAGCTGTAGAGGCCACTTGTATAATAACCTGGCCTGTTAGAGTCTGCATGTGCAGAGATGGTTAAAACCAAGCAGGCCAGTTGTTCCAAAGTCATTTTATATTTTGGCTTACTGTGGCAACAGGACAGTTTTCTGCTCCACCATTGTTGTTGTTGCTAAGTGTACTCGCTCACTGGGCCGGCGCATTGATCACAGGCCTGGCTGATGCTCAAAGGTCAATTCTGGCTCAGGGGGTTTTGGCCAAATGGGGTCCAACCAGCAAGATTTATTACAGAAAGGGAAAAACCAAATAGTCAGAGACTTGTTCAGAATTAACTTTAAAAAAGTCAAATTTCTCAAATACAATTCCTAATCCTATTCAGATTTAACCTTATGTCTCGATCCTAGAGTCTGTGGTACTAAACAAAATCAAATGGTTTGCTGAACTGCTTTCATGTACTTCACATCAAACACCTGTTCATGTGTGGTAGCACAAACGCAATGTTCTGAATCGATGATGAAAGTGTGCAGCTGATATACTGTAGTAGCAATTTTACTTTACCAATCATTGCTCCTTTTTGAGGTAAAACCTGTGAGTGAGTGATAAAGTGGTGCCTCTCAAATAAATCTAACATCTCTAACACAAGCATGGGTAACAGCTGACTTTGTGTGCACTGTATTCACTTTAGTTGCAGATTTGTGAAGATAAATGAATACAACGAGGTAATAATGTATTATACAGCTACAAGAGTAGAGCATTGACTCGGTTTTCAAAAAAGTTGGTAAATATATGGAAACAAATTTGAGAGGATATTTTTGCGTGTAAAAACTTAAAGCTAAACATAAATCAACATTAATATAGTGTTCGTCATCTTTGTTGTATATCATTGAACCAAATGCTATGTTGTCTTATTTTCCAATCATTTGTGTACAGTACATCCAAGCAGAATAACTGACGAAAATTGGTGGTCACTGTTGTTTTCACAGAAAGACCAGCTCTTTGCTTCTATGTCAAAGCTACATCTAAGAAGTTTGTTAGAGGGATAGACATTGTTTTGCTTTTGTAGGCAGAGGGAGTTTCATATACATGGGTTTTACTTTTGTGTATTTTTGTCAGATTTATGCAGCATATAATTTCTTTGTTGCCCAGCAAATGAGCTTTCAGTGAAGCATTTTCTGAAAAGAAAATTTTTCGCGTCTTTGGTGCTAAAAATGGGGGTGGCCTCATTAACATTGACACAGACAGGGGAAGCTGTTAAAAATGGTAAGGACGGGGGTGGCTGACCGTGGCTCATGAGTTTGTCATCAGCGCCTGAAAGAGCACTGACAGTCGACTGAAGTCAGTGAAAACGAACCGCTCCATCTGTAGGAAAGCTATTAACATCCAAATGAGAATGAGCAAAAACTTGAAGCCATCGGTTTAAGTAAGTGGTTTGTGATACAATCTAAAAATGTTTGCCATGCTTGATGCGAGATTTTAAACATTTATTTATTTGGCCATACTTTTTTTGCCAAATGAAGAGTCTTGTGAAGTTCTGATTTATTTGGTTGGTGGTTTTATTATTGTGGTAATATTTATTTTAGGGGCGTTTCAGGATGTTCATGTAACGTGAACGCGCGTGCGTTGTCCAAGCTTTCAGTTTGGGGAAGTTGGAGCGCCTTCGTGCTATGGGCTTTATGATTTATTAATAGAGAAACAATGATTCCATTTGAGACGCTAATGTTCGGGGAGAAATCGCAGCCCAAGAAATGACGCTGTCAAAATGTTGCTGGTTTTTCTGTCCATTCAGCTCTTCGTGCGAGGTAACGGGTTTCGTGTGAGCTAAGCTAGCATTAGCCGTTTAGTTTAACTAGACCGGAAGCGACAGCACATAATCAGTGGCCGCCCGGTGTGTCTGTGTAACTTGTACATGAGTAAATCGTGTTGTGGGGTAGTGATAATGGCCAGTGTCGTGACGTGGTGGAGCGAGGTTGTGTTTTTAACGGGCGGACCCACAGGACGGGCCTCGCTCGCTGGGTCTCCCGCACGGCCTGGGCCCGGGCTGAGTTCGGGGTGCTGACGTCTGGTGTGTTGCTCTGTTCCAGTTCTGTCCGAGGCTACGCTGGCACCCCCGTACCACATCCGTGTTAAAAGCGGGGTAATAACGTGGAGCCCTGCCGCGGAGGACACGGATGTCCACTACACGGTTCAGTACAGAAGGTACGCCGTTGTTCTGACAGTCTAAAACAGGCAGCACTGAGCAGCTTCCACCGTGGTCTACAGTGACTACATGCGGGTCTGATGTGCTTTCAAAAGGCGGGCCACTGACATTTGTCATGTTTCTGTTTCTTTTAGGTTTGGTTCCACAGAGTGGGAAAATGTGTCCCACTGCTTCAACACATCTTTCATTTCATGCAATGTCACTTTCACCAAAGAAGACAGCGAGAGCGGCTGCGTTGGACTGCGTGTGCAAGCAGAGAGACGCGGCCTCACCTCCAGACCGGTGGAGGCCTGCAGCAGACTTGGTAGGAATCCATAACCTCCACTGTGACTCAGTTTATGTATCACAAACAGTACAAAGAAGCCACGCTCACATTGCACCTGTTGCATCATGAAAATGAAACGTGTTGCAAAGCAAGTTCTCACAGTGACTGTTGCAATACAGAATAAAAATGACCCATTCTAGATTTGCAGACATTTCTGAACTAGTTGAAACGCGGACAAAGTCAAATCACAGTCAGTACTTTCGTGATGATGTGTGGTCGTAGGCGTTAACCATCATAACCATGGTGTGAAGCACGTGGGGGAAGATGTCACATGCCTGACAAAGCCACAGCATTTTTCCACAACTTCTTTTGAAGTTAAACTTCAATCAGTGTGTGGTGTTTGCTTTCATTTGTGAGTCTGTACTGTCAGTTGTGTTGGCTGCATGTGACACAGGTGGAAATGACCCACATAAACCCAGTTTAATGAGTGGCACTTAAAAGCTGTACACAGTCTGTTTTGGGTGTTAATAATTCATTTGTTCGGTTTATTCGATGTTTATGTCTTTTTGTCAGAGGTTGAACTAGCTGAAGCATAAATTGGATTCATGACAATTTAACCGCCACATCCTATATGTACATTTAAGTGTATTTTACTTTTTGCAGCATAACTGATAGAGTGGCTTTACTGCCTTTGTTGCAGGGCAAGTGATATTTTGAAGTGGAGATTAATTGTCAGTTTCCTTTTCCAACGGTTGTCCAGTTTCTTTTATAGAAATGTCTCTGACGCAGTTCATCAAGTCATTTTAAATGATAACTGAGTCTCTATATTAATTGCATATTGATCATTAGGAGAGAGTGGTGTTAGGCTGCAAATAATGATTGTACTACTGTATTAATAACACTGAGCTTTACATTACTATCCTGCTTACAGTTTACATGTGCTGTACTAAGTTCACTTTTTAACAGTGCAAAGAGAACTGAATCTATGATGGTCAAAATGATGATGCTAAAGACAGCAGTAAATGGTAACATGTTTACTTAAATCCTTACATTAGGTAATGGTTATGGTAGAACAACACCAAACTAGGCATCAACATATAATTCCCCTGAAAGTAATTACTGGGACTGCAACAACATATTGTTGGGCTGCTCAGTAACCGTAACATAGCAGCTGCTGGCGAAATGGTGGCAACAATAGATCAACCGGCAGCAGGAGAAAGGCTCAGGACTTTGCTTGGCCTTCGTGCTGTCAGAAAGGGTGAATGGACGTTTTAACCCCAACCGTTTGTTTCTCCCCAGGCGACACCTGTTCCCCTGAAGTTAACCTGACTTCTCGACCTGGCTCTCTGACCGCATACCTACGCATCAACTCCAGCATGGTTCATGAATATGGAGGCCATATACAAAACAGGGTTTACTATGGCAAGGAGGGAGAAACGCTGGAGGTCAGAGTCTTTGTCATTTTGCATTGCCAGGCTTTTACTGCCACAACGTCGCTGCTTGTTTGTGCCTTTTTTCCACTCCTGTCTTTACAGCTCATGTTAAAAGCCCACCTGAACATAGACCAAATGCACATGTAACAGTCACTTTTGTCTGCTTGATGAGTCAACGAGGCTAAATCCTGCTATCGTACCACTAAAGTTGTGTCAGTTCGGTGAATGAGAATGGCTGCAATTCTTGAATGTCATTATCCATAGAACTCTACATCTAGTCCTTGTACACGAGGCCCCAGGACTTCAACTGCATATAAACGTGTTCTTTTACAAAAGGGACTTGAACACAAAAGATGTATAAATAACTGTGCCATGTTTTTGTGCGCAAGTCCCCTTTGTACATGAGGCCCCAGGATTCTTTAGTTACCTATGGAACTGAAGTACATGTAAATGTATGGTGACGTACAGAAGACAAGTGATAAGATACAAACAAGAATATCAGCTGGAGCTGTTGAAACCTTGATGTTTTTCTAGAACAGTTCAGCTCCTTGTTGCTCTGACCTGACTCACTTTCCCTCTAAAACTGGCAAATTCTACATACAGTAACATACAAAAGTTGGACGTAAGACTGAAGTGGAGGAATTCTTTTGTATAGAGATGATTGATTGATTCTTTTAGAAATGAATTATAGGGCCTTGTGTGTGACGTTAAATGTGTATAATCTGCTTTGCAGAAGAATTATAAAGATGGTGCTTCTTCCGTGTCCATCTATGGTCTGGAGGAGGGGTCACTTTACTGTGTAAAAGTGCAGTATCTTCTCGATGGTGAAGTCCTAGGGACAGACAGCTGCATCCAGTGTGAGCGCATCCCTCAATCTGGTAAGACCATGGCAGAAGACTATTCTCTCACTCTTGTTCTCTTTATGTGGGTCAGGAGCAGTAGTCTAGGCAAAGAACCTCAGACTTCTGGCTTTCTGGATACATCTTCTAGCTTCTTTGTAAAACGGTTAAATGCTGTAATATTTGTATCACCAATGCCTCTATAGAAATGTCTGAAATGTTCTGCTGTTAATAGACCTCGTTTGGTCTATGATCTATGATGAACAGGGTCTCAACTTCCATCTCCATTTTGTCTTTGACTGGTGGAGCCACACTTTTGTGTCTGAAGGTTATTAGTACTCATATTTGGACATTTCATGGCCAGGTCACGCATTGATCATACTGTAGGCTAGATCAAAGCTCTGCACAAATCCCAAATTTGAGTCCTTTAGCTTTTAATAGTTTTGAAAAACACATTCCAAGTTCTTACATATTATTGAAAATTGCGCTTTTGGAAAATTTAGAAGTTATTTTTGTTCATGAAGATATTGTTAATCCGCAATTAAATATTGTGGCAATGCATTTTCAAAAATCCAAAAAGCTTTAATTTGTTCCTTTTTATTGTGGAATGACCCTTTTTTTGATAAATGTTTTTTAAGCCACCTGTGATTTCAGTGAAATTTATTAGAGCTACATTTAAAATATTTTCTCCCACTAACTTGTCTGTGTTGCCTTTACTTTTGTTTGACTTAAGTTGAAGAATGTTAATAGTTGTATTATCATATTATTATGTTGTTGTTTATTATGTTAAATTGATCAGTCACCAACCTTTGGCGTGAATATGACAGTTATTGATCTAAATAATTTCTCTGTTTTGTACAGCCAAAGGCTCCCATCTTACGCTAACGCTAGTGCTGGTGGGGGTGCTTGCAGGGGCCTTGGTCATACTTACGATAGTCTACGTCTTAATTTTCCACCTGAAGACAATCAAACTGTACCTGCAGCCTCCATACACTATCCCAGAACATGTGAGTAGTAATGCCAGTGAACCATGTTTGTTGACGATGCTGAATAATAGTAGCTCATACTAGTGCTGTGACACAACTAATCACTGTCACCTTCCTCCAGTTTTTGTACAGACCAACTATCATTCACCTGCTTTCCTCCCCCACCGAGGACATGGAGGACGTCAGAGTGGATTGATTGAAGCGGCTTTGCCAGGTCTTCCTAGCTGTTCTGAGAATCACGTTGAGCTTTGCCCTCTCTGAGACTCTGCTGCACTCAACTCTCCACTTTTATAGCTGTTCTGCTTTTTCTGGAGGCCTTGAGTGCCATGGACTCTTGACAGTCGACAACTGAGTTAACATCTTACTTCATGTTTGTGTGTGAGAGAGTAATTGTACTTCTAGTACTTTGTACTAAGTGAGAAAAAAAAATTACTTTCCTACTGGTCTTCACTTCTTTGGAGGCCTGTTTGAGGGTGTGATCTTTGGGCTGAGGTTAGAATTGATATTTGGTTAGATGTCTGCCTATAGTTGTGATAGTTAGGGGCTAGGGAAGGCATTATGGCAATGCAGGTCCTCACTTCAGTGTGTGTGTGTGTGTGTGTGTGTGTGTGTGTGTGTGTGTGTGTGTGTGTGTGTGTGTGTGTGTGTGTGTGTGTGTGTGTGTGTGTGCGCGTGTGTGCGCGTGTGTGTGCGTGTGTGTGCGTGAGAGAGAAATACACTAGGACTATCCATAGCATTATTGTACCTTGGCGCGTATGCGGCTGAAATGAAAAAAGTGCACTTTTCCCTGTTAAAGATCAGTGATGGGTGCTGACACACAGACTCACAGCTCTACTCAGTACCTTCCTCCTTGACACTATTTGGTTATTGCTCCTTTTAGCTTATGGAAGATTTCTTATGAAAATTGATGTATGTACATGCGTTTAGTTATTCCTGTCTTTACAATAAAAAGGATTTTTAATGATCACAGTATTAATATTTAGAAGTGAACAGACTGAGAGCATTAACTACTGTACGTACGAGTGTTTTATGGCGCTAAGGAGGAATCAAACCTCCAAGTGTATAAAATAAACGTGTGTGTGCTGTGCTGTGAGACTGCTGAGTCAACCCCACCTTGGGAGGATCAGGTTGAAACCTGGGGAACTGACCTTTAATTTCTGTTATGTCATTTAACATTTACAGTTACTCTGGAAGATTTTGAGGACTTTACGTCTTTTTTGGGTCGTGCCATAGTAGGGTGAACACAGTTACTGTTATTGAGAAATCTGACTAGTTTTCATCGTGATGACTTTAAAATATTCAGATATGCTTGAAAGATAGATGAGTATTAGCCATATCTGTCATGTTTTTGTTGTTCCATCTAATTTCCTTTCTGTTTGAGAGCAATCAAAAGTGGGAAAAACTGTTTCCTGTTGGGATTAATAAAGTTTTTTTCAATCTTGCATGCCCAGCGCTCAAGGTGAAGCTTCAAAATGTTTATTGGAAAGTGAGGGAGAGTAGATGGATCAAAGCATGAGTCTTCTTCTCTTTAGTCTTTTCTCTAGTGGAGAGATGACCTGTGGTTTGAGAACGGTTTGAGATGTTCTATATCCACCCACTGAAGTGTGTTGGTGCCGTTCTTAGCCTTTACTGTGATTTTGCTCTACTTTGTAACACTGTCATAAATTTGTACAGTAATGATCCTGATCAGAACATTGTCTGATAGTTGGACTGTTTACTTTTGTGACAATAAATACATAAAAATGATTGGCATTCTCACGTTGTCTCAACAATTCGTTAGTTTAGAACATGGCAAAGACTAAATTCAAAGCCTCTTCATTATGAGGTCCACGAAACAGAACACAACTTTTGAACTAAACATTCTTTTGTTTTTGGCATCGCATGCAAAATGATCCATTCGCTGACTCCAGTGTGTTGCCACTTGAAAGAAATGGTAAAAAAATAATTGAGCTGCAGAATAATTATTAGGTGTTAAAAAATGCTGTAAACAAAGAATGCTTTCAAAAACTGGAAGTGTTAAACGTTTATTTTTATAAACAAAACACAGTGAATGAACAAACGACAAATCCAAAAAAAATCAATATTTGGTGTTACTGCATTTTGCCCTTAAACCAGCATCAATTCTTCTACACTTGCACAAAGTCAGGGATTTTGTAGGATTCTAGTCAGGTGCATGATCAACCAATTATACCAAACAGGTGCTAATGACCATCAGGATCATCTGTGGTCAGTCCTCCCAACATGTTTGGAAAAACCTCCCTGCTCAGTTCCTTCCAAAACTGTGCAAGTGTACCTGGAAGAATTTATTTATTTATGAAAATAACTTCCAGTTCTTGAAGGCATTTCATTTACACTATTCGTTCCACCCCTTACAAAAAAATGCACAGTAGTGTTAATATATACTAATAAAGAGTGGTGTGGCCTGGTATAAAATACTTTAGTGAATCAGGAAAGCATCTGTTTTACTGCTGAACAATGTGGTTCTAGGAAATGACCACAGACATGAGTCATCCATCTGGTAAAAAAGGCTTGAGAACATACAGCTGTAGCTGCATCTGTGATGATACGTGATGACTTATTTAGTTTTCAGCTGAAGTGAAGCTGTAAAACAACAATACTGTCCCCTGGCACGAACTATAGAGCCAGGCCCAGGTTCCTTCCAGTAGAGAAGATTTAATTCAAATTCTAAGACTAAGTATGTGCTGATGTGTGGGTCAGCACATACTTGGTCTCAGTTTCAACCTCAGTTTCACACTTCTTCTTTTAAGAGCTTTATTTTTGGATGGGCGACATGCAGAGTCACTGGAATGAACGCTCTGATTATTGTCCCGTGTGGCAGAGGGAGCTTTACCACTGCTCCATCACCTTCCGAAAATAAGCAGTATAAATAACCAAATAACCTTTGGTTTACTGCAAATAGAAAGCAAAAATCAGCCAGTGGCTCCTCAAACCACGGGGTTAATTCATCCGCGAAGCAGCGGAACCGAAGGGTTCTGGTCATTTATTAAAAGGCGCCCACATCCTCCTCCTCCTCCTCTACCCCTCTCTCTCTGTCTCTCTCTCTGTCTGTCTGTCTCTCGCTCTCCCTCACTCTCTCTGTCTCTCTCCGCCTCACACATGTGCCCACGTCGTCTGAGCCCTGAGTCGCGGACGCGGACGCGGTAGCGGGTCTGCTCAGTCTTCTGCTCGGATTTAATTGGAGCAAAAGGAAATATGTACTGAGGTAAGTAGGTTTCCTCCAGCGGGAATACAGGTTTGCTCAGTGGTGAGGATGATATGCATGAATGTATAATGAAGTTCTAACCTGGAGTTTAATCAGACGTGTTGGCGGAACGTCTCGACGCTTACGACGCGATTGCAGCCTCTAATTGGGCTCATCGGACCTTTGGGGGCGGAAGATTTGAGGGGGCTCTTTTTCTGAGTCCGGTGCCGTTTCACGTGAGCCCGCAGCTGGATGAACACGCTTTGTCTTGCAGGCGGTCAGCGCGTTGGGACCAAGATGCTGCATGAGCGCCTGTCCCCGGCGTCCGCGCTCTACCTCACCTGCGTGGCCTTACCTGCGGTGTGTTGTGAGTCTCTGCATGTGTCTAACGTCACAGCATCACGGTGCTTTGACTGTCCGTCCGTCCGTCCGTCCTGCATCTCCTTGGAACTATTGCTGTTGCATGTCCAACCTCCCACACACCGCACATGCAGCACAGCACATTAGTCTGAGCCGCTTCCTCCCAGCAGGACCCTGATGTTCTAGCAGAGGAAACAGAAAATAATTATCGTCTTCCTGGTATGACCAATCTTAATGATTCCTGAAACCACAGTCAGTTCTGTTTAGGTCCACATGCAACAGGGAATAATGAGGTGCTTACACACACACACACAGAGTATATTAAATGAGTCCAGAGGCAGCGTTGTGTGATTATTTGTAAGATTATTTGAATACCTTAATGTCTAAAGGGGGATTTATGTAATTCAAACGTAAAATATTTCTCATCAATAATATACCACATGTTTACTGCTCACGGCAGCGAACGTCTGCTGATCCTGAGCCTGCTTTCTCTGGTCTTGTCTGTAAACGACGCCTTTTCTCCCACCAAACGTTAGTGTTGCCTTTCTTCATGTGGTTTTGATGCTACTTCCGCTGGTGCCTTTGTTTTGATGGTTTTGATTCCTGCCGGGTCCTTTTCTGTTCCTGGTATCAGGACTAACGAGGTTTTGTTTGTTTCACGCGCTCTAAGCGCTTCCTACTGCTTCTCATTGCGGAGGATCCGGACGGAGCATGACCCGGCTCCTCCTGGGCCACTAGGTTCCTCCATGACGGGCAGGCGTTGAAAAGCAGACCAGAGGTCCAGTTAGTGTGCCACTGTGATGAGGGCACAGCCACCGTAAACCTCTCCATTCACACCAAGTGCACCATAGAAACCAGGAGGTGGAGGAGGCGCAGCCTGGATGTGTTGGAAATGAGCGAGGCTCTGACAAAGACGGGGGCTGAGATGTCACTGAATCACTGATCGCTGGCACAGGGTTAGCTGGTGGAGCACACTGTGGTCTTCCCCCACTGCTAGCAGCAAGTAGCCCAGCAGTCCTGCTCTTATTATGTTTATATCATCTAGTGTCACATATGCTGCTGTGGCGATGAAGCATATGCACAGTGAAGTGGCTGAACTGGGGTTTAATTACAGTGCAGCTCATGTAATCACAGTGTTCCTGATTTGGTGAGGTTTGACGATCTGTCCTCTCGTTTCTCTTTAGTCCTTTAATAGAACCGACCCATCTGACCTGCTACACAGGAGTGTGGAGCGCAGGAAAGGCAAAGCCTGAATATAAAAAGGGACATTCTGAACTAACCCATTTATGAAAATGAAAAGCCTTTTGAATGGTTCTTGTGAATTGTCACTGGACAGACTGTGAGCAGGGAGTTCCAGGTGTTCTGGTTGGTTTCAGTGAGACAGAATAGCTCGACTGTCTGATGGTCACTTATCAAGTCATTTACTAAACCATGTCCACATAACAGCAACAGACCTCAGGAACGGTGATTACCGCCCCCCTGTAGGAATGAATGTGGCAGATGTTAGGTGTAGAGGAAGGGGGTTAAACAGGTGGAAAGGGTCCACCAGTCAATCCACCCTACAGGGGTGTACCGGTTTGCCATCTTCAGATAAGCTCAGATACTCTGAATGACCAAGTGGAGGTCTCTATTAGCTACATGCAATTTGGATTTCCATCAAAGACCAGATTCAGATTCTGTACAGTTTTACAAAGGCTGCAGTTATGACGAATGGTCAGACACGTGGGCAGCGTGGGCGCTGGTTGTCACCTGCTGGACCATTAGATAAGAGCCACGTCCCACTCTCCTACTCACACACACACACACACACACACACACACACACACACACACACACACACACACACACACACACACACACACACACACACACACACACACATTGTGCAGGCTGTTGTGCTGTTGTTGTTCGGCTGCACCACTGATATAATAATCTCATTTGACCTGTACTCCTTTCTAGGTCAAGCTGCGAATCAGCCTGATGAGACTTTGTTAAGTGGAGGTTCTGGTGGGATCAGCATGGGAGGCCTCAAATCCATTCTGGAAGACGCCGTGACGCCGGCCTTCGGAGCCACCATCATCATTATAATCACAGTCATCATGTCTGGCAGTGCTTATCTGTGCTTTCTCAAGTACGTCTGTGCCGGCTGCTGCAAACCCATGCAGGTGGCTCCTGTTGTCGACGTGGACCCAAACAAGATTGAAGAGCAAGTCTAGCAGGGAGGAAATGCCGGAAAGCAACAGAGGACTAAATGGATTCAGGGTCGTGGCATGCGCCACGCAGTGCTGCCCGACTGATCGTCTGCCATTTCTGTCTATTCTCTGAACGGGTTCAGTTGTTCAGCTTTTTATCGCTGGGCTTTCGCGTCCCTGACCCCTGACGTTCCTCCACCTGCGTCACATCACAAACTATTGTCTTAGCGTTGATTTCATCAGCATCAAAATTGGGTCTTGTTAAAAACAACATCATTTGTAGCAGTGATCAGATCCAAGTATAAGGTCCCTGATGAGGAATCTGCTGTTCATCCATGGAACAGTCAAACAAACACAGACAGTTAAGACAAAGTGATACTGTACATGTACATGTAAGGCTACTACAAAACTAAAAGAAACCAGTAAATGTAAATGTGTTTTCCTGTTACAATGGACTAATAATGATAAATGTATAAATAACTACTGTAAGTCTTATTATCATATATTATGATAATGTTTTTAAATTCTAATTAAGGTCTGTGTGTCTGTGCCCTGGTCCAGTTCTCTCAGGCTCAGTGAGCTGCTGCTTTTGTGTTGTATGTGTAACTGTTGTGTTTGGTGTTAGTTGTCTCAGCGTCTCTCACTGTCTCATTACCCGCTTTTGTTTTATTTGGTTTTGTTTTTTAGTTAGACCTACTTTATACTGTAAAGTGCCTTGAGGTGATGTTTGTAGTTTTTGTGAATTGTTGCTAATTATTGTAAACAAACTGAAATTAAATAGAACCTTGCAGTGCTTTTACCCCAGGAGAAAAATATAATAACTATATGTATATATACATGATTATGTATATATGTGATTATCTCTTCATCATGGCAGGTGTTAGTGGGTGTTATAGTGAACATTTAGTTCAGCTTTAGACTAAAAGCTAATTTGGTCACAACTAGTGTTTTAGTGACCGTAGCCTGAGGACCGTTATGTTGTAATCGTATGGTCACTCTCACTCAGAGAACCAGAGAACCCGGTCATTCACGCTATTCAGGGCGATCATTTATTATGCTTCATACATTGGTAAAGCAAAGGTTATTATTGCATCTAGAGCATCGTGAGGCTTCTATTACTCTCTACCCTTATAATGAAAAGCTTACAGTATAATGAGAGGGGACGCTGGCTTCCTCGTGGGCGTCTCCTGGACATTCTACTGAATGGCAGCCATCTCACACCGTGTGCTTTGCTTGTAATCACCATTATTACTAATATCTTCATTATTGCTGATACTGTTAATTATTCATTTTTATCATCTCCTGGTTCTAATCCATCAGCCTTCAAAATCGAACATGCTTAGATAACATAAAGACTTGCTCTAAAATAACAGGATCCTGCGAGCGCACGTGATGTTCTTTGTGGAGAACAGACAATGAAAACTGCCAACCATGATCCTCCAGGATTTGTCACACCCTCTAGTCCCTGTTTTAGTAGCTCCCATTAGGATGCAAGTGAGCAGCACATGCTTCTTCATTACAATGTTCCCCACCGATAGTTTCATTATGATTTTTATTGTGGTTTGAATTGATTAGAATTTGAACATGGTAGCAAAAATGCTTCCATCTATGATGCTGCCTGAATTTCAAATTTTCAAATCAAACACATGGCGCTGTCACGGGCTTGTCACTGGTTTTAGTTCAGTCAGTAGCTGTCTGCTCTTTGTCACATATCAGAGCTTGGCATAGTCAGTAACTAGAACACAAATGTTGCATACAGATGCAAATGCAACGCCTGAAATGTATTTATTACCATAAATAGAAACTTATTTTTCATGGATTATTGACAGTGGATAACTTCATATGTATGGACAGATTCATGTTGACAACAATGAGCCTAATAATACACAGACTATAAAGGTCAGCAGCAGCTAGAGAATCTGCTTGATAGAGATGAGAAAGCAGAGAGGTATGATCGGTCAGATCCCTGATACATGCCACTAACTCAACAGATGTTTTATGAATAATGTGAAAAGCTGCCATCAGCTGAAAGCTGTGACAATTAACTAATTACAGATAGGTTTCATTAAACTAATTATTAAATGATTAGGTAAAATATTCAGGCACTGAGCAATTATTTAATTAGTTTAATTATTCAACCAATAATTTGGCTAATTGGTCAAAAGGAGAAAATATTTACGACTTTCCATAGTTGTAAAAAAGTGTTATGCAGGTTATTTCATTTTTGTCAGATAATGTTTCAGTTTGGACCTGCTGAATAGAAATTCTTGCTCACAGGTAACCATGGCAACTAGCCCATGCCAGCATGTGTCTGCTCTTAGATACAATATGAGCAAAATTTAATTTAGATCTAGCTAAGAGAGTCTCAAGGGTGACATGTTCAGTGAAATGAATGCTTCTCCTTAAATACAAAGCAAATAAAGATGCTTAATGCAACAAAATAAACATTGCTCATTTAGTACAAACCCAAGACTATAGATCACAACATCCCACTACAGAGACAGGAACTTAGCATCAGGACCAAAGGAACAGCTTGGATGCTGTAAATCAGCAGATCTGTAAATACAGATTTTTATTAGTTAAAAACACAAGACATAAATTCTACCTAAACTACCTCAAACTTCATTTGGGAGTGTTATGTATGTGTTTCTTTCTGTTGTTTTTCTTGTCTGACTAATGAAGTTAATGTGGTCCCATTTGGTATTTTGTTAAAGATTCAGCGCAGACGCCAGGCTTGGTTTTGAGGGTGCAGTTCCCAACTACCGCCACTTGAGGACAGCAGTCTTCCACCAAGGCATGGTGGTGTGGTGTTTAGCACTCACTTACATTCAGCCACAGGTTACATTGTTACATGTACACACCACTGTAGGAAGACAAACATTACTGAGTGAATTTATAATGTTTGCAGGTCCTGTTGCTTAAAATCTGGGAAGTGTTGTGATCATGAATCATCACTGTAGCTAAGCCTCTAAATTTATCACATTTATCACAGAGATCACATTTCTCCAACATTATCTTCTCTGCACTAGCTGCCTGTGATACGTAGGACAGGATTTAAAATTCTCCTACTCAACTACAAAGTACTCAATGATAAACCTCCTTATCTTAAAAACCTCAGAGTTCCTTATGCTCCCAGCAGAACGCTTCGTTCTCAGAGCGCTGGGCTACTTGTGGTTCCTAGAGTCTTTAAATGTAGAACGGGAGGCAGAGCTTTTAGCTACCAAGCTCCTCTACTATGGAACCAGCTTCCTGTTCAGGTTCGAGAAGCTGACACACTCTCCACCTTTAAGACCAGGCTTAAAACCTTCCTTTTTGATAAAGCTTATAGTTAGAGATGGTTCAGGTCACTGACAATGATTGTTAGTCTCAGGAAGTATCTCTTAGTTAAACTGCAATAGACATAGACTGCTGGGGGACTTAATTTATACACTGAACTCCTCTGTTTCCTCCTATGTCGTCTATCCAATAACCTCCCATCATTGTTACATGTTTAACTAATCTTGTCTCTTTCTGTCCAGTAGTTGTGCTTGTAAGTGAAGCACCATCAGAAAGTCTCATGGAAGATGTGAATGCAGCATTGAGAGCGATCCCTACCGCAACAATCACGGAAACCAATGAGCTGATATACGCTTCAGCATCAGTGATCCTAGAGGTGCTTGGCTATAAGAGCAACCATGGGAGCCATGAGAAACAATACCCACCATGGAAACGAAGGTTGGAGGCAAAAATCAAGGCAGCTCGGAGGGAAGTGAGCCAAATGACAGAGGCCCAGAGAGGTGCAATGAAAAGACCGATGCCCAAGAGGTACAGCCAGATGACCATACCTGAAGCACTCGAAACTGCCAAGCAAAGGCTACAAGCCTTGGCCAACCGCTTAAGGAGATACACCAGAGACAACGAAGCTAGACGAATAAACCGGCTGTTCGCAACACAACCTGCGAAAGTGTACTCTCAATGGCAGGGTAATAACAGCAGAGCAGACCCACCAAGGCTGGAAACTGAACAGTACTGGAAGGGTATATGGGAAAGGGAGGCATCACACAACATTGATGTACAGTGGCTGGTGGATCTGAGCGAAGACCACAGCAACCTCCCTGAACAGAATCCAGTGACTATCACAGTGGCAGACATCCAACAAAGAGTCTCAGGTATGAAAAACTGGACAGCACCTGGCCCTGACATGATCCATGCCTACTGGCTAAAGAAGCTCACTGCAATCAATGGGCGCCTGGCAGCACAAATGAACCAGCTGCTAAGGGATGGGACTCACCCTGAATGGCTAAACGAAGGGCGAACGATCCTGATAATGAAGGATCCCTCAAAGGGTACAGTCCCATCCAACTACCGGCCAATAACCTGTCTCTCCACAACATGGAAGCTCATGTCAGGCATCATCGCAGCTAAGATAAGTGGGCACATGAGTCAATACATGAGCGAAGCACAGAAGGGCATTGGTAAGGATACCAGAGGAGCCAAACACCAACTCCTGGTAGACAGAACAGTCGCCCAAAACTGCAGAATGCGACACACCAACCTGTGCACAGCCTGGATCGACTACAAGAAAGCCTATGACTCAATGCCACACACATGGATCACTGAATGCTTGGAGCTGTACAACATCAACAGAACTCTAAGGGCCTTCATTGCAAACTCGATGAGATTGTGGAGAACCACCCTTGAAGCCAATGGGAAGCCACTTGCCCAAGTATCCATCAAATGTGGCATATACCAAGGAGATGCACTGTCCCCACTGCTGTTCTGCATAGGTCTGAACCCCCTCAGACAAATAATAAACAAGACTGGCTATGGATACCGACTCCAGAACGGGGCCACCATAAGTCACCTCCTCTACATGGATGACATCAAGCTGTACGCCAAGAGTGAGCGAGACATCGACTCGCTGATCCACACCACCAGGATCTACAGCTTGGACACCGGGATGTCATTCGAGCTCGAGAAATGTGGGAGGATGGTGACAAAGAGAGGCAAGGTAATCCACACAGAAGGGGTCTCACTCCCAGAAGGAACAATAGCAGACATTGAGGACAATTACAAGTACCTTGGAATACCACAGGCAAACGGCAACCTTGAACAGGCAACAAGGAATGCGGCAACAGCCAAATACCTCCAACGAGTGAGGCAAGTCCTAAGAAGCCAGCTCAATGGCAAGAACAAATCCTGGGCAACAAACAGCTACGCCCTGCCAGTGATCAGATACCCTGCGGGAATAATAAGGTGGCTAAAGGAAGAGATACAGACCACAGATGCTAAGACACGAAAGCTCCTCACCACGCATGGAGGGTTCCACCCCAAATCCAGCACCCTGAGACTGTACGCTAGCCGCAAGGAAGGAGGCCGAGGACTAGTGAGCGTAAGAGAGAGAGACATCAAGGATAAGGCCCCGACAGATGATGTCCTGATTGAATGTCTCAGGCAGTGGAGAACAGAGGATGAGATGCTGGAAGAGGGACCATCATGGGAGGACAAGCCCTTACATGGGATGTACCACCGGAACATAACTGAAGTGGCTGATCTCAACAAATCCTACCAATGGCTTAAAAGGGCTGGGCTGAAGAGGCACAGAGGCACTCCTCCTGGCTGCACAGGAGCAGGCCCTGGGCACCAGAGCCATAGAGGCCCAGATCTACCACACCAGACAAGACCCAAGGTGTAGTCTGTGCAAAGAGGCCCCTGAGACAATCCAGCACATAACTGCAGGGTGTAAGATGCTGGCAGGAAAAGCATACATGGAACGCCATAACCAAGTGGCTGGCATAGTATACAGGAACATCTGTGCGGAGTATGGACTGGAAACCCCAAGGTCAAAGTGGAAAACACCTCCCAAGGTGGCAGAGAACGAGCGAGCCAAGATCTCGTGGGACTTCCAGATCCAGACTGACAGAATGGTAATGGCGAACCAACCAGACATTGTGGTGGTGGATAAAGAGCAGAGGAAAGCCGTAGTGGTGGATGTGGCAATACCAAGCGATGGCAACATCAGGAAAAAGGAACATGAGAAACTAGAGAAATACCAAGGGCTCAGAGAAGAACTGGAGAAGGCTTGGAAGGTGAAGGCCACAGTGGTGCCTGTGGTGATCGGAGCACTAGGGGCTGTGACCCCCAAACTGGAGGAGTGGCTACGACAGATCCCTGGAAAAACATCCGAAATCTCAGTCCAGAAAAGTGCAGTCCAAGGAACAGCAAGGATACTACGCAGAACCCTCAAGCTTCCTGGCCTCTGGTAGAGGACCCGAGCTTGGAAAGTGGATGAGACCACCCGCGGAGGATGAGAATAGAGTGGTATAATGCTACGGTCTGCAGATATGAGGGGTGGAGTGCCTGTATGTCTCTACTGCTGTAGTTTCAGGCAGTGTTGTAAGTCCTTTTTCTTTTGTCATTAAAATAGGCACTTCCCCATTACAGTTAGCTCTGCCACTATGCTTTACCACACAATTTTAACAACCTCAGCTAAAAAGCAAGCAAAGTTCCTTCCTCTACATCAGTATATGCCTGTTGTTTTTTTCAAATATTTTGCAATCTGGGGAGGAGCATGTTTTCCTAACATCATTTCCTTACAAAATGTTTCAAAACGGTTTTAAAATAAGAAGTGAAGATGACTATGTCAAGTGAAGCTGGAGACATCAGAAGGCAAGATGACTGGTGAAGTGTCATACACCCAGAATAATCCACTATTTGGCATGTCAAATAGCAGGAGTGATCTCAACAGCCTAAGGTCTGAGGGTAAGTAAGACTAAAGAAAGTAAACTGGTTTAAAAGAACGGTGATCAATTTCTACCTAACGTGTGTTAGAAAATCTGGCTAATGTATAGAGTGACTATGTATACATAGCCTATGTATACATAGTATACATAGCCTATGTATACATAGCCATTCAGAAGCACTCTTATTTGTTTACGTTTGTGGTGTAACTTGTTTATACTAGTTGTAACTATTGATTATTTGCAGAGGCTCTAAAGTTTCTAGGCAGGAAAACAACAAACCACTGCCACAAAAAACACTTGTCTTAATACTTGGAACGGGTTTTGTACATTTGTTAACCCCTTGGTTGCTAGAAGAAATTTGAAAAAGTTTGGCTGTTCTCATGCTGTATATTTTAATCAGTTGTGCAGAGTAATGAAAACTGATAAAGATATTTAATTTTGTAATTGACCTCTTTGATCTGTGCATCAAAAAAAATATTTTTTTAATAAAAACAATATAATAAAATAATAAATTTAACGTTGTAAGTGGAAACCAAGATAGAAAAGCATAGGGTTGTGAGTAACATTACCGATTACCGTTAATGTTACTTACTTTTTTCACTTACATATTTTGTTGCTGGAGTAACAAAAACCTCCCGATCACTCACATTGACACTAAATGTGTCAGATGAGGAACACAACTACTTAATGTGGTTCTCTCATTGGGAGATGTTGGAAATTGAATGAACATTTTTGATTAAAGCTTCTTTAGCAGCAATGAGCACCAGGTGGTTGCAAGTTGTTATCTTTTGCAAGTGTTATGACGGTTCTGTTTATACAATGTGCATAAAAATGTATATTTCTGTAACATTCTGTTGTGTTTACTTTATTTTGTGTTTTAGATTTGAAGCCATTGAGGCCCAAAAGACGGTGGGGTCTATTTGTCCTTGCTGTTTACCTGATTCTGCAGACCGTGCTTAGTGCTTTTCTTCTATATAAAGGTAGAAGGTATTTAATTGTGACATATTTATTTTTGATTTGATATACTGTATTACAGAAAGCGCAATTATTTCTATAAGACTGTGGACATATTGAGAACTTGTTTTCATGTCATGTACTGTAGACATCAACTAAATTAGGTTAAATGATCAAATGTCATTGTTCCACTTTTTGTTTTAGTTTTCACCTTGGAGGCTTCACTATCTAACATCAAGTCAGAAAAACTACCCAACGCTCTTGTTCACAACAACAGCACAGCAGGAATCCTCAAAGACCAGCTGTGGGCTTTGCAAAATGAGGTTGTACTGCTGTTAATATGTAAAACACTGTATGGAAGATCTGTTAATGGAGGAACTGTTGAAAACCAAAACCTCAAAATTAGAATTGTTAGAATAGTGTCAAAGTGGTGGGCGACACTTTTTGGGTGAAGTTTGCATGCTCCTGCTGTGTTTGTGTGGGTTTATGGATTCCTCCCATGGTTTTAAAACATGAAATTACAGTAGGTTGATTGGAGATTCTAAATTGGCCGTAAGTGTGAGTGTGAGAGTTGTTGTCTGTTGTCTGGGTCTGCTTTATACTGTATATACATATATATATATATGGTCCTGTTATGGACAGGCAACTTGCCCAGGGCAGAACAGACCACTCATATAAATGCCATCATGCCTGTAGCCCTTGCAAGTGAGTAATAATGAGATGGCTGTTTTCAAATGAAACTAGAAGAAACAAAGTTCAAAATATCTACAGTATGTTGACATGACCACATTCATACACAAGCACTGTATTGTGTCCAGGTTGCCTAAAATCTGCCTCTATAACTCGCTGGGCTGTGCTTACTATGGCCACAAGTGATAATTAGCATTTTAAATAGGGGTACTAAGGACCGCCTTATTAAGGTACCTTCTCACTTGTAAGAACAAAAATATGTTGAACTTTTAGGCCATTTTTATTTCTCAATATTGATGTGATTTACAGCATAGTCATGCTTCTGTGGTTTGCCATGACAACAGGTCAACGGTCTGTGTAAAGAAGACGGACAGCTGGGGAGGCTGAGGGCTGAACTGATGGTTGTCAACGCCAGCACCAATAACCTGGAGGCGAAGCTGAGAAATATTAGCTATAAATCAGGTGAGACATACTGTATATTACGTCTATGTGTTCATTTAATTAATATATCATTATATAATAATGAGGACAAGTAAGGACATCAAGACGTATATGCTTGTAACATATGTTGTGGGACACAACATTTGCGCTAACTGTAACAATCTGGACAGAAAGAGTGTTTTATGGAGCAGACTAATTATTCTCTATCCTCAGGACCTCCAGGCAGAGATGGCTTGCAAGGACTTCCAGGAACCCCTGGAGAGATGGGCCCAAAAGGTGTGTACTGTTTAGTGTGTATAGCATGGTATATGCCTTCATATTAGGTGCATCCTGCCTTTGTTTGTTTGTTAATATAAGCAGGTTTGTTACTGTATTTGTGTTTTTCCATAATACAGAACTACACTGTAAATCATGCCCTGCATTAGAAACATTACCACTTTGGCTAATGTTTGTGCTTACAATTATCAACAAAGGAATGAGGCAGATAGACAGGCTGACAAGCTCTGATCTGCTGACCACATTTCCATTTGACAGGTTTGTCTAATGCAGGGGTCTCCAACCCTGGTCCTCAAGAGCCACAGTCTGCTGGTTTTCCCACTCTCCCTGTCCCAGCTAATACTGATCACCTGGATCGGGTGTGTTCAGCCAATCAGCAACTGACTGACACAAGGTGATCAGCAGGGAGAGTTGGAAAACCAGCAGGACCAGGGTCCTCTGGTATAATAAGTGGAAAACAAGTATATCTGTGACAATAACAAGGAATCTCTGATGCTGAGAATACAGACTTACATGTATGTTGATTGAATGTAGCTGTGGCTGTGTAGCTCAACGTGTGTACACAGTATTTAATTATATGCTTGTTTATTTAAAACAACTCTGCCCTTCAAGATAAATTTCTCCCTGAGGAGAAACATAATTAAACACTCAGGGTAAGAGGACAAACCATTCCAAATAACTCCTTTGTTCAAGTACACGGTGGGGAGCAATGAGCATTTTAGTAATTATATTCAACATTCACAACATCGTTTGTGGAAAAACATTGTAACTTTCTTTACGTTTTAATAAATATGTATATAATATGTAAAAACTATGTCACTGAGTTCAAACCTTGCACATTTCAGGCATATCTGGACCCCCTGGACCCGCTGGTAAGCTAGATGTACAGTATGTGTATTCATGTTTCTACTACTAATACTGTACTATTATTATTAACAATAATATAATATTAATAATGATTATATTAATGTTAATATAATGTAAAATTTGTATTTATTTAGTTGTGCCTATAATAATTTACTTGCACTTTGCTTAAATAGTAAGTAGTTATTACAACAGTAATGTAGTTAATATTTTTACTTTAAGAAAAGTGATGGATAAGCAGACAGCAACGCAGTTCTTATAATCTCAGGACATTATGTGACTCACATACAGGTTTACTAGAATACAAAACCAGAAAACAGCTATGACCTTCCCTATTTTCATGTGTTATTCGTTCAATCTAAAAGCTCCTAAATGGAAAAATGCATCAGCAGATTGCAGTTATGAAATAGTTCAGTTTCTCTTCCTTGTCTTACTTAAGGTTATCATTTGTGCTATTGCTGACACATTTTGCGTTTATATATCTATTTAGTAAATGTGCAACAGAAACACAGCATTTCATACGTCTCATCATTCTACGCAGGTCCTCCTGGACCCCCAGGGAATCAAGGACCAGGTGCAAAAGGAGAACCTGGGGTCGCAGGTAACAGTTAAAGCATCACTAGAAAAGTTCATCACAACACACTACTGTATAAATGTTCCAACCAGATCTTGATTTGCCTGATTTCAGGTCCTCGTGGAGAAAAAGGTGACACTGGGAACTTTGGTCAAAAAGGTACCGGTACTTGATGTTTTATTATCAGGCTATTAATAATAATAATAATAATCAAGCTTTTTTGATCAGGATCATATATGTCTGTTGTTAGCATGTATGGCTGTAAAAGTGTATTACTGTATGTAAAAGTGTGTGGGCATGAGATTTGCATTATTGTGTTTTGTTGTGGTTATTTCTAGGAGAGCGTGGAATTGTTGGTCTTCCTGGACAAAAAGGAAATGTTGGTCCACCTGGAATTCCAGGTCAGTTGACACATGAATGAACTGATACTATCACTGTCATGCATTTTACAAACAGGGTGAAGTCTGAAACAGGGCTGTAGCCAAAGTTTACAGGCAAAAATCAGTTGCAGAAATCAATTTGATACTCTTCAATGTAATGTATGTCAAAATGTTGCCATTGGTCTATTCAAGTTATGCAGTAGCCAAGTGGTATGTTAGCCACCAGTAGCATAGTAATAAAGTTAATCAAGTGTACAATTAATTGAATGTTAGATTTAGTATCTTTAGTATCTGCCATTAGAGCAGAAATGAGTCCTTTATGAACACACCAGCCAGAGGATTTTAACGTTATTCAATCTGGAAAGCACAAAAAACGAGTGGTTTAAAAGAAAAACAAGTAACTGCAAGTGCTACAAAAAGTGACTCTTGTTACAAACTTCCCCTGTACTGGTTCCTTGATGAGACAGGAGAGGGGGAGAACCCAAATGCAACGACCCAACTCAGAACTGAAATTAACAATTAATTTATTGAACGTGCAACACAAAAACTTAAACTGACTGCTCAGCAGGACTAAAGCTCTAAACATAAGGTTAGAACAAAAACTCAATGCTTGGCAGGAAAACCAAATAACACGATTAAACTAAATTAACAGTTCTCTAAACTACAGGCTCATGAAACTAAACATGAAAGACACCACGAGGTACAAGCCTTAACACCAGACGGGAGACAGACCATTAGCGACAAGACAAACTCCATGTTTTCAGAATCTCCTGAACACTCACCTTAACGGCCGCGCTTACGGCTTAACACACCAGCAAGAAAAGGAAAAAAAGAGCAGGGTTTAAAGGCTAAACTAAATAGGTGCACCCCTCTTAAAGTCCCACAGGACCGAAGAATTATCAAACACAAAAGCAGCAGCTCTCATGTCAGCATTGAAGAGCTAACTGCACGTGGAACAGCAGAGGTTATGGTAAATGCAACAAATTCTCTGCTTGCTTTTAAACTGTTGATGTTTATAAACCGAGAAACAATGTGTAGATGCTCACATTACTGACAATCTGTCATTTCTGTCATAATGTTTCATCCTAATGTCTTTTTGTAAGGCTTGATCGGACCACCTGGTTTGAATGGAAATCAAGGTGAGTATGAATAAAAGTCACAAGTCAAGTCAGTTTAATGTTTTCAAAGGTGGCAAAAGATCTGAGTTGATATCAGCTCAACAACTGTCAGTTTATTCAAGGGATTATGTATTTGTATGTATATTTCCACAGGACCACCAGGTTCTAAAGGTGAAAAGGGAGACTCAGGAAATTCACCAGAGTGTAAGTACTGAGCAGAAGAGACATATTGGGTAGTGATCAATATAGATTTTAAAAATACTCCTGAAAGCTTAATATTTCTAATAAATACCATTTAGTAACTTTGACTGAAAGAAAAATATTTATCATGATTTTGGAAAAGAAATTAATGCAGAATACTTTGTGTCAACACAGTGAACGTGCGTCTTATACCAGGAAAATATCGAGGGAGAGTAGAGGTGAAACACAACGGGGTGTGGGGCACCATTTGTAACGACAACTTTGACATAGTGGATGGTCGAGTTCTCTGTAAGATGTTGGGCTTCCAAACATGCGTTACCACCTTCACTGCCACCGCAGGTAAGAAAAAGTCATGTACTTTTGGGATTCATATAATTTGTGTATAAAAAACATCCTATGAAATTCTAATTCTGTGAAAAAATAGTGTCAAGACAATTATGTCACAGAGGAATAAGTATAAAGATTTCCAGTCAGGATTCAGAGTACATCATAGAACAGAACCAGTACTGGTTAGTGTTTCTATAGTTGACCTGTTAGATATTAGTGCCATATTTGACATATATACGAATTACCTGCAGACTGCAGTAAACAGTGTGTGCTGGACCCCAAAAGAATGTACCATTGAGATCCATCTCAATTTAACCATAATTTATCTGAACAGGGAGTATAATATGCAAAAAGAATACACTGGTTCCGAAGCAGGCTTCACTAAAAATCAGAAGATAAAACTAAAAAGAAGAAAAAACAAAACAGAAGACTAAAACAAAATGAGTACTGTATGGGTAATAACCAAATGTAGTCAGGAGTTACCTTCTTCTAAGCAGCAGGGCAAAACTAATAAGATACGAGCTGGAGGGAGAGGCTGGCAGGATCAGAGGCACGGAGGTGGTAAAAAAAGGCCTAGTGGTACAGTAAATGGAGGAGAAAGAGAAAATGCTGATCCGATGTCTCTACGGTAGCAGTGCTTCACTCTAAGGCCCGACTGGGTAACATCCAGCGAGTAGCAGGAAGTAGTGATCGAGTCGGGGGATTTTCACAGTGCAGTAACTGGCGGAGACTCCAGCTCGGTCTAGAAAAAGCACAGTGACAAAAAGACAGCAACGCCAACACCACCTCGAGCTACGAGAAAGAAAACGTACAGGGCGAATCAGAACTCAGGCCGGCAGGTCACACCTCGTGGACGGCTGCTTATTATTCTATCATTCTTTATTCTTTCAAACATGTATAAGCAGATGATATACCAACACACATAATTTCGCACATATACTGTACATTTCGCTTAAGGAATCTGTTCAATACTCCGACAACACCTGTAAAGAGAGCGACAGCTAAAAAACTTCCCTTAATTACACGTTGTGAAATAAGCCAGCAATGTCACAACTGAAAACGAAAACTCATCCTAACAAAATAAGAGTCCCAGAAACCGGTCTCAATATACCGATATCACAACAACATCTGTTACAGACACAACATTCTATTACAGAAACTGAGACTAAAGTGCAGATCTATCGCTCTCTCGCTCTCTTTCTCTCTCTTTCTCTATTCAGTATATATATATATATATATATACACTATATATATATATATATATATATATATATATATATATATATATATATATATATATATACACACGTGTATATATGATATCAGTACCATCTAGTCCAACGCTGCTGTCTTTTTTTAGGGACTGGCAAAATCTGGCTGGATGACCTGCGATGCTTAGGAACTGAGTCAGACATCTTTGACTGCGCACATAATGGAATTAGTGTCAACAACTGCCAACACAATGAGGACGCTGGACTACAATGTATCTAGACTAACATCACACACACACACACACACACACACACACACACACACACACACACACACACACACACACACACACACACACACACACACACACACACCGTACACATATACAAAAGTACAATCCAGCAACAATATTAGTAGAAAAGAGTGCTACTGTTAATGTCCATAAATGAGAATGAATCAAATACAAAACTTTGCATCCAGTTATACTGTATTTGTTTGTTAATAATGTGTTAATTAACACATAACCATAATACTCAAACATGTTATTGTCATTTATGTAAGAAGCATGGTAATAAAAGTATCTTGAGATAAATATTACTAGTTTGTCTGTGACAATAGTGAATATTGGTAAATGTGGCACCATATCCATAAACTTGTTTCTGTGCTCACTGTGATCCAATGCTGTCTACTAATGGTCTCCACTAAAGTTTTGCAAACACAGTTAATGTCTTAGCAATGCTCAAAAGGAATTCTATTAGATGTAAAACAAACGTTCACAAATGCATGCGTTACATGAGATACCGGCTCAGACGTCGCCCGGTCTAACAAGGTCTGCGTCAGGTGTTGGGGAACCAGAGCACCTTGGCGAGAAGTGGGCTACTGGAACAAGAAGGAAATTGCTGAGATGCGAGAACAAAGCTCTGTTGGAATGCTCCTGCTCAAGTAACCCTAGTCAGAGGGGTTACATGCAAAGAATGTGCGGAGAATGGGAACGGAGAAACCGTTTCATCATCTCCCCAACCGGAAACTGGGTATAAAGCCCCAATAAGCAAAAACACAGTGGGCGAGGCAGCGAATGACCTGAAAGATAGGATCATGGCGAGATTGAACAGGCAACCCTGAAGACAACTACAACGACTAAGCGAAGTACCATCAGAAAGTCTCATGGAAGATGTGAATGCAGCATTGAGAGCGATCCCTACCACAACAATCACAGAAACTAATGAGCTGATATACGCTTCAGCATCAGTGATCCTAGAGGTGCTTGGCTATAAGAGCAACCATGGGAGCCATGAGAAACAATACCCACCATGGAAACGAAGGTTGGAGGCAAAAATCAAGGCAGCTCGGAGGGAAGTGAGCCAAATGACAGAGGCCCAGAAAGGTGCAATGAAAAGACCAATGCCTAAGAGGTACAGCCAGATGCCCATACCTGAAGCACTCAAAACTGCCAAGCAAAGGCTACAAGCCTTGGCCAGCCGCCTAAAGAGATACACCAGAGACAACGAAGCCAGACGAATAAACCGGCTGTTCGCAACACAACCTGCGAAAGTGTACTCTCAATGGCAGGGTAATAACAGCAGAGCAGACCCACCAAGGCTGGAAACTGAACAGTACTGGAAAGGTATATGGGAGAGGGAGGCGTCACACAACAGCGATGCACAGTGGCTGGTGGATCTGAGGGAAGACCACAGCAACCTCCCTGAACAGAATCCAGTGACTATCACAGTGGCAGACATCCAACATAGAGTCTCAGGTATGAAAAACTGGACAGCACCTGGCCCTGACATGATCCCCGCCTACTGGCTAAAGAAGCTCACTGCAATCCATGAGCGCCTGGCAGCACAAATGAACCAGCTGCTAAGGGATGGGACTCACCCTTAATGGCTAAACGAAGGGCGAACGATCCTGATAATGAAGGATCCCTCAAAGGGTACAGTCCCATCCAACTACCGGCCAATAACCTGTCTCTCCACAACATGGAAGCTCATGTCAGGCATCATCGCCGCTAAGATAAGTGGGCACATGGGTCAATACATGAGCGAAGCACAGAAGGGCATTGGTAATGATACCAGAGGAGCCAAACACCAACTCCTGGTTGACAGAACAGTCGCACAAGACTGCAGAGTGCGACACACCAACCTGTGCACAGCCTGGATCGACTACAAGAAAGCCTATGACTCAATGCCACACACATGGATCACTGAATGCTTGGAGCTGTACAACATCAAGAGAACTCTAAGGGCCTTCATTGCAAACTCGATGAGGTTGTGGAGAACCACCCTTGAAGCCAATGGAAAGCCACTCGCCCAAGTATCCATCAAATGTGGCATATACCAAGGAGATGCACTGTCCCCACTGCTGTTCTGCATAGGTCTGAACCCCCTCAGCCAAATAATAAACAAGACTGGCTATGGATACCGACGCCGGAACGGGGCCACCATAAGTCACCTCTACATGGATGACATCAAGCTGTACGTTAAAAATGAGCGAGACATCGACTCGCTGATCCACACCACCAGGATCTACAGCTCGGACATCGGGATGTCATTCGGGCTCGAGAAATGTGGGAGAATGGTGACAAAGAGAGGCAAGGTAATCCACACAGAAGGGGTCTCACTCCCAGAAGGAACAATAGCAGACATTGAGGACAATTACAAGTACCTTGGAATACCACAGGCAAACGGCAACCTTGAACAGGCAACAAAGAATGCGGCAACAGCCAAATACCTCCAACGAGTAAGGCAAGTCCTAAGAAGCCAGCTCAATGGCAAGAACAAATCCCGGGCAATAAACAGCTACACCCTGCCAGTGATCAGATACCCTGCGGGAATAATAAGGTGGCCAAAGGAAGAGATACAGACCACAGATGTTAAGACACGAAAGCTCCTCACCATGCATGGAGGGTTCCACCCCAAATCCAGCACCCTGAGACTGTACGCTAGCCGCAAGGAAGGAGGCCGAGGACTAGTAAGCGTGAGAGCCACTATCCAGGATGAAACATGCAAGATCCATAAGTACATCAAGGATAAGGCCCAGACAGATGACGTGCTGAGTGAATGTCTCAGGCAGTGGAGAACAGAGGATGAGATGCTGGAAGAGGGACCATCATGGGAGGACAAGCCCTTACACGGGATGTACCACCGGAACATAACTGAAGTGGCTGATCTCAACAAATCCTACCAATGGCTTGAAAGGGCTGGGCTGAAGGACAACACAGAGGCACTCATCCTGGCTGCACAGGAGCAGGCCCTGATCACCAGAGCCATAGAGGCCCAGATCTACCACACCAGGCAAGACCCAAGGTGTAGACTGTGCAAAGAGGCCCCTGAGACAGTCCAGCACATAACTGCAGGGTGTAAGATGCTGGCAGGGAAAGCATACATGGAACGCCATAACCAAGTGGCTGGCATAGTATACAGGAACATCTGCGCAGAGTATGGACTGGAAACCCCAAGGTCAAAATGGGAAACACCTCCCAAGGTGGTAGAGAACGAGCAAGCCAAGATCCTGTGGGATTTCCAGATACAGACAGACAGAATGGTAATGGCGAACCAACCAGACATTGTGGTGGTGGACAAAGAACAGAGAAAAGCCGTAGTGGTGGATGTGGCAATACCAAGCGATGGCAACATCAGGAAAAAGGAACATGAGAAACTAGAGAAATACCAAGGGCTCAGAGGAGAACTGGAGAAGGCTTGGAAGGTGAAGGTCACAGTGGTTTCTGTGGTGATCGGAGCACTGGGGGCTGTGACCCCCAAACTGGAGGAGTGGCTACAACAGATCCCTGGAAAAACACCCGCAATCTCAGTCCAGAAAAGTGCAGTCCTAGGAACAGCAAGGATACTGCGCAGAACCCTAAAGCTCCCTGGCCTCTGGTAGAGGACCCGAGCTTGGAAAGTGGATGAGAGACCACCCGCGGAGGGTGAGAATAGAGTGGTATATATATATATATATATATATATATATATATATATATATATATATATATATATATATATATATATATATATATATATATATATATATATATATATATATATATATATATATATATATATATTGACCTCATACTCACTCCAACTGTACTGTACTGCTTTGTACTGTGCCAACACAAACTGTTGTAGTCTTGCGTACTGCTGTTGTGAGTAAGTAAGTAATTCCCCCACTGCGGGACTATTAAAGGTTTACTTATATATATTTAGTTTGATTTACTCTTCATCAGAGGATTTGAATACTTTTGCCTTCATGCACAGACATGAAGCATTTTTGATGCAGCAGAAAAGTTAAATGCAGCGTTGAAGCTTTTTTTTTTTTTTTTTTTAGGTGAAGCGTCTTATTTTGAAGCCAGGAAGTGGCGAACCTTGCATTTGGCGAACACCGTAACCATTGTAGCACAGGCGCAGTACACTAGCCCCTGCTCCCAATTGTGGCTTGTGTACGTATAAGCAACGAACGGCTGACTTCAACGCAGGAAGAAAATAATTATCGGAAACATGCTTTGGTTTGAGGGATCAATTCGCGAGGCTATAAACGCAGCCAAACAGCGGAGTTTCGTCTTTGTCGTTGTCATTATAGGTAACGTAAATTATTGTTGTCCATTAGTCAGCAAACCTGAGTACGTGCCAAGTTATAAATAGCGCTAGCGCTGTAGCTGCTCATGGTTTGTCATCATCCTTTAGCCATTACCTAGCTAGCATAGCGATTCACAGATCAACTATGCGTCTTTCCACTGTTACGAGAAGCAACTTGTAATGTAAGGTTATGTGCCCACTTGCACTATTAAACAAAATCATACGTTTTTACAAAAACGCCATATGATAACGTTAGCAGTTTAGGCTTATGTTACGCAGGCAGCTTTCAACATTCCCGGTTCTAACTGGTTGATAGCTTGCCTTGTTATCAGTTTTGGCTGTTACACTATTACTGTATGTGACGTGTGATTATATGGCAATACTGTCTCTGTTATCAGGAGAGGATGAACAATCTGTCCAGCTCTTATCCACCTGGGAGAATGACAAAGTCTCAGAGGCAGTAGACAACTGCTGTGTTGCCATCAAAGTTGATGCCAAGAGGTACTGACTACTTTAGTTACATTTACAGTTTGATTTTTTAACTACGTTAATGTGAACAAATATTTTTTATATTACAAATTTATTTTTTTTCAAGAGCTTACTATGCTGACTTACCAGCCTTTACACAAGCAAGTTGGCTTTACTTGCTAGCAATTAACTTAGTGTAAAAAGTGACAGGTTTTTCAAATAATACATTTCAGTAATTGTGTTAATGTGCATGCCATTTAACCACATTGTTCTGCATCACTTACTCCACAGTGAGACGTGTTTACAGTTCTCCCAGATCTGTATCCTTTTGTTGTTGTAATGTTGTTTATTATCCTCACATTAAACTCAAGTGAGGCTTCACCAGAGAGTAAAATTAGGAAGCTACAGATTTGTCTTTAAGAAATATACTTGCTGTACCAATTACATAGTGCTTTACTGACTAAGCCAGTAGTTGCTGAGATAAGCCTACATTAGTGACAGCAGAATATAGTAAAGATACAGCACATAGGAGAATGTAGTAAATATTACCTGTGTCAACTGCCAGTACAACAAAATATGTGTTACTTGTTCCTTAACCTATTCCTTGTGTGAAGATCCAGTGGTTTGCATACCCTCTAGTTTCTTTATTGGGGAGAATGGAATTCCTCTAGAGGTCATTGCTGGAAATGTGTCTTCTGAAGAACTTACGAAAAGAATCAACAGAGTTAAGCAGGTAAGAGTACAAGGTTTAAATTGTTTAATATCTTGGAATCTCATTGCAGGCAGTCGTCTGTCCACCACTTTGGTCAAGGTAAAGCATTTCAAAGTGGCATTTACAAACATTATGCATCTCTCATTATGTCTCTTATGTCTCTTTTTTGTGCAGAATAGCATTGTATCTATAGCATCTAGTACTTTTGTTTTGGCCCCATTATCAACATCAGCCTACTAGCATAGTGTAGTTATCAGACTCTAGTATAGTGTAGTCAGATTGACTCTTTAAATCTAGTGTTTGAATAATAAAACTTCAATATACAAAATATAAACAAACGAAGCAAGCATCGAGTTTTGTTCTGTTGTGAAGCTCTGTAACAACTCCAGTCAGACTGACTAATAGTAAAGTCACGTAGATACGGAAGAACAAGTAAAGTCCAGAGACTCCTGAGCTCCTTCTGGCCTAGATGAAACAGTGTCAACAATTAAAACATGTCCTCGTATATTAATGCTGCTTTTACATTTGGTGTCTGCATCATTGTAAGTTGAGCTGTTCTGTGGTGGCACGGTTCAAACGATGGTGTAGCAAACAAGATGATTGCGCAGCCACCTTTAACAAACTACCTTTTTACATAGCAGCACTTACATGTAATGAAGCGTCTACGCTTGATGGTTACACAGCATTTGTTACCGCTGCTATATCCCAGACACACTGTTTTCTTTTCACTTGGTTTTGTGTCGCTGTATTACAAGACACAAGCTGAGTGTTGCATAACTTGCAGATAAATGTCATCTTTGTTTAACATTTAATGTTCAGATGAAGAAATTAAGATGTAAGCTTACTCCTGCTGCTATTCGCCAGTGGCTGAATTATTTTGCCATCAAGCTACGCCATAAAATAAGCAGCCCACGGAAAATCATTATCCATCATTTCTGTCATCGATTATTATCAATAATATAGATTTGTTGTTGCAGCCCTATTTAGGTCCAAATATTTATTTGTTAGATAGTTATTAGGCTTTCAATTTTGTAACATTTAAGTATTTATTATTTTATGTAAGATGCAAGACTAAACTTTTAATGTATAGTTTATATCTAAGCTTGGTCAGCTTAAGAACATTACATCCCTATCACTCAGCACTGTGCAGTTTTTTGGGCATTTTTCTAATACCGGCCATGGTGAACAAATAAGACCATACATTTGTTTTCATTGAAAAATACTGTATGCATCTTGGAATTAATATGACCAAATTGACACATTAATGTGAATATATAAAAAAACTTCTCCCCTATTAGAGTGTGCTCTTAGCCTTGTAGACAGAGGCACATAGGTGGTGCTGAGGCTAAAGTATTTATCTTGCTGTCTATGAGTTGGAAGGTTTTCTTCTGCAGAGTTACAAAGGGCAAAAGCAGTGAGTTCCAAAGTAACATATTTATTCACTAAACTCTGTACAAACGTAGTTAGTTACCTGGGATAGACTGATCAGTTTTTTTAAGATGCAGCTTTTTTTAGGTTATTTTCAGCCAAGTATACCCGTCTTGCCCTAGCGTAATTCTTTGTTTATATGGGTCCACTCCCCACTCTGCTCCTTTCGTCATGGTGGGGCATTCGACTAGTTTATATTATTGGTGTCTCCTATTGGCTTTGTGTTTATTTTTGTCTCCTCCATAAGCCTCTAAATGCCTTCTGTTCAGCTTTGTATTTATAACACGCACATGTATACAGATTTTGCAACATGGGCCAGCCACCATTTTAAGATGTTTGTGTTACACAGTACACAGTCTTCCAAACGCTGGGTTCCTCCATCTGTTGACAGTGTAAAATTAAATTCTTATATTGAGCTTTGTATTAAAAATCTTATCAGAGCAACATGCTCTACAGTACATTACTGTGTCATGAGGGTCGTACAGGCTGAAATGTAGTGGCTGTCGGCCTGCTTCATACTTTTTGTGTTGCATTTTAGGGCTATTTTTACAGTTTGTTCAAATGCTGTCTTATTACAGTAAACTGAGTTAATTTGCTTTGTTGACTGACTGTGCACTGTGGCAATTTAATGTAATACTGCTTAAAACAGTGGTTCTCAACTGGTCTGGCTTCGGGAGGCACCATCATTCTTTAATGACAAGCCACGACCCATGCTACAACTCTTCAATTGCAACAGTAGAGAGGAAAAACTCCCTCTCTAACAAGGAAAAAACCTCCAGCAGAACCAGGATAAATGTGGGCGGCCATCTGCCTTGACCGTGTGGGGTTAGGGGATAGACAGAGAGAAGTGCACAGAAACATCATCAAGCAACAACAGAGAACAGGCAGGATAGTTGGATCTACAGCTGCCTATCACAGACAAATAAAATCATTGGTATAATCAGCTCTGAGTCCAATGATACCTGTAGGTGAGGACAGAGTGTGGGAAAGAGGGAGAAGCACAACTACTGGAAAGAAAGAGACAAGATTAGTTAAACATGGAACAATGATAGGAGGTTATTGGATAGAAGAGACAGAAGGAAACAGAGGAGCTCAGTGTATAAATTAAGTCCCCCAGCAGTCTATGTCTATTGCAGCTTAATTAGGAGATAGTTCCTGTGACAACAATCATTGCCAGTGACCTGAACCATCTTTAACTCTAAGCTTTATCAAAAAGGAAGAGCTGATCTTAAAGGTGGAGAGTGTGTCAGCTTCTCGGACTTGAGATTTGTTTAATACATGATGTAAAAGAGATATCCTGGTCAAAGATGACACCAAGGTTCCTCACAGTAGAATCTGAAGTTAATATGTCATCCAAGGTAAGATATCTGATTCAGTAGTGTCACTTTGTGATTTTTAGGTCCAATGATAAGAACCTCAGTTTTATCTGAATTTAGTTGAAGGAAGTTTTGGGACATCCAGGATTTGATGTCTTTTAAACAAGTTTGAATTTTGACTAGTTGATCTGTCTCAATTAGGGTAATTGGTCACTCTAAATTTCTCGTAGGTGTGAGTGTGTGTGTGAGTTGTCTGTCACGTGGGTTCTCCACGGGTTCTCCTGGTCCAAAAACATGCGTTAGGTTGATTTGTCACTCTAAATTTCCCGTAGGTCTGAGTGTGGGTGTGAATGGTTGTTTGTATGTGTGGCCCTGCGATGGACTGCTGACCTCTCCAGGGTTTACCCCGCCTCACGCCTAAAAATTGCTAGGATAGGCTCTAGCACCCGCGACCCCGCATGCGAATAAGCGATAGAAAATGGAAGGATGGATGATCTGTTTCATTTGGTTTCAAAACAGATACAGCTGTGCATCATCTGCATAACAATGAAAATGTGTAGAGTGCTTCCTAATATTACCTAGAATGTACTGTATAGACTGAATAGTATTGGACCAAGCACAGAACCCTGTGGTACCTCAAAGCTAAACCTTGTGCATATGGAGGTTTTATCATTAACATTAACAAACTGGAATCTGTTCAACAAATAGGATTAAGCACTTAGCACTAAGATCTAACAGGACAAGGACTAAAAACTAGACTAGACTAGATTATTAGTGACTCCAATCAGAGCTGTTTCTCTGCTGTGAGGTTGTCTAAATTCTGACTGAAAATCAAAAAAGTTATTCCTTCTCAGGTGGTCAGATAATTGTCTAGCTACAATTTGAAATTATAGTTGGCCTATAGTTGGCCAGTTCTTAAAAAAAAAAAAATACACCTATTGCATTCCACTTTCTCACGCAAACAATAGCAAGCAAAAAATATGTCATTTTTGTTTACTTGAAAATGTTATGTTGGTGATTTTACCTTTATGGCTGTTTATTATTTTTGCTTTTTTTCAGGTACATATTGAACAAATTGGACATGGTTTGGTGTTACCAGAGACACGTTCACCTGTGGAGAGTCTCTGCGACAGCACAGCCACAGAACAGGCAACAGCTTCAGCAGCGCCCATTAGTTCAGCAGCAATACCCACAGAATCAGCAACACCTCAAACAGCAAAAGGTGAGCAAGCTATAGGACAACACAGCCATTCACAATGGGTAATGCTAGTATAGTAATAATCATATTCTAATGTTACAATTACTGATGCCAATTTTTTTCAACTTAAAACTTCAATTTTTTTTAATGTCTGTTTTATATTTCTGGTGGACTGGATAGTCTTAACAGTGCATTTACACTACCAGTGTGGAAAATTAATTGACATTTTACATTACAGTACTTATCAAAGAAGATGATATGTCTATAATTTCTTTTAAATTTAGTCTATTTATACAGTGCCAATTTATAACAAAAAGGCACGTAACATCTATGTTCTATGACCTTCCATAACTGAAATAAACTAAACTTACTTTTTTCCTGAACACCAGGAACTTTTATTATTTGCATTTCTGTAAAAATGTTTTTTTAATCAATAAATCTCCCAAAAGAAAACACATCATGTGTTGATTTCTCCCCAAGATGGCAAAGTGAAATAGAGGTTCTCGCACATTATCTAAAGTCAAAATCTAGAAAGTCTGTTTAAAGTTTAACGTATGTATTTGTATACTGCACCTAGACCGGACATATTGCAATGCAAAAAACCTTTTGTACATGCAAGGGAGAATATGCACAGAAAGGCACTCGTTCCACCATCTCTGAGGCGACATTGCTACCCACTGCACCAGCGTACTGCCCTGCAACAGCTCAAAGTGACACTAATTCTTTTTTATTCTTTATGCACTAATTTTTTGCTTTTTTTCTGTTCTATCTAGACCCACCCTCTTGCCCAGCTATGGTGAATCTTGCGTGTTCTAATACTGAAGAAAACCGGGATTCTGAGGTGGAGAGGTAAGGGGGTAAAAAATATACAATGAGCTATAAGCCTGTTTATAGCCAGAGAAAGAATAACTTTTATTTGATCATATTTGATTAAAATTAATTAAATTAAATAATTCCATTATTTATTTATTCCATTCCATTCCATATTATTTTTTTCCATACATACATACAGTACATACATACATAGAACACCCATGCATTTCTAATTGTTGAGATGTATTACAAAGTGATACCTGTCCTAGAAAGTCTACATCTAGGCAATTTAGGCTTGCACGTTGTGAGGAACGGCTGCAATGATTGACACCCTATTGCTGTGATGTGATGATCTGAGTGGAACTACTGAGATCCCATTTAATTTTTTCAAAATATCAAAGTTGCAAACGTAGACCTACAAACACTAAATCAAGCACTTAACATTTTTCTTATTGCTTGAAAAACAGTCTTTTGCAAAGTTTTTGGGCTTTTACTAATGTAGGAGAAATGCGATCTCTTTTGCTAATCCCAGTCAGAACTTTGGTTGCAGTATTTTTAAATAACTGCAGTCTTTTAAACAAATTATTCAGAGTATCCCAATAGTAAGGAGTTAGAGTAATAAAAAATCTAAATGCATATGCATATTGCAACAATCATAACATTGAAGATATATTGAACAAAAATATAAACTTAATGTTTTTGCTTTTGCCGCTGTTACACAGAAATCCTATTTTTCAATTGCAAAATTACAAGATTACAAATCTTTCTCTGAATTTGTGTTAGGGAACACTTCTCCTTTGTTGATATTCCATCGATTTCACAGGTGTGGCATATCACAGAAATAGTCAATTTTTTATGCTGTTGAAGTTTTGGCAAATATTCTTAGTCCACCTTACCAAAACACATTAGCGATGTATTGGTCCTGCTTCCATCTGTTGTGTGTATAGAGATTGTTTTTCCAAAACAGGATGGTAAACCGTACGGTGCAGGACATACCCACCTTGCCAATAGCGTACTGTAGATCTGTGATTGCAACACGCTTTCAGTCGGATCTGCACGGTGTAAACCTCTCGGCCGTGTTCGGCGGCATGAAGCCTGTAAGCCAGATAAAATCCACAAATCAGCAGCACCTATGTTTAAGATGCAGGGTTCAAAGCTCAGGAAACAGTAGCTGCTTATAGCCCAGAATCCTCTGACTTATATTCATTTTTTTTCTCAATTTCCTGCTGTCCCAACTAGCTATTTATATAGCTGATCAAATTGTATTACATTTGAAAACTGAAATACAGACAAAATATTTCATAAATAAATGTACTATTGTATAATTTTCTTGTCAGATTAACTACAAAACTAGAAGCAAAGCGAGAGGAAAAGAAGAGGGGAGAAGAACAGGTAAGTAGAAACTTTTTTTGAAGCTCTTAATACTTACACTAGTAGTGTAATAACCACGATACAGGCCATGAAGTTGATTTATTACTAAACTACTAAATTGTCCCAGTTTGTGTCATAACTGTTTCCTTTCCAAACCTTCCTTTAATACCCAAAAAATCCCATTTGCAGCAGGTGTGTAACAAAATAATACAAAAATGGAATAGGCAATACAGTCTCAATTGTATTTTGTGTTAAATTAATAGTTAAAGTGTGCACTCTGTACCCTAGCCAACTCAGATTACTAGTGTTGCAAAACCCATGTGCAAATAATCGCAGGCCATGATTCTTTAAGTTATAATCGCTTTATTAAGGTATTATTGACTCGGAATTTATGTTAATTTGTTGAAGGGAATCAGCAGATTATAACTTCTTAACTACTACCCGCCATTGTTTGGGTCAACCTCCAGTGAAAATAGGTAAAATAGGTTTTTAAAAAAAGTTATAGTGACTTTTGATATGACCAAGGAAATAATCTCTGTGGTTCACTGACCAAGTGTTTATACAAATGAGTTGGTAAAAGTAAAAAAGTAAACAGAATGAAAATAAGTTGATCGCCGTATTCTGACTGGTGATGATTTGTTCTTCTTCCAATAATAAATGGATTATCTCTACTAACTACTGCAGTTCACAGATGTTGTACAAGAAGGGTCTGGTTAAATGTCAATGTGTTTTTTAACTGAACTTTCAGCCAAAGTGAGAATACATTATCATGTGCTTGCAAACTATAACTATAAAAACTGCACAATGGAATGCATTCCAAAATGCACAGAGATGCTTGAGGCGAACCAGCCAACCAAGTGCAGGGTACATGGAACTAGGTTGAGTTCAGCATTGTGGAACAAAAATGGGAGGAGGGATGTGATGAACTCTCTTGAGCAGAAACATGGAGTAGAAACGGTTCACCACTTACAGCAGGGGTGTTGAACTCAAATACAGATCAAAGTTGGGAAATCAGCATCAAGTAAATAAAAGTAAGACTGTGCACATGGGTACACGGTGATGGAGATCTATATGTTTACAGTTTGGCAGCAGGAAAAATGGCTTACATTCCCTTGCAGCATCTGATTCTCCCATCAGCATAATTTAGTTAAAAAAAAACCTTACTTCAGGGAGCCTGTCTGTAATGACACGCCCCCTCCCTGAAGCTGCAGCTTTAGTGCAGCAAGGTGACTCATGATGTCCCACAGAAAGGCCAGCTTTGAATCCTGCGTCTTAAACAACGGTGTGGGTAATTTGTGAATTTTACCGGTTTACAAGCTTCATACCGCCGAACACGGCTGAGATGTTGGCATTGTGCATATTCGACTGAAAACTGTTGAGGCTTGTTTTTCATATGCGCCTTTAGTCATTGTTATGCATTAGCATTGAGACTCTTTAGTGTCTCTGATCGAGTCTTATGGACAGACCCAACAAATTGGATTCCTCTCTCTGCCTTTAAAAAATGGCTAGTTTGCCAAAAGAGATTGTAAAGCTTTTTCAATTATTCTTGCCCGCAAACCATGCAAGAATTGCTGCCCTCAACAAAAGCCAAAACAATTGGCACCTTAAAGAAGTCGAGACGAAAAAGCCGGTCCATCACAGATGACTCTGTGACACTGAAGATGACTAGTGAACTTAATGCGCAGAAGGCAGAGGTGTGATAGAGGTAGATAGTGGTCAACTTTTGTGGTACACTGGTGTATTTTCTTTTTTACCAGCCACTGTTTACCATTAATAATTAAAAGTTACACAAATCTTTGTGTATCATCATTCTGTGTAAATATCTCACTGTTTTTCAAAAGTTTAAATTCAGAGCCAATGCCTACTGAGACTCAAATCCAGGGCAAAACATTAATATGGCCCAACTCAATCTAATTTTCTCCTTCTTATTCCTTATGTTTCAGAATGAGATCAAAAAGGAAATGGAGCGACGGAAGACTGGAATGGCTATGCAAGGCTTTAAGAGGAAACAAGAAGAGGAAAAGACCAAGCAAATCCTCGAGGAAAGGAATAGAGAAAAAGCAGAAGATAAAGCTGCCAAGGAAAGGGTCAAACAGCAGATTGCAATGGTAAGTGCTTTTTCTGAGAACAGTTGATTTGCCATGCATAATCATTTTTTTATGTTTGGGAAATTGTAATGTAAACTAACTTAGGGCTGTAACTGTTAGCCAAGCCTTCTCCAGTTCTTCTCTGAGCCCTTGGTATTTCTCTAGTTTCTCATGTTCCTTTTTCCTGATGTTGCCATCGCTTGGTATTGCCACATCCACCACTACGGCTTTTCTCTGTTCTTTGTCCACCACCACAATGTCTGGTTGGTTCGCCATTACCATTCTGTCTGTCTGTATCTGGAAATCCCACAGGATCTTGGCTTGCTCGTTCTCTACCACCTTGGGAGGTGTTTCCCACTTTGACCTTGGGGTTTTCAGTCCATACTCCACGCAGATGTTCCTGTATACTATGCCAGCCACTTGGTTGTGGCGTTCCATGTATGCTTTCCCTGCCAGCATCTTACACCCTGCAGTTATGTGCTGGATTGTCTCAGGGGCCTCTTTGCACAGTCTACACCTTGGGTCTTGTCTGGTGTGGTAGATCTGGGCCTCTATGGCTCTGGTGCTCAGGGCCTGCTCCTGTGCGGCCAGGATGAGTGCCTCTGGCTGTCCTTCAGCCCAGCCCTTTCAAGCCATTGGTAGGATTTGTTGAGATCAGCCACTTCAGTTATGTTCCGGTGGTACATCCCGTGTAAGGGCTTGTCCTCCCATGATGGTCCCTCTTCCAGCATCTCATCCTCTGTTCTCCACTGCCTGAGACATTCACTCAGCATGTCATCTGTCGGAGCCTTATCCTTGATGTACTTATGGATCTTGGATGTTTCATCCTGGATAGTGGCTCTCACGCTCACTAGTCCTCGGCCTCCTTCCTTGCGGCTAGCGTATAGTCTCAGGGTGCTGGATTTGGGGTGGAACCCTCCATGCATGGTGAGGAGCTTTCGTGTCTTAACATCTGTGGTCTGTATCTCTTCCTTTGGCCACCTTATTATTCCTGCAGGGTATCTGATCACTGGCAGGGCGTAGCTGTTTATTGCCCGGGATTTGTTCTTGCCATTGAGCTGGCTTCTTTTATATATATATATTTTTCTTTTAAAAAAAACTCCCTTCTCACCCCATGCGGGTGGTCTCATCCACTTTTTCCAAGCTCGGGTCCTCTACCAGAGGCCAGGGAGCTTGAGGGTTCTGCGCAGTATCCTTGCTGTTCCTAGGACTGCACTTTTCTGGACTGAGATGTCGGATGTTATTCCAGGGATCTGTTGTAGCTCCTCCAGTTTGGGGGTCACTGCCCCCAGTGCTCCAATCACCACAGGCACCACTGTGGCCTTCACCTTCCAAGCCTTCTCCAGTTCTTCTCTGAGCCCTTGGTATTTCTCTAGTTTCTCATGTTCCTTTTTCCTGATGTTGCCATCGCTTGGTATTGCCACATCCACCACTACGGCTTTCCTCTGCTCTTTGTCCACCACCACAATGTCTGGTTGGTTCGCCATTACCATTCTGTCTGTCTGTATCTGGAAGTCCCACAGGATCTTGGCTCGCTCGTTCTCTACCACCTTGGGAGGTGTTTCCCACTTTGACCTTGGGGTTTCCAGTCCATACTCTGCACAGATGTTCCTGTATACTATGCCAGCCACTTGGTTATGGCGTTCCATGTATGCTTTGCCTGCCAGCATCTTACACCCTGCAGTTATGTGCTGGACCGTCTCAGGGGCCTCTTTGCACAGTCTACACCTTGGGTCTTGTCTGGTGTGGTAGATCTGGGCCACTTCAGTTATGTTCCGGTGGTACATCCCATGTAAGGGCTTGTCCTCCCATGATGGTCCCTCTTCCAGCATCTGTTCTCCACTGCCTGAGACATTCACTCAGCACGTTATCTGTCGGGGCCTTATCCTTGATGTACTTATGGATCTTGGATGTTTCATCCTGGATAGTGGCTCTCACGCTCACTAGTCCACGGCCTCCTTCCTTGCGGCTAGCGTACAGTCTCAGGGTGCTGGATTTGGGGTGGAACCCTCCATGCATGGTGAGGAGCTTTTGTGTCTTAACATCTGTGGTCTGTATCTCTTCCTTTGGCCACCTTATTATTCCCGCAGGGTATCTGATCACTGGCAGAGCGTAGCTGTTTATTGCCCGGGATTTGTTCTTGCCATTGAGCTGGCTTCTTAGGACTTGCCTTACTCGTTGGAGGTATTTGGCTGTTGCCGCATTCCTTGTTGCCTGTTCAAGGTTGCCGTTTGCCTGTGGTATTCCAAGGTACTTGTAATTGTCCTCAATGTCGGCTATTGTTCCTTCTGGGAGTGAGACCCCTTCTGTGTGGATTACCTTGCCTCTCTTTGTCACCATCCTCCCACATTTCTCGAGCCCGAATGACATCTCGATGTCCGAGCTGTAGATCCTGGTGGTGTGGATCAGCGAGTCGATGTCTCGCTCACTCTTGGCGTACAGCTTGATGTCATCCATGTAGAGGAGGTGACTTATGGTGGCCCCGTTCCGGAGTCGGTATCCATAGCCAGTCTTGTTTATTATTTGGCTGAGGGGGTTCAGACCTATGCAGAACAGCAGTGGGGACAGTGCATCTCCTTGGTATATGCCACATTTGATGGATACTTGGGCAAGTGGCTTCCCATTGGCTTCAAGGGTGGTTCTCCACAATCTCATCGAGTTTGCAATGAAGGCCCTTAGAGTTCTGTTGATGTTGTACAGCTCCAAGCATTCAGTGATCCATGTGTGTGGCATTGAGTCATAGGCTTTCTTGTAGTCGATCCAGGCTGTGCACAGGTTGGTGTGTCGCATTCTGCAGTCTTGGGCGACTGTTCTGTCTACCAGGAGTTGGTGTTTGGCTCCTCTGGTATCCTTACCAATGCCCTTCTGTGCTTCGCTCATGTATTGACTCATGTGCCCACTTATCTTAGCTGCGATGATGCCCGACATGAGCTTCCATGTTGTGGAGAGACAGGTTATTGGCCGGTAGTTGGATGGGACTGCACCCTTTGAGGGATCCTTCATTATCAGGATCGTTCGCCCTTCGGTTAGCCATTCAGGGTGAGTCCCATCCCTTAGCAGCTGGTTCATTTGTGCTGCCAGGCGCTCATGGATTGCAGTGAGCTTCTTTAGCCAGTAGGTGTGGATCATGTCAGGGCCAGGTGCTGTCCAGTTTTTTATACCTGAGACTCTTTGTTGGATGTCTGCCACTGTGATACTCACCCCCCGGATTGTTCAGGGCGGTTGCCTGTGGTCTTCCCTCAGATCCACAGCCCACTGTGGCATCACTGTTGTGTGATGCCTCCCTTTCCCATATACACTTCCAGTACTGTTTACCTTCCAGTACTGTATATATATATATAGATATATATATATATATAGATAAGAAATATATATATATATTATATATAATATATATCTAATGAATTATTCTGTAAATAATATCTGTATGTTATCTATAATCCTTCTTGTCTGTTATATATATTACACATTTCTTCTACTCGTACTGTCCTCTTCTCTTACTTCATCTCGCTCTTTCTTATCCTCTCTCTCTCTTATCTTCTCTCCTCTCTCTCTCTCTCTCCTTTCTTTCATCCTCTCTCGTCTCTCTTCTATCTCTCTTTCTTTCTCTCTCTCTCTCTCCTCTATCTTTCCTTTCATCTCTCTGCTCTCTCTCTTCTTTCTCTCTCTCTCTCATTCTCTCTTCTATCTTTCTTTTTTATGTCTCTATTAGATATCTATATCTTCTTAGATATATATCTCTATATGATGCTATTTGTATATATTATTTCTCTCATTCTATCTAATTATATACTTTATATATATATATCTATTATATCTCTATCCACTACTGTATATTTTATATATATATATATATATTATATATATATATATATATATTATATTATATATATGCACCAGGCCGCCTCGCCATAATGTTGGTTATCTGCATTTATCTGCCTGTAAATTTAAAAAAGAAATAAAAATCAATGGGGCAGGTGGGCAATACTATTATATTAAAAAAAATTAACTGATGAGTTTATTTTTTAAATAATTCCGTTGAAGCATGGTTGAGAAGTGATGTCTGACTTTCGATGGTTAACAGTCACTTAACAGTATTTATTGTTGCTTTTGTCAGATTAAAATGATTTTTGTGACCATTAAGTTTTTCTTTTATTGAGCAAAGGGTACCAACAATTTTGTCCACGTGTGTACATTTCTAACTGTGTCTGAAGGTAGAGTTAGAATTTCCTGCTACCCCTCCACCTTTGTTTGGCAGAGTGTGGTAAGTATTATAAAATGTCGAAGTACATTCTTTTCAGGATTTCAGGAAGACAATAATAAACCTGTCTGATAAATATCTATCTACCTTGATTTTTGATGTACAGTATACAATTTTATTGTATACTTTATTGTGTATGTTTATACATGTTTTTTATTTATGTTACCTGGCTATAAATAAAGAGACATTTCTTTCCACTCTAAAATGTTGTTTGTTCTCTGCTTTGCAGGACCGAGCTGACAGAGCAGCTCGCTATGCTCAAACCAAGGAGATGGATAAAACTACCAAAGAGCGCTTAATGAAAGAAAAACAGGCTGAAAATGAGGCCAGAAAGGAGACATTACTGAAAGAGAGGAGGTAAAGCAACAAAAGATTACATATACACAAACATGCTGAGTAAATATACATCTCATCACAAGAAATGCTTCCAGTTACACACACTTAAATATGTGAAATCAACAGGGTTTTTGCAGGAGGTTTATTGTCTTTCTTTCTGTTTATGCTTACTACTTAATTTTCACTCTATGTACTGTTTGTCAGTGGCTCTAAGGCAATAAATATCTGTGTATATAGATGGTTACTTCCCCTTATAGGTGAGGAAAGTTAATCTTTTAAGCTCAAGTTCTCAATGGAACGCAGGGTGTCAAAGTCAAATACACATCAAAGTCCAATGCACCAAGTAAATAAAAGTAAGGCTGTGCACGGGGGAACACAGGGGGCGAGATCTGCATTTTGATAGTTTGGCAGCGGGCGGAATGGCTCAGATTTTCTTGCATCACCTAATTCTTGACATAAAACTCCTCTCTGCAATGTAAATGCCCTGAATGATATGCCCCCACCCCTTAAGCTACAGGATCAGTGCATAGATGGCTCGTGATGTCATAGAAAAGGCCAGCTCAGACAGAAATTCTGCTGTGTCTTTCCTTTTTTTGGAATATTTTCTTATGCAGATTGAAACATCTATTCAGTACTTTACCCCGACTTAACCATCTAACTTCTATGTGATAAGCCTGCGTATTGAGAACAGAAGAGCATTCTTGGAGTTGTGGTTATCATGTTATCTTGTTTTTGCCAAAGTGTACTGTAATGTACTAATGTACTCCCAATAAACCCCTTGTCTAAATAGGACACAAAGCAGAACACTGCTCTCTATCAAACGTTTGTGCATTGTTTTCTACTACAAACCAATTTAGCACTACTTTTATCCAATTCCAGTTTAAATGAACACATGAACATGAACAAATGTTAGGAGATATTTGTGGAGATATTCTGAAGGGCCTAACTGGACAGTGAAAAAAGCAAAAGAAGAAAACAGAACAGCAAATAAACTACTAACAAATTGCTAAATAATCAGCTGAAGGGCAAAAGGCTTCAACCAAGGTGACCGCAACTTGCATGGCATGACAAAACAACCATTTGCTATGGCCAATGATAACAATACCACCACTGAAGAATCAGTAACATATTTTGGTCAGTCACATTCTGTTCAGTTTGACGGGAGTACTACAGTATGTACAGTGCATCAATGACAAAACAGTAAAATCTAGAATTTCCCAGAGTTCATTAAAGTCCAAGAATAAAAGGTCAGGTTCTATAATCCAGGCAGAACTTACTGCCTTACTATACAAGAGAGGTCTTACAACAAGAAAGTGCTGAGGAAAAGGAAGACAACACAGGTGAAAACAATAAACAAGCTAGGGTTACAAAATTAAGGATTTGCCAAAGCTGAAAGTAACCATTTCAAAATAAAACACCAAAAAATAATCTGCTGACATTACAGCACACATTTTAAGAAGAATAAGGCATCTCCTCTTTTACCCAGAAATCACTTTTCTCTCAGTACATACTGTAGCAGAGAATATGTTTTGCTAGTCCAAGTCAAGTTTTATATTATTCACTAGAACACTTAAAAAACAGAGCTGGAGCACAGTGTCTTTAAATCATATATATTCTATTTTTACAACTTAGTTCTGTTTGTTTTTCTTCTGTTGTCTGGGCTTGTGTGTGCTCAGTGTCATTGCAAGGATACAGTTTCGCCTCCCAGATGGCTCATCCTTCACCAACCAGTTCTCCTCACAAAGCAAACTTCATGAGGCCATGCAATTTGCTGTTCAGGTTTGTCTTACACATCTGTATTTCTAATCCTTTCTCACCTTGTTTGTATTTCTTGTTTTAAGATTTTTTTTCAACATTTGTCAAAATAAAAATTTTAAATATTTTTTAATTTTTTAAAGACATTAACGCAGAATGGTGAATGGGTGGCAAAGACTCTTTCGTAATATAGATACAATTCTGATACAGATCTACAGTCTGCAATAGGGAATCTCCTGGATCAGACATGTTTTAAATATATATAAATCAAGTTTATAAACTAAAGTTTCCCTCTCTCTCTCTCTCTCTCTCTCTCTCTCTCTCTCTCTCTCTCTCTCTCTCTCTCTCTCTCTCACTGATCACTGAACGTTCACTTGGCACCTCATGGAAAAGAACTCCCAGAGAATCTTAGAAAAAAAGAATTTTCGCTCTACATAAAGATTGTGAAGGCTAAAATAAGATTGTAAACACCCTAAAATTGAGCTGCAACACAGTGCCCAACACCATACGGCAGGTTGCATTCTGAACAGGCCTCTGTATGGTTGACCAAAGACATTGAGTGCACATGCTTAAGATCCTATTCAGATGTTGTATTTGGGAAATAGATGTATGAGTAATGCTTTCATTGCTGTAGGGGCTGAAGTGGTGGTGGGGGGGTCTGTAAGTGCTCAGACCATACACCACACACTGCATCACATTGATCTGCCATTTCAGAAGGAAACCTCTTCTAATGAATCACAAGAAAGCTTTGCTAAAAACATACAGAATAAAGACCTGCACTAAAGGTCAGCATTACTGGAAACCTGTAATGAGTCAAAAAAAACTTATTTGGTTCAGATGGTGTAAATCATGTGTGGTGACAAATGGGTAGGGAGTACAAACAAAAGTGTGTCTTTTACCATATGAGACCCCAACAAGAAAAAAACATTTTGGGGTCTCTCATCCAGGATTTTAAACTTTGATGAATGTCACCTATGGTCATAAATTAGTTAGACTTTCTTCTTCACAACAAACCTGTACACTGACCTCATTACTGTTGCAGATGCACCAATTCATTTGACGATTTGGTGCTCCCTTTTCTGGTCAAGAACCACAGCCTCAGATTTGTAGGAACTAACACACATCCCAGCTGCTTCACACTGAACTGCAAACACCTACATGTTCTCTCACTTCTTGTCCTGTGAATTGGACAGGACAACATCAACCTCAAAAAGCAGACATGAAATCCTCTGGTCCCCATACCAGAATCCCTCCAGTCTTTTACTGCACCTAGAAATTCTGTTCATCTGACATATGTCTGGGCACCTGGGCATGTTTTTTTCACATGAGCATTGTGAGCTGTATGAATCTCTGTCCGAAGGTGTGACTGAATATCTTTATATCCGCTAAACCTGCCACACAAGGACTCAGGCTAACTATTTTCTTATAAGGGCCTCCAGGTATGCTGAAGCCTGTCCAACCTTGGTCAGGTCGATGGAGCACCACATATACAGCCGGACACCTACAAAATGGCACCTGGGCAACACAGATTCTTATTACTGTGTGGAAAAATTGCTAACCACCCAACCTCCATATTGCTCATTTATACAGTAAACTGCTCAAAATTTGATTCTAATATTTATAAATTGTGATTTTTACTAATTGTTTAGACCAAATAGGAGCAAAATAGCTTGTGTCCTGCCATATACTGTAGCTTCACAGTGAAATTTATATGCTGGTCTTTTTCAGAAAGTCGGAAGCCGATACGGTAACTTCTCTCTGGCGACTATGTTCCCTCGACGGGAGTTCACTACTGAAGACCTGAATAAAACATTTCAGGAGCTGGAACTTGCCCCAAGTGCTTCTATCGTGCTCATTCCAGTAAGTAGACCACAGACCATCCTTTCTTATTTCTTACTTTGTCGCAGGTTAGTTGCTTGTTTTTTTGCTGTTGGTATTCGGGTTTTACGTCAAAAGATGCATAAAACAAGAGAACAGCATTTCAGCTTTTATTTGCAGTTTTTTTTTTATTGAGTTGTAAAACTTCAAAATGACCAGCGTTTTCACTGCAGTAAATTTGTGATGCCAAAATGTTGCTGGGGTCTTGCTGGCTAAGCATAAGTCTAAGTAACCTTCAGATGTCTAAGAGGAAATCTGGACGCAGGTTGCATTTACATCAGCAGGTGTTGCCAAGGTTTTTTTTTACATCTTCAGTTCACTGCAGCTATAGGAACAGCCTGTTATTGCAGCACAGTGTCTCATTTCTATCTGTACAGATATTGCACCAAACTATTATTATTATTATTATTATTATTATTATTATTATTATTATTATTATTATTATTATTATTATTATTATTATTATTATTATTATATGATGTTAAGCAATTCAAATAATAAGGGTAATTAACTACTAAAATTAATTATTATTAATTATGTAAGAAAACCTTTGGGCTTCATTCATTTTTACTATTGGTTGCATACAAACATACCTGTGGCATGATAAAACTTTATGAAGTAGTAAGTTAAAATTATTAAATTTCTAAATAAAGAATAATTAAGTAATTCAATAAAACAAAGCTGATTTCATCCAAATTAAAGTATTAAAACATTTGATAGTAAGATAGCAAGATATGCTAATGGAATTTTCCTTAAAATTGCTGAATGTGTAAAAGCGTCACTAGAAGAAGTATTTTTTACATGTGTAATTTTAACAATAGATTGATATAATTGTGCTTTTATTTTGAATTGATGTTGAAAAGTGGCTATATATTCACATAAATTCCACTGAGCTGGAAATAAAAGTTGCAGCAAAATGTCTTATTCATCTTTTCATGTCAAACCCAAATTTTATTAGTGTTTAGCAAAACTAATGTATTCACTGTTACAATATTTTGTATTGTCTGTGTCTGTGGTATGTATAATGTGAATAATGGAGACCAGTATTGTGTATTTTTTTGTAGCATTTGTTATTGATTGTTGTTGTTGCTATGTTTAACTTAGTTTACCAATTATTAAACTGTTTTAGAAAATTACTGGGTTGATCATAATGAAATGTTACAAGAGGAATCCTTAAGTAAACTATTAGTTTTACTTTCTTTTCTTTGCAGTCAGGCAGAACTGCAAAGACACTGGTTCAGTCCTCTGGTGGAGGTATCTGGGCTCTTCTGGGCACACTTCTCTACTCTCCCCTGGCCATATGGAGGTTCCTGAGCTCCTTCCTGTTTGCAGCACCAGCACCTTCTGGAGTAACATTCCAAGGCCCTGCCCAGGACTCTAGATCTCACTCCACGTCAGCATCCAGGGATAAGGAAAAGAGGTGAGGGACACACTAACAGTAACTGCTACAGTATATAATTTAGTATTTAATTATTTCACATCTATACAAATATTGTAGGTTTTTACCTTCAGCAGGATGTGAGGGTCTGAACATCTTCTCTGTATACTTCCTCATCACTGTTAGTTATAGTCCCCACCACAGCTGTGCCATCTGCAAATTTGATTTATGAAATGGGAGAGCAGTCAAACTGCATGTCAAAAGTTAGTATAGGCAGGGACTTGGGATACAGCCCGTATGTGAGTGACCGCAAAAGTAAATTGATGGAAATCTCAAGATTGTCAACCAGATATAGAACTTATTTTGAGTATTTTGACAAAGCAAATAACCAGTCAGGCATACAGCCATCTTCTTTCTAGAACTGCTATTCAGGAACTGCACCGCTCAATCAGCGTCTTTATTTTTACACACCACTCAGACAACCGTAAATGTACACATCCAAAGATGAGCACACACACTGACACAGGTATTTTAAAACCCCCACTAAACACATAAGTGATATACTTACAGTTTACTGCCAGTCAAATAAATGTAAAACCTTTGACTACTAATCTTTGTTGCAGGCTTAATAAACATGTACGCTACCAGTGGTTTTGTAGGACAATACACAGTGTCTGTTTTACCGTGATCCTATGTCACATGTACTGTATGTGACATATGTCTATGTAACAAAGCTTAAAATTCATGGTGCCTTTTAATTACCTACTTAGCTGCTGTCAAGTGCTGCCCTGTTGGTTCTGACAAGTGTTCTGACAGTTTACTTACAACCCAGCTCAGATCTGGCCTTGTACCTGTCATTACATGTATCAGATTCCCCACAATCTCACAGTAGTGTTGTAAGTCAACAGTTTACTTACTTTTAGAGTAAAAGTGTAGCGGCAGCTCACTGCTGCCTTGGTTTACACTCGATCATACCAAATTTCTAAAGTTTAATATAGTTTGTCTACTGCACACACAGTGGTCAGCAGTGTTCTGTTCGAAATTGTTTTAAAAGGCTGTTCCAGTTTCTTCCTGACTGTTTTAAATCATACAGTGACTTGCTTAACTTACTTGAACACTAGTCATTTGTCTATTTTTGACTTTACATGGTAAGCCTTAGGTTGTTCAATATTAACGTCACAATCAATAGAAGCCCACAAATATGCTGTTTTTACATCCATCTGATACAGTTCTTAGTCGTTTTGTGCTGCTATCTTTATCAGGCTACGTACTGATGTTACTGACTTTTCTTGCTTTATGGCATTTCCGCTGAGTAGTGACTCAAAAGCTTCTGCGAACTCAGTGCCATTATTGAATCAAATACATTTTACTTTCCCATAAGGGACCGTGTGTGCAAATAATTTCTGGGCCAGGGCTTGGGTTAGGGCAGTGGTACTGTAAATAAATAAACATTGCATCAGAATAGGCATCAATAATTGTGAGGACATATTTATATCCCTATCTTGTTGAGTTAGCTGACCCAATCAACCCAGTGAAAAGAAAAGAAATATCTAAGGAAAAATATCCTGTAAAAAAGAATTGTTGCTCTACTAAAGATGTGCAGGCTATAAGAAGATTGTAAAGACCCTGAAAGAGTTGCAGCAAAGTGACCAACACCATACAGCGGTTTAACGGGCCAGGTTGCACTCAGAACAGGCCTTGTCATAGCCGACCAAACAAGTTGAGTACACATGCTCACCAACCTGTCCAGGTTGAAGGGGTGGGTAGACAACCTGTCAGTGCTCAGACCATACAACCATTACTGCATTACTGTACATTGGCCTTCATGGCTGGCGTCCCAGGATGAGCCAAAGAGGGAGACGAGCCGCTTAGAATACAACCCGACTCCGAATAAGCACTTGAAGATGAATGGATAATGTATTTATTAAACAATGACACAAATTATCTTTCTTTTTAGAGTAGTTGTGTATTTTATATATATATTATAACTGAATTTTGTCAGTTTCATAATTATTCTGTCTGATTTTCATTGCTTTAGGTAGTTTGTTTCTAAGCAACATGAACACTATTTTGTGCCATATTTCTGTACTCCCTCAGAGAAACACTGGCCAAGCACACAGCGGAGAAGCAGTCCAAAGATTTCAAGAAATCTGGTAAAATCTGCACACTGAGAAATCAAGACGACAGTGAAGATGATAACAACACCTGGAACGGGAATTCCACCCAGCAAATGTAGTACAGTAACAACAGCTCACCCTTAATCTTATTATACTGCTGTTAATTAGTTCAATCTGACCTGTTGAAGATTTTGCTGCTTTTACAGATATTTGTTTCTCTTTGTTTTTTTCTTACTGTGTTCCACATCTATGCCATCCACCTCACCTATATGCCCAGATCAAAACTAATCAACAGAACCTGCTTTGGACATAGACATGTGTTTTGTTTTGATAATTACATAATTATGACTTGTAACCCAGGTTGAGATTATACCAGGTTAATAAACAGTGAAAGGCTACACCAGCATCCTCCTGCCCAATATTTTTAAATGATGAATTATTGTTACTTTAGTTGCTGACAAGTTTGATATTGCTATTGCTACTTTTATTTTTCAGATACACTCAAAACAGCTGACATGTAGGTGTAATTCAAACCTGGCTGCATTTTTGATTTCAGCGTTGGCAACATTTGGCATTTTGATAAATCATTGCTAGTGGCTACTCCTGATTTTTTTTATCCAACTGCTAACGGCTAGCAGGTACATACTGGCAGAGGATGGTACATTTGCAGATGTACAGTATGAGCCATGTACTGTATATGTTTTTACTAGTTGACAGTTGAATGATGTAGTTATCATTAAGTAATTAAAGAAACAGTTTTCAAAGGGCATGGGATTACATTTTTAATATCAGGTCAACATACAGTAGTGTTGATAGATAGGATTTTGTAACTTTCTACTAAGAATCTGTGGTTAATGCTTGGAATGCAATATAAAAACCCCTGGGGCATATGCCATTTAATGTCTTTTTGCCATGAACATGTTTTACTGTGCATGCATTTTGCAGTTAAGTTTAATACATGAATTTGGAAAATTCATCTTGAGGCACTGAGTAAAATTTAAAACTTCATCAAAACATCAGTTATTAGTAAAATGGAATATGGCTTTTTACTGTGAGAGCATTTATGACCATCAGGTACAATATGTTGTATTCGATACAGTAATTACTATGTTTACAATCAGCAACAACAACAGCAACTCTAAATAATAAAAATAAAAATATGTTGCTAGATTCGAAAAATGTTTTGAGGAAAACTGAAGTAGGTTCATTCTGTGGACACCAACTTAGTTTTGGGAATCTCGTGCATAAAATGGCCATAAGCGGGAACAAGAAAATGCAGTGTTGCAATTTATAAATGAATCAACAATTATAGGTAAAGCGACGGCTCAGAATTTTAAGAGCGAGTTGAAAGAAAGTGATCACATCAAACTAATCAAATCCCCTTCAGGTACATCCCAAATATCTGTAGAAGCATTTAAGAAATTATGGATTAAAATCATTCTACATTCTTCAGGTCAGAGAAAGTAGATGAGTTAAGGGCTGCCATAGGCTGCCTGCCTATGTAACCAGGAAGCTCTATGGGATGTTATGCTGCACTATGGTGCAGATCTTGCTGCCTGTCAGCTACAGTATATACTCACAGGTTAAAGCTGCAGCCCCACACAGTGGCAGGAATGGACAAAAGAGGAGCTATGGAAAATTCTGTATTACACAAAGATCTATCATCCACTTCACACACGCACTGTAATACTGTGGGGTTGTGCTGACCAACAAAGTTATATAGCACATAACCATCCTGGGCTGCACTGTGAAGAGCATTACTGGAATGCACACATACTGTATGAGTGACTGTGCTAATACTGAACAAAGTTGGAATGAAAACATCGCCAACACAAGTATCATATGGTTATGGCAGAGTGTACATGACCTTAAGGGCTTTTCCAGAAAAGACTCACTCAACCAGCAGAAGATTTGAAACTTTCGATGACCCAGCATGGACCAAATGGATGTATGTGAGTATATATGCCTGGCAGAAGACCAGGATCAGTTGAGGGTACAATTTGCTTGATTACTGAGAGAGGGCAAGAAAGAGCGCAGCAGCAGAACCAGCCCAGAAATCCTATTGTGTTAGGGCAGAGATTTCTGTTAAATCAAGATTGTGTGAACTTTGTTATAGACATTGTTGTACAGGCAGAGTACGAGGAATCATCTTTTCTAACTGTATGATTTAATTAAAAATGTTAAGTATTTTGTCTCTCTTAATCTTTAACTTGTCTTTGATGGCTATTCCACTATTGAGAAAACTTGCTTGGACCCTAGAGGGTCACATGGCGGTTTTAAACTATTTAGATGTTATAGCAGCAGGCGCCAGCTTTAAACATCCCTGACTATGGAATTATTTTTCTGTTTGTGGGGTTCTGACTCAAGTAACAGGTGAACACATGCTCAACATGTAACCTATTACTGAGTCTTTAGCACCAGTTGAACTGGGGCCTCCAACCTGTTACTGTCACTTCACTGCAACCCATTTGATGCATGAGAAAGCACTAATCAAGTTGTCTAAAAGTCGAGTCATGTCAGCTGGACTTGAGTGCTGGTCCTTTGCAGAATGTAGATTTTACTCTGCAGATGGCTCCTGCTACAAAGAGGGAGGTGCCCTCAAAGCAGGATTTGCAGTGGTGCAGGAGAAAGATGTAAAAACAGAGGTGGTGAGTGCTCAGAAATACCCTTGTTCAGCTTAGTTAGCAGAGCTGAAGGCTGTGACTGTTGCATGTCCACAGAGTCAGCTTTTGCACACGAGGTCAGTCATTTATGTGGAGCAGCTGGGCAAAGGAGAGGTATCGTAAGGTAAGGTTTATATGAATCATCAAACATAGGTATACTAATACATAGTAGGTTATACAGTATATGGCCAACTTTATTTGTAACTCTAGAAGTCTGTTAATTCTGCCTTGAAAATCATGTTAACCTCTTTAGAAATAGTATTTACCTGAGAGAGGTAGTGCTACCATCTACACACAGGTTGTCATTGCATCTGTACACTGCATTGAATACAAAGTTACAGATGACTGGATTTCTATTTTTGTGGTGGCTGTTCCATGTCATGTCCATAAATTTGTGCTTTTTTCAAACAAACCTTATCAGATTTTAGTGTCCACTACAGTACAAGTCCTGCTTTAAGAGCGCCTCCCTCTTTGTACTGTAGCAAGGGCCATCTACCAACACAGTAAAACTACTCAACTATTTAAAAAATAGAAGTCTAGTTAAACCAAACCTTATCTGTTTACAGTCCTCCGTGCGCTTAGATGACATATTACTGCTCCACCAGGCAGATCAGTACACCATTGCAACACACTTCTCTAGGGAGCCTTAACTAGACAGCCACACATACGTGTACGAGTGGGGGATCACACTATATGCAGGCTGCCTACTGAGATGGTACTTAAACCACACTGAAACCATGCAGGAGTCAGGCAGCAATTCTAAGTAAAGTAAATTATTATAAATTGGACACCAGGCTAAGAGAAAGTTCTTTCTTTTTTCTTTATTGTTTTTACTGAAAATGTTATTTGTAATAGAAACAAACTGATTTTTGTATATTTTTTTGTTAGCGAGATCGAGACAGAACATAAAATGTGTTGTTTTTAAATCTACTTAATTTATAACTATTTTGTTAGACAACAGGTCTGTGGCTCTAGAGCCTATTCCAGCTGTCTGGATGTATGAAAGGTAAGTTATCAAGGACTGGCAGAAAGATACAGACAGCTGTTCACACCAATGTTAATTTAAAATAACATAAACAATATGTGAAGCAATTTGACTACTTTTCATACAAAACATTACACATTTTAAACTTTTTACTGAAAAATCACTATACGTAGTTAATATACTACATCAGCAAAATTATTACATTAACAATAAAATGACAATCACGTATAGACAGGACATAATTAAAAATTGCAACTTAAACATATTAACAAGAATTAACAGTTAAACAAGGGAATAAAGGTAATTGCCAATAACATGAGCGTCACAAATCATATTCTCTTAAATAAAGATGGGTACATTATCAATATGCCGGGCAGGGGACTGCGTGGTGGTGATGGTCTACTCTCCAGTAAAGGTGGGGTTGGCGACAGTGGTGGTAGCATTCTTGAACAGTGGATTTTCACCCTGGCAACAGGAAGCCCAGAGATTAGTTTGTTTTGATTCATGATATTACAATAAATTTCAAACATAATGAAGTTTAAGACATGAGATATATAGATTATTAAATGCAGTGTTCTATATTTCAGAAATATATTACCATTTCTGTATTTATATCCACATAAGTCCACATGTAAAAAGAAGTAAAAGCCTCAAATGTATTTCTCCTCTACGTGTTCCTGTCCCACACAATCCTTTCACGGTCTACAAAATGACCACCTCTGACAATCAGCTCTCCAGCCATTGGAGCTGCTGTCGTCTTAGTTCTGTCTGCTCTTTGTGGTGGGACATCATTTCCTGTTCCCTTCTGTGTCCTTGTAATCAGTCTTATAGGCAATGAGAGTGATTGCAGAGTACACCTGTTCCACAGCCTCTTATTTAAACACTCCTACCACACACCACTTTGTCCAGTTTGTCTGTAGCTGTCATGAATGTTACGCTGTCGGTCGAGATCCTGTTCGTCTTGGTTTGTGCTGTCATGTTTTATCGTAGTCAATCTTGGTTGCATTTGGTCTGCTGTGTCTCCTTGTGCTACTTGTTAAGTCTCACTGTGTTTTTCCTGCCTAGCAGTGATTTTAAGTTCAGCATTTATTTTCTGAGTTCTTTGTCGTGCTTCTGGTGGTTTTCAGTTTATTATCTTTTGTACTTTACAGTACCTGTACCTACCTAATTGTGTCCTGTTTAATTAAAGTAAAAAGTTCAGTCGGTCCTTTGTGTGGTCATGCATTTTGGTCCTCTGCTGCTAATGGTTCTGGCCAGAGCTCTAGGTTGAGCTGGCAAGTTTAATGTCAATATAAATTACTTCCTGGTGTGGGAACGATGTACGTTAGACCTAGTGAGCCCTGTGTTAGTTTATAAGGGTAATAATCTCATCTGATATAATGAGGAAAGAGTTAAACAGGCTTCCTCCCACAAAGAGGATCAAGATAAAGTCAACTGTAGAGTGCCCACAGACAGAATCATATTACTGATGTAACAGATCAAATCATGATGGGATAAATGTATCTTAATAGCAACATTGGCAGTAAAAGTGTAACATTGATGATGATTGATGATGGTTATGGTTATGATGGAAGTTGGGTGTACAGTGGGAGGACGTCCCACTGTATAAGTAGGCTCTGTCTCCTGAGTCCTTCAGTGGATATTCAATATGTCTTAGTGGTATGAAGTCTGACCCACTCCATGCTGGCATGCTAGTAAACTTTTGCGAGGGTTTTTCACACTGATGATCTCCAGCAGCTCTCTATATAAAATGATTTCCACAACAGTGTCTTTAATCTGAGCCTATAGTATCTGCAGAGGCCTATGAAGTCTGAAAGTCATGTTAACTGAAAGAAACTAACTGAGTCTCTCAGCCTGTGCTAGCCGGGTGCTATCTGGGAGCTCAGAAGGTAGAGCATTGGCATGCGACCTGGCACCAGGTGTGCCCTTGAGCTGAACCCCTGGGCACTGCAATGTGGCACTTCACTGCAATGCAAAGTTTCCCCACCATTGGTCTAATAATAATAATAATTATTTTTTGCTTTACTACATTATATTGTGATGATCCCATATCTGATTCTGCTCTGTTCCTCTCCCTCATTCATTCCAGCCACTCCCTCTTCCTGGTTGTTCCCTTTTATTACCTATTATCTGGTTCATTTGACTAACTCACCTGTTTCTTTCCCTGAGCCTTCAGTATACAATACTTTCACTTCAGTCAACTGCCAGATTTTATGTCTTCATTCAGGGCTCTATGCTCAATTTTCCAACATCTCAAGTTTATTTATTTCTGGTCTTTGTTTTTTGTTTAGGTCTGTGTAACCAGGTCTTCAAGTCATTTTTTGTGTGTGTTAAATTGCAGGTAAAATTGTGTTTGTTAGTTGTTCAAGTGCTCAAAGTTAGTTTAGTCCAAGCTCTAGTTTATATGGTGTGCCTCACACCTTTATGGCTTTTTGTTTTTGATTTCTGTTGTAGAAATCTCCCTTCACAGTTTTGGGTCACAATTTTGTACATGTACATTCACATTCAAGCCTAAAGCGAAGAATACATCACTGTGTAGAAGTAATGAAGGCAACAAAAACAATAAGCCTAAAGGTAGAACAATAGATTCTAACTATAAAAATGTTTATTATATAAAACCATCACTTTATTGGCAGTAATAATAAAAAGTAAAAAGTATCTCACGTCTGCCCATTTGGATTTCTTCTTTTCATTTTCAAATTTTCGGAACTCCTTCAGGTCTTTCATGTACAGCAATAACTTGACAAGCATCAGCAGTAGGATACCGATGAGAGCCACAGATGCTATGGAGCCCCCAATGATAGCTGCAATACTGGGTGGTTCTGGACAGTCTGGAGGAACAGTTATAACACACAGAAGCTTTTACACGATGCAAAGTATATAGATCCGCTGTTGAGTTAACTGTAAATTACCCAATAATCTATGCATGAACAGATTCAATGTTGGGATTGAGGTGTTACACATTTATATTAATTTTACACCAATAACCTTTTCAAAATAAACAGCATCATTACTACAGTCTTTCAAAATAAAACAATGTAATATTGAAATCATTGCTAAAAATGCTTCTACAACTAAAATAGCTCTTCTGCTTTACCCATAAAAGCTTTTAATTTCTCAGAAATATTATGACATTAAGGAAAATTTCTATCAAAACATCTTAAGGTTGTCTACACTTGGACATTCAACTGCTTCCTTTTCAGGGTTAGGCAGTTTGGAAGCTAAACTCTAGAAAGCTTAATGATTTTTTGCCTTGGTATCGTACAAACAACACAGCAAGGCAGCAAAAGGGTGTGCTTGAAGCTACTTGTTCTAACTTTTAAAAGGTTGCCAGCATGTTATCAGTAGCTTACCCCTCTGTTTCAGAATTGTAGCCATGTAGTTGTCCTCTCCAACTAGCTGTTCCAGTCTAAAGTTGATCCAGCAGCCCTCTGAGTCTTTCTGTGTGCACTGTTTGCTTGGTAGGTTGCTGAACTGGTCCACCACCACATGATGAAGGCTTGCGCTACATGCTGCATCGCAGTTCTTTTTAAAGGGGCCAGAGTCAAAACCCAAGCATTCAACGCAGTTCCTGTAATTGTAAAACAGATGGTTTTAGTCAGATTTTACTGTGGAATCTGGCTGCAGCACTCCAACTCTAGTCTAGTACTGCCTACGATAGAAAGCATCTGCAGATGTTTTTTACTTTTCTACTAAGAATATAGTCTGCTATTGTCAAAGCATTTATCAAAACATTTCTAGTAACTTGACCTTCATAATAAAAATGTTCATTAATAATTTTCAAACAAGGTAAATTAAAGATTAATTGGTTCACACCAAATTTTAGGATCTGAGATTAGTGCAGGCATTTCCTGTCCTCCCCTGAGGATCTCTAGTCAGTGCAGAGCAACTGCAGCGCTTGCAACCAAAACCTCCAGTTGCCTTTGTACCACAGTGTTATTGTTAGAGTCAATCAAGTCGGCCAGAAAGGGAGCCGACATGTACTGTGCATCTATTAACATTCCATAAGAATCTGAGCAGAATTTGCTAATCTTGAAAGCGTCTAAAATTTAATCCACCAAATATTGTAGGGCGTCTTCACAACTTTCTGTCCATTGTAAATTCATGTTAGAACATCATCACTTAATTTGCTATATATTGTAACCTACACAGAACTATACTTTTATGGCAATGGATTTTAAAACATTTATTGCTGCTAGCAGAGAAACAAAAGCTGTTAAAAAAACTCTACTGATTTATAAATGACATCTTAACAAAAGAATACCTTCACTATAGTCTAAAAACATTTGAACTACTTTGCTGAGTAGATGAACCTGCAGAAGCTGAACTGAATAAACATGTGTCTTGGTTGGAATGTGCGACAACAGAATAAGGTGGATATTTAATCGTCATCAATGCAGTTATTTGATAAACCCCATCAATATTGAGTAAAAGTGAACTCACAGTTTGGTCTGGCAGGGATCAGGGCAACCGAGGCATGTCTGGCAGTGTGGACGCTGATATCCCGCCTTACATTCACATCGGTTACACTTGCAAGCCCCTCTGCCGTAGCAGACAGAGTTGTTTGGGGTACGACAGCTTTCATCAGACACCTTGCACTGACAGGCTGAACCCTCATAGCCTTGATCACATATACATTTGCCACAGTTGCACCTTCCATTGCCTGCAAATTTCAAATAGCAGAGAGGATACTTAGAGAAACAGCTCATGTTAGTTGTTCACATAACGCAGCTCAGCTCCTAAATAGGAGCCAACAAAGAGTAGTTAGCAGCAGACTGGAAAGCACAAAAGCAGAAAACTTTCAAGTCCAGTTACACAAAAACATATGGAGTCATTATTGATAGCTTAATTTTCCAAAAGACTAAAATGACTATAGTCATTTCTCTCAGCTGTTACAGTCTGTAACTGCTTTTAGCCACAGTAGAAGGTGTAATGAAGTAGTGGTTTAGGCAAAGGTAGCAAGGGCAAATACTAATGTTCCAGTGAAAAGGGACTCTTTGATGATATGTTGGATATTAAAACTGTATAACCTATATTTGTTATGTTGTTATATGACCAAGGGTAAATGGGGTTATGATGAATAAGTACATTTTGGTAAGAAATAATTCAGTTTTGAGGCAAATTGAAAAGAAACTAAAAAGACAGATATTTGCAGAAAATGATAACCTACCTCCACAAAGTTTATTTTGGAACTTCTCACAGTGTTCATCGTCACACTCGCAGTAGGCACCATGATAGCTGAGTCCACCCTCTGTTGTATGGCACTGGCACCTGCCGCACACACAGTCTCCTCGACCCTCACATTCTGTGCCTGTGCCGTTCTGTCTCTTACAGGATTCTCTGAGGGTTCGCTCATCTTTATCTCCAATGGCGCATTCACAGAACTGACCGACAAAGCCTTCATTGCACCTGAATAAAATTATGTTAGAAAAAGTGATTAGGCGTTACATTTTCTGTATGCTGTAGCTATAGCCCCTGACTGGCATCTCTTTGTGTATTTCATCATACATTGACACATTGTGTAAAGTAAAGCTTACTTGCAAATACCACAGCTGATGCCTCCCTTGTCTGTGCAAAGGAAGTGGTTTTTGTTAGTAGAATCATTACATTGACACATGCAATTTGTGGATAAGGTCACTGTCAGTGTTTCCTTGATGCCCAGTGGTCTGATAGTGAAGGACTTGTTCTCCACACATGAGTGTGCTGTCACCGTGACATCAAAAGAAATCTGGGGAGGGTAGTTACAGTTGGTTAAAAAGAGGAATAGGACATTTTTACAAGGCTTTTAACATTTCAATAGTATATGTTCACATCAAATTGTGTTTTTAGTATTATTTAACCCCATACTAATATTAATGTATTTAGTAAACTGGAACCATAGAAAAACATATTGGTGTTAGTGATGGGAGGTCTGGTCTTTTGGTCTGGCTCTTTTGAGCTTCACAAAGGCACACATAGTATCCGTTATATGAACAAAAAATTAATGAAAGGATCAGAATTTATGTATTGCAGTTGTGATAACAACAGAGAGGAGAGATGATAATTGAAGAGGAAGAGGTGAAACCATCTCATTTGCATTGGCAAGAATGACTTCTTTACATGTAGGATATTATGACTGTCCAGTAGTGATTCCAGCATACTGCAGTCCTTGTGTGCTCAGTATTAGTATAGTATTTATTCCCCAATTAATAATAATTCATCTGATTATATTTAAAAATTGGGGTTTGGACTCTGGGTGTGCTCTGTAAGATCTGAATGGTCATATTGTGCACAGTTGTGTAAAAAATGTTTTTTATTCCAGTAATTAAACTGCTAGAATGAAATCAGTGTGCAAACACTGTGAAATCTGGAAAGATTCTTGAGTACATCACAAAGAGACCATATATGTGATGCGTAAAGTCAGCTTTACCTTGGGCATGTCTAGCAATAGCAATCTAGTGTGAGAAGGGAGCCTTGGAATTCTTCTTAAGATTCCAGAATAAAAAGTATTGTCTGGTGGAACTGTAACTGTAAATTTCGCAAGGCTCACTGGGGAGCTGGAGCCTCCGCTGTCATTGGGCAAGTGGTGGGTCACTCGTGGACAGGTGACTTGTCTATGGCAGGAAAAGCCAACACTCACAATCACACCTACAGCCACTTTAGGGTCTTTAGTTAACCTAACTGCATGTCTTTGAACAATGGCCCCAACAGTGTAAGCCAGCCCCAGCCCCATATTCTTTTAAAACATTACAATTAAAAGTTGAAAAATTATGAATGATAAAATAACTAACCTCCTTTCCTACGAGAACACTATCACAAACACCTTCGCTGCCCCCAGTTGATAATGGATGATCACATATTGGGGTGTAGACAACACTTACATCTTCAGGGAGAGTGTCATGTGTTATAGTTACTTTGGAGGACAACCTCTGTTATAAATCATTAAATGTGAAAATTGTTAGAATAACAAAAAAGAAAATAGGATTAAAATCACAACACAGCTCTAAATCTATTCATAGAAATTAAACACACTTTTCTACTTACACTATAGGCATTTTCAATCAACTGAACAACATTTTTGGAATCTGATGAGAGAATTCCCACCTCCGACTTTGGGATCATTTTAGAGAGTTTCTAAAATAATAAAAAAATATATTAAATTTTCATAGTATTATACATTTTAGCATAATTTATGGCTTGTACAAATAAAATAAATTTTTATTTACCTTATACACGGCTGCAACATTTTCCGTCACTGCAAATATTGGTTGAATATTGTTTTTTTCTAATTGTACAGCTAGCTGTCCAACAGATGGATAGTCCTATACACATTAAGTATTGCAGTTAGATTCTATAGCAAGCATCGTTTAATAATAGTGTTAAAATATTTCTGATAGGAGTGAGGAAAATAAACTATAATCAGATGTTGTACCAGGAATAATTTATTGTTTCTATAATTCGTAACCCTTTTGAGATTTCATACATACCATCTCACTGCTCTTAGTATAAAGGTTATTATCTATGTGACACTGTTCATCATTGGGTTCCAATATGCCAGCCAGTTTTCCATCTCCAGCCATGTGGAATCCAGCATCAGTTGCCAGCACAATAAGCCGAGTGCTGCTGTTCCTCCAGCCTATTTTGTCCTTATCAACAAACAAGGTGATGAAAGAGAATCTCTTTGGGCCACTTAAAAACTAAAAAACTGTTTATAATTCATACTGTTCAATACTGATATTTCACCCTAACTTGCTTTGGGGAAAAAAACACAGATTTGTAATACGCACAATTAATACAACTGTTCCAATCAGACTTTGTACTTACCCCACATACAGCAGCTTGCATCATGGCATCAAGACTCCCTTCAGGAGTGTCGAGGTTTCCAGAAATGGACTGTGCTGTGACCTTCTGCTCAAAGTCTTTCTCATTTGGTGTCATCGTAAGCACATGTCTGTAGCCAAAGGCAGCCTGACACTGTTGGAAATTGTCATCGCATGGGTTCTGCAGTTTCTCCTTGTTGGTGTTAGTGTAAGGAAGGACGGTCTTGTCAACAAAGGCCCCAAACCCTGTATTCATAGATGCATATGTCTATTACTTTCAAAATCTATGATACATTATTATTTTTTCTTTTCTACAGGAAGATACACTTGCATCACATTTTGCTGCTAATCATTTACTGCATGTCAGAATCCTAGCCAACCTACAACTGGTTATTAAGATGTGTGAAGACCCGCAACTGATAATTCTACTACATATTTTTTACTGAATCATGAATTTGAACTTGAGTAGGTTGTGAAATAGTGAAAATTTTTGGTCACCGTCTTTAAGCTATTAGAAACATGTCCTCATATAATGTACCACAAAACAATTCAACCACTCACTGTGACATGCATGAAAGTAAACAAAGTATAAAAAAGACGGTTGTGTTATATCTATGTATGCATTTAACCCACAGGGACTTTTCATGGCAAGAATGACACATACATTACTCTATGCATAAAATGTGCTTTGGAATTTAGGTTGTATACATTCTGTATACATTAAGCCAACATCTTCCCTAGTCAAACATATAAAATATATAAATATATATATATTTAATATAATTTTTTACTATTTTAGCTTTAAAAACAAACAAAAAAAATTAAATGTATTACATGTATGTATCATCACATCTTAGCGTTTGTAGTAGATTTTGAGCAATATTACCCATACACATGTACCATACACAAATTCACTAACACAAAGTTATAGGTGAGGGACTTGTATATCTTTAAATTTTTGCTTATTACCTATTCGAGCACTTTCCGTGATACTTTTCAGAGCTTCAAAAAGCTGTTTTCCCAGTCCTTTTACGTTTTCCAAGTCATCTTTCATAGAGTATGACAGGTCCATCAGGTAGTACAGATCAACTGGATATCCCTCAACTCTTTTAAAAGCAACACGGAATGTGGTTGGAAGCCCTAAAATGAAAGAAGGAAAAATGACATTACATTTGTTATTTGTGAGATTGTGTTAAAGTTGCTCTATCGTCTCATCTGACAATCTGTCCAAACCTTAGATGGCGAGAAATGTGAATTTATAATTAATTATTAAGATGCCTAAATTGAATTGATGTTTAATAAAGAATAAAAACATTTTAATTAAAATATTTAATATTATTAACAGCTAATTAAAATTACTTTCTCGTGTCTTTTTGATGTAGTTTGTGATAGTTTTCTCATTTTCTGATTACAAGTGTAACTAAAAAGACACTGCTCCTAGGTTGCATTATATACACAAATTGGTTGTGATGGTTTTAAAACAAAGTCTCAAAGTCAAAGTAAGAATCCACTGACCAGGACGCAGTTTCAGACTAATCTTCTGTGGTCTCAGCTGGACGGGCTCCTGCTCATTGAAGGACGTGGACAGAGAAAGATTTTTTTCAACGTGTACGGTGCTTTGAGGGGTGATGATCTTATCCCTTTTGCAGCCTTTGCGTATCAACTCTGCTTCAGTGTCACAGCGTATGGCTTCTGGCTCACCTATTTTGGTAAAATTCTATAAGTGCATGCACAAAAAGAAAGAGAAGGTAGCAGCATCAAATATATTATTCTTATTATATATTTACTCTTCACCTGAATGACTTAATGTATAATAATGTTTCTGCAGTGTCTCTTTTTATCAGATGACGTAATTATATACTTATTGATCTGTGGTAATATGATGTAAACCAGTTGTTAATAGTGATTTGGTGTAGATGAGAAATTTTGTTCTTACCAGCTGCTCACACCACAGGCAGTATGGCCCAGATTTAATGCAGTCATCGCAAGAGTTGATCACAGATTTTGAGCAAACTTTATCTTCACACAAACCTGCAAATTAAAAACACCATCCATAACTGGTGTAATGAATTATGGTACATTCTAAGGTTAAACAGAGGGAAATTCAGTGTGGTCCAAGTCCAGAAATAAACACAATTATGGATCAGAAGCAGATGAGATATATTTTTTTGGATAAGAAACAGTTGGGAATATTTCAGGAATATCGTCTGATTAGCCGAATTAGGAAAAAGGCAATTCTTTGGCAACGATACAATTTAATTTATTTACGTGTAGCTTCAGTCATTTGTCAGATGAACAGAAAATCATTGCTTCTGTTTCTGTACAGATCTGTGAAACAGGCCGTTTTACTCATTCGCTGCATACAGCATATACAAGGATTTTAAACAAATAGTTAGTGAGGGAGGAAGAGTCTGAAGGAATATAAAGACAATCTGACAACTAAAATAGTTCTGTGATGATTTTACTGCAATCATTTCTAAAGCACAAATACATTTATACCCATCTTTGTGTGTACAGTATCTCATCCAATAAGAATGTCAAACGAGAATGAACTCATCTATCACTTGTTCAGAATTCACTTCACTTGGAAAAACTAATATTCATAAGTTCAACGCTTTATTGTAACATAACACTGTGATGGAGCAACATGACATTGCAACAGGCTTCTGAGGAGGGCGCTCCTAACTAAGCATTTACTATGGCACTGTGAGGGTCTTACAGTTTGTTGCAAGTTCTAGCTTGGATTCAACTTGAGAAATACTCTCACAGCATTTCTACTCTGCTCCAACTGTATTTTAATTAAAGGTTTAAAAACCACCTTCTCTATGAACTTCTCACTGACTCACTGCATCTACTGCGTCACTGTATCTACTTTACTTCACCCTTTCTCAGTGGACTTCCTGTTTCTCCACCATTAATTGGCCCTACATACTGTACAGACCTAACTTCCTCTCTCTGCCAGATCAGGCACATTCACCTACTCCCTCTCCCATAACAAAGCAAGCTTCTGTTATGAATAATTAAAAAGTAGTCCTCAAACGTAACCGCCTTTCCTCTTCAGACCCCATCCAGCTTAGTACCTTCTAGTTCAGAAGCCAACTGCTCATTATTTTTTGGTGGTGTACAGTCTGAGTGGAGAATACTACTACTAAGATCTTAAACCAATATACCCTTACCCTTTGTTTCACCCTTCTCTTATACATTGCTGGGTTGGTTTTGCATGCTGTTCATTATGGAATACACTATCCGCTGTACTGGTCAGACGTTTTTAAAGTTTCAGAATTTATATTTTATTATTAAGTCATTTATAGCTTACCATTTTGACTTATCAGCAGAAGCAAAAGAAACTGCAAACAGTGATCCATTTTCTAAAGATAAAAACATAAAGACTTTTTTTTAATCTGCAATGCAAAAGCAAAACAAGAGTATACATACAACAAACATGAATCAATAATAAATCAATAACCAAGCAGTACTACATTCTTGATTTCAATTTAGAAACAAATAAAAGTGGGTAAGTAAACAATACAACCCCCTACAATGACAGAAAATAGGGCGTGGGGTGCATAGGGTTAAATGGTACTGTAGGATAATGACTCTGAACATTAAAACAAACAAAGACTTCAAAAAGAGAAATTGTGCCAACGGTATAAATAAAATATAGTATACTGTAGTTTTACATACATTCTAAATATAAGAAAATATCTTATATAAAAAATATATTTACTCCTGGTGTAAATCAAGTTGGATTGTACATAACTATCATAGATACAGAGACACAAAATTGTAATAATTAGATGATAGATAGTCAAGGCCACTCTCTAAAAGTCCTACAGCACTTACAGTATATTACATTGTGACTATACATCCAAAATCAATAATTACTTTATGTAATAGTTTAACCCTAGAAACAATACATTGCCTATGTAAGTTTATATGAATAAAACATAAATCTTCTGTCCTTCCTCAGTGTAAGAATATGATTTCCTATACACACTATACTGTGTCAACCTTGTCAACACCATAAAAGGTAAAAGGGAACAAGTGTTGGATCATTAGTATATTTCCGCTTTTTGACTCAGACTAAAAAATAGATCATCTTCAGCTTCCTCACAGAAAACTACCAACTTTCCTTTCTTTGATTTAAAGATTTTTTGCAAGCTTTTAGTTGTTGACTGCTTGCTGTTGTCTGACTTGCTGTCATATTTTGAAATACGATTCTTCGTTCATTTCACACATTAACAAACAACATCCCTAAAATTATATATAAGACTCTGATCAATTGCTAGATAGATAGATGGATAGTAAAAAGCATTTGTCTATTAGAAATTTCTTTGCCATTTAAAATTAAACTTACGTACCAGAAAATATGTGGCTCTGGTCTGGACACAGTCGCGTTAGACACTGAAGGGTGGAGAGGCTCCACCCTGATCACAGGAAGTGTGAAACAACCAAAGAGTTGCTTCACACTTCCTGTGTGAATAGCGTGTACAATATTGCAGTCTGGCATAAGGCCTGATGTCACAACTTGTTAACTCTAAAATGCATCTACACTGCTTGTAAGAAGTGTTTTTTGGTTTCGTTTTTCAGAATAAACTGCAAGAACACAAAAGTTTGGAGGGTTTGGTTCCAGTTTATTGTGATTTATCAGCTGAATAGGGTTCAAACGTTTTTTATCAAACAACTTTTCATAAAATAGATGTTTTTTTTTTTTTCATTTTGTATAGGACATATTTGTTAATTCAGATGATGTATTCAAGAAGACGCTGTTATACTTTGTTGAAGTGAAGATGAGATGTGAGTGAGTTCGAGAACACGGGTATATTCTGGTGTATTATTTTAAAGTACAAATCAAACTAAACTAAACTAAAAATAAACACTGCAGAAGTGGGAGAAAACGAGTGGTAATAATGACAAACAAAAAACGCTACTCTAAGTAGCAAAATGCAATGAACTATGCAAAAAAATGCTTCAAGAAAACAAACTAACACCTAAGCTAACTAGTTTTCTAGAATTCAAATCTTGAATAACAAGGCTAAAAGTCAGTGTGCAGAGGAGAACAAGGCTAATCCAGCGAAGTCAAAGGCGACCAACTAGAGCTGCAGTTAGATGTGGTGTATATACAGTACTGTATGTGCAGTTAATGAGTCCAAATAGGAAACACCTGCTCCAGAAGTCTCTACAACACCACCTGTGTCCTCTGGTGGCTGGGACGAGGCATGGCACACAACAATATAATCTGCTTCACAAATCAAAACAAATGTCCTGTCAATTTATAGAGTAAATATACAGTTTTCTCACGCCTTTAGTAGTATTCATTAAGACAGTTTATTGTAGGCAATGTTAATCTAGACTGAGGTTGCTAGGATTAACATGGGTAATTATGCAAAATCTGTGATTTAAATTTTGTTTAAAAAAACACATGGAAAGTATTATATATATATATATTGAATATATTTTATATGTTTTTTTTCTAATTTTGTGACTCAAGCTCAAAGCAAATCAGAGTTGATAACATGCACTGACTTAAAAAATATATATTATTTAACTGTTTTATTCTTTTCTTTTTACATTACAACATAACATGCCTCAGTGACAACCAATGTCAAGAGACTGAACCACAAGTTGCAATTCATGTGTTCAGTGTGAGATCTTGTGAGTGTAAATATAAAAAAAACAAACCTCTGTAAAACCTGTGCTAAAAGGACACTTAGACAAAGAAGGTCTAAAATGGCATTTTCTAAAAATATATTTCTAGCAGAAGACCAGCATTTGTTGGTATTTACATACTGTATTTTCAGGTGGAGGGAAGAAGTCGGCCTTCTTACATTTTGCACATTGACCCTCACAAGCATTCAACCAATCAAATAACACAGATATAAGACATTCTGCGTTTTACAGTCACAGAACTAGTTTCCTTAAATGTTATCTCTTTCTATTTCCTCACTGAAAAAGGCTTGCAGAGCGTTTCCTTTGGATGTGTACTTGATGCTCTCAATCTCACCACCATAGTTGCTGGGTTTTTGAAAGTGGATTTCCAAGTGGTCCTGCAGATCTTCCTCATCCTCTATGTCTTTGATGTCATCCAGGAGGATTGTTCGCTTCAAAACACCACAAAAGGTCTAAAAAAAAATCATAAACATGTTCAAATATAATATGTCCCTTACTGATCAGTTGACATGATATATATATACTGCATATTCATCAAAAAAGTACATGAATTATTGCAGCAGAAGACAAAACCTTGCATTTCTTAAAAAATATAAATTTGACAATGTGACAATTTTCAGTCAGATGAAGCGTCCTTGACACTGAGCCATTACTTCAGAGATTGCAGTCAAGCCAGCACCCCATTTACATTTATTGTGCAATGCGAAGGCTTCAAGGAACTTGTGAACAGGTGTACTAGGGTTAGAGCACTGGGCTGTGCAGCTGGAAGCCAGGGCTCAAATGCTGCCAAATTTGACATATAACAAAAACGTTTTCTTAAGAAGTCACCACCAGTCAGAAGGACTAGTGTCTACATTAAAAAGACAAAGGTCTGGTCAGGTGAGTACAAGTTGAGTTGCACGTGTAAAGAAACACCCACTCTGTCATAGAGGTGGAGGCTTCAGACACAACCGATCTCGTATTTATCATGCTGGCGTCTGATTTTGTCCTCAGACTGATGAAGCTACACTACCTGGATAGGTGGTAAGATGTTTTGGCTCTAGAAGTCCTAATGCCAAGATTCCCCCTAGATGGCTGAAAATCTTCCAACATACAGTAATGCTAAGCAATGTATTCTTTGGATTCTAATTGTGATAATGGTGTTCTGCAAATGTGGATAGAGGTGTGTCTCAGAAGAAAGACATTAGAAAAGAAGGAGAACAAAAAAGGAGTCGCTGTTAGCGTTTGAACTCCTGTTACGTCATAAGGAATAGAAACCTGGCGTTAAAGGACTCTGTAAGGCATGTAGCCAATGTGAAGCCAGTAACCTAGTTGTCCTGTGGGAAGGAAGGCTGGATGAAAACAGGAGAAGCAATTCAAATTTATCTCTTTCAATGTTGTCACCATCCAATAGGAAGAGGGAGAGAAAAAAATAATACAAAAAAAAAATCAATAATAATCAGCAATCAGATGAAATAGAATAATGTGATAATACTAGATCTTTGCGGGGACAGGAAAAATTATGAACTAAAAACTATTAATATGTAATGTCTCTGTCAAATGCATATTTTATTTTATTTCATTTCAGTGCTGTATAATTACCTGGAACCTGCGCAACTCGTAATTGTAAATGGGTCCAACCTGCACATTCACTTCAGAGCCGAAATCGACACGTTGTTCCCCTCTCAGAACCAGGTTCCCAGCAACTGTACACATGCACACACACACATTTACATTTGGGTTTGAAATTAATATTAAAGCTTATTTATGTTGTGATTCAATACACAACTTGGACAATACAATGTGGATGAAAATTACTGTAAATGGTCTGCGCTTTTAAAGTGCTTCTTTTACCTTATTAGAACTCAAAGCACTTCGACACTGCCTCTCTTAGCTGTGGCAGGCCGTCCATTTCACAATATCATAGACCTAATATAAGACCATTTTGACATTTCTGTGCCTTAAAATTGCACGTCGTTTCATATGACGCATACATCATCAGCAGCTTTTTTTTTACTGAAACTTGTTTGGCTTCTTCTTTCTGTCAATTACATCAGTGAACAAAACTGTTGGACAAAAATGGAAATGACCAAACACAAGTTCAGAATCAAAGCAAACTGCTAACACGAAGACTGGAACGCAAACCAACAGCTTCACTGGCAGGAAGAAAATACACACATCACGTGAAGTCTCTAGATCCAAAAACTAATAAAGGAATTATTTTACTTAAATGACGGAGCTTCTGTGTTATTTCCTTAGTTTACTCCAGCAGACAGTGGCTGTACAACTTCAGTCCAGGATGTTTTGAAACTGGAATTAACAACTTTACAATTAAATAGAGTGTAATAATTCTGACAACATACGTAATCAGAATGTGACTCAGGCAACTGTACCTCCAGGGTGGAGAAATGTGATGCATCCCATTCCAGTGTTCACGTCGTACTCAACTCTCTCAACTTCCCCTCCTCCTCTGCTAGGCCTAGAGAAACTCATCTCTAATCTGTCCTTTATTCTGTCTTCTGGCATGGACGGTTGGACGTTGAAAAACTTGAGTTGCCTTCTGGAAACAGTGAGGTGAACCTGAATTGATGAAAAATCTGATTAGAGGACACAAAGGAATGTAGCAAATCATCTGTTTTCTGCACCACTATAACATTGATTTGATGTATTATATAAATTCATTTGTGTTTTTTTATTTGTAGCATTAGAGTTAAGAATCTTAAGAATTTTGTCCACAGCATGTTTATTTTACTAGTCAATGAGAAACCTGGTCACATGTAGATCATGGTAGAGAAATTAGTTGTCTTCAGCTGGTTAAGCAGGGTACAAAACAGCTGTTGACGTACACATGCAACATTTCAAATTGCTGCTTTTAGGCTATCTTAAGGTGACTGACAGTAAAACCTGCACAGTCTCAAAGAAATAGTTAATAGTACAAACAACAACCAATTACGCTATGACAAATTCATGAACTAAATAATATTGATGCTAGTAATTTCTAGTGAACCACCATTAATTAGAGGCTCAAACTATTAGAACCATTCCATATTGTAGGAGAAGATATTGAAATTGTATCCTTGTCAAAGTAGAATTCACAGCAGAGCGTGTATTAAGCTTGGACTTTTCAAGTGCATCCAATAAAGTCAGAGCGTACTCAGAATAACTTATATCTGTCTTTTTAATTTAGTATTTTGCTTTTTATTTAACACTATTTGGAAAAGACATCTAAATCTTCTAATCAAGTACTGTAGTGCAGCCACTCTGGTCAGGCTGTTAGCACTCTCAGAAAGGCGATCAGGGGATGTTGACTCCTAAAATCAATGAACACTGCAGGTCTAGCATCTCCCACAAAGATGTACATGACATAGTTTTGTCGCTGGAATCTGGCTGGAACTAAATGACAATGCTAAGAAAAACTAAGGAACTAATTATTTTGCACTGTTCATAACATGCAAAGATAAGATATGACAAGATATGACAAAGATAGCAAATTTATATTAACTAGTTACAATTTCATATTTTTAATTTTCACTAAAGTGACCTACTGTTAATGATGTTAAACATTGAATTATGTCATACCCACATTTAATTATAACAGTTAAACATTGAATTATGTCATACCCACATTTAATTATAACAGTTAGTGTTCTTATATTAAATTCAATGTCTATTATTTGAAAATAAATTTAGAAGCACACACCTTGATAACGACGCATCTGTCAGCCACATGTTCTAAAATTCTTTCTGATCTATAATGTAACAAAGCTATGTTGTGCATTCACATATTTCTTTATTCTGAGCCTGCAGCTGAAGAAGGTTGGTTCTGTATGGGTTTGGAAAAAATCTTGCTTGTTTTTTTTACCAGCCCCTTTTCAAACATCCACTTTTCTACCACTGATTGTATTACAGCTGGAAGCCAGTCCTTCTAGATTCAGAACTGTCTACTTTAATTCAGTCATAATGTGTGGAGGCATTTATTGGCAGCCAGAGACCTGCAGCAAGAATGGATAAGGAAGTAGTGCTCTCTGTCTTTAGTATGCAAATCACCCTCTGCTCAGCCTCACCCCTTAAGCCTTCCCCACCATGTCAGTGCAAAGACAGGTCAATTACTTTGGTGTTCTCACATATGCTTTTAGTGTCGGATCTAAGAGGAGGCTGTGGATTACTTTAAAACACACATACACAAACAAGGAGTGTGGGCTGTCATTGTAATATATAGAATATATATATATATAGAATATACCTCAAACTTCACAGCAGGATCCATGATTATTCTCTGTGGTTTCACATCCACACTCAGGTTCTCACAGGACACAGAGCACTTAGCAATTTTCAGGATCTGAGAGGCCACTGGAACATAAAAGATAACACAGATATTGGTAATTCTTGGAAATAACTACACAATATTAAGCATTAGTTAAGTATGGGTGAATACTTATGTTATGATGTAGAAAAAATTTGGTTCTTCTGTGCCCAATTGAGTGTGTATAATAAGAAAATCGTGTTCGGAAATGAATTATATTTATTCAGCATTACGGCTTAAAACCAATAGTAATTAAGTAATCACATAACAATCTAGCTAAATGTCATAGACAATCTTAATCTTACTATCTTGTTTTTTGTTCTGATTACTTACTTACATATTTTTATGTTTTTATTTTATTTTAGAATTTTTACATTAAATGTAATGTAAATGTAAAAGTATCCAATTTGGCAGGTAAAATTTTCTACTTTACTTATTTTTAACCTTAATAACCTGTATAACTTTACTTTAGACATTTGTGCCGCACCCCTGGTATGCTTCACATTTCTGACAGTTGTCATTTTAAATGGTTTTTAAAATTTAAAATAGGTGATTGTCTTCATCTGCCCATAACAAACACTGGTGTGGTGTTCGGCTGTCTTTGATTGATGAGTGTCGATAAGCAGGTAAAAAGATATGATCACACTGTGAAAGTAGCTGAAGTAATAACTACCATTTTCTTCTTCAAAGGTGAGGAGTGCTTGGCCTCCCTGCAGAAGCATATTGGCTTTCTGGCTGATTGTAAACCTTCCTTTAATTGGCTGACTGTCATCACTGGTCTCTTTGTGCTGAGTGGTGAAATTCACCTCTGTGTCTGGAATCTTGGCATAGATCTACATAGGTAGAAGAAACACAACACAATACATTATTGTTGTTTTTAAATAAATACATTGTACTGTAGTGCTCCTGATCAATATACTGAAAAAGAGTGTGACAACAGTCTGGCCAAATTTTTATGTAATGCTGATGATAATTACCTTGAATTTCTGCTGTAGGTTGGTTGTCTCAGCCCTCCTGTCATCAAGTTCAGCCTGATGTCTTCTCAGTTTGGCTAATAAATGTTGTTTTTGTTGATTAAGCTTCAGGATTTCACCCTATGGTAAAGAATGAGAAAATCAGTACACCTTCCGAATCCAGTTCTTCCCAGTAGCCCATGTATCTTAAAAGATGACACCACCTTCAATGCAGTCATACTATGATTGAATTCCTTGTCACACTCTTCTTGCTTATTGACCAATATGAACATTTCCTGTTTGGCCTTCGCCTTCAGTTCATCTTCTTCAAGTTTCTCCATAATCAGCCTGGATTTTGCATCATCAGCTTTCTCCACTTTACTCTAAAAGTGGAGAAAACCAAAAAAGCCCGTAAAGAAAGGTGCAGTTTTAGTTTAAACTTTCAAAAGAAAATGGGTGCAGCACATTATATACAGTATTCTTCTTGTCTGTTAACATGGTTTTCTTGACATCTTTAAATTACTGTTAATTAAATGAAAGTCTCTTTTTAGCCTATTGTCAGCATATACTATTAGAAATTCCATTGCTACGTAAACAATGAGATGAGATGAGCTTATGAATTTTGCGAATGCAGTACCTTGCACTACACACTATGGGAGTAGCTCCAATATCATGACAGTGAGTCAGTCGCAACGCTGTTACCGTAATCATCACGAAACGCGCACTTAAACGATGGTGACGATAGATTTAACCACGACAATACGAACGGCAACTTTTCAGCTGTTGTCACATTGAGCAGCTTACAGTTTGTTCACGGCTGCAGAGAAAACTCTGAACTCACCCGAGTATGATACATTAATTAACGCGTTCTTCCTGTCCGAGTCTCCGCTTTACAATAAGTGGGTCGATAAAATAAGACGCCTCTTACCTTCCACATCTGCAGCTCTTTCTTCGCATCCTCCGAACCACAGTTGAACTGACAACATAAAAGTCATGTTCCGTTTCCAAACCATGAACTGTTGGGTGACTAGTACAAAAACATATGAAACACAACGAGCCTTACCTGCGAGAACACCTCAGCCATTGCTTAATCGACACAAACGAAACTTCCAGTTGATAAAGCTATTCTCTCAGAGTAGGCTTTTGTATTTTGTGTTAGTCTTTCCTAAGTGAAATCTGTAAAGCGAGAAAACTAAAGCGCGAAGTGTGACGTTTTACTAGCGACTGGGAACTAAATGAAAAGTGAAAGTGAATGGGGCACTTGTATAAGCCACAGCATTTTGAAGGGTTTTGTTGCTCTTCACCCCTTCCGTTCTGTTTTTCTAGCTACGCCACTTAGCTGTTATTTGCTAGCTTCTTACATTTTAGCCTGTAAACAGCGAAATAAAGCATTGTAAATCACTAGAACATTTCTCCTTTATATAATGAAGGCCAACTTGTTTTGTTTATTTATCCCTAATGACACCTATATACAGTACTGTAGCACACGCAAGGCAGTGAGCTTTAATCACTTTGTGGCAACATAAAACCACCATGCTACTGGTTTTACTGGTCTTAGACAGGAACAGACAAAGATCAGATGGACTGGATATTTATTACATCTGTAAATATAACAAAGCAGAGCTCAGTGTATTTAAAATGAGGCAGAATTAAGCTTCTGACCAAAAGCTTTGGCTCCAATAATCACGTTTGGCAACATGAAAGCATCTTACTGGTTTAATTGGTCTCATATAGATATTAAAAGTGGTAAAATAACTCGGTGGTCACTCGTGCAGTTTGTTCCGTGCAGAAACAAAATGTGGAAGAACAAACATGTTGCAGCAATTTTGGGTTGTAGATCTGAGTCCTAGCATCATGTCATAGAGATAAACAGCCACGGTCGGTGATTATTTAGGTCGTTTACACAAATCCACCACTAGAAAACGTGTTGATCACTTTCACAACTTATGGCCGTTTGAAACCAAAATAAGCAACTGTAGTCCACACAAACCGATGCGCGCTCCCGCAATCGATTTCTGGCAGGCAGTCACGTTTTGGCACCACACCTGTGAACCAGAGCGAAGCAGACACACACCACCCCCCACCCCCTTCCTTTTGCTTTGAGATCTCGCGTGACTCTGCGACTCAGGCCAGCAAACAAACAAGCAGGAGGTCACAGACGAAGCATGAAAGAGTAGCACTGCGTGGTTATATTTTCAAGCCGAAAATGAAACAACGGCAAGCTGTACAATTTGCTAAAAAGCTTTTAAATACAGTGTCAACGCCACCAATTATATTATATGTATATCATATTTTTATATTTACTATTGAGCTCTGTCTGGGTTTCATTAAATTAATAATACAATTTTAAACAAAATACAAAACACATGATAGTCATGAAAAAAGGTGCCACTAGGAAAATGAAAAACACTTTTACTTTTATCTTTAGGATGTTTAATGACATGAGGGCATCTTTTAAATTTTAGGAACCCTAAAGTCCTCAAAAACTCATACACAAATATATTCAACTACAAATAGTAACAAACAAGGCTAATCATGAAGTTGCACTTCAAATATGTTGCACGCTTCCTTGTGTTTATCAGCAAAAGCACATAATTAAAACAGGAACTACTTTAAGTTGTTATATGATTTATTTTATTTTTATTTTATTATTTGTCAACACTAGGTTGTGACCTTACAGTACATTGAGTGTACTGTTGTTCAGATTGCTATACTATACAATACACTGACCTATTTAAAATAGAAGATGTTTGTGTTTACACATTTTCTAGTCCATAATGATTGTGTAATGCTGAAACAGGTTCGGCATGTGGCAACTGTGCTAAAAATGGAAATCACTGATTTAATGGAACCCAAAGCAGTGAATGGAATTGCTGTCTGTTTAGTATCTGAAGATAGTGAGCAAACAACTTTAATACAACATGTATGTCTACACTAAATCCTACAAAAGCAAACAAAATAACATGAAATAAATTACATCCATCCATCCTTTTTCTATTGCTTATTCTCATTCGGGGTCGCGAGGGTGCTGGAGCCTATCCCAGACATCTACAGGCGTACACCCTGGACAGGTCGCCAGTCTATTGCAGGGCAACACAGACCGACAACTATTCACACACACACCTACGGGCAATCTAGAGTGACCAATGAACCTAATACATGTTTTTGGACTGTGGGAGGAAGCCGGAGAACCCGGAGAGAACCCACGCGAACACGGGGAGAACATGCAACCCCATTAAATAATTTTGTTATAAAAATATTTTAGTTTTAATGTTTCATTTGTAGGCTGGTACACACAGTTAAAAAAAATTTATCGTAAGAACATTGAATTGAATGTTGGTTTACTTAATACAAAACATAAATTGAACTTGCAAATCTTACTGTAGGTGCACAACCTTAATATCTATCACAATTTATTAAAAAAACAAATTTTTTTGAATGGTTGAACATAAAAAGCCTAACTGGCAGGCAAGTGCTGAATGATTCATCAATAAACATCTCCAAAGAAGGTACTGTCAAACATAGAAAAACAATTTAGGACCTAAGTAGTGGTTTTAAAAAGCTAATTTAACAAAAATACAAGATTTTAAAACCTCAGTTATTGTTTATTTTAATGTATCATAACATTATATAACTTAGGAATATAGAAGGAGCACATTAAAAATAACAGTCATAATGCAGCTAGTTATATTTCAAGTCATATAAAAAAGTAAAACAGATCAGTGTCTCTAATCTGTCATTTGTAAAAATCACCTGTGAAGCAAAGGAAATAGATCAACTGCGACTCAATACACAGAGATCTCATTTGCGTTTGTCACTGCATTGTGACGCCTGTAGTGGTCCAGGAGGTTCCTCCAAGTGTGACTGCAACTGAGCAACTCTTGGTCCCCTTTGAGGAACAAGAAACATTGCAGTTATATATTCAAGCTACACATTATTTTACCATGAGCTAAATATCAAATCTCACCAATGATACACAGTCCCTCTTTGGCCCTAGTGATGCCCACATTTATCTGGTTTGGATCACCTATGAAGCCCAGATGTTTGGACAACCACGCTCTGTTTGGTTTACTCTCAATTTCCTCACTTGACAGGGAGCACACTGTAGATATGATGATGTAACGCCATTCACTTCCTACAAGACCAAATGTTATAAGTCACATGGCGAGCTATCAGAAGATTTACAGAGGTAGAAACAAAGTTTGCACATGCATGTTGTAACCAGATAAAGAAAAACTAATGCATATATTTAGTTTTTATGGCCACATAATAATGAGCCTAAGTGAGTAAAACTTTTAGAAACAGCAGTTTACTATGGAACTCTTTTCCATTCTAGTTTTCAGATGTAATTTACCGTAATTTCCGAGCCATAAGCTGCTGCATTTTTCACAGGCTGTGAAACCCCACAGTTCAAACAAAAGTGCGGCTAATTTGTGAATTTTTACATGCTCATGAGCTCCATGCTGCCTTAATTTAGAGCTGCTGCACATAAGCTTAGCATCCATGAATCAATAGTGAGATGTTGGAGATGTTGCAGAGTGAAAAACTGTCTCATTGCAGGCTTTCAGAAATTGGAGAAGCAGATGGCTAGAACTTGAAAACACTCTTAAAGACTGGATGAACATAGATAGAGCAGATGATTTGATTGAAAGCCAAAACAATTGCCACCGATAAGAAGGTTGAAGATTTTGGAGGTGGACCATTATGGTGTATTCAATCTGTAGGGCAAAAAGGCCTGTCCATCAGACCTTCGATTACTTTGTGTCAGCAACACCCTCTAGACTACAGGGTAAAAGCTTCAAACATCCTCAAATTCACCCAAATAAATGTAGCTGAGACTTCCATCAAACCAGATTAATACATACAGTAAATATGGACAAAGTACTCTTTATTGTTTGATCTGCCTCTCATTTAGACTGTTAACAAGAAAGGAATCGTCCACCATGCAAAAATTACTTGGCAGTAGAGGGCACAAAATCATGATCTCGCCTAGGGCGCCAACTTGGCCTGGGATCAGTGAAGAATGATTTTCCAAATGAAAGTGACAGAGAGTGACAACGAAAGATTGACTGTGTGATAAAGAAACACTGAGGCTGTTAAATTTCGACATTGAGGATAAGAACTTTAGTAGTTTTTGTGTGCCGCACCTGCGACTTATAGACAGGTGTGGGCAATAAAGGTACAGGTATGATCAATAGTCCAGAATTTACGGTAATAGTGTACATTCATTTGTACATTTGTTACTGTAAGGTTACTGTACCTTGACTTTTAGTGATTGTAGTGACAGTGACTTTATCCATTTTCTTCTGCTTCAGCTCATCTCTAATTTCCGATACTTGGGCATTATAAGGAGACAGAATCACAATGCTTTGCTGTTCCACCTTGGCAGTCTTCATCAAATTTTCTGCAATGTCAATCTGCAGGTGGACCAAGCCCAGATCAGCAAGCAGAAGAAACTGTAAATAATGTCACCAAATGCAGGGTTTTGATTGTGGACACAAGACATTACCACTTTTTTTCTTTCTTCCTTATTTGCCTTCGAGTTCTCGTTGCCCTTGGGTGTGTTGACAACCAGGCTGATGGTTTTTCCTTTTAGGTCCCCAAAGACAATTGGCATGGTTTTTCCTTTAACACGCAGGACGCTATTCGGCTGCTCCACTGCAGTCATCATTTTTCCTTCATAAAATTCATCTGATGGGAACCTGCATATGTCCTCATGCTATAGGTACATACTGTAAGCCAAAGTTATTATTACTCCAATAGATAAAATCTTTAAGAAATTAAATGATAAAGACAAACTTTCACTCAACTGCTCTGTTCTGTTTTGTGAGGGTTACACGTGGATGACATAACTGCTAAAAGCAACATTTTTTCCTGGATTTGTTGGTACATTGACAGTAGAAATGTTTTTTGTCATTGTTTTGCTGTTGTTCATTGCTATTAATATTAAACTCTTTCTCTAACAACTGCCTACAACTTTAAATTCTTATGAAATACATTTCATGTTGTTTGTTGTTTGTCGTCTTGTCCTCTCTGGCAGCTCTGTCTCTGACATCCTTCTACCAATATATTCCTTATCCCTCCTCTGTACAAACCATCTCAGTCTGGTCTCTCTGACTTTGTCACTAACACAACCAATGTGACCTGTCCCTCTGATGTGCTCCTTCCTAATCCTTTCTAAAGAGAACATCAGAATCATCTTTGCTACCGCCATATATATTCCTCATATTCCTCTCATACTGTACATATTCTGCACTACTCTGGCCTACATCTCTGCCACTTACGACAATTCATACAGTACCACTGCCCTTGCTGTGGTACCCCGTCATACGCCTTCTCTAAATCTACAAAGACAAAATGCAACTCCTTCGGACCATCTCTGTAATTGTCATTTCATGTTGTACGTAAATCAGTTAAAACCTTCTATGACTTCCAGTCTATCATCACTGTGTTTGCACCTGTGGTTGATTATTAGTGTAAATCACCTACCAATTCCAGGCTGCATACCCAAATTGCTTTAGATTCAACTAAATGTCACCATTCTGTACTGGGTGTCCAGCATCACTGCTCTCTCCTCATGGATTGTAATGTAATGTTCAAACAGAGACCTGGCCATTCCCAGCTTTTTCACATGCATATTCTTCACAATAGGTCTTAATTGTTTGTGGTCTCCAATCAAAACAACCTGAAAGTGATATTTTAAAACATTAAAACTCATTATTAATAATTACAATAACCAACACCAAATGAACATCATGGCAATCTGGTGTGAGGGGCCAATAAGTGAAAAGCCAACCTTTTCTGGTTTGTTGCAGACTAATGAAATCAGAGCCTGGGGTTCACTGGCCATTGCACATTCATCAATGACAATCTGACATGCACTGACTGTGTTGGCCAAGCTTGGAGTGGATGATGTTGTGCATGTGCACAGTATGATGTCATGCTGTTTCATCTCATATTCCCGAGCATTTTTCAGAAGTTTTTTGTATCTAGGTTTGGGAAAAAAGCAGTACACTTATAAAATTTAAGTCTCAAAGGATTACTTTCCTTATTATCATTTTTAGTAAATCTTATTTTTACTTGATTATATGTATGAAAGCGTAGTTGTTATGGGAAAAATTGTCTCTTCCTTATTTCTAATTGTCTCTTCCTTATTTCTATGTCTCTTCCTTACTTCTATGCAGTTATTATATGATTTATGACTTATGTTCTGCAATTAATATCTTATGTTTTGTCTTACTGTATGCATTTGACATTTCACCTAGATTGTTCAATGGTTGTCTCTGCCTGATAGACTCTCAACTCTAGCTCCCAAACCCAAGGTCGGGGAGTTGTGTCTCTGTCTGTTGAGACTTGGTGCTCCCTTTCTCACAGATAGTTGGACGTCAGCAATGCAGGTGTGAGAAAGTAAAAATCTTCACACACACTGCGACAGCGAGGAGATGGTGCATGTAATTTGATTGGGTTAGAAAGACATTCCACCCTAGTCGGACAGAGAAGCTAAAAGGCAGAAACAACTTGAGGATCGTGGGCTCTTTGCATCACACCTTCGTGGTGTGTGCACTGATCTCCCCAGCTGGTTTTTGGTTTGTTGATGTGCACGATCAACATCCATGCTTTTTATTTGCTTTCCCCATTATTTTTATTTTCTTTATTATTTCAATAAATCGCACAAAAGGACAACTCTCTCTCATCTACTTCTTTATGGAAAATTTCCACCACAGTAGTATAGCATGTAATTCCTACTATCTGTATAATTAAGCCTTTAAAAACCTGCAAGTAAATGTTAGACATAAGAAACGGACAAAACCACATGTCCCTTCAGCCTATTGCCAAACTCAAAAACTTCTTTGATCTTACGATGTTCTCAGAGATTTGTACTTGTAGACTTAGAATCAAAATCAGAATCAGAAAAGGTTTATTGCCAGGTCCTGTAGAGCGCACTTTACAGAATGAGGAAATTGACTTGGTGTTGGCAGGTGGTGCAACTCAGCATAAAAATTATGTGGCGCTACATCCTAGTCCTGATAGACCGAAGCCTCTTGCCAGAGGGGAGGGGCTGAAAGTGTTCATGTCCTGGATGAGAGGAGTCGGCTACCATCCTGGCTGCCCGTGTCCGGGTCCTGGAGATATGCAGGTCCTGGAGAGATGGGAGGTGGCAGCCGATCATCTTCTCAGCAGAGTGGATGGCTGCCGCTTGGCTTTGTCTCTGGCTGTGTCCGGAGCGAACCAAACTCTAATGGAGGACGTGAGGATGGATACAGGGATGGCAGTGTAAAAGTATACCAACATATTCACAAGGAGGTGAAACTTCTTCTGCTGCCTGAGCCGTCTTAGTGATAGAGCTGATGTTCTACTCCCACTTGAGGTCCTGGCTGATGATGGTGCCCAGGAAGTAGAAGGACTCCACAGAGGTCACTGTGCTTGGCTGAGAATTGTTGTTCCATTCTCTCACCATGGGCTGATTTAGTTTTCTCACCTCCTTGCTAAGTCTGTGCTTGGCCTCTTTGTATTTGTCTCCGCCCCCACTTCTGTTTGCAGCTTCTTTCTCTGACCTCAGCTGTCTGAGCTTAGCTGTGAACCGGGGTTTGTCGTTGTTGTAGCATTCCAACCCTGGTGCGGGGTTAGAATGACGCTGTCCTCAAAGAAGGTGATGTAGGACGTCAAAGGGTCTGTGCACTCGACCAAGCTTTTGGTGGCCAACCTGAAAACGTCCCAGTCTGTGCAGTTCAGACATTCCCGAAGTTCCCAGCTTCAGCTTCACTGGTCCACTTCTTACAGGTCCTCACAACCGGCTTGCAGAATATAAAATTCTGCCTGTAGGCTGGAATCAGATGCACCATGATGTGGTCAGACAGGCCCAGTGCAGCGCTGGGGACTAAGCTCCGCTGATGGTGGTGTAGCAGTGGTCCACTACCTTTCCATTTCTGGTCGGACATTTTATGAACTGTTTGTAATTGGGGAGTTCAGATGAAAGGTTGGTTTTATTGAAGTCATCCAGGACAATGAGCAAGACGTCTGGGTTTGTTCGTTCTATGCTCAGAATCTCCTCAGCCAGCGCTCGCTGGGTAGTGCGCACGTTGGGCTGTGGTGGGATGTAAACCCCAATGAGGAAAATAGTGGAGAACTCATGAGGGGAGTAGAACGGCTTGCAGTTGATGGTGAAGGTCTCGAGGTCCTGGGAACAAAGTGAGACACTTCTGAAACATCGCTGCACCAGCTGCTGTTGATGTAAAAACATATTCCACCTCCTTTGGTTTTGCCAGAAAGCTCCGTGCGTCTGTCCGCTTGGAGCAGTTTGAATTCCCGAAGCTGTAGCGCAGCGTCCTGGACGAGGTCACACAGCCACGTCTCCGTAAAACAGAAGATGCAGGATGTGGAAAAAGTCCTGTTGAGCAGCATGGTCAGTTCGTCTGTTTTGTTGCAAAGTGAGCGCACGTTGGACAGGAATATCCCGGGCAGCGCAATGCGTAATCAGCACCGGCGGAGACGCACCAGCACACCTGAGCCTGCACCTCTTCTGCGGCGCTTCACTTTCTGACATGCCTGCTTGGTCAGAATAGCCAGTAAATTCACGGTAGAAGCAAGAAATGTTGGAAATAAGTCCACGGGGGTTGTAGCTCTGATGTTCATGAGCTCATCTCTGGAAAAAGAGCCTCCAGAACTGTGGCAGGAGTCTGAATTACAACATAAAGCAAGACAAAGTAAAGCGCACCAAAACACCAAGGTAGCCGTCCGTGGCACCATCTTGGATGCCAATGTGGGGTTATATCATGCTTACAAATATAAATTGGGGTGTTAAAATTACGCACAAATTGTGGCTAAATTTACAAATAAAATAACGTGACCTTAATTTCCCCCCACGTTTTAATTGGCTAATGAACAAGGGTGTTGTTGCAGTCCAGCATATCCTGAAAGCTCCATACACAGCAACAAGCTACTCGACTGACTGATGACTTTAATTATATTTAATGATCAGCCTGACATGGGAGCTCATATTAATGTGTACGAAGTGTGGCGTTATTCTCAGTGATGACTCTCTTGATTTGCTGAGGTGATGTAGTTGCACGAACGTTAAACTGGTGTTTGTGTTGCAGCTGCAGTTAAGAGTTAAGTTAAGTTGCGTATGTTCCAATAATGCTACTCTTGTGACTATCTGTGATTGTTTATGAGACCAAAATAAACATGTTTGCTTTAGGTGAGCAACTTCACTTTAACAATGGTTTTAAACAGCCTGATATGTATAGATAATAGATAGATATAGATTTCAGTGCAGGATCTTAGTGCTTCTCGCTGAACAACACCGTCTACAAGGAGACAGACGCCCAGTGTTGCTGCAGAATCTCCCAAGATGTCACAGTACCAAGGACACGGGCAGAGAAATTGTGATAGATAAATAGATGTGATAGATTATTTAGTTTGCAGTGTTCGCATTGAGTCACCAGCGCCAGAGACCTGCTCCGCTTCAGACTCTGCTTCGCTTCACCCACAGTTTATTAGTCGGAAGGTAACAGATAAATCGGTAAAGGATGAGACGCTCCTGATCATTCACAAAAAACATGACACAATGCAAGTTAAAAGCTACACACTACATAGATTACTCTGTGTCACGATCTGGGTTTTTGTTTCTTGTTTTATTCTGAAGGACTCTGGTTTCACTTATGTTTTGGTTTCCTGTTTTAGCGCAGTAGTTCCGGTTTTGTTTTAGTAGTACTTCCGGTTTCTGTTTTCATCTGGTTAGCTCCCGTTTCACATCCCGGTCTCATTACACCCCCCCCCCCCCAACCCTAACTCATTTTTCACCATCTACATCGTGTCCTGGCGCTGTGCATTTGGGTCCTCTCTCTGCCGTTCCGTGACACTCTGTCGCGGAGAGCACATGCTCTTACAGATACAGTAGGTAATTAAACCAAGGCATTGACAGGGACAGCTAACAGGATGTCACCTACTGTAGGTAAAACAGCTAGACCAAAGTCGGTCACCAGTTAACGTAGTAACAAGGTTTATTTGATTGATTTGCAGTTTGTATAATTTTTTGGACTATCATTCAAAGACTAAATGTTTTCCTTTTGTGGGAAATTTTGTGTTTTTCATGAGATGCTGTGCCTCTGGCTGAGGGTTGTTCCTTGGGGGTCATCAAGCATTTGGTTATCAAATGGTGGGGTTTCACTGTCGTGACCACGGGAACATTGTTAAAGGAAGTAAAGGGGGGTTTACTGCCCTCATGTATATCAAAGACCAGTCAACAGCTCATGTGGGGGTTTGTAACAGGGTATAAATACAGGTCTTGTGTCCTCAGTCCTTCAGTGGATACTTTGTACATAGTGAGATGTGCCTTACGTCTTAGATGTAATTGTGAACCTCATAGTTTACTCGACATGCGAGTAAACTATGAGATGGTTCATCACACTGATGATCTCCGGTTGATTTCTTTATAAGAAGATTTCCACAACACTTTGTATTGTGTTTTTACCATACTTTCATGAAGAAGAGAATAAAACGTCACTTTAATTGTGTGAATCCCCTTAATTTCATGTTTGTTAGCTCAGTGTTTAGTCAGAGTTTCAACACTACGAGAACACTTGACACTCACTGTTTCATATGGAACACCAGATTACGCTACTTACTTGTTAGCATGCGTTTTCAGCGACATCTGTGGATGAAGCGCCTACTGTTACCTACCTACCTGTTTGGGCATTAGGGTTATGTAATGTAGACCAAGCGCTTCATCCACAACTTGGTTTACACATGCACAGATCGGTTTATTCACATATTTAGGGTGCCGAATGTAAAAGGAGCACCTATAACTAGTTTTTTCACATTTAACTAAATGACACAACATGTTTTCTCACATTTAGTTAAATGTGCAAAAGTCTAAATGTAAATGTTAAATGTAAATTTTAAATGTAAATATAAATGTAAATGTTAAATCTAATTGTTAAATGGTAAATATAAATATAAATGTCAAATGTTTCATCTAATTTTTAAATGTAAATCTAAATGTTAAATGTAAATGTTAAAGGTCCATGCAAACGCTTTTTTCATGCTCCACAATGCTAAAGAATTGGACCTTGATGTCTCAGTAAGGTGTCTGTAACTTTTCATGCCAAAAAGCTCTGTAGATCGCCCACACGGCCCGTCTGAAAATGTGTGTTTTAAGCTCTTGTCCACAAAATCTCTATTTTCGGAGTGTGTCTAAAGCTAAACTGATCGCCACACCCCTTTGAGGAAGCGCATAGCCATGATCCGCTGCGGGAATCAAACGTCACTGTCACTGAATCCAACAGCAAAACTGGCTAACTCGTCCTCGTAGTGGAGTTCAACCATATGTTTGATCCAAAATCTGACTCTGAAGTCGAATGGGAGGCTTTTGAAGTGGTTACACTTCGACTGGCGCAAGGTGCGTCTAACTGGCAGATTCACGTTTAATTTAATTTGATTTATATAACACTTATACTAATGGTTGCAAATTAGCAGCCTGAATTAATACAACAGAATATTCATAACACGACTACAGCTTGTTTGGGAGCATAGCTTGATAAACTAATATAAACTCATTTTTACGTTTCTTTCTTTCTTGTTCTCCTTCTGTGTGAAATTTTTTTTTTCCACAATGGAATCTTTAGCTGCAGCTTATATTTTGCCGTATTTGTCTGTAATTAAGTGCCAATGTAGGAACGGTGAATGCCTACAGAGGCATGGTGTGACAGCAACTATTGCTTTCAAGATATTGCATGTGTTTATTACTTTTATTAATAAATTAAAATTTCGATAAATCTTACCTCAAGACGTCTGAACCAGTTGCCAAACCTACTGTCATGTATGGTTGATGATCCAGGACTGGAGCCAGTATGATTAAATGTGTATTCATAACAGAACACATTTAATATACAGTATATCAGACAATTACACTTGCATGGAATAAATCAGTATCTCAGAAATTCATAAAAACTTTAGAACATTTTACTATTTACAGATTAATCATAATGTACCTGGGAACTCTGGTTTACAAACATAGTTTTGTTTCTAAATATATATTGACCTAATATTTTTTTAATTGCTTTTAGTAAGGTGTATGATATATCAAGTGCTAATATATAACTAATAGAAATGTAGTTATTGTTTTTTTCAGTACTATGTCTGTGTGTATCTCAAGTTGTTGCAGGTATCTAGCCTTGTCAGCTGGTGCTGTGGACTTCTAGGGCGAAGAGTCCAAGTCATCCCACCTTCCCTGGTCTGGATCAGGGCAGTGTTTCCTAAGGGACAAGGCACCTATGTTGGACTTAGACCACCTGTGAAATACCTAAATTATTGTTTTGTGGCAATACCTCAATAAAAGCTGAAATATTATAAAACATTTGTCTGTTTTCCCTCATTAGGTATGTACATACAAAAATAGTTCAGTGAAACAGCAATAGTCAAAGCCAACTTTATTTTTAACCAATGCACCAGCACTATAATGCTGGATAAGTTACCTTCACAGTTCAATTTGCAGACAACAAAATGAACGGGTAGGATTCATAGTTATGTTGAAAGCATAGTTTCTGGAGTGGAACAGGTACAGTCATGGGCAGTTGGCTGGGGAGATGTGAGGATCTTTTTTGTCTTCACGTGTTGGAAGACATCGGAAGCAGTGCAGCTGCTGTACAGATGGAGGATGCAGCTGTTTTCCTTGACACCACTCTAGAAGGTACAGTATAAAGAATAGAATAGCAGATTAATGAAATGACCAGTATTTCTTATGTATCTCACAACCTTTACAGATGTAAACAATAAATAGAGGTAGTTAGATCAGTTTTAATGGTGTTTGGAGCAAACACGTTTTCAACTTATTTTATAGTGCTGGTTTGTTAAATCTTAGCATGACATTAATGACCTGCTTTCTGTCAGGTTGCTCAAATTCTGCTCACCTGCTGCTAACCCCAACCCTTGGACGACAATACTGAAGAGAAACCTGAAGTCGAAGCCATCATGGCTGTCAGCTCCGACTCCCTTCCGTTAGTGGAGATTGAACGGCTGTAACGGCAGGTGTGCGGGTGAGGCTCCGCTTCAAACTGTTGTTCTGTCGTAAACACCATTAATGGGGAGTTAAGTAGGTTTAAATAGAATATTTCTGTGGCGCCAGTGGAGAATTAGTTAGCTAACTTTACTAGCTAGTTAATTCCACGCTATAAACGAAGGTTTCCAGGTCAGATGTGGGCGGGGTTTGCGCGCACTGTGTGAGGTGTTTGAGTTTGCGTCTCTGATCTAAGACCAACGCTGTTTGAAGGTATGGGTGGCGTCTACTTGCGCATTCATGAATATTCAGTCTTACACTCTGCAAACATTTAACCTTTACATTAAACATTTACCTTTTACATTTAAATGTATAAATAATATTTAGATTTGCATTCAACATTTAGATTTATATTTAACATTTACATTTGACATTTACATTTAGACTTTTGCACATTTAACTAAATGTGAGAAAACATGTGTTATTTAGTTAAATGTGAGAATGTGAGAACTAGTTATAGGTGTTCCTTTTACATTTGGCACCCCATACACGCACAGATCTAATCTGACCCTAATTTGACTCCATATTAAAGTCACTGGTGCATATAAACTTACGTTTTCACCTCTTCATTAGTCAGCTCCTTTGCTTGTTTTTCCAGGGCAAGCTTTATACGTTGGTCAAACTCCTTTATTTGACTTGAGTATGGATTGTGGTCCAGTCGCATGCGGTGATGCAGAGTAATACTCCTAATAGCATGAAAATATGCCAGATGTGATAAATGTCTAAACATTCAATTGTTTGCCGTTGTCTGGTGGGTTTACTATACCTGAGTTCTGGTTTGGAACGATCTGAACGAAATGTCCTTTGAGAAAACTGAAGAGTACAGTCTGGATAAGGATAATCAAGCATCTCAACCTGTTGGCTGTAGACTCTAAGAGGCTTTATGAGGTCACCAAACTTCAACAGGTACTCTGTGTTACAAAAGTCAAAACAAGAGATTTATAAGGACATTATACAACATGAGTTACAGAAATTGAAGGAAACAAAGTCACCTACCTGCAACAACATCTACAGACTTGTTGGATGGGCCACAGTAGAGAATCCATTCCTTCTTGTTTTCACCTATTGGGCCAACACACTTCCTTTGGTTCTTTGAGTTGAGATCAAGGAAGCGGTAGACTATGTACACACCAACTATGGTCTTTCCTGTTCCTAAGAGACATGTGAGAAAAACGGGTTAAGCCTTTGCAGAAACCTTTAGGGTTTAGGTTTAATACAAGGTGTTTATGTGTTACCAGGTGGCCCCTGAATAAGTGTGAAAGTATCATTCAGAGCTTTATCCACAGTGCGTCGCTGTCTTTGGTTAAGGTCTGGAAGCACATTTGGTAGCTGTTTCCTAACAACATTTGTTTGTACTGCAAAGGAAGTACAATTCAATGGTTTGTTGGCACAAACTATAAGAACATACCCTATAGATTCATTTCATTGTGGATTAACAGACTTACTCTGTTTTGGGATTTGACTTCCAAGTGCTATTTTCCTCACTAGATCACAGGCAGATGTAATCAAGACCACAGCAGTTTCCTTCTGGCTAGATTAGCATGAAAAAAGAGTCAGTCAATTCTTCGCTGCAAAGACAGTGGCAGACGACATCCAGCTGCACAATAGTTTACATAAAGTATACTTGCTAACTTACATATCAGGCAGAAGCTTTGGGATTATTTCAACAGTGAAGTCTGTGTCTTTCTGAAAGACGCACTCTGGAATGGTCTCCATCGGCAGATGATTTATGTAAAATCCCACTTTAATTACTACATTTGGTGGATTCTGTTGTTCTGTTTTCCACGTAACACCATGAGCAACCCATGTGAACTCTTTTTGGTCCACCACAGCAGAGTGTTCAGGAGGCCGATCAATCTTCAGACCTCCTTTTCGTATGCACAGTAGGCATTTTGATAGGTTACACTCAATGGCCCATTCCTTAATCCATGACTGTGATAAGAAGAAGCTTCCTGTTAGTTTAGCTTTCTGTTCTTGCCTAAACGTAACCACCAGCTTCTCAATGAGGATGCTATCACTTTCACCCACTGCAGTTGCAGCAGATTCCATTTCGCACAGTGGTTTCCAGATCCGTACATACTCGTCTGTGTCCTTATAATAAAACCTTGATGGTTCATCTGCAGAATGGGAGAAGCATGTGATAGGGTTGTGGACATGGTCCACACAAATCTCAAACTTGGGTGTGATGTGCACCAACAGAACAGCAGGCATGTGGGCACATCTATTAATCTCTGATGTCAGTTGGATTAGAAGGGTGTCGCCTGCCCGCAGCTGCAGGGAGATGTCAACTTCATGCTCCTTATGAACATTCGGCTCCAAAGCTTCTGGCTCCTGGCTTCCTTTTTTTACTTGTTCTGGATTATTGTTCATTATGAGATCCTTTGCATGAGTCCAGTTTTTTTTATCAAGTGCTCCAATAATGTCCTGCCATATTTTCATAGGAAGCTCAACGCAGGGTCCAGAGTCTTGTTTTATTTTAATTTCTCGGTGAATGTCTTTGGTGCTGGGTGAGTAAATCCGCCTTTTCCACTTAAGGATAATGCACTGATTTGTTTCATCATACAGTGGTTGGTCCTCTAACTGTAAATCCTTGTACATAATTGATACTCTTTCTGCAAACATGTTCTTAAAGGGAAAGGTCACTGTGAAACTCTTTCCTCTCTCTCCTTCTGGATCTACACTAAATACAAATACCATCTTGGAAGCACTTTGCTTTTTCATTCTCACTGCACAAGAGATCTGCTCTGCCCTTTGTTCATATTCCTTTGCATCCTTGAGGTTGCGCTCAAATTGCCCACACAATGTCTTAATCTCTGCCCTACTGTACAGGACAGGCTTGTTACATATGGCAGAGTGCAGAAGTCTTTGCAAGATGAGGTCCATGTACCGACGGATGGGGGAAGTTGCTTGTGTATAACAGTTGACATTCAGAGAATAATGCCCCACATCTGCTTTGGGAGAAGATTTGGAACAGACGACATACGCTTTACTGAGGCATCGCCTGAACTGATCAGTGACTGGCTGTAGCAGAGGGTAGATGTCGTCTGCAGCAATCAGGTCGACTAATTTGTCCATGTCATTTTCTTTGGCTGCTGACTTGATATCTTACCACACTTGTGTGAGTATTCGGAAGTTTTCAGAGTATGAGACTTTCCCATCATTTATTTGATCATCATGGTTAAATCTATGTCGCACATAGAAAGACACTGGTATGAATTCTCTGCATTGCTGTTTGAATTCTTCGACCTTTTCAGGCTGTGGTCCTTCCTGACAGCGGAGGGGTGTGCAATACTCTGTTGGCTCTCTCGGCTGAGTCAAAGTCTTTGCTACATGTGTGTTGAACAGTACACTGAGCTCTTCAATCATTAAATGGGCTTTTCTCTTCCCAGGCGCTCTCTCAGAATCAGGTTGAGAATAAGCCCAATCTTCAGGTTGTCTGTGTTTCCGCTGGGTTTTAGCGAAACTGTACGCCACTTTGATACAGTTCTCTATGCTGTCAAATCTGGGGCAACTTCCATTGCTTTTACAGATTATGTCCTCTGCCTGTTCATAGGACAACTGCTTATTAGATTTAAATCAGTGAAAGTTGAAATTTAGGTTCCCCAATGATCTCTTTGGTTTGCTTGTTTACTTTCATCATCAGTGAAACCACCCTGTGATCTTCACCTGGCAGAAGACGACTGGTGCTCAAGTCTTGATGGAACATATGAATGGGATTTTCCCCGCTGCAGTAAAATGTTGCCCCTTGTTGTTTCGCATGCTCATCCACAGCACTACCTAAGCTCACAAAGCTCGCCACATCTGCAATATGGATTCCCAGCTCATAGTGGTCTTTATTTTCCTTGACACTGACGGCGTCATCCAAGTCTTTTGCTCCCACTGGATCAACCGTGAAGGTAAATACATTACGCAGGTCCTGTCGGTGCATCTCTTCTTCATCTACCCTTGACAAACCCTCCTCTGGATTAGATGTGTTGGGTGCAATTTTGAATTCTACACTCAAGACACATAGAGCATCTGAAGGGCTTCTGACTGAAAGGATTTTTGTGACTTTTCCCAGTGGAAGATAACAATGTTCTTTCCATTCAATCACTTGTACCTCAAATACGTAGTTCTGTCTGACCTTTTCATTAATACACTCAAATGCTGTAACACTCCAATATCCATAACTTTGCTCCCATATTGGAATGAAGTTACGTCTGTCCTTTTTGACCAGTATGCATACATTAGATGCTGTTTTTGTGGTGGGAATCATCATCCTTCTTACAAATTGGTTGTCTGGATGTCTTGGTTTGCTGTGATCGTCATCCTCAAGCCGGCAAATGAGTACACGGGCTGATTCTGCTTCTTTGGTGACACTGACCATTGTTTTTTGCAGGATTACTTCATCTCCAGTGAAGGCTCTGCCCAGGTTTTCCCTTCCATTAATGTAAATATGTCTGCTGGGATCAATGAATGGTATGACATAGCCTTTGTTGTAGCACTCCCTGAACAACGTTCCTTGCGTGAACATTTCCGGTTGTTTTTTACATAATTCCACGATCTGAGAGTCAGCCGTAGAGATACCATTGGATCTTAACTGATGGTGGTCAAAGTTTTTAAATCTTCCGCTTTTAGTTGCTCAAATCCCTCTCTCAACTGTGTTGCATCACTGGAAGTGTTGCTCTCCTTCATGTGGTTAGTCTTTTGGAACCTAGAGGTTTCCATCACATCTTTTTCAAAGTAATCTTTGGTGAAATGCTGTGGTGCAACATTATTGTTTCTGATGCAGTGGTCTATGTAGCTTTTCCAGATTTCAGAACAGTTCCCAAAGCAACTGAGGGCAACAGCATCTCCAACTACGACCACCTTGGACTGAGCCCTGGTCATTGCAGTGTTTAGCACACGGGCATCATTAAACAGCTCCAGACCAGAAAGGTCAGATGTTTTAAGGCTGTCACGTGTTTGTACAACTGCTATTATGACTGCCCTGAACTGTTTTCCTGTTGACACATAAAAAGAGTTTTAAGTATGTACAGTAGCAAAAGATTGTTGTCATCTAGAGACCAGTTATACAGTTTAGAATTATCTCCTGAGAGACTTGAAAAATCTCCTGAGTGAAATAATGGACCAATAATGCAAAAGAAACTTAAATTACCTTGTGCATTTGCAAGATTCTCAACATGAACTTCGCTCAGGCTTTCCCTTGAAAGCATGTTCCTAATTATCCAAGTCTATGAAGAAATGTTTTTTTTTTAAATTAAAAATCACAAATATGGTCCCATTTAAAATATCAGTGCCAATGTATTAGTGGTTTATGTATTACCTGGCATCCCTCTGACAAGACACAGATGGAGCTTTGGTCTCTGTAGCCCCAGGCTGACGGCCAGTGGTCGATGATTTCTTTCACTGCTTCAACACGTTCTCGCCCACTTCTTTATTAATCCATGACATGGAGAAAGGTTCCAAAACACACTTTCCTCTCACATGGAACATGTTAAGTGCATGGCCATTTGCAGGAGCTGGAACATGTCCACTTGCTTTGATAACATCATTTTTACCAACATAGAAATGAGTGGACACGAACTCCACAATTTCTCTGGTTGAACGATAGTTTTCACTAAAAATGATTCTACTGTTTTGAGCAGCCTCACACTTTTCTTCTTGATAGTAGTGGAACAAGCGATTGAGCAGAGTGTGGTTTGAACGTTGATGATTATGTAAAAGCTTTGGCGCCATTTGCATATGATCTCCAGCTAAAACCACTCTAGTGTTTGGCCCAGAAAGTCCAAGCGCCATCAAGGCTTCACACTACCAGCTTGGCATCGGAGTAGAGGACGCCATCATCTACCTGCTCCTTCATTCCCTGGCCCACCTGGAGAAGCCCGGCAGACCTGTGGGGATTCTGTTCTTTGACTTCTCCAGTGCCTTTAATACCATACAGCTTAAGGGAAAAATTGGAGTCAGCTGGCATAGACCGTTACCTGACAGAGTGGATACTGGACTACCTCATAAACCGTCCCCAGTTTGTGAGGGCCCGGGACTGCGTGTCGGACACTCTGACCTGCAGTGTGGGAGCCCCCCCAGGGGACTGTCCTGCACTCTGGAGTCAGTGAGGAAGGTGGTAAACCGGTTCTGGCAAAATTTAAATCTATGTTCGACCATGAGTTCCACCCACTGCAGGACATACTGTCTGCCCTGGAGTGCAGATTCTGTGACCACCTTACCTCATTGTTATGTGTACATAATGTTGATAACCTGTGGAGTTCTAATTTCTTATAATTATTTATTATTATAATTATTATTGCGCTATTTCTTCTGTATATATGTCTATATGTCTTTGTGGTGTTGCAACATGGTACAGTAATTTCCCCATCGCGGGACAATAAAGGCATTCTGTTCTATTCTATATGAGGAGTATATACAGTACAGTAATGAAGCTAGAGATCATACCTCTGTTTCAACTTTGAAGTTCCATTTCAGTGTTGCATTGATTTGTTCACATTTCAGCGTTAAATCTTCATCACAGGAGATTTTGACATCATCGACTTGTTCAGATATCTGTTCAGCATTGAAAATGGAAAAATTAAAAACTTAATGTTTGTTGACCTGGAGGAAGTGTATGAATCCAGACAACTGGAAATGACGGAGTCTGATAATTATACTACTTACAATGTGCACTTCATTGCTACTGTTTTCGTATTCGTTCATGAGCCTTTCATTGTAGGACATGAGACCCTGGGCTTCAATGTTGTGTCTGATCTCCTCTTCCTCTTCAGCACGCATCATCCACTCCTGCAGCTCTTCCTCAGAATGATCTTTTGGGCAATTGACGCCATACTCACATGTTGCTGGTCTAGAATGAAATGACAAAATAAACCAGATCTGGGAACTTTAAGGTTTAAAATATTTACCCATGCCCTGTGTATAAATGACTATAGATATACGTACCATCAAATTAAACAGTAGAATCTGAGCTACAATGTTTAATTTATATATGCACATGCATCGAACACAGTACCAATAAAACCCATTCCTTGAGGGACAGTAGTCAACCAGAGGGCAACTGTCCTTGGAGTTAGTATGAACTGTTTTGCTAAGGCTATTTAAATGCAAAAAAGCCTAAACCATTACTACTGGTTTTGGATTATCACTGGAGATGTCACGGAAATATATTAACAAGGATTACTGATAAATACTATGCTGTTTTGTGGTGGAGCACAGGGGAAAGTTGAGACAAAGAGACAGAGAGAGGAGGGAAGTCATCCAGAATTAAAGATAGTTTAATCAACAATTAATTAATTACTACATAATAGATAATCTGTACATACACTGCATCTGTATAAACTATAGAATATAGAATTATACATACATGTACTGTATAATTAGAACTGCATAAAATAAAAGTACAATAGCCAAACATGCACAAAGGTGTACAAAGACACCTACTGTACAGTATAAAAGCCAAAATGACCAGCGGGGCCAGCTGCCAAACCCAGTCAAGCGAGTGGTATGTAGAAACCCAATTACAGGCAACTTGACGTAGTGGACCCAAATGCACAGCACCGAGGCAGGAAGTTATGGGGTGCCAAATGTAAAAGTAGCACCTATAACTAGTTTTCTCACATTTAACTAAATGACACATGTTTTCTCACATTTAGTTAAATGTGCAAAAGTCTAAATGTAAATGTTAAATATAAATGTAAATGTTAAATGTTAATTATAAATGTTAAATGTAAATGTTAAATGTTAAATATAAATGTTAAATGTTAAATGTAAATGTTAAATGTAAATGTTAAATGTAAATGTTAAATGTTAAATGTAAATGTTAAATGTTAAATCTAAATGTTAAATGTTAAATGTTAAATGTTAAATCTAAATGTTAAATGTTAAATGTAAATGTTAAATGTAAATGTTAAATGTAAATGTAAATGTTAAATGTTGGCCGAGTGTAAAACTGAATATTCATGAATGGGCAAGTAGACTCTACCCCTACCCTCAAACAGCGCTGGTCTCAGATCAGAGACGCGAACTCAAACACGTCAGACAGTACGCATAGCTCCGCCCACATCTGACTCTGGATCGGTGCACGAAAATACTGGAGAGAAGCCTGAAGTCGAAGCCATCATGGCCGCCAGCTCCGACTCCCTCCCGTTGGGGGAGATTGAACGGGCTGTAACGGCAGGTGTGCGGGCTGAGGCTCCGCTTCAAACTGCCGTTCTGTCGTAAACACCATTAATGGGGAGTTAAGTAGGTTTAAATAGAATATTTCTGTGGTGCCGGTGGAGAATTAGTTGGCTAACTATACTAGCTAGCCGAAGTTACGTCCAGGCTAAAAACAAAAGTTTCCAGATCAGATGTGGGCGGGACGGTAAAATACCGATGTTTGTATGAATTAAAAGTGCAGCGTTATGTCTATGCATTTTTAAAATTCCTGTTGTGGTTGATGTGCGATTTGTAAAGTAATGATAATTCAATAATCCAATACGTTTTATGGAGAGCAATTATTACATTAATCTAATTAGGTTTTTAAAAGTTACCCAAAACACGTAATAATATAAGAATTTAATTTCAGTTTTTACATAGGCGCAATCCTGCAGGCATAGAAGAACGTGGCTAAAAATTAAATATAAAAACATAATTCAAACAGTTATAAGGCACGATCATATCATGGGTGTAGACTACCTGACTACTTCCTGACAACATTTGACATATTAAATAACTAAATAGCATGCAGAGTATAGCAGTGCAGCAGCATTTTCAACATGGCTACAATGTTTTCACACAGTTAAATCATTTGACTTCTACTAAGCCAACAGAACGAAGGCAGAGGCTAGAACAACTGGTGGAGGACCTGCACCACCACCACTGACGCATGCAAAGGAGAAGGCCCTCAGCATGAACACTGCAAAGCAGAGGCTGAAGGAATTCCTGGAGGGAGTTCATCAGAACCAGTCACTCCCCAGGATACAAATGCATTTGTAAAATGTAAGAGGCCTACCTAGATATTTGATTTTTTACATAGGCTACTTTTGATATACAGTATTCATTTCTTAGAGTCTGGGTTGGGTTCTTTGTTGGTCTTAACAGATTCTGATGGTAATATATGAATCCTTCTGTCACAACAGAAGCCCAGGATGTTGTGAGTATCATACTAAATAAAGCTTAAATTATGATAAGCAGTATTATAAAGTGTAATATTAATACAGTTTATACACAGCACATGATTTCAGGGGCCCGTTTCAAGAAGGAGGTTTAACAAACTCTGAGTTAAAACGAAACTCTGAGTTGATCTACTCTGAGTTTGCAAACCTGGAGTTTTCGGTTCCAGAACAGCTGAAAAGAGTTTGTTTAAGCAACTCTGAGTTGACTGACTCAGAGTTAAGCGCGTGCACCGCGACGATACAAAGCCCTGATCAATGGAGTGAAGATATTACGAGTCACCATGGCAACAGGACAACGAAAGACGTCCTAAATGGATATGATACGTCAAGCATATAGCGTCTACGAGTCTATATTCCGTAGAAAAGGCAACACGGCTGCAGCGGCGAAAGAGAAAGAATTAGCTTGGAAGAAAATAGCTCCTCGAGTCAATGCGTAAGTTTACATTTTAATCATACAGTGTTCAGCGTAACTAAATACTTAATAATTTTAGTATTGTTATTTTTCACTCGTAAAGTAAGGACTTTTTCCCTCATCTAAGGCGTTACTTCAGTAATTGCAAATACCGACGTTTGTATGAATTAAAAGTGCAGTGTTATGTCTATGCATTTTTAAAATTCCTGTTGTGGTTGATGTGGGATTTGTAAAGTAATGATAATTCAATAATCCAATGCGTTTTATGGAGAGCAATTATTACATTAATCTAATTAGGTTTTTAAAAGTTACCCAAAACACGTAATAATATAAGAAATTAATTTCAGTTTTTATGTAGGCGCAATCCTGCAGACATAGAAGAACGTGGCTAAAAATGAAATATAAAAACATAATTCAAACAGGTATAAGGCACCATCATGTCATGGGTGTAGACTATCTGACTTTACAATATTTGACATATTAAATAACTAAATAGCATGCAGAGTATAGCAGTGCAGCAGCATTTTCAACATGACTGTAATGTTTTCACACAGTTAAACATTTGACTTCTACTCAGCCAACAGAAAGAAGGCAGAGGCTAAAACAACTGGTGGAGGACCTGCACCTCCTCCACTGACGCATGCAGAGGAGAAGGCACTCAGCCTGAACACTGGAGAGAGGCTGAGGCTGAAGAAATTCATCAGAACCCGTCACTCCCCAGGATACAAGTGCATGTGTAAAATGTAAGAGGTCTACCTATATATTTGATTTTTTACATAGGCTACTTTTGATATATCCATTTCTTAGTTTCTTTTACTTTTCTTAGAGTCTGGGTTGGGTTCTTTGTTGGTCTTAACAGATTCTGATGGTAATATGTGAATCTTCCTGTCACAACAGAAGCCCAGGATGTTGTAAGTATACTACTAAATAAACCTTAAATTATTATAAGCAGTATTATAAAGTGTAATATTAATACAGTGTATACACATCACATGATTTCTGATGTTTGTGTTGCGTAGCTTAAAGGATGTAACTTGATCTCCAAGTATAGTGACTTTATTATCTCCCCTCTGCCCCAGAGTGTGGAAGAACAGCAGGAGGAGGTCGGTCACATTCTGCTGCACAGATGCACACAGTTCAGTGATGTTCAGTAAATGCCAGAGTTCAATTCTGTAAGAGTAATGAGGAACATGTCATTTCAAGATGTCATGTAACTCTAAATCTTCTGTATTTTAAGTTACCGGTTATTGAGTTGTTTAAACTAAATCTCAAGGAAATGTTATACTTGTACCACAAAATTGAAAAGCCAGATCTAGAAATTGAAATTCCCAAACACAAGCTGGAGATGAGTGTATAGTTAAAGGTGAATTGTATGAATTATTGGAAGAATCATAAAATCTAACAATTGCCTTTGTATTTGTAGGAAATGAAAAAAAAAACAAATAAATTATGATTTACATCTATTCAGTTTCTTTTATTGGTGGTGGTGGTGATGGTTGATTAAGACATTAAAGCAAATCTGTCCATCCACTCTGCAGATCACTGTGATAGAAGGAGTCTTCCTCAGGGTCTTGTATTTTTAGGGCAGGGTGTTGCTCCTCTCTAATAATTGCAATAATGTGGAGAACAACACATGCCACATTAATGTCACAGGCCTCTCAGGTGTTTCCCTGAGGTGACGTAGGCACTGAAGACGTGCTTTCAACAGGCCTATGGTCATTTCCACCCGGGCTCTTGCTCTGCAGTGACAAAGCGCTGCTGGGGGCCTGCTTTAGGTTCTGGGTGAGGGGTCAGTAGTGTGGGCTGGCATGGGTGGCCCCTATCTCCAGCAGAAAGTCGTCAATCTCTCCTAGAAGAAAGTTCACATTACTTTAGTGCTGCTTAAAAGTGTTCCTGTGAGTGTGAGTGCATGCATTGAAATAAGTGTATAGGACATACGTGTACTTACCACAGTGCAGCCTGTTATTTAGGGTTGACTCACGATATATTCATGAGTTCACGTTTATGATATGTGCAGCATCACATATGATCTTGGTGATGTAAACAATGTAATGTCAGTTACAGTGACCATTAGAAAGAGTAGTCAGTGAACCTGCACATTTATCAGTTTATTTCAGATCACAGCAAGATATTATTAACTGATCATCATTTTTCAGATTAGCCTCAATGAAACAAATTAATTACCACATACCTGCAATCCTGTGAAACTCCTCTTTAATGGCTTTAAGGAGTTTGTGTTAAGGAAAGGTCTTGAGGTCGAACTTTTCTACATACAGTGGCTTCACTAATGTGCTCAGCATCTCCAATGTTATAAAGAAAACTACCGTTTGCAATAAAACGTAACGCAACACAAAGAATCTGTTCGGATGTAAAAGCACGGCCACGATGGGTGATGTGTTTGACGTATGGCTGAATAAGATTATTAATGTATGTATGGAGTCTCGATAAAAACGGTACCGCTCAAATAAATATGCACGGCGATATGAAAGAAAATTAACCCGTGGCGTTAACATCCTCTCGTGACGTAAATTTAATGCCGTGTGAATTAATACAGCGTCCTCATCTACAGGATCCTCTAGAAACGGACATTTTGGTCTCTGCGCGAAGGAAAAAGGTGAAATCTATGAATGTACTGAAAGATTAAACGAGGCATTTAAACACTGTTCACTTTAAAAAGGGGCGGAGACCGAAGGAAGCTCTGGGTTTCCCGAATAAAACCTGCTCGCGACCAGGTTTGGTTCACAGAGTAAGTTTCCATAGTAACTGACTCGGAGTTTCGAATACCTCGCTTCTTGAACGGGCTTAAACTTACTCCGCTTTACGGGTTTAAGTAACCCCGCTTTCTGAAACCGAAAACTCTGAGTTTTCCTCATTTCGGGGTTAACAAACGCAGAGTTCCCACAAAACCACCTTCTTGAAACGGTAAAAGTTTAAACCCGTTTCAAGAAGTGAGGTAATGGAAATTCAGTCAGTTACTATGGCAACTTACTCTGTGAACCTAACCTGGTCGGGAACAGATTTTATTCGGGAAAGTCAGAGTTTCCTTCGGTCTCCGCCCCTTTTTAAAGTGAACACTGTTTGAATACCTCATTTAATCTTTCAGTACATTTATAGATTTCACCTATTTCCTTCGCGCAGAGAACTGCGGTCAAGTGAGCCGTCGTTCGTTCATCCGTCGTTCAGCCAGCCGCACTTCAGAAACGTCTTGCGCCCGTATTACACGCTTTACAGCAGAGCACAAAACACGCTCGTCGCGACTTCATCTTTTCATAGCGACACGTATGCTCTGTTCAAAATATGGAAAACTACGAAACAAAATATTGCATATATAGAAAAACTGTCGCCTAATAAAGATCCGTGTACTTTTATTGTAAAATTAAGCATTTAATAATATTTTAAACTACCATGTCATACTGTAAAACATTTATAATTAATAATTTAACTTTTAACTAACTTTTGTTTTTTTTTGGTTGTTTTTAACAACCGGTGTTGATGTGGTGTTGCATCAGCCCTGTTCTTTTGCAATCTTCATCACGTGCAGCGAAAATGTCCACGAACTCCGCTAACAACTGCTGTAACTGCTTTCTCTGCTGCTCTCCCAGATGTGCGCCGCTCCGCTGACCCAGCTCCCTCACAGCGTCGGCACTCTCTGTTGTCGGGATGCTGGCTAATGGAGGTGACAAATTGAGTGCGTTGGCCTCAGTGCGCCCGGCATCCCCTGGGTTTGGCGCTCCCTCCCTGGCCCGACTGAAGTGGCACGGTCTCCGTGTCGAAGCATAGGGCTAGCTGCGACACATCAAAACACGCACCCCATCGGTCTAGGCCGATGATGCAGTCGTCGCGGACGTCAGCAAGCCAAAACTCATGGCTCACCTCTAGGTCCCTCTCAACGACCTGCAGCGCCCGTTTTCCCCAGTAACAGTCACCAATTCTGTTGTAGTGGGGGTCCACCCCTCCGGGAGTGGACCGGTTGTCCCCGGGAGAAACCCCCGTCGCAGCAAGCAGATGGTAGACCCCGTATCCACCAGGGCCCGACATTGCTGATTCTCTATAACACAGTCCACATATAGTCCTTTAAGAAATCCACAGCGACCCACTGTGTGAAAGTTCCCGGAGAGGGGTGTGTCTGATTGGAGTTTCCCCTCACCACCTCACTCCGCTCCCGTTTCCCGACGGTGACCCGGCCTTAGCTTTCGGTGAGGGGGCGGGGCTATCACGAGCAAAATGTCCCAGTTCGCCACAACGGAAACAGCCGCTGTCCTCCCGGCGAGGTCGACGCGCTGGAACGGCAGCCGGTTGGGCTCGGCTGACGTTCTCCTCTGATGCCTCCGTCTCATCGTTGCACTCGGCCGCCCTCGCCAGAGATGGCTGGTCCAGGAGCCTCCGCTGTGATGGTCTCGGGCTCAGTACCTCCTCAGCCCGCTCCGCCTCTTTCAGAGAGCCAGACATGGAGAGGCGGACGTGCTGGCGGAGCCGCTCCGGTGTGTGTCCCCGCAGGAAAGCGTTTCCTGGGCGCGCCGCGAGTGGAGTTGTAGATCGGCGGTGAACGTCCCCAGACTCTCCCCCTCACTGGCCTCGCCCGCATCAGCTTATTCAGAAGCAGGCTGCTTTCCAGCACAGCTCGCTCCAGCTCCCGCAGTTCTCCTTCCATGGCTCCTCTTTCTGGTCTAACAAGACAGGTTAAAGATCCCACTTCTGACACCAATGTTACGAGCCTCGGTGTGAACAACACTCTTTTATTTTCTTAATCACAAAAGCAGGGTGACAACAGATCTCTCAACAGTCTTAGATCACCCAGAACTACTCAGAACTCAGGACTCTCCCGGGTCCCTTCCCCCCCGGAAGCACACCTGGCGTCACGCAACTATATGCGCTTCAAAACAAAAGAGCCACATAACACACAACACGAACTGTAACAGTCAACCAAACTATGTACCCCCCGATCGCTGCAGTATTTAAAAATACAATTTCATACTGTTATACAGTCAACTTTGATAATTAATAACTTGGCTTTGGTGCATAGTTCCAGGCTCAGACCACTTGCCCCTTGTTCTAATAGATGTGTACTATCACCACACAAAAATCTGTGTACTTTTACTGTACAGTTTAGGATTTATTAGTATTCAAAACTACCATGTCATACTGTATTACAGTCAAATTTGATGATTATTAACTTGGCTTTGGTGCATAGTTCCAGGCTCAGACCACTTTCTCCTTATTCTATTAGAGGTGTACTATCTCCACACAACGATCTGTGTACTTTTACTGTATAGTTTACGTTTTAGCAGTATTTGAAAGTGCTATATCATACTGTAATAAAGTCAACTTTGATAATTAATAACTTTGGTTTGACTTTGGTGCATAGTTCCAGACGCAGACCACTTGCCCCTTGTTCTAATAGATGTGTACTATCACCACACAAAGACCTGTGTACTTTTACTGTACAGTTTAGGATTTATTAGTATTCAAAACTACCATGTCATACTGTATTACAGTCAAATTTAATGATTAATAACTTGACCTTGGTGCATAGTTCCAGGGCCAGACCACTTTCCCCTTGTTCTACTCGATGTGTACTATCACCACACAAATATCTGTGTATTTTTACTGTATAGTTTAGGATTTAGCAGTACTTGAAAGTACTGTCATACTGTAATACTGTATGGGCTGTATAGTCAACTTTAATGATTAATAACTTGACTTTGGTGCATAGGTCCAGGGTCAGACCACTTTCTCTTTGTTCTACTAGAGATGTACTATCATCCCACAAAGATCTGTGTATTTTTACTGTATAGTTTAGGATTTATTAGTATTCGAAACTACAAGGTAATACTGTAATACTGTATGGGCCGTATGATCAACTTTAATGATCAATAACTAGACTTTGATGCATAGTCCAGGCCCAGACCGGAAAGTGGTCTGGGCCTGGAACTATGCATCAAAGCATTCTCCTTGTTCTACTCGATGTGTACTATCACCACACAAATATCTGTGTACTTTTACTGTACAGTTTAGGATTTATTAGTATTCAAAACTACCATGTCATACTGTTTTACAGTCAAATTTGATGATTATTAACTTGGCTTTGGTGCATAGTTCCAGGCTCAGACCACTTTCTCCTTATTCTATTAGAGGTGTACTATCACCACACAAAGATCTGTGTACTTTTACTGTATAGTTTACGTTTTAGCAGTATTTGAAAGTGCTATGTCATACTGTAATAAAGTCAACTTTGATAATTAATAACTTGACTTTGGTGCATAGTTCCAGACGCAGACCACTTGCCCCTTGTTCTAATAGATGTGTACTATCACCACACAAAGATCTGTGTACTTTTACTGTACAGTTTAGGATTTATTAGTATTCAAAACTACCATGTCATACTGTATTACAGTCAAATTTAATGATTAATAACTTGACCTTGGTGCATAGTTCCAGGGCCAGACCACTTTCCCCTTGTTCTACTCGATGTGTACTATCACCACACAAATATCTGTGTATTTTTACTGTATAGTTTAGGATTTAGCAGTACTTGAAAGTACTGTCATACTGTAATACTGTATGGGCTGTATAGTCAACTTTAATGATCAATAACTAGACTTTGATGCATAGTCCAGGCCCAGACCGGAAAGTGGTCTGGGCCTGGAACTATGCATCAAAGCATTCTCCTTGTTCTACTCGATGTGTACTATCACCACACAAATATCTGTGTATTTTTACTGTATAGATTAGGATTTAGCAGTATTTGAAAGTACTGTCATACTGTAATACAGTCAACTTTGATGATTAATAACTTCACTTTGGTGCATAGTTCCAGGCTCAGACCACATTCCCCCTGATCTACTAGAGGTGTACTATCACCACAAAAAGATCTGTGTACTTTTACTGTATAGTTTAGGATTTATTAGTATTCAAATATACCAGGTAATACTGTAATACAGTCAACTTTGATAATTAATAACTTGACTTTGGAGCATAGTTCCAGGCTCAGACCACATTCTCCTTGTTCTACTACATGTGTGTCAGACTGGAGGCAGGCGGCGGACCCACATGCACAGCACCGAGGCGCGATGATAGTTAAACACAGGTTTATTTAGCAAGGCAGGGTCAGACAGTCCAGGTCATACACAAAAAGGCTCAACAATGAAGTACAAAGAGGGAGCAGGCAATCTCGAGTCCAGTACGCAGGCAAGGTTCGATACACGGAAGATCTTGGTGACGGTACAGACAAGGGATAAGCAAACTCACGGTCAGTTGGTTAGTCCAGGTTCAGGCAGGAAACGACGGTCAGGGAAATCAGGATCAAAAACACTAGGGAACTAGACATGACACGATGGAACGAAGTGTGGAACTAAGGAACTCAGGAAACTCGACAATCTGGCGGGGAACTAAGGACACAGGTGGTGGTTAAATACACAGTGACTTGATTACAGATAGAGTGCAGGTGTGGGTAATGACCAGGTGAAGCAGGGACAGCTGTGACAGGACATGGACCGGAAGTGAAGCTTGAGCAGACACAGAAACCAGGAGACTACCAAAATAAAACAGGAAACAACTAGATACACAAACCCAGATCATGACAATGTGTACTATCACCACACAAAGATCTGTGTACTTTTACTGTACAGTTTAGGATTTATTAGTATTCAAAACTACCATGTCATACTGTATTACAGTCAAATTTGATTATTAATAACTTAGCTCTGGTGCATAGTTCCATGCTCAGACCACTTGCCCCTTGTTCTAATAGATGTGTACTATCACCACACAAATATCTGTGTACTTTTACTGTACAGTTTAGGATTTATTAGTATTCAAAACTACCATGTCATACTGTATTACAGTCAAATTTGATGATTAATAACTTGGCTTTGGTGCATAGTTCCAGGCTCAGACCACTTTCTCCTTATTCTACTAGAGGTGTACTATCACCACACAAAGATCTGTGTACTTTTACTGTATAGTTTACGTTTTAGCAGTATTTGAAAGTGCTATGTCATACTGTAATAAAGTCAACTTTGATAATTAATAACTTGACTTTGGTGCAAAGTTCCAGGCTCAGACCACTTTCTCTTTGTTCTACTAGAGATGTACTATCATCCCACAAAGATCCGTGTACTTTTACTGTACAGTTTCAGATTCATTAGTATTCAAAACTACCATGTCATACTGTATTACAGTCAAATTTGATGATTAATAACTTGACCTTGGTGCATAGTTCCAGGGCCAGGCCACTTTCTCCTTGATCTACTAGAGGTGTACTATCATCCCACAAAGATCTGTGTATTTTTACTGTATAGTTTAGGATTTATTAGTATTCGAAACTACCAGGTAATACTGTAATACTGTATGGGCCACATAATCAACTTTAATGATCAATAACTAGACTTTGATGCATAGTCCAGGCCCAGACCGGAAAGTGGTCTGGGCCTGGAACTATGCATCAAAGCATTCTCCTTGTTCTACTCGATGTGTACTATCACCACACAAATATCTGTGTATTTTTACTGTATAGTTTAGGATTTAGCAGTATTTGAAAGTACTGTCATACTGTAATACAGTCAACTTTGATGATTAATAACTTCACTTTGGTGCATAGTTCCAGGCTCAGACCACATTCCCCCTGATCTACTAGAGGTGTACTATCACCACAAAAAGATCTGTATACTTTTACTGTATAGTTTAGGATTTATTAGTATTCAAATATACCAGGTAATACTGTAATACAGTCAACTTTGACAATTAATAACTTGACTTTGGTGCATAGTTCCAGGCTCAGACCACATTCTCCTTGTTCTACTACACGTGTACTATCACCACACAAAGATCTGTGTATTTTTACTGTATAGTTTAGGATTTATTAGTATTCAAAACTACCATGTCATACTGTAATACAGTCAACTTTGATAATTAATAACTTGACTTTGGTGCATAGTTCCAGGCTCAAACCACTTTCTCTTTGTTCTACTAGAGATGTACTATCATCCCACAAAGATCTGTGTACTTTTACTGTACAGTTTCGGATTCATTAGTATTCAAATCTACCATGTCATACTGTATTACAGTCAAATTTGATGATTAATAACTTGACCATGGTGCATAGTTTCAGGGCCAGGCCACTTTCTCCTTGTTCTACTAGAGGTGTACTATCATCCCACAAAGATCTGTGTATTTTTACTGTATAGTTTAGGATTTATTAGTATTCGACACTACCAGGTAATACTGTAATACTGTATGGGCCGTATAATCAACTTTAATGATCAATAACTAGACTTTGATGCATAGTTCCAGGCCCAGACCGGAAAGTGGTCTGGGCCTGGAACTATCCATCAAAGCATTCTCCTTGTTCTACTCGATGTGTACTATCACCACACAAATATCTTTGTATTTTTACTGTATAGTTTAGGATTTAGCAGTAGTTGAAAGTACTGTCATACTGTAATACAGTCAACTTTGACAATTAATAACTTGACTTTGGTGCATAGTTCCAGGCTCAGACCACTTTCTCCTTGTTCTACTAGAGGTGTACTATAACCACACAAAGACCTGTGTTTTTTACTTATTAGTTAAGGATTTATTAGTGGTACCTAAAAGTACTATGTCATGTTGTAATATGGCCCTTACAGTGGTACCACAATACAAGTACCGCACTACAAACATATCTTAAATAAATTAGAGGAGATTTGATTAAAGTCCGAAGTGCTTTGGAAACCAGAGGATACAAGAGGAGCAAGTCTGATTGTGCAACGGCGCAAACTAGAAGGATGGAGCAGCTACATGGATCCGTATGACGGTGAGGCCAAAACTACATGCGCAGAGTTATATGCAAATTAGCCATGTGCACAGAATTCGAGATTGCTATGCGATATTTGCCTCGTGACAGCGTCATGTCACCTTGAATATGCAGAATTTGCTACCTCAGTGTAATCTGTTGTATTCTGCGTTATCCTTTCTAGTTTATCAACCTAATTCTAACCCCTAATTCTAGAGCGCAATGATACATGTTCATGTGTGTCCTTGCGCTGTGAAAAAACAAATCATTGCGCTCTAATAGGTAGGAGTTAGCGGCCTGCTATTTAGATTAAATGCCGTCTATCTTAAGTTTTGCATATGACAAGCTTCCCAAAAACAAATGACTTCACGAGAAGGGTATGTATAGAATTTTTCAGTATGTTTTGACTGAAAAATAACACATTATTTTCTGATAGGATAGAAAAACTATTCTTACCAGAGACAATATACTGTCAGCAGTTGACGAGCTTCAAGGATCAAAAACCCTTCAAAGCAAAGAACAAAATGACACATTCTGGGGTGAGGTTTGTCAACATTTGGGAATTGCCAGTATAAAACTCCACAAAACAACGAGCCTATTTTCGTCACAGAAAGGTAATTATTTTCAATTTTTCATAGTAGCGATGAAGATATTTTATATCTTCCTGCTGAATATTTAAATGCATGCTTTGGCCCTGCAGCACAAGATAGCGAGTGCTTCTAGAGTTGCAGAACAAGAAGAAGGCAGCACCAGTAACGTACAATCTGTTGGAGGGAGCGCAGCTAAAGCTGAAGCTGATGCTGGCAGCACCAGTAACGTACAATCTGATGGAGGGAGCAAAGCTGAAGCTAAAGTTGATGCTGGTAGCAATTGTGATCATCACAACACTGTGAGTTTGTCGTTTCATCATAGATTGATACTTAAACTGAGTGCAAACTGGCTTCCTACTTTTATCTCCATTTAAATATTTCCATCATCATTGAATGAAGGCATTTAATGAGTACAAAAATCAAAATGTAACCATACAAAGTTAGGTAATGTGAAAACACAAGTGCATACTGTAATAGTGGTAAGATGTCATTTGCCACAGTTTATGGTTTACTTATATGGAATACGCAAAGGTCTCTAACCACTCATTCTGCAGTTTATGGGTAAAAGATAAATCTTCACTACTACTTATATTGCAATAAATGTATAATTAAATGAGTCGAATATTACAGTATTTGGATTCATGCCGTTACAGATGTCTGCTACTGAACTCATCGGTAAACCTTACTTTGTGGAATAAAATAGAAAGAATAAAATAAATAAAAAACAATGCTGACGAAATTTATTTTTGAGTAATCTAATATTGTGCTCTTGTCTTTGTTTGTTTTTGCATTTACAGAACATAATAGTTGGTACTTCAACATCACCATCATCCTTAAATGACAATGAAAATCAAGATATATTTTTTATTCATCCAGTGCCACAAAGACCTTGTTTTTTTTTTATTCCTAAGGCTGACTGGAATCATTTAAGAAGTAAACAACACAAATGTCGTTTCAAAACACTGGACTGGACCAATGTCATTGCGCAAGGGATTCGCAGTGTACACTCGTTTGCAGTTTTGCATTCAAACGACACACTGTGAAAGCAGCTGGGTCTATAAGAACTGGCCCTCTGTTTCCTTGTGCTGGGTATTGTCATTTTGAAGAATGTCCCGTAGAACTCTTTGTAAAAGTTAATTACAAGCTGTCTCTTAAGGCTACTGTGACTTTCAAGGGAAGTGTGGCACAGTTGCAATGTCTTAAAAAGACGGCCTGTACGTGCAAATGACAGATCTACAACGGCAGATGTCCTAAGCACGAAACTACCACATACCCTGTGCTTAGATAATTTAGGGAAGCTGCCTGAGAGTGTGGTAGATTCAGGTTGTAGGGACCAGGTTCCAACTCCAGGCACACTGAAAACTTTGTCCTGGAACAACAAAAAATTGGCACGCGCGCTGCGCGCACCGTCTGCCCGTGTCTCCGCGGCTCAGTGCAGTTCCAGGAGGAGGTCGCGCCGGCCTCAGTTCCTGCTGCAGCACTCGCCGACCTCCAGGAGGAGGCCGCGCCGACTGCAGTCCCTGCCGCAGTTCCTGCCGACCTCCAGGAGGAGGTCGCGCCTGCCGCAGTTCCTGCCGACCTTCAGGAGGAGGTCGTTCCTGTCGCAGCTCCCGCTGCAGTTCCTGCTGACCTCCAGGAGGAGGTCGTTCCTGCTGACCTCCAGGAGGAGGTCGTTCCTGCTGACCTCCAGGAGGAGGTCGTTCCTGCTGACCTCCAGGAGGAGGTTGTTCCTGTCGCAGCTCCCGCTGCGCTGCGTCCGGCGCTGACCGCATCTGCATCGGTTCCTGGTGGTCCGGCGCTGACCGCATCTGCATCGGTTCCTGGTGGTCCGGCGCTGACCGCATCTGCATCGGTTCCTGGTGGTCCGGCGCCGACCACGTCTCCACGCCTGCCCTCGTCGCTGGTTCTGGACCCACGTCTGTCCTGCTCCTTGGTGCCGGCATCCCGCCGGCTTGGATCTCGTCTGCCTGATGGGTGGCCTCGCCGTTGGCGCATCCTGCGGCGGCGATGGCGCTGCCTCCTGCGTCGTCGGCCACCTCGGCTGTCTGGTTCTGGGGGCGACCTCCTTGGTCTCCTGGAGCATCGCCCGCTTGGAAAGCACCGGCGCGTGCGTTGGACCACTGGAGGCGTCCTGTTCAGCCGCCGCCCTCTTGGGACTCCAGCCTTGCCCTGGGAGACGGAATGTGCCGCATCGGCCTGGCGGCTGCACGGCCGAGACTCTCCTCACCACCTCCCTCCGTGAGGAACTATCTGGACTTTGTGTTTTCCCGGTCATAAACTCTCTGTTTCTGTTCTGTTCTGTTCTGTGTGTATTTAGCCACCACCAGTTCCCATAGCCCCTTGCCAGATTGTCAAGTCATAGCACGTCTTTTCAGCGTTTCTCGTATTGTCTCTCGTGTTTTTGATCCCGATTACCCTGACCGCCGAGTCCTGTCTGAACCTTGCCTGTACTTTCGCCTGGATAAGAACCCTGCTTGATCATTTGACCGTAAGTTTGCCTAGTCCTTGTTTGTACCGTCGCCGTGCTCTTCTGTGTACCGAACCCTGCCTGTTTATTGGACCTGAGATTGCCTGCTCCTCGACTGTGCTTTAAACCCGTGCTCCCCTGTGTATGACCTGGACCGTTTAACTCTGATTGTGGAAATAAATCCTGATTCCTTCCTCACCACGTCTGCGCGCTGTGCATTTGGGTCCTCCTCCGTGTGTTCTGACAGGTAAGCCTACTGTTTTGGGTTCTGTAAGAGCTATTTCCCTGTTTTTTTAGGGAAATGAGATAAATCAAGGAGCAATGTCTAAACAGGTGATCTTGGACGTCATGGAACCGGGCCAGTCTATGAAAGATTTACACAGAGGTTCAACAGAGCAGCCCAGAAAACAACTCAAGTAAAGCCATTTAAAAAATACTACATATTACTTAAAAATGCATTTTTCAATTTAAAATGTGACTTATATAATACCCTGAAATATAAATATATAAAGCATGTTGAAAAAATTTACTGCAATCATATCAATTCCAGAATTACTCTCAAGACAACCACACACAGGGCATTATGGAGAAAAGTCAGTGGGACCTTAAGAGTATACGTTTTCAAAGAAGACGACTTACCCAATTGGATGACTTTGCGGTGACTTACAAGATGACCCTGAATGGTCTTTTGAGAGAGTTCAGAGATTCATTAAAGGGCAAGCAAAGGGTACAAAAAGCTCAGAAGTATATACTTCAGTATATACTTATTAAAATGTCATTTTTCAAACGCGATAGTGTATACTGTAATTATCATTGATAAAAGATTCATAATTTACAAACTTGCATTTCACTGCAGTATTTGTTGTTTGTAGATATATCTACTAATCAATAATCAATAAATAACTCTCCAACATTTTGATAATACATTTTCCATGTAGGTTTGATTCCAGGCTCTATGCCATAACATAAGGCGAAATTTTAATATCATTTGGTTTTATGTCATAGAGATATCATGTAGATGAGGAGAAATGGAACCAAAGGAGACAGAGGAAGTGAGCTGTCTATGTGAGCCCTTTAGTCAAACTCTTTGTAATGCAAAAGATGAAGGTAATTATCTGTGTAGATTATTACATTTTTAGTCACATGTGCAGAACATACACATGTATTTACATATTTGTTTCGTCACATGCATTATTTTCACTCAGACCTCTGAGAAAAAGATACAAACACAGACACCCACCAAGGAAACAGGAGAAGAGGCCCATCAAGATGACAGTAATGGACAGGTAAATCGTTTTGACATATTATTAATGCAAAAAGCTTTGATGCACTAACGTAGACCTTAAACATTTCATTTGGTAAAGCAGCATGCAGAGACATCTCTGGCAACCACCTTGCATGATGCTGCATCTCAGGTGAGATTGATTCTTCTCTTCTTCACAATTATTTTCTGTCTCAGTGCTTATTTAACTAACAATGTCTATCATATTATGATGATAAATCAGCGATGAGGATAAATCATTATACAAAAATTAATTGCATCCAAAAACTGTATGCAACTGTATAAAACTTTTAAACTTGTTAAATTGTTTTAACACAAACACTTTTGAATGTGTGTTATCCAGCTATCAACATTGTGGCAAAAAGAGGACACAGAAGTGGTGGTATCTGTGGTTCCTTCTCAAATTAGGGGCCAAAGCTTTGTTATTCACCACAGTAAGCTGAGATCACTTCGCTCTCATCAGTGGCTTACAGGAGCGGTACGATGTGTTACAGTGAAAGCAGAACTCTATAATAAAATGCGAACCTCCGTAAATGTCCTATCTATATTAATATTTATACATCTCTTAGATCATTGAGTGCTATCTTCACCACACCGCAGCGAGACTTAATTTGGGAAATACCATGTACATTCTCAACCATTACACTGCCAGTGTGATCCTTTTTGAGGGGATAGAAGCAGTAAGAAGGCACAGCCTGTCAAGGGTAAGTGCTGCTTTTTAAGTTCTTTATTTAATGACAGGCCAGAACATATCCAAGCCCACATATGACTGAAGCACATCGAACCCTTACTTTAAATATACATGTTTTGTTCATATCTGTTAATGATTTTTTTATTGCAGATTGACTTTGGCAAATACAGAGCCATTGTTTAATTTGTAAACATACAAAATGTTCATTGGAAGTTTCTGGTGAGTATTAATGTATAATTACCTTTCATTAAGTTTATTGCCTACAAAATCATAATGTATTTATAATTAGATTATCTGTGTTTTACAATAGTACGTTGATGCAGACCAAAGTAAGGTCTATCTTGTGGATCCTGCAAAAAGTGCCAAAGAACTGGTAGAGTCGGAGCAAGCAGCGAAAAGACTGCGGTACATAATCTAGAGATAAGAGTCATAAAGGAATTGTCTGTAGGTCATTGACTTACAGTCAGTAAAAAGATTCTGATTTTTGCCAAACGTTGCTAAACTGCTAATAATAATAATAATAACAATAATGCTACTATTGCAGTGACTATTTCAACATGAGACGGGCCTGCCACAGCAAAACTGACTGGGTGGATAAAAAATGGAAGGGGGCAATTATGCATCACCCAGTTCAGAAAGATAGCAGTAGCTGTGGGGTCATTGTGATTATGGTAAGCAAAAAATGGTTTAGTCCATGCATGATTTCCTACAAGTAGTGTCACTCATAAAAATTAAAACTTGTGTCTAAATTATGTTATTTAGATGGCCAGGTTAGTGATGGAGGCCTTCCCAAATATGCCAAGTATGGACTTCAAACCGACAAGAAAACAAATGGCACAAGAACGCACAAACATAGCGTGTGAAATATTTCACGCTTCTGGTGTGTTACATTGTCTTTGTATTGTTATCAGTCTGTATTGTAAAAAGACAATATTGCATTAATTCTATTAATGAATATCTTAATATATACAATTTGTTTTAACATTTTAGTGTTCAACACAGACATTAACTGTGCTATGTGCTCAACCACAAAGCCACCAGGATCAGGACCAGCCTTTACAGACTGGGTAAAGTACTTGTGTTGCCTTTAAGGCAATCTTTAATTTATGTATATTTTTTCCTAAATTTGTATTTAAGTTTGTTTGATGCAAAGTGTTCATCTCAAATGTTTATAAGTATGTGTATGATAATATAAAATTGTTTCTCTTAGGACAAATCGCTAATTTGAGAAGTTTATATAATCTCGCGATATGTGTTAAGTGACTTCCGGTTTGCGGGAGATCGCGTTAGTAATTTCCTGTTTACGACGGGATACGGGAGAAACTAGGCACATGCGACCGTCATGTGAATCTCTTGCCATCCGCTAAGAAATACCATAGACGCAATGCCGTAAGTTTGTATTTTTTGATGGTTCATACTATAAACGCTATATTTGCGTATGTATGTGTTAAAACGAGAAAGCATACAATGTTGTATTTGATTGATATTCAGTCTTAAAAGTTTCGGTGACAGTATTCAAAGACTGAATGTTTTCCTTTTGTATTGTGTTTTTACAGTTTTTACCAAATTACCATATAAAGTGAAGAGAAGAAAATAAACGACACTTTTATGAAGTGAATCCTCTTCATTTGACGTCTGGTTAGCTCCGTGTTTAGTTTAGAGTTTCAACACTCTGGACAAGAACACTAGAGTAAAAAGGCATAAACTTCACATATTTCTACAAGCAACAAAATGGCTAGCAGACAAAGCTCCAAGTCATCAAGCAGCAAGAGTGGCTTGACGCATTCGTCCACAGCAAGTGCAGCTGCCATCGCTAGAGCTAAAGCAGAAGCTGCCAAAGTACGAGCGTCATATGCTAGCAAAGAAGCTAAGCTAAAGATGGAAAAGGCTGCCAGAGAAGCAGAAAGTCTTACAAGAGACGCACAGAATCAGTTGGAAAGGGTAAGGATCGATGCAGAGATAGAAGTGCTGAATCTACAGAGAGAGGCTGATGCAGCTATAGCAGAAGCAGATGCATTAGAGAATCCTGGAGGACTGAGGGTTTTAGATACAGCTGGAGAATCTGTCTCAGAAAGAGTAAAGGAGGAACGCATAAAGGAATATGTGGATTCACAAAACGACCTTCAACGACAATCACATCCTCCAAACCTGCCTGCAAGCATCCCATCTCACACAGATGCAAAGGAAAACCAAGTAAAACTGCACTTACCTGCAAAAGAGGACTTCCAACTAAATCCTACACAAGAATTAAGGACCCACAATGGCAACAGCTTCGATGAGAAGATATCAAGCCCCATCATGAATGCTGATGCATCGCCATACACACCACGGTATATTCCATCGTCTGCCCGACAGCCGGATCCAGAACCTGTGGCACTCTATCTAGCACGGAGAGATTTGGTTAACTCAGGGCTGTACCAGTACGACGATAAGCCTGAAAATTATCGTGCCTGGTACTCTTCATTCTCCGGTGCTGTTAACGGTCTCCAGCTCACATCAGCCCAGGAACTGGACCTCATGACTAAGTGGCTAGGAAAAGACTCCAGTGAACTGGTAAAACGCATTCGCTCAGTCCATGTAAATAACCCCAGATTAGCCTTAATTAAGGCATGGGAGAGGCTACAAGAGTCTTATGCAGCTCCAGAAATCCTAGAAAACTTGCTGTTTCAGCGATTAGAGAGGTTTCCCAAGATTACTGCTAAAGACAACATAAAGTTAAGAGAATTAGGAGATTTGCTGCAGGAAATTGAAGGTGCTAAAGAAGATGGCTACCTCACAGGCCTGACATACTTGGACACTCCACGGGGAATAGCACCAATTGTGGAAAAACTTCCATTCGGTCTTCAAGAGAGGTGGGTCTCTATTGGTTCTTTTTACAAAGAAGAGAACTTTGGTCGCTTTCCACCCTTTGAGCACTTTTGCAAGTTTGTGTGCCATGAAGCAAAGAAGAGAAATGACCCCAGTTTCATGTGTCAGTCCAGCCCCACAACTCATTCCAAACCAGCTAAGTATACCTCAAACCATTTCATCCCAAACAAACCAGTCTCTGTGCACAAAACAAATGTTTCTATCACCAATACTGATCCTAACAAGAACTGTCCACTACATAACAAACCTCATCCACTTAAGAAATGCAGAATGTTCCGGAACAAACCCTACAGTGAGAGGAGGACAATCCTCAAAGAGAAAGGAATATGTTTCAAATGCTGCTCTTCTACTTCCCATTTAGCCAAAGCCTGCATGTCAGCTGTGAAGTGTTCTGAATGCAGTAGTAGCTATCACGATGCAGCAATGCACCCTGACTCATCATACCAAACAATCAAGGCTCCCTCAACGGCTCAAGAAGACGGCGGGGAGGGGGAAGAGCAAACAGATGCCATCAACACAAGCTGCACAGAAGTCTGCGGCCCAGGTCAGTGGAACCGCTCATGCTCAAAGATATGTCTTACTAAGATTTATCCAAAAGGCGCTCAGGACAAAGCCATTAAAGCTTATGTAATATTGGATGATCAAAGTAATCGCTCACTAGCTAGGTCAGAGTTCTTCGAACTGTTTAATATAGAGAGCAGTCCATGCTTCTACTACCTCAAAACTTGTTCTGGAGTCACAGAAACATCAGGCAGAAAGGCTGAGGGATTCCAGATAGAGTCACTCGACGGCAAAGTCGTCATCTGTCTCCCTCCACTCCTAGAATGCAACGACATCCTGAACAACCGTTCAGAGATTCCAACTCCAAGTGCAATCATGCACCAACCCCATTTAAGAGACATTGCTAAACACGTCCCAGACTTAGATCCAGATGCAAAAATACTACTGCTACTGGGAAGAGATGTCATTAGAGCACATAAAGTCAGAGAGCAGATTAATGGACCACACAACGCACCCTTTGCACAACGTCTGGACCTTGGCTGGGTGGTTGTTGGAGATGTGTGTCTCGGGAACGTGCACAAACCCATGGTAAAGACATTCAAAACCAACGTGCTAGAGAACGGCCGACCTTCAATATTTCAGCCTTGCACCAGCTTCATACACGCCAGAGAAGCACGGCATGATTATGACCAGCGATGCAGTGTTAATGAAAAAATGCTAGGACAGTCTGTGTTCATCCAAACAGAACATGACAACAAGAATGGATGCAAAGGTCTACAGAGACGAAGATAACAGTTGGGTTGCGCCATTGCCTTTCAGAGAACCCAGACAGCGTTTGCCAAATAACAAAGAGCAAGCAATTAGTCGATTCACTTCCCTGAAACGAACAATGAAAAGGAAACCAGAGATGCAGCAACAGTATGTGGAGTTCATGGGAAGGATATTTGCCAATGGACATGCTGAGGTGGCACCTCAACTGAAAGAAAATGAGGAATGCTGGTATCTCCCAACATTTGGAGTTTATCACCCACAGAAACCCAACCAGATCAGAGTGGTTTTTGATTCTAGTGCACAGTGGTCTGGCACCTCACTCAACGATGTGCTTCTTAAAGGTCCTGATCTAAATAACAGTCTCCTAGGTGTTCTGTTACGGTTCAGGAAAGAGAAGGTTGCAGTTCTTGCTGACATCCAGCAAATGTTTCACTGTTTCCTAGTACATGAAGACCACAGAAACTTCTTACGATTTCTTTGGCACAAGGATAATGACATCAACAAGGAGGTTGTCGAGTACAGAATGAGAGTCCACGTCTTCGGTAACAGTCCGTCGCCTGCAGTTGCTGTCTATGGGCTAAGAAGAGCCATAAGGGAAGGTGCACAAAGGTATGGCGAGGACACTGTTAAGTTTGTGGAAAGACACTTTTATGTCGATGATGGCCTAATATCAGTGTCAACTGAAGCTGAAGCAATTGATCTTCTGAAACGAACACAGGCTTCACTCGCAGAGTCTAACCTGCGTTTGCACAAGCTCGTTTCAAACTGTCAGGCAGTCACAGAGGCCTTCTCACCAGAAGACTGTGCAGTGGTGAAGAACTTGGATTTGAGTGGAAAAGACACACCCACACAGCGAAGTTTAGGTCTTCTGTGGGAAATCAGAACGGACACATTCACCTTCTCAGTGCCACCAAATAACAAGCTATTCACTCGTCGAGGTGTTCTGTCTACTGTGAGTAGCATTTTCGATCCTCTGGGCCTGATTGCTCCGGTCACAATCCAGGGAAGAGCAATTCTAAGAGAACTTACCTCCGAGCAGTCTGACTGGGACACACCCCTGCCTGCAGATAGGCTAAACCAATGGGAGGCGTGGAGAAATTCACTTCAAGATCTAAAGCAGCTTCATGTCCCACGTATTTATACTGCGGCTTCACCCAGTGAAACAACATACAAAGAACTGTGTGTGTTCTCAGATGCTTCAGTCAAAGCTATAGGTGCAGTAGCATATTTAAGAACAGTTCAAGAACACGGCCATGTCGAGGTGGGATTCATCATGGGTAAGGCGAAGCTGGCACCACAATCTGTCCCAACAGTCCCAAGACTTGAGCTCTGTGCAGCCGTCTTAGCAGTTGAAATGGCTGATCTCATACAAGACGAGCTGGATCTGGAACTGGATGCTGTCAAGTTTTACACAGACAGCAAAGTGGTTCTTGGTTACATCTGTAACGAATCAAAACGATTCTATTTGTACGTCCATAATAGAGTCCAGCGAATTCGCATGTCATCAAGGCCAGAACAATGGAATTACGTCCATACAGAGAAGAACCCTGCTGACCATGCTTCAAGATCCGTGCCTGCATCTCATCTTGCTCAGACCTCATGGTTTACAGGACCTGACTTCCTCCGTAAGACACCTGTGGAAGAAACACAACCCAGTCCATCATTTGAGTTAATCGAACCAGAAACGGATGTGGAAATTCGACCAGAAGTAAGGACCTGTGCTACCTTTCTGGACAGCAAAGTGCTAACATCTGAACGCTTTCAGCGATTCTCTACCTTTACCTCATTGGTAAGAAGCATAGCATCACTTATCCACATTGCCAAATCATACAATCACTCAGTTCAAAACAGCAAATGCAAGGGATGGCACATATGTAACTTACCGCATACTCAAGAGGAACGTGACCAAGCCAAGGACGTTATCTTCAAAGCAACGCAAATTTCAGCTTTTGCCAAGGAACGTGCAGCCTTGCACACCAACAAAATGATACCTACCAACAGCTGTTTAAGGACACTCAATCCAATCCTGGATAATGGTCTTCTTGTTTTAGGAGGACGCCTTAAATATTCAGGCCTCACATCTGTGGAAAAGAACCCAATAATCCTGCCGAAGCGCAACCACATCTCTGTGCTGCTCACACGTTATTACCATGAGCAAGTGAAACACCAAGGTCGCCATCTGACAGAAGGTGCCATCAGGGCCGCTGGTTTGTGGATTTTGGGAGGCAAAGCTCTGGTCAATTCAGTGCTTCATAAATGTGTGATCTGCCGCAAACTGCGAGGAAAACAGGAAGAGCAACATATGTCAGATCTGCCACCTGAACGACTCCAAGTCTGCCCTCCATTTACATATGTAGGACTAGACGTTTTTGGGCCATGGTCTGTCAACATCAGACGTACTAGAGGAGGACAAGCGGGAAGCAAAAGATGGGCTATCATGTTCAGTTGCATGAGTTCACGAGCAGTCCACATCGAGGTCATCGAGTCTATGGACACGTCCAGCTGCATCAACGCCCTCAGGCGTTTCTTCGCACTCAGAGGCCCTGCAAAGCAGTTACGATCTGACTGTGGCACTAACTTCATCGGTGCAAGCAAAGAACTGGGCATGGACAAAAGGATGCATAGTTACCTGAGTGAACAGGGTTGCACATGGGTATTCAACCCACCCCATGCCTCTCATATGGGAGGTTCCTGGGAACGAATGATAGGCATCGCTAGAAGAATCCTCGACTCAATGTTTTTACAGCAGAACATTCGACTAACACATGAGGTACTGTGCACACTGATGGCAGAGGTTACAGCCATTATGAATGGACGGCCGCTTACACCTGTGTCTTCAGATCCAGAAAACCCCTTCATTCTTTCTCCGTCGATGCTCCTCACACAGAAAGTAGGAGTTCCGCCTCCATTAGGGGAGTTTTCAGACAAAGATCTACACACAAAGCAGTGGAGACAGGTTCAGACCCTAGCAGATCAGTTCTGGACTCGTTGGAAAAAGGAATAACTGCACACTCTGCAACGCAGACAGAAGTGGACGGAAATTCGAAGGAACCTTCAAGTCGGAGACTTGGTCCTACTAAAGGATAAACAGGTTGCACGCAACTGCTGGCCCATGGCCAGAGTCACTGCCACATTCCCTGGTAAAGACGAACATGTCAGGAAAATCGAGTTGCAAACAACAGAGGGAGGAAACCCAAAGACTTTTCTGAGACCTGTAGGAGAGGTTGTTCTACTCATGTCTAAAGACTGAAGTAATAACTGTTTGATTTGTTCTGATGTTCAGTGACCTTACAAAGGTCAGACGGGGAGTGTGTTGCCTTTAAGGCAATCTTTAATTTATGTATATTTTTTCCTAAATTTGTATTTAAGTTTGTTTGATGCAAAGTGTTCATCTCAAATGTTTATAAGTATGTGTATGATAATATAAAATTGTTTCTCTCAGGACAAATTGCTAATTTGAGAAGTTTATATAATCTCGCGATATGTGTTAAGTGACTTCCGGTTTGCGGGAGATCGCGTTAGTAATTTCCTGTTTACGACGGGATACGGGAGAAACTAGGCACATGCGACCGTCATGTGAATCTCTTGCCATCCGCTAAGAAATACCATAGACGCAATGCCGTAAGTTTGTATTTTTTGATGGTTCATACTATAAACGCTATATTTGCGTATGTATGTGTTAAAACGAGAAAGCATACAATGTTGTATTTGATTGATATTCAGTCTTAAAAGTTTCGGTGACAGTATTCAGAGACTGAATGTTTTCCTTTTGTATTGTGTTTTTACAGTTTTTACCAAATTACCATATAAAGTGAAGAGAAGAAAATAAACGACACTTTTATGAAGTGAATCCTCTTCATTTGACGTCTGGTTAGCTCCGTGTTTAGTTTAGAGTTTCAACACTCTGGACAAGAACACTAGAGTACTGTTTTTGTTTTCAGCAACGGAGGCTTGTTATGATTCTGTTTTCTGTAGTGTTTAAATATTACAAGGTGCAAGAATTGGAACAGAGGGGGCAATAACTGATCACTGTCATTTTCTGGTCATGTTAAGGTGCAGTGACTGTTCTATTACTCCTTGTATTTTGGCAGAGTTGCTGTCCAAGGAATGTCTGGGATACACTCCAGGAAACAGACATTTACTTTTGAGTAAACACTTATTGTTGGCCAGTGGTATCAGGCCAGAAGTTAGAACGAAACCAGATGTCTAGCTGACGTAGGATCAGGGTCTATAAGCTCGTGCCTCAGCCCTCAGACCCACGGACCGATGGACGACTTGCTGTCATGGACATCGGGGTTCTCAGGCTTTACACTCCTGCAGGAGACCAGGCGACTTCTCACTGCTGCTCTGTCCTTTCTTCCTTGCTGATAATATTATGTCACCACTTGTCATAAAATTAAGATGTATCTGTTTAAACGTTAATGTAGTGGTGGTTTGAGTTTGTCCATTTCAATCTGGCAGCTGTAGATTTACTACACTATACAATGGTCATTCATGTGCCCTTTTACAGATACAGGATGATGGCTGTTGCCAGTGGTATCACGCACAGTGCCTAAACGTAGATAAAGACACCGTTAAAAAAGCAGCAAGTGAAGACTGGAATTGCTGTCTTTGTAAATAATTTATTAGCCATGAAAAAGTAACAGGATGTATCCTATCTGTCTCACCGCATTTCTCATTTTTGCATAAAGTTGTATTTGTGTGTTCCACACAAATGTTCAGTTTTTGACTGTGTTCCCTTATATATATAAATTTGTGTGTGTGCGTGTGTGTGTGTGCGCGTGTGTGTGTGTAAAACACTGAACATGATTAATAACTTTTGTTGTTGCTGGAGAAAAACGTTAAAAGTCACACGTTCACTTTTGTGTCCAACAGATGTTAATAAATGGGTTTAATGTCTGTATTCCTGCCCAGCCTTACTTACTGTTCTTTATATAAAAACATGACACGTCTAGTAGAACAAGGAGAAAGTGGTCTGGGCCTGGAACTATGCACCAAAGTCAAGTTATTAATCATCAAAGTTGACTTTATTACAGTATGACATGGTAGTTTTGAATACTAATAAATCCTAAACTGTACAGTAAAAGTACACAGATCGTTGTGTGGTGATAGTACACATGTATTAGAACAAGGGGCAAGTGGTCTGAGCCTGGAACTATGCACCAAAGTCAAGTTATTAATGATCAAAGTTGACTTTATTACAGTATGACATAGCACTTTCAAATACTGCTAAAACGTAAACTATACAGTAAAAATACACAGATATTTGTGTGTTGATAGTACACCTCTAGAAGAACAAGGAGAATGTGGTCTGAGCCTGGAACTATGCCCCAAAGTCAAGTTATTAATCATCAAATTTGACCGTAATACAGTATGACATGGTAGATTTGAATACTAATAAATCCTAAACTATACAGTAAAAATAGATAGAACTTTGTGTGGTGATAGTACACATTTAGTAGAACAAGGGGAAAGTGGTCTGAGCCTGAACCTATGCACCAAAGTGAAGTTACACGATCCTGTAGATAAGGACGATGTATTAATTCACACGGCATTGAATTTACGCCGCAAGAGGATTTTGACACCACAAGTTAATTTTTGTCATATCACCGTGCATATTTATTTTAGCGGTACCGTTTTTCTCGAGACTCCATAAAACATAATAATAATCTTATTTACCCATATGTCACACACCCGTCGTGGCCGTGCTTTTACATCCGAACAGATTCTTGGTGTTGCGTTACCTTTTTTTTGCAAATGGTAGTTTTCTTTATAACATTGGAGATGCTGAGCACATTAGTGAGGCCACTGTACGTAGAATAGTTCGACCTCAAGCGCTTTCCTTGACACAAACTCAACAACAAATGAGTTAATAAAATCTTGCTGTGACCTGAAATAAACTAATAAATGTGCAGGTGCACTGACTACTCTTTCTAATGGTCACTGTAACTGACGTATCATTGTTTACACCACCAAGATCATATGCGATGCTGCACACTTTCAACATGGCTGTAATGTTTTCACACAGTTAAATCTTTTGACTTCTACTCAGCCAACAGAAAGAAGGCAGAGGCTAGAACAACTGGTGGAGGACCTGCACCACTAAATCGTCTGTTTTTTCAGTTACCAGTTAAGGAGTTGTATTAACTGAATCTCAAGGAAATGTTATACTTGGACCGTCAGATTGAAAAGACAGATCTAGAAATTGAAATTCTCAAACAAAAGCTGGAGGTGAGTGTATAGTTAAAGGTGAATTTTATGAATTATTGGAAGAATCATAAAATCTAACAATTGCCTTTGTATTTGTAGGAAATGAAGAAAACCAAATAAATTGTGATTTGCATTTATTCAGTTTCTTTTATTGGTGGTGGTGGTGGTGATGGCTGATTAAGACATTAAAGCAAATCACATCTCTGACTGTCCATCCACTCTGCAAATCACTGTGATGGAAGGAGTCTTCCTCAGGGTCTTGTATTTGTAGGGCAGGGTGTTGCTCCCCTCTAATAATTGAAATAATGTGGAGAACAACTGTAATGGAAAAATTTTGCCTTTGTGCTATTTCTTATCCAACACACTCGTCATGTGCTGGTTAGGTGCAATACCGAACTGAACATTCTTACACAAACAACTAATCCCTTGCGCCCTGTCGTACATCAAGTCTAAACATCTGATGTTCCATTTGACTGACTAATAATTTGTGATATATGTTTGTCTTTTACACCCGGACTCTGGCTCCATCCTATCTGACTCCCCACCAGACCCAAGGCTGTTAAAGCCAATGCATCTTGTCTTGGAAGCTCGGTGTTCCTTCCTTTGGATAACAAGACATGATGATGCAGAAATGAGAAAGCAAACATTCTCACTCACAGTGAGATAAGGTGGCACAAACAATTCCATTGCTGTAGAGAGACATTCCACCAGAGCCAGAGGAAGGGGTTAAAAGGCAGAGAGGCTCTTTGCATCACACCTTCGTGGTGTGTGCACTGATCTCCCCAGCTGGTTTTTGGTTTGTTGATGTGCACGATCAACATCCATGCTTTTTATTTGCTTTCCCCATTATTTTTATTTTCTTTATTATTTCAATAAATCGCACAAAAGGACAACTCTCTCATCTGCTTCTTTATTGAAAATTTCCACCACAACAACACATGTCATAGGCCTCTCAGGTGTTACCCTGAGATGACGTAGACACTGAAGACGTGCTTTAAACAGGCCTACGGTCATTTCCACCCAGGCTCTTGTTCTGCAGGGCCAAATTAAAGCACTGCTGGGGGCCTGCTTCAGGTTCTGGGTGAGGGGTCAGTAGTGTGGGCTGGCATGGGTGACCCCTATCTCCAGCAGAAAGCCGTCAATCTCTCCTACTGTATAAGAATGTTCTCATTACTTTAGTGCTGTGTAGAAGTGCTCCTGTGAGTGTGAGTGCATGCATTGAAATAAGTCTATAGGACATACGTGTACTTACCACAGTGCAGTCTGTTACTTAGGGTTGACTCACGATATATTCATGAGTCATGACCAGAGCTGGGCCACTTGTGTAGCATCACATATGATCTTGGTGGTGTAAACAATAATACATGTCAGTTACAATCAGCATTAGAAAGAATAATTAGTGCACCTGCAAATTTATTAGTTTATTTCAGGTCACAGCAAAATGTTATTAACTGATCATTTTTCCGATTAGCGTCACTGAAACTAATTAAATACCACATACCTGCAATCCTGTGAAACTCCTCTATAATGGTTCTGAGGAGTTTGTGTCGAGGAAAGCGCTTGAGGTCGAACTATTCTACATACAGTGGCTTTACTAATGTGCTCAGCATCTCCAACGTTATAAAGAAAACTACTGTTTGCAACAAAAAACGTAACGCAACACAGGGGCCCGTTTCAAGAAGGAGGTTTTGTGGAAACTCTGAGTTTGTTAACCCCGAAATGAGGAAAACTCAGTTTTCGGTTTCAGAAAGCGAGGTTACTTAAACCCGTAACGCGGGGTAAGTTTAAACCCGTTTCAAGAAGCGAGGTAACCGAAACCCAGAGTCAGTTACTATGGCAACTTACTCTGTGAACCAAACCTGGTCGCGAGCAGGTTTTATTCGGGAAACCCTGAGTTTTCTTTCGGTCTCCGCCCCTTTTTAAAGTGAACACTGCGCGAAGGAAACAGGTAAAATCTATGAATGTACTGAAAGATTAAACGAGGTATTTAAAGAGACCAAAATGCCACGTCCGTTTCTAGAGGATCCTGTAGATGAGGAGGCTGTATTAATTCGCACAGCATTGAATTTACGCCGTGAGAGGATTTTGACGCGACGAGTTAATTTTCTGTCATATCACCTTGCAATTATTTTTGAGCGGTACTGTTTTTCTCTAGACTCCATAACGTATATTAATAATCTTATCCACCCATACATCAGACACGTCGCCCGTCGTGGCCGTACTTTTACATCCGAGCAGATTCTTTATTTTGCGTTACGTTTTTTTGCAAACGGTAGTTTTCCTTATAACGTTGGAGATGCTGAGCACTTTAGTGAAGCCACTGTATGTAGAATAGTTCGACCTCGCGCGCTTTCCTTGCCACAAACTCATCAGAGCCATTAAAGAGGAGTTTCACAGGATTGCAGGTAATTCTTTCAGTTAGGCTAATCTGAAAAACGATCAGTTAATCACATCTTGCTGTGACCGCTGGAAATAAACTAATAAATGTGCAGGTGCACTGACTACTCTTTGTAATGGTCAAAGACTACATCATACTGTAACTGACATGTATCATTGTTTACAGCACCAAGATCATATGTGATGCTGCACATATAACAAACGTGGAGGCCAAGTGGCCCGGCTCTGTTCATATATTCATGAATATATCGTGAGTCAACCCTAAGTAACAGGCTGCACTGTGGTAAGTACATGTAGGTCCTATACACTTATTTCAATTTATACACTACACACTCACAGGAGCACTTCTACACAGCACTAAAGTAATGAGAACTTTCTTACAGTAGGAGAGATTGACGGCTTTCTGCTGGAGATAGAGGTCACCCATGCCCACACTACTGACCCCTCACCCAGAACCTGAAGCAGGCCCCCAGCAGCGCTTTAATGTGGCCCTGCAGAACAAGAGCCTGGGTGGAAATGACCGTAGACCTGTTTAAAGCACGTCTTCAGTGCCTACGTCACCTCAGGGTAACACCTGAGAGGCCTGTGACATTAAGGTGACATGTGTTGTTGTCCACATTATTGCAATTATTAGAGGGGAGGAACACCCTGCCCTACAAATACAAGACCCTGTGGAAGACTCCTTACATCACAGTAATCTGCAGAGTTTCACAGTATCAATGCACCTGTCAGGTTCCGGCTCTGTTATCAGGTTTATTTTGAAGGCACCTTGCTTCTCTGTCATATCATCATGTTTTGGGTTCCAGTTTCCACTTCCTGTCTTTATTTTGGTAGTCTCCCGGTTTCTGTTTTCGGTTCCAGCTTTACTTCCGGTCCCCATTAGTCACACCTGCTCCGTATCAAGTAATCACTTCTTGTATTTAACCACCACCTGTTTCCTCAGTTCCCCGCCAGATCGTCGTATGTATGCCAGACTACCCTTTCCAGCATTTAGTTATCCTGTTCATGTGTTTTGATCCAGCTCCGTTTTCTGACTCCTGATTCTCGCCTGCTCCCTGATCGGTACTTTTGCTTGGACAGCTCTGGAAATACGAACCTGACCGCCCGACTACGAGACGCCCTGCTCCCTCACGGTACTGTAAAACTGCTATCTTCGGTTACTGAATCTCTGCCTGCCCCTGGATCCGTACCCGCCTGCCCCACCGATACCGAAGCCCCTTGATTGACTGTGCATGACCTGGACTGTCTGTGTTTCTGAATAAACCGTTTAACCCTACGTTCTGCCTGTGGTCTCCGTGCTGTGCATGTGGGTCCTTTCGTCTGCCGTTGCGTGACAGAACGATCTGGCCAGACTTGGACCCAGCCAGCGCCCAGCCTTCACCCCGGTCAGCCGCCGCTGTCTCTTCTTTTTTCCCTCTCTGTTTGGCTCCGTGTACAAGCCGCTCACCAGAGCAATGGACCTCGTTTACCTAAGTTTACCGGAGGACATCCGTGGCGATCTCCAGGGCTTAGCCAGGAGATATGCGGAAGCACCCAGCCCCCAGGTTCGGCTCTCCGTGGTAGAACTGGCCATCGAGATACTGGAGGACGAATACTGGTGGCGTGAGTACCCCGGAGTGCAAGCGTATTTCGATGGGCTCCGACTAACGCGGAGGGACTTGACACGCGCTCTGCGCGTATCGCCTGGCCGCTCCGGCGGTTCCCGTTCCTGACGCCGCTCCGGCGGTTCCCGTTCCTGACGCCGCTCCGGCGGTTCCCGTTCCTGACGCCGCTCCGGCGGTTCCCGTTCCTGTCGCCGCTCCGGCGGTTCCCGTTCCTGACGCCGCTCCGGCGGTTCCCGTTCCTGTCGCCGCGTCGGCGGTTCCCATTCCTGTCGCCGCGCCTGCGGCTACAACCCAAGTTCCAGACGCCGCCGGTTCGGTTCACCACACGGACCCCGCTACAGAGACCCAGCCCCTGCCGCTCTCAGCGCCTCAGACGACGGTCAGCCGCAGGCGCCCCAGACGACGTCGGCGAGGGCACGGGTCTGAGGTTCAGGGCCCAGAGATCTCGGTCGCAGTGCCCGAGCAGCTCTCCCCTCCCGCGGAGGTTCCCCTCAGTTCTCCCACTGACTGTGTTGTGTCGATTGCAGGCATCCCCGCTAGCGTCGCCCGACGGGTCCACCTCCTCTGCTCTCCTCCAGTTGCGTTTCTCTTTGCCCATCTCATGAACACCGCCGATTCGGCAGCAGACCAGGGCACGAGAGAACAATTGTTCGAGGAAGCAGCCGCTCTCGTCCTGAGGGAACCTGTCCTGCGTGAGGTCCTGCAACTCCCGGGTCTGCAGCCAGCAGCCGCTTCATGTCCCACCTCTCAGTCAGGTCAGTCAAGCCATGCTCAGTTTCCAGCCCCAGTCCAGCCGAGCCCAGTTCAGTCTCCAGTCCAGCCGAGCCCAGTTCAGTCTCCAGTCCAGCCGAGCCCAGTTCAGTCTCCAGTCCAGCCGAGCCCAGTTCAGTCTCCAGTCCAGCCGAGCCCAGTTCAGTCTCCAGCCCAGCCGAGCCCAGTTCAGTCGAGCCCAGTTCAGTCGAGCCCAGTTCAGTCGAGCCCAGTCCAGTCGAGCCCAGTCCAGGTTCCAGCCCAGTCGAGCCCAGTTCAGGTTCCAGTCCAGTCGAGCCCAGTTCAGGTTCCAGTCCAGTCGAGCCCAGTTCAGGTTCCAGTCCAGTCGAGCCCAGTCCAGGCTCCAGTCCAGTCGAGCCCAGTCCAGGCTCCAGCCCAGTCGAGCCCAGTTCAGGTTCCAGTCCAGTCGAGCCCAGTACAGTCGAGCCCTGTCCCAGTACAGTCGAGCTCTGTCCCAGTTCGGTCCAGTCACGCTCCTGTCCCAGTTCAGTCCAGTCACGCGCAGGTCTTATCCCAGTCAGAGGACTCCACCTGTCGAACGGGTGCTGTGCACACCCGATCAGGCCCGACGTCTCCTCCGTCGAGCTCGGCAGCTGTAAGCAGTCATGCCGGCTCCGGAGGGGACGCCGTCCCAATTCCTGTCGGCCATGTTGCGGCCGTTCCTGTCGGCCATGTTGCGGCCGTTCCTGTCGGCCATGTTGCGGCCGTTCCTGTCGGCCATGTTGCGGCCGTTCCTGTCGGCCATGTTGCGGCCGTTCCTGTCGGCCATGTTGCGGCCGTTCCTGTCGGCCATGTTGAGGCCGTTCCTGTCGGCCATGTTGAGGCCGTTCCAGTCGGCCTCGGGGGTCGCGCCAGCCGCAGTCCCGACGGACCTCCAGGAGGGGGTCGCGCCCGCCGCAGTCCCGGCGGACCTCCAGGAGGGGGTCGCGCCCGCCGCAGTCCCGGCGGACCTCCAGGAGGGGGTCGCGCCCGCCGCAGCTCCCGTCGCACCTGCATCGGTTCCTGGCGGCCCGGCTCCGGCCGCACCTGCATCGGTTCCTGGCGGCCCGGCTCCGGCCACACCTGCATCGGTTCCTGGCGGCCCGGCCAGACTGCCACGTCTGTTCTCGCTTCGGCAGCTGGACTGGTGGCCTCGCCCTCGGCGCTTCCTGCCGTTTGGGTGGCGCTGCCTCCTGCGGCGCCGTCCGCCTCGGCTTCGCCGTCGTCATGGCCGCTCGCCTGGGGAACGCCCCCTCCTGCCACGACGATGGCGAGGCCTCTGCCGCCGTCGCCCACCACGATCCTGGGACTCCCCTGCTGCCACCCTCCAAAAGAGGGGGGGGTTTTCTGGGCCCCATGGGACCGTTGGGGATGAACTCTGAGCTTCCTGCTTCCGGTTTTATGAACTCCTGATTTGACCCTCCTCCAGTCCTCCCTCCGCCCACCCTGCTTGTCTGCCTTGAGGGGGGGGGATTCGGTCCCTCCTCCTGTGACCACCCTCCGCCCGCCCTGGTTTGGGGGGGGGGGGGCTTCCGTGGGCGCCGTGGAAGACGCCCTAGAGGGAGGGGTACTGTCAGGTTCCGGCTCTGTTATCAGGTTTATTTTGAAGGCACCTTGCTTCTCTGTCATATCATCATGTTTTGGGTTCCAGTTTCCACTTCCTGTCTTTATTTTGGTAGTCTCCCGGTTTCTGTTTTCGGTTCCAGCTTTACTTCCGGTCCCCATTAGTCACACCTGCTCCGTATCAAGTAATCACTTCTTGTATTTAACCACCACCTGTTTCCTCAGTTCCCCGCCAGATCGTCGTATGTATGCCAGACTACCCTTTCCAGCATTTAGTTATCCTGTTCATGTGTTTTGATCCAGCTCCGTTTTCTGACTCCTGATTCTCGCCTGCTCCCTGATCGGTACTTTTGCTTGGACAGCTCTGGAAATACGAACCTGACCGCCCGACTACGAGACGCCCTGCTCCCTCACGGTACTGTAAAACTGCTATCTTCGGTTACTGAATCTCTGCCTGCCCCTGGATCCGTACCCGCCTGCCCCACCGATACCGAAGCCCCTTGATTGACTGTGCATGACCTGGACTGTCTGTGTTTCTGAATAAACCGTTTAACCCTACGTTCTGCCTGTGGTCTCCGTGCTGTGCATGTGGGTCCTTTCGTCTGCCGTTGCGTGACAGCACCTGTGCATTAACTTAATTCCTGTCCAAAATCTTTTGTTTTTAAAAACCATAAAATCATTACTGTTTCCACTAACTAGGTAATATGTGATGCGACCCATCTCATCACTAATGTTGAAGCCAAATGACTAGGGTCAGTGTGTAGCATCTGAGGATGTTGATTTATTGTTTTGCCACAGGAAATAGTTTTGTATATTGAAATTGAACGCACCACAAGAAGGTGCGCTCGAAAGCAAAAAAGGTGGACACAGCGAAGAACGGAAACTAGTACACGAGGAGAGACGTTAAGGAAGAAAGAGGCGAATTATGGCGACTGTATTTTTTGTTTTGTTTGGTTTAGCTCCGGTCAAAGTGGCGATGAGGTGAAGTTTATTGTTTAAAATATAAGTTTAAAAGATTTGTGTCTTCTAAGCTTTCTTAATGGTTGTCGTTTCATTTATTGTATTGGTTTTTGCCTAGCTCTTACGTCAGGTTTGAGGTGACCTCCACAATGAAGAAAGGCTTCAGACCATCAGTTGCGCTTGATTTTTTTGACTGGACGCTCAACAGTGCATGATTCCAGAATCTTCGGGGAGTCATCACTATGCCACACGTTTCAACAGGGTATGTTTTAATTTTCACGACTGTATTGTTTTGAACATTTAAAACATTGCAGAACACTACAATGGCTACTTGCTAGGGGACAGAGTTTGCCCATGTCTGCCCTATTTGATGACACCCTACCCTGAACCTGAGCCTGGATCACAGACACTGTTCAACCAGGCCCACAGCAGAACACAGGTCAAGGCGGAGATGACCACAGGCATCCTGAAGGCAAGGTTCCAGTGTCTACGTGGCCTCAGCGTCACTCCAGAGAGGGCATATGACATTATAGTGGCATGTGTTGTCCTTCACAACATTGCTACAATATGTAACGGCTGTATACTGTAGCCGACCACTACCTGTACACACACTCGTGACGTGGTCTAATACGTAGTCTGCGTTGTGTTCAGATGAGCAGCGCTGCTGCAGAGAAGTGGATGAGGTGTTCCAGGAATGCCCTCAACCACTGGTCACCCTTTATTCAGGGACAGAGCCAGCTCCTCAGATGGGGTGAGGGGAGGTGGTGGTGCCCCCCCACCTGTCTGATGAGCCCCTGCCTTCTTTCTATTAGCGACATTAGAGAAAGAATATGTTAAAACACGTTTAATACATAGATCCTGTAAATGTGTAATCAAATCTTACCTTTTTGTAGGATGTGTTTTTTTTTTTACTTGGGACAGAGTTCCTCTTGCTCCAGAAGGATTACAGCTTATTAAAAAAGAATATTATTATCCAATATTATTTGAATCTTATGAAATTGATAGTACAAATTATGTGTTGTTGTGTTGTGTTTAATTTTCCATTACAATAAAGGAGGAGAGGGCAACATAACTGTAATTAAATGAACTTACGCACTTTTTCCTACAGTAATAGTAATCAGCTTGAATTCCTCGTACGCCAGCATTAAAACCTCCAACTCCGCCGTTGAAATATGCTGCACTTTTCGTGTCGCTTCGAATTTCCGTGGTGACTCTTAAATTCGACGATCCATTGACAATGACTTTATATATACACAGTGCACGTGCGTTAACTCTGGGTTACCGACAGGAGGTAGATTAACCTAACTCTTCTCAGGTGTTTTGGAACCAACATACTCGGGGTAAGCAGGTTCTGGGTTAATCAACCCAGAGTTCAGGGTTTAGCAGAAGGTTAATCAACCCTGCTTTCTGGAACACACCCCTGAAAGTCATGAAAATGCATTTATAAAAAGGTGCCACTAGGAAAATGAAGAACACAGAAACACTTTTGCTTTTATCTTTAGGATGTTCAATGACATGAGGGCACAATGCACATCTTTTTAGGAAATTTAGGAATCCTAAAATCCTCAAAAGTCCTCACTTTGGTAGAAAAATATATTTTCAGTTTCACTATGTAATAGGAACAATAACTCATACACAAATATATTCAACTACAAATAGTAACAAACAAGGCACATCTTTAAGAAGGCTAATCATGAAAAAAATGGAAATGACTTATTTAATGGAACCGAAAGCAGTGAATGGAATTGCTGTCTGTTTAGTTGAGTATCCGAAGACAGTGAGCAAACAGCTTTAATACAACACTGTCTACACTAAATCCCACAAAAGCAAACAAAATAACATGAAATAATTTCCATCCATCTATCCATCCATTTTCTATCGCTTGTTCCCATGCGGGGTCGCGAGGGGTTCTGGAGCCTATCACAGACATCTACAGTACAGGCGTACACCGTGGACAGGTCGCCAGTCCATTGCAGGGCAACACAGACAAAGGGAGGAAGCCGGAGAACCCGGAGAGAACCCACGAGAAGAACATGCAAACTCTGTTAAATAATTTAGTTATAAAAATACTTTTGTTTTAATGTTTCATATGTACACATTCATCGTAAGAACATTGAATTGATTGTTGTTTTACATAATACAAAACATATATTAAACTTGAAAATCTTACTGTAGGTACACAACATTAATATCTATCACAATTTATTAAAAAAACTAAATTTTTTGAATGGTCGAACATAAAAACTCTAACTGGCAGGCAAGTGTTGAATGGTTCATTAATAAACATCTCCAAAGAAGGTAAAAACAAGTTTGGGACCTAAGTAGTGGTTTTAAAAAGCTAATTTAATAAAAATAGAAGATGTAAAACCCTCAGTTATTGTTTATTTTAATGCATCATAACATTGTAAAACTTATGAATATAGAAGGAGCACATTAAAAATAACAGTCATAATGCAGCTAGTTATCATTCAAGTCATATAAAAAAGTAAAACAGGTATCAGATCAGTGTCTCTGATCTGTCATTTGTAAAAATCACAAGCGAAGCAAAGGAAATAGGAGATCAACTGTGACTCAATACACTGAGATCTCATTTGCGTTTGTCACTGCATTGTGTCGACCACTATAGTGGTCCAGGAGGTTCTTCCAAGTTTGACTGCAACTGAGCAACTCTTGGTCCCCTTTAAGAAACGAGAAACATTGCAGTTATGTATTCAAGCTACACAATGTTTTACCACAAGCTAAATATCAAATCTCACCAATGATGCACAGTCCCTCTTTGGCCCTGGTGATGCCCACATTTATCTGGTTTGGATCACCTACGAAGCCTAGATGTTTGGACAACCACGCTCTGTCTGGTTCACGCACAATCTCCTCACTTGACAGGGAGCACACTGTAGATATGATGACATAACGCCATTCACTTCCTGCAAGACCAAATGTTATATGTCACATGGTGAGCTATCAGAAGATAGAGATCAAAATAGAGTTTGCACATGCAGGGCTGCACCGGCCCTGTGCACATGCATGTTGTAACAAGACCCCTCTCCCCAAAACTGAGTGGGAAAACAAGCATCTGTATGTCTTTTCACACGCTGTGAACCCCGCGGCTATGGGGTGCCAAATGTAAAAGGAGCACCTATAACTAGTTTTCTTACATTTAACTAAATGACACAACATGTTTTCTCACATTTAGTTAAATGTGCAAAAGTCTAAATGTAAATGTTAAATGTAAATGTTAATTGTTAAATGTTAAATGTAAATGTTAAATGTAAATGTTAAATGCTAAATGTTAAATGTAAATGTTAAATGTTAAATGTTAAATGTAATTGTTAAATGTTAAATGTAAATGTTAAATGTAAATGTTAAATGTTGGCCGAGTGTAAAACTGAATATTCATGAATGGGCAAGTAGACTCTACCCCTACCCTCAAACAGCGCTGGTCTCAGATCAGAAACACGAACTCAATCACCTCAAACAGTGCGCGCAAACCCCGCCCACATCTGATCTGGAAACTTTTGTTTTTAGCCTGGACGTAACTTCGGCTAGCTAGTATAGTTAGCCAACCAATTCTCCACCGGCGCCACAGAAATATTCTTTTTAAACCTACTTGACTCCTCATTAATGGTGTTTACGACAGAACGGCAGTTTGAAGCGGAGCCTCAGCCCGCACACCTGCCGTTACAGCCCGTTCAATCTCCCCCAACGGGAGGGAGTCGGAGCTGGCGGCCATGATGGCTTCGACTTCAGGCTTCTCTCCAGTATTTTCGTGCACCGATCCAGAGTCAGATGTGGGCGGAGCTATGCGTACTGTTTGACGTGTTGGAGTTCGCGTCTCTGATCTGAGACCAGCGCTGTTTGAGGGTAGGGATGGAGTCTACTTGCCCATTCATGAATATTCAGTTTTACACTCGGCCAACATTTAACATTTACATTTAACATTTAACATTTACATTTAACATTTACATTTAACATTTACATTTAACATTTACATTTACATTTAACATTTACATTTAACATTTACATTTATGTTTAACATTTACATTTATTTTTAACATTTACATTTAGACTTTTGCACATTTAACTAAATGTGAGAAAACATGTTGTGTCATTTAGTTAAATGTGAGAAAACTAGTTATAGGTGCTACTTTTACATTTGGCACCCCATACGCGGCTCAAACTAAAGTGCAGCTAGTTTGTTTATTTTTTTGGGCTTATGTTATTTTCCAGTAACCTCCTCACGTCAGATCAATAAAATTACAAAATATAGGTACAGTAACAGGAACCCAATGAAATTACCAGTAAATAAATAGGTATAACAGGGAGTCATTGAAATTGCAATGTAATATAAATAGGCTCGCACTCAATTCTTTAATTCAGTCCGTTTGTGCTTCATACACGTGTGTCATAGAAAACATACAAAGAAATGCTCATGATACAGCTTTTAAGTTAAAGACAATCGATTTGATAGTTTTAGAGCTGCTGCACATAAGCTTAGCGTCAATGAATAGTGAGATGTTGGAAACGGCAGAGTCAAGAACTGTCTCATTGCAAAAAGGCTTTCAGAAATCAGAGAAGCAGATGTCTAGAACTTGAAAACACTCTTGCACACTGGGTGAACATACATAGAGCAGATGACCGAGGTGTGTTCACTGTGCTGATTTGACTGAAAGCCAAAACAATTGCCAAAATTTTAGAGGTGTATGATTATTATTATATAAGTAGTATGGGATATGTATAATAATGCATATGTGTATGTATATGATATGTATATGTTTGTATGAGTATGCGCACATACCTTAACACTATTATTTGTATGAGTATTAATTTCCAAGGTACAGTAAACCACAGTACAACAGATGTTTAGTTATGAATGTGTTAGCCTAAGGTACATCCCTGCTTCTTATTTATTTTGCACTAATTGTTTACTTAACAGATTTGCTTGGTTTCAGCAGCTGGTTGCACCCCCACCCCCCACCTCCCCTCCCGCACACACACCCTAAAGCAGAAACCTAACCTGTCCACCAACACAGCAACATCACATATTTGGGATTAGCTAAATAAAACATTAAATAAACCATTAATCAAGAAGAGTATTTATATTTTATATATACCCCTCTTGTTAAAGCAAAGCTGCCCATCACAATATGGCATTCAACGTAATATATGCTGCTTGTTAAACTGCTGGACAGAACAAAAAAAAATAATAATAATTTTAGAGGTGGACCATTATGGTGTATTAGATCTGTAAGACAAAAAGGCCTGTCCATTCACCCAAATAAAGATAGCTGAGAGTTCGATCAAACCATCTCGTTTTACAACGTGTACACCTGCGGCTTATAGAAATGCGGCCAATATATGCACAGGTGCGCTCAATAGTCTAGAATTTAGAGTAGTAGTGTAGTAGTGTATTCCTGCTTCTATGTTGGGATTTGTAGCAGATTTGTAGGTACTGTACCTTGACTTTTAGTGATTGTAGTGACAGTGACTTTATCCATTTCCTTCTGCTTCAGCTCATCTCTAATTTCCGATACTTGGGCATTATAAGGAGACAGAATCACAATGCTTTGCTGTTCCACCTTGGCAGTCTTCACCAACTTTTCTGCAATGTCAATCTGCAAGTGGACCAAGCCCAGATCAGCAAGCAGAAGAAACTGTAAATAACGTCACCAAATGCAGGGTTTTGATTGTGGACACAAGACATTACCACTGCGTTTCTTTCTTCCCTATTTGCCTTCGAGTTCTCGTTGCCCTTGGGTGTGTTGACAACCAGGCTGATTGTTTTTCCTTTTAGGTCCCCAAAGACAATTGGCATGGTTCTTCCTTTAACACGCAGGACACTATTCGGCTGCTCCACTGCAGTCATCAGTTTTCCCTCATAAAATTCATCTGATGGGAACCTGCATATGTCCTCATGCTATAGGTACATAAGCCAAAGTTATTATTACTTCAATAGATAAAATTAAAAAAAAAAAGAAATTAACTGAAAAGGACAAAATTTCATTCAACTGCTCCATTCTGTTTTGTGAGGGTTTTAAGGGATGACATAATAATCCTAAAAGCAACATTTTTTGGGGGATTTTTCTGGTACATTCACAGTAGAAATGTTTTTTATATAGTCATTGTTTTGCTGGTGTTCATTGCTAGTAATATTATTCTCTTTCTCTAACAGATGTGCAAGATGGGCTTCTCTAAATCTACAAAGACACAATGCAACTCCTTCGGACCATCTCTGTAATGGTCATTTCATGTTGTACGTAAATCAGTTAAAACCTTCTATGGCTTCCAGTCTATCATCACTGTGTTTGCACCTGTGGTTGGTTATTAGTGTAAATCACCTACCCATTCCAGGCTGCATACCCAGATTGCTTTAGATCCAATTAAATCTCACCATTCTGTACTGGGTGTCCAACATCACTGCTCTCTGCAAATGGATTGTAATGTAACGTTCAAACAGAGACCTGGCCATCCCCAGCTTCCTCACATGCATATTCTTCACAATAGGTCTTAATTGTTTGTGGTCTCCAATCAAAACAACCTGAAAGTGATATTTTAAAACATTAAAACTTATTATTAATAATTACAATATCACACACCATATGAACATCATGACCATATGGTGTCAATAAGTGAGAAGCCAACCTTTTCTGGTTTGTTGCAGACTAATGGAATCAGAGCCTGGGGTTCAGTGGCCATTGCACATTCATCAATGAGTATCTGACGTGCACTGACTGTGTTGACCAAGCTTGGAGTGGAAGATGTTGTGCATGTGCACAGTATGATGTCATGCTGTTTCAGCTCATATTCCCGAGCATTTTTCAGACGTTTTTTGTATCTAGGTTTGGGAAAAAAGCAGTACATCTTTAAAATTAAAATCATATTAGGAATTCTTATTTTTTAATATATATATTTTTAATATTTAATATGTATGCAAGCGTATTATAGCATGCAACTCCTACTATCTGTACAATGAAGCCTTTAAAAACCTGCAAGTAAATGTTAGACATAAGAAACAGATAAAACAAATCCCTTCAAGCCTATTGCCATACTCAAAAATTAACTTTTTTGGTCTTAAGATGTTCTCAAATATTTAAGAACAAAGTTCTAGTTACTTTCATTTTGAGATTTAACTATAGAGTCAAATTTATGGGCTGCTGAATGTAAAAGGAGCACCTATAACTAGTTTTCTCACATTTAACTAAATGACACAACATGTTTTCTCACATTTAGTTAAATGTGCATAACAGGTATAAATCTCGTTACATACGCACAGATCAGTTTACGTATGCACAGATCGTTTTTTGCACACAAATCGGTTTACATGCGCACAAGTCTGATCTGACCCTAATTTGTATGGGGTGCCGAATGTAAAAAGGAGCACCTATAACTAGTTTTTTCACATTTAACTAAATGACACATGTTTTCTCACATTTAGTTAAATGTGCAAAAGTCTAAATGTAAATGTTAAATGTTAAATCTAAATGTTAAATCTAAATGTAAATGTTAAATGTAAATGTTAAATGTAAATGTTAAATGTAAATGTTAAATGTAAATGTTAAATGATCGAACTGAATATTTAAGTAGACTCCACCCCCTATTATCCTAGATCAGTGACGCGGACTCAAACACGTCAAACAGTACGCATAGCTCCGCCCTCATCTGTCTCTGGATCGGTGCACGAAAATACTGGAGAGAAGCCTAAAGTCGAAGCCATCATGGCCGCCAGCTCCGACTCCCTCCCGTTGGGGGAAATTGAACGGCTGTAACGGCAGGTGTGCGGGCTGAGGCTACGCTTCAAACTGCTGTTCTGTCGTTAACACCATTAATGGGGAGTTAAGTAGGTTTAAATGAAATATTTCTGTGGCGCCGGTGGAGAATTAGTTGTCTTACTATACTAGCTAGCCGAAATTACATTTACATTTAACATTTACATTAAACATTTACATTTAACATTTAACATCTACATTTACATTTATATTTAACATTTATATTTAACATTTACATTTAACATTTACCATTTACATTTAAAATTTACATTTAACATTTACATTTAGACTTTTGCACATTTAACTAAATGTGAGAAAACATGTTGTGTCATTTAGTTAAATGTGAAAAAACTAGTTATAGGTGCTCCTTTTACATTCGGCACCCCATACAAATTAGGGTCAGATCAGACTTGTGCGCATGTAAACCGATTTGTGTGCAAAAAACGATCTGTGCATGCGTAAACTGATCTGTGCATGTGTAACGAGATTTATACCTGTAGATTTTGTGGGGCTATCTCATGCTTACACTTATAAATTGGGGCGTCAAAATTACACACAAATCGTGGCTAAATGTACAAGTAAAATAACGTGACCTTAATATGCCTCCACGCTCGATTGGCTAATGAACAAGGAAGTTGTCGCAATATTTTGACGTGGCACAGCAGATCCAGAAAGCTCCACAAGCAGTAATCAGCAAAAGGCTAGTCCACTGACTGATGACTCAGACAGACATGACGGCTCATATTTATGTGTATGAAGTGTGACGTTACTCTCGTGATTTGCGAAGGTGATGCATTTGAGTGAATGTTAAACTGGTGTTTCTATCAGATATTAATATAAATAATAATAATAAATAATCTGTGGATGAAGCACCTACTGTTACCTACCTACCTATTAGTGGGTTAGGGTTATGATATATATGTAAACAAAGCGCTTCATCCATGAATTGGTTTACACACACAGATTGATTTACCACGCACAGATCTAATCTGACCCTAATTTGACTCCATATTAAAGCCACTGGTGCATATAAACTTACGTTTTCACCTCTTCATCAGTCAGCTCCTTTGCTTGTTTTTCCAGGGCAAGCTTTATGCGGTGGTCAAACTCCTTTATTTGACTTGAGTATGGATTTTGGTCCAGTCGCATGCGATGATGCAGAGTAATACTCCTAATAGCAAAGAAGAGAATAGATCACAATATTTCTCCATTTCTCCATTCTTTGTTGTCTGGTGGGTTTACTATACCTGAGTTCTGGTTTGGAACGATCTGAACGAAATGCGCTTTGAGAAAACTGAAGAGTACAGTCTGGATAAGGATAATCAAGCATCTCAACCTGTTGGCTGTAGACTCTAAGAGGCTTTATGAGGTCACCAAACTTCAACAGGTACTCTGTGTTACAAAGGTCAAAACAAGAGATTTGTAAGGACATTATACAGCATGAGTTACAGAAATCGAAGGAAACAGAGTCACCTGCCTGCAACAACATCAACAGACTTGTTGGATGGACCACAGTAGAGAATCACTTCCTTCTTCTTTTCATCCTTTGGGCCAACACACTTCCTTTGGTTCTTTGAGTTGAGATCAAGGAAGCGGTAGACTATGTACACACCAACTATGGTCTTTCCTGTTCCTAAGAGAAATGTGAGAAAAACGGGTTAAGCCTTTGCAGAAACCTTTAGGGTTTAGGGTCAATAAAAGGCGTGTATGTCTTACCAGGTGGCCCCTGAATAAGTGTGAAAGTATCATTCAGAGCTTTATCCACAGCGCATTGCTGACTTTGGTTAAGGTCTGGTAGCACATTTGGTAGCTGTTTCCTGACAACATTCCATACAGCTTGTACTGCAAAGGAAGTACAATTCATTGGGATGTTGGCTCAAACTACCGTATAAGAACACACCCTATGGATTAATTTCATTGTGGATTAACAGACTTACTCTGTTTTGGGATTCGACTTCCAAGTGCTATTTGCCTCACTAGATCACAGGCAGATTTAATTGAGACCACAGCAGTTTCTTTCCGGCTAGATTAGATTGAAAAAAAAAAAAACTCTATTCTTTGCTGCAAAGACAGCGGTAGACGGAAAATAGAAAATCCAGGTTCACAATAGTTTACATAAAGTATACTTGCTAACTTACATATCAGGCAGAAGCTTTGGGATTATTTCAACAGTGAAGTCTGTGTCTTTCTGAAAGATGCACTCTGGAATGGTCTCCATTGGGAGATGGTTAATGTAAAATTCCACTTTAATTCCTGCATTTGGTGGATTTTTCTGTTCATCTGTTTTCCACGTAACACCATGAGCAACCCATGTGAACCCTTTTTGGTCCACCACAGCAGAGTGTTCAGGAGCACGATCCATCTTCAGACCTCTTTTTCGTATGCACAGTAGGCATTTTGATAGGTTACACTCAATGGCCCATTCCTTAATCCATGACTGTGATAAGAAGAAGCTTCCTGTTAGTTTAGCTTCCTGTTCTTTCCTAAACTTAACCACCAGGTTCTCAATGAGGACGCCATTACTTTCACTCACTGCAGTTGCAGCGGATTCCATCTCACATAGTGGTTTACAGATCCGTACATACTCATCTGTGTCCTTATAATAAAACCTTGATGGTTCATCTGCATACTGGGAGAAGCATGTGATAGGGTTGTGGACATGGTCCACACAAATCTCAAACTTGGGTGTGATGTACACCAACTGAACAGCAGGCATGTGGACACATCTATTAATCTCTGATGTCAGTTGGATTAGAAGGGTGTCGCCTGCCCGCAGCTGCAGGGAGATGTCAACCTCATGCTCCTTATGGACATCTGGCATCAGTTTCTCCTCACAGAGACGTGTGTTAGCCATTAAATGAAGACCCTCCAAATCTTCTGGCTTCTGGCTTCCTTTTTTTTTCACTTGTTCTGGATTATTGTTCAATATGAGTTCTTGTGCATGAGTCCAGTTTTCTTTATCAATTGCTCCAATAATGTCCTCCCATATTTTCATGGGAAGCTCAACGCAGGGTCCAGAGTCTTGTTTTAGTTTAATTTCTTGGTGAATGTCTGTGGTGCCAGGTGAGTAAATCCGCCTTTTCCACCGGAGGATAATGCACTGATTTGTTTCATCATACAGTGGTTGGTCCTCCAACTGTAAATCCTTGTACATAATTGATAATCTTTCTGCAAATATGTTCTTAAAGGGAAAGGACACAATGAAACTCTCTCTTTCTTGTTCTGCACTAAGTACAAATACCACCTTGGAAGCACTTTGCTTTTTCATTCTCACTGCACAAGAGATCTGCTCTGCCCTTTGTTCATATTCCTTTGCATCCTTGAGGTTGCGCTCAAATTGCCCACACAATGTCTTAATCTCTGTCCTACTGTACAGGACAGGCTTGTTACATATGGCAGAGTGCAGAAGTCTTTGCAAGATGAGGTCCATGTACCGACGGATGGGGGAAGTTGCTTGTGTATAACAGTTGACATTCAGAGAATAATGCCCCACATCTGCTTTGGGAGACGATTTGGAACAGACGACATACGCTTTACTGAGGCATCGCCTGAACTGATCAGTCACTGGCTGTAGCAGAGGGTAGATGTCGTCTGCAGCAATCAGGTCGATTAATTTGTCCATGTCATTTTCTTTGGCTGCTGACTTGATATCTTTCCACACTTCTGTGAGTATTCTGAAGTTTTCAGAGTTTGGGACTTTCCCATCATTTGTTTGATCATGGTTAAATCTATGTCGCACATAGAAAGACACTGGTATGAATTCTCTGCACTGCTCTTTGAATTCTTCAACCTTTTGAGGCTCTGGTTCTTCCTGACAGCGGAGGGGTGTGCAATACTTTGTTCCTCCCAGCTGAGTCAAAGTCTTTGCTACATGTGTGTTGAACAGTACACTGAGCTCTTCGATCATTAAATGGGCTTTTCTCTTCCCAGGCACTCTATCAGAATCAGGCTGAGAATAAGCCCAATCTTTAGGTTGTCTGTTTTTTCGTTGGGTTTTAGCGAAATTGTACGCCAATTTGACACAGTTTTCTATGTCCTCAGATCTTTCATCACTTTTACAAATTATGTCTTCTGCCTGTTCGTAGGACAACTGCTTATTAGATTTAATCAGTGAAAGCTGAAATTTAGGATCCCCAATTATCTCATTGGTTTGCTTGTTTACTTTTGCCATCAGTGAAACCACCCTGCGATCTTCACCTGGCAGAAGACTGAAGCGTCTGGTGCTCAAGTCTTGATGGAACATATGAATGGGGTTTTCCCCGCTGCAGTAAAATGTTGCCCCTTGTTTTTCTGCACGCTCATCCACATCACTACCTCGTCTCACAAAGCTTGCCACATCTGCTATATGGATTCCCAACTCATACTGGTCTTTATTTTCCCTGACACTGATGGCGTCATCCAAGTCTTTTGCTCCCACTGGATCAACCGTGAAGGTAAATACATTACGCAGGTCCTGTCGGTACATCTCTTCTTCATCTACCCTTGACAGACCCTCCTCTGGATTAGATGTGTTGGGCGGAATTTTGAATTCTACAGTCAAGACACGTAGAGCATCTGAAGGGCTTCTGACTGAAAGGGTACGTGTGACTTTTCCCAGTGGAAGATAACAATGTTCTTTCCATTCAATCACTTGCACCACAAATACACAGTTCTGTCTGAGATTTTCATTAATACGCTCATATGCTGAAAGACTCCAACATCCATAACTTTGCTCCCATATTGGAATGTAGTTACGTTTGTTCTTTTTGACCAGTATGCGTACATTAGGTGCTGTTTTTGTGGTGGCTATCATTGTCCTTCTTACAAATTGGTCTCTTGAATGTCTTGGTTTGCTGTGATCCTCATCCTCAAGCCGGCAAATGAGTTCACGGGCTGATTCTGCTTCTTTGGTGACACTGACAACCTTTGTATTTTGCAGGATTACTTCATCTCCACTAAAGGCTCTGCCCAGGTTTTTCCTTCCATTAATGTGAATTTGTCTGCTGGGATCATTGAATGGTATGACATAGCCTTTGTTGTAGGACTCCCTGAACAGCGTTCCTTGCATGAACATCTCTGGTTGTTTTTTACATAATTCCACAACCTGAGAGTCAACCGTACAGATGGATCTTGACTTATGATGGTTAGAGTTTTCAAATTCCAAACTTTTTTTAAAAGAGTTTTCTTCTGCTTCTAGTTTCTCAAATTCCTCCCTCAGGTCTTGAAGTATTGCGTCACTAGAAGTGTTGCTCTCCTTCATGTGGTTAGTCTTTTGAAACCTAGAGGTTTCCATCACATCTTTTTCAAAGTAATCTTTGGTGAAATGCTGTGGTGCAACACTGTTGTTTCTGATGCAGTGGTCTATGGAGCTTTTCCAGATTTTAGAACAGTTCCCAAAGCAACTGAGGGCAACAGCATCTCCAACTACGACCACCTGGGACTGAGCCCTGGTCATTGCAGTGTTTAGCACACGGGCATCATTAAACAGCTCCAGACCAGAAAGGTCTGACGTTTTTAGGCTGTCACGTGTTTGTACAACTGCTATTATGACTGCCCTGAACTGTTTTCCTGTTGGCACATGAAGACGAGTTTTAAGTATGTACAGTAGCAAAGGTATTCATGGAACAATAAGATTGTTGTCATCTACAGGCCAATTATACAGTTGGAATGATCTCCTGAGGTAAATATTGGGCCAATAATGCAAAGATGCAAAAGTTACCTTGTACATTTGCAAGATTCTCAACACAGACTTTTCTCAGACTTTGCCTTGAAAGCATGTTCCTAATCATCCGAGTCTATGAATCACAAGACATTTTTTAAAATTAAAAATCATAAATATCTCTCATTTGTCTCATTTACAATATCAGTACCAATGTAAAGTATTAGGGGTGGATGTATTACCTGGTATCCCTCTGACAAAACACAGATGGAGCTTGGGTCTCTGCAGCCCCAGGCTGACGGCCAGAGGTAGATGATTTCTTTCACTGCTTTCAACACATTCTCATCCACTTCTTTGTTAAACCATGACATGGAGAAAGGATCCAAAACACACTTTCCTCTCACATGGAACATCTTAAGTGCATGGTCATTTGCAGGAGCTGGAACATGTCCACTTGCTTTGATAACATCATTTTTACCAACATAGAAATGAGTGGACACGAACTCCACAATTTCTCTGGTTGAACGATAGTTTTCACTGAAAATGATTTTACTGTTTTGGGCAGCCTCACACTTTTCTTCTTGATAGTAGTGGAACAAGCGATTGAGCAGCGTGTGGTTGGAACGATGATGATCATCTACTGAGAAAAGCTTTGGCCCCATTTGCATGTGATCTCCAACTAAAACAACTCTAGTGTTTGGCCCAGAAAGTCCGAGCGCCATCAAGGCTTCACATTCCAGCATCTGAGAGGCTTCATCAATTAGAATATGAGTGAAGTATCCCTCTGGAAGCTGGAGGTCATGAAAATGTTTTGCCATTGTTGTGGTCGTTACAACTACTTTGTGGCAATCTAGGGTGGCTTTTGTAGGTAGTAGAAAATATGTCCTATCTTCTGAAAGAAAACAATATTTCAATGTAATTTCGTCTGTGGCCAACAAAGCAACCCCTTGTTTGTTTGCTTTTATCCGAATTGGCTTAATGTCATTGTTTTTCTTTTCAATGAATGGGTGGAAGTGATCTCTGATGTACAGATCTGCAGAACTGAAAAACAAAAAACAAAAACATTATACATGTGAGTCTCTAGATATGAGTTAATTCTACGGCGGCTGTTTGATGTTTTGGATGTGACTTGGTACAGTATACGGTACTTGCAGTATGTATTACCTGTTGGTGTGTGTGCAAATGAGCACTTTATTGTGAGGCTGCTTACACAGCTCTCTGGCTGCTGTAGCAAGGGTGTATGTTTTTCCAGTTCCAAACGGTCCATAAATGAGGAGTGGTGCTACAGATCCTTTTCCAGTGGAACTCCCTATGATAAAATGAACTGCTGACTGCTGCTTCAGATTGAGCTTGTCATAGGAGTTGTTATTCACAGGGACGTTACAGTTCTTGAAGTCTGGGAGCACCCTGCTTGTATCAGGAAGCAGGTCTACAGCCTTATGCATTGTGCAGAAGCTGGAGCGGTTCTGCTGAAACTGGATTTCCATCTGATACGATTCATTGCTTTTTAGTTTAAGATCAGAGCAACATTGTTCAGACAGCTTTAAATGAATTTCATTTTCTCTTGTTTGGTCTTGAAGAATGATGGCTTCATAAACCTTGGGATTATGATCATGAGATGATACAGGAGCTATCAGGGCAGACTGGATGCTACGTTTTAGTACCTGTCCCTCAGGGGTGTCTGGCGTGAGGTTGCAACGAATTGAGACAGTGCAGAATAATTGACCCTGGGGAGTAATTGTCATTGTTTTGATTTCTCCACGGACATTTAGTCTAAAAGCAAGACAAAAAAACTATATTTAAGCTAAAAATGTACATATTGCAACTATTAGAATACAGACATGCACATTACCTGGAAATAACCTGGTCCTCAGCCTTTTCCTCATTGTACAGGAAGAGGTGCATTCTCTCTTTGTAGTTTTCTTTATTCAGAGGTGTTTGGATGTTATGGGAGAATTTATATGAAAAGCTCAACTGTGGAGGCTTGTAGTCCTTCAACAGCTTATTTTGTTCTTTGGTCCTGGACAAAAATGGAACAATAACCCTGTTCCCCCCATGCCAACGCTCAGCATTTTGAAAGGCGGCTCCACTGTTCACTTCTGGTTGCTCGATGTCATCTGATTCTATTTTGCCAACTTGTGCTCTGAGCTTCCTCAAGAGAACTGGTCTCATGTCAAAGTCCAGCACCAACCACTGCTCATAACGGCCTGGGTTGATGGACGTAAAAGACACTGTGATGTTATAGGACATGTCTTCACTATTAAATCTTTTTCCAGGACAATAGATGCATGGTGCCAAAGTGGTATCATCAAGTGTGAAAGAACATCCTGGTTCTTGCTTCAGCAGCGCCACATGCAGAAGTTTTCTCTGTATAGAAGTAACCATTTGACATTAGATGACTAGTGTTTGTTTTACTCTACATGTCTGCTTGCATAGTTTCCTGGAGTGTTCCGGAAGGCACTTATAAATTAAAAATATTTTCATTATTGTACTGTATCTTCATTATCCTCCCATTTTCTACCGTTTATTCGCAAGAGGGGGGGGGGTTGCCAGTCCGTCGCAGGGCAACACACAGACAGACAACCATTCACACACACTCACACCTATGGGCAATACAGAGTGACCAATTAACCTAATGCATGTTTTTGGACCGTGTGAGGAAGCCGGAGACCCAAGAGAGAACTCGCCCCGTAAATGAAACGGGGGCTCTTCTCGTTGTAAGTCAACAGTGCTACTGTGCCACCCTATCATCATTATGTGAAACAATATAGAGACCTCCTGTTTGAAAATTGCATTTTCGGTAAATCCAGTACCACCATCATAGTACTGTAGCTGCTTTTCCTTTCTTCTTCAAAATTATAAACTGTACAGTCAAGCCAAAATTATTCATACCCCTGGGAAGTTCTTTCTCAAAGTTACTTTTATTCAATCAGCAAGCTTTTTCGTTGTTGTTCTTTTTTTCCAAATGTAATCAAATGCTTACTATTAAGCTGACAAGCTTTTTGCATGTCTCCACTGGTGTTTTTTGTCGATGAGCTCCAACCTTTTCAGGTTTGCGGGTCTCTTAAATAAAAGATGAGTAATATTTTTTTCCCATAATGATGTTTTTTGTACATTGTCTTATTATCTTTTAGGAGAGGCCTGTGTTACTTAGCTAAGTCAGAATATGCAAGGGTACGAATAATTTTGGGCTTGACTGTAGATTATTCTTTTATATCTTCATAATTTGGGCCCAGGCTGCCACTATTTCGCATTACAAACTTATGGACTTATGGTCAATAGGGTTAAATTTATGCTTTAACAACAACATCTATTTACAGTATATGAGCAGTATATACAGTACAGTACAGTAATCAAGCTAGAGATCATACCTCTGTTTCAACATTGAAGTTCCATTTCAGTGTTGCATTGATTTGTTCACATTTCTGCGTTAAATCTTCATCACAGGAGATTTTGACATCATCGACTTGTTCAGATATCTGTTCAGCATTGGAAATGGAAAAATTAAAAATTTGATGTTTGTTGACCTGGAGGAAGTGTATGAATCCAGAGAACTGGAAATGACTGAGTCTCAAAGTTATACTACTTACAATGTGCTCTTCATTGCTACTGTTTTTGTATTCATCCAGGAGCCTTTCATTGTAGGACATGAGACCCTGCGCTTCAATGTTGTGTCTGATCTCCTCTTCCTCTTCAGCACGCATCATCCACTCCTGCAGCTCTTCCTCAGAATGAGCTTTTGGGCAATTAACGCCATACTCACACGTTGCTGGTCTAGAATGAAATGACAAAATAAACCAGATCTGAACTGCAATGCAATGATTATAAATGACTATAGACATGCCTAACTTAAAATTAAACAGTAGAATCTGAACTCCAATGTTTTATTTATACATTTCACATGCATCGAACACAGCCCCTATAAATAACAAATATTGATACGAAAACCGATACAATCTAGCTTGAGCTTTATTTATCCTACATTTGGGAAATTAACCTCTGCTTTTAACCCATCCCCTGGGGGACAGTAGCCAACCACGGTGCAGCTGTCCTTGGAGCTAGTGTGAACTGTCTTGCTCAAAAACACCCCTGGTACTGAGCTACCAGACCACCAAGTTAGCACACATGTCACATTTGTGGCTCTACCACTATGATACTTTATGCAGAACCCAAAGTACAGCTGAAATGAAGATTTTAATGAATTTTGCAGCTATGTAAATGATATGACTGCATAAAAAACAACTGCATAAAAATCATACAATAGCCAAACATGCACAAAGGTGTACAAGGACACCTTTGAAAGCCAAAATGACCAGCGGGGCCAGCAGCTAAACCCAGTCAAGCGAGTGGTAAGTAGAAACCCAATTACAGGCGACTTGACGGAGTGAACCCAAATGCACAGCACCGAGACAGGAGGTAAGTAAAAGATTCTTTAATCGTGCGGCTGAGACTCTGTCATACAGGCCAGGATCAGTACACAGCCAAGCACTGGCAAAAGGCACAGACAAGGAGTAGGAAGGCGGCGGTCAAAAACAAAAGACTTAGCTTCTGTACCAAGAGGACTTAACAAGAGAGAGAAGGGAAGGTCAGTAAGTGGGTCATACAGTACATGGACCAGGAGACAAGATAACAATGCTGGAAATTGTTGAGGTCATGCAACAATCTGGCAACTGGCTGGTGTGAATACTGGAGCCTAAAAAAATAAAATTGGGATGCACTCCCAGAGTGAGGAGGGCAGACGCTGTGAACCACAAAAACAAAGCAAATGCATCCCCAAAGTCCCAGAAATGAAAGCCTCCAAGGAACCCACTGACACGGAAGGGTTTAACAGAGCCACCCCAGTCCCAGCCACCACCCCTACCACCACAGTGGCCTTCAGCACAAGGAAGACATTAGAGAGGAGTTGCCAGCAGTGTGTATAAAATGTAATATTATTTTAAGATATTTTTGAGGATTAATTTGGTTATTGTACCACTACAGTGCTCTTGATTAATCAAAGATCCCAACCCTCATACCTGAGCATTTAAGTAGTGTGAAGTTTTGTTTTTCTTAAGAAAATAGCTACATGTACACAATTATTAGGTGCATAATTATTATGCAACTAAATGAGAAACAAAGATTTTACCATCTCACTTGTATGTATATTTTCACATTTTAAAGTGAGAATAATAAACAAACTCAAATATTGCAAATAAACATTTAAGAAATTTCAAAAAGCAAACTTCAGTGACCAATATAGCCACCTTTCTTTTCGATACAGTCATAAGTCTTTCATTCAGCGTCAGTCAGTTTCTTTAGAAATTTGATAAATTCCTGTTAAGAATGGATTTAAAAGAAGTTATTGACTCACAATTGCTTTATCTTTTCAGGCAGGGTATTCCAAAGTTTTGGAGCCCTGACTGAGAAGGCCCTGTCCCCTTTTGATTTTTCCCCTTTGAACTGTACTGGTACTGATAGCAACATTTTGTTAGCTAATCTCAGGTTGCATGAGGGTTCATACTGTATGGGCAAAGGAAATCAAGTATTTAGGAGCTAAACCGTGTAAGGCTTTGTAGGTAATCAATAAAATCTTGAAATCAATCCTGAACTTAACAGGGAGCCAATGAACAGAAGCCAATATGGAGTTGATATGGTCAAACCTCCCATTTTGCGTCAGCAGTCTAGCAGCTGTGTACTATAGGGTGCCGAATGTAAAAGTAGCACATACTGTATAACTAGTTTTCTCACATTTAACTAAATGACACATGTATTCTAACATTTAGTTAAATGTGCAAAAGTCTAAATGTAAATGTTAAATACAAATAGAATGCCTTTATTAGTCCCACAGCGGGAAAATTCCCATCAGCAGCCAGCTTGACTGGCGCTAGTCCGACAGTGGAAGCAATTGCAGTACAAACAATAAAAAACACACGCACAAACAGTGGCACACAGTACAAGTGGAAACCTTGCTGGAATTTTTTCTTGGGTTCATCAGGAAAGACAGATAAGGTCGGAGAGCAGACAGTGAGACTGTAAGGTGGGGTGGGAGGGGGTGTATCTGCATCAGTGTAGTGAAGGGTTGTTTATAGAAGTATGACCGAGGCCGACCAAGATGGTCGGGGAAGAGGATAGATAGAGGCACAGCTGGTGAGCTAGATTGGACCCGGGAAGGGAGGGGTGAGGGAGAAGGGACAGAGTAATACACAGCCAATTCTAATACATTTTAACAATCCATGACTAAATTAAAATGCTAAATATAAATGTAAATGTTATATGTTAAATGTTCGCCGAGTGTAAAACTGTATATTTAGGTAGACCTACGTCACTGACTTGTTGTCATCTTTGACCAGGATCTCTCTTTTACATCATACATTAAACAAATCTCCAGAACCGCCTACTTCCACCTTAGAAATATAGTTAAAATCAGAAGCATCCTCTCTCAGAGCGATGCAGAGAAACTGATCCATGCATTTGTTACCTCTAGGCTGGACTACTGTAACTCCTTACTCATAGGATGTCCTAACAGCTCCTTAAAAAGCCTACAGCCGGACCACCAGGAACCGATGCAGACGCGGTCTGGACAGGGCCGCCAGGAGCTGAGGCGAACGTGGTCTTGACAGGACCACCAGGAGCCGGTGCAGACATTGTCTGGACAAGACCACCAGGAGCCGGTGCAGACGTGGCCAGTGGCGGACCACCGGAATGCAGGTGGGTCTCCGCAGGAACCTCCGGCACCTCCCAAGACGGCTCCTGTGTGCAAAGAAACACAAACTCGACCTCCGCGTGGAGGCCGACAGGAGCCAAAGCTGGAGCTGAAACGACCTCCGCCTGGAGGCCGACAGGAACCAAAGCTAGAGCTGGCACGACCTCCTCCTGGAGGTCGACAAGAACCACAGCTGGAACAACCTCCTCCTGGAGGTCGACAGGAACCAAAGCTGGAACGACCCCCTCCTGGAGGCCGACGGGAACCGCGGCAGGCGCGACCTCCTCCTGGAGGTCGGCAGGAACCGCAACAGGCGCGACCTCCTCCTGGAGGTTGGCGGGAACTGTGGCAGGAACGACCTCCTTCTGGAGGTCGGCAGGTCGGAGCCGACAGGAACAGGAACGGCGTCCTCAGTGGAGCCGACAGGAACAGGAACGGCGTCCTCACTGGAACTGTGGCAGGAACGACCTCCTTCTGGAGGTCGGCAGGTCGGAGCCGACAGGAACAGGAACGGCGTCCTCACTGGAGCGGACAGGAACAGGAACGGCATCCTCAGTGGAGCCGATGGGAACTAGAGCTGGAGCGACCTCCCGCCGACAGGAACGGGACCAGCCTCCACACTGGAGCCGGCAGTGCTGCTCGCGGCCTCCACGCTGGAGTCGGCAGTGCTGCTCGCGGCCTCCACGCTGGGGCCAACAGGGGTTGGGACGGCGTCCTCTCCGGAGCCGGCATTGCTGCTTGCAGCTGCCGAGCTCGACGGAGTAGACGTCGGGCCTGACTGGGTACAAATTGCACTCGTCTGACGTGTGGTGCCACCTGACAAGGCCGGAGCCTGAGCGTGACATGACTGAGCTGGGCCCTGAGCGTGACATGACTGAGCTGGGCCCTGAGCGTGACATGACTGAGCTGGGCCCTGAGCGTGACATGACTGGACTGGAACCTGAGCATGACCTGACTGACCTGACTGAGACGCAGGGACTGGTTTGGCTGCTGGCTGCTGTTCTGTGGCTAGAGCGTGGGCATGAGACGTGAAACCGTACCGGTGCAGGAACTCCTCCCAGTGGGTTAAGGGTTGAGCTGGGCAGGCTGGTGCAGCAGCGACGGTCAGACGAGGATGGGGAAAGGAAACTGAAACTGGAACTGCAGGTTGATCTGGTGCGGAAGAAGGAGCAGAGGGGTCGACTGAATCCGGGGACATAGGAGCTGCAACCAGGGCTGATGTAATCCGAGAGGACGGCGTGGAGGCAGATGTGGTGCGGAGCGCGTACTCTATCTCCTGGAGTCACGCGCACATCCGCTCATAGAGGCGGCGGACGCCGGGGTGTTCAAGCGCACTGTCCTCATCCTCCAAGGTGTACACCGCTATCTCCACGAGGTTCCGCTGAGTTTCCGGACCGGGCGCCCTCCGGTAATCCTCCGCAAGAATCTCAAAATACTTGTGAAGGTCGCTGAGCAAGTCAGCACACGTAAACTCCATGGTTTACAACAGAAATCCTCCTCCAAAACAAAATAATACAAAACGAAACCGAACCTGGGGTGTATCTGGAAGCCGGCTGGGTCCAAGTCGGGCCAGATCGTTCTGTCAGGGTGCGGCTGAGATTGGACCCACATGCATGGTGTAAGAACACCAGGTAGATGGTAAAGACTCAGGGTTTATTTCGGTAATCGTAGTCGCAGACAGTCCAGGTCAAACACGATAAGACGCGGGATTCAGGTACAATAGGAGCAGGCTCAGAGTCCAGAGACAGGCAAGGTTCAGTAACAAAGTAAGCAAGGCTACAATACCATTCAGGTTAGGCAGGCGTCGGTGGTCAGGAATGCGGAACAGGATCAATGACGGGGTGAGCTGAACTGAGGATTGTGGGAACATGACGACTGGCATACACAAACGACAATCTGGCAACTTGCTTGGGTGAATGCTGGCTCTTAAATACACAGGTGAGTAATGACTGATACGAGACAGGTGTGCGTAACTAAGACCGGGACGTGAAGCGGGAACTGACATAATGTGACCAGAAACGGAAGTACTAAAAAATAAAACAGGAAACTGGAACCAAACATGACGGCTAAATGACAACAGAGTCCTTCAGAATAAAACCGGACACAAAAAAACCCAGATCATGACAACATCTAATTTTAAGTCCATTTAACATATTCTTTGTATCTAACATACAATCCTAGGGAGATAGAGCTGTGTATCATCAGCATAACAGTGAAATGAAACATTATGTCTTCAAATAACCTGTCCCAAGAGAAGCAGATCATTTGTGTCTCGTGGAAGAGCTGTCTCTGTGCTGTTGTTATTACAAAACCCCGATTGGAATTTTTCAAAGATGCTATTAAAAATTAGAAGTAACTGCTCTGAGACAATTTTTATCTAAAATCTATGAAAGAAAGGACAGTTTAGAGATGGGGCAATAGTTATCTAAAATAGTAGTAATACTATTATAATAATAGTCTAATTATCTATGAGAACTGAACACCTCATACTTCTTGACACTCCAGGTAGGTTGCAGTTGTGGAATACAGCAGCACTGGTGATAATGGGTTTATGTTCACTTCATGTTTGATTCTTCTCAAATCTTTGGAAGTTAATTTGCAAAACACGTTTCTTGTGACCCTGTTGACTATGTGCTGCAAAACGTTTGATGGCTCTGTGATCGCTCACCAGTATCTTAGATATTTTGAGAGTACTGCATCACAAGACCTTTTACATTCATTCATCCATCCATTTACTATCGCTTAGTCCCATGGAAGTTGCGGGGGGTGGCTCCTCCAGCCCTTTACTCTCTGCTGGGTCAATGTCACCTCACCACACCATGCTGCTCAAGCCAGGATGCCCACCACGGACATGGACTTTTAAGAGACACTGCCTCCTGTCAGTCACACGTTGCTTTGCCTGTTAGACGTGCAAAGGCACCCGTCTTCAGGGTGCTTATGTTAGCCACGCGTTGCGCTGCATGTAATTGCAGCATGTACTGGCACCTCTCACTTTCTGTGTAGTTCTAGCCACGTTGTTCATGCCATGCTTTAGCCACGTTGTGTTCATTCTTCTTAGATCTCCGTTAACTGGTCCATTCATTTTTTCCTCCTGGAAGAAATGAATGGACCAAGCGAAACAAAAGCTCTGTTTAGCTTTTGTTTAGCTTGTGTTGTTAGTGGTGACTAGAAAAAATGTTTTCATTGATTCATGGCCCACACTGGCTCTGACCCGGTCAAATGGACCCCCTCAGGCTCGATCCGCAATCCTGGATGGTGGTTCGTAACACACACACACACACACACACACACACACACACACACACACACACACACACACACACACACACACACACACACACACACACACACACACTTACGGGTAAGAACACAGGGAGAACATGCAAACTCCACACAGAAAGGCACCTGGCCCACCCCGGTTATCGAATCCAAACCCTTATCGCTGTGTAGCAACAGCACCACCATGCCGCCCAGACCTTTTATTACTGGATAATTTTTTTATATTATTATTGGATTAATATTGGAATTTCCAGAGTCAGTTAAAATTCTTGGCCCATAATTCCACCTAATAATTATGCCACACCCTTCCTTGTTATCCAAATACACATAACCAGAATTGCATTAAATACAATAGGCATTAAATTTATACAGCTTGGAGTTGGAAATTATGGATAAAATTGTGATATGCTGTGACACAGCAACTGTATCTGCAAATCATAACAAGCTACTAATGTTGTTGCAGAGCATTTGCGTAATATCTTCATTAAAGAAATGTTTTATTATTGTCAATCAATGAACTTATATGAAAATATATATGTGTAAAACATGTTAAAAGAAGCCTTGATTACCTCTCGCACAGCCAGAATTGTGCTCTGTGGTTGTGTGGAGGCCGTCGTCCTCTCCACCTTGTGGTGGTGTCCTCAGACAGTAACTGTGCATGTTCTAAAGAGGAGCAGTGTTTGTAGAAGCTCTCTGGGGAGGACAGGACCAGGAGGCAAACTTTACAGTACATGGAGACCTGTCTGTGTTCGGTCTGTGCCTGCTGACCCACGTGAAGCAGATGCGGTCGAATGACGATGCCGCTGAGCTGCGCTTTCCACACGGCCATTTCCACCTCACTCTGAGCTGACTTGCAGTGGCCAGGCTTGTGCCAGCAGGGCTTGCCTTGCCTGACATGACTGCAGTACTTAAGCTGACAGTTGTGGGGAAGAGGACGCACCTCGCTGTAGATGTGCTTTCCACTTTCCTCTGACAGGTGGTGAACTAAGGCTGGATCCCATGTGTGTGCTGCATCTCCTGAGCAGGTGTCATTCCACCTTTTGGTTGTCAATTTCTGTGGGCTGTCATGAAAACAGTCTTTACAGAATTCTATGAATTCCCCTGAAAACTCATTAAGTATGTTTTTAGCAGCTCTTTCTGGAGTCAACAGAATCGCCTCAGCCTGACATACTAGACGTAACAACTCATCTTGCTCTAGATTGTTGTCTCTACCATAGTTCCATACTACAGCCTCTTCAGTGCTTCTGGCGTATGTGCACCTTTGGCCATGTTGTGTACATCCAGAGCCCTCAACATAAAAGTCACACACTTGATAAAGCACATTTGGACCAAATCCTCTACTGATAGGACGCTCAGAGACAGGCCTCCATTCATCAGAAGCTTTAGCTTTGGCTAAAAGTAGAGTTTTACTGCACGTGTGACTAACTAATCCAACTCTGTAAGTTATTTCCTTGTCTTTAATGACACATTGATCACACACAACCTTCAAATCAAGTGTATTTAAGAGGCCAATTAGAGGTTCTGCACTGTTAACCTGATTGGGTCCTATCTCAGACTGGGCTATAAGGTTACATAGAAGCAAATGGTCTAATTTATACTGTTTGACAAAGTTCCACACTGCAGCTTCCTCCTCACTTCTGGCAAAGGTGCATCGGTTCCTGTGCTTAGTGCAGCCAAAGTTCTCCACAAAAAAGTTACAAACCACATACTGACTGGGGTTAGGAAACGTAGGCCGTCTAGCAACAGGTCTCCATGTGCTGCAACCTCTGACTCTGCATAGCAGGAGATTACGTCCACACTGGTGCTGGACTGATTTTAATGTGTAGCTAATTTCCTTCTTTTTGACAGAGCACTGGGCACACACCAGCTTGATGTCATGTGTTGATAAGAGTGGAGCGAGTCTGGATACACCTTCTGACATTGTAAAATGTTCATAGTGCTCAACTTATCAAATGAATGTGTAGGGGCCCTGCAGGCTGTTGGGTCCAGTGTGTAGACACTAAAACATGGGCTCAGATTAACTCCAAATGATCTTAGAAAGTCCAGTGGTGCATAAATGTATCTAAAAAAGCAGACAAATTAGACATTAGAGGTAATCAGCATTAAATGTGTACAATTTCAAGAACATTCAAATACATAATAATGAATGCCTAATATATTTTGGATAACTCTTACATGCACATAGCAATGAGTATATCAAGGCTAAAGAGTGGGGTGTTTTAAAGTAGACAGATGACGTAACCAGATTTGTACTTGTAGACTTAGTGGGGCTAAACCATGCTTACACTTATAATTTGGGGCATTAAAATTTACACAAAAAACACGACATAAAAGTCGCGGAGAGTGCACGTTCTAACAGATAGGTAACGTAATCCAAGGCATTGACAGGGACAGCTAACAGGATGTCACCCAGGTAAAACAATTCACCGGAAGTTGGTTGCCAGTCGCGTGGTCACTCTTTTTCATAGCGTTTAACTTGTGTTTTGTGAATGATTAGGAGCGTCTTGTGCTTTACCGATTTACCAGAGTCAGAGCGGTGCAGGTCTCAGCTGATGGTTGAAAGTGAATGCTGCGAACTACAACGATCGCGATTTCTCAGACCAAGCTTTCTGCCCGTGTCTTTGGTATCGGTGACATCTTGTGAGATTCTGCAGCAACACTGGGTGCCTGTCTCCTCGTAGACGGTGTTGATCAGGGTGGAAACACAAAGATCCTGCACTGAAATCCAAGCCTGTCTAACAACTGCATTACACATCAGGCTGTGTAAAAGCATTGTTAAATGAACATGTTTATTGTGGTTCTGATAAACGATCACACAGAGTCACAACGGTAGCGTTACTAGAACATACCCACCTTAACTCCAGATACATCATAACGTAGCACAGCATTGCTAATAGCCTGACGCTAACATGCTACATTAACATCTTCATACACATGAATATGAGTCATGTCTGTCTGATCATTAAATATAATTAAAGTCATCAGTCAGTGGACTAGCTTGATGCTGCTTGTGGAGTTTTTAGAATCTGTTGCTGAACTTCCTTGTTCATTAGCCAATCAAAGGGAGGCAAATTTAGGTCACGTTATTTTACTTGTAAATTTAGCCACAATTTGTGCGTAATTTCAATGCCCCAAATCAGTGTAGTAGTAGTAAGTGTAAGCATGGTATAGCCCCACTAATTACAATTCTGGTTATGCACGCACAGATCGGTTTACACACGCACAAATCTAATGTGACCCTAATTTCACTCCATAGGTATACTCAAATACAGTATGTGACACTTAATGCAATAGTAAAGTCATCCAGCAAACAAATCAAAATGTAATGCTTTTAACAATAGAAGAAAAAAGACAGCACTACTAATACAAGCTACAAATTATAAAATAATAATTATAATAACAACAACAATAATAATAATAATAACAATAATAATAATAACAACAAATATTACTTATCACCATGTTTAAATCCTTTATATTGATGACGCCAACACTCCGACGTGATCATGCAACATCTTGTGTCCGTCTCAGCTTTGAGGCTTCAGAGCACACATTAACAGTGTACAGCCCCTCCCTAAAGCGGAAAACAGCAGAAACTCTCAGCCTGGGCAGCATTTTCATTCCCACCTTTTCTCGTAGGTTTCGTTTTGCACATTCTACATCATTACGCACAATGATAAGCACCCGCCACACCCTGTGACCTGTGCACAAACATGCAACACGCACTGTAATTAGAGTAATTACTGTATAAGATAAAATGGAAAAACAATCAGCGACCTCGTTTAACAGCAGCTGCCTTGTCATGTGTCTGAATGAACTGTTCCTACGGTTTCCACAGAGTAGCAAAGTTATTGTAATTAAAATGATTATAAATGTCATATAGGTGTGTGCGCGTGCATGTTGCAGCTCATGCTGGTGTAATAAAGCTTAATAATCTAGGAACTCATTCTGTAGTTTAACTGGATCAGTTGAACTTGGAATGAAAACTCACCTGTTCATTTGCCTGTTGTGGCTCATTCCTTTCTTTTATTTCCTTGTGACTGCTTTGGCCGCAACTCTCTTTTCTTATTTTACTCTGGGAACATGACAATTATGACACTATCTGAAAACAATGTTATCTTTAATTCAGTGGCAATAATGATATGTTTACAAAAGTGTAAATATACAAGAAAGTGCATACAAACCATGTCTTAGCCCAGTTGGTAGAGCATTGGCTGGGCCATGGTGACTGCTCATAGCCAGAAAACCCTTTTTCAGACATCACCTTGTCTGCCTGTTCTTGCAATGTGGACTTCCTGTAAAATAGAGCAATAAAGTGTTAGATAGGCTACAATACACGTAAAAACAAACCACTGAAGCACTAAGATGAGGTGTGATTCTTTGGAAAATGAAACTTACGATCAGGCTTTGTTTTGAAATGTTCTAAAAAACAAATGGACTGTGTGGTGTTGAAGTTGCAAAGGATCAGCTTCATCCAACCTGTCTGTCGTTTTAGTTGCATCACATTACACACATGCATTGCCCGCAAATATGTTTCTTAATGTTCTTGTATATCAGCCCAATTTCTATTGTACTCCCTGAACTTAACAACCATCCAAAATATATGCGCCACAGACTTGTGTATGTACTGTATGTATGGAAATGTACTGTATACAGTCTCATCATTCTGTGGATCATTATGTTTAAGCATAACTACTGTATTACAAATATGTAATAGAAACATAAACATGATTCTTCACATCAATAACACGAATGACATCTATAGTTTCATTAAGTGGTAAATAGCAAAAAATAATCATAGTTATTTTTCTACAATGCAACGTAAAAGTAATGATCTTTAGGTGAGGCTTCCACATTCGTCCACCAGTCCAGCGACTGTCGTAATCCACGTGTGTGGTTTAAAGTACTGCGTCTATAATGACCAAAGCATCACACCTGCTTCCAGCAGACACGAACTCCACCCCTAGAGGACGGGGATAAACCCGTTTCAAGAAGTGAGGTAATCAAAACGCAGAGTTAGTTACTATGGCAACTTACTCTGTGAACTTAACCTGGTTGCGAGCAGGTTTTATTTGGGAAATCTCAGTCTTTCCGTCAGTCTCCACCCCTTTTTAAAGTGAACAGTGTTTAAATAGGCCGACCTCGTTTAATCTTTCAGTACATTCATAGATTGCGCCTGTTTCCTTCGCGCAAAGACCAAAATGTCCGTTTCTAGAGGATCCTGTAGATGAGGACGCTGTATTAATTCGCACGGCATTGAATTTACGCTGCGAGAGGATTTTAAGGACACATGTTAATTTTCTGTCATATCGCCGTGCATATTTATTTGAGCGGTACCGTATTTCTCGAGACTCCGTAACATATATCAATAATCGAATCCGCCCATACATCAGACCATCGTGGCCGTGCTCGTACTGTACATCCGAGCAGATTCTATGTGTTGCGTTACATTTTTTTGCAAACGGTAGTTTTCTTTATAACATTGGAGATGCTGAGCACAAGGCTGAGTAAGGCCACTGTATGCAGAGGAGTTAGAAAAGTGTGACTCGCCCTCAAGCGCCTTCTGTGGATCTTTGTTGTGTTTCCTGGCCACAAACTCCTCAGAGTCATTAAAGAGGAGTTTCACAGGATTGCAGGTATGTGGTATTTAATTCGTTTCAGTAAGGTTAATCTGAAAAAATGATGATCAGTTAATAACATCATGCTGTAATAAACTAATAAATGTGCAGGTACACTGATTACTCTTTCTAATGGTCAGTGTAACTGTATCATTTTTTACACCACCAAGATCACATGTGATGCTTTGGTCATGACTCATGAATATATTGTGCGTCAACCCTAAGTAACAGGCTGCACTGTGGTAAGTACATGTATGTACTATACACTATTTCAATGCATGCAATACACACACTCACAGTAGCACTTCTATGGAGCACTAAAGTAATGTGAACTTTCTTATAGGAGAGATTGACGGCTTTCTGCTGGGAGATAGGGGTCACCCATGATACCCTTCGCTGATGCAGATGTATTACTTTTTCTAATAATTATCAGCTTGAATTCCTTGTACGCCAGCATTAAAACCTCCAACTCCGCCTCTGCAAAATATGCTGCCCTTTTCGTGTCGCTTTTTTCCATGGTGACTCGTGAATTCATTGTTCCAGAGTTCAGGGTTTAGCAGAAGGTTAAACAACCCTGCTTTCTGGAACACACCCCTGAAAGTCATGAAAATGTATTTAAAAAAAAGGTGCCACTAGGAAAATGAAGAACACACAAACACTTTTGCTTTTATCTTTAGGATATTCAATGACACAAGGGCATAATGCACATGCTCAAAAATCCTCAAAAGTCCTCACTTTGGTAGAAAAATATCCTTTCAGTTTCACTATGTAACAAGAACCAAAACTTATACACAAATATATTCAACCACAAATAGTAACAAACAAGGCACATCTTTAAGAAGGCTAATCATGAAGTTGCATTTCAAATATGTTGCAGGCTTCCTTGTGCTTATCAGTAAAAACACATAATTAAAACAGGAACTACTTTAAGTTGTTATATGATTTATGTTATTTTTATTTTATTATTTGTCAACACTGGATTATGACCTTACATTGAGTGTACTGATGTTGCTATACTATACAATACACTGACCTATTTAAAATGGAAGATGTTTGTGTTTACACATTTTCTAGTCCATAATGATTGTTTATCACTGAAACAGGTTCTGCAGGTGGCAACTGTGTTAAAAATGGAAATTGAATGGAATTTAATGGAATCCAAAGCAGTGAATGGAATTGCTTTCTGTTTAGTTGAGTATCTCTGTATCTCAGTATCTCAGCGCTCTGAGAACAAAGTGTTCTGCTGGGAGCATAAGGAACTGTAAGATAAGAAGGAGCTTTATCATTAAGAACTTTGTAGGTGAGTAGGAGAATTTTAAATTCTATCCTACATTTTACAGGCAGTCAGTGCAGAGAAGCTAATGTAGGAGAAATGTGATCTCTCTTTCTAAGTCCTGTCAGAACTTTGGCTGCAGCATTTTGAATAAGCTGTAGGCTTTTTAAAGAGCTGTTAGGACATCCTATGAGTAAGCAGTTACAGTAGTCCAGCCTAGAGGTAACAAATGCATGGATCAGTTTCTCACTCTGATCACTCTGAGAGAGGATGCTTCTGATTTTAGCTATATTTCTGAGATGAAAGTAGGTGGTTCTGGAGATTTGTTTAATGTATGATATAAAAGAGTGATCCTGGTCAAAGATGACACCAAGGTTCCTCACAGTAGAATCTGAAGCTAATGTTATGCCATCCAGGGTGGCCATCTGACTCAATAGTGTCTCTCTCAGATTTTTAGGCCCAACAATAAGAATTTGAAGGAAGTTTTGAGACATCCAGGATTTGATGTCTTTTAAACAACCCTGAATTTTGACTAGTTGATCTGTTTCATTTGGTTCCAAGGACATATATAGCTGAGTATCATCTGCACACAATAACAATGAAAATGAATAGAATGCTTCCTAACAATCTCACCTAGAGGAGACAAACAACTTTAATACAACATGTATGTCTACACTAAATCCCACAAAAACAAACAAAATAACATGAAATAATTTCCATTCATCCATCTATTTTCTATCGCTTGGTCCCATGCGGGGTCGCGGGGGTGCTGGAGCCTATCCCAGCCATCTACAGGCGTACACCATGGACAGGTAGCCAGTCCATCGCAGGGCAACACAGACAGACAAAGGGAGGAAGCTGGAGAACCCGGAGAGAACCCACACGAACACAGGAAAAACATACAAACTCTATGAAATAATTTAGTTATACAAATAATTTAGTTTTACTGTTTCATTTGTAGACTGCTACACAGTTAATAAAATCATTTATCGTGAGAACATTGAATTGAATGTTGTTTTACACAACACAAAACATATAATAAACCTGCAAATCTTACTGTAGGTACACAACATCAATATTTATCACTATTAATTAAAAAAAACAAAATTTTTTGAATGGTCAAACATAAAAAGCCTAACTGGCAGGCAAGTGCTGAATGATTCATCAATAAACATACAAGAAGGTACTGTCAAACATGGGAAACCAATTTGGGACCTAAGTAGTGGTTTTAAAAGCTAATTTAATAAAAATACAAGATTTAAAACTCTCAGTTATTTTCATATAAAACTTAAGAATATAGAAGTAGCACATTAAAAATAACAGTCAAAATGCAGCTTTAGAAAGCACACAAACTAGTTATCATACATGTCATATAAAAACGTAAAACAGGCATCAGATCAGTGTCTCTGATCTGTCATTTGTAAAAATCACCTGTGAAGCAAAGGAAATAGATCGTGTGACTCAAAACACTGAGATCTCATTTGCGTTTGTCACTGCATTGTGACGCCTGTAGTGGTCCAGGAGGTTCTTCCAAGTATGACTGCAACTGAGCAACTCTTGGTCCCCTTTGAGGAACAAGAAACATTGTAGTTATATATTCAAGCTACACATTGTTTTACAATAAGCTAAATATCAAATCTCACCAATGATGCACAGTCCCTCTTTGGCCCTGGTGATGCCCACATTTATCTGGTTTGGATCACCTACGAAGCCCAGATGTTTGGACAACCACGCTCTGTCTGGTTCACTCATAATCTCCTCACTTGACAGGGAGCACACTGTAGATATGATGACGTAACGCCATTCACTTCCTACAAGACCAAATGTTATATGTCACATGGCGAGCTATCAGAAGATTTGCAGAAGTAGAAACAAAGTTTGCACATGCATGTTGTAACCAGAACCCCCCCCCCCCAACTTAGTGGAGAAGCAAGCATCTGTCTGTCTGCCTTTGGTGTGTGAAATCTGTGAAAAAGGGGACAAAAAAATTATCTGTCCACACAACTGATTGCTGCTCTTTAAATGTACCGGTAATAGAAAAATACAAAGGCACGGCTTTTGTCTTGACAAATTGTCACAAAGTTATAGACTTTTTCCTAATTTAATTGTTTAGTCAACCATATAACAGCTGCTTTCCTAAATGGAATAAGATTTATTTTTGCCACAATTTAAATTGTTGCCACTTAATTGCATTCACCACTTGGTGGCAATGTAACTGCATTGACTTAATCACTTCCACTTTAGCAGTCAATTAGAACTTTGAAACAGTTCTTTAGAAACAGCAGTTTACTCTGGAACCCATTTCCATTCTAGTTTTCAGATGTAATTTACTGTGATTTACGGACTATAAGCTGCTACATTTTTCACATGCTGTAACCCCGCAGCTCAAACAAAAGTTTGAGTTGTGGATTTTTAAGGGCTTATGAGCTCCATGCTGTCAAATTTACCAGTAACCTCATCACGTCAGACCAATAAAATTACCAAATAGGTAACAGGGGTCCAATGAAATTACCAGTAAATAAATAGGTATAACAGGGAGTCAATGAAATTAGTATGTAATTTAAATAAACTCTGTTAGCATAATGGAAAACACAAATGTATGAGACATTATGAGACAGCTTTTAAGTTACTGTAAGTCTCCCAAGTAAAGATAGCCGAGAATTCCATCAGACCAGACAATAGCATAAATATGGACCACATACTCTTTATTGTTTGACCTGCCTCTCACTTGGACTGTTAACAAGGAAGGTTAATCGTCCACCATGAAAAAATTACTTGGCCATTAGAGATTGCTTTTGACTTGTGTTCTGAGCTACACAGTGACAGCGGGGGGGTCCTCGAGACGAAAGTGACATTGAGAAGGACTATGAAAGAGAGGCTGTGTGATGAAGAAACACTGAGGCTGTTCAATTTGGACACTGAGGAAGAGAGCCTTTGTGGTGTTACTGTGCAGGAGGAAGATACGTAGCGATCAGTGACTTTTTTGGTAGACTGCTATATTTCAGCCGTGTTACAGGCACTTTTCAAAAGAAGCATTTCGCCTTTAATAATTTAATTAAAAGTTACAAAAATCTTTGTGATGTGTGCGTTACAATGTGGACACCAATGGCTTATAGACAAGTGCGACCAATATCTGCACAGGTGCACTCAATAGTTTGGAATTTACAGTGGTAGTGTACATTCTTGCTTCTATGTTGGGATTTGTAGCAGATTTGTAGTTACTGTACCTTGACTTTTAGTGATTGTAGTGACAGTGACTTTATCCATTTTCTTCTGCTTCAGCTCATCTCTAATTTCCGATACTTGGGCATTATAAGGAGACAGAATCACAATGCTTTGCTGTTCAACCTTGGCAGTCTTCACCAGCTTTTCTGCAATGTCAATCTGCAGGTGGACCAAGCCCAGATCAGCAAGCAGAAGAAACTGTAAATAACGTCACCAAATGCAGTGTTTTGATTGTGGACACAAGACATTACCACTGTGTTTCTTTCTTCCTTATTTGCTTTCGAGTTCTCGTTGCCCTTGGGTGTGTTAACAACCAGGCTGATGGTTTTTCCTTTTAGGTCCCCAAAGACAATTGGCATGGTTCTTCCTTTAACATGCAGGACACTATTCGGCTGCTCCACTGCAGTCATCAGTTTTCCCTCATAAAATTCATCTGATGGGAACCTGCATATATCTTCATGCTATAGGAACATAAGCCAAAGTTATTATTACTTCAATAGATAAGACCTTTAAGATATTAACTGAAAATTGGACAAAACAAAATTTGTTCTGGTCTGGTCTGGCTCTGACTTTTTCACCAACAACCAATGTAAGCTGTCCATCTGATGTGCTCTTTCCTAATCCTGTCTAAGGAGAACCTCAGCATCTTCATCTTTGCTGCCTTCTTCAGCCTCGAGTCTCTTCATCACTGCCACCCTCTCTAACCTATAGAGCACAGCTGGTCTCACCACTTAGTTGAACACCTTTTCTTTGAGTCTTGCTGACACTCTTCTGTTACACAACCCTTTTTTAAGTACTTAAACTTCACCTCAGCCCTGTAACCTCATTGTTTCACCTCGCTCCACATTCCGTATTCCGTTTTACTATGACTGACCTTCATGTCTTTTCTTTCCAAAGCAAACCTCTACCTCTCCAGCTGTACAGGGAGATTCATCAAAGCTGATCCTTGGTGTTGATCCTTGGTGTAGTCCCACCTCCACCTTGAACTCATCTATCTGACCTACATGTATAGCACATCTCACCGCTGTCATATTCCTCTCATACATCCTACACTACTCTGGCGTACATCTCTGCCACTTACGACAACCTCATACTGTACCACAGTCCTTGTTGTGGTACCCTGTCATACACCTTCTCTAAATCTACAAAGACACAATGCAACTCCTTCTGACCATCTCTGTACTTTTCATTTCAAGTTGTGTGTAAATCAGTTAAAACCTTCTATGACTTCCAGTCTATCACTGTGTTTGTACCTGTGGTTGGTTATTAGTGTAAATCCCCTACCCATTCCAGGCTGCATACCCTGCTTGCTTTAGATCCAACTAAATCTCACCATTCTGTACTGGGTGTCCAGCATCACTGCTCTCTGCTCATGGATTGTAATGTAACGTTCAAACAGAGACCTGGCCATTCCCAGCTTCCTCACATGCATATTCTTCACAATAGGTCTTAATTGTTTGTGGTCTCCAATCAAAACAACCTGAAAGAGATATTTTAAAACATTAAAACTAATTATTAATAATTACAATAACCAACACCAAATGAACATCATGGCCATCTGGCGTGAGGGGGCAATAAGTGAAAAGCCAAACCTTTTCTGGTTTGTTGCAGACTAATGGAATCAGAGCCTGGGGTTCAGTGGCCATTGCACATTCATCAATGAGAATCTGACGTGCACTGACTGTGTTGACCAAGCTTGGAGTGGAAGATGTTGTGCATGTGCACAGTATGATGTCATGCAGTTTCATCTCATATTCTCGAGCATTTCTCAGAAGTCTTTTGTATCTAGGTTGAGGAAAAAGCAGTACACTTATAAAATTAGTCTTAAATAACACTTATTTTTATTAGATTATATGTATGCAAGCGTATTTTAGAATGTAACGCCTACTATCTGTATAATGAAGCCTAGTCCCAAGCTCTAAAAATTGATCTTAGGATGTTCTGAAATATTTAAAGACAAAATTCTAGTAAGTCGTCCACTTATATATATATATATATATATATATACTGTTTCATCGGGAACACCAGGTTAATGTTACTTACCTGTTAGCGTGCACTTTCAATGACAGAGCAATTTGTGGATGTAACGCCTCTTCTTACCTACCTACCTGTTAGGGCGTTATGTGATGTAAACCAAGCGCTTCATCCACAGATTGGTTCACACATGCACAGATCTAATCTGACCCTAATTTGACTCCATATTAAAGCCACTGGTGCATATAAACTTACGTTTTCACCTCTTCATCAGTCAGCTCCTTTGCTTGTTTTTCCAGGGCAAGCTTTATGCGGTGGTCAAACTCCTTTATTTGACTTGAGTGAGGATTGTGGTCCAGTCGTATGCGGTGATGCAGAGTAATACTCCTAATAGCATGGAAAATATGCCAGATGTGATAAATGTTTCAACATTCAATTGTTTGCTGTTGTCTGGTGGGTTTACTATACCTGAGTTCTGGTTTGGAACGATCTAAACGCAATGTCCTTTGGGAAAACTGAAGAGTACAGTCTGGATAAGGATAATCAAGCATCTCAACCTGTTGGCTGTAGACTCTAAGAGGCTTTATGAGGTCACCAAACTTCAACAGGTACTCTGTGTTACAAAGGTCAAAACAAGAGATTTGTAAGAACATTATACAACATGAGTTACAGAAATCGAAGGAAACAGAGTCACCTGCCTGCAACAACATCTACAGACTTGTTGGATGGGCCACAGTAGAGAATCACTTCCTTCTTGTTTTCACCTATTGGGCCAACACACTTCCTTTGGTTTTTTAAGTTGAGTTCAAGGAAACAGTAGACTATGTACACACCAACTATGGTCTTTCCTGTTCCTAAGAAACGTAAGAAAAACTGGTTATGCCTTTTCAGAAATCTTTAGGGTTTAGGGTCAATACAAGGTGTTTATGTGTTACCAGGTGGCCCCTGAATAAGTGTGAAAGTATCATTCAGAGCTTTATCCACAGCACGTTGCTGACTTTGGTTAAGGTCTGGTAGCACATTTGGTAGCTGTTTCCTGACAACATTCCATACAGCTTGTACTGCAAAGGAAGTACAATTGGTGGGGTGTTGGCAGAAACTATAAGAACCCATACCCATACCCAACATACCCTATTGATTAATTTCACTGTGGATTAACAGACTTACTCTGTTTTGGGATTCGACTTCCAAGTGCTATTTTCCTCACTAGTTCACAGGCAGATGTAATCGAGACCACAGCAGTTTCTTTCCGGCTAGATTAAATTGAAAAAAAAAAAACAACCTCAATTGTAGGCTGCAAAGACAGCGGTAGACGGAAATAGAAAATCCAGCTGCACAATAGTTTACATAAAGTATACTTGCTTACTTACATGTCAGGCAAAAGCTTTGGGATTATTTCAACAGTGAAGTCTGTGTCTTTCTGAAAGACGCACTTAGGAATGGTCTCCATTGGAAGATGATTTATGTAAAATTCCACTTTAATTCCTGCATTTGGTGGATTTTTCTGTTCATCTGTTTTCCGCGTAACACCATGAGCAACCCATGTGAACTCGTTTTGGTCCACCACAGCAGAGTGTTCAGGCGCACGATCCATCTTCAGACCTCTTTTTCGTATGCACAGTAGGCATTTTGATAGGTTACACTCAATGGCCCATTCCTTAATCCATGACTGTAATAAGAAGAAGCTTCCTGTTAGTTCAGCTTCCTGTTCTTGCCTAAACTTAACCACCAGGTTCTCAATGAGGATGCTATCACTTTCGTCCACTGCAGTTGCAGCGGATTCCATTTCGCACAGTGGTTTCCAGATCCGTACATACTCGTCTGTGTCCTTATAATAAAACCTTGATGGTTCATCTGCAGACTGGGAGAAGCATGTGATAGGGTTGTGGACGTGGTCCACACAAATCTCAAACTTGGGTGTGATGTGCACCAACTGAACAGCAGGCATGTGGACACATCTATTAATCTCTGATGTCAGTTGGATTAGAAGGGTGTCGCCTGCCCGCAGCTGCAGGGAGATGTCAACTTCATGCTCCTTATGGACATCTGGCATCAGTTTCTTCTCACATAAACTTGTGTTAGCCAATAAATGAAGAGAATCTTGCTCCTGGCTTCCTTTTTTTTTTACTTGTTCTGGATTATTTTTAATTATTAGATCCTTTGCATGAGTCCAGTTTTCTTTATCAACTGCTCCAATAATGTCCTTCCATATTTTCATGGGAAGCTCAACGCAGGGTCCAGAGTCTTGTATTAGTTTAATTTCTTGGTGAATGTCTGTGGTGCCAGGTGAGTAAATCCGCCTTTTCCACCAGAGGATAATGCACTGATTTGTTTTATCATACTGTGGTTGGTCCTCCAACTGTAAATCCTTGTACATAATTGATAATCTTTCTGCAAATATGTTCTTAAAGGGAAAGGACACAGTGAAACTCTCTCTTTCTTGTTCTGCACTAAGTACAAATACCACCTTGGAAGCACTTTGCTTTTTCATTCTCATTGCACAAGAGATCTGCTCAGCCTTTTGTTCATATTCCTTTGCATCCTTGAGGTTGCGCTCAAATTGCCCACACAATGTCTTAATCTCTGCCCTACTGTACAGGACAGGCTTGTTACATATGGCAGAGTGCAGAAGTCTTTGCACGATGAGGTCCATGTACCGACGGATGGGGGAACTTGCTTGTGTATAACAGTTGACATTCAGAGAATAATGCCCCACATCTGCTTTGGGAGACGATTTGGAACAGATGACATACGCTTTACTTAGGCATTGCCTGAACTGATCAGTGACTGGCTGTAGCAGAGGGTAGATGTCGTCTGCAGCAATCAGGTCGACTAATTTGTCCATGTCATTTTCTTTGGCTGCTGACTTTATATCTTTCCACACTTCTGAGAGTATTTGGAAGTTTTCAGAGTTTGGGACTTTCCCATCATTCTTTTGACCATCATGGTTAAATCTATGTCGCACATAGAAAGAAACTGGTATGAATTCTCTGCATTGCTCTTTGAATTCTTCGACCTTTGCAGTCTGTGGTCCTTCCTGACAGCGGAGGGGTGTACAATACTCTGTTGGCTCTCTCGGGTGAGTCAAAGTCTTTGCTACTTGTGTGTTGAACAGTACACTGAGCTCTTCAATCATTAAATGGGCTTTTCTATTCCCAGGCACTCTATCAGAATCAGGCTGAGAATAAGCCCAATCTTTAGGTTGTCTGTTTTTTCGTTGGGTTTTAGCGAAATTGTACGCCAATTTGACACACTTCTGTCTGTGCATCTCTTCTTCATCTACCCTTGACAAGCCCTCCTCTGGGTTAGATGTGTTGGGTGGTATGTCGGTAGATTCTCTATTGCTTTTACAAATGATGTCTTCTGCCTCTTTATAGGACAACTGCTTTTTAGATTCAATCATTGAGAGCTGAAATTTAGGATCCCCAATGATCTCATTGGTCTGCTTGTTTACTTTCATCATCAATGAAACCACCCTGCGTTCTTCGTTTTGCAGAAGACTGAAGCGACTAGTGCTCAAGTTTTCACGGAACATATAAAAGGGCTTTTCCCCCCTGCAGTAAAATGTTGCCCCTTGTTGTTTCGCATGCTCATCCACAGCACTACCTCGGCTCACAAAGCTCGCCACATCTGCAATATGGATTCCCAACTCATAGTGATCTTTATTTTCCCTGACACTGATGGCGTCATCCAAGTCTTTTGCTCCCACTGGATCAACCGTGAAGGTAAATAAATCATCAATCATCTTTTGTCTGTGCATCTCATCTTCATCCACCCTTGACAAACCCTCCTCTGGTTTAGATGTGTTGGGTGCAATTTTGAATTCTACACTCAAGACACGTAGAGCATCTGAAGGGCATCTGACTGAAAGGATATTTGTGACTTTCCCCAGTGGAAGATAACAATGTTCTTTCCATCCAATCACTTGCACCACAAATACATAGTTCTGTCTGAGCTTTTCATTAATACGCTCAAATGCTGAAACACTCCAATATCCATAACTTTGCTCCCATATTGGAATGAAGTTACGTCTGTTCTTTTTGACCAGTATGCGTACATTAGGTGCTGTTTTTGTGGTGGGTATCATCGTCCTTCTTACAAATTGGTCTTCTGAATGTCTTGGTTTGCTGTGATCCTCATCCTCAAGCCGGCAAATGAGTACACGGGCTGATTCTGCTTCTTTGGTGACACTGACCACCTTTGTTTTTTGCAGGATTACTTCATCTCCACTGAAGGCTCTGCCCAGGTTTTCCCTTCCATTAATGTAAATTCGTCTGCTGAAGTTATTGAATGGTATGACATAGCCTTTGTTGTAGGACTCCCTGAACAGCGTTCCTTGCATGAACATCTCTGGTTGTTTTTTACATAATTCCACAACCTGAGAGTCAACCGTACAGATGGATCTTGACTTATGATGGTTAGAGTTTTCAAATTCCAAACTTTTTTCAAAAGAGTTATCTTCTGCCTCTAGTTGCTCAAATTCCTCTTTCAGCTCTTGAAGTATTGCGTCACTGGAAGTGTTGCTCTCCTTCATGTGGTTAGTCTTTTGGAACCTAGAGGTTTCCATCACATCTTTTTCAAAGTAATCTTTGGTGAAATGCTGTGGTGCAACACTATTGTTTCTGATGCAGTGGTCTATGTAGCTCTTCCAGATTTCAGAACAGTTCCCAAAGCAACTGAGGGCAACAGCATCTCCAACTACGACCACCTGGGACTGAGCCCTGGTCATTGCAGTGTTTAGCACACGGGCATCATTAAACAGCTCCAGACCAGAAAGGTCTGACGTTTTTAGGCTGTCACGTGTTTGTACAACTGCTATTATGACTGCCCTGAACTGTTTTCCTGTTGGCACATAAAGAAGAGTTTTAAGCATGTACAGTAGCAATAGTATTTGTGGAAAAAACGATCGTTGTCATTTAGAGGCCAGATATACAGTTGGAATGATCTCCTGAGTAAAATATTGGGCCAATATTGCAAAAGAAGTTAAAATTACCTTGTACATTTGCAAGATTCTCAACATGGACTTTTCTCAGGCTTTGCCTTGAAAGCATGTTCCTAATTATCCAAGTCTATAAATCATAAGATCAGAAAATCACAAATATGTTCCCATTTAAAATATCAGTGCCAATGTATTAGTGGTTTATGTATTACCTGGCATCCCTCTGACAAGACACAGATGGAGCTTTGGTCTCTGTAGCCCCAGGCTGACGGCCAGTGGTCGATGATTTCTTTCACTGCTTTCAACACATTCTCGACGACTTCTTTGTTAAACCATGACATGGAGAAAGGTTCCAAAACACACTCTCCTCTCACATGGAACATCTTAAGTGCATGGCCATTTGCAGGAGCTGGAACATTTCCACTTGCTTTGATAACATCATTTTTACCAACATAGAAATGAGTGGACACAAACTCCACAATTTCTTTGGTTGAACGATAGTTTTCACTGAAAATTATTCTACTGTTTTGGGCAGCCTCGCACTTTTCTTCTTGATAGTAGTGGAACAAGCGATTGAGCAGTGTGTGGTTTGAACGATGATGATCATCTACTGAGAAAAGCTTTGGCCCCATTTGCATGTGATCTCCAGCTAAAACAACTCTAGTGTTTGGCCCAGAAAGTCCAAGCGCCATCAAAGCTTCACATTCCAGCATCTGAGAGGCTTCATCAATTAGAATATGAGTGAAGTATCCCTCTGGAAGCTGGAGGTCATGAAAATGTTTTGCCATTGTTGTGGTCGTTACAACTACTTTGTGGCAGTCTAGGGTGGCTTTTGTAGGTAGTAGAAAATATGTCCTATCTTCTGACAGAAAACAATATTTCAGTGTAATATCATCTGTGGCCAACAAAGCACCCCCTTGTTTGTTTGCTTTTATTCGAATTGGCTTAATGTCATTGTTTTTCTTTTCGATGAATGGGTGGAAGTGATCTTTGATATACAGATCTGCAGAACTGAAAAACAAAACACAAAACCATTATACATGTGAGTCTCTAGATATGAGTTTATTCCACAGCGGCTGTTTGATGTTTTGGATGTGACTTGGTACAGTATACTTGCAGTATGTATTACCTGTTGGTGTGGGTGCAAATGAGCACTTTATTGTGAGGCTGCTTACACAGCTCTCTGGCTGCTGTAGCAAGAGTGAATGTTTTTCCAGTTCCAAAGGGTCCATAAATGAGGAGTGGTGCTACAGATCCTTTTCCAGTGGAACTCCCTGTGATAAAATGAACTGCTGACTGCTGCTTCAGATTGAGCTTCTCATAGGAGTTGTTATTCACAGGGACGGTACAGTTCTTGAAGTCTGGGAGCACCCTGCTTGTATCAGGAAGCAGGTCTACAGCCTTATGCATGGTGCAGAAGCTGGAGCGGTTCTGCTGAAACTGGATTTCCATCTGATACAATTCATCGCTTTTCAGTTTAAGATCAGAGCAACATTGTTTAGACAGCTTCAAATAAATTTCATTTTCTCTTGTTTGGTCTTGAAGAATGATGGCTTCATAAACCTTGGGGTTATGATCATGAGATGATACAGGAGCTATCAGGGCAGACTGGATGCTACGTTTTAGTACCTGTCCCTCAGGGGTGTCTGGCGTGAGGTCGCAACGAATTGAGACAGTGCAGAATAATTGACCCTGAGGAGCAATTGTCATTCCACACTCTGTGCTGTACATTTTAGTGAGTGTTTTGATTTCTCCACAAACATTTAGTCTGAAAGCAAGACAAAAAAACTATATTGAAGTTAAAATGTACATATTGCAACTATTAGAATACAGACAAGCACGTTACCTGGAAATAACCTGGTCCTCAGCCTTTTCCTCATTGTACAGGAAGTGGTGCATTCTCTCTTTGTAGTTTTCTTTATTCAAAGGTTTTTGGAAGTTGTGGGAGAACTTGTATGAAAAGTTCAACTGAGGAGGCTTGTACTCCTTCAACAGCTTATCTTGTTCTTCGGTCCTGGACAAAAATGGAACAATAACTCTGTTCCCCCGATGCCAACGCTCAGCACTTTGAAAGGCGGCTCCACTGTTCACTTCTGGTTGCTCGATGTCATCTGATTCTATTTTGCCAACTTGTGCTCTGAGCTTCCTCAAGAGAACTGGTCTCATGTCAAAGTCCAGCACCAACCACTGCTCATAACGGCCTGGGTTGATGGACGTAAAAGACACTGTGATGTTATAGGACATGTCTTCACTATTCAATCTTTCTCCAGGGCAATAGATGCATGGTGCCAAAGTGGTATCATCAAGTGTGAAGGAACCTCCTGGTTCTTGCTTCAGCAGCGCCACATGCAGAAGTTTTCTCTGTACACAAGTAACCATTTGACATTAGATGACTAGTGTTTGTTTTACTCTACATGTCTGCTTGCATTGTTTCCTGGAGTGTTCCGGAAGGCACTTATAAATAAAAAATATTCTCATTATTGTACTGTATCTTCATTATCCTCCCATTTTCTACAGTTTATTCGCAAGGTGGGGGTTGCCAGTGTTATGGGAAAAATTGTCTCTTCCTTATTTCTATGTGTCTTCCTTATTTCTATGTAGTTATTATATGATTTATGACTTATGTTCAGCAAATAATATTTTATGTTTTCTCTTACTGTATGCATTTGACATTTGACCTAGATTGTTCAATGGTTGTCTCTGCCTGATAGACTCTCAACTCTAGCTTCCAAACCCAAGGTCGGGGAGTTGTGTCTCTGTCTGTTGAGACTTGGTGCTCCTTTCTCACAGATAGTTGGGTGTCAGCAATGCAGGTGTGAGAAAGTAAAAATCTTCACACACACTGCGACAGGGAGGAGATGGTGCATGTAATTTGATTGGGTTAGAAAGACAGTCCACCCTAGTCGGACAGAGAAGCTAAAAGGCAGAAACAACACAAGGATTGTGGGTACACCTTCGTGGTGTGTGCACTGATCTCCCCAGCTGGTTTTTGGTTTGTTGATGTGCACGATCAACATCCATGCTTTTTATTTGCTTTCCCCATTATTTTTATTTTCTTTATTATTTCAATAAATCGCACAAAAGGACAACTCTCTCTCATCTACTTCTTTATGGAAAATTTCCACCACACCAGTCCATCGCAGGGCAACACACAGACAGACAACCATTCACACACACTCACACCTATGGGCAATTTAGAGTGACCAATTAACCTAATGCATGTTTTTGGACCGTGAGAGGAGACCCAGGAGAGAACTCGTGAATGGAACCCAGGGCCTTCTCACTGTAGGTTGACAGTGCACTGCACCACCGTGCCACCCTATCTTCATTATATGAAACAATATAAAGACCTGCTATACGGAAATTGCATTTTAGTTAAATCCAGTACCGCAATCATAGTACTGTAGCTGCTTTTCCTTTCTAAACATGAGTAATATTTTTTTCCCATAATGATGTTTTTTGTACATTTTCTTATTATCTTTTAGGAGAAGCCTGTGTTACTTAACTAAGTCAGAATGTGCCAGGGTACAAATAATTTTAGGCTTGACTGTAGATTATTCTTTCATATCTTCATAATTTGGGCCCAGGCTGCCACTGTGTCGCATTACAAACTTATGGTCAATATGGTTAAATTTATGCTCTAACAACATTCTATTTACAGTATATGCACAGTATATACAGTACAGTAATGAAGCTGGAGATCATACCTCTGTTTCAACATTGAAGTTCCATTTCAGTGTTGCATTGATTTGTTCACATTTCTGCGTTAAATCTTCATCACAGGAGATTTTGACATCATCGACTTGTTCAGATATCTGTTCAGCATTGGAAATGGGAAAATTAAAAACTTGATGTTTGTTGACCTGGAGAAAGGGTATGAATCCAGAGAACTGGAAATGACTGAGTCTGATGATTATACTACTTACAATGTGCACTTCATTGCTACTGTTTTTATATTCATCCAGGAGCCTTTCATTGTAGGACATGAGACCCTGGGCTTCAATGTTGTGTCTGATCTCCTCTTCCTCTTCAGCACGCATCATCCACTCCTGAAGCTCTTCCTCAGAATGAGCCTTTGGGCAATTTACGCCATACTCACATGTTGCTGGTCTAGAATGAAATGAGAAAATAAACCAGATCTGGGAACTTTAAGGTTTAAAATATTTATCCATGCACTGACTATAAATGACTATAGACATGCCTAACTTAATCAAACAGTAGAATCTGACCTACAACGATTTATGTATATATCTCACATGCATCAAATTAATGAATTTAAATCTGTTTGCAGCTATGTAAATGCAAAAAAGCCTAAACTGTTACTACTGGTTTTGGATTATCACTGGAGATGTCACATGAATATATTAACAAGGATTACTGATAAATACTATGCTGTTTTGTTGTGGAGCACAGGGGAATGTTGAGACAAAGAGACAGACATGTATAATTACAACTGCATAAAAAAATACAATAGCCAAACATGCACAAAGGTGTACAAGGACACCTTTAAAAGCTAAAATGACCAGCGGGGACAGCAGCCAAACCCAGTCAAGCGAGTGGTACATGTAAGTAGAAACCCAATCACAGGCGACCTGACGTAGTGAACCCAAATGCACAGCACCGAGACAGGAGGTAAGTAAAAGATTCTTTAATCGTGCGGCTGAGACTTGGTCGTACAGGCCAGGATCAGTACACAGCTAAGCACTGGCAAAAGGCACAGACAAGGAGTAGGCAGGCGACGGTCAAATATTAGGCACTGGTCAAAAACCAAAGACTTAGCTTCTGTACCAAGAGGACTAGACAAGAGAGAGCAAGACAAGGTCAGTAAGTGGGTCATACACAGACCAGGAGACAAGGTAACAATGCTGGAAAGTGTTGAGGTCATGCAACAGTCTGGCAACTGGCTGGTGTAAATACTGGAGCTTAAATACAGTACATGGTTGATCACTGATTAACAACAGCTGGTGAGACGTGACTGAGTGATCAAGGTGGAGCAGACAGAAAGCAGACCAGAAATACAACAAAATAAAACAGGAAATGGTGGCAAAAATTAGTCTAAGAGTCTGAGTTCATGACACCCAATAATTGGGATGCACCCCCAGAGTGAGGAGGGCAGACGCTGTGAACCACAAAAACAAAGCAAATGCATCCCCAAAGTCCCAGAAATGAAAGCCTGCTAGGAACCCACTGACACCAAAGGGTTTTAACAGAGCCACCCCAGTCCCAGCCACCACCCCTACCACCATAGTGGCTTTCAGCACAAGGGAGACAAGGGAGAGGACTTGCCAGCAGTGTGTATAAAATGTAATATTATTATAAGATATTTTTGAGGATTAATTTGGTTATTGTACCACTACAATGTTCTTGATTAATCAAAAATCCAAACCCTCATACCTGAACATTTAAGTAGTGTCAAGTTTTGTTTTTGTTAAGAAAATAGCTACATGTACACTATTATTAGGTGCATAATTATTATGCAACCAAATGAAAAAGAAAGATTTTCCCATCTCACTTGTACGTACATTTTCACATCTTAAAGTGAGAATAAACTCAAACTCAAAATTTGCAAATAAACATTTAAGAAATTTCAAAAAGCAAACTTCAGTGACCAATATAGCCACCTTTCTTTTTGACAACAGTCATTCATTCAGAGTCAGTCAGTTTCTTGAGAAATTTGAGAAATTCTTGTTAATAATGGATTTAAAAGAAGGTACTGACTCACAATTGCTTTATCTCTTCAGGCAGGGTATTCCAAAGTTTTGGCCTGACTGAGAAGGCCCTGTCCCCTTTTGATTTTTCCCCTTTTGAACTGTACTGGTACTGATGGCAACATTTTGTTAGCTAATCTCAGGTTGCATGAGGGTTTACATGGGCAAAGGAAATCAGATAAGTACTCAGGAGCTAAACCCTGTAAGGCTTTGTAGGTAAATAATAAAATCTTAAAATCAATCCTGAACTTAACAGGGAGCCAATGAAGAGAAGCTAATACGGGGGTGATATGGTCAAACCTCCCATTTTGCGTCAGCAGTCTAGCAGCTGTGTACTATGGGGTGCCGAATGTAAAAGTAGCACCTATAACTAGTTTTCTCACATTTAACTAAATGACACATGTTTTCTCACATTCTCACATTTTCTCACATTTAGTTAAATGTGCAAAAGTCTTAATATAAATGTTAAATATAAATGTAAATGTTTACCGAGTGTAAAACTGTATATTTAAGTAGACCTACGTCACTGAGTCAAACACCTCAAACAGTACGCACAGCCCCGCTAACATCTAACTCTGGATCGGTGGACGACAATACTGGAGAGAAACCTGAAGTCGAAGCAATCATTGTAATGGCAGGTGTGCTGAGGCTCCGGTTCAAACTGCTGTTCTGTCGTAAACACCATTAATGTGAACCTTAAACATTTACATTTAACATTTAACATTTACATTTAGACTTTTGCAAATTTAACTAAATGTGAGAAAACATCTATCCATCCATTTTCCAAGCCGCTAATTCCCATATGCGGAGTCGCGGGGGTGCTGGAGCCTAACCCAGCTGGCTATGGGCGAGAGGCAGGGTACAGGGTCGCCAGTCCATCGCAGGGCAACACAGGGACATACAACCATTCACACACAAACTCACACCTACAGGCAATGGAGAGAAGCCAATCAACCTAATGCATGTCTTCGGACTGACAGAGAGCCGGAGAACCAGGAGAGAACCACATAAAGGCACCAGGGTCGCCTCCGGGTATCGAACCTATCAGAACCTTCTCGCTGTGAGGCGACAGTGCTACCCACCGCACCATAGTGTTCTGAATAGTTTGTAGACATCTTAAGTTTTTTTAATTTAGACAGGAAAATAAGCTATTGCAGTAATCTAGGCGGGATGAAATAAAAGCATGAATAACAGCCTCAGCATCACTGAAGTTTAGCAAGGGTCTAATTTTAGCAATGTTCCTAAGGTGATAGAATCACGATTGGACCAATTTGGTAGTGTGATGTTCAAACTCAGATTGCCGTAGAAGAAAACACCCCCCATGTGGTGGCTGCTGAGACCGGCGGCCCTGTGCCGGGGTGGTACCATTTTCAGGGTTGGCGTGTGCCTGTCTCCGGGGAGCTGGAGGTGGGCCTCCCTGCCGGTGTGCGGGGGCGGACCTGGGGGTGGAGACCTGGGTGACCTGCGTCCGGGGGACTCCCTCTGGGGTGCCTGCCTGTGCCCGGAGGGGTGTCTCTCCCCTGGGGCGCTGCCCCTGCTCGGGTGGGGCGCTGCCTGCCTTAGTGGTCCGACGCCCTCTGGTAACTGCTCGGGCCTGTTGCAGGGGGGGTTGGCGGACTACTCCTGCTGATGGAGGGACCGGGGCTACTGGGAAGTGGTTCCGTCCCTTCCAAGTGGGATGCTCTGCAGTTTTAATTGCATTAGTCATACACACTTGTCCAGGAATCTGGGCGCTCCTTCCGGGGGGGCCAGTAGACGGAGCCTTCCTATTGATGGCTCTGTCTGCGGGACCCCTCGGAGAATTGGGTATGTCCCAAAGTTCCTCATACTTAGCCACATACACATACATTTAGGGCCGGGGGTGGGCTCCTTCACTGGGGCCTGGGGCTGAGGCCAGTTGTGGCCTCGGCCACTGGCCCTGGTGGAGAGATCACCACCCAGTTTTAACTGCAAAAAGACATTTAGGGCGAGGGGGGGCACTGTCTGGGGGGGACACCGTCAGCCAGCGGTTGTGCTCCTGGAGGTGTCATCCACCTTCAGTGCACTTTAGTTCCACACACCCACGTCCAAGCTGGGTTGCAGGGTTCTGGGGTGCCTTATTCTGCTGCCCTCTGCCTCCCCCGGGTTGGGGGTGTTGGGCGGGGCTCGGGAGGAGCTGCGGTCCCTGCCTTGGGCCACATGGACGGCATGCAGGAGACCTACCCTCCCCACGAATGTGATCAAGCGAATGGTGTGGGTGCGAGAATGTATCTGAGAGTGCATAGGTTCACGTATGATTGACTAGTTTGTTGTGAGAGAGTCTATGGTGTTTGTATGTGTTGATGTGATGATGTGTGTTGCACATGTGGGTGGGTGTATGCGTCTGTGTTTGTGTGAGTTGGTATGCGTGTGGTGCGGTTGAAGTGTGGGGGTCCGGTTTTTCGCCCGGGGTACGATGATCGTCTGCCTGGGTGGTCTCTTTTCTGCTGACCCCCACCAATTGCTGGCCTTGTGCTGCAGGCCGCTGTGGCGCCAGGGGATGAGGTCGGGCCGATGGGGTAGGCCCCGCTCCGCTCGTGTGGGGGTGGTGGACGGGGGGCGGGCCCCACTCTGGGCGCGGGGGAATCTTCTGGCGGGCTCCCTACGGACCGTGGGTCCTCGGGCTCTACTCTTTCAGGCCGACCCTCCCGTCGGGGGGAGTGTTTGCCCCTGGTTCTCATGGGGCGGACAGCATTGACCCCCGGTGGCCCACTCTGGCCTTGGGTGCTGTCTCTGTGGCTGCTGGAGCTCTGCCTGGGGGGCTCTGTGTGGGCGGCTTGGGTCGTAACACCTGCCCTCCTGGAACTGAAGGTGTGTGGGCTCCCTGGCTGCTGGGATTCCTTCCTCTGCTTGCTGGATGGGCGTAGTGGCCGAGCCCCTCACATCACTCTGGCTAGGGTATGGGATATGTATAATAATGCACCCCTGCTTCTTGTTTATTTTTTTTATTTATTTTTTTGCTCCGATTGCTTACTTAACAGATTTGCTTGGTTTCAGCAGCTGCTTGCACCCCTTACCCCCCCACCCCCCACCCCCCACCCTCCCGCATACACACCCTAAAGCAGAAACCTAACCTGTCCACCAACACAGCAACATCACACACATTTTGGATTAGCTAAATAAACCATTAAATAAACCATAAATCAGGAAGAGTATATATATTCTAAATATACTCTCCTTGTTAAAGCAAAGCTGTCCATCACAATATGGCATTCAGCGTAATATATGTTGCTTGCTAAACTGCTGGACAGAACAAAAAAAAAAAAAAAGAAGAAAACACCCAGATTTTTTGCAACTGGCTAAACATATTGTAATAACAGACTGGACAATGGCAGAAGGTTATTTGCCATATTTTCGGGCTTAATTATTGTAATTTCAGGGTTTTTTTGCATTTAATTGTAAAAAATTCAAGGACATCCAGTTTTAATATCTAATTTCAAGTCCGTTTAACATCTTCTTTGTATATGACATACAATCCTAGGGAGATAGAGCTGTGTATCATCAGCATAACAGTGGATTGAAACATTATGTCTTCAAGGGAAGCAGATCATTTGTGACTCTTAGAAGAGCTGATTCTGTGCTGTGGTTATTACGAAACCCGAATTGGAATTTTTCAAAGATGCTATTAGAAATTAGAAGTGCTAATAGTAACTGCTCTGAGACAATTTTCCTAAAATGTTTGAAAGAAAGGGTAGTTTAGATGTGGTACTCAGAACCTGCTTCTGTGCTGCTAGGATCAGTGTCTCCGTGCTGTCTTTCCGCCCAACTTTATCCAGCCACTGCTGGGATTTGTTGATATTAGCCACTTCTTCTTCTTTCTGCCGGTGGTATATACCATGTAGGGGTTTGTCCTCCCATGAGGGTTTCTCCTCCTCCCTCCACTCCTCCTCTGGTTTCTGCTGTCTGAGGTATTCACTAAGCACGTCCTCTTTTGGGGCCATCTTCCTGATGTTTTCATGTATCTTAGTTGTTTCATCCTGCATAGTGGCTTTGACGCTCAATAATCCTCAGCTTACTTCCTTCCGCTTACCTCAGTCTCAGGGTACTGGATTTTGGGTGAAACCTTACGTGCATTGTAAGGAACTTTCTTGTCTTGATGTCAGTGGCTTCCATCTCCTCTTTGAGCCAGTCTATTATGCCACTGGGGTACCTGATGACCAGAGGGTGTAGGTCTTGATTGCCTGGACTTTATCCTTTCTTTTATCTTGACCTTATCTATGAGAACTGAACACCTCATACTTCTTGACACTCCAGGTAGGTTGCAGTTGTGGAATATGGCAGCACTGGCGATAATAGGTTTATGTTTACTTCATTTTTGATTCTTCTCAAATCTTTGGGAGTTAATTTGCATATTTTCTTCCCAACACGTTTCTTGTAACCTTGTTGAGTATGTGCTGCAAAACGTTTGATGGCTCTGTGATCGCTCACCAGTATCTTAGATATTTTGAGAGTACTGCATCACAAGACCTTTAACATTCATTCATCCATCCATTTACTACCGCTTAGTCCCATGCGGGGTTGCGGGGGGTGGCTCCTCCAGCCCTTTACTCTCTGCTGGGTCAATGTCACCTCACCACACCATGCTGCTCAAGCCAGGATGCCCACCACGGACATGGACTTTTAAGAGACACTGTCTCCTGTCAGTCACACGTTGCTTTGCCTGTTAGACGTGCAAAGGCACCCGTCTTTGGTTCATCTTTTGCCTCCTCATATGCCATAGCTGTTGTCTCTTGTTGAGTCAGGGTGCTTATGTTAGCCACGGGTTGCGCTGCATGTAATTGCAGCATGTATTGGCACCTCTCACTTTCTGTGTAGTTCTAGCCACGTTGTTCATGCCATGCTTTAGCCACGTTGTGTTCATTCTTCTTAGATCTCCGTTAACTGCTCCATTCATTTCTTCCAGGAGGAAAAAATGAATGGACCAAGCTAAACAAAAGCTCTGTTTAGCTTTTGTTTAGCTTGTGTTGTTAGTGGTGACTAAGAAACTGTTTTCATTGATTCATGGCCCACACTGGCTCTGACTCGGTCCAAATGGACCCCCTTAGACTCGATCCGCAATCCTGGATCGTGGATCGTAACACACACACACACACACACACACACACACACACACACACACACACACACACACATACACACACACACACACACACACACACACTTACGGGTAAGAACACAGGGAGAACATGCAAACTCTACACAGAAAGGCACCTGGCCCGAAATGCATTAAATACAATAGGCATTAAATTTATACAGCTTGGAGTTGGATAAATACACAATAAAAATCACAATAAAATTGTGAGCAACTGTATCTGCAAATCATCCATGACAAATAAATTAAGCTACTAATGTTGTTGCAGAGCATTTACGTAATATCTTCATTAAATAAATGTTTTATTATTGTCAATCAATGAACCTATATGAAATATATATGTGTAAAACATGTTAAAAGAAGTCTTGATTACCTCTCGCACAGCCAGAATTGTGCTCTGTGGTTGTGTGGAGGCCGTCGTCCTCTCCACCTAGTGGTGGTGTCCTCAGACAGTAACTGTGCATGTTCTAAAGAGGAGCAGTGTTTGTAGAAGCTCTCTGGGGAGGACAGGACCAGGAGGCAAACTTTACAGTACATGGAGACCTGTCTGTGTTCGGTCTGTGCCTGCTGACCCACGTGAAGCAGATGCGGTTGAATGACGATGCCGCTGAGCTGCGCTTTCCACACGGCCATTTCCACCTCACTCTGAGCTGACTTGCAGTGGCCAGGCTTGTGCCAGCAGGGCTTGCCTTGCCTGACATGACTGCAGTACTTAAGCTGACAGTTGTGGGGAAGAGGACGCACCTCGCTGTAGATGTGCTTTCCACTTTTATCTGACAGGTGGTGAACTAAGGCTGGATCCCACGTGTGTGCTGCATCTGCTGAACAGGTGTCATTCCACCTTTTGGTTGTCAATTTCTGTGGGCTGTCATGAAAACAGTCTTTACAAAATTCTATGAATTCCCCTGAAAACTCGTTAAGTATGTTTTTAGCAGCTCTTTCTGGCGTCAACAGAATCGCCTCAGCCTGACACACTAGACGTAACAACTCATCTTGCTCTAGATTGTTGTCTCTACCATAGTTCCATACTACAGCCTCTTCAGTGCTTCTGGCGTATGTGCACCTTTGGCCATGTTGTGTACATCCAGAGCCCTCAACATAAAAGTCACACACTTGATAAAGCACATTTGGACCAAATGCTCTACTGATAGGACGCTCAGAGACAGGCCTCCATTCATCAGAAGCTTTAGCTTTGGCTAAAAGTAGAGTTTTACTGCACGTGTGACTAACTAATCCAACTCTGTAAGTTATTTCCTTGTCTTTAATGGCACATTGATCACACACAACCTTCAAATCAAGTGTAGTTAAGAGGCCACTTAGAGGTTCTGCACTGTTAACCTGATCGGGTCCTATCTCAGACTGGGCTATAAGGTTACATAGAAGCAAATGATCTAATTTATACTGTTTGACAAAGTTCCACACTGCAGCTTCCTCCTCACTTCTGGCAAAGGTGCATCGGTTCCTGTGCTTAGTGCAGCCAAAGTTCTCCACAAAGAAGTTACAAACCACATACTGACTGGGGTTAGGAAACGTAGGCCGTCTAGCAACAGGTCTCCATGTGCTGCCACCTCTGACTCTGCATAGCAGGAGATTACGTCCACACTGGTGCTGGACTGATTTTAATGTGTAGCTGATTTCTTTCTCTCTGACAGAGCACTGGGCACACACCAGCTTGATGTCATGTGTTGATAAGAGTGGAGCGAGTCTGGATACACCTTCTGACATTGTAAAATGTTCATAATGCTCCACTCATCAAATGAATGTGTAGTGGCCCTGCAGGCTGTTGGGTCCAGTGTGTAGACACTAAAACATGGGCTCAGATTAACTCCAAATGATTTTAGAAAGTCCAGTGGTGCCTAAATGTATCTAAAAAAGCAGAAAAATTAGACATTAGCAGTAATCAACATTAAATGTGTATAATTTCAAAAACATTCAAATACATAATAATGAATGCCTAATATATTTTGGATAACTCTTACATGCCCATAGCTATGAGCACATCAGTGGCTAAAAAGCGGGGTGATTTAAATTAGACAGAGATGAGGACAGGTCATGCAATCTGTGGCTGGTTAATGTCCAGATAAAAACCTCTGTCACTTCCCAGAAGTATTAAAAAACACTTAAAGTTGATCACTTCTGGCCGGAGTTAAACGTGCAGTAAACGCACGTGAGGTCCAGCAGATAGCGCCGTTGTGCATTTAAAATACAAAGCTGAGCCCACAGGAAGTGTCGGTCAGAAAGAAAAACAACCTAAACTCTAATAACAGCGCAACAAGGTTCAAAATATAAACAGGTACAGTGTACTCAAATATGTGACATTTAATGCAATAATAAAGTCATCCAGCAAACAAATCAAAATTTTATGCTTTTAACAATATAAGAAATAAGACAGCGCTACTAATACAAGCCGTGATTTATAAAATATTAAGAATAATAAGAGAATCAGAGCAATAAGAATAACAAATATTACTAATCACCGTGTTTAAATCCTTTATATCGCTGACGCCAACACTCCAACGTGATCATGCAACATCTCGTGTCCGTCTCAGCTGTGAGGCTTCAGAGCACACATTAACAGTGTACAGCCCCTCCCTAAAGCGGAAAACAGCAGAAACTCTCAGCCTGCGCAGCATTTGCTTTCCCACCTTTCCTCTTAGGTTTCGTTTCACACATTCTACGTCATTACGCACTTGAAATGATAAGCACGCGCTTTTCATTCCGCCACACCCTGGGACCTGTGCACAAACACGCAACACGAACGGTAATTAGAGTAATTATAAGATAAAAGGAAAAAACAATCAGCGACCTCGTTTAACAGCAGCTGCCTTGTCACGTGTCTGAATGAACTGTTCCTACGGTTTCCGCAGAGTAGCGAAGTTAATGTAATTAAAATGATTATAAATGTCATATAGGTGTGCGCGCGTGCGTGTTGCAGCTCATGCTGGTGTAATAAAGCTTAATAATCTAGGAACTCATTCTGTAGTTTAACTGGATCAGTTGAACTTGGAATGAAAACTCACCTGTTCATTTCTTTCTTTTATTTCCTTGTGACTACTTTGGCCCCAACTCTCATTTTTTTAATTTTTATGCTGGGAACATGACAATTATGATACTACCTGAAAACAATGTTAGCTTTAATTCAGTGGCAATATTGATATGTTTGCAAAAGTGTAAATATATACAAGAAAGTGCATACAAACCATGTCTTAGCCCAGTTGGTAGAGCATTGGCTGGGCCATGGTGACTGCTCGTAGCCAGATAACACTTTTATCACAAAACCTTCCCTCACACGAACTAAACCCAACCTTGCATCATAGGGTGAAATGAACAACCTGAAAACTTTTCAAAAGTAAAGTGCCAGTGTACAGTATATGTTAGTTCACGCTCCCTGTCACGCCTTGTCTCTCTGTTTTTGCAATGTGGACTTCCTGTAAAATAAAGCAATAAAGTGTTATATAGGCTACAATACACGTAAAACAAACCACTAAAGCACTAAGGTGAGCTGTGATTCTTTGGAAAATGAAACTTACAATCAGGCTTTAATTTGAAATCTTCTAAAAAACAAATGGACTGTGTGGTGTTGAAATTGCAAAGGATCAGCTTCATCCAACCTGTCTGTCGTTTTAGTTGCATCACATTAAACACACGCATTGCCCGCAAACATGTTTGTTAATATAGTTGTGGTGACATCTTCTGGTATGGAAATGACTTGCATGCATGAAAAATTAATACAAAAATATGACTTCCGGGGAGGCTGTTCACTAGACTATGAATGAGGTACCCGGGAGTATGTCCCCTAGCCTATGGATGTGCGTTTTAAGAGTTTTAAGGTTTAGAGACTTGAAATATGCTTTTAATGTTCTTGTATATCAGCCTAATTTCTATTGTACTCTCTGAACCTAAAAAGCATCTCAAATGTATGCGCCACCCAAATGTATGGAAATGAACTGGATCATTCTGTGGATCAAAAATAATCACAATTTTCTAATTTAACACCTTTTTTCTACAGTGCGATGAAAAACTAAAGGTTGTGATGCAATACTGACGACTAACCTTTATTTATCTGACATTTTCTGTGTATTTACTAAACAACCTAATTGTTTTAAATTGTATTCAGAGTTTGAGACCCACAAAGAGGAAGGAGCCAGGTTTACTGCTGTGTTGCATCATGTTTTCTTTTTGATGCTTGGGTAATTGAGCAGTTTTACAGCTTCACCAGCTAGCTTGTCCATATATGTTCTGTTTGGCTGTGTTCACTTGGTTTACCCTTTACTTTTTTTCTCCCGCCTTGTGATTTTCGGTTTACAAACAGTATTATCCTATTTCTGTTCTGTGTCATCTTGTTTGTTTTGTATTTTATTTTTAGTATGCTTGCTTTTTTTTAATTCATTGATTTGCTCTGTTTGTTGTTTTCCATTGTGCGCTCTGTAGTAAATTCTTTATAGAGCACATTTTGTTTTTGGGTTCTTTCCACCTTGTTTGTGTTACAAACACTATCTTAAGACTGGAACAGAATGACAAGGGAGACAATGTAAACAAAATTCACTGATTTTAATCAGGCAAACGTTAAACACAAGGCGATGCATGAGAAGGATATCACAGACGCAAATACACAAAACTCAAAACGCTGCTACTCTCACTGAGAAACACAAAACCGTAAAACAAACTAAGCTAAGGAGCATGGCAGCAATTCCCATAGACTAGGCGCACTTACATTTAATATCCACCAGGAGGACAGGGCAACTAGACTTACTTTAACGCGCTTTAGGCGAGGCTTCCACATTCGTCCACAACGCACCAGCGACTGTCGTAAGCCACGGGTGCGGTTAAAAGCACTGCGTGTATAATGACCAATGCATCAAACCTGCTGCCAGGAGACACAAACTCCACCCCTAGAGGACGGGGATAGGACCAAAACAAAAACACATGCAGACACAAGTCTGTGGTGACACCTGGGACCCGTTTCAAGAAGGAGGTTTTGTTGAAACTCTGAGTTTGTTAAACCCGAAATGAGGAAAAAGGGGTTTTCGGTTTCAGAAAGCGAGGTGACTTAAACCTGTAAAGCTCGATAAATTAAGCCCGTTTCAAGAAGCGAGGTAATCGAAACTCAGAGTCAGTTACTATGGCAACTTACTCTGTGAACCTAACCTGGTCGCGAGCAGGTTTTATTCGGGAAACCCAGAGTTTCCTTCAGTCTCCACCCCTTTTTAAAGTGAACACTGTTTCAATACCTCGTTTGATCTTTCAGTACATTCATAGATTTCACCTGTTTCCTTCGCGCAGAGACCAAAATGTTAGTTTCTAGACGATCCTGTAGATGAGGATGCTGTATTAATTCACACGGCATTGCGAGAGGTTTTGATGCCACGAGTGAATTTTCTGTCATATCGCCGTGCATATTTATTTGCGGTACCATTTTTCTCAAGACTCCATAACATATATTAATATTCTTATCCACCCATACATCAGACTGTTAGGAACACACGGAGGAGGACCCAAATGCACAGCGCACTCGAGAGCTTGATGAAATAAACATTTTGTTTTTTGTATCAGTGTCTCAGTTCTTCGAGTACAAGAGGAGCAGGCAAGATCAGATCCAGTAAACAGGCAGAGGTTTGATGCACAGGTAAACTTGGCAGAGGTACAGGCAAGGGCTAGACAAAACTCGGTGGTCAGACACTCAGCAACATTACCAGTAGATCCAGGCGAAGGTACAGACAGGGTGTTGACAGGAATCGGTGGTCAGGTACGGACAGGATCAGATTAGCTTTACGTAAACGCTGGAATGTGGTACTGAGACTCGACAACCTGGCGAGGTACTGGGGTGCGAGGTGGTGCTTAAATATACAGTGAACTGATTACTAATGAATTGCAGGTGTGGATAATGACCGGTGGAAACGGGGACAGCTGTGACATACGGTAAACAGGAAGTGAAGCTAGACCAGAAACAGCAACCGGGGGTCCTACCAAAATAAAACAGGAAATGGAAACTGGAACCAAAACATGATGACATTGCTGACAAACAAAGTCCCTTCAAAATAAAGCTGAAAACGAACCCAAAACCTGACAGTACCCCTCCCCCTAGGGCGTCTACCACGGCGCCCACGGAGCCCCCCTCCCCAACCAGGACGGGCGGAGGGTGGTCTCAGGAGGAGGGACCGAATCCCTCTCCGTCAAGGCAAACAAGCAGGGTGGGCGGAGGGAGGACTGGAGGAGGGTCAAAACAAAAGTCCATTATGAGTCCACAGTACATGAGAAATAAGGTCCAAATCTTCCCTTACGGAGGGTGCGGACGAGGTAAAATCCTGCTCAGCCGTCGCTGAGACAGGGTGGCACACTCAGTGCCCATGAGCTGGGCCGGCGTCCATGGGAACCACCCCGAACGGCGATGTCCCCCAGGTGGGCGACAAACCTGGAGGCTGAGGGGTCGAGGCGGACGAGGACGGCAGAGACCGTACCACCACCGCGGCAGAAAGCGACGTACAGGCGGGGAGCCGCCCCAGAGGCAGGACCACCGAGGTGGCCGACGACACAGGAGGCAGCGCCACCCCCGCGGCAGGCTGCGCCAAGGGCGAGGCAACCAATTCGGCAGACGGGATGAGAGCCGGCGATAAGCCGGAACCAGAGCCGATGGCGGACGAGAAGCCGGAACCAATAACGGAAAAGATGACAGGACCGAAGACGAAGACAGACGTGGAAACGGAGCCAGAACCAGAGACGAAGACAGACGTGGAGACGGAGCCGGAACCAGAGACGAAGACAGACATGGAGACGGAGCCGGGACCAGAGACGAAGACAGACGTGAAGACGGAGCCGGGACCAGAGACGGAGGCAGACGTGAAGACGGAGGCAGACGTGAAGACGGAGCCGGGACCAGAGACGAGGACAGACGTGGAGACGTGGCCGGAACCGGACCACCAGGACCCGATGCAGACGCGGCCGGAGCCGGGCCACCAGGAACCGATGCAGGCGCGGCCTGAGCCGGGCCACCAGTAACTGATGCAGGCGCGGCCGGAGCCGGGCCACCAGCAGTCGGGACGAGCGCGGCCGGGACCGGGCCACCAGGATCTGAGACGAGCGCGGCCAGGACTGGGCCGCCAGGAACTGAGGCAGATGTGGTCTGTGCGAGATCACCAGGAACCAGGGTCAACGTGGCAGACGTCAGACCACCAGGAGCTGCCTCTGCAAGTGTGGCCGGACCACCGGCGGTCGGTGCAGATGGATCTCCGCAGGAACCTCCGGCACCCCCCGGAACGTCTCCTGCGCACAAAGGAGCAACAACAAAAGTCTCTGCAGGACCACTAGGAACTGCAGCAGGAACGACCTCCTCCTGGAGGCCGACAGGAACTGCAGCGGAAGCTGCAACAGGAACGACCCCCTCCCGGAGGCCGACGGGGACCCCAGCGGAAACGACAACAGGCGTGACCTCCTCCTGGAGGTCGGCGGGAATCGCAGCAGACACTGCGACAAGCGCAACCTCCTCACTGGAGCCGGCAGTGCTGCTTGCAGCTGCCGAGCCCGGCTGGACTGGATCCTGAACGTGACAAGGCTGGACTGGACTCTGAGCGTGACAAGGCTGAGCTGGAACCTGAGCGTGACAAGGCTGAGCTGGACCCTGAGCAGAGCACGACTGTACTGGGGCTGGAGCCTGAACGGAGCACGGCTGGGCTGGAAACTGAGCAGAGCACGGCTGGGCTGGAAACTGAGCAGAGCACGGCTGGGCTGGAAACTGAGCAGAGCACGGCTGGGCTGGAAACTGAGCAGAGCACGACTGAACTGGGGCTGGAAACTGAGCAGAGCACGACTGAACTGGGGCTGGAAACTGAGCAGAGCACGGCTGGGCTGGAAACTGAGCAGAGCCCGGCTGGACTGGAACCTGAGCGGGACACGGCTGGGCTGGAACCTGAGCGGGACACGGCTGGGCTGGAACCTGAGCGAGACACGACTGGGCTGGAACCTGAGCGGAACCCGACTGGACTGGAACCTGAGACAAACCCGACTGGACGGGAACCTGAGCGGGACACGACTGGACTGGAACCTGAGCCGAACCCGACTAGACTGGAGCGGAACATGTCGGAGCATCGGAGATGCGACCAGGGCTAGCGTAATCCGAGCGGACGGCGTGGGGGCTGGTGTGGTGCTGAGCGCGCTGTCTAACTCTCCGAGCTGCGCACACATCCGCTCGTAGAGGTGACGGACACTGGGGCACGGCGCTTCGCTGGGCCGCCGGGTCGGGCGCCCTCCGATAATCCTCCGCAAGAATCTTAAAATAATTGCGGAGGTCGCTGGGTAATTCGGCGCACGAAAAATCCACGGCTTAATCCTCCTCCGCACGCGAAAAGGCAAAAGCAAAAAAATTCCCGACTGAGTCTGCACCTGAAAACCGTCTGGGTCCGATTCTGGCCAGATTGTTCTGTCAGAACGTCAAAGGCGGCGGACCCACATGCACAGCACGGACAAGCTGGGATATGAATAACACGAAGGATTTATTTCAACTCAGAGTCAAGATCAGGCAGGGTCATACACAGACAGTACATACGACGCAATGACTCAAAATAGAACAAGGAGCAGGGCCAGAGACTGTGACAATACGCACTTGAAATGATAAGCACACGCTTTTCATTCCGCCACATCCTTTGACCTGTGCACAAAAACGCAACACGCACGGTAATTAGAGTAATTCTAAGATCAAAGGAAAGAATCTCCGGGAGAACCAATCTACCCCTTGGGGACTTTTGCCTCCGGCTACGTGCGGGACGCGTGGGATTCCTGGTGTCCCCTGTGTCTGGAGCCTCTGTCCATCGAGGATGCAGAGGATCTATACATATTTTGGACTTTGATAACTGGGCTACTCATGATTGGCTTTGGTGGTGCCCTGCTTTATCGGAAGATTGGAAAGATTGAAAAATCTGTGGCCGGCTCATTGGCGTGTCCACCGGCTGTGGAGCTGCAAACGCCGACGGGGGCCATGGTTACTCGGCTGATGGAATTACACCAGAGGATTGCCCGGATTGAAGGACTGATAATTAACATCTCAGCTCGTTCGGATGATTTGCATCAGAGGATGACCCAGATTGAGGCACTGATCTGTAACATCTCAGCTCGTTCGGATGCCCGGATTGCAGGACTGACTAATAAGATCTCAGCCCGTTCGGAGGAAGACAAGAGACTGAGGGATAACATCTGCAGACAGACAGAACACTTGGTGAACATGGTGACAGCCTTGTCTGACAGGCTAGAGGAGATGTCACGGGTGACCCATGGTCCCACAAGAGGCGAAGAAGCCCTGAGTTCTGGAGACTGGAGTATTGATCTAGACAAATTAGTCATGGATTGTTAAAATGTATTAATTTTGGCTGTGTATTACTCTGTCCCTTCTCCCTCACCCCTCCCTTCCCGGGTCCAATCTAGCTCACCAGCTGTGCCTCTATCTATCCTCTTCGCCTTATTGTGACTCCCTTCAAGGACAACTGTTGGACTGACCTGTAAACATCTTGGTCGGCCTCGGTCATACTTCTATAAACAACACTTCACTACACTGATTCAGATACAAGGTGAGGTGTGATTCTTACCATAAGGCTTTGTTTTGAAATTTTGAAACAAATATTTAGAAAAACAAATGGACTGTATGATGTTGTAATTGCAAAGGATCAGCTTCGTCCCACCTGTCTGTCAATTTAGTTGCATCACATTACACACACAAAATTCATCAGATCAATCTGCCCGCAAACATGTTTGTTAAAGTTCTTGTATATCAGCCCAATTTTTATTGTACTCCCTGAACTTAAGCCATAGACTTATGTATGGAAAAATTTATGAAAATGAACTGGATACAGTCTCATCATTTTGTAGATCATTATGTTTAAGCATAACTATTGTATTACAAATATGTGACAGAAACATAATCATGATTCATCACATCAATAACTCCAATGACTCCAATAGTTTCACTAAGTGGTAAATAGTTTAAATATTATCTTATTTCTGTTCTGTGTCACCTTGTTTGTTTGGTATTTGTTTTTTAGTATGCTTGCTTTTTTTAATTCATTGATTTGCTCTGTTTCTTGTTTCCCATTTTGTGCCCTGTAGTAAATTATTTATAGAGCACGTTTTGTTTTTGGGTTCGTCATTCTAGTCTGACTCTATGTTGAGCCGCATAATAACAGCCCATAATATTTCGCAGATTAAAGATCTTGTTTGTTCATTGGCTCTGGAGCGGTTTTAGCTGTTAAGTCTGTTGGTTCCATCATTTCATGATATTTAGAACCTAAAATTTTGACTCTCTAGTCTTTTGTCACAGTTGTGTGGCTCTGCATGTCAGTTCACATATTTACCAGTGGGTATCTATTCTGATTGGTTAAATTAACAAATGTGGTTGGTCTGTTGACTGTATTTCTCCTTTAGAAAGACCAAATGTTTAGTTATCTAGGTGCTGCTCTCTCCTGGTTGGTTTTACTGCTCCTTTATGATTCCAGGGGAAGGTGCAATCAGGCTGTAAAGAAATGATAGGAGGTTATTTGTAGAGGTGGGCGGATCGATCTTAATAGCGATACCAGTGTTAGTGTTGATATTGATCGATACCCCAACAAAAATATTGATACTTTGGTTGAATTTATCACTGCTGCCGTTTGTCAAAGACACAACCTAGCTATCTTGTCTGTCTGCGTCTCTAAGTAAGTGCCTGTGCGTAAGTGACGTGCTGGTATGGCAGAGCGAGGCAGACACACTCCAGCACCCCCCCCCCCCCCCCCCCCCCCCCCCTTCCCTCTTGCTTTAAGCTCTCATGTGACTCAATGACTCAGGCCAGCAAACAAACAAGCAGGAGGCGGACAAAGATGAAGCAGGAGGATGGAAGCAAGAAAGAGTCTGGTTATATTTTCAAGCCGAAAATGAAACAGCGGCAACCTGTTGTAATGGAAAAATTGTTTCTTCATTATTCTATGCGGTTATTATAAGATTTATGACTTATGCTCTGCAATTAATATCTCATGTTTTGTCTTACTTCTGTTTCATGTATTTGACATTTCACCTAGATTGTTCAATGGTTGTCTTTGCCTGATAGACTCTGGACTCTAGCTCCCAAACCCAAGGCCGGGGAGTTGTGTCTCTCTGTCTGTTGAGAGCGCTCTTTCCTCTCTGATAGTTAGACAGCGATGCAGGTGTGAGAATGTAAACATCTCCACACACACACATGGCAACAGGGTTGAGGTGGTGCATGCGGTCTGATTGGGCTACACAGACATTCCACTCTGGCCGGACAGAGGGGTAAAGAGGCAGAAGTTACGTGAGGATTGTAGAATCTTTAAAGCGCACCTCTGTGGTGTATGATTTGCTTTCCCAATAATTTTTATTTTCCCTTATTTTTATAATACATTACACAAAAGACATAATAATATATTAATATTTATATTTACTGTTCAACTTTGTCTGGGTTTTATTAAATTACTAATGAAATTTAAAGCAAATATTTAATGCATTAATTGTCAAAACGTATCGTTCGGTATTGGTGTCGACATCGGTGATACTGGTCCAGTATTTACTTGGTATCGGATCAGCTTGCAGTATCGCCCACCACAAGAAAACACCAGTCAGGAATATACTGTATGATTATTGTCAGGTGGAGGAATCAGTGGAGCATGAGATGTGTAACTGCCAATGGTTCAGTTCAGCAAGAAATGCATTTAAGAGGTCATTAGGTTTAGTTTGCAGTACATACTCAGTCAGACATGGAGTTATGTTGTTTTATTCACATTTTTTAGTCAGATTAAATATATATATTATTAGTCGCTGCGTCCATCTATCTGTCTATCTCAAGGATATTCTTGTTGATCCGCCTTGGTTCAAACTCCAGCATAGTAGGTGGCGGTACGGCATCTTAACCTTAGATGCCACCCGCCAATTCAAAACGAGAAAGAAGAAGAAGAAGCCGCCGCCGCCGCAGCAGCAGAAGAAGAAGCAGAAGCAGAAGCACGCGAAAGGACATTAACCCATCACTTTCCAACGAGACGTTTGTATGCTGCACAGCAATATTTTAGTAAGATGTCAGATCTCCAGGTATGTAGAGTTTTGGGCAACATAAATGTCTATGATAGTTAGTTTACATTCCCCTTAAGTGTCCCGTTATGCCGGCCAGTAAAACAGAATGCTAGGTGGCTTAAATTAACGGTAACGCCGTTAAATGAGCTCTGGTTTAACCGAGCACATGGACAATAAAATACCATAACTGATGTCATTGATTCTATAATTATGCCATATTTCAATTTAACAGATATAAGACAGTTCGCAGATAAGGAAAACGACCCGCTCATGCAAGGCTTAAGTTTATTCATCATCTGTTTATGCTTCGGGCATTATGGTGTCATAAGTCTTTATTATTATTGTGTTCATTATGTACTGTAAAAAACTTAACAAGTGTCATCAGGACTGCACTCCTGCTTGTAAAATTAATAAACTGGTAATGTCCAGTTCAACTGTAAAACAAAAAGTAAATTCTTAGTGCTGTTCAGAAGAACTTTGAACCGACGCTTCACCTACAGTCATAAAGGCTCAAAGTACCTTTCGCCAACAAGTTGATCTTTGGTCACGTGACCTTACTTCATGTTGTAATACTGTTGTAGACTTAGTGTCTGAGGGTTTTTTTCTTACTCTTGGATAGATGCCTGCCAACATTATTATGTAACATGAGAATGAATAAAGCTTCATGTAGAGGGGCTCAAACAGAATTCAGCAAGTTTAAATCACTATTTTCAGATTTTCTGTATTAGGCCTTCTCAATGATGAATAAATCACCTTTAAAGTTATTAAATTCTGAGTCATGATACTTTGAACTATGAAGTAAAAGAATGCGCAGAATATAATGGAACTCCAAATTGTTCAATATTAGATTAACTAATAGGACATTATGAAATACCTATATAAATAAATGAGCCAATTATGTAAACTGACCATGAAATCACAAACATTTTTCAAATTAAAGGTTCCTGCACATGCAAAACCCACTTTTTGGACATTCTGGTACATCTATATGGCTGCCTTTTTCATGTTAAAACATGTTAGTGTTAGAAGTACCCTCCCTGCTTATTTCACGTTTTGCTACTTTATCCAATCCGATTTTAGATTGATCGGTTTAATATTTGTATTATTGTCTACTTAGACAGTAATAGACCGCTCACAGAACCAGCTTGAGCTCCGCCCAAACAAACCCGTACACCAAAACCTAAAGGCAACATTGCTTTCAGCGACTCACTCGATACGAACTGACATGGCACCATTAGGGTCCAGAAGCTGCTGTGTTGTTGGTTGTTATGACCAGCATCAAAGCCTTTTCATTTTACAATCGCAGCAAGACATGAGGACTCTATGAATTTCTTTTATTGTAAATCGACCAGTGCCCGCACCGTTGCCTAAATGCTTGTTCATGTGTGGACACCATTTTACCTCCGAGTGTTTTGAAAACGAGGGTATATTTAATTCTGGGTTTACGGTTGAACAAGGGCTCTGTTCCTACAAGACGTGACCCACTTGCTGCTTCCCCAACCTGTACTGTAAGTACATGCTTGATACTTAATTGATAGCTTCCCTCCTGTTAAATGATAACAGTTGATGGTAACAGCTACAGCAGTAGAGAGAGGCACTGTTGCAAGGTGCTACCACGCAATTTGGATGAATCCAAGCCTCTCCAGCATTTTTCTGGTTCAAATTGTATAATATATGTTACTGAGATCATTCACCTCTGCTCACATTTTAGCCATGTTAGCCGCTAGCTTGTTGTTAGCGTAGCGCTAGCTTGCTACATAATGTTCAGTACAACTTGGGTTTGGCTGTAACAGTAAGTCGTGAGAGTCAGCTGTTTTTCCAATTACTAGCGAGCCTGTCATGTGTATGTAGCCCAAGTAGACCTGTGAATTTGGGTTATGGCAAGTTCTATCAAATTTTAACATATGAGAAGACAGCAGCATCCTATAAGTGTTGCTTATTTAGTCAGCTAGCTGTAAATGTGACATTGTTTTTTTATACAGGCTGGCGCATCCAAACTACCGAAATGCAAGGAGGTTGCTTTCTTAAACTGAGACGCCACTGCGGGCTGTGGGCACACAGCTTTCTTTTTTCGACAAAAGGTTATATTTGAGTGTGTGTGTTTGAATAAAGACATCATTTTTAAGTCGTTTAGCAGCTTTTTATTTTGAATCAAAGCTAATGCACAGGCTAATGTTAGCAACATAAGCTAGCGTTATGCCTAACTGACCAAAACACGAGAAGCAGCGGCTCGTAACTGTGTTCGAACTTCACAGCACAAGCTGGTGAATGGTTGAATATATTACTTACTTGGAGCTCATTCCACCGTTCTGTCACGGCTGTTTTTTCTGTTAGCATGTCTCTGTTACAGTCAGTACAAAACTAATGATCCATAACACACACGTTCCTCCATCAGCAGTAGAATCCACAACTTCAGCCAAGAGGAATGGGCAGCGGTGAAGCTGATATTGCCTAAAAAATGAAGTAGGAATATTGATTGCTGCCAGCCACTCAGAGATAATACACAAGCTAACATTAGTAGCTTGTAACTTCACAGCTCAAGCTAAAACAATTAAAGGTCAAATATATTACTTACTCAGTGCTCATTTGGCCGTTCTGTCCCAGCTGTTTTTTCTGGTTTGTCCATGGCATCCTGAAGCTAGTTTCCAGCTCCTCTGAACATATGTAACCCCAAACTGATCACAACAAATACACACAGTCAGTAGCATAATCCGCAACTTAATCCAAGAGAAATCCGTAGACGTAGATCAATTGCAGCACTGGGATATTCAGTTGCGCTTCTATCGGCGCAGAGACACGATGCATCTGGTTCTCAGCTGTATGTTACAGGATGCCGGCGTTTGGCTCTGCCGGACCCCTGCTCTCTGCTGTGGGTGGCTTTATACCTTTTCTTATGGCGTAACTCGTCTGTACTGTTCTCTGGCTCATACAACTACAGTAGTATGCGAGGAAAAACAATGGTGGACAAATATAAAAAAAAACGACATTTTGAAATAAAAACTTCTGGATTTAAATAAAAAGGCAGATGTTATAATTTGTATTATGAAAATAATCATACAGCATAATGAAACATTTCATAATAATAAACTTACTTTGGAAAATGTTTGATTATTTCATAATTTCACGGTCAGTTTATATAATTATCTCTCATTTATTTATAAAAGTTTTTTATTGCATAAAGTCCTTTTTTTAATTATTATTATTTAATATTGAACACTTTGGAGTTCCATAGAATAAACATTGTCCTCGCCAAAATGGCGGAAACATTTAGGTGCAAATCATTAGTACTAGTTGGGTCAGAGTTAGCTTGCCTCCATTCTATTTCTCCCTGTTTCTGGATCTACTGAGTGCCTACATTCACAAGTAAGCACTGTTTATAGAGGTAAAAAAACAGCAACTGACAACTTTATACTCAGTTTTTAAATTCTAGTGCTGGACAACACAGTGTATTCTGATTCATTCATTTAGTGGTTTGTGCCTAAAACAATGCCTAGATTACGGCTCTGTAAGAAAATACTGTGTGTGAAACAATATACAATAATGATAATTGTTACTAAATGTGTCTGTAGAAAAAATTTGATACAGCAGCAGAGGAGGTGAAGCAGCTGAAGGCTAAGCCAACAAATGAAGAGATGCTGCAGATCTATGCATTGTTTAAGCAGGCCACTGTAGGTGATGTCAATACAGGTGAGGAACACAACTATTCACGATTACCCAAAAACAGTTTTTCATGAAACTGTCGATCACCCCAAAATATTATATTATATTCAGCAGTGAAAATGTAGTTGTATTATAACTGTTATAAGTTGTTGTGGGTGAAACATTGTTTAGAAATAAACCGATGAAGTGATGACTGTACATTCACTGTAATAGATACATTTTCAGCTTAAAGCTTTTCATTTTTGTGCGTATTTGTCTTTGTCTCTTCTTTCTAGCTCGCCCAGGGATGTTGGACTTCACCGGGAAAGCTAAATGGGATGCCTGGGAAAAGCAGAAAGGTACTACCATTGATTTCTTGAATCAACACTTAGACCATTGCAAGTACCTTAATAATATAACTTGTTGCACAGCTTTTGTTTTGTCCATAGAACTTGAATGGTGTGATTTGTTAAGCTCACCTATATCTTCTTTACGGTAGAAAATAAGCATCTAGGGCCTCATGTACAAAGACTTGCGTAGATTTCCTACTAAAGTTTTCATAAGTGCAAATCCAGAAAACAGCGTAAGTAGAAAACAATCAGGATGTACTGTATCAATCTCTACTAAGTATAAATCTGCGTATTTTTCTTAGACACGCCTCTATATAAATATGTTAATTCATTTAAATACTCTGAGTGGGACCGTGTGTGCAGGTGTTAATGTTACAGGTTCCGCACAGAAGCGGAAATAAAATAAATAAAAGTGGTCTGACATGAAGGCAATCGGGATAATTAGTGTTAATGCACAAAAAAGACTTATTTAGTTATTTAGCGACGGCCTTGTTCATGACAACAACTTCCTGTGTTTACCATCTGGTTTCTTCACAATAAGAGTTTGTCCTTGCACATTACATGCGGATGTATCTCAATGTAAATGCTGTGGAGGCACATGACACATTATTTTACTGCTGATACGCATGAAGCCTAATTTACATATAGTGCAAATTTCGTGAAATTTACTTTACTGTTGGCCTCAACTGATGAAAGATAAGTCCGTGGATATCTTGCAAATAATCCCCCAAGTCTTTAAACTCTTTAAACTGGTGTAGTCCTGGTCCTTTTCCTGGGCCACGATTGGTGGCCAGCTTATGTACTGTACATAAATGGCAGTAGCAATTATCTACCAACATAAGCTTGTTTTGTGTTTTGTGTAGTGTCTAGATAGATTCTAGGTAGTGTATAGATTAGCTTCCAGTTAACATAATAGAACATAACATTAAAGGAAGGTTTAAGTTTACACATTTTATAGATACTTCTGCAGAGAAGCTACGTGCCCTCTGCCAACACACAAAAAAGTATTTTTAAGGATTAAGATCAAGTTAGGCTGAAAACATAGATATTAATGACTCCCAAGACACTATGGCAGCTTTAAAGTTTATTGTAGGCCATAATTTCTTTCTTTGTCTCTTTGTTTTCAGTACAAGAATCCCAACCTTGGCGGAGAGGAAAAAGTACATTCATGTACCTAGCATGACCGTAACAGAACAAATTTCCCTAGTAATATATTTTTTTTTCTTTTTTAGGAAAGGTCAAAGAAGATGCTATGAATGAGTACATTAACCTGGCTGAGCAGTTAAAAAAGAAGTATGGGATTTAACCTGAGATGATGACTGCAGACTAACTGGGCCAATTGATCGATGGACTAGGAATACATTTCTACAGTGTGAGTCTGATCTCACATACACGCCAGTGCAGACAAAAGTCCAGCGATATCCACTGATGTCCTCAGTTCAGTAGCATCAGTTTTTTTAAAGTTCTGAATTATGCACAGATCCTGTCATTTCAATAAAGTCCTTCCTCTTAGTGTGCTGGGTTCTCTCTGATTTAATTTTTATATTCTAGTAGCACAACTACAGTAATGTATGCATTACAATAGATTGGATGCTAAGTAAGTTGATTTAAATGTATGGTTTAAATGACTCTGTCACCAGAGTGAGGTGTATACAATAAGGGCCAAATATCTGATTGCTTTATTATTTCTGTGCACACAATAAGGAAGCATTTTAACTGATGCAAATACCCACAAACATAAACTGATACCTGCACAGCTGGGCCTTCTAGCTCAGGTGCCAAAACACACTGGGACAAACAGAGTGAATCTTACCATCAAATGAGTTCCAACCAATTAGAATGTACATATGCAACTATTCTATTATGAAGTAATCTGTTATGAGTTTTTTAGTGAGTGTGTAGTTCCTGTGGTTTTATTTTGATAGTTTCTTTTATTCTGATCTACTTTTATTTTGAGACAGTAGTTATACAAAGATGTGCGAATAACCGTAAGGGTGTTTTTACGTGACTTACTGTAAGCCAATATTTTGTTTCCATCCTGTTAAGAGGAATCAGTTGTATAATTGTAGGTTACAGACAAGTCAGAGACTACACACAAGAATCATTCAGTATAACGTATAACTCACTACAAACTATTAAACACTAAAGCTCGCAGGTGAAGCACTTTAAGTCATTACTGCCACCAATACCTTGTGACTCCACAGCAATGTGTCATCACGTAAATCTAATTGAAATTATTGTTAAACAAATACAAAGGGGACTATGATCTGAAAATTGTATTCATAGTGACTCTTGAACTGTGTCAGAGTACTGCAGATGAGAAATCAAATTGCTTTCTAAATTAGCTTTTAAGTAAAGTCATCCACTTCTTAAGAACAATGGTGAACTAAAGATACTATCTGTAGTCCATTTAAATCTCTCCTCCTCAGAGCAGCCAAACTTTATGAAGGATTCTTTGGTCGCTTTTGCTTTTTTGTTATAATCTGAGAAACAGTGGTTTTGCTTTACGGCTGATTCACATGGCCTAGGATTCAGATCAACCCTATAAAGCAGGAAACTGGACATACTTCAGCTGCAAAGCCAGGCTTACATTTATTGGATTCATTGGGAGATCAGCAGGTAAGTGAAGAAGAAGGAGAAGATATTGCACAAGGAATCATTAAGGGCAGAATAGAACATTTACTTTTAAACCTTATTTTTAATCTAGCAGTGTCACAATTTCCCAAAAACATTATTAGAAATATGAAGAGTGTGTGCTAATCATCAAAATAAAATTTTCCAGGGCTATATCCTTCCAGGGACCTATAAAATTAAATTTTCTGAGCTACTTACTGCTACAGCTGTGCTTCTTTACTCCAATACTAGATATCGGAACTGTATATCCTGCCACAGTCAGATAGCCAGATTGTTTGCTTGTGGGCTCAAGATACACTGGCTGGCCAAAAAATAGTCACTACCAAAAAAAAGTCAAACTCTAATATTTCCTTGAACCGCCTTTAGCTTTGATTAGAACACATTCGCTGTGGCATGGTTTCGATAAGCTGCTGCAATTTCACAAGATTAATTTCGATCCGATATTGCATTAATTTTTCACCAAGATCTTTCATTGATGATGGAGTCTGACTGCTGAGCAAAGCCTTCTCCAGCGCATCCCAAAGATTCTCAGTGGGGTGAAGGTCTGGACTCTGTGTAGACCAATCCATGTGTGAAATTGATGTCTCATGCTCCCTGAACCAATGTTTTATCATTTTAGCCCCATGAATCTTGGCATTGTCATCTTGGAATATGCCCGTGCCATCAGGGAAGAAAGAATCCACTGATAGAATAACCTGGTCACTCAGTGAATGCAGGTAGTCAGCTGACCTCATTCTTTAAGCACATACAGTACTGTTGCTGAAATTACACCTGACCAACAGCAACCCCAGATCATCAGTCCAGGTGGCCACTGTTTATGGCCAGGCTGCTATGCCTTGCCTTTGCACATTCTTGTTTTTGTTGAAGAGAATTGAGTACAATTGATATTTGGCAACGTTGGCAAACAACATTTGTCTGGGTCGTTGTCATGGGTCATACAGTAGATATACACTTTAGTTAGACACTGTAGTTTGACATCAGTAACAGTTTTTCATAATTTTGTTTGTTTGCACTAATAACCACTGCTGCAAGCTGGAATCATTGATTAATTTTTTTTTACTTATATCATCATAAACCTTGATATTGCAAATTTACTTTTTAAATATTATTACATGTTTTGATATAGTTAGCCAACTGGTACATAACATGACTGTACGTGTTAGAAGGCTTTTATAAATTTGAGTTTGTTTTACTAATTTTAATGGTTGTTTTTTATTTTCATTATCCTATTACTGCAGGGAATCCACAAATGAACCCTGACAATGACTGGTAGTGCATTTCAGACAGTATTATTAGTGTAATACAGCTACTGACTATGTTGTAATGACATACTACAATAGCAAAGTATGACCAACCTGTAAAACAACTCTCAGAATGTTACAATCTCCGTCTTAGAATTGGTATCGCAGAGTGACAAGAGGCGAACATGTTTTACACTCAATAACTGCTTTAATAAGACAAAAGGTCACAACACAAAGCGCTTCTACCGCAGGTTTACTCCTGCTGCAGCCACATCCAGCTCTTCATTCTACGTTTCTACCAGTGCCCCAGCTCCATGTCCTGCCCCTGCTCCTGTCTCAGAGACTGCTTCCACTTCAGCCCCGCCAAGTCTAGCTTCAGCGCAGCAGTCTCAGCCAGTTTAAGCTCCTGTGCAGCCTGCTCATGTCCCACAACCACTGACTGCATCTGCCACCGGTTTTCTGATCACTGCTGCATGCCTCTGTGGTCGAGTCACGCCTGGTCTCTGTTGCCCCTGTCACCAAGGTAGCTCAAGTTTTAGTGCAGCAGTTCAGTTCCACCTCCAGTGCAGCCATTCTGCCCAGCCGGGTTATGCCAAACTCCAGCCGAGTCGTGTCACGTTCCAGTTCTGCCTCATCACGCTCAAGCTCCAGCTCGGTCATGTCACTCTCAAGTTCTAGCCCAGTCAAGCCCAGATCCTCAAGATCCCGAGGACGCCTCCTGACCCTGTTTCCTGTGGTGGTCCAGAGGAAGCCACGGGAGCCTCAGTTCCTGGCGGTCCAGAGACGACGGCGTCTGCCTCAGTTCTAGCTCCTGGTGGTCCAGGAGAGAAGATGTCGGACTTGATTCCTGTCTCCTCTACTTGGTGTCTGCAGGTGTCCCCGATGGGGTTCCTTTTGGCAGCGTTCCAGCTGAGTCCTGGTCGGGCACTACGTGTGTGCGCTCCTGCTCCTAGACAGTGCAACGTTGCTGTCCTGGTGATCCAAGTGGCTTTCCCTGGCTGCTCTGGACTTTCAAGCTGGGTTGGTGCCCTTGCCTTTGTTGCCTTCTGCCGCAACGATGGCACTGCCTCTTGTGTTGCCGGCCACCTCGACTCTCCAGTCTCCTGGGCCGTCCCCGTCTTGGAGGATGTCGTCGGTTCCCTGGCTGCGTCTTGTTTTGATGCTGACTTCCCAGATCTCACCGTTTGTCCAAGGGGTAGAAACGGATTCTCCTTGTTTCCATCCTCCTTGAGAGGATAGTTTGGACTTTGTGTTGTTTCTCAGATGTTACATGAATGTTTTCATGAACTCATTCTTTGTGTAATTTATACATCTGATTTCTGTGTGTTTTGTTGTCGACTCTAGTTCTTGTTTCTGACCCTGCTTTTGTCCAGTCCCTTTCAGTACAGTGTACCTCTGTCTGTGCTGGATTCTCTTCTGTTTTCGATCACTGCCGTCTAACTACGTTTTTGCCTGCCGCCCTGGTTCAATGATCATTAAAGTGCCTTTACTCAAGTCCTGTCTTCTGTGCTGTGCGTCTGGGTCCAGACTGCCTGACAATCCGAGACATGAATTGAACTGGTGTCTCTTGTCAAAAAAGTTAGTATGCAATGCCCAGTGCCAGTAGTGTCATTCAGCCTCTATCTTGTTGTTTTATTACTGCTGCATCTTTGCCAGACCCCTGGCTCAGGTGTCTATCAGATATAAAGCATGTGTCTTTGCTGGGCTGAGCTGAACAGACTAAATAAGAGGACTGGGAAAAAAACAAATAGAGTTTTATCACAGTCTTGCCGGTATCTCACCATTTTTTTCATTTGCTATAAAATCCTGTTGTCTTTTATTTAGCTGAGGTGTTTGTGGAATGGAGATGGATGACAGCAAATGAGCTTGTCTGTTGAAGTCTGACAGCTGTTGATAGAGAAGGAAACGTTTGCAATAGTGTCTCACCAAGAAAGTTAACTGATTCAGAACTCTAAATAACAGGGGCTTCTTAAAAGAAACAGATTTCCTATAGTTCATATTATCTGACATGTTAAAGTTTCCAATAAATCAAAAGGGGGGAATGATTTAGAAGACGTGTATATGCAGTAACCAATAATTTCACACTATAATTATATATAATAATTATAATTTCAGTGATCAAATATAGGCTGGGAGTTTTTAAGAACATGTTTTTTTTCTCTTAATAGACAGGACATGATTTAAAAAAAGAGCAAAGCAAAACGTTTTTCATTTATGTCTCAGTACTTTCTATGGATTTTACAGTACAGTATCTTGCGCATTTATACAAGATCACTTCAAATGTGATTTGTATACAACATTCATTCTAATCAGTTACACCTGTCCTTTTCCATCAATGTTCTTGACACTTGCTGATCATGCTTCTCTACTCTGTGTCATCTGTGTCAAGTCAATCCACCTGCTCTTATGCGTTTCTGCTTGCATGATTCTGTTACACCATGGTATTTAAATATCTTAACTACGTCTTGTAACTTTATTATGGAAGATTTTCCATTCATGACATGAGGCTCAACTGCTAATAATCATGTTTTTTGCCCAAGAGCACTGATTGTTTTTGCCTGTTGTCTGTGCGCTGACATCAGCATCATGATTTTTTTGTGTAGTTTAGTTTTTCATGTTTTCAGTATTTTCTCGTATTATATGTTTTATTCCGGGGATCATAACCCTTACTGTACTGTAGTTCCAACCTGGGACTCATTGCACCACTAAATATTGCCCTGTGAAGCACCATCAGCACAAACTTGCATGTTTCGACCCAATGGCCAAAGCGTCAACAACAACTCCTACAGTGTATCACAACAATTGACACCCCCCCCACCCCCCCCACCCCTGAAGTCTGACAGCTATTGATAGAGATGGAAACGTTTGCAATAGTGTCTCAAAAAACTAAGAACACATTTGTTTTTTATTGTTTAACGTCCTCTAGTTTCGTAATCATTTATCTGACTTCGTTCCTAGCACAGTCATGTAGCTGTTGACAGTAATTACAGTAATTACAGTAATTTAATACACTGCAAGACTCTATTAGATTTACTCAGTAAATAAAACCACTCACTGTTTTAAGCATGCTCTTGGTTGTGGGGTATATATTGATTGATGTAATAGTTCTTCCCCAAAACCCTTTGTTATCTGACCATCAATACTGAACATACCATGATAGCAGTTGAAAGGTGATTCCACTATAGCAGATAGATCAGGTGATGCTTTTGCTAGATTTAAGGAGATGGTTCCATCATCGTTTCCTTTGTTCCCATGTAACAACAGGAGAACAGTCACCTTAATCCATGAGCTGGTTGATTGTCTTGATGATGCTGCAACTTCACTTACAATTTTAAACACTTTTGCCCTACTATAACTCAGAGATCAGCATGGTGAACAAAGGACTTAAAAACTAGAATGGCTACATGAAGTTACATAAATCCTGTATAGCATAGGCTGCAGTTTTGACAATTACATTAAACCTAATTTATCAAACCTGGAAAGAAAGAAGAACTTAACCCAATAATGTGGAATTTTACTTACAGACGTTTTGAGCCAAACTAGAAAACAGAATAGTTTATTGCAATCACTGACCAATGATTATACAGGAATATAAACATAATCAACACTAGACAGTTAGTGTAGCATACACTTATATATGAGTTTATGAATTCAAGTTACTTTTAAATGAATATCACTGAATTCTCTTCATAAAGACTTGATCATGGAGGATTTCAGTCAATTTTAGGGAAGGGAATAATCTTGACTTTACACAACACACAAGTAGACAAATGTAACAACTGAACTGCTAATGTAGAGTTTGAAATGACAGAGGTTTGTCATTTGCAGAGTCTGAAATAGAAGGATTATTTTAAACTGTTTCCATAATTTCACCTATTCCAGAAAAAGAACAGTTACATGAAGATGAAGATCATTGAAGATATTTTTACTGCAAAACATGCTTAATGTATATTCCACGTTTATTTTATTACAGGGGAATGATTTAAATAATGGATATCCTATACTGTAGTGAGTGATTGACTTGGTGTTGGTCTAGGATGGGCCTGATAGTCTAAACATAATTAGATTAAAAGCACTAAACCAACTTGAAGACACAACATTTTTAACTCTACTCTCTGACAGCAGTCTGGTGTTGCAACGGCACCACATTAGTCCGGGTACAAAAGAAAACCAGAAAACGTGCTGTATTTGTTGTTGTTTCCGCCGTGCGCTTTGCCGCCATCAAGTTTGACATAAATTTCATCACCAGAGTCGAGATGGAGGACGACGCTGTTACTGGCGTAGTCGTAATTCTGGTCGGCATCCTGGGCTATAGCGCTGGCTCGAACCTTCAAAATAAGAGCGACAGAGAAAGCATTGACTTAACAGTATATGCGTACATACAGACCTGTGTGTTTATTTTACTAGGTATTGACCTGGAATAAATCAAACCATAAAAAATACGTTATGTCAGGGTTCAGGATAAACGACATTCAGCATCTTAAACAACTAGTTAAAAAGCTAGATAGAAAAATGTACTTCACCAACATCTAAACCAATATTATTTAGCATGTGGCTCTGTTGCTGAATGCAAAGGTGACTTTTAAAAAAAATAAAATTAAAAAACGCATTTACTGTAGCATCTACCAAAACTGAGATGAAGAACAGCATATTTACTTGTCCGTTTTTGCACAAGTCTGCCCACATGCTCGTCCCGTCTCCTCCGCGCATTAGTACGTGATACGTGAAGTAGTACATCCCAGACACCTGGCAGGTGAACTTGCCCGTTGTTGAGTCGTAGTGGTTCCCCAGGTTCGTGATAACGTCGTCGAACCTTAAAACTTCGTATCCCTCATGAGGATTTTTCAGGCCCACGTAAAACGCTATTTTTGCGGCACCAAAAAGAGACCCGAGCTCTGCGCTTCTCTCCGTTTGCGCTGTGCTCACAGTCCCTGGATGCGGCACGTCCGCAGCTCGTCTGTCCCCCGGCGGTCCTCTTGGACCAGGGGGTCCAGGTTCCCCGGGTGGCCCCCTCAGTCCCGGTTTCCCCGGCCGACCCGGCTCGCCTTTAATCCCTTGAACAACAGCCGGAGAAGGGCTGGCGCTCAGGTCCCGCATGACTTCCAGAGCTGTGGCGCTCGGGTTGGGATTGTACGAGTCACAGATCATCCTACAAATGCCGATCATCTCATAGTGTGCATCGGTCTTGGATGTCTGGACCAACAGGGGAATTACGATAATGAAAGTCAAAACCATGATGAACGCAGCAGCGACGACTCTGTTCCTTGGAAAAGTCAGAGATGCAAGCTGCAAGTGTTTTCTTTGGGAACCTAATACTGGACGGTGACACAAGCGCTAAAAAGCACAAAAACAAAGCGGACAAAACCAATGACGCTCCAACCCAGGATTAAGAAAAAGAGGCGAGAGATGAGAAGCAAACACGTCCAAACTCCACGCGCAGCTTCCCCTGCGGCGTTAACGCGGTGCCACTGCCACTTGACTTCACACTGGTGACAGGGGAAATATTCGTTGTGGCACGACTTGCCGCGTGAGTCCGCGAACAGAAGGGTCCTTCCAGTTCCAGAGGGGTCGGTCGTCCTTACGGAAGAGGGTAAACTGGAGCCGCTGGCGTAATAAATGTAGGACCGAGTCTTTAGAAAACTGCAACAATAACCACGTTTACTTTAAGAACTCTGAATTCCAAAGTGATAGGATTAAAGACATCACTAAAATTCTTTGCAGACTATAGCACATCTAACAATAGCTTTCATACAGGTACTGATTAACAAGTTCATAATATGATTGCAATATAAATACAGTTTCCTTTTTGTACTAAGTACATTTAGTTTCTCTTTGCACTAACATTTTAAGGCCATTGTATTATGTAATTTACTATAGTTCTAGTCTGTGTCAGTGCACACTGACAGTGCAGTTTTAAAGAATTTTAATAATAAATATATATTATTGAGACTGAACTAAGATAACATCATTATGTTTTAGTCTCAAATTAGGTAAAAAGATGAAAAACGTTGTGGTCATTTATTAGGAAGGTGAGAAATAGGAAAAGCTAATTTTGTGGATTTTGAAATACACATAATGTATTTTGAGATAATGCATTTCGATGATTTTTTGATCAATAAATAATTTTAAGTATGTCTCCTTAAAATCCAACACATGCTGGTTTCATTCTGAGAAGCAGGGCTATCAACAACATGGTCAGATCAAAATCCATCCATTTCCCAACCTCTTTTTCACCATATTCACCTTAGTGTTTTCACCATTGTTCTTTGATACATAAATTTAGCTGTTTCTTTGCTTTACGCAGCTCTGTTCTTAAAACAATTTAAGGACACTCCTTTACCCGCCATCTAACTCTGGGTGGGGGGATTTTCCATCAGACTCCTTGAGTATCTGTAATGTTGCACATCTGAGCCAGGTGTTATATGTGGGTCAGTAAATGCTGTGACATTACAATCCTGTTACATAATATGTTCTTCTTACACTGGTTACACAGTAAGGGCTGGATTATTCCAAGGCAATCACAAGACACCCCTTCCACCCAAGCCCCATGAAATGTCACTTTGGCATATGTCGCCACACCATGTACAATGCACGCTAAGATATCAAAATACAGCCACATGCCAGAAGACAACCATTTGAGTACACCACTGTAAAAGCAAAATTAATGTTTCAAAGGTGATGTGTTAGTACATCAGTAACGCACAAAAGAATCTGATTCTTTTCAACAATATTGACTTTTTTCTAATTAGGCCACCACACTCTGTGCTGAAATATTTTTGGAAGATTTTATAACCAACAACGAACAACTGGAGTACCCCACAACTGTGTCTGCTCAGCTGTGGTCAAGCCCAGAGGCCTGATCTTACTCAGACACATTTTTTTATGAATCTAATTTTGTAAATCTTGCAAACCACAAGGCCCAAGAGCAATTTGAACAGATATGTGTGTAAATGGGAACCATCTGGATACCAGTACGCATTGACATTCTAAACTTTCTTGATTATTCTTTGTCCATGCTTTGACAGAGCAGGGGTAACAGAAGCCTTAACCTTGATTGATCCGGTCACAGGAACTGAGGTACATGCTGTGTATAGCCCATCCTGCCCAGTGAATTTGTTGTGGGGAGATACAATTCCCAGATTGAAGCTGAAGGGAGGCTGGTCATTCCACATGTTGGACAAACACGTACCTTTGTACAACACAATATGAGAGAACCCTTTTACTGATGCAGCCTTGACCTAAAGAACCCACCGAGACATGATGAAATGAAAATGACAAAAAACAGAGTCCGTGGTGGAGAAAATCTAGCCCCAGAAAATTTACACTGTACATTCAGATATGATCATGTGCATGAAAAACAGCTGCAAGAAAAAGCAGGACCATTTTTGAAAATAAAACATTTATGCCGGAAAGTAAATGTTGCCTTTTTGACCTGTGAACTAAAACAGGAACAGAAAGGAGTTTACTGTAACAGACATGTGACTCATCACATGTCACGTTTCGCTGAGCAAAGAAAACAAACAAACCTAGAATGATGTGGGCTGTGCTGCTGACTCTCATAGAGAGTTTATGATTGGCAACCACAGCAAAAGTGTAAATACAGCAAATACATCTGCTCAGACCTGATGCAGAACAAGGTATAACACCCGTCATAGAGTCCCTGTTAAGAATTGGGATTTTAATACCATGTGACGACTCTCCTTGCAATACTCCCATATTCCCAGTTAAAAAAGGTTCTCCTTCCACTGGCTGCAGGATGGTACAAGACCTTCAGGCTGTAAATAAGGCTTTACAACCAAGAGCAGTCATGCTCCCTGATCCACACTGCTGAATAATTTAGACCCAGATAAGCAGATCCTTTCAGTCATAGATATTAATAATGCCTTCTTCAGCATTCCAATACACCCAGATTCACAATTTTGGTTTGCGTTTACTTACAAAGGTCAGCGCTACACATACACCAGGCTACCCCAAGGTTATTGTGAAAACCTGACTACTTTCTCTTCATGCATGTCAGCAAATCTTGCTAAATTTACACCCCCACGATGTAGTGAGATATTGCTGTACGTAGATTATATTATGGTGGCGTCACAGACTTAGGAAGAATGCAGGAAAAATACACTGTAGCGCTTCTTTCGTTTCTGGCAGAGAACGGCCATAAGGTCAGTAAAAACAAACTGCAGCTGTGGAAAAAGGAAGTGAAACACATCACATCAGCTGTGAACAAAAGAAAGATCCAAATAGAATCACAGCTATACTGAAAGCGACTAACTACAAACCAAAAAACAACTGATGTCATTTCTGGGCATGAGAAATTACTGCAGGAGCTGGATACAAGATTATGCAGATTTAACAGCCCCATTCCAAGAGCTGATGTTTAAAAAGATACAGTACAATACCAATGCACATTAAACTAGTGTGGACGACCAAAGCAGAGGCTTCTTTCATACAACTTAAAAAAGCAATGACTCAGACAGGAGCGTTGGGCTTTCCAGACTATTTCAAATCCTTTATGCAGACAGTAGCCTGTCTCTGTGTTGGCACAATGATTCGACATGCAAATGAGACCAGTGGCATATTATTCCACATGACTAGGGCCGGATGCCAGGGCATTGCCATCATGTGTAAGAGAAGCAGAGGCAGCAGCAGAAGCGGTGTTATCATCATCCACCATTGTATTATAATTACTTACTGAAACAGCCACACATGACAATAGAAAGGTGTATAGTTCTGAATCCATCGACCCTAATGCCCACAGAAATAGACGGAGAACCACATTACTGTTTAGTAGAGTGTTCAAAAGTCACAAAACCTAGGCTAGATTTACAGAACGACCCAATACCTGGTTCTGTATTTGTCTATCTGGATGGATCTAGCACAAATGCTGAAACTGGAAAATCACTAACTGGCTATGCACTTGTGACTGATAGTGAGACTTTTAAAGCAGAACAGCTACCCCCACACTACAGTGCACAGGCAGCGGAAATAACTGCTTTGAATGAGGTATGCAAACTCATGGCATGTCAGAAGGTTACCATCTCTACTGACAGCACATATGCAGACTTAACTATTCATATATTTGCCAGTCAATGGGAAAATAGAGGCATGATAACATCAACGGTCAAGCCTATAATGCATGGTGAGTCAATAAAAAATCTGGTAAAAGCATTACAAGTACAGTATCAGCCAAAATAGCCATTTGTAACTGCAATGCTCACATCAATGCTAAAGAGAGAGTGTCAAAAGGAAATTCTAAAGCAGACGAAGAAGCAAAAAGGGTTGCAAAGCAATGTCACATATACAGTATCTCACTGACCCAGTGGACAGCACATTCTAAAAAGAAATTCAGGACAGCGCCCCCTAGTGTGAAAAAGACAAATAGACCCTTAAAGGAGCAACTGGTAATCCATAGGGTTATTATGTTTGACAAGAGGGGAAACCTGTCCTACCAGCATCGCTCTACAAATGGGCAGCAACATTTAGTCATAGGCCCTGGGGTCAACAGGGGGGATGGTAGGATAATAAACAAATACTATACTACTTATGGATTTACAAATTATTCTAAAAATGTTGCATTGCCCGATGCATCTTCCAACCTCGTGGAGTGCAGACTTGTTTTCTCTCTGCTCACTCCTTTACTTGCTTGGCAGTGTCTGTGTTCTTCTGAGCACCCTGATTTGCTATTTTGGAATATTTTTTACCATGGAGCTAATCAACTGGTCACTCTATGCACTCTTGACAGTTACACTACACACCTTTGAACCCTGATAACTGTAAAGAGAACCTTGGCGATGTTGACGAAAATACATGCTAAGCTGTAAATATTGTGCTTCTGTGCTTATGACCCTGCCTACAATGTTGCAAAATGTTTTCCATGTTTTATGATGACTGCACTAAAAAATCTGTGCTGTTCTGATGTATACATGATTGTTTAATAAATGTTTCAATGTTAAACAGGAAGGAAATGTTAGATAAATACTGCATTTTAATCACTGAAACATTGTTGGAATTTATTTTGCTGATCTGCTGTGACCTCGTTAGCTGTGCTATGGCTTTGAAGTTTTCTCTTTTCTGCTCTGTAAGAAATAGGGAGTACCGACGTGTAGCCTGCTTATCTGCTCTGCTCTGTTTGGCAGCTATGAAGTTGCCTTAGCTGTAAACTGCTCACTCCTTACAAGTAAACCGATCGTGTCTCTTTTATTTAAGATTTACAAAAGGAATTCACGATTTCCCTAACAGACAGGTTCTATTGAATGATGTTAAAAGGGAGGAAAAAACAACCTCGAAATTGCTTAATTACTTATTGTTTTCTTTAGGTTTCATAGTTTTGTGGCTCAATTTCCCATTTGCATATCTGTTCCAAGTGGTATACTATGATATTAATAATGGTGGTTGTGACACACTAGTATAGTCATTATATATTCAGTTAGATTCAGTTTTATTTATATAGTGCCAATTCACAACAAACGTTGTCTCAAGGCAGTTTACAAAGCAAAGTTTAAGACCTTAAGGTCATTAAGATTGTTTTATCCACCTCATTTCCCTCCCAGCCTGTAAGTGAGGTGATTTTAAACCAGAAGTGGTTTCAGGTTTCTCTACACTTCACTGATGTTCACATCTCACAGCTGCTTCTAACTTAAGCACCTATGTAATTATGATTCTGATTACAATTGCAATTAAGGACTATACTCTGGTCTGATGGTTTTTTTTATTCTACATTCATACTACAGTCATTTTCTTATAGCTGTATGTGCAGTATTTGGCATTTTTCAACAGCAAACGCAAAGTCATAGCCAGTTCTTGTCAACCACTTAAGGTAATGCCTTGGATTTCCCTGTTAACTACAAACATGCGCTGATCCCTTGTTGAAACTTAAATGTAACCAGAGGACGTCACAGTGGTAGAGTAAGTCCTACAGTAGCTGATGTGCAGGGGTCTCCTCCAGGAGTGTAATAAACACTGTGGCCATGCGAGGCGCCATTTGCTTCTCCGTGGTAAAAAAAAAAAACATCCGCCGGAAGCAAAGAAGAAGGAAAATAAGCAAAGAAGAAGAAGTAGTAAACGTTTATGGTGCATTTCTGTCGATGTTCGGTCCTAATACAGGTATTTACAAATATAATTTTACCTTTTTATTTTGCGCGGTGTTTACGTACGAATTTACCACAGCTTGTGCTTTGTAATCGATCTGTGATCGTCTTATTCCCCACCTAATGTACATATTACGTTGCACCACCTCGAAGGCTGTAACCTTCAAGTAGTGTTAACTGAATTAATAAGATAATTCGAAGCTTCTGACTCCATGTCTCAGAGACGTACCTAGAAGTTTTAATGCGTTCTTCCTTAAAGTAGTAAATATGTAAAAATTCAAACAATAATCGAGCCAAAATAGTCTAACTTTACACAAGTGGTTAGATGCAGATGGTTATACGTGTATGGAGGAAATTACAGTCCCTGTCAATTTAAAAGTGAGTGTGTTATTTTGTCTGTTTATGTAATATTTTTCATTATGTTTCCTAATTTTATGTTTAACCTGGCTGTTCAATCTCGTATATGAAAAGAAAAACTAACATCAGATGAGGTTGTGCTGAAAGAAATGATAAAAATGATTGTCATGGTAAAACGTATTCATATTTGGAGGATGTAGCTTGTTGCTCCCTTTACTTTACGCAACAGATGTCAATGTCATATACATTTCTGATATATAATATTCTATTGTTTTATTCTGGAAAAAAAGTAGTGCTCCTGTTACAGTAAAATTTGCTGTCTAACATCGATACTTGTAGGCAGACAAGAAACTGGGTCTTGTCTGTTTAAATTAATGTTTAAAAAACATACTGTTTTTAGTAAATTGTATTTAACTATATTGATGATATTTGTGATGATATTTATTTAGAAAAGAAGCATATTGTGATCGGAACAATCGTATATAGGTTATGGATTAAATGTACTCGAGAACTACATTTAATATATATATATATATATATATATATATATATATATATATATATATATATATATATATATATATATATATATATATATATATATATATATATATATATATAATATATATAATATATAATATATATAATTGTGCTATTTTTTCACTCTTTCAGAATAACTGGATTCTAAAGGTAGACACAGACGCGCCAGGATGGCCACTGTAAGTGAGATATAATAGCGTGTGTGCATGCAGAGGTGTGTGTGTTCAGTCAGGCGGTAGCTAAAAAGACAACTGACAAACCTGATCAAGGTAATCAGCAGGGAGAGTTGCAAAACCAGCAGGACATTGGTTCTCGAGAACCAGAATTGGGCATTCCTTCTTTACACATTACATCCATACAAGGAAGAAACGCTAAAAAATAAGCGATAGAGATGCGATTTCAAATGCTATCACTAGCCAAAGAATTAAGAAAGATGTACTGTAGTGAAACCACGAGTGACATACTGATAAAAATTAACCATTGTTTTTAAAAGGAGTCTGGGGTACAGATTAGCATATTTGTGTTACAAGTCTCTATTTCCCAAATGGTCCATTTAGAATTGTCCACGTAGACTAGGGGAAACAAGTAATATACACATACACACCACCACAAGCTCTGCCCAAACACTGCCATGACCAACCCAGATCAAAAATAAATTGAACGTTGTTTGATGTATTCAAACGCACAAGACTTTTTGTCTTTACTGGTGAAGCAAGACAGAAGTTTTTTATTATTATGAATATGGACTGATGTAGGGAACGATGATGAAAGCTGTCTGTGGACAGCACTTCACCTCCAACTGCTTTGAGAATGAGGGTCTCATGAGGGATCTACAGTCTGTCATCCAATGACTACGCTTCCAGCCGTAAGTTTTTTTCCATATATCATAAATGTATATTATAAATGTATTAGTTCTTATGCTTACTGCCCAATACTGCTGGTCGCTTGCATTCTTCTTAGGTGTAAGTTCAATGACGGCTGTTTTGTTTTATGTCTGTTTTGTTTCATGTTCCAAAGCAGGAGAAGCTAGTTGTACGTGCGTGCTCACTGACACAGAGAAAAACACTTGATGTCTGATGTCTGTTCAACCAGCTTTAAATGGCAATGATAATTGTGGAAGTGATTTACAAAACGTACAGCTGTTGTGTAAATGGCAGCAAAGAAAGGTTTCCCAGTTCATCATTTAATTAACACAGCACTTGTCTTTGTACATTGTAATTAATCATTGTTTTTGCCCTTAAATGACCTGCATGATTTGACAGAAACCTTAGCAATATAATAGGCCTAAATTGTTTTTACAATGAAACCAACTTTATTAAGCTCTGTTTTTTTCCCCACTGTGGAAATACATATATTATAAATTAGATGTCCTAAAGTTACAACCAAAACATAAGTACTGCAATATGTTACAGTGTATTTGATCCCCTAACTCTTTTTGATAGATTATTGCTAATTCGCAATCTGCTACCTGCACATTCACTTACCTAATAACTTTACTTTACAGAGATTATCAAACTACTGTATATGCCAGAGGACTACTTTGTGTTTTTATTATCATAATTGTGGTCGAGTTGAATCTGGCCTCGCTGTTTTCTTTAGTTGGAAAAGAGATATTTACACTGAATTTGCTGTTATGGTAAATGCACATAGCAACACATTATACATCTTGTTGCTGTGTTTTTCCCAAACATGTACAGTAAGAAAACTGGACATGGCTGTTCTATTTTCTATATATTGTTTTGGTCTGTATACAGTATAGTGTAATTTTGTTCTTACTACCTTCTACAGGAGTGACATTGAGAACATGATTTCCAGAAACCTCTCAACCTGGTACATCAGCTGCACTCCTTTTCATCAGAAGGACCTTCAAAGAGTAGTAAGAACAGAAGATCATCAACTCTTCTCCGCCCTCTGTCTATTACCTGTACCTGTCCCACTGCAGAAACAGAGCCTCCAATATACAGTAACCTATGATCCTACATACTGATTTTTGTGATCCATCTCAAAATTAATCACACATACACTAAGACTGTATGGACTGTAGACCCCTCCTCTACTTTAATTAATGTAAGCACCTGCAGCTAATACATGCAGTTCATCATTTACCCTGGTATCCTGCTATTCATGTCATCACCTACACATGCTCTTCATTGCCAGTATAATATCTTCCAATCAGTGCAACACTATCCATTTGCAATTTCTACAATTAAGTGAATGATGTGTCTTGTGTATTTATTTTTATCCACTGTATGCCAAATATTTTTATACTTGGCTGTTGTAGATTTCTGTAGTTTGATAATTAACAGACTGAAATGTACAATGTTAATGCTATTTACAGTACATTGCACATTGGCGTGTTGGAGGTTTATCCAGTTTTGTACTAAGGGTTCACTGTTCAGTTGACAAATAAATTTTGTTATTTCATTTTTAAACGTTTTCAATTTTTATTTTAATTCAGTGAAAAAAGCGGTGCTAACTAACATGGTAAACAATAGAGATGAAATTTTAAAAAATGCTTCTTTTATGAATGAACTGTATTGCACTGATATTTATTATATATTTTATCATAAACACTGCTAAATGAAATCAAATTGATTTGTGGGGTCAATACATATATAATATATATGCTTGTGCTATTGACTAAAAGTCCAGGTAGGTCATGTTGTAATTATTGTGCCAAAAAATTGTTTAGAAAATAATCTAACACTTCCACTGTTGTGACTCCTGGGAACATAAAATAAATGTTTATTGTTGTGTAAAAGAACATGTGTAATAAGTTTTAGTTTGTTACTAATAAGTAGTAATAATAAGCATTAATAAGTACTGTAACAAGCTAAAACAAAAGTCAAATAGACTAAACTGAGAGGGAGTCTAAGAATACAATTAGCGGCGATTATCAACCAAAGGAAATGATGATGGCCAATGGAACAAATGAACCAAAATACTAGTACGCACCTGCAGTCTACTAAGAAATAATAGCAGTACTAAATATAAATCAAACAACTGGGTCAAGATTCAGAGAGAGCACACATGTTGCACCTCACAAAACACAACGTAGTGACACCACAAGCCAATAAAGAACATGCAATAGAGAAGCTGGTGGATTGAGTTTGAAAAATGCCTTTAATTTCTGTAGCGGGCAAACAGAAATAAATAAATACAGAAATAAATGCACTGCCTGAAACACTACTTCAAAGAAAAGTCAGGAAACAAAACATCACCATGGCAAAATACCTACATGCTCCACTGGAATCTCTCTCTCTGTCTCTCTCTCTCTCTCTCTCAAAATCCATTAGCTGAAGTATGATGTGAGCTGCACTTGCAGAGTTTAGCTGCATTAGCAAATCCCGACTTTACTGAAGATACAGTAAATCCAATGTGTAACTAGTACTAAAAACTAGGCCCAAGATGGTAAAGCACTCTTTATACCTTTCAGTATTTCATAGACAATTGAACAATCAACAAAGACCATGAAAAGTTATAAAACTCACCTGCTGAAATTGTTTATTTTAAAAGCAACGTCCCAATAGATTTGAATTACAGAACCATAAGTTATTACTGAATGTATGTTTAGGTTTTCTTCTACAATATGTTGGTGGGATTTATATGCGTATGTAGAATAAATGTCAATGTGTGTGACAATACTACATTTTCCTTTTCTAACTAGGTGCTGTACAGCAGAGCTAGGCTGGTCACCTACCTCCCAGGGCTTCATGTATTAGTGAGTCGTGTGGCTGGATCTCGAGCCATAGCCTTCTCTGCAGCTAAAACCTTGGAATATAATGAGCCCCACATGGCCACCACTCCATCTGACACAGGTATATCACTATGTTTTACTTTTATATGATTATAAAACAGACACACATATTTAAAATGCTACATATTACCTATTTAATTTTTTTTATAACCTATTTGGTTAATGATCATTATATTCATTTTGAAATACATAATGTTTCCCGTTATTGCTGTGTGGTAGAACAGAGTAGTTTGTGCTGCTTATCCTTTTATTGTCTAATTTTTTTAATGTGCTTCTCCATTAAAGGGCTGCAGACAGTTTTTTCAATTGACCTTCAGGATTATCAGTTGCCTGTGAAAGCAGTTGATGATTGCTACCTGCGTGAACTAGCAGAAGAGAAGAACACTCTGGCACAGAATGTTTTCTCTGATGTGTTGTTGGCCAAGTGCAGCAGTGAGAAGACAACCCAGTTCAGTGGAGACTTCGTTGTAAGTGCAATAATTTTAACAAAAGCCCAGTGAGAATTTATCTGTGGAGTTGTCTAGAATATCTGCAGTAGCGAGTGAGAGGTCATTTATTGATGTTTGTTACGGGGTACAAATGTGGGAATTCATACTAGTATGTAAATGTGCTAAAATTGGGATTTTTAGAGAGGCAAAGTATCTTTATCAGTGGTCTTTGAGGAAAATCACAGTTGGATGTCATCTGCATAACAGGATGTATACATCTGAATTTATCTACCAAGTTTAGGTAGATAAATAATAAATAGAAGTAACTCTGGATTTTGCCCTGATAAATGTTTCTATTGACAGTAGATAATTGTGATTTATATTGACTGATCAGCATCAACAAACTGAGTGGTCGATGAGATGTGAAGTACAGTATGCCATAACAAAAGTGTATTCAAATATTGAGCCAGTTCAGAAAATGAGAGAAATGTGGTGGAAAATTGTATTAAAAGCTGCTTAAAGGTGAAGGAGAACGAGAATTATAATCCAGAGTCAGTTGACATGAAGAACGTCAATGATTATTTTAAGAAGAGCACTTTCAATCCAATTAGGTGGCTGGGAGCCAGAGTGAAACTCTTCCTAGAGGGTATCATAAATGATTCTGTAATGTATGTTTTTGAACGATTTTAGAAATTATTGAGACCTGAAATGGGCTGGAAGTGATTTAATATCACAGAGAACCTGTTATTTTTAGAATAGAATTAATAACATTAACATTAATAACATTTTGAAGAGTGATGGATATGCATGATCGTAGTAGGGTTTGAGCATGGCCTGTATATATTTTAAATCCTAGGTGACCTGTATAAAGTGACATCCCCCCACGTGACGTAGTTCATTTGTAGCTGCCTTGTTAATGCCCAAGTGCCTCGGAGAAATGGCACATTGATCCACCAGGTAGAGTAGTGATCAGTGTCACAGCGTGACTGACATTTGAAGACTAACCTGTAATATCACTAAATCAAATCTGACATACTGTATTATTGAACACTATAAAACTGTTTGACGACTGATAAATACTATTTTCTAAGAGGTGAACAAAAAACCAAAATAACACAGTGCACAGTCTATAGTTGTGACATTAACTCCCAATGAAGTTTTTGCTCAACGTGAGTGAATATGTCGTTTGTGTCAGTTAACAGTAATTTGTGTCACTTAACAGTAATGTTACAGTTTTTATTAGTCACTTAAACCGGTTGTCATTGGATTGATACATTTTCTCCTCCTTTTTTGCAAAACAGTTAACACTAACGTCATTCAAACTGTCCAAATTCCATTGTTTTAGCTTTGGTGACCAAAGAGAAACCATAGCACCTGTTTGACGCTTCTTCACACAAATCTTATCAAATAGCATCAGTCTTTAGGCCTTAAAATGGCGCCAGGTCTGTGTTGTTTTTTACCAGCATGGATGGAGGAGGTCGAAGGCAGAGACTGAGTATCAACAGTGGCTGTGTCTCATCCTCCAATAGATTTGACTGTATTTTAGTTTGCATGTATTTTCTGTAATATTCACAATATTTCAGTTTTCTGCCACAGTTTGAAAAAATTTATGTCATGGATTCCAAGCATTTCTTCATCTGGATCCAATTCTTTGCATAAAAGTGAAATTTTACATAAACTACAAAGACAACAAAGAGCAACAGGCTCCAATGACAGTCAATGATGCACTGATTCACACTGAGTCATGCCATGGAGTGCTTGTAATTGACATATGACAGCTTCTGATTCAGAAAACTTTATTAATCACAGAGGGAAATTGCTTTGCCCACTCTTGATTGCTCTCAGATAGAAAGGGAACTGCAGGAAAGTAACAGAATGACAACACTATACTGTACCAGTATATACAGAAGTATTGTATAAACAGACCAGTTATACGTATATATCTACTTATGTATACATAAAGTACATACTGTATACATATACACCCAGGTGTATACATATACCCACATATATACATTAACATATATACACATACACACACACGTTCACCTCCAGTTACTCATATATACACATATACACATTCTATATGTACTGTACAGTATATACAAACACACACAAGTGCATTGCATTATGTTTTACATTATAGAAAACTCTTTTCTTAATAGGTTGCCAAAAACCTTTAACACATTTTTGTTTAACGTAAGCCTAAATAGGGGCGGCACGGTGTTGCAGCACTGTCGCCTCACAGCAAGAAGGGCCTGGGTTCGATTCCTGGGGTGGAGAGGGTGCCTTTCTCTGTGGAGTTTGCCTGTTCTCCCTGTGTTCAGAAGTATTACTAATTTGATATAGTGCTCCTTCCCAATATAAACTATGTCTCTCTTTAATATTGCAATGTTTTTATGTTTAGCAAATGCATAATTAAAAATGTACTGTATATAATATAAATCAGACTAAAAGGAGAATTAAGGACAAAGAGAGAAAGAGGCTGCTACTGGTGCTACTACAATATAACTACTTATCTAAATATATAAATCTATATTAACACATCACTATTTATTTTTATATAAAGTTTTTTTTCTTTTGCCAGTTTCACTTCTTACCAACTGACTGACTGTATGTGTATGTGTTTCAGGAAGAAAATGACCAAGCCTCACCTCAGACTGTCTGTGGAGTGGAACAGTATTTTGGTGATTCCAGTGTAGAGTGTGCTACACAGCCCTGTCCTGAACTACTACAGAAAGGTAGGTAGAGCATGGCTTTATCACTTTGTTCACAGTTACTAGTTGGGTTTTAATATAAGCAGAGCAAATGACCATGTCTGACGTGTCTCCTAATGATTTGATTAACAGATTTCCAGTTCATGTTTCCTGATGCTCCTCCATCTGGTATGATGGTAGTTACAGTGACACAAAAAACACAGAATGATATGACATCATGGAGTGCTGAAGTGGAGCAGGAGAGAGAGCAAATGCTGGACAAGGTGAGGTGCTGTGAAACATAGATTATGCTGGTTTATGCTGCTGTAAAAGCACTGTCCATGCTAAGAGCGTATGAATTAACATAGTTATGATTGTATTCTATTACAAATCACCCCAGAAGATGAAACTATATATTTTGCCTGAAGCTAGATGATATTTGCATGTGTTACATATACAGGACTAAATACAAATGGAATAAAATGTTGTGTCACAATGTGATTTTACATTTTATTTACATTTTACATAATGTATAATGTTCTTATACTTTGTAGTTTGTTGATGGAGCCAAAGAAATCTGCTGTGCCTTCCAGAGAGAAGGGTTCTGGGCTGACTTTATTGACCCATCCTCTGGCCTGGCGGTAAGAAGAAAATGTCAAGCACATGCAGAACTTGTTGAACAATTATACAGTGAACATTAAGGCCATCTGCATGTTGCTTTTTTACGACTGCACATAAATTTACTACCTGTACTGTACAAATGGCACAAACACAGAGAAAAAAAGAAGTGCTTAAAGTACTAAAAAAGAGAAAATGTATTAATTCAAGATGGAAAACTATCACAGGCATAGTTTATTCATAGTTTAAGGCCTGAAATGTGACATTATTGCTCCGCTTTTTGGCACCCAATAACCATAAACAACAATATGTAATTTGAAACACTGTGTGACAGCACTTGTTTTGTGAAAGCAGCTGTTTCATCTAACATCTTGGTTGCTATGAGTATGTTATTTTAATGAGAATAGCTGTGAGAATATATATTTTTCGCAACTACCCTGCAACTAATTTTCAAAATTTTTTATATATAAAATATATAAAATACTACCCTTTTTAAACAAAAACTGAAATTTACCGCACACTTGGAAGGACTAGCTGCATCATTAACTAGATACGTTGTTTTGTAGACCTGATTTAACAGCAGGTCAAATAAGTCTTACTTGTGTTAATCATCCAGATCATCATTACGCAGTAATTCATATAAAACAAATGTTTTTGTTCTTCTTTTAGTTCTTCGGTTCATACACCAACAACATGCTGTTTGAGACAGATGATCGATACCGTCTCCTCGGCTTCCAGATTGAAGACTTGGGCTGCTGCAGAGTGATTAGACACAAACTTTGGGGGACAAGAATTTTTGTGGGGACGATATGCACTAATGCACCACCCAGCAGCCATATCATGAAGAAGTTGCAGAGAAGCTGAGTTTCTTTTGAAATTGTTTAAAAATGTCTTGATTGTTTGATAGTACTTATAATAAACAAAATTTTAGATCATTAAGTGACATCTTGTTGATTTACTCTTGCAAGGTATATATAGATTCAGATGTCGACTCAAATGCTGTGGCTACATGTACTGACTCTACTACCCCCTTGAATTTTATAACTAATTCCAGAGGTTAAGATGTGAATGTGGAGATCGCCCCCTAAGGGATCCCTCCACTGTCTTTCATGCTGTACCTGGATACAGTGTTTCTCTCTTTCACTGTCACACTCTTTGTACAGTAAAATACTTCATACAGTGTACAGTAATTTGCATGCAAATGTCTATTCTAACCCAACCACTATCATTCTATTTGCAGTTGCCAGTGTCTCTCAATGAGTCTCAACCAAGGGTTTTGATAGGCTTTTTCTGAATTAGGCACAAAATCTGAGCTCAGACAGCACGATCAAGATGTGGACCAATGACTGAAGCTAAGTTGCGCATTATCAGGACACAACAAAGTGCATGTTCTCACACTGACTTGACATTTCTAATCATGTATTTTATTTTGTTTTAGTTTGGGCTGTTCCCTTTTTCTCAGACCACTTATCATCATAACTAGAATTAATATAGTATAATTTATTATAACAACTCATCAACACAGTGTGGATCTTCCTCATCGGAACTCTTGTAGGCCTGTGTGGTTCAGGTGTTTTCCTGATATCTCTTTCTCAGACACGATTAGAAACTGGTTTATACAAAACTGACCTGCACTGCCTGCTAAAATGTGTGAGATAATAAAAAGAACGACGTAAGTTGTATTGGAATTCATTTGTTTAAAAATACAAACATTTGAAATCCGCTTCAAACACCATAGAGTTCACGCAGAAAACTTTATGAAGGCAAACAGAATGGTCAAAAATAAAGATAAAATGTTTTGAAAAGTTAAAAGTAGAGTCAAAAGTAAAGTTGAGACCGGTCAATGCATTTTCTGCCTCTTCTAAAGCCAGTTGACTTCCAGTGAAAAAAACCAAAACAACCAAAAGATCTCCCTGGAAAGTGTCTAGGAGACATCTGAAGACATGCCAAAACCAATGCCTCTCCCTCTCACTGTTCTTGTAAATGTGAGCAGCAGCTACACCCAGGTCCCATCCTGAGGGACAGAGCTCCTCACCCCTTCTCCAAGGTTGCACCATGGCACTTTCCAAAGGAAACTAATTTCGACCACTTGTTTTTGGAATTTGGTGCTGTTTCCCTAGAGTTTTATTCCATGCCATCTATGCATGTAATGTCTAGTCATGGTCAGCTTGGTTTTTTCATGAACCTTTCTATCTTCATTTCTTTATTAAGTGACCTAGTCATGTCAGTTAAGTTGATATTAGTGTCTGTTGTTTTTCTCCAGTGTCTACTTAGTTTTCAGGCCAACCGTCTAATCACACATCTCCAGGGACCATTGTTATTGGCCACATGAGTATTGAAGCCCTCTGGTAGAGCAGTGGCGTTCCCAGCTGGGGAACACTCCAGCACTCCACTCCATCTGTGGGTGGTGGGTGCACAGAAGGATGCATTTGTGAACGTTTGTGTTACATCTAATAGAATTCCTTTTGAGCATTGCTAAGACATTAACTGTGTTTGCAAAACTTCAGTGGAGACACAGTGGAGTGGATCACAGTGAGCACAGAAATAAGTTTATGGATATGGTGCCACATTTACCAATATTCACTATTGCCACAGACAAACTAGAAATATTTATCTCAAGATGCTTTTATTACCATGCTTTTTTACATACATGACAATAACATGTTAGAGTATTATGGTTATGTGTTTAAACACAATTATCAAACAGATACAGTATAACTGGATGCATTTTTGTATTTGATTAATGACATTAACAGTAGCAATCTTTTCTACTAATATTGTTGCTGGATTGTACTTCTGTATATGTGTACTGTGTGTGTGTGTGTGTGTGTGTGTGTGTGTGTGTGTGTGTGTGATGTTAGTCTAGATACATTGTAGTCCAGCGTCCTCATTGTGTTGGCAGTTGTTGACACTAATTCCATTATGTGCGCAGTCAAAGATGTCTGACTCAGTTCCTAAGCATCGCAGGTCATCCAGCCAGATTTTGCCAGTCCCTAAAAAAAAAGACAGCAGCGTTGGACTAGATGGTACTGATATCATATATACTGTATATAGAGCGATAGATCTGCACTTTAGTCTCAGTTTCTGTAATAGAATGTTGTGTCTGTAACAGAATGTTGTTGTGATATCGGTATATTGAGACCGGTTTCCGGGACTCTTATTTTGTTAGGATGAGTTTTCGTTTTCAGTTGTGACATTGCTGGCTTATTTCACAACGTGTAATTTAGGGAAGTTTTTTAGCTGTTGCTCTCTTTACAGGTGTTGTCGGAGTATTGAACAGATTCCTTAAGCGAAATGTACAGTATATGTGCAAAATGTGTGTTGGTATATCATCTGCTTATACATGTTTGAAAGAATAAAGAATGATAGAATAATAATCATCCGTCCACGAGGTGTGACCTGCCGGCCTGAGTTCTGATTCGCCCTGTACGTTTTCTTTCTCGTAGCTCGAGGTGGTGTTGGTGTTGCTGTCTTTTTGTCACTGTGCTTTTTCTAGACCGAGCTGGAGTCTCCGCCAGTTACTGCACTGTGAAAATCCCCCGACTCGATCACTACTTCCTGCTACTCGCTGGATGTTAACCAGTCGGGCCTTAGAGTGAAGCACTGCTACCGTAGAGACATCGGATCAGCATTTTCTCTTTCTCCTCCATTTACTGTACCACTAGGCCTTTTTTACCACCTCCGTGCCTCTGATCCTGCCAGCCTCTCCCTCCAGCTTGTGTCTTATTAGTTTTGCCCTGCTGCTTAGAAGAAGGTAACTCCTGACTACATTTAGTTATTACCCATACAGTACTCGTTTTGATTTATCTTCTGTTTAGTTTTATCCTCTGATTTCTAGTGAAGCCTGCTTCGGAACCAGTGTATTCTTTTTGCATATTATACTCCCTGTTCAGATAAATTATGGTTAAATTGAGATGGATCTCAATGGTACATTCTTTTGGGGTCCAGCACACACTGTTTACTACAGTCTGCAGGTAATTCGTATATATGTCAAATATGGCACTAATATCTAACAGGTCAACTATAGAAACACTAACCAGTACTGGTTCTGTTCTATGATGTACTCTGAATCCTGACTGGAAATCTTCATACTTATTCCTAGGTGACATAATTTTCTTGACACTATTTTTTCACAGAATTAGAATTTCATAGGATGGTTCTTATACACAAATTATATCAATCCCAAAAGTATATGACTTTTTCTTACCTGCGGTGGCAGTGAAGGTGGTAACGCATGTTTGGAAGCCCAACATCTTACAGAGAACTCGACCATCCACTATGTCAAAGTTGTCGTCACAAATGGTGCCCCACACCCCGTTGTGTTTCACCTCTACTCTCCCTCGATATTTTCCTGGTATAAGACGCACGTTCACTGTGTTGACACAAAGTATTCTGCATTAATTTCTTTTCCAAAATCATGATAAATATCTTTCTTTCAGTCAAAGTTACTAAATGGTATTTATTAGAATGATTAATCTTTTAGGAGTATTTTTAAAATCTATATTGATCACTACCCAATATGTCTCTTCTGCTCAGTACTTACACTCTGGTGCATTTCCTGAGTCTCCCTTTTCACCTTTAGAACCTGGTGGTCCTGTGGAAATATACATACAAATACAATCCTTTAAATAAACTGACAGTTGTTGAGCTGATATCAACTCAGATCTTTTGCCACCTTTAAAAACATTAAACAGACTTGACTTGTGACTTTTATTCATACTCACCTTGATTTCCATTCAAACCAGGTGGTCCGATCAAGCCTTACAAAAAGACATTAGGATGAAACATTATGACAGAAATGACAGATTGTCAGTAATGTGAGCATCTACACAGTGTTTTACACAGTTATAAACATCAACAGTTTAAAAGCAAGCAGAGATTTTGTTGCATTTACCATAACCTCTGCTGTTCCACGTGCAGCTAGCTCTTCCAAGCTGACATGAGAGCTGCTGCTTTTGTGTTTGATAATTCTTCGGTCCTGTGGGACTTTAAGAGGGGTGCACCTATTTAGTTTAGCCTTTAAACCCTGCTCTTTGTTCCTTTTCTTGCTGGTGTGTTAGGCCGTAAGTGCGGCCGTTAAGGTGAGTGTTCAGGAGATTCTGAAAACATGGAGTTTGTCTTGTTGCTAATGGTCTGTCTCCCGTCTGGTGTTAAGGCTTGTACCTCGTGGTGTCTTTCATGTTTAGTTTCATGAGCCTATAGTGTAGAGAACTCTTAATTTAGTTTAATCGTGTTATTTGGTTTTCCTGCTAAGCATTGAGTTTTTGTTCTAACCTTATGTTTAGAGCTTTAGTCCTGCTGAGCAGTCAGTTTATGTTTTTATGTTGCACGTTCAATAAATTAATTGTTAATTTCAGTTCTGAGTTGGGTCGTTGCATTTGGGTTCTCCCCCTCTCCTGTCTCATCAAGGAACCAGTACAGGGGAAGTTTGTAACAAGAGTCACTTTTTGTAGCACTTGCAGTTACTTGTTTTTCTTTTAAACCACTCGTTTTTTGTGCTTTCCAGATTGAATAACGTTAAAATCCTCTGGCTGGTGTGTTCATAAAGGACTCATTTCTGCTCTAATGGCAGATACTAAAGATACTAAATCTAACATTCAATTAATTGTACACTTGATTAACTTTATGTCATGATCCGTGTCTTTGTTTCTAGTTGTTCCCTGTTTTCACGTCATGTCCTGCTTGTCTTATTTTGGTTCCAGTTTCCGTTTCCTGTTTTATTTTGGTAGTCTCCCGGTCTCTGTTTTGTGTTCTAGCTTTACTTCCGGTTTCTTGTCTTGTCACAGCTGTCCCTGCTCATTACCCACACCTGCACTCTGTTAGTCATCAAGTCACTGTGTATTTAACCACCACCTGTGTCCTTAGTTCCCTGCCAGATTGTCGTATTCGAGTTCCCTGAGTGTTCGTGTTTGATGAGTTGAGTTCCCTGAGTGTTCGTGTTTCCCGTGTCCTGTTCCTGCCTGTATCATGTATCCTGCCCGACCTTGGATTACCTACTTACCGTGAGTTTTTGCCTGTTCCCTGTCTGTACTTTCGCCGAGCCTTTTCTGTGTATGACCTGGACCGTCTGACCGTGCCTTTGAGAATAAACCCTTTTGTTGATTATAATATCGCCTCCGTGCTGTGCATGTGGGTTCGCCGTCTGCCTGCTTCGAGTCCCTGACAGAACAATCTGGCCAAACTTGGACCCAGCCAGCACTTAGCCTCCGGTCAGGTCAGTGACTGTTTTTCCTTGTTTTTTTTTACGGCGAATATAACTTTCCCGCGGAAGTATGGAGTTTACCTGCGCCGAGCTACCCAGCGACCTACATAAGTATTTCGAGATCCTTGCGGAGGATTACCGACGGGCTAGTAACTCGGAGGATCAGCGCAGCGCCGTAGAGGTGGCAATAGTGACGCTGGAGGACGATGACATCGCGTTAGATCACCCCAGCGTTCATCGCCTCTACGAGCGACTATGCGCGAAGTTTGATGAATTAAGCGACACGCTCTGTACCACGCCAGCGCCAGTCGCACCGCCTATGGTTTCGGTTTCCTCCTCCCCGCCCCGTCGGATCGTCGTGCCTACACCAACCTGCCCAGCTCCATGGTTATTTCCCTGGGAGGATTTCCTGCTCTCACGCGCTGCTCAGCCTCCAAGTCAGCCGCGCGCTGCTCAGCCTCCAAGTCAGCCGCGCGCTGCTCAGCCTCCAGTTCAGCCGCGCGCTGCTCAGCCTCCAAGTCAGCCGCGCGCCGCTCAGCCTCCAAGTCAGCCGCGCGCCGCTCAGCCTCCAAGTCAGCCGCGCGCCGCTCAGCCTCCAAGTCAGCCGCGCGCCGCTCAGCCTCCAAGTCAGCCGCGCGCCGCTCAGCCTCCAAGTCAGCCGCGCGCCGCTCAGCCTCCAAGTCAGCCGCGCGCTGCTCAGTCTCCAGTTCAGCCGCGCGCTGCTCAGTCTCCAGTTCAGCCGCGCGCTGCTCAGTCTCCAGTTCAGCCGCGCGCTGCGCAGCCTCCAAGTCAGCCGCGCGCTGCTCAGTTTCCAAGTCAGCCGCGCGCTGCCCAGTTTCCAAGTCAGCCGCGCGCTGCTCAGACCCCAGATCAGCCGTGTGTTGCCCAGACCCCAGATCAGCCGTGTGTTGCCCAGACCCCAGATCAGCCGTGTGTTGCCCAGACCCCAGATCAGCCGTGTGTTGCCCAGACCCCAGATCAGCCGTGTGTTGCCCAGACCCCTGATCAGCCGTGTGTTGCCCAGACCCCTGATCAGCCGTGTGTTGCCCAGACCCCTGATCAGCCGTGTGTTGCCCAGACCCCTGATCAGCCGTGTGTTGCCCAGACCCCAGATCAGTCGTGTGTTGCCCTGACCCCAGTTCCGTCCTTGTCCCCGTCAGAGGGCGCTGTCCGTCTGACGACTGTTAACCCCACCCAATCAGGCCCGACGTCTCCCCCGTCGAGCTCGGCAGCTGTAAGCTGTCATGCCAGCTCCGGAGGGGACGCCGCTCCAGTCCCTGTCGGCCATGTTGCGGCCGTTCTAGTTCCTGTCGGCTCCTCAGAGGAGGACGCCGTCCCTGTTCCCGTCGGCCATATTGAGGCCGTTCTAGTTCCAGTTCCTGTCGGCTCCTCAGAGGAGGACGCCGTTCTAGTTCCTGTCGGCCATGTTGCGGTCGCTCCAGTCCCTGTCGGCCATGTTGCGGTCGCTCCAGTCCCTGTCGGCCATGTTGCGGTCGCTCCAGTCCCTGTCGGCCATGTTGCGGTCGCTCCAGTCCCTGTCGGCCATGTTGCGGTCGTTCCAGTTCCTGTCGATCCGTTAAAGGTCGTTCCTGTCCCTGTCGGCCATGTTGAGGTCGTTCCTGTCCCTGTCGGCCATGTTGAGGTCGTTCCTGTCCCTGTCGGCCATGTTGAGGTCGTTCCTGTCCCTGTCGGCCATGTTGAGGTCGTTCCAGTTCCTGTCGGCCATGTTGAGGTCGTTCCAGTTCCTGTCGGCCATGTTGAGGTCGTTCCAGTTCCTGTCGGCCATGTTGAGGTCGTTCCAGTTCCTGTCGGCCATGTTGAGGTCGTTCCAGTTCCTGTCGGCCATGTTGAGGTCGTTCCAGTTCCTGTCGGCCATGTTGAGGTCGTTCCAGTTCCTGTCGGCCATGTTGAGGTCGTTCCAGTTCCTGTCGGCCATGTTGAGGTCGTTCCAGTTCCTGTCGGCCATGTTGAGGTCGTTCCTGTTCCTGTCGGCCATGTTGAGGTCGTTCCTGTCCCCGTCCCTGTCGGCCATGTTGAGGTCGTTCCTGTCCCCGTCCCTGTCGACCAAGTTGAGGTCGTTCCAGTTCCCGTCCCTGTCGACCAAGTTGAGGTCGTTCCAGTTCCTGTCCCTGTCGACCAAGTTGAGGTCGTTCCAGTTCCTGTCCCTGTCGACCAAGTTGAGGGCGTTCCCGTAGGCCCAGTTGAGGGCGTTCCCGTAGGCCAAGTTGAGGGCGTTCCCGTAGGCCCAGTTGAGGGCGTTCCCGTAGGCCAAGTAGAGGGCGTTCCCGTAGGCCAAGTAGAGGGCGTTCCCGTAGGCCAAGTAGAGGGCGTTCCCGTAGGCCAAGTAGAGGGCGTTCCCGTAGGCCAAGTAGAGGGCGTTCCCGTAGGCCAAGCAGAGGTCACCCCTGTCTTTGACCCCGTTCCTGTCGACCCTGTAGCGGTCGTTCCAGTCCCCGTTCCTGTCGACCCTGTAGCGGTCGTTCCAGTCCCCGTTCCTGTCGACCCTGTAGCGGTCGTTCCAGTCCCCGTTCCTGTCGGCCCTGTAGCGGTCGTTCCAGTCCCCGTTCCTGTCGGCCCTGTAGCGGTCGTTCCAGTCCCCGTTCCTGTCGGCCCTGTAGCGGTCGTTCCAGTCCCCGTCACCCGTGGAGCCGCAGCGCCCGCCGGCCCCCAGGAGGAGGTCGCGCCAGTCGCAGTTCCTGCGCACCTCCAGGAGGAGGTCGCGCTAGCCGCAGTTCCTGCGCACCTCCAGGAGGAGGTCGCGCTAGCCGCAGTTCCTGCGCACCTCCAGGAGGAGGTCGCGCTAGCCGCAGTTCCTGCGCACCTCCAGGAGGAGGCCGCGCTAGCCGCAGTTCCTGCGCACCTCCAGGAGGAGGTCGCGCTAGCCGCAGTTCCTGCGCACCTCCAGGAGGAGGTCGCGCTAGCCGCAGTTCCTGCGCACCTCCAGGAGGAGGTCGCGCCAGCTACAGCTCCTGCGCACCTCCAGGAGGAGGTCGCGCCAGCCGCAGCTCCTGCGCACCTCCAGGAGGAGGTCGCGCCAGCCGCAGCTCCTACGCACCTCCAGGAGGAGGTCGCGCCAGCCGCAGTTCCTGCGCACCTCCAGGAGGAGGTCGCGCCAGCCGCAGTTCCTGCGCACCTCCAGGAGGAGGTCGCGCCAGCCGCAGTTCCTGCGCACCTCCAGGAGGAGGTCGCGCCAGCCGCAGTTCCTGCGCACCTCCAGGAGGAGGTCGCGCCAGCCGCAGTTCCTGCGCACCTCCAGGAGGAGGTTGCGCCAGCCGCAGTTCCTGCGCACCTCCAGGAGGAGGTTGCGCCAGCCGCAGTTCCTGCGCACCTCCAGGAGGAGGTTGCGCCAGCCGCAGTTCCTGCGCACCTCCAGGAGGGGGTCGCGCCCGTCGTAGTTCTTGCCGACCTCCAGGAGGGGGTCGCTCCCGTCGTAGTTCCTGCCGACCTCCAGGAGGGGGTCGCTCCCGTCGTAGTTCCTGCCGACCTCCAGGAGGGGGTCGCTCCCGTCGTAGTTCCTGCCGACCTCCAGGAGGGGGTCGCTCCCGTCGTAGCTCCTGCCGACCTCCAGGAGGGGGTCGCTCCCGTCGTAGCTCCTGCCGACCTCCAGGAGGGGGCCGCTCCCGTCCCGGCTCCGGCCGCACCAGCATCGGTTCCTGGCGGTCCGGCTCCGGCCGCATCTGCATCGGTTCCTGGCGGCCCGGCTCCGGCCGCATCTGCATCGGTTCCTGGCGGCCCGGCTCCGGCCGCATCTGCATCGGTTCCTGGCGGTCCGGCTCCGGCCGCATCTGCATCGGTCCCTGGCGGTCCGGCTCCGGCCGCATCTGCTTCGGTTCCTGCCTCTCGTCGCGGTGGTCCAAGGAGGACGCCGCTGGTTCCTGCCTCGTCTCTGCCTTTGCTGCCGGACTGGTGGCCTCGCCCTCGGCGCATCCTGCTGCTGGGATGGCGCTGCCTCCTGCGGCGCCGTCCGCCTCGACTCCTCAACCGCCTGGATCAGCGTCCGCCTGGAGGCCGCTGCCATGCGGGGTGGTCCCCGGGGACATCGTCCCAGCTCAAGGGCACTAAGAGTGCCATCCTGGCTCAGCGGCTGCTGGGCTGGGTCTCGCCACGCCATCACCCTCCGTGAGGGAATCCCTGAACTTCATGTTTTTCCTGGTCATGGACTTTTGTAGTGTTTGTGGACTCTTGTTTTGGCCCTCCTCCGGTCCTCCCTCCACCCACCCTGCTCATGTACCTTGAGGGGTAGAGATTCGGTCCCTCCGCCTGGGACCACCCTCCGCCCGCCCTGGTTTGGGGGGGGAGGTTTCCGTAGGCGCCGTGGAAGGCGCCATAGGGGGGGGGGTACTGTCATGATCCGTGTCTTTGTTTCTAGTTGTTCCCTGTTTTCACGTCATGTCCTGCTTGTCTTATTTTGGTTCCAGTTTCCGTTTCCTGTTTTATTTTGGTAGTCTCCCGGTCTCTGTTTTGTGTTCTAGCTTTACTTCCGGTTTCTTGTCTTGTCACAGCTGTCCCTGCTCATTACCCACACCTGCACTCTGTTAGTCATCAAGTCACTGTGTATTTAACCACCACCTGTGTCCTTAGTTCCCTGCCAGATTGTCGTATTCGAGTTCCCTGAGTGTTCGTGTTTGATGAGTTGAGTTCCCTGAGTGTTCGTGTTTCCCGTGTCCTGTTCCTGCCTGTATCATGTATCCTGCCCGACCTTGGATTACCTACTTACCGTGAGTTTTTGCCTGTTCCCTGTCTGTACTTTCGCCGAGCCTTTTCTGTGTATGACCTGGACCGTCTGACCGTGCCTTTGAGAATAAACCCTTTTGTTGATTATAATATCGCCTCCGTGCTGTGCATGTGGGTTCGCCGTCTGCCTGCTTCGAGTCCCTGACACTTTATTACTATGCTACTGGTGGCTAACATACCACTTGGCTACTGCATAACTTGAATAGACCAATGGCAACATTTTGACATACATTACATTGATGAGTGTCAAATTGATTTCTGCAACTGATTTCTGCCTGTAAACTTTAGCCACACCCCTGTTTCAGACTTCACCCTCTTTGTAAAATGCATGACAGTGATAGTATCAGTTCATTCATGTGACTGTTACACAACTGACCTGGAATTCCAGGTGGACCAACATTTCCTTTTTGTCCAGGAAGACCAACAATTCCACGCTCTCCTAGAAATAACCACAACAAAACACAATAATGCAGCTCTCCTGCCCACACACTTTTACACAATACACTTTTACAGCCATATATGCTAACAACAGGCATATATATTAATACAGCATTCATATCATGTCTGAGGGTTACTTTTAAACAGATGCTCTCTGTAAACAGAAACCAAATCAATCAAGGAAAAAAGGCAAACTCAGTAGTCTATGGAAAGAAAGAAAGCTTTTAGGAGTGGAGGCTCAGTTGGTAGATGGGGCATAGGTAAAAATGCAGACAATAATTTCCCCAATGGGGGATGAATAAAGCTCAATTATTATTATTAATAGCCTGATAATAAAACAGTCAAAGTACCTTTTTGACCAATGTTCCCAGTGTCACCTTTTTCTCCACGAGGTCCTAAACAGGCAATTGAATGTCCTCAGATCTGGTTGGAACATTTATACAGTAGTGTGTTGTAATGAACTTTTCTAGTGATGCTCAAACTGTTACCTGCGACCCCAGGTTCTCCTTTTGCACCTGGTCCTTGATTCCCTGGGGGTCCAGGAGGACCTGCGTAGAATGATGAGACATATGAAATGCTGTGTTTCTGTGGCACATTTACTGAATCAATATATACACGCAAACTGCACAGATTCTGTTTGCCTTGCATTAATTAACAATGTGTCAGCAATAGCACAAATGATAACCTTAAGTAAGACGAGGAAGAGAAACTGAACTATTTCATAACTGCAATCTGCTGATGCATTTTTCCATTTAGGAGCTTTTAAATTGAACGAATACCACATGAAAATAGGGAAGCTCATGGCTGCTTTCTGGTTTTGTATTCTAGTAAACCTGTATGTGAATCACATAATGTCCTGAGATTATGAGAACTACGTTGCTGTCTGCTTATCCATCACTTTTCTCAAAGCAAAAATATTAATTACATTAGTGTTGTAATAACTACTTACTATTTAAGCAAAGTGCAAGAACATTTAAGCACAACTAAATAAACACAAATTTTATGTTCCAATACTGGTAAAAAAGTCAAAATAAGCTGGAAGTAATGTGAGAATGAAATAAAGTGAATGAAGATTTTTTTATATTCACATTTTTATATATTCATCATATTATAATCACGGGTACAGTAGGATTCAACTATGTTTCATTATTATTATTATTATTATTATTATTATTATTATTATTATTATTATTATTATTATTATTATTATTATTAATAGTAGTAGTAGTAGAAGTAGAAACATTAATACACATACTGTACATCTAGCTTACCTGCGGGTCCAGGGGGTCCAGATATGCCTGAAATGTGCAATGAACTCAGTGACATAGTTTCTACATATTATATACATAACATATTTATTAACACATGAAAAAGTTACAATGTTTTTCCACAAACAATGTTATACTTACAACACTGACTGAAACTACAGCAGTAGAGACATACAGGCACTCCACCCCTCATATCTGCAGACTGTAGCATCATTATATTCATTATATAGATATATATATATATAGATAGATAGATAGAGATAGATAGAGATAGAGTAGAGAGATAGAGAGAGATAGAGAGAGAGAGAGAGAGAGAGAGATGGAGAGAGAGATGAGAGAGGAGAGAGAGAGAGAGAGAGATGAGCGAGAGAGAGAGAGAGAGAGAGAAGAAGCAGGAGAGCAGAGAGAAGAGAAGATAATCTAATGCATCTATATCTATACCTATTGTATTATAGTATATATATATATATATATATATATAATAGATATATATATATATATATATCTATATATATATATATATATATATCAGTAGTATTATAGTATATATATATATATATATAATATATATATATATATATATATATATATCAGTGTATTATAGTATTAGAGTATATTATATATATATATATAATATATATAATATATAGATATAGATATATATATATATATATATATATATATATATATAATAATAAATTTATTTTTTTTAAATATATATATATTTTTTTCTCCGGCGCCGGTTGAGCTGGCTGCTGGTCACAACAGCTCCTGTCCTCTTACTTCTATTTATTACTTTCTTCACTTATTTAAGTTTACCTTTCTAGTGTTTTGTTAGTAGCATTAGTGTACACAACCTGTACACAGCTTTTTTATAGTTTTTCTAAGTTTGGCGCAGTACAAACGCTGTTTTTTAAAGCTACGATGTGCGTCGGGGTCAGAGCGCGCATTGTTTACACTGCGGAGCAGGTGATCGCGCTGCGCAGCGCCGTAGTTCTGCCCAGAGACAGACACGAGATCACCGCTGAGGTGCTGGTGAAGTCCCGACGTGGGCGCCGCGCTGGAAAACTACGACGGGAGAAAACGAGACGCTTCAGGCCCGCTGTCCCCTCCGTTATCATGGGGAACGTGAGATCTCTCCCCAACAAGATCGACGAGCTCGCGGCGCTCACACGGTACCAGCCGGAGTACAGAACGAGCAGCGTCCTGCTGTTCACGGAGACCTGGCTGACGTCACTCATCCCGGACTCGACTGTCGCACTGGACAATTTTCATCTGCTACGTGCGGACAGAATGGAGAACAGCGGTAAGAGGAAGGGAGGGGGTCTGGCTGTGTTTGTGAACATCAGGTGGTGTATGCCACGACATTGCACTGTCAAAATGAAGCTGTGTAACAGAGACATTGAGCTGTTAGCGGTGGGCATGAGGCCATTCTACCTGCCACGGGAGTTTACACACGTTATAATAATTGCTGTGTACGTCCCACCCTCCGCTAACGCTGACACAGCTTCTGAGACCCTGCTCTCAGTCACCAGCAGGCTGCAAACACAGCACCCACAGGCCCTCTTCCTGATCTCTGGGGACTTTAACCATGCACCTCCTTCAGCTGCTCTGCCTACATACACCCAAGTATGTGACCTGCCCCACCAGAGACAACAAAACCCTGGACTTATTCTATGCCAACACCAAAGAGGCCTACGCTGCATCCTCCCTCCCACCGCTGGGCAGAGCTGACCACAACATCCTGCATCTCCTGCCTGTGTATAAACCTGTTGTACACAGGCAGCCGGTGGTGCCCCGCACAGTGAAGAGGTGGACAGCTGAGAGCGAGGAGGCTCTCAGGGACTGTTTTAACACCACTGTGTGGACGGAGCTCTGCAACCCACATGGGGAGGACATTAACGCAATAACAGACTGTGTAACGGACTACATCAACTTCTGCTGTGAAAACACTGTTCCCACCAGGCGGGTTCGGTGTTTCACCAACAGCAAACCATGGGTCACCCCTGATGTTAAAGCTCTGCTAAAGGAGAAGAAGAGAGCATTTAAATCAGGGGACAGGGAGGAGCTGAGGAGGGTGCAGAAGGAGCTGAGGAGGAAAATCCGTGAGGGGAAGTCCAGCTACAGGAGGAAGATGGAGGAGCAGCTGCAGCAGAACAATGTGAGTGAGGTGTGGAGGAGCCTGAAAACCATCTCAGGCTTCAAAGCTCCACACCCACAGGCTGAGGGGGACCTGAGCTGGGTCAACGAACTGAACTCACACTTTAATAGGTTTGACCAAGCACCCACTCACACCTCCCAGCAGCTGCCTCCGAACCTCTTGTCACCTCATACCACTGGATTACCAGCCCCCACAGCCCTTTACACCTTTACACAAAGCCCTCTACCCTCAGCCCTGACGACTGGTGACTCATCCCAACCACACCCCCTCACTTCACACCACACTGAGTCACTTCCTCAACCCCTCACTTCACACCACACTAAGACACTCCCTCCACCCCTATCCTTCTCCAGCACCCAGGTGAGAAGTGAGCTCAGGAAGATCAAGGCCAGGAAAGCAGCTGGACCAGACGGCATCAGCTCCAGACTCCTTAAGTCCTGTGCAGGCGAACTGTGTGGAGTTATGGAGCATGTCTTCAACCTGAGCCTCAAGCTGAGGGTGGTACCACAGCTCTGGAAGACCTCCTGCGTGGTACCAGTGCCCAAGACACCGCACGCCAAAGACCCCAGCAGCTTCAGACCAGTGGCTCTGACATCACACCTGATGAAGACACTGGAGAGACTGGTCCTGGGTAACCTCCGCTCTGCGGTGGGAACCTACCTGGACCCGCTGCAGTTCGCCTACCGACACGGCATAGGAGTAGACGACGCTGTCATCTTCCTCTTACATCGAGCTCTTTCCCACCTAGAGAAGCCCGGCAGCACTGTGAGGATCATGTTCTTTGACTTCTCCAGTGCCTTCAACACCATCCAGCCGATGCTTCTGAAACACAAACTGGAGGAGGCTGGTGTGGACCTTCATCTGACCGAGTGGATTATGGACTATCTCACAAACAGGCCTCAGTTTGTGAGAGCCAGGGACTGTGTGTCTGTCACTCTGACCTGCAGTGTGGGGGCCCCACAGGGGACTGTACTGGCCCCCTTCCTTTTCACCCCCTACACGTCAGACTTCAGACACAACACGGACAGCTGTGTTCTGCAGAAGTTCTCTGATGACTCTGCGATCGTCGGACTGATCACCAATGATGACGATGCAGAGTACAGAGGACTCACTCAGAACTTTGTGGACTGGTGCCAGCGGAACCACCTCCTGATCAATGCAGGGAAAACGAAGGAGATGGTGGTGGATTTCCGCAGACAGCAGCCTGCTGTCATCCCACCGATGCACATCCAGGGAAGGGACATTGAGAGAGTGGACTCTTACAAGTACCTGGGAGTGCATCTGAACAATAAACTGGACTGGACTCATAACACGGACGCACTGTACAGAAAGGGTCAGAGCAGACTCTACCTGCTGAGGAGACTGCGGTCTTTTGGAGTGAAGGGGCCACTCCTGAAGACCTTCTATGACTCTGTGGTGGCATCAGCCATCCTGTACGGTGTGGTCTGCTGGGGCAGCAGCATCACAGCGAGGGACAGGAAGAGACTGGACAGGATCATCAGAAAGTCCAGCTCTGTCCTGGGCTGCACTCTGGACACGGTGCAGGAGGTGGGTGAGAGAAGGGTCCTGGCTAAACTGACATCCATCATGGACCAGGTCTCTCACCCACTGGAGGACTCACTGTCTGCTCTGGAGAGCAGCTTCAGTAGCAGACTGATCCACCCTCGCTGTGTGAAGGAGAGATATCGTAGATCCTTCCTACCTGCTGCTGTCAGACTGTACAATCAGAACTGTTGACCACATCCCACCACAGTCACTCACCCACTGCATCAGTGGTTTATATAGCAACCTGCTCTGCACAATATTTGTGTAAATCTGTGAACAATCATGTATATTGTTACCGGTACAAATCTTATACCCATTACTGTGCAATAACCCTGCAATGACCTCATACTCACTCTAACTGTACTGTACTGCTTTGTACTGTGCCAACACAAACTGTTCTGTACCTGTATTCTTGCTCATCTGTACTGCTGTTGTGAGAGGTAATTTCCCCACTGCGGGACTATTAAAGGTTTTCTTATTCTTATTCTTATTCTTATATATATATATATATATATACACACACTCTATTCTCACCCTCCGCGGGTGGTCTCATCCACTTTCCAAGCTCGGGTCCTCTACCAGAGGCCAGGGAGCTTGAGGGTTCTGCGCAGTATCCTTGCTGTTCCTAGGATTGCACTTTTCTGGACTGAGATTTCGGATGTTTTTCCAGGGATCTGTCGTAGCCACTCCTCCAGTTTGGGGGTCACAGCCCCTAGTGCTCCAATCACCACAGGCACCACTGTGGCCTTCACCTTCCAAGCCTTCTCCAGTTCTTCTCTGAGCCCTTGGTATTTCTCTAGTTTCTCATGTTCCTTTTTCCTGATGTTGCCATCGCTTGGTATTGCCACATCCACCACTACGGCTTTCCTCTGCTCTTTATCCACCACCACAATGTCTGGTTGGTTCGCCATTACCATTCTGTCAGTCTGGATCTGGAAGTCCCACAGGATCTTGGCTCGCTCGTTCTCTACCACCTTGGGAGGTGTTTCCCACTTTGACCTTGGGGTTTCCAGTCCATACTCCGCGCAGATGTTCCTGTATACTATGCCAGCCACTTGGTTATGGCGTTCCATGTATGCTTTGCCTGCCAGCATCTTACACCCTGCAGTTATGTGCTGGACCGTCTCTGGGGCCTCTTTGCACAGTCTACACCTTGGGTCTTGTCTGGTGTGGTAGATCTGGGCCTCTATGGCTCTGGTGCTCAGGGCCTGCTCCTGTGCGGCCAGGATGAGTGCCTCTGTGCTGTCCTTCAGCCCAGCCCTTTCAAGCCATTGGTAGGATTTGTTGAGATCAGCCACTTCAGTTATGTTCCGGTGGTACATCCCATGCAAGGGCTTGTCCTCCCATGATGGTCCCTCTTCCAGCATCTCATCCTCTGTTCTCCACTGCCTGAGACATTCACTCAGCACGTCATCTGTCGGGGCCTTATCCTTGATGTACTTATGGATCTTGGATGTTTCATCCTGGATAGTGGCTCTCACGCTCACTAGTCCTCGGCCTCCTTCCTTGCGGCTAGCGTACAGTCTCAGGGTGCTGGATTTGGGGTGGAACCCTCCATGCATGGTGAGGAGCTTTCGTGTCTTAACATCTGTGGTCTGTATCTCTTCCTTTGGCCACCTTATTATTCCCGCAGGGTATCTGATCACTGGCAGAGCGTAGCTGTTTATTGCCCGGGATTTGTTCTTGCCATTGAGCTGGCTTCTTAGGACTTGCCTTACTCGTTGGAGGTATTTGGCTGTTGCCGCATTCCTTGTTGCCTGTTCAAGGTTGCCGTTTGCCTGTGGTATTCCAAGGTACTTGTAATAGCCCTCAATGTCTGCTATTGTTCCTTCTGGGAGTGAGACCCCTTCTGTGTGGATTACCTTGCCTCTCTTTGTCACCATCCTCCCACATTTCTCGAGCCCGAATGACATCCCGATGTCCGAGCTGTAGATCCTGGTGGTGTGGATCAGCGAGTCGATGTCGCGCTCACTCTTGGCGTACAGCTTGATGTCATCCATGTAGAGGAGGTGACTTATGGTGGCCCCGTTCCGGAGTCGGTATCCATAGCCAGTCTTGTTTATTATTTGGCTGAGGGGGTTCAGACCTATGCAGAACAGCAGTGGGGACAGTGCATCTCCTTGGTATATGCCACATTTGATGGATACTTGGGCAAGTGGCTTCCCATTGGCTTCAAGGGTGGTTCTCCACAACCTCATCGAGTTTGCAATGAAGGCCCTTAGAGTTCTGTTGATGTTGTACAGCTCCAAGCATTCAGTGATCCATGTGTGTGGCATTGAGTCATAGGCTTTCTTGTAGTCGATCCAGGCTGTGCACAGGTTGGTGTGTCGCATTCTGCAGTCTTGGGCGACTGTTCTGTCTACCAGGAGTTCCAATTAATTATATTAAGGTTATTCTGCATGTTACTGCAGTAGCTTTGTTTTTAAAAGCATTGCCCTAGCTTGTGGTTTCTCATATTGTTTCAGTACACATGACTCAATTTTGTGATTTTCTTTTGGTTTGTGAGCTCTGTTTGTCGAGGACATTCTACGAGCAGTCATTGAATCAACAGCTGTGGAGGATCCAGATTTTCCTTGTAAAATAGAATGTAAACTTTACATACTATAGTAAAACCTATTGACTGGAGTTAGAGGGACCTTTGTTCATGGTGGCAGAGCACACATTTAATGAAAAGAGCTGCTAAAATGGCATCAGAAGATAATCCAAATGACCAAAATGATCATTAAAGAGTGTGCAACCTCCAGTGTGGATGCAAGATTATGTTATGACCCATCCACATACGCTTCATGATGGATGACCATGTCACACAGGTACAAACGTGGACTTCACTGAGGCACATGGGGAATGTAAACTACCTGACCCACCTACAGTATCAGTGTCACCGCTTTGGCTGAAAAAGCAGCAAATGAAAGGTATGCTTTATGATTGATCAAATGATGAAAGACATAAAAATGAAGCATGGATGTGCCTCCTCTGAATATGACTAAGACGGTGCCATCAGTGAACGGACAACAGGAACAACAGGAAGAATTGAGGACATCTCTGGTACAGGAGCTAGGTGAATGTTTGGGACAGGAGGAGGTGCTTGCCTTACCGATCGCCACCAGCAGTTAGTGGGCAATATTCCCACTAACTGTATGCTCCCTACTGCCCAGAAGCAATGCCATCGCTGTTTCGTGAGGCACTTCCTGTAGCAGATCATTTCTGAACACAGCTCCCTTTCAGGTGTCCAGCTACCTGCTCATATTTTTGTCTCAGCCTCAAATCCAGGACTCCACCCTCCAGCCTCCAGCCCAACACAATATGATGAATGTGACTCCCAGTGGCTATCTTTTGTAAATAACCCACTAATAAATCCAGGACCCTATTGTAGTGGTCTGCAACCGCTGAGAAGCATTGACCCTTTAGTGCACAATTAACCAGAAAACACCTTCCCCCTTCAATGCCACCCATATCCACCAGGGTTATGGTAGCTTTCTTTTCCAGCAGTGGGTTCCTGAGACTTCGTACTCTGCCCCCCAGAGTTCCGAGCATGATTCCTGCTGCTGTGGCTGCCAATGATTCAAAGACCACAATTTCCTTATTTTTAAGAGAGAGCAGAGATGCGCTTCAGGAAGGTGCTATGCTCAATATGGCTTTGCAGAACTTGCAACCCGCTGATGAAAGCAAACAATATAAATACTACCTTACACCACTTGACAGCACTTAGCCTTGGCATAAGCCCATGACCCTCAGCATTACACTACTGCTCTAAAGTCCCTCCAGAGGAAATTTCCTACAGTTTGAATTGTACATGTTGCTGTTTAAAAAATTAATTTTGAAAATGCTATGTGGAAATCAAATCAATAAACACAGTCAAAAAGTTACATTTCTGCATGCATTGTGTACGACTCAAAGAGAATATTGAGAATATTCATTATTCGGTATAAAGAATAATAATTTACTTAAGCAAAATTGTGTATTGATCAACAACAGCTGAAATCCATAAACCTGAGCAGGCAAACAATCGCTTTTGTTCCCCTTCATTTTACCGTGCCCGACGCGTGAGTAAAATGTAGTAAAATAAACGTACAATGGATTTTTCTTAATATATTTTCGCACAATCTTAAAATAAATCCAATAAATCCAATGAGTGTTCTTGGTTAATTACGAATAGGCTAATTTGTTTTAAAGTAAAAAATACGTCATATGGCAGTCGGTCTGTTATCCACATAAAATATGCAGCGTAGACCTAACAGTCACTTCAGATTCGTCATGTTCATTCGGTTTCCATTTGTACTTTGTGCTGCTGTTGTTGTCCGCTAGATGTCAGTCTGACATAATTTCTCTACCGCGCTGAGCGAGTATATTCACGTCGTATGATACACTGCGAGGCACATGTGGGATGATAAACATTTAATCTGACCCTTCTTACCTCGGTTGTTGCAGTTAAACAACGCCAAGGATCCTTGTGCTCAAATGTTTGTTTTAAATCTGCGACCAGCTGATTACCCTAGATTTTGGGTTGGTTCTGATACCTTTAAATTGTCATATAGCTACATATACAAATAAAATTATTCTTTCTTTTTTTTTTTTATTTATCTTTTTAGATCTGGATGAACGGATGCGTCAGCTCTTGGCCCGACTGAACAGTTTTCTTAATCTTTATAAGGTTGCACTCGCAGCTTGACACTAATAAACTATCTATTAATATACCTACCTATTAATACTAATGGGCTATTGTATTGGGGCAGCAGTCTCTCACCAATCATCGGACGAATGGTTCGATTTCTGCCTGTCTTTGGGCCAGACATTGAACCCAGGTTGCTCCCGTGTGTCAGGTTAAACTGCATTGCAGCTCTGCCACACAGTGTGTTTGCGTGCGCGAACGGGTGAGGTAGTAAAAAAAGTGAACCATTTATCACATTTAATAACACAAGAAACATGATTTTATGTAGTGTAAATACATTTTTAATGAAACGAACGGTTTTTTATACCCTTTAGTTGTGTGGTGTCCCTTATGTGCGTGTCTCCTGCCATGACAGACTGCCATGACATGTGATATTTATTTTTATTTATTTTTTGCTTTTATAATCTACATTGTAAATGAAGACACTGAGGTTGTTTCTCATTTACTCACCTACGGGGTTGTTTGATGCAACAGTAGATTCCACTGTTTATTGTAGAATGAGGCATTTAGTAATTATAGCAGTTGAGCGTGTGTGACTGTAAAGTAGATTTACGATGGAAAATCTCGCTAAATAAAAAGCAGCTGAAGGAAAAATTGCTGTTTCACTTCCCCGGTAGTTTTGTAATGTGTTGGCAACTATACACAATTCACATTTTCACCAATTATATGATTTGAAAAGGGAAAGAGTGTCATGATGCCATATTTTTCTAGAATTACAACAATTAGGCTAAATTTTTATTCATAAAACTGTCTTGTCAAGTTTTTTGGCATACAGTAGTACAGAAAAAAGGCCATTTAATTTGTTTTCTCCGTACCGTTTTCAGTAGCTTTTCGGTTAATAATCTGTTTAAATGGTCCCTTTGAACCGTATCTTTCACTAATCTAAACGTTGCCAACACTTTGATGAAGTGTTAGTGCTGAGAGGGTGGCATTTGATGACCATTCGACAGGTCAGGTGGGATAAGCCACAAAACCGTATCCACCAGCATCGATCATAGAGAGATACGATCATGTATTGCAAACCAAAAAACAATACACCGAGTGCCAATGTGGAAGTAGCTCAAAAAGGAGGAGGAAACCCCGGAAGGTGGCTTCGTACTGAAACTGGAGGCGTGTGCGCTTTAACAGATACAAATGTAGGTGTGTGTTTGCATTATATAACAAACTGTAATAATACGTAATAATAAGCATGGTGTGTAGTGTGAACTTGTGCGCATGCTGTGAACCTCCCCATAATGTCTGGAATGAAGGTTTGCACTGAGAAAAAGCACCAGTTTGATAATTGGAAACAGAATGCGAGCAGACAATTAGCCGGTTACCGAGACAAAGCATAAATCACGTTGTTTCGCGCGGACGTCCCGTGCTTGTCTACAGTACGTGTTCTCCCGTACGGCTGTGCCTGAACACACGTGTACACATATTCCGTAACAAGGCTGAAGCAGAGCAGTGATAATCTCTTGTTGCCTTTCTCTCTGAAGCTTGCTCGCTGCTCTATAGCTCCGCTCTTGGATGAGAGACGCTTGACATTATTGGACGTCGTCACCCCGTGTCCAAAAGTGTCCCGGGCGGTGATTGGTTTAGTGGGCTTTTAATGTTATTCATACGCCTCTGGTTTGTGTGTGTGTGTGTGTGTGTCTGTGTGTGTGTGTGTGTGTGTGTGTGTGTGTGGGCGCATGGTGATGTGATGTGAGGACTTTGTGAAGAGCCCGTCGTTATACAAAAAACAGAGAGTGTATGAAAGTAGTGCGCAATAGCAACCACGAGCGTTCTGATAGTAAGCCACAGACCATGACGCGCCGCAGCACCTTTACGCACGCGACACGTCAACAGTTTGCAAATAATTACACCAATTAAGATTTTTCGGCGAGAAAATAACAATGTTTTAGATTTTCCCGTACTCACATTTTGGATACAAACGCGGGCTGTCTGAGTGGACGTGGACTGAGAGAACACTAGCCACGCGTGGTACAGACGCAGCGATGGAGGAGCAGAGGGACCTTAACAGCACGGATAGCAGCGGGGAGGAGAGCGTCTCGTCGTCTCCCAGCCTGCCTTCGCCGCACATGTTGCCTCTGCAGGCCGCCCACCAAGCCCACAGAACCACCAACTTTTTCATTGACAACATTTTGAGGCCAGACTTTGGCTGCAAGAAGGAGCACGAGCTGGGCCCACGGGACAGGGCGCAGACGTCCGGCCGCGAGCAGATCAGTAGACCGAGCTTCAACCTGACGCCGTGCCACGACTCCAACGACAGCACGTCGTCCTCCACCTCCCTGACGAGTCCGAAGAAGAGCGGCGGCGGAGCTGCGACGGTCGCCGTCGTGTCCACCGGGAACAGTGGCGTGAAGGGCGAGGAGAGGACCGGCAGCGGCGGCGGGGAAAACGCCTCCTCGCTGGTGGTGCTGAACGCTACCGGGGTTCCGACACCGGAAACCCAACCCCTGCTCTGGCCTGCGTGGGTCTACTGCACGCGCTACTCAGACAGACCTTCATCTGGTAAGGCAGTAGTTTCGTGAAAAAATCCAATTGTGAGCGTTCTATTCACAATGAAACCACTACACGTTATTTTTTATCACGCGAGGTATTGATTTTTCCACCAAAAAATATGAATGTACTAAAACAAGTCATAATGTGTTTAGATTAATTAATGGCCACAAACCTGAAGGTCCACTGGCACAATTCAAATTTGGGAAATACATTCTTGACGTTTAAAATTAAGTTAGATTATAATTTAGTATAATTGAGACTTAAATGACTGGTTTTCAATCAAATAAAGAACAATAACAAACGGTAGCATGTGTGATGTAGGCACATATAAACACGCGCCTTATTCTTACCCTGGGATTTTCTAACGTGTAGTTTCCAACAGTGTTATTTTCTCAAAAAAGGTTAAAATTGATTTGTGAAACAAAATGAGTCCACACCTTGACTGAATAAGTTATTTCCATATGTTTTAATTTTCATGTGTGAGTGTTTTTTAATAAAATATGGTGTAGAAGTAATATCGGATTATAGACGACAGAAGATGGTTCATGGCTGTGGGTGGCACGTTTCTTGTATCAGGAATGTGCTGCATGGTTCAGCAGGCATTTGTCCTGTGGTGGCTGTAACAGGTTTGTAAATGTCTGACTTGATGTTTCAGGTGAACAGCTGAGCTAGAATAAAAACGAAAACACAATGAATGAACTTCTGTAATTAAAGCATGACAAAATAAAGCACAATAAAAAAAGATAAATATGAGCCTCTGTTGCCTTGATGCAGGATACACTTCAGTTCATTAACTACGCTTTTTATTTTCCAAGTAAAAGTGAAAACAGAGACAATTACATTTTTTGCCATAAACGCACTTGTATTAGATGACGCGTCGGTTTCTGTTAAATCGTATGTCAACGGGTTTATGATTTTGTTTTTATGACATTTCTGTTGTAGTATATACAAAAGAATTGATAATAAATAATAAAATAAACTAAGCCTACAAATAATAATAATAATGCCGATAATAACAGTCAGTTATCATTACATATCACGGTTGTAATTACACACATTTGTTATATTACGCTACGCCAGTGATCAATATTCATTGTCTGTTAGCCTGTGCGCTGAATATTCATATTCTCGCTCTCTTGTCCTTTCGCCCTTACTGCAGGCCCAAGGACACGGAAACTAAAAAAGTCGAAAAGCGGCAAAGAGGACAAGCGGCCGCGCACGGCCTTCACCGCCGAGCAGCTGCAGAGACTGAAGACGGAGTTCCAGGTGAACCGCTACATCACGGAGCAACGGCGGCAGTCTCTCGCGCAGGAGCTAAACCTCAACGAGTCCCAGATCAAGATCTGGTTTCAGAACAAGCGGGCCAAAATCAAAAAGGCCAGCGGCTTCAAAAACGGGCTGGCGCTGCAGCTGATGGCGCAGGGACTGTACAACCACTCTACCACCACCATTCAGGAGGACAAGGAGGACAGCGACTGAGAAGCGGAGGACACACGGCTACATGCGTTGTATACATTATAAATAATATCTAATTTAATGATGAGACTGGGGAGGGAGTTTGAGATGGAACTGTGCCCGCACTCACCTCCCTCTCCTGCTCCTTCGAAGTGACTACGGCGTAATAAACGGACCTTTTGTTGTTTCGAATTGAGCTGCCACCGTAAAACCAAAGATTTTATCGGAACCACACCCTGGACAGTTTGATAAACGAGAAGTAAAACACACAGCAGCGGCCCCGTTCCACAGCCATAGCGTCGGCGTCTCCTGTGCAATTCTGCGCCCACGTTACTCTGGCTGCAGCCGCACACACGAGCCCAGCGGCCACGACACACCACAACAACCCGACAGCGCGACAGAAATCACCAGAGTTGTGTGATTGTGTGTTAGACAAGCTGACTTGTACGGAAACTAATAATCCTATTGTCAAAACTGGACATCTTGGCCACAAGACGCCACGCTGACGACGCAGAGAACTCTCCCAATCACTTTACTTGGAATCAAATTAGCGAAACATTTATGAAAATCTGAAAATCATACACTCCCGAAAGGTGACCGCCTTACACACGTCCGCATTGTCTTTATGGAACCTTATTTATAACTACTCCAGTATTTTTTGTTTGTTTTTTGTTAGTGTGAGGAAGGTTTAGAAACACAGAACATTAAATGTCAGTGTTTTTGTGTTCAACACTCACACACTCTTTATTGCATATTACTTTCCTTTGTATAGATTGGACACTTTTATCATGACGATAAAATTACTAAACAAGTAAATATACAGAACGCTTCCACTGTATTCAGCAACTCACTGCTGAACATTTGGCCCCAGTTGTTGCCTTATTGTGACAGGTAAAGGTGCAGAGGCCTGCAGGCCAGCAGACACACTGCAAACAGCGCCAGATGTGATATATGCTGTGCATTAAAACCATGTTTCCAAATAAACACTTTTCTATTGGAAAAAAAAGAAAAATCTCCAATTTCTTAGTAGATGACACCGAATATTCAATTAATATATGGACGTGATTGTCCGTGAGCGCGCTCGTGTGTGGGTCGCAGCCCATTGGTTCAAGTGAGTGGGACAACTGAATCCATATTCATAGGTGTTTGGAAAGGAGGTGAATTTACACTGCTTGCTGCGCCGCTATCAGCGCTGTTCAAAGTGTTGCAGAGCATGAAATTGCTTCCCGGTCTCTCTGTGTTCACACATTTCATCAGCCAGCGCTCCGCAGTCCTCACAAAAATACACAAGCTATAGCAGGGAACCTGGAGCGAGCGGCAAACAGCGGCGTGGCATTTCTGCCTTTCACTGCCCAAATAAGCTAAAGAAGCAGCAATTCATAAAATATATAACACAGAAATATTAAAAAACAACACGTAGAATAATGGCAAATATGGGATTTTAAATTCTATGTGTATTGTGTGTATAAACAAAGCCAGGCCTGCTAATTAAATTCTCAGATATTTGAAACAAGACATTTCTAGTATAGGCTTTGACAAAAATATGACATAAGGTCTCCGTTACCCTTCAGTTAAAATATTGGCTCAACCATTTGGGTTGAGTATACCAGGTTTGACAATGATTATAAAATAAATACAGTTCTTAAAATAAATTGTATACTTAAAATCCTAGCTGAAAACCATGTGGATATTAGTGCCAGTTTTTAGAAAAAATAATTCTACCACGTGTCAAATGTTTTAAATTTACCAGGTGTTTTATAACAAAAGGCATTCATAGTTTAAAATCACTGAAATTCAGATAAATCAATGATCACTTTAATATCATCTAACTATCTGCCCACTTAACACAACAAGTTTATATTATTCATTGTACAGATTTTATTTGTGTTTCAAGTGTGGTATTGAGGAAATTTTGGTAAAATGTCAGAATTTCAGCTGCATCACAAACCATATTTTTATGTAAACAGAGATAGATAGATAACTTAGAGTATACTTTGCTTTAACAGCTGCTCAGAGTATCTTAGATGGTAAACTGAAAACATGTTGCTGCAGCTGCTGCTGACAGCAGTCCACTGTGTAATTATTTTGGACCAAATTACTTATTGAGTGAGCATCTTCCCAATGACCCAGTCATTTCCTCCAGCCTGGAGGTCATCTGTCATCCGCAGCTTCATACTTTTTTATAGGAAGTATTTCTCTCCTCTGTAATGACTCCGGAGCCATTCCAAAGACTACCCCCACCCTCCAATGTCTGAAAAAAAGAGGGTAAGAATTTGAAATCAATTTGTCAAATTCAAAGGTAAATGTTCTGACAAGCTGACTGGATCTTTGCCTCTACTTGTTTTCTTTTACTCTGCTGCTCATTTCAGATCTGTGAAGACTAGAAGTTGAGAGGCATTTACTGCCTCTGGCAGTAGGTACAGTGATACAGTCACTCATTTCAGATCTGCATTTTATTCCATGCATGCTTAATTGCACAATAAAGACATATGTGTGAGATATAACAAGTTTATGCAATGACAGATTACCAGCATTGTGATATACAATCCCATTTCTGATGAAGTTGGATGATGTGTAAAACCTAAATAAAAAAGAATGCAATTATTTGCAATTCTCATCAATCTATATTATTTTAATTTAATATAATGTGGTCAAAATATCAGATGCTGCAACTGACATATTATTATATCATGGAAAATATGAGCTCATTCTGAGGTTGATGGCAGCAACACATCATAACCAAGTTGATGTTTATTATTATGTAGCAGCAGCTGCTCTTTTAACCACTGCCTAGAAAAACATATGGGAAGTAAAGACATTAGTTGCTGGAGTATTAGCAAAGAAATGTTTCCTCATCCTGATCTGATGCAGGTAATCATTCCTGGGTCTTTGTTGCCATATATTTTGTTTAATAGGACACCATCGGGCCAGTTCAGCACTGTTGCTGCCGCACTGTTGTGTTGGATAATATGTATGTCAATATTGTCATGCTGAAATATGCAAGAAAGAGACGCTGATATGCATATGGAGCTGTTGCTCTAAAATCACTAAAACACATGTCACTTTCAACACATTAACTTAACTTACAGCCCATATCCCATAAACCATTAGAGCTGTAGGCTTTTGAACTGTCCACTCATAACTCTACACAACACTCTAGATGGCCCTGAGTTTCTTTAATCTACTGTTCAATTTCAAATTTGGATTCATCTGAGCAATTTTCTAATATATAACCATAACGTGCGTTTGTGAATTGCACAGCAAACTGTGTCATATTCAGTAATTTTTGGAAGTCTTCCAAGATCACATATATCCAGTTTAGATCTGTATCCTTCTCCCTTACACACAAAGACCTAATCCAACAAATTCTGACAAATAATTGTAATTTTACTGTATATGGTGGAATTTTCTGTTGAAGAACATTCTTCTGAAATTGTTCCATAATTTAAGGACCCAGTTTGTTTCAGATTTATCAACCCTTGTCTGGCTTTCATAAAGAGGCTGTGCTTCTTATACCCTGTCATGTTACTGACCCATTGCTAGTTTCCCTAATTAATTGTCAGATGCTTCTCCTGTTTTTGATTTTGGGCAATTACCCTGAGCTTTTTGCTCCTGTTCCAACTTTTTTGAGATGTGTTGCTGCCATGCATCCATCCAAGCATCCGTCTATCATGCTAGGACCTGGAGCCTATCCCAGCTGTCACTGAGCAAGAGGCGGGATATCCTGGACAGGTCGCCAGCCCATCACAGGGGTGGTGCTCTCATTAAATTAAAAATGAGCTAATAGTTCCTAGTCTTAGTTTCAATAAGTAATATGTTGTTTTGAAGTTGTGAATAAATGGGATATAAGTAGAATTGCATAGATTTTGTTTATGTTTTACACATTATCAATAATTTTGTAATTGGGGCTGTAAACAGACAGACAGACAGACAGACAGACAGACAGACAGAGACACCAACACTTCAAATACAAAAAATATATACAATATGAATTTTTTATTTTGTACATTTGATTAGCAATGCAATTTTTGGCATTTTTTTATCGAAAGAAAATAATGCATACATTTACACAATAAAAAGCTGTCTGTAATAGTTACATTTAATAAACCTCGATTTATCTGAAACTGAAAATTATCCAGAATATTGTTTTTGTCAGAGCAAAAAAAAAAATAAGTAAAATAAAAAGACACACATAACAGCCACATTAACATATAGCTCTGCCCAAACACACAATGACATCACTAACAACTCGCTCACTCTGTAAGCAACTTGTAACTCGGGGAGTTCACTGTGAGCGCAGTTGCTCGTTATTTACTACTTTTACAGAAAAGCCTCTCAATTTCCTCTGTTTATACACGTTTATACATTTATACATATGTTTATTATTTTGTGCTTTTTTAATGACAATCTAAACTTTTTTCTCCGATGTCACTTGCAGCATTTCTACAGTCACTACAATGGCAAATTGTCGTCAATGTGTGGCGCCGTGGGGGAGGGATTCTATGGCGAGGACAGGTTGATGGGCTCCACGGCTCCGGCCCGATTGTGCGAGCAAAAACACTGTCGAAGAGAAACAGACGGTGATACGAGAGCTCCAGGTGAAGCAGCCGTTGCTGAAGTTCAGCTGTCTTGTCTGCGGCCGTGTTCGCAGGTTACCAGAGGCCTGGAGCAACTGTTATTCAGGAAGTAGTCTGTCTTTTATATGTAAATCACCCTCTGCTTAGCCCGCACATCACTGCGCTCCTCACAGCGCCAGAGCGCTGACAGTGACCATGAAGCACATTTGATGAGTGTCACTGAAAAAAACACAAATATTATAAAAAACAACAAGAGTAAAGGCAGATAAACAAATACATGCAGAAATACATAAATAAAATAATATTTCAAAATAGTAAAATCGAATCAAAATTGGTATGACTTTAACTATAACTATGAGTCAATTATCTATTATTACATATACTTATCTATAACAATGTGTGAATAAATGAACAAGAACGATTTATTATACCCAGCTTTTAACTGATTCTGTTATCACTGATAATTTGTTTTTCAGCACCAAATATCCCTGACCCAGTGCCATAGAAATGTAACTACAGAAAAATAATAACCGCATCATACTGAATTTTGTATTGTACTGCATCATATATATCAGTGTACAACACTGGGACACCGATGATGGACTCAGTATGTTCTCAGGCGTAGCTGACCATAGCTACATATTAGAGACTTAACATTGCTCTCTGTTTGTCAGCAAACTACACATGCAATAAAGTGTAGGTTGCATCCAAGGGTTTTGTGCTCAGACTTATATACGTGTTCGACATATGCACTGGCAGACAATGGTGGGTGGTGCATGAGGAGGCAATGGATAAAGCATCCGCCTGGAATGCAGAATGGTCACGGTTCAACCCCCACCTCTGTCCCTTGGTGTGTCCTTGAGCAAAACCCTCCATGCTGAATGTGGCTGTCCACCGCTCCCCATGGGGATAGGCCAAATGTTTTGTTGTAACAATATGACAAATAAAGATTCTTCTTACTAAGTAAGCTGTGAGAGCCAGCAGAAGAAATGGCTGCTCTTATTTTATCATTGGTAAGAAATGTTGCATTAACATATACAGGACTCCCACACAGCTGCTAAACATGCTGCTTGTCACTGTATAAATCAGACGTAGATTAACTAAGTGGTTATATTCTTATAACAGTGGAAAGGTTTGGTCTGTTATTAGAGAGTGAGTGTCTCATGAGAAGGCTCACACCCAGAAAACCTATTGCAGTATAACTGACTATATGATAACCAGAACCATCAGCTATCTGATAAGTGCAACATGCCACACTAGTGCATTTCTAAGGCTATCAAAGCTCTAAGGAAGCCAAAACATGGAAACAGCATAATACCAATAATAGAATCCCCTGTTCTTTATCAGGCCCACAATTATAGGATGTTCCAACACTGTTTTGATTCATCGGTGCTTGAGGTGATTCTGATCCAGCATTCTGCCACCTGAGAGTTATTGTGCAGAATGTAGTGGTGCTAATTGCAAGTTATCGTGTTTATGAGTGCAGATATGTAGCACAACAGAATGCCTTTGTAATAAGGTATACTCTCTCTATGAATTATTTTCTTTATTGAGTGTCATTCTAAATGAGCTCAAACCTGATATTTTGGTCTGTATTGTCACTGAGCAGTCTCTAATTACATAAGGCTCCAAATCAATTTATGCCAGAGTACACTTCAAACCTAATTACAAAGACCCCAAAATATACCCACTCCTTGTTTGTTTTCCAAGCAACAGCTGTAAGACTGTCTGAGTATCCACTATGAAAGGTTAAGGGAGCGATGAAAGTAACAACATTGGCATTTTCCCAACCACCAGTTTACAGTTGTCAAAGACTGTTGAACAGAATGGCAGCATTATTTACTGTTTGTGTGGTTGAAGGTTTCTGGCTCAGCGCAACATATGATTTCTGACATATATTATTTTTCTTTTTACTTCTGCATTACGTCTGCTAAAACCTGCATGTAAACATGTAATGGGGGTATATTAAAATCATACAAAATATAAAATACTTGTTGATACTGAAACAACCAAAATATTTTTAATAGTTTTTAATATTGTACTAAAAAAGACAGACACACAACAGCATTTTACAGTTTGCAGATTTAGAGATTGAGGGGAGAGAAGGAAAATAGTTTGTTGTAATTTGTCGTCCTCTGAGTCCACATCTCTGAGGATGGTCTCTAAACTCAGGAAACCATGACAGCGGCTGTTTTTCTTGAGGAAACTCAAAAAATCACAGCCATTGGAGCAGTTATCGCTGTGTCATTGAGAGCATCCTCAAACTGCATCCCAGTGTGGTACAGCAGCTGCACCTCTTCAGACTATAAAGCCTACAGAGGAGGATGAAAACTGGCCAGCGGACCATCAGAACCCAGCTCCCCTCCATGAAGAACATCTTCAGCAAACGCTGTACACAAAGGACCAGGAGCATCATCACAGACTCCAGTTACGATGATATTGTCCTACTCACGCACGCACGCACGCACGCACGCACGCACGCACGCACGCACGCACGCACGCACGCACGCATATACTGTACGTAATTTTGTGCCAAAGAACCTTTTGCACGTCTACATGTCACTCATACATTACATAAAGTGTCCAGGACAAAGTTTTAGTACACAAAACTATTCACATGTCATCAGTCAGATGCTACAGGAACCTGAGAACCGGACAAACATAATGAAAAACAAGTTCTTTACCATCACTGTCATTGCAGTGAACAGCTGATCTCACAGTAACATTTGCACATGTTTGCACTACTGTACATTCTAATGTCCACCCTGCTGTACATACACCTCTCTGCATATCCCACTGTTAATAATGTAAATTATACGTACTGTGCATTACATTCACTGCAAATCCATACATGACACTGTACATTCGTGTTTACCCTTGGTATCTATTTGTTAATAGGCCACTTATGCACTTCTGGTTAGACTCTACTGCGTTTCACTGGCTCTGTGCATTGCACAACATGAAAAAAGATGAATCTAATCTAATTTAATCTAATGAGGTATTCTAAATTGTCACACTGCACTCAAGTTATTAACAGTATCGGGTGTTTGGTAAGCATCATGCAGTCATCATCATGAAGTATGAATGCTACTTTACAGTATATAAGGGAAGGTGTTATAACTAGAAGAAGGAAACAAATAAAATACAATTTTATTGTATTTTATTTGTTTATTAATTTGCCCCTTACGTTTTGCTGATGGAGACGATCCACAGCTCATTGACAGTCCACTACATATTGCATGGACATTTGGGTGAAATCTGCTCTCATGTGATGATGAGAGATGCGACTCTGCGTGGGACATCCTTCTTAACCTGTGTTAGAAATCAGCTTTTGATGCAGCATTTCTGATGTAGAGGCCTGGCTTCTGGTTTAAAAAAAGAAAACTTGTGCAACAAATAGAACATAACTTATTATAACAGCCTTGGGGTTCGAGCAGCAGAGGTGACTGGCAGCTTATGTCTTTGAGCACAAGATGTAGCATCTCCCTTTTAGCAACTAACCAAGAACTGGTGTAAAGGTGAAGCTGATAAGGTGAGCTGTTGCCAATCAATAACCCAACCAATAGTCCTCCTTGAACTCCTCTCAGGGTTTTTGCCTCTGCAGGCAGCACCCATCAACTATCTCACAAGTCAGAAGTCTCATGAGCCAATCAGGTTTAAAGGAGCTCAGATTGACAGCATCTCTTACTTCCAAAGTACACCATCGGGATTGAAGGTTTCATCAAAGTCTCGTCCACAGGATCCAATTCACCACCAGGTAGTATCAGTTGACAGTCCAGCCTCTTTCTTCCAGGGTAAGATAACAAGATAATTGAACACAAAGTCAGTGATTGATCTGCGACCTAGGGCGTCCTGGTGCCACATGCACTGATGGGCAACATTTAAACTTGAAAATAACTTTTGTTGTGTGCAATGATAAAAAAAAGCTACAGCCACCACCTGGATTTCGATTGGGGAGGATGTTCCTCTCAATTAGACTTCTCCAGGTATCTCTAAGGCTCCCAGTAAAACAATGTACATTTATGCTATAAAAAATAAGTAATAATGGGATACATGTTTTTCAAGTAGGATTAATTATGATATTATAATAATTATGATTATTATTATTTCTTAATCTCACAAAAGTAAGGCATGTTGTCTTCACATCATAATTAATTCTAGTTTGTATCTAACAATCTGTTGCATTTAGTTTGCAACTGAAAAAAAGTGGAACTTCCAAGAGCTTTACACCTTAACCTTAACAACTGACCATAACCTTTAGCTGCGTTATAAAAGTGGCAAAGGTCACACAGACAGAAATTGAGCTTTTGGCTTTAGAGTCAGGGCACGTCTAACCATGTCTAATATTGTTCAAACCAGGGGTAATGGCCTTTTCTTGTCGTCTAAACTGGTTCTGAGTGCACAAACACACGATAGGCCACCATTCACACCCCACACCAGCAGAACACATGGTGCTAACACACACACTGACTCACCCACACCTGTTGAATACAAATCCAAACAAACATATATAATGCAGACATTTACATTCATACTGTATGTTGCATAACACATATAATATGTTACGTAGCATATGTAGCATATGTATAATTAAACATGATGCCCGCTGCTTTACCTACACTCCAGCCACGCCCCATACATGATGATTATGATTTCATAATTCTGCCATAAATTATTTCAGGATTCAGGAAAGGATTTAGGAAGTTTTACTCTATTCAGTGGCAAGTTGTCTGAGGTATTTTCTGGCCAAGGTTATTATTTCTCTCTCCATGTGCTTACTCACAAGTGATTATTAGTTGCTAAAAGCCATTTTGTTTGTTCTTAAACAATTGTTTTCATTGTTCCTGTTATGGCTTGGTTTCTATCGCTTGGTTTCTGTTGAAGTTTAAGTTACAGTTGTTTTTTTTTTGTTTGTAAAGAACATTGAGCGTTAATGGTCCATTATTTTCCTGGGTTCAGCAACGGTAATTCAAGAAACACATTCTGAGGCAAACCCTACCAGACATACACAAGTGTATTTTATTATAATCCATATTAAAATTAATTCAGTAAAACCACAGAATGACTATAATGAATAGACAGCTTTTATCAGTAGATATGACATAGAGCCAAAAAGTAGGAGCTCTAAATATGAATTTGGGTTTTTTTTAAACCTACATAAATACCATAAAACTGGTTTACTTTTTCCTAAAATCCAAAAGGTAAAATTGATTGATTGAAATCTCAAAAATCTGAGAAAAAAAAATCTCTTCTTAGACAAGTTACTAGTTCAGGTTCAGGAGGCAAACATTGTTTACCTTTAGGACTAGGCTTAACATCTTCCTTTTAATAAAACCTATAGATGAAGCTCGCTCAGATGACTCTGGACCTTCTCTTAGTTAAGCTGCTATAGACCTACACTGCTGAGGGACTTACTTTATATGCTGAGGTGCTGTATTTTTTATTATGTGATTTACTTCTTCAGGTTGTACACCATAATCGCCACTATGCTACATAACACTAAATGAAACGAAATTCTGTAATAGCCTACACTTTATTAACAACATATTTTCTAGATTTGTTAGTAGTATTGCACATAAAATCACGAGAAAACAATAGTTGAGCGATTTTAGAAGCCAGGGAAACCATAATATTTCAAACTGACAAAAAGACTGACCTATAGACAAGACACACCGGAACTTCAGTGACATACCCCTCCAATCATCCATTATCCATCCGTCTTCAGTCGCTTTTCCAGGGCTGGGTGCAGGGGCAGCAATCTAAGCCAAGAACCGCCATTTCACTGGACACTTCCTCCAGCTCCTCCTTTCAAGGCATTCCTAAGCCACACAGACTCTCAATATCTCAACGACAATGACAACAAGAGCAGGTACATTTGAATCTTTAAACCTTCCTTCAAGCACAGGAAAGGAGGGCGACTAAATGTCGGCTGGAAGTAAAGATAGCTGTACACTGAGCTCCAGTTTGAGGTTTCTTTGCTAGTTCAGGGAATACACTAGATCATTACTGACACCAACGTTAGGGTAACAAGAGCATACCTGTAGATATACACAATTTAATTGATTTGATCTTTATCTTGCTCGGTCTTCCAAGGACAAAGAAGTGATTTTTCAACCCTTATCAGAGCATATCTGTGAAGGTCAATGAGGCAAGGTATCTTGCTAATGACAGACCTTCTTAAAGGTCATGACTAATTCCTTTCATCAGCCACTTTGACAGTGTGCAGACAAAGGCAACTCATAAAGCAGATGAAACTCTTAAACTTTTAGGCTAGTCTGTGCGGTGCATGAGTGAACTTACAGTTAATTACATGAAATGAGGTTTAACTTTTTTACATTTTCTAAATGATATGGATACTTAAACAAAACATAGTCCCTGTGATTGAGACAGCTTCCTCCAGATCAGCTCTATACCACAGAAGTGAGCGTGCACATACGGTACATATATTTTATAATATTATGTAGACACATGTAGACAGACCTCATTAAGTCTCAGTGTGTGAATTATTATAAAGGACCCCCCATGTGATCAGATATCAAATTAAGGAAATATTGCCAGGGATATTTACCATTGATCCATTGCCTGATGATGGTACAGTACAATTGCTCCAATTCCACAATATTGGTGACTAGTTTCTGACCCGAGAACCCTGAGCTCAACACACCAGATTGTATAACAGTGAGAACAATGTGCCCAGACATGAGCAGACGCCTGTTGCTATCTGTAGCCAGACAAGGCCACATCCTCTGTTTCCCATAAATCACAGTGCAAGCATCAGCTGTCACAGGAAGTTGATTGTATCAGCAAGCAGTTTTTTGCAAGTTCACAATTAAAGACATGTATTTAACATACAGACAGTGAGCAATGACTGTGGCCACTGTCAATGTTTTTTTGCATTAAAATGGTCCTGACAAATGTCATATGTGGATGTACAGTAACAGATCATTGTCTAGTCAGTTGCACTATCTACAAAAATTACCGAGTAACTATTTACATAGGCTTTTCCACTTTTAATTAATTATAGCCTTAAGTCTTAATGTAGTTCTTGTTCTAGTTGTCTGACACACTGAAGTCAAACTAATTTACACACATACCTCTACCTATAGTGGGTAAACAGACAAAATAGTGGTTGTTTATTGTATGTTTGTAAAAATGATGTTCTGCAGATTTTAGTCAAATAAAATGTCAGTATCCAGTTGCATTTAAAGACATTTAGTTAATGAAAGTTTTTGTTGTTCTTACCTCTGAGTATTACGCAGAGGATCAAAACTGTAGGTACTCTTGTGAAAGAAAAAACCCACAGTGGACACTTCATATATATGTCATATGCATGTATAATGATAAATAATATATTATAAAGGCATCATTACGGTCGAACATGACTTTTGGATTGTGGTTCAACAGAAATCTGGTAATATTTTGTTGTATACGTGTATGTAATGTGGCTGTCTGTGACCATCCTTCTGATTCATGGCATCTTTTGTCCTGGACCTGGAGGTGTGTTTGCATGCATGCGTACGTGTGTGTGTAATGCATTCATATGTATATAATCTATGTATATGTTATATTATTATGATAATAATTATTATTACTAACATCAGTATCATTAGTACAATTACACATTATTTCTCCATTATGTTGTTTTCTGTTTTTTTATCTGTTGGTTGTGTTTAGTTCTAGATGGATGTGTATCTCTCTCGCTTCTGTTTGTTTCTCTCTGTTCCATCCCTCTCACTCCACACTCCGAGGCCGAGGAAACCAGTATACATAATGGACCATATTAAAAATAAACACAGATCATCAATCAAGATGAGTAAATAATATTTATATACTCTTCCTGAAAAAGCAAAAGTGTCCATCACAACCCAGGATTCAGCCCAGCACATGCTGTTTGCTGCCAGAGAAGACCAAAAAGTAGTAGTAGTAGTAGTAGTAGAAAATACGAAAAAGGAATTTTAAATATAAACAAACATCTAATATAAAATAATAATACCATCTGTTAAATCATAGACAAGAAATATGTATGTGTCTGTGTTTTTCTAGGCAGAATGCATGTATGTATTGCACTAATTGAAATACGGAACTTCTTTAAAACAACAATTTGAGCCATCAGAAGTCACTGTACAGAACAGTCATTTTGTAACATACATAGCTGGACTAATTAGTTTTGCTAATATGTCATCTAACCATCATGTCTACACAGTAATCTTAATTGGTCGACATATTGTTTTGCTTTACCTCAATAACAAGTACGGAACAGTGGAGAGACATAAGAGTGCATTAAATTAAAATTTCTTGAATGTATAAATAAGTAGGTGCCTAATGAGTTAGCGCGGACACCAACCAGTTCACAAGCAGACAGTAAGAATCCATGCCCTGTGTGAGCCTTTATGAAACTGACTCATACTTTTTATGTTCATCTGTTTACTCAGTAAACATGCACAATTTCCCATTTTTAAATATCGGTGCAATGCCCCTCATTTCCATCACTTCACCACAGTGAAACTACAGACCTCAGTCTGAATTGTTGGAGGTTCTCTGACAGAATCTGTTTCATGTCGTTGATGTATAGCCGTTGATTCTCCTTCAGGCTGTGAGCAGACAGGAAGATGCTATCAGCTGGCAGGACAAGCAAACTTGTCAGCTCCACAGAATTCATGGTCAGGTTAAATGATCTAATCTATGCCGGTCCAGACATACAGACTACGGCTATAGAGAATCTTCACTTCTCTTGGTCATGTTTTTGTCACCTTGTACAAACATTTTTCAGAATTTATTAATTTGTTGCTCCTCACATCTTGTGTGAGAGAAATGGGAGCAGACACTAATCATAGCAAGATTACTTTTTTACAAGTTAAGTCAGTGTTGTAATGAATACAAATGGTTCCTCGTCAATGCCTTTCCTGCCTGCTGGAGGGAAGTGTATGACACTAGCAGGCTTTAGCTCTAAAGGAGCTAATAATGACCCATTCAGCAGCTATCTGGGTCTAGGTTAGTCCTACTAATCTGCCTGTGTTTTGTTATATATAATGCCAGCTTGCTTGTGCATTCAGATGGATAATTAGAAAAGATATGAAACGGATAAATACATTCCTGATGCATGCCTGTAAATTATTACCATAGGGGTTATGGAACACTGTAATTTGCGCTCATTCTCTTACAGACAGGATGTCTGTTTGAAGAGAAAGAAAACAAGCCAAACACAATCCGTCCTGAGGTCAAGCTACTTTGCCATTTTACTCAATACTGCCTTCTGGAATGGTACGAGGTAGGAGGGCAGTTGTGGAAGTGTAATCTTTGGCCTTTTCATTGTCCTGTAATGATTCCAGAGTTTAGTACCTAATAGGACATTATCAGGACCCCCAGCTTGCCAGACAGCTGATTAATGTCAGGGGAGATGACACGGAGCCCGGCCAGATCCTGATAAAAAGGCGTTGGGATTGGATCAAGCAGGATGATGAACGAGCTGTATCGTCTATGCGTGTGTCTCATTAGCGCTCCTTGCTCTTTGGCGTGGAACTAATGTAGCATGACGGTGCTGTGGCCAGCTAAGGACAGGAACACTGCAAGCACTAAAGAACTAGCTTAAAGACAGCAGATGAGAGATAGAGATGCATTTAATGTTAGCAGTACAGTCTCACACAGCACAGTGTCTACACCTGTGACAGACCTTTAATGTGTGAAGCGTTTTCACTCAACACTGAATGTCACTTCTATGACTGTTGAAACGTTAATGCTAATGGTTGTAAATAATATTTATATAATATTTTATTTAATCATACTATTTTTTTAGAAGGTTCACGGCAAGTGTAACTGTGCTTTTATGGTGTATTGAGCTGTTTTAAAGTAGCCTGGCATCAAAACATGACCAGTAGAGGCTGTGGTCATCATGCATTTAGTGCTCTTCATAGATTGTATGTGGTTCTCATAATACATTCACTATCTACACTATAGTCTCGATAACATAATTCAAACCTTTTTGGTTCAGATCACAATTTGATTCATCGGATGCCACAATACACACCTCAGGTTCAAAGGCAGCCTGCCACCATTAAAACTGTTAAAAAGTGGACAGCTGAGGACCGAGTTGCTCTGCACAGCTGCTTTGAAGACACTGACTAGGAGCGCTCTGTGAACCTTATTGTGGGGACATTGACGGACTGACAGACTGCATCACAGATTATATACATTTCTGCGTGGACACCCATGTACCTGATCAAACTTTTTGCTGCTTTCCTAACAACAAACCATAGGTCACTCATCACATCAAAGCCACCCTGATTGAAAAAAAGAAAGCATTCAGGTCCGGGGACAGGGAGGCAGCTAGGAGAGTCCAAAAAGAGCTGTTGGTCCAAACCAGGGAGGGGAAGGAGGCTTATAGGAGGAAACTGGAACACAGACTTCAGAACAACAACACCAGGGAAGTGTGGAGCGGCATGAGGACCATTACTGGCTACAAGTGCAGCAGACTGGTGACTGAGGGATCAGAGGACTGGACCAATGAACTTAATAAGTTCTTTAACAGATTCCAGGTTGGGCCCATAAACCCCCCGCTGGCCGCGATAGCCCCCCCTCACATCATACACAGTCACAGCAGATCAGGTGAGAAAGGAGCTGAACAAGCTTCATCCAACAAAGGCTGCAGGACCTGATGGAATCAGCCCAAGGCTGCTGAAAGTCTGTGCTCCCAGCTTTGTGGTGTCCTCCAACGCATCTTCAGCCTGAGCTGCAGCTGGAGAGAGTTCCTCTTGGGTGGAAAAAGTCATGCATTGTGCTAGTGAATAAGACACCACATCCCAGAGTCCTCAACGACTACAGACCCGTGGCTCTGACCTTTGACATCATGAAAGCTTTTGAGAGGCTGATCCTGGACTCCATGCGTCCTCTGGTGAAACCCTTAGTCGACCCCCTCCAGTTCCGTATCAACTCCATCTAGGAGTGGATCACGCCATCATACATCTGCTCCATCGCACCTACAACCACCTGCAGCCTGGCGCCTGAGTGAGGATCATGTTCTTTGATATCTCCAGTGCTTTTAACACCATCCAGCCTGCGCTGCTGGCAGAGAAACTGAAGGACATGCAGGTGGAGTCCCCCTGATCTCATGGATGATGGACTACCTCATAACTGCCCCCAGTACGTCTGTCTGCAGAACTGTATGTCTGACACCGTGGTCTGCAGCACAGGAGCTCCACAGGGGACAGTCCTGTCTCCCTTGCTCTTTACCCCCACATGCTGTAGCTGAGAGAAGGATGCTGGTCCAACTCCTCTCTATAGACAACACATCCACCCGCTACACAGTGTGCTGGACAGAGGAGCACCTTCAGCCAGTGGCTGATCAGTATTAGGTGCTCCACGGAACGCCACCGGAGAACCTTCCTACTGGTGCCCTCAGCCTGTACAACTCATCTCTCTGTAAGGGTTGATCTTCATCCATGCAATAACATGTATAATAAAACTTTAGCTAGTAATTAGATGTGAACGTGTGTAGATGTGTTAGCATTCTTATTTTTAATCTCCCTACCTTCATGTGTGTACCTCTATAACCGTGACAGTGATCAAAGTGTGCAAAGTAATTTCCCTCTAGGATTAATAAAGTTTTTTCAATCTTTGAATTGAAACAGTGATGGGAAGAAATGTGCTGCAGCAAAGAAAACACCTAGCAACTGTTTCAGAAAGAGCATTATGACATTTTTAAAAGGTAAATGAAAATTATTTACAAAACTAGTAGACTGTTAGTTCATGGTTATGGTGTCCTTAACAGAATTTCTTACATTGGTTCAAATATACAAAACTGATAAATGTGTGTTTTGATTTTTGTCCTTAGATGCTGTCATCACAACTTATGATAGTACATCATTGAACATATACAGTATGCAGCAGAGGGTTTGGTTTGTGCTGGAACAAGGATGCAACAAGTGTTTTTTGTTCCACTTTTTTTATGTTGTCTTCCAGCAGCCAGGTGGCGCTGGTTCGTCCAGTGTTTGCCCTGTTTGTTCATTTGTGGTGTCATGTGATTTCCACGTTTGGTTCTCATTTATGGCATTAACTTGTTTCACATGTGGGACTAGTTTGGTAAATTAGTTTGATTCATGTTTACCTATTTTTAGTGTCAATGTCAATTGAGACTGGGATTGAACACATGACCTGGGCAACACACTAACCTTTCAAAATCAACAGTTAATTCAACGTAAATTCAATGTTGATAACAAACCAAAACAAAATCAACGTAAACGTATTGCTGATCAAAAATCATAAATCAGCGTAAATGTAATGTTGACGATCAACCATAATGCAGTGTTGAATTAAAGTTGCAAAGTCAACATTAATTCACCCTTCATCACCTAAATTGAATCCAATGGTCATTCAATCATGGTTATAATGTTGCCTCAACGTTAAAATGCCTGCTGGGTTGAGTCTAGCAGGGTTCACTGTTTGGAATGATCAAAAAAATGATCGTACTCCAAGTAACACAGGGCACTAATATGTCTAGTGAGTGAGAATGAAACCATAAAGGAATTACTTAGGAATTAGGACTGCTGGCAGTAATAACTCAATGAGTATTTATTAACTCTCTAAAATATTGTTTCCTGACCTTCACCCTCCCTGGAAGTTGTATAGATCCTTCATCGTGAAGGACAATTCACAAGCACTTATTTTTTAAAAGAGAAGCAAGAATTAGGGAACAATTCTTTGATGTCATATAAACAAGTTTAAGTGTTTCAACAGACCAACAAACCTCCGTTCTGGAACTTTTTGGGTGGTGCGAACTGATCTGAAACCCCATTACGATACTAATACTGTACTGTACTAACACATCTACACTGCATACCAACTACTGTAATATAACAATAAAAGTAAATACACTCCTGTACAGATATACCAACTTTCTTAAAATCAACAGTTAATTCTATGAAATCCTCTTTACTAACACAGGACTGAAATTTAACCTCCAATTTGATTTAAATATAAAGTTTATATATAAATAGTTTTATGTCATAAACCATCTACTGTATAATAATATAATGCCATCAGGATGTGACATGGCCACAGTTCAAAAGCATTAGATGTCTTTAAAAAAAACCTCTTTTCTCCTTGTCTCCTTTCCTTGCACCCATCCATGTATCTTTACTTTGTGGGACTTAAGCCTCTTTCACTCATACACTGCATGTGTCAATGACGCCCTCACACAGGCTCGGTCCAGTGAAGTCTCTATTTCTAAGTCTGTCTGTTTTCTGAGTGAGTTGATGCATGGCATTTCTTTGTGGCATAGAGTGTTCGCTGCAGTACCAGGTGGCAGGTTGATCTAATATGTATTATGAAGACTTTTCTAATAGTGTTGATACACTCAAAATGAGGTGTGAACACACACAAACAGATAATGCCTGTTTAAATGCTGCATGTGCCAACAAATAACTCGAAATGCAATGTTCATAAATAATCTAATGGATGAGTGACGAGTGCTTGTCTGAAAGATGCTTAAGATGCAGGGCAGAGAGGCCAAAAGCAGGAAAAGTCAATGTAATGGGTGATGTTTGTTTATAAGTGTCCTTTTAAACTATTGGTGTTACTGTAAATTAAACCTGCTTGAATTTTAAAACATGCCTGGTTCAGTGTTGGGTTTTGCATGATAGGACTGTTACAATATTCACACTGATAATATAAAAACAATTACAAGCATGGGAAATGTCTTCAATTAGCCAATACCTCAAAATGTCAATATGTAACAGCTGCACATACTAAACATTTATGAGAATGTATTCTTTCTTATTTACTGCCACCAGCTGTAGATCTACTGCCCCCTTTTATTATGGCCATAAAAGACTAATTACATCCAGTTCATTTATACCTAATTGGATTATTGTTAGGTGTGCTGGTAAACTCATGGCTAAAAGAACAGGGTGACAGCGTCTGAGTGACACAAGAAGTAATAGGGGGCGTTGTCCCATGCTGAACCCTTGACCCTGGCCTTCATCAGAAGGGTCGTAAAGGCAAGCAGGCCAGATTGAAAACACGTTGCACAAGAGGAGATATGGTACCTAAAAAATTAAAGAATGCTTTCATATTCAAATGAGGAGGAGTTCCTGTCTGCGTCTGTTCCAAGTGCTATAGATCTTTTCCTCAGAACCTCACAGGCACAAACATCCATGTACAAGTACAGTCATAGTCTTTTTATGATACACACAAAAAACAATAGAGAACTACAGCAAATGTTTGTTAGTTGCGTAAGCTCCTTAACCTCATAACCTTTGTTATGAATTGGCACTGTATAAATGAAACATAAAGTTCTGATTTAACACTTACAGGGAGCCTTGTTGTAATCTGTTGGATTGCTCTGCTATGTTGTTGTTGGCAAATTGCCTCCCTCACTGTGACAATAGCGGTCAGCACAGGTAATAATTTTGTTTTCCTCTTGGATATAGTCTCGCCTACAGTGTCAATAAGATAAGATAAGATAAGATAAGATAAGATAAGATAAGATAAGATAAGATAAGATAAGATAAGATAAGATAAGATAAGATAAGATAAGATAAATATTATATATTATTATATAATAGAATTATTATAATTATTATATTAATTTTACTTTTAAAAAAACTAAGTAAACTTTAAGTTTGGAAGTAACTATTGTGCATATCTACAACAATGATAATCACCCTATGATCTGTCTTCCTGTTTTTAGGCCTGCATCTACTGTAAGTAGGAGCTCAAATGTTTATGTACTGTATAACGCTCCCCCGACAAGGTGTGGATAGCATCTCATTGCATTGATAGATGATACAATAGATGCACCTAAAATGACTTTAATCTGAGACAATAGTGAAGACACATTTATAGACATGACATTATTTTAGACAAAGACACGATCTACACATACAGTAGTTTGTCCATAGGGACATTTACACTTTTCACTAAAATGAGCATGTAATTATCCTTTAAAACTTACAAAGTGCATTGACATAACTGTTGCACTTGGTTTTGTACTTGTTAAGTAGTTCTATATAAAGATTTTCTGCAAAATGTTTGAACTTGTGATCCTGTGTGGTGAATATATTTCTATTAGAGTAAGGTATCTAACATGAGACAGAGTGGGCAACCTGCTGACCTCACACAAAGCAATATACATATACTGTATATAATATGATTACATAAATAACAAATATCAACAACGCAGCTCAGCCCACACTGTTACAGTAGACAGACAGACAGACAGACAGACAGACAGACAGACAGACAGACAGACAGACAGACAGATCAGTTAGTTAAATAACAATAAATGATAAATTTATCTAGACATAAAGTAGTGCTGGCTTTCAGAGGGCCCTGCTTTTGCTAGCACAAATGTCATAGAAGATGTAATATTCTTACATCTTATTGTAATCACAACAACTCTGATATCAAGTTGTGTCTGCAAGGTCAAGCTCTCGTTCTGCAATGGATCACTGAACACAACCCCCCACCCTGAAATACAAAGCAAATCTTTTTTCCCATCCTAATAAGAGGAACAATACTTTTTTAAAGTTATATTAAAAGCAGCTCAAGCTCTCATGTGAAGCATTGATGTCTAGACTGCTCTTCTTCCATGAAGGGGTCAGGGGCCTCACCCCTGAACCGCATCCTCTTCTCCTTTTGTCTTTTTCCTGTGTCCCTCCATCTTCCCTGCTGGCACAGGACAATTACCATCCAACTTTACTTCCTAAACATGTCACTGGGGGCCAAGCCATTCCCTGTTGGGGCCTGGCAGCTAGGGTGCGAGGGCGGGACCCCCATGATCGCCCATGCAGAGCGACAACACATAAGAACTACTAGCTGTGCTCCGAGGCCTGGCAGCCAGTGTCAATCATGACAGGAGAGGAGGACAGTGGGAAAAATGGCCCCGATGGCAGTTGGCTGAGCTTTTATCACTGTCAGACAGAGATTAAATTCTTTGATACAGAGAAGAACTCACAACAACTTTTTTTACTCACAATTTGGCTCCTATATGCTGAACAGCACCTCCCTGTGCACACCACTAGCTAATGACTACATCGGCACATCATTGAGGCGGAGGACTGAGAGTGTGTCTAGGTCTTTTCATGCCAGAAGGGTCTCAACCACAAAGGCCATGCACAAAAGACCCCACTTATTCTTTTTGTATTGACACCCTTAATTGTTTGAGCTGTCTGATAATGCCCCTCCAAGTCTCACCATATCAGCAAAAACCTTCTGTCTTGGTTGTATGGGGACATGGGAAGGGGGTGTATGGGATTCTCGGATTTTGAGCTATATCCCATTGGTATGGGACTAAAACCAGAGTTGAAATATTAAGGCGTCTGAGCTCCAATTTCACAAGGAGTGTTTTGTATTCACAACCGTTGCTCAAATCTGCATTTGTGTGTGAATTTTCAACCCCTCCAAAGGTCATGAGGGAATCCCATTTCCATATTGTTTGTTAGTAGCTTTGTGTGCTTGCCAGCACTACAAATTGAATTTAGAATAATGGGCATTGTGCAATATTGGTGCCTTGTTAATTATGTTTGCAGTGTAGGTACAAATCTCTTGTTACTTCAACCACAACCTTCAAACCCTTTTGAGTTATTTTAAAAGGCAATGTTGTGTTTTATTAGTGGAAGCTGTAATATAATGGCTTCTGTTCCTGTCAACAGTAAACACCTGATGCTGATAGTTATGCTACTCTGTAGCCTTTAAGACATAAAAAGTGGGTAACCCCAATTCAATTTGTGAAATCAGAATAAACTCTCTTCTCTAGGAGAATGCATAAATTGCATAGTCTGGCTAATGATTGAACTGAGGATTGTTTGCTGTGTACACTTATTTGAATCTATATTGAAAGCTATTAAGCTAATATTTACTGTGTGAACACACATCAAAATAATCAGTTGTGTCTTTGCCAGGGGGCGGCACCGTCGCCTCACAGCAAGAAGGTTCTGGGTTCGATTGGTGGTGCCTGGTGCCTTTTGGTGTGGAGTTTGCACGTTCTCCCCGTGTTTGCGTGGGTTCTCTCCGGGTTCTCCGGCTTCCTCCCACAGTCCAAAGATGTGTATTAGGTTGATTGGTCTCTCTCCATTGCCCGTAGGTGTGGGTGTGTGTGTGAATGGTTGTCTGTCTCTGTGTTGCCCTGCGATGGACTGTTCTCGCCCATAGCCAGCTGGGTTAGGCTCCAGCACCCCCGTGACCCCGCATTAGGAAATAAGCGGCTTGGAAAATAGATGGATGGCTGTCTTTGCCAGACATAGATCTTGCACATATAGAATCCTATTAAGTCTACAGTCAACAAAACCTTTATGTAAATAAAAACACAGACTTCAGACTTTTGCAAGAAGCAAAATACTGTTAATGCTCACAAACAAGATTAAGTTAAAAAAACGAGCAATTAGATTTATTACACTAGTTCTAAAATGATTGGATCTAGGATTTGCATTTTATTTAGTCGGAGAAAATAATGGACAATGTTTGATTCTCAATCTTTATCAGGTCAAGTGTTTATACTGTCTCAAGTTCAATACTAGGATGGCCTTGACTCAAACCATACTTCTATCTGTTCATACCTCTTTTTCCTGACAAAAAGTGGTTTGGTGCCTGGTGCTTGTCTCCATCAGTAGCTGCCAAATCCCATCTGTTCATCTACTATCTTTTTATTAAACTAAAAGTGGTTTCTGTTCATATTTTGAGTACTTTGGACCACTGAAATCATAAAAAAACAAAACACACTCAAAACAAATGCTACGTTAAAAAAGATCAAGAGCAAGACTGGCTCGAAACAGGTTTTTAAGACAGTAGAATATGGTTTCCTGTGTCACTTATTTGAATATTATAATATTGTATGCAAAGTCGACACCTACATGTACCACAGGCAGTCTAATGCGCTATACTGACTAACTACCCTAGTTCCATACCTTATAGCAGCAGCTGTAAGACAGCAAGCGCAAACAGGCTTTCACTACCATCTGAGAAATGCTCAGAGGGCCAATTTTATATTTGGAACATCTAAACACATCACTGCACCACGAGGGTCACTCAAACCAACAACATCTTCCCTCACGGTGCTGCACAACCCACACATCCCCCACAATGCTCAGCTACCCGCTAGAATAAAATAAACAGAAGTCCCCATTGTAATGCAACCCTCAACCAGACATATTGCAACTATGCCAAACAATATACTATGCATATAGTACCAAACAATTGTGTAACATCACAAACTAAGAACTGAAATTTGCAGCATTATGTTCTATACAGAACGAGTCATATGGTGAAGAGCTACAGTCAGCTAGCAGCCAGCGAGGCGGCTAAATCAAATGAATGATACTGCGTTAATAATGTTTATGTCTGTTTTTTAAACAGTTTCAAAGCAGCCAATCACAAAAATTCATTTCCTGTCTTTATGGAGACACAAACATGTAATCACCACCAAAACCTAGAACTAAAACTAAATTTAACTTAAATCTGCTCCGGTTTAGAATTTCTACTCAATTTTAAGTATATTCTACTCCAAATTAGTACAATGAGCTTGAAGTTGATAGTAATGGCTCAAAATGTATTTAATTTGCTCACACTATACTTGGTGATTCATTGATGCCTGGCTTTACAGTGTACAGTATACACCTAACAGAATCAGTATTTCACAGGAGGACTGTTTTGTTTGGAGTTTCATCTTTGGCAGGTCTTAATGTTATTGTAGTATCTCTGAGTTTTCTCCCCAGTCTATAATACAATTAGTACTTGCACTCTATTATGGTTGGTCAGTGCCTTCCCTGTCTATTGAATGCAGCACAAAGATCTAACAGGACGAGTAGGTTTCTACTAGAAGCTTCGACAGTTGTCTAATCCTAAGAGAAGATCATTAGTGATCAAATCTCTTTATACAGGTTATTCCTATGCAGGTGGTCACATATTTGTCTACTATTTTTACAGAACCTTTAGAGATAAAGGGTAGACTGGATATTGGCCTATTGTTGTCTGGTTCTCTAGGGAGATGACTAGGTTTTTTGAATTAAGGATTGAGGCTCAAAAGGGACGCAGAACTGAACATCTAGGCACAGACCAGACTAACAGAAACTGACGATTAGCAACCTTAAAACTAAAAATACCAAAATATGGAAAGAGATCACTGCACCCACCCATACACTGCACCACTCAAGCATCAAAGAAGTGAGTTACAAGCATACAGTAATTTACAAAGTGATATGGAATGCTTTAAGATTACTTTTGTTGTGAATGGGCACCCTATGAATAAAATTTAATTGAATAGTACTACAGCCATTTGATACTGTACGGGTGGCTCTGCTATGTAGATGTTTATATACATAGAGTAAATGTGTGCACACATACACAGACTCACACTACAGTATCTTGAAAAATGGTCAGAGAGGTGCTGAACATTTTGCTGACGCCAATCAAGACACAGTGCAAACCTTCCACAGATAGAACAGGTGGCAGTGGAAGGAGCTGAGGGCAGTGCACAAAATAACAGGCTGTTTAAAACAGACCCCTTTCACCTTTCAGCTTCACACCCTTGACCCTCTCTGACTTGTGAGGCACCGGCACAAGATGCTCCACCATAAGTGAACAACCCATTGCCATAAATTATGTCTGATGCCAGAGTGAAGTGTCAATAAAATAAAAAGTGAGTTTTAATCAAACATTTTAATTCATATAAATAAGGGAAGTCCTAGCAGCAGTGGTGCTATGACTGATGAGGCTGAATTGAATCCCTCCCCCAGCCTTTGATCTGGGGGTCCTCTGTTCTTTCCTCTGCTGTAGGAACGCTGTAGAACCCTGCTTTGCCCCCCCATGGACAGAGCAAAGTGAAGGGCCAAGGACAGAGACAGACGATGAAAAAGACCCTCCCAGTCGGCCACTCAGTGACCATGACATGGGGCTATAGCCTACAGTCACTCAGAAGGCCCCCTGTGATGAGCACTCCTGCGTTCATTTTAGTGACAGAACACGGCATTACACTCTGTCAAAGGAGAATGCTTTTCAGGAGGAGCCTCAGGCAGACCGATTGGCAGGGATCTTTTTTCTGGTCCCTACAGTAAGTGCCCCTTCCTGGACCTCTGGGGTCCTTATCGTTTTTCTGGAGACGATTGTTTTTACATTGTTGTTATGTTGTTCAATATATTCTATAAAGACTAGGGCTAAGATTAACGCATTAGTCTCTGGTTAACGCAACAGTGCGTTAACACAGTTTATTTTTATCATTAATATTTGGAGGGTTGTTGCTCAGTGCCTCTGAATACACATACAGACAAATGAAGGGTCACAGGAGGAGAGGGACGTTGATCAGCACTGGCCTGAGATAAGCTTCCCAACCAATCAGAGTCTTTGGGGGCGGGGCATAAAACTGCTGCAGCACTCACTGAACTGTAACCAAATAGAATAGTGTCTTACGTGGACATTATCAATTTATTTCTTTCTGAATGTTGGAATTTGTGAAAAAAAGTCATTCACCGCAAAGCTGAATCTGATTAATATTAATGTATGTTAATAGCATTACAGAAAATTAATGCAGTTAACGCGATTAAGGTAAGAATAATATTTAAGTTTCTTATTGAAGTTCTCCTCTAACAGTGAGGATATTCTTAAGAGGTGACACCATTATCAGTACCTACTCTGGAAACAGTGACATTTTTAAGACTTTCTATTACTCCTTCATAGAGAGCATGCTCACATTGTCCTGCTGCTTCCTCTCTGCAGAACAGGAATCGTCTACAGAACTGTGTCAAAGTGTGCTCCAAAATCATTGGCCAACCAATTAGAACAATGTCCCAAATCCACGATCAGCAAGCACTCAGGCTAGCAAGCAAGATCATTGGAGACCCCTCCCATGCCCTTCACCCCACATTTGAGTGGTTCCACTCTGGTTGGCTGCACCTCCTGCAGGACTCAAAGGAGGAGATACCTTTGTGCCAAAAGCCATTCTGCTCCAGAACTCCTGTCACTAATCATTCACATATTAGTGCATTCACTACATACTTATATTGTATTCTTATTTCTGAATATTTTTTCATTATTATTTTTCTATTATAGTTGATTATCGTTTAATCCTACAAACTTACCTAAGTTTATATTTGTTGTTATACATCTGACATGCTGCTCATGTGTCCCTGCTTTGAATTGCCCCTCGGGTGAAAGTAGTTTCTTTGATTTGATTCGATTTGATCCTTTCCAGACATTACACTCAGCCACTGGTTCAGTCATGTAGACAACAAAAGTCAAAATTATAGTACAGCAGGTGGAAATTTCAGAGAACAACTCAACACTTGGACAACAATTTCAAGTTCACCGAAGAGGACACCTCTGCTTGGCCGTCCTACACTGTGCAGCAGCCTCAACATTGAAGTTTACAGTGAACCCACATATACACTTATCAGTATTTACTAATTGACTATCACCACCCCCTGGAACAAAAACTGGTAGTCATCAGAACCCTGCAGCACTTGGCATGAAATGTACCATCCGAAACAGAGGGAAAGTAGAATAAACAGAAATATGTGAAGGAGGCACTTGCATCACATGGATGTTTGAATTTGGCTTATGTCAAATGAAATATTCAAAATGGTGAATACTGTAGGAACACTTCTACTATACAGGGAAAAGGAACGGCATTGCCATTTTATACTGTAGGTTTCCAGGTTGTTTGAATAATTCAGGAGGATGCTCAACAAACACAGCATCCATGTACTTTTCAAACCCAGTGTAAAACAGTGTACAGTGTTCACACAGTGTGAAACTAAATTTAATTCACCCAAACATAAACTGAGTTATGTAGGCTATGTAGCTCAATGAGGCAAAGAATGTACAGATTTCCATAGAGGAACCAAACAGCTTCACCAACAGATGGCACAACACAGCTCATCAGGACAGAATTCAGCAGGCATTTACATATGAAAGAGAAGGATCACTCCTTTGAGAGCAGCAGTGTTCATATCCTGGATGAGGGAGACAATCGGTTCAAACAAGGAGTCAGGGAGGCTATTCAAGTCAAGGTTGAACGACCCGCTCTCAACAGAGGCACAATCTATCGCCCACTTACAATGCAGCGCTTCCACCCAGGAGGCGCATTCACAGTCATTCACATCTAAGCTCAGGTGGCCTCACAGACACACAAGAAAGTCAGGTGAACCTCTTCTATTTACTGTAGCGCAGACTCTTGTGTCCATCTCTGACCAGGGGCAGGGAAACATTTTAAAAGCCTGTAATGCTGCTTGAAGCACAGACATGTTTAGAATATTTAGGTCAGTTTCTCCGCTTGATTGATGAAGAAGCACAGAGCTTTCCTTTAGGCTCCATTGGTCAGAATAGAAAAGTGATGATGCAAAAAGAGGAACTGTAAGGTTCCTGCTAAAGGGTGATGCTAAATGCACACACACACACACACACACACACACACACACACACACACACACACACACACACACACATTTCCTGGTTACCTACTTCTCTTCACTAAACTAATCAACAAATCACGTTGACCTGTGACTCTTACTCAGTTTGAAACCACCCTCAGCCTTTAGAAAGAAGGTCAGATTCAGGACCCTGCGTTGTTAAGGATGTTTTGCACTGTCTGCTCCCCAGTGTGACAGTTTTTCACTGGGTCAGGTTTTTTGAGTTCACATTTCCTTCCTTATTGTTCATTTGCCCTGGTCTTCAGTAGTTTACTCCTCATTTGTACATTTTGATTTGGAGTTTGTTTTTGTCATCATGCCTGATTCACCGCGCCACATTTTCCATGTCTACTTACCTTGTCAAGTTCATTATGTCATGTTACCATGTCTAATCACCATGACTAGTTTACCGTGTCATGTTTATTATGTCTTGATACCATGTCTTGTCACCATGCCTAGTTGACCACGTCTCATCTCCTTGTTTAGTTACAGGGAATTCTCCTTTTATAAATAAACTTTCATATACCTGAGAACAGTCTGTACTGAAGTTCTTAATTATAAAACCCTAACAGAGAAAAGTCTGTAAACCACCGTCTTCCTAATGGACAAAATAAAGCATTCTTCTACTAATTTAACTAAACTAAAAATATATAATCACAAAAACACATTTCACTTATAGTAGTTTATATTTACTGTAGAAATTATTTGATCTTCTAGTCGATATTCTTTCTTTATTGAATTTAATATCAGCCTCATTGATCTTTAGAATGGCAAGGTGTTTTTACACAGGAAAATGTGCACCATTTTATTTTTCTACACAATCATTGCTCCGCTGGTGCAGGAACAGTTCTCAGATTGCAAATGGGGATTACAATGAATCATCAGAAGTGAAGAAACTATGTCTGTATTTGAGCAAAGAATACGATTGTGTCTTAGATGCACCAAACTGCTGTGGTCTCTCAGTTGCAATACAATAAAATATAAATATAATATATAATATAAAACAAAGCAACTTAAATCTGGCACTTCGGAAATGTCACAAAGTTTACAGATGCAGATATTTGGCCTCTATTTATGTCGATAAATATCTATTTATGACAAAGTAAAGCCATAAAACAAAACATCTATTTGAGAAGTCAGTTTGAGAAATAATGTGAACTCAGTCGCACACTCATTCCGATCTGATGAGACTTCAAACACAGCTTGACAAATCTAAGAATTCCATTTGTTTGACTCCAATTTACAGTCATGTGCTTTGTGAATATCTTACACAACTACAATGAATAAATTCATTGCACATGCAACAGTGAGAGCAGCAATTCCATGGAGAGAAATAGGACCTTGGATTTCAGGAGGCCATCATACCACCCCGCTGTGTTTCTCATCCAAACTCATTTGGATGTGTGACTAGGAACGAATCAAGGAGAATTACTTCTAGTCAGCCAAAAAGCTATCTCACATGCACTCAGACATACGCGTGCACAAACAATACACACACTGATGTATGGCCACAAACATAAGCCCAATGTTTGACTAATTTTTTTAGCATTATTTTCATGGATTTTAAGTTTTTTCCATGTTAAGAATTCTGCATTAAAACATCTCCACTTTTATCAGATTTTTGAGATATTCACAGGTTTATGTTTTTAAAGATAAAGCAGTCTCTAGTGTGCTCTGGAAGTGACACTAGACTTAATCTGGGCCATGCATATGAAAATAATTGTCTCTTCCTGGGCGGTCTGTAATTTTGTCTTAAAGACTTCAAAAAATAATAACGTCACTTGATTGATGCTTGACTGGAAAATCCCTAATAAATGCTGCGTGTACTGTAAGCACAAATTCATGTTTTAGTACAGCATCCCAACTATACATATAGTAAATCTTTTAATTAAACCTGCATTAATATTAACATTTTGGTTAGCAAAGTCAAATGTTGAATGTGTCAGTCACAAGTGTTTAGTGTTACATGTGTGATTGGAGGCATTAGCCTAATGGATTGAAGGCATTAGCTCTCGACTCGCGGATAACCACATTTTGCTTTGCAGCTCATATTCTTCATCTCGAACTGAGGCTTTACGTGCAACCCTTGAAAATAGTGATGTCATTGATGTGTTCCTTTATAGAATGTATGAAGGTGTTTGCCTTGACAGCCCCTGATTTTGAAATGCTACAGTCTCTGAACCCACATGACTGTAAACCACAGGTGTCCAACCCTGGTGCCCTGCTGGTTTTCCAACTTTCCCTGCTGATTACTATGTTCAGGTGTGTCAGTTGGCTACTGATCGACAACTCTCCCTGAGCAAGCTACTACTGATTACCTTGACCAGGTGTTTTCCGTCAATGAACAGCTGGAAAAGCCAACCTGTTCAGGTAATCAGCAGAGTAAGTTAGAAAATAGGCAGAGGCGGTGGCCCTCGAGGGCTCTGGTTTCAAACCTGTAACTATTAGCTATGGAGAACTATTAACTATGGAGAACCATTAGCTATGGAGATGTATTTCATTGCTGTGATAATATCAATGTCAAGAGTATCGCAAGGTCTTTAGAACCATATTAATATTAAACCATATTTACTACACAAAGTTGCTGTTGTTTGTACTGTGAGAGAGTGAATAGGTGGGGCTCAGCCCTGCAGCATGCTTGTATTCATGGCTAGGGTTGATTACAGTATGTGCAATCCCTACTGTCACTACTTGAGGCCTGTTGGTAAGAAAGCCTCTTATTCAACAAAGACACTCCCAGTTTTTAAGGTTTGTAAACCAGTTCATGTGGAATGATTGTATCAACGGCAGAGGGGAAATTAACAAACAGCAGCCTTACATAAATAAATGAAAAAAACATACTGCTGCAATATATCGCTAGACCAACCTATTATTATATGTGTTATAGTGGTGAGAGTTGTGGGTAAGGTTAAGGTTCTATTTTCAGGTGTTTAGATTAGTGTTCATGAAGTAGTGAATGATGTATCTATAGTGCCCAGCATAGTGACTCTGAGTCTGTGCAGTGTTCTGTGCATGAGTGATCTCCACCGTGATGGATGTCAGTGTCGGTCTGTAACTGTAAAATACCGGGACATTTAGCAATTCTTCTGCAATGCATTCAGCATAGAAGCATTCACCGTGCATTTTCCTATGGAAATGCTTTATTTAGTTCTTCTCCAAACAGCGTCAAAAATGTCTTCATAAGATGCTTCGCAGGTTTTACCCACTTTATCACTCCTTCCAAAACTCAGAAATGACAATGACATAAGCTGCACACTCATTAGAGAAGCTTTTGGTCTGTAGTAAAAGTAGGCTTAATGTGAACAGCTTTAGAAGAAACTGCTGATTTTGAACTCTAAAATGGTGATTACCTACATATTACACATAGAGTGAACCATGTGTGAATGCCTTGAAAAGTTTAATTATTACAAAGGTGTCGCTAAGAAATATTGTGGTAAATGAGGATTATCACAAGGGTCATTTATATGATATGTATTTTTGTATTTTTGCCACATGGCTCTTGTCATTTTGTATTTGTCGTTATATCTTTTCTGGCTACCATCTGCTCTTCACATGCATTATAGTTAATGTGAGTGGCCATGTTCATAGCCATGTTACAAATTTCATCCTGTGTGCTTCATATTAATGGTTCAGCTTGAGCTGTTAAACACTTCATTTCACCATCCTTTGGCTCTGACTGTTTTGTAGGTCTGCTTCTTAAAAACACATGAAGCCCATCTTTAGCATACTGTGTCACAATAGGTTGATAAGGACAAGCAATTTATATTGTACCCATTTCAAAATTTCAGAAAACAAGGTTGCAGTCATGACAATGAGAAGAGAGCAAATTTCCATGAGAGAAACATCCACTGACCTCGTCCTTCTCCATTCCCTAGCTCATTAAGTCCTGGTCTCAGCATTGTGGGCTAATTGAATGAATTGTCTAACATTAGACAGTGCTGGTGTGCTTTAGAAATGAAAGGGAGGGGTCTCTGTGGCTCCAACAAATTCCCCTGGATTGTTGTTAGAGACCTGGCTTCTGACAAGCCAGCCTGGGCCCTCAGTGCCTACATAACGAGCTGCATGCCTGACAGGTGTGTCGAGATTAGGGGAAGGCTGTTTCCCAACACCCCTTTACACACACATCACCCATCACCTCACCATCATCCCATCCCCTTACAGTAAACATACCCATCAGCCTGCCTGGCCACTCTGGGGAGCATAAGGAGAGAGCATGTTTGACATAATTAATTGGCTCTTTCTATAAAGTGAGTCAAAAGAGATGAAAAAGGTTATCAGGCTGAAATAATTAATTTGGAACCAAATTTGCTGACAGTTGGGTTCTTTCAACAATTCACCTTTTTTGTCCCACCCAGTGTCTCTTTAATGATGAAGAGCCTGATAATGACTGGCTAAAAGGGAATGTAATTAATTTGAACCTACAGAGAACGCCTTGCTCCTTTACAGCACATAGTTTGTAGTTTTTTTTGCTTTTCATTATGAAGCTAATGTAGCAAGCATTTTATTCATCTTATTTTAAAATGGAAGAGGAAATTATGTGTAATGACCAGGGAGGTTGCATACATCTCCGCCTTTCCTATCCATGCAATGCCCTATTCATATTGAACCATTGCAGTAATTAACGGGTTTCAGAAGGAATATCATGGCAGTCAATGAAAACAGCTGGTGCCCAGAGAACCATTTCTAGGACCATTCACAAGCTGAATGAAAGAGCGTGCCTAAGATCAGTTGATCGCAGTTTAATTCTAATCACATTTCAGATTTAATTAGGCAATATTTTTAACTGGATAAAGACTCGTTCACACATTTGTCTGATCACTGTTAAAAATACCTTTTGTTCCCTCTGCCTCCTGCATGTTGAACTGCAATACAGGAATTTAACAGTTTATGGCTGTTTGCATAAATATTATTGCTAAGTATATTCTTCTTTGAGTGAATAAAACTAGCAACTTTACAATTAATACTAATTCAATTATACACTCAAAATTGAGTAATTTTAAATAATAATAGTATGTTTTTAACATTAGTAGCACAGTTTTACATGCTACTCTCCAGATGCTTTGAGAGGTTTTAGATCCAGTGAAGCTGGGGGCATCCTGTCAGGGACTCGCAGCAGGCAGACGGCGAACCCACATGCACAGCACGGAGGCGATATTATAATCCACAAAAGGGTTTATTCTCAAAGGCACGGTCAGACGGTCCAGGTCATACACAGAAAAGGCTCGGCGAAAGTACAGACAGGGAACAGTCAAAAACTCACGGTAAGTAGGTAATCCAAGGTCGGGCAGGATACATGATACGGGCAGGAACAGGACACGGGAAACACGAACACTCAGGGAACTCAACTCATCAAACACGAACACTCAGGGAACTAGAATGCGACAATCTGGCATCGAACTAAGGACACAGGTGGTGGTTAAATACAGTGATTTGATTAACTGATTACCGACAGGTGTGGGTAATGAACTAGGGAGAACAGAACTGATAACAGGAAGTAAAGCAAGAACGGAAACAGAAACTGGGAGTGCTACCAAAATAAAACCGGAACTGGAACCTGGAACCAAAATAAGACAAGGAGGACATGACGTGAAAACAGGGAACAACTAGAGACAAAGACACTGATCATGACAGTACCCCCCCCCCTATGGCGCCTTCCACGGCGCCTACGGAAGCCTCCCCCCCCAAACCAGGGCGGGCGGAGGGTGGTCCCAGGCGGAGGGACCGAATCCCTACCCCTCAAGGTACATGAGCAGGGTGGGTGGAGGGAGGACCGGAGGAGGGCCAAAACAAGAGTCCACAACACTACAAAAGTCCATGACCAAGAAAACATGAAGTTCAGGGATTCCGTCACGGAGGGTGACGGCGTGGCGAGATCCTGCTCAGCAGCCGCTGAGCCAGGGTGGCACTCTTAGTGCCCTTGGGCTGGACCGATGTCCCCGGGGACCACCCCGAATGGCAACGTCCTCCAGGCGGACGCTGATCCGAAGGGCTGAGGAGTCGAGGCGGGCGTCGCCGCAGGAGGCAGCGCCATCCGGGCAGCAGGAGGCGCCGAGGGCAAGGCCACCAGTCCGGCGGCCGAGACAAGGACGAGGCAGGGACCAGCGGCGTCCTCCTTGGACCACCGCGACGAGAGGCGGGAACCAGCGGCGTCCTCCTTGGACCACCGCGACGAGAGACGGGAACCAGCGGCGTCCTCCTTGGACCACCGCGACGAGAGCCGGGAACCAGCGGCGTCCTCCTTGGACCACCGCGACGAGAAACAGGAACCGATGCAGGTGCGGCCGGAGCCGGGCCGCCAGGAACCGATGCAGGTGCGGCCGGAGCCGGGCCGCCAGGAACCGATGCAGGTGCGGCCGGAGCCGGGCCGCCAGGAACCGATGCAGGTGCGGCCGGAGCCGGGCCGCCAGGAACCGATGCAGGTGCGGCCGGAGCCGGGCCGCCAGGAACCGATGCAGGTGCGGCCGGAGCCGGGCCGCCAGGAACCGATGCTGGTGCGGCCGGAGCCGGGACGGGCGCGACCCCCTCCTGGAGGTCCGCCGGGACTACGACGGGAGCGACCCTCTCCTGGAGGTCGGCAGGGACTACGGCGGGAGCGACCCCCTCCTGGAGGTCGGCAGGAACTACGGCGGGAGCGACCCCCTCCTGGAGGTCGGCAGGAACTACGGCGGGAGCGGCCCCCTCCTGGAGGTCGGCAGGAACTACGGCGGGAGCGGCCCCCTCCTGGAGGTCGGCAGGAACTACGGCGGGAGCGACCCCCTCCTGGAGGTCGGCAGGAACTACGGCGGGAGCGACCCCCTCCTGGAGGTCGGCAGGAACTACGGCGGGAGCGACCCCCTCCTGGAGGTCGGCAGGAACTGCGACGGGCGCGACCCCCTCCTGGAGGTCCGCCGGAGCTGCGACGGGAGCGACCCCCTCCTGGAGGTCGGCAGGAACTATGACGGGAGCGACCCCCTCCTGGGGGTCGGCAGGAACTATAACGGGAGCGACCCCCTCCTGGGGGTCGACAGGAACTGCGACGGGCGCGACCCCCTCCTGGGGGTCCGCCGGGACTGCGGCGGGCGCGACCCCCTCCTGGGGGTCCGCCGGGACTGCGGCGGGCGCGACCCCCTCCTGGGGGTCCGCCGGGACTGCGGCGGGCGCGACCCCCTCCTGGGGGTCCGCCGGGACTGCGGCGGGCGCGACCCCCTCCTGGGGGTCCGTCGGGACTGCGGCGGGCGCGACCCCCTCCTGGGGGTCCGTCGGGACTGCGGCGGGCGCGACCCCCTCCTGGGGGTGCGCAGGAACTGCGGCGGGCGCGACCCCCTCCTGGGGGTGCGCAGGAACTGCGACTGGCGCGGCCTCCTCCTGGAGGTGCGCAGGAACTGCGACTGGCGCGGCCTCCTCCTGGAGGTGCGCAGGAACTGCGACTGGCGCGGCCTCCTCCTGGAGGTGCGCAGGAACTGCGACTGGCGCGGCCCTCCTCCTGGAGGTGCGCAGGAACTGCGACTGGCGCGGCCTCCTCCTGGAGGTGCGCAGGAACTGCGACTGGCGCGGCCTCCTCCTGGAGGTGCGCAGGAACTGCGACTGGCGCGGCCTCCTCCTGGAGGTGCGCAGGAACTGCGACTAGCGCGACCTCCTCCTGGAGGTGCGCAGGAACTGCGGCTGGCGCGACCTCCTCCTGGAGGTGCGCAGGAACTGCGGCTGGCGCGACCTCCTCCTGGAGGTGCGCAGGAACTGCGGCTGGCGCGACCTCCTCCTGGAGGTGCGCAGGAACTGCGGCTGGCGCGACCTCCTCCTGGAGGTGCGCAGGAACTGCGGCTGGCGCGACCTCCTCCTGGAGGTGCGCAGGAACTGCGGCTGGCGCGACCTCCTCCTGGAGGTGCGCAGGAACTGCGGCTGGCGCGACCTCCTCCTGGAGGTGCGCAGGAACTGCGGCTGGCGCGACCTCCTCCTGGAGGTGCGCAGGAACTGCGGCTGGCGCGACCTCCTCCTGGAGGTGCGCAGGAACTGCGGCTGGCGCGACCTCCTCCTGGAGGTGCGCAGGAGATGTAGCTAGCGCGACCTCCTCCTGGAGGTGCGCAGGAACTGCGGCTAGCGCGACCTCCTCCTGGAGGTGCGCAGGAACTGCGGCTAGCGCGACCTCCTCCTGGAGGTGCGCAGGAACTGCGGCTAGCGCGACCTCCTCCTGGAGGTGCGCAGGAACTGCGGCTAGCGCGACCTCCTCCTGGAGGTGCGCAGGAACTGCGGCTAGCGCGACCTCCTCCTGGAGGTGCGCAGGAACTGCGGCTAGCGCGACCTCCTCCTGGAGGTGCGCAGGAACTGCGGCTAGCGCGACCTCCTCCTGGAGGTGCGCAGGAACTGCAGGTGCTGCCTCCTCCTGGAGGCCGGCGGGCGCTGCGGCTCCAAGGGTGACGGGGACTGGAACGACCGCTACAGGGCCGACAGGAACGGGGTCAGAGACAGGGGTGACCTCTACTTGGCCTACGGGAACGCCCTCTACTTGGCCTACAGGAACTAGAACGGCGTCCTCCTCTGAGGAGCCGACAGGAACTGGAACTAGAACGGCCTCAATATAGCCGACAGGGACTAGAACGGCGTCCTCCTCTGAGGAGCCGACAGGAACTGGAACTAGAACGGCCTCAATATGGCCGACGGGAACAGGAACGGCGTCCTCCTCTGAGGAGCCGACAGGAACTAGAACGGCCGCAACATGGCCGACAGGGACTGGAACGGCCGCAACATGGCCGACAGGGACTGGAACGGCCGCAACATGGCCGACAGGGACTGGAGCGGCGTCCCCTCCGGAGCTGGCATGACAGCTTACAGCTGCCGAGCTCGACGGGGGAGACGTCGGGCCTGATTGGGTGGGGTTAACAGTCGTCAGACGGACAGCGCCCTCTGACGGGGACAAGGACGGAACTGGGGTCAGGGCAACACACGACTGATCTGGGGTCTGGGCAACACACGGCTGATCAGGGGTCTGGGCAACACACGGCTGATCTGGGGTCTGGGCAACACACGGCTGATCTGGGGTCTGGGCAACACACGGCTGATCTGGGGTCTGGACTAGGTTCGACTGGGCTGGGGCCTGGAGACGACAGGGCTGCACCGGGGCATGAGTAACACACGGTTTAACTGGGGTCTGGGCAGCGCGCGGCTGAACTGGGGTCTGGGCAGCGCGCGGCTGAACTGGGGTCTGGGCAGCGCGCGGCTGAACTGGGGTCTGGGCAGCGCGCGGCTGAACTGGGGTCTGGGCAGCGCGCGGCTGACTTGGAAACTGAGCAGCGCGCGGCTGACTTGGAAACTGAGCAGCGCGCGGCTGACTTGGAAACTGAGCAGCGCGCGGCTGACTTGGAAACTGAGCAGCGCGCGGCTGACTTGGAAACTGAGCAGCGCGCGGCTGACTTGGAAACTGAGCAGCGCGCGGCTGACTTGGAGGCTGAGCAGCGCGCGGCTGACTTGGAGGCTGAGCAGCGCGCGGCTGACTTGGAAACTGAGCAGCGCGCGGCTGACTTGGAAACTGAGCAGCGCGCGGCTGACTTGGAGGCTGAGGGCCGCGTGAGAGCAGGAAATCCTCCCAGGGAAATAACCATGGAGCTGGGCAGGTTGGTGTAGGCACGACGATCCGACGGGGCGGGGAGGAGGAAACCGAAACCATAGGCGGTGCGACTGGCGCTGGCGTGGTACAGAGCGTGTCGCTTAATTCATCAAACTTCGCGCATAGTCGCTCGTAGAGGCGATGAACGCTGGGGTGATCTAACGCGGTGTCATCGTCCTCCAGCGTCACTATTGCCACCTCTACGGCGCTGCGCTGATCCTCCGAGTTACTCGCCCGTCGGTAATCCTCCGCAAGGATCTCGAAATACTTATGTAGGTCGCTGGGTAGCTCGGCACAGGTAAACTCCATACTTCCGCGGGAGAGTTATATTCGCCGTAAAAAAAAAACAAGGAAAAACAGTCACTGACCTGACCGGAGGCTAAGTGCTGGCTGGGTCCAAGTTTGGCCAGATTGTTCTGTCAGGGACTCGCAGCAGGCAGACGGCGAACCCACATGCACAGCACGGAGGCGATATTATAATCCACAAAAGGGTTTATTCTCAAAGGCACGGTCAGACGGTCCAGGTCATACACAGAAAAGGCTCGGCGAAAGTACAGACAGGGAACAGGCAAAAACTCACGGTAAGCAGGTAATCCAAGGTCGGGCAGGATACATGATACGGGCAGGAACAGGACACGGGAAACACGAACACTCAGGGAACTCAACTCATCAAACACGAACACTCAGGGAACTAGAATGCGACAATCTGGCATCGAACTAAGGACACAGGTGGTGGTTAAATACAGTGATTTGATTAACTGATTACCGACAGGTGTGGGTAATGAACTAGGGAGAACAGAACTGATAACAGGAAGTAAAGCAAGAACGGAAACAGAAACTGGGAGTGCTACCAAAATAAAACCGGAACTGGAACCTGGAACCAAAATAAGACAAGGAGGACATGACGTGAAAACAGGGAACAACTAGAGACAAAGACACTGATCATGACACATCCCAACATTCAGAATGTTTCTCCCTAAAGTGTACAGGATTGCCATAACATCAGTGGATTCTCTATTACACGTCAACATACAAGGCACCTAAAATAACTGACCTTTAGTTAATCTCATACATGCAGAACTCTATGTCTAAATGAAGAAATGAATTTCTGTACCATGACTTCAACATATAGCACATCTAAACCTGTAGGGGCATTTGAGGAAGGGATGCATCAATATAATAATATACAGTAATAATAGAAGAAATGCAGAAACACACATGTACAGTAGCTGACTGGTAGACTACTGACAGAGACTAACAGAGAGTGATGGATGCTGGGGATGGGGTGATGGCAATACAGGAAACAAGACATGTTGTTGTGAAGATTATGCAGAGTGGAAAAGGGCAACAGAAAACAACCAGTGCACTGGAGAAACAGTGATGGTACAGTAACTGGACTAGAAGCCCCACATGTTCCTTGATGAGCCCACCAATCACCTGGATATGAGTCAACGGGTTTGAAGGTGGCATGATGCTAGTTAGCCACGACTTTAGGCTTATTTAACAGATGGCTCATGAGATCTGGGTGTGTGAGAATCAAAGCATCACAAAGTGGAATAGGGACATCCTGACATATAAGGAGCTCTTGAAATGAAAAATTGAAAAGCAGCAAGCGCATTATATCCAAAACATCCTCCACTCCTTTACCGTGCATCGTGGATTTGATCTGATGGCTCCTCAAAACATAAGCAGTATTTGCATTGCAGGAAATATCCAGAACACAAATGACCTCTTATGCACCTTAGCATCTTATTGGACACATCTTGCAGAAAGCCTTTATTGGTCATTATCACACACAATGTAACAACGAAATTGGTCTTCTGCATTTAGTCCGTCCTCATCCTGAGACCCCCAAACCAACGCTCTACCACTGAGCCACCAAGCCATCACGTATTTTTGTTCGACAATGCTGAACTCAACCTACAGTAGTTCCATCCACCCTGTACTTGGCTGATTCACCTCAGGCATCTCAGTGCAGTTTGGAATGCATTCCATTGTGCAGTTTTAATAGTCCAATGACTGGAGATCGTGATGGCAAGATGAAGCCTTGTGCAGGTGTTGAAGCATTTTCTTCTACATCTTCCTTTTGTGTGGCCAGTACTCCAGCTGAATCTTCTTACTTCCCTCTCTCTGAGGCATACAGTATGTGCACTCTTTCTGCCCCATTTACTGCTGATTACCTGGATCAGGTGTCAATCAGCAGCTGAAAAAGCTAACTGACACACCTGATGAAGGTGATCAGCAGAGAGAGTTGCTGCAATATTTAATTAACTGGAGGCTTTCACCCACCTCCTCCACAGAGTCCAGTGGACATCCCAGGACAGAGCTGGCCTTCCTCACCAGCTTCTTCAGCAGTTGCTGCCTGCTCCACAGTAGACCACAGCGTAGTGGACAACAGAGGCTCCCACAGAGTCATAGAAAGTCCTTAACATGGGACTACACACTCCAAAGGACCTCAGTCTCCTCAGCCGGTGGAGGCCACTTTGGCCCTTCGTGCACAGGGCATCCGTGTTATTAGCCCAGTCCAGGTTATGGTTGAGGCGAACTTAAAACTGTCTACCGTCTATGTCTGAGCCCTGGATGTTCACTGCTGTTTGATGCGATGTTCACCATTGGAAGTCAATCCCCATCTCCTTAGTTTTACTGGTGTTTAAGCATACGCGGTTACGCTCGCACCAGTTCATAAAGTGAATGAAAAATCAAGACTGGCCTATACCTTTCTCAAACACACATCCAACAACGGCCATGTCATCAGAGAACTTCTGGAGGTGATAACTGCTGATGTATGTGAAGTTCGAGGTACACAGGGTAAAGAGGAACGGTGAGAGCACCATTCCCTGGGGGGCCCAGTGCTGGAAACCACCACCTCACACACACAGTCACGTAGCCTCACGCACTGTGTTTTGTTGCTGAGGTAGTTGTTTGTTTGTTCACTCCTGCCCTCCCAGCTTCTCTCAGAAGTGCTGTATGGTGTTGAACTGCAGCAGGTCGATCACTGAAGGTTGCTGGAGACAAGGCTCTCCATGGTGTTCATTCGGTGGGCGGTCAAGGCTAATGGTCTGCAGTGGTTCGGATGTGGTTCCACAGCTCAGGGACCATCACCAATTAGGAAAAAAGATGACATTATATTACATCAACTTCACTTCACTGGCGCCCTTGAACAGAATTTAAAAATTCTGGTCAGCTTCTCCCCAGAAAACCAGCTTCTAGTTCAGGTCCTGTACTTTTAGAAGAAATGTCAATTATTTTCTTCTTGTTAGCAGTGATAAAGACAGAATCGTGTATTTTCTGCCTCTTTATCCCGTAGTGCTTCTCTCTCTCTCTCTCTCTCTGAGTGTTGACGGAGCGATTAACTGTTTTCTGAACTTTGTTCGAATAATTGATTACTTTTGTTCATGGGGTGTTTTTGGTGAAGGTTTGGTTTTTGCTTTGGGGGTCTGCAGGTGCTAGCATGCGTCTCACAGAGCTAACGTGGAAGCACGGCCTGAAGATCGCCACTGCTTCTTGCTTTCCTGTGAATTATTGTCCGGTCGCTGTGGCCGCTGTAGGTGATTTTCCTGGACAGCATGGACAAAGCGGACACTTTGGTTCAAAACTGTGTCGTCATTAACGACTGAAACTGAATGACTCTGATTATGTTCATATTGTGACATCTGAGACTATGAAGTGTTTTGGCTGTTGGAGAGAGGGACACCCAATCAGAGCCAACTTCCACTCTGCTGCAGGAGGTGGTGCAGCTGACAATGGCAGAAAGGATCAGCATGGAGGAGAGGCCGATGGAGAGGATGACGGTGGAGAAGGTGCAGACAGACAGAAGGACAGTGGAGAAGGTGCAGACAGACAGGAGGAGGCCGGTGGTGGAGACACACGGGCAGCGAATGGATGGGACACTGTGGCTAAGACTGGCAACCAACAGTCTAAACGGGCTGAAGTGGAGAATTCAAGCAGCAGTGAAGTTGCTAATGTGCTAACTATAGAACGACAGCTTAAAAATGAGGTCCTCATGTGTGATGAGGACTTAAATGTAAGCAGTAGCTGAGCAGAACGCAGGGTTGGGAAAAGGTGGCAAAGGAACGTCGCACAAAAAGGAACGTGAACTTCCTGAGTTGGACAGCATTGAGAGTGGGATCTCTGTCCTCAGACAGTGAACTGTCTGACTGCAGGTCACTGTAAGGCTTACAGTGTTGAGCGGGTTAAGCGGTTAAGAATGTGAGGGGTGCTAAAACACCCGCTTCGGATGTTATCAGCCATAACGAATGGGCTGATCAGAACTTATCAGCGCATTCGTATGGGCCAGTAGGTGCCTGCTCTGCCTACTCGCTAACAGCTAACAGCTAGCTAAGTTGCAATGTTCAGCAGCTTTAGAGGTTATTGTGGTTAGGGTTAGGGCTGGATAACAGGTGGGGGTTCAGGTTACAGTTAATTAACACAATACAGCTAGCTACTTGCTAAATTATGCTTATCAAAATCCCAAACTTCGATCCTCCCGTCTGAACAACAACTGCTCAACAGCGCCCCTACTGACTCTGCAGGTTGAATCATCCGAGCCGTGATCAACCTTACGGATCATTGACAGCGATCTACTGCACCTATTCACCGCTGCCAGCAGGTAGATGGGCACCTACCGGCTCATACGTATGGGCTGATAACCACTGATAATGACCATTGAATGGCGTGATAAGATCAGAAGCCGCTCACTAAAATCAAAGATTACTTCTCAGATAAGGAGTGTTTTAGGAATTCACGATCACGATCAGATAAGAAGCAGGAAAAAGGGGGTTCTACAAACACAGAGATTTATAGGTTAAAGAAACTACTAGTCAAAGTGAGTCGAGAACTTGACGGTGTTTTTTAACTGTTACCAGGATGATACTATGTTATTTCTGTTTATTTATTTCTTTTGTTTTCTTTGTTACTTTTGAATGTTAATGATTTATCTTGTTCATTTGAACCCTGGGCTGTTGCTGTACTATTGATATGTAGATAGATATATTGATACTTTATGCACATAATCATTTGACTATTCATATAAAACCAAAAAAATCTAAATCTTTCTCTCTCTCTCTCCAACGCTCACGCTGCACCTTTTTACAAATATTCTCAGACTGGAAGCTGAGTCTCCCCAGTATGTAGTAATCAAACTGCCTGTGTTCTGTTTGCTGCCTGTTATTTTTCCATTTCTCATCCAGATAGTCAAGGAAAGAAAGCCCTTCAAGCTCTTGCTGCCGGTAATTCAGAGAACAGAGGACGACTAAAATGAACTCTGACAGACAATACAGGTGAACTTTGATCTCAGGGGGCTGTTATTTCAAGTGAGTGATTGACAGCTTCAGATCAAAATCTCTATTGATGGAGAGGGACACCTCTGTATATTTGTTGTATTTATTGCTACTTCTTTTTGGTAAACCAGGTCTATTGCATGACCTGTCAGATAAGCTAATACAATGGCAACAAGTCAATTGGTGCAGATCAATGTCACCTTGTCAGATGTGGAAAAGACAACAGATTTAGATTGGTAATAGTATAGTATAAAAGTTATAAAAGATTATTTAAGTCCAGATGTCGCTGAGATGATTTCTCTGAAAAGATTTTCCAACATCTTCAAGATGATGAAAATGAAACTCAGTTCAACGTTGCTTTTTATTTAAAACGATGTATTGACCACTGACAAAGCTTTTGCTATTTCTCTGTCTAATATTGGCCTGCATCAATTGTGTAGGAACCTCTTTCCACCCTGTGCTGAAAGTACCAGTGTGAAGCTACACTAACACATTCAGAGTTAATCGGCGCTATCTCCAGTCTTGGAGCAATAAGGAAACGATTCACGCTAAGACGCTGCTTTAAATCCATCAGTTCCTTTATTCATGAGCTCCCCCACCAACCATTAATATATATATATATATATATATATATATATATATATATATATATATATATATATATATATATTTCCAATATTTATCATCCAAGTTTATTCATGTTCTGATTAAAAGCTAACAATTTAGTGTTATTTGTAGCATTCCTGTGCTCTAGTCAGTAATTATTAATCAAATTAAATCTGTTCTACCGCTCACATCCTTTCACATTGAAATTTAGTTATTTATATTTTTTTACTCCTATTTTTACTTTGAATTTACATAAATTTAGACTGAAACCTGAATTCTGTTGTCAGATGTAGCAGAGTTCCTGCTCCTGCCTGCAGGTAGGGCACAGGGTTACGTGGAGGCATCATGGCTGCCTCCTCTGGCATTTTTTCATTGAGGAGATGAAGCAGCACTGGCTGTCAGACTGTACACCCTGTTCCTCCTAAGGTGCTCATGTAAACAACCTCTTCTGCAGACGCTGTAACAAGAGAGCTCACTTTCCACCTCACAGCCCCACATGTTGTTCCTGTTAGAGATGCATTCCCTCCACGCAAGTTCCCCTTCTAATCGGGGGTGTCAAAGACAGAACAGGGAGAAAGACAGAGGGAAGGAGAGAGAGGGAGAATTTCACAGGAGACACCTGCGTTCTGCTCTTAACTCTACATACCAGTAGCTGAGTGTCGCAGAGAAAAGCTACCTGTCAATCAAGAGGCATCCGCCTGTGCAGGCCTAACGTACTGTAGTGGGCTGGTGCAGGAAAAGACAATGTGCTCCCACATCGTTTATGCACCCAAGTGAGGTAGAATCATACATCTGCAACTGGAACAGATTGTTATAGCCTATTGTACTGTATGTGGGTTTTGAAGGGTGGAAATTACTCGCTATATAAATACATATCTCTTATTTACACAGTAAATACTGTGCTGCTGGTATTTGATGCCAGTCGTCTTGGTACTTTGAGCCATCTCTTTTAAAACCCTCCTTCGGGGAGAGTCCTGACTACATTAGACTACAGATGAGGCTCTCCTATACCATATTTGCTCTGGTGTGCCATACCCACACTTATCTGTGGCAGATGATTGACAGGTTAGGGTTTATTTCCCCTGAGATCCCACTCCCATTCTTCTCTGATTGGTGGGTCTTCCTTCCTCGCTCTCATTAAACCCCTTATCTCAGTGCCCTGCTCATAAGGTTTATCTTTTTAATTATGTTGCACCTAATCTGCTAAAGAGTCTTCATGGGTGCCTATCAATGGCCAGGGTCTCCTGTGTTCCAGACCTTTCAGCTGTCTGGTCATACTCACACCTACATACACAATCTTTCTGGACACACATGGGCCAGGTCTTTCTCTGTTTCCTCCTACGAAGCCAAACCTTTGTGTACAGGGTCTTTTAAAATGAGATAACCTGTTCAAGTCCAGCGATACATTCTCCGTACTCATCCATTTCTTTTTCTGTCTTCCTCACATTCTTGCCTGTCCTTTTGCCAGTTGCTCACCCTCTTGGTCTCAGTTGCTGGCTCAGTCGTTTTTTGTGGAAAGTGGGACAGTGCTTACAAGTCAACAGGTCAAGGAGCTCACATTAAATATAATTAAAAATATTGTTGTTGTACTTTCAATAACAGAGTTTATTTTTATGCTCAAGTTGAACTAGCATGAAGTGATTATTTTAGCCCTGCGTTGCCATTGTCTTGTGATTAAAGGTGAACTAAAGGTGTACAAATAAGGGAATTCCAGATTTTGCTTTTTACTCCTTACCAAAAAAAAAAAAGGAGGAATTGGACGACAGCGGTTGTAAACAAGGCTTTCAAAAGGGCACGTGCTGTAGGTCAAGTGCCAGAGCAACCAGCAAACATTTCAGGCTGTCTCCCCTCTTGTCCCCCTTCACCCTCAGGTCCTCTAGGGCTCCATGTTTTCTCCCCAGCGTTCACCCAGCGTTTAGGCACACAGAAGCAGTCTGACTTTCTAAAACACCTTGTGGTCTAACTGGTAACTACAAGGTCAGAAATTTGAAAATTCAAAAAATTTCATTGTAAAAAATGTTTTATAATTCTCTGCAGGGAACTAGACCAGTAGCTGCATGCCATGATTTCTATCCTCACAGCCACATTATGAAATTTACACTTTGCAGTTTTTATCCCAGCCTCTTTTCAAATCTTCCCTTGCCTTTGTCATCCATGCTTGTTGACAATGAAGTGTGGAGCCTGTCTGGCATGATATCAGTGGTGAATGTGGAGGAAGTGGGGATAATTGATTTGACTTTGGCGGCAGCAAATCCCTGTGAGGTTTGAGGACGAACGAAGGAGGAGCAGGCTCGTAGTGTGTAATCACTAGGTAACCATGACACCACAGACAATAAGCCCTCTTAATAAGCCTGATCTGCATCACAGGGGTAGAAAAAGATGCAAAGAGAGCCAGTGGCAGCTCTTTTAATGGCTGTTAGTTTTTTTTTCTGAGGGACTTGAAGCAGGGATTAAGCACAGGGTTAAAAAGTCTAGTGCTACTGAATACCTTGCTATTCACAAAGGCTGGTCACAAAGCACAGGGTGCCTCACTGAGGACGCCAACACATTTAGAAACAGTAAAATGTGTTGTTAGTGTGTTAGAAAGAAAGAAAATAATTTGGATGGTTGTGCTAAAATGCACAGATATTGGTTCTGTTTTGTATATAGTGGTGATATGTGGCAAATGTAACAAATTACATTACTTTGGAGTAAAATTGACTAAAAAGAAATATAACGAAAGAAAAAATAATTAAACAGAAAAAATCTTGAAAAAAAATATCTAAAAATGTTTGTAGCAGGAGCAAACTTTATGAATCAGATTTTTCAACGGGGCTTTTAAACCATAACTTGTTGCTTTTTTATATTTAGGAGGAATTTTATTACATTTTTTTACTGCAGTCACAAAGTCTAAAGAAAGTGACAGAACTTGTTCAGGCCCAATTTAGCAAGGCAACAAATAAAATACCATAGATTTACTGAGAAATGTGACTCTTTCTATTTCACACTTCTGTTCATCAGGATTAAGTTGATAATGATCAATATTTCTGATCAGGTGAAATGTGTAAAGAGCTCAGCTTTACCTTCCTCCATGGACTGCAGGTCACGTACGTCCTAAAGCGAGTGTTACAGACCCTCATGGTATTTCTGACCACACATTAGCCACTTTTGTCTCTCTCTTCCTGCTCCATCATTCTCTCACAATCACACATGGCTAAGTGGATTACACACTGATAATTTGTGTTTCAACAAAAGTACTTAGTCACGGCGCACACAGCAATTCAAAGCGGGGATTAGGACACTAGCATGTCATCCGTTTGGTCAGCAAGCATGTCTGATGGCATCAGTGATTTAACATGTCAGATGTGTCTGTCAGAAGATATGCTAACAAACAGGATGAAGGCTGTTTGCAGACAGTACAGAGGCAAAGCAACTGTTCCAAAACAGCAAACAGGAGACAAACAAGATTTACTACTTGAGATTTTACACTGACACTACACACAAAAAAACAGCTCCACTTAAATTTAAACTATTGTTTATGATCATTTGTTATATATTAATGGATTTACATACATATTATGGGATGAAAGGAATAAAATGGACTACCTTCGTCTTCTGCTGTGAAAAAACATTTAATTCTTTGAATTTTTGTCACTTATTTTTCTTTTATTTCCTTTTCCTTTTCTCATACAATACATCACATCTATCTCTGACCTAACCACTTGCTAAGGGTGAATATTGTGATTTTAAACAATGAATGAATTTAGTTGACTAGACGTCATGATTGCTGGAAGTGTAGCGACAATTTTAGGAGGTTCTGTGTCTACAGTGCAACAACTCTCCCTCGTCTATTATTCCAATAACATTTTTGTTCCATGTTTTTGTACTGTTTCTGCACCAACAATGTTTGTTTAGACAAGTTCAAATGTTTAACTTATTTACACTGCATTAGATGACTGATTGTCTGTTCTATGTTTATTTCAGCAACTGTTAAATTTGTTGGACTACTCAAGAACTTCTTTTTAAAGGTGAAAAAATAGACTGAACATATGAAGGAACAATCCTAAGACAATCACACACCTGACCTTGACCTTGTGACCCATAAACTACTGCTCCACACAAATGCCAACAGTAACAAAGTTTGTCTTTTCCTGAATATTTAGTTTTGTACCTTCCTGGCAGAGGAAGGGAGAGTCCTAATCACTGGGGAACCATGACAGTGCCTTTGAAGTCTCAAACCTTCTCGGAGAAAATTTGGTTTGACCTCCATGACCAAGTGGCCGTGAAGTTTGTGTCAGGGCAAGAAATCACAGTATGATGACAATGCCATATGCGATTAGACACAAACACAGTTTCTGCCTGAAGCAGACGCCTTAGATAGCTGTGAAGGCAGTTGTGTAGGTGGTGGCCGTTGTCTAGGGTGTTTATATAATTACATGTAACAATTTTATGGTCATCTATCTGGATGTTGGTAAATTGTGATTACTACTACTGAGACATTCAGTGTCTCCACAAGTAAATGTGGTATATACAGGTATTTCAGTGAGTTTTGTCCCCTTTTAATGATACTGGCTCAGAGCTGTCTAAGCGGTGACGCCTTATGCTGAATCTTCATTGGATGGATGTTTACTGAGCGTTAGTCGTAAACTCCAGCCCTGTTACCACAGTACTGTTCCACCCTCACCAAAGTCAATACTTTAATGAGAGGACCTTTCCATCTGTATGCTTGTCTTAAATAGGTTTTCAATGCCCATGCACTAATGTCTATTAGTCTAGTTGCTTTGACCACTTGATCCCTTCTAGATCTACATATACTTATATAGATGGATCCACATTGTGGAGACTCATCAGCTTATAATGTGCCTTATGACACATAGAGGCTCATGTGGAACGGTTTTAAAAACAGTCATATAATTTATGGTTTGTTTTCTTTCCCTTATTTTTTATTTCACACTAAACAATATGCGTTATATATCACAGTCCTTTTATTTTTATTTGCCATGGCCGCTGCAGTCAAATTGTTCATTGTGTGGAAGAGGTGGGAACATCAGAAAGAGAAGTGTAGTATTGTGCCCCCTACTGGTGACCTACAATTTGTACTTCTGGATTTAGCAGTACAATACAATAGAGACAAGTCATCATAAAGTACATAAACGGTCAGTTTTTAATGACATCTAAATATTAAGTGCATTATAGAACCTTTACTTTAATAGGGTGCATGTTGTCAAATGGTGATGTTATGGACATGAATAGCCATCATCATTTATTTACAGACATGTAGTGTACAGTATTAGTCAGTATACCTTCAACACTGGTTTTGCCGCCTGATAAGACAAATAATATCAGTGATGTTTACATAAAATTGAATCAATTACTATGAAATAATTCCTAACATTATTATTATTAAAACTTCAAAGCACTGATGAAACGAACTCAGATCAGTTTAGCTGATTATCACATATGTAATAATGCACGTAGGAAAACAAACATCTTGCATCATGTGATTACTTTGTTTTTACCACATGGGAACAATAGTGCCACAGACTCAGACACAGAGGCAGACTGTAAACACCGCTAGATGTAATTATTTGCTCATTTATTCATTCATTCACTTTTCCTTTGTCTGCAGTCATTGCTCTGTGGATGTAACAGTAGACTGAACAGGATGTAATGACAACCAATTAGCTGATTTTGGCACAAACCACTCTCAGCCCTCATACCACCTGAGACCAGTAGCACATTCATTCTGGTTGTATCTGGCCAAGGTCTTGGGCCTTTCTCTAACCGCTTCTCATGTCTATTTTATTAAAAGACATGCTGACCGAGCAAAGCAGCTATCGCACAAGCTGAAAATATGACTCGAGGATGTACTGCACCTGCTGCTAAACTACAAAACTCCATTATTACCTCTATTTCAGCTCACTCTTACAGAGCTGAGGAGAGTGGATACACTGGTCGAATACAAGTCTGATTGTGATTGATGGCTTCCCATTAGCCAGTCTGTTATTGCTCCAACTGGGGGGAACGACCACTGAGTTGTAACACAATGCATTACCTGAGTCTCGTTCCCCAGCCCCATCTGAGGACTGCTTAAAAAAAATATAGACCTTCTCTCCGAGATCCTCATCCCTTGTTCAAGGCACTCTGATTGTTATCCCGCCAGCTGTGATTTGCTCAGAATTTCCACTCAATAAACACATCATTAGTATTCATATTAAGTGAAGTCAGTGTAGGAGCTATCTGCTCCTTTTTTCTTTCTGCTCCTCAGGCCTGTCTGTCCTGGCATAGAATAAATCCACTGTAGCCTTCCCAGGTCTGTTTTTTCTCCCTTTCTCTTTGCTACTCCCTGTCAAAATGATTGATTGGGACCAGAGCGCAGAGTGTCCTACATTACCCCAACAAATGATCTGGCCCTTGCCTTGCAGACCTTGGCCAGAAAGAAATCAATATTTCACCATTAAAATCTATCAGAGGAGAGCTGGGGCAGTGGCTGTCAGAGGCAACACTATCAAGCCACTGCAACATTAAACCTGACACCTGCAGCATATGAGTAATCAATATCTAGTGGTTCACAGAACATTTGTGGTCACCATTTAGGCAGTGATGGATATCCCCCAGCGCAGTGATTCATGTTGTGACAATGTTTAACAGGGTTTCATTCCATTTTAGATAGTAATCCCTCAGAGACAATCTTGATATGGAGCAATGTGGTTCCCCACTAACACCTGTTTTACCGTATTCAGCCTGTCCTTTGAGATTACTACTGCAAACTGTCTTTAACAGGTTTTGTGCTCTGCTAAGAAAAAAACAAGTAAGTGAGCAAAAGGTCAAATATGGCAAACACGCTGGTGGCAGGAAAGGTAGAATGGAAATTGGATTATTCTGCTTAATCCGGTTCATTTGTGTCCACATGCAACTACCTGTGAGCATATGACTGCTATAGTCCATAGTTTAAATTATTACCTCAACAGATCCACTTAAGCACATCCTCAGTAATAGTCCCCAAAATCGTTAAGGATTTCAGGTCTTTCATTTTTTAACCCCCAGGACTGATCAGTTCCTGAACTGTGTCAATCAGCATTTAAAAACAAGAGGTTATGTGGCATTGGCAGTACAGACCGCCTGAACCAGACCTCTGTCGCAGCACCAACATCTCACTTGTCCTCGCCTACCTTCTTTCTACCGGGTCCCACCCCGCCCTGCAGGCCTTACAGTTGCTTGATGCTTTACTATCCAGCTGCTGGTGCAATCGCGGATGCGACTGGGGGATCCATCTACTCACTGGGACTCATGACAGTGATACTGTCAAATACTGTAACCCATCACGTTGACCCTTCAGAATGAGGTTGAGAACTGTCCTGCCATACCAGATGAGAGAGCAATTACAGTATGTCACACACATCCATAAACACAATAAGCAGGTTGTAGAAAGTTATAGTGTAGAAAAATCTGTCCGTATGCTCTTCACTTTGTATTGGTGACAAGCTGGGAAACAGAACCTGGAACATATTTTAGGAATGAAGTTGCTGCCACATCATGGCTTCTTCTCCCCAGATTGGATTGGAAGATGCGCAAATTCAACAATTTTTACTCAATAAAAATTATACATACAATGTATAAATACATAGATAAATAGGGTGGTTTATGTTATCATGATCATATTATCCTCACCTGCCAAACACCATTTACTGGCAGAAATAGGTGAAACATTGTGAGCAGACATTGGATGCTGTTGTGGTGATTTTAATTGAGGTGCTGTTAATCAGCATAGTAGCAAAACCTTTTTGTTGATTATTAGAGTTCACTGAAATGAGTGAAGGGGCCCTGGTTTGTCCTGCACTGTCTGTCACAACCTTATGTCAAATGTGTTCAAAGATTTGCATTAGTTAATAAGAAGTTATAAGAAATAGTGTTCATTTTACAAAGTAATCCATTGGGCGTGTGCATAATGAAATTTGCTTTGTGTTTGTCTGAATGCACTCTAAGAATGTACAAAAGGTTATAGGGACATAATAATGTGTTACTGAATAAAACACAAGTACAATATAACTGTTTTAAACATGAGCTCGGTGGAAACTGAAACTTAGCTCCTCCTGCCACTCTGTGAATCTAAAGCATTGAAAACCAATTAATAACATTATTCTTAACTGGGTTTTACATATTGAAATAGAAGTATATTAAGGCCAGTCATTGCAGGTGTATGAGGACAACAATGATAACAATGGTCTCGTTTTGGCTTGTTATCAGCAAATATATGAAAGCTCTCAACCTTGCTTCCTGACCCTCATTCTCTGAAGGAGATAATTGCTTGTCAGGAATAAATAGAGAGATTAATGAATTCATTAGTGGTAAGGAGTTTAGCTCTTCAGAACAGCACTTACTGCTATGACACATCACGCCTATTGTTTTACTAGGTAGTTAGCCTTGAACAATAACATTCACACAGCAAATTGCCTCATACACTCATTTAAACCACAGAGAGACAGTGTTCCTATCCTGAAATTCCACAAGAATGCAAACAAAGGTTCTTCAAATCCTTAATATTCATCTTAATTACTTTTTTCTACAAGAGCTTGTTTCTCTGCGCTGCTACAAGACAGGACACATTAATCCACATTAACAATGAAGACTGTACCAGTTGACGTGTGCAATTTTGCTGTGGCTCTATAGTTTGCCTGCAGCGTTTGCGCCAGATGTACTGTAGAATCTCTGCCCGATTATGTGAAACTTTAAATATATTTAATTAAAATAACAAATATAAAATACCTCAAATGCTGTTGTTGATTTTACCAAATTACATTTGTTCCAAAAACTGTTCCAGATTATCTAAACTTTATTTTGTGCATTTTTGCAGGTCATTAACTGTGTTCACTGCCTTTCTTAACATTTTACAGATATTGATGTAGAATTGTGTAAGGGGTGAAATCAAAGTCACAAGATTTGGTTTTTCATGTAAGATTTTCTTGAAAATGGTGTGGAAAGTATATTTGCAACTGAATCTAAGAGCTTCTAGCTGGCCTTGTCACAGAATTGTGATATGATTGACTATTGCAACCAACTGTCGGTTCACTTATAGCGCAAAGCACTGTCTGGAGGTATATAAAATATGCTGTACCACTAATGATCTTCAGAGATTCAGATAATGGTCTAATTTCTATACTCCTCCTGTTAGAGCTTATATCCTATTAATAGACAAGAATGTTGCATCAGGATTAAAGTAAAAGCACTTGGTGATTTAACTCTTGTTTATTGAACAGATTCGAGTTTCTTAATGTTAGTATTAAATCTGACCACACTAATAAAATTTTACTTTGTAGCTTCACAGGGATTTGTGCGTGGCTTAATACTTTTCACTGTGTGTAAATTCAGATGAGACAGTTTGTTTTTGAGCCCACAACTGAGAGATACATTTTAAATTCAGATACTGTAGTTACTCTTGATGACTTAATGCGAGGCTCAGATTCTACTGAGGGGACCTTTGCTGTTTTCTTTGACCAAAACATCTTTTACTTAGTTTTAACAAGACTATTAAAAAAGTAAAACTAGGTGTGACGCTGAAAATTCAGCCATGTATTCTTTACTTCCAGGGTGGACTACAGTAAACCCTTAGGATAGGATGCTCTCATTAAAATACAAAGGTTAACTCAAGATTTTACTGAATGTAGACTGAGGCAGACACATTAACTATGAAGCTTGTCTGTGGAACCAGCTTAGCCCCCAGTTCAGTTCATAATCAACATTACTCTATTGCTTTTGCAGATGTTTTATTTGAACACTCTGCAAATATTGTGTAAGGCTGTAAACCTTAAAATAATGCCTTACAGAAAACTGAATTGGCATTTGGTGCTGTAAAGTCCTTTCAAACCACACAACATTCTGTTTGTTTCAAGGAAAAACATCAACTTAACTTTGAGTCTACCACATGGCTACCACTTATACCTGAAATCAGAAACATTTGGAACAGTTTTGCCTATTCACAAAAAACATGGTAAGAAGTCTGCTAATGCACTGATAATGTGTGTTTAGAATCTAAAGCTGCTCAGTGAACTCAGCAGCCTAATTTTAAGTAATAAGTTAAAAAAAGTTTAAAAAAAACTGAGGTCAGAACACAACTTTAGATCAATACATTTTAACAGCTTGAAAGTTAGAAAAGTTGTTTACATGGATAAAAATAAGTATACCAATACATTTTGGTTTTACAAGGTATTTTACAGTGTATCAAAGTAAAAGGTATAAGTTTACTTCTTTTAAAACTTAAAGTAAAGTATCTCCTCAATTCTTACCATTTTCAGAAGTAAACAAGATGTTTATTTTTACCTTAAGCCTGGTTCAGAAATTGCAATATTCACAAACTCTCATTTTACAGATGTTTCACATTTCAGTTTTCCGCATCCCAAACACTGCTAATTTTAAACCTGATTCTACATATTTTAGCATTTTTAAAACACAAAATTTGTAATGTTTATAGTGTGCATATCTATTTGTATAATTAACAAAGTGGGCTTCTAATCTGTCCAACCAGAATGTGCTATACTTAATTTAATACTGCTTCTACTTTATCCTATTTTTGTGTAATTATCAGTTATCTCACTGCGTGCATTTGATTTTGCCAACACTTTGACAGTAAATTATCCAATTCAACCAACCTCAGAACAAAGGCGACAACATTTGTAAAGACAGCAAATGTCATGTCATTATGTCAAAGATTATCTTTTTGAAGGTTTTAACGATTCATTAAAATAATACCATACAAACTGTTATCACCCACTCAAGTCAAGCAAACTGTTTAAAAACAGTTTAGGTGTTAGATTTACAATAGTTCCTAATGTATATCTGTAAATACGTATAAATTGTTTTGTGGAATTGCACATATACACCCTACATAGTATAATTTTATGTTAAGGCCCACCAACGCCACCATTCTTCTTCAGTCAAAGTTAATCATAACAACAATCAAGTTTAGTTTGAAAAGAGAAAGTTGGCACTTCTGCCAATTTGGGTAAAGTAAACAAGCAACTGAAAGGATTGAAGAAAATATTTTACAAATGGTCTACAAGTAAATACTCTAAAAACCAAGCCAATGTTGACGGCCATAACCAATTTCCTCCAGGTTTGCCAATTCCAAAAGTAACATTTCCTAAAAATGAAATACACCAAAAAAACAAGAACCTTTGGACACTGATGTGTACAGCATCACTATAATCCACTTAAACATAGTTCTTTTAATTCAATGTACCTTGTAGAAATACCCTTGGAAATTTTAATGTAAGTAAATGTTCTTCCAGCCACTACATTCCAGTATAAATCTCCATCCTTCATCTGTAAAATGGTACACCAGGTAGGTACATACAATAAAAAGTCTGGGATACAGATCTGTATATAAATTAATTAAGTTGAGTGTTATTTCTGATATGTATACGACTGTGTGTTTGGCACAATAAAGCCAAAAGTTTCAAACACCTGAGCTGCTTTGCAGAAAGACTGATGCTTTGCTGCTTTGCAGAAAGATTTATGGTTTGCTGCTAATCCATTTCCAGGCAAAGTACATAAAGCGCACAAAAGGAAAACAGACACCTCTGTCATTGTTCACTTCAGCTGAGGTCACTGTGAGCTCCATATGACCAGAGAGCCAGTCATAAATACTGTTTAGTCCAGCGGCTAGCAACAGGAAGATCAAAACCTCTGGCCTCTGTGGACTGATTTGTCATGCTCGATTAGCCTGTATGCAGATATTCCCTGAGAACCTGCCTCTGGATTTAACTTTGTGCCCAAAGTCAGCTTTAGCTTGATGGTACCAAGATTGTTCAGTCTTGATGGGACTTCTCCTGAATGAATTTGCATTCATACTAAAACAAAACAAAAAACAAAAAAAAACATGAAATATTCACTTTCTTTTACCACTTAGAAAACATACATGAAAACAACATTGCTTAAATAACAGTTCCTTACCAATGCTAACTGCCGCCCTATGTTTCCCATAGTTATTACTCCTGCAAAGAAGATACAAGGTAACCAGGAGCGAATGTACAGGAAATCTGGAGACGTATACCTGTGCAGGGGAAAAACACATTAAAGCAACATATCAAAAGTCTTTCACCATAATCTAGGCCTATAATTTTGATATTTACTGATCAACTACATGAAGTCCCAGTCATTCAGGATGTAACAGACAAAAATCAGGAGATGCAGTAGTGGGACAATATTCTATAAAAAAGGAAATGAATTCCAATATTTTGACATGCATTAATATTTTTTTTTAATCTGTCATTTATTTATTTTAAGTTTTCTTATTGTTTTTCCCTTGACATCCTTTAAAATCCTTTATTGCTCCTGAATGTTATTTTTATTAGATATTGCTTATTAAATGTATTGTTTTGCCAACCTGGCCTGAGAAAACTTACTGAAATACTCCATTGTAAACCAGGAGCTGGGTGGCCAGTGTTGCCAGCAGAGCAATGCTGACCCCTAGGCCAAAGCCACTGCGGGAGCGGTCAAATGTCCACCACAATCCTATAGAGAGGGCTGCCAAAGTTAGAGACAGCTGGATATTGTTGGCAAAGTCAACTTTCTGAGAGCAACAAGTCAAGGTCCAAACTGTACAATATAATGCTTATGTAACATACTTGTGTGCAGAAGTGAGGCCAGGTTACCTGTACAACTTTTTCGGTTGGCCTGGAAAAGCCTTGATTTTAAAGTGTCAAAATGTTGACAAGTTCAAGGTGCATGAATATTTTGTAAAACACTGCATTTATAGATTTTCTGCAGACCAAAGTCCTCACTACCACCAATGAATATTGCCTCTAAATGGCAGCCTAACCACAGCAACTTCAACATTGATCTTGTGTGAATACCTTTTAGTACAAAATGATGCCTCACTATATACAGCAGAATGCACAAACTTAAAAAAAACATGACAAGGATACAGCACTGGCATGGTTAATGCCCACAAACACCGCCACACAGCGCATCACACTGGACCATTCCCGCTTGAATTTGTGTGGCTCACCTAAACGTCTGTCAATGCATGGATATAACAGCCCGATCATTGCTGTAAAAAGAAAAAGAAGAAAAAAATGTAGACAAATTTCAGAGAAACCAACAACGGTACCGTATCTACAGTATGTGTAGAAGAACTTTGTTTCCTTACCCACAAACCTAACCAACGTGTAATTTTGGATGCTGTCAATTGCAATTATTTAAAAACAGAACAACAAAACAAATCATGGTATGCCTTGTCTATACATGCACAAACTGTAGGATATTGAGAAAATTGCATTTAGTAAATAAGTCATTCAGCGTCATTAACAGTATGCAGAAAGCAAAAGAAATGAATAACTGACATTTGACACCAAGGATTTCCCAGAGATATGATGCAGTCTGACCTGACTTACAAAAGTAATGAAAAGGGTAAAGACCTTGCTTCTTTGTATTAGACAGCAGTGTTTATGTAACACAACTAATGTCACATTACATCACAATTAATCTATTGTAAATAAAATGTTGCAGCTCAAGGCTCATTTCTTGAGGATTGAGAACTAATTAGAGATAATTTTACTTAAACTTGGTTTGCCGTGACTTAACCTTGGTTTCAGATTCTTACCTTTTCCAAAACATTAGGACATAAACAATCCAGAAATAACATTTCAGTCACAATGTGTACATAAAATACAAACCTGAAGCTGTGCCACAGCACGGTGGCACCCACCAGGCTGATGAAAAAATACTGCTGATGACATCAGGAGGGAAAAGGGTGACATTTCTCTGTACCTGAAGCAAGTTTAGCACAAGGGCCAGAAAGACACCCACAGAAAACAGCATGGCCCCTCGGATCACCAGATTAGTAGTTCTACGACACAGAGCAAAACGTGTCAGAGGGTTTGGAAAGTACCCACACACTAAGTGTAATAGCACAATAAAGTACAAGAGTAGCATATTCTAAATGTATATGTCAAAGTACAAATAAAATAATAAATACTTAACTAACCTGTTAGTGATGACAGAGATATAGGGGCCCCGAGACCACTGTTGTTGGCTGCTGGTCACTGTGCTGTTACTCATTGCTGTGGGAGCCAAAGACATTCAGAAATGAAAACTTAACAGTCCACTGGAACTAGGTTATTTATAACCAATGTGCCAAACCTTTGCCCAAAAAGTGATACTGATATCTGACTTGCTTTAAATTAGGGCAACACACTCAAGACCAAGTGCATATTAATAGTATCTTTGTTTTAAGCTACACCCTGGATCATCATTTGTACTATTTTCACACTATTGAATAAGTTGTCCTGGGCACTGTCTACCACACCATCTGTTTCAGCCAATCAGAAACTGTGACCTTGTTATTGGCTTAAAATAAGGTCTTTGTTATAACGTAAACAGAATCAACCGATATTCCATGCTAAAAGAAATGTCTGTGTTGTTTCAAGCTAAGGGTTGTGCACCTAAACATGTCCTGTTACGATGTATTTCTTGTAAATGAAAGTGGCACAATCTGATAATATTGATGTTTTACATTATTCCATCATATTAGAACAAAAGGGTTCTGCTTCTACCCAAGATTGCCAAGGATATAGGAATAGTCACCAGTCACCTGGAACATAACGTAGACAGATATTTTTACATGTTGTGTTGTTAAGCTACAAGCTCTCAACTCATCAGCCTATCGTTACACAACAGCATTTGTTCATCGGTAGGTACGTCCTGTGGATAAATAACGTTTAATAACTATAAATAAAAGTACTAGGAAACTAAATTACGCCGTAATAATTCAGTAGCCGTAATATTAGCAAACATGCTAAGGTAGCTAACGCTAGAGTAAGTTAACTAGCAAACGTTAGCTTTAGTTTCAACAACTTAGGTAGAAGCTAAGTTAAGTGTCGAGGTTAAGCGTCATAAACCATAACTGGGAAGGCATAAGATGAAGGTTAGATTCAGGGTAAGGCAAAAGAAACTTCACCAATCCCGCAGAAATATAGCTAGCGCTACTACCAGGTACTGAAGTTTGACGCTAAATAGCTAACTGTCAGCTAAACTCCATTTGTGATCGGCAGCTACCTCACAGAAATCACTTTAGTCCTGCACACTTACCTTACTGTGTCAGTTGCCTTTTACAAACAGAAATATACATTTCACATGACATTAAAATATTACTGAGTAATACTAAAGCTGTAATACAGCTAAAGCTGCAAAATTAGCCTCCGCTCCCTACTGACACTACTTCCGGCTACCTGAACTGAACGAGCCAATCGGCTCATTGAAGAACGAGAGCAGAAGCAGGAGGCGGAGAGAAACCGGCAAATTTCTAAGCTGTGCAGCAGCTCTGGTCGTCTGTGTAAAAGAACGTGTTCTGTGAGGCAGAACAACCAACGTGTTTTATATCAAGTCTCTGTTACTATTGATTGTTTGTTTGCTTGTTTAAAGGCTCAACAGGTGATGTGTTTATAATTTAGGAAGATAATATTTGCCATGGAATTGATTGAAATTCCAATTAAAAATTGAGCTTCACTCATATCATTTGCCTTATTATTGAAGTATATAAAAATATTAATCACATAAAAGAAACACAATGCATATTTGTTGATTATAACTATTGTGACAGACTCAGACTGCCAGAACTCACGTGAAAATGTTTTTTAGGAATAGAATCTGTCACTAAGTCACTATAAGTATGAGTTAATTGAATAATATCACATAGTGGCTCAATGTGTAGATCACTGAATTTAGCTAAACAAGTGAACAAATGTCATTGGAAAGTTAGCTGGTTCCAAGTAAACCATTCATCCATCCATCCATCCATCCATCCATCCATCCATCCATTATCCAAGCCGCTTATTCCCATATGCAGGGTGCTGGAGCCTAAACCAGCTGGCTATGGGCGAGAGGCGGGGTACACCCTGGACGGGTCGCCAGTCCATCGCAGGGCAACACATAGACAGACAACCATTCACACACACTCACATCTACGGGCAATGGAGAGAGTCCAATCAACCTAATGCACGTCTTTGGACTGTAGGAGAAAGCCGGAGGACCCGGAGAGAACCCACGCAAACACAGGGAGAACTTGTACACTCCACACAGAAAGGAACCAGGGCCGCCTCCGGGAATCGAACCCACCACCGTACCGCCCTCTAAGCAAACCCTGCTGCGCAAATTGGGATGGGGCTTCATCAAACAGCAAGGGCCAAATGTCATACGGAGTATGTGTACACCAACCCACCGCAAAACCTATAAACTTATATTCACTTATTCTGAACATAATATATAGAAGAAGAAAAAAACATAGGACATACAAACCAATATAACATATTTGTTTTGTTTGCCCTATTTCCACTAATTTGACTTTTATTGAAGACTTTTTTGTTATTAAGTTGTTAAGTAAGTTTGGACAAGTGTGAGATAATATACAGTATCGGACTAATAAGAATACACAATGTAACAAAATTTACCATATAACAAGCAATAAATAAATGTAGAAAGACATAGAAAGATAGAATAGAATAGAAAATATTGTGAGCATATCATTAATTACCTTTAACATAACAGTCTGACAGTGAATACATTGAACAGTCCATAAAACACAATCCAGTGCAAAACTGTTTAATCTAATTTACTTTGGAATGTGAACGTGCATTGCTCATATAGTATATAAAGCAATCGATCTTCTGTTTTAAGTTAAATCAGAAGATTATAGGTCACATCACTACCCATTCTATATTTTTATGAACCTAACCTTCTGTTGTTATCTGACGCACACACAATCACTCAACTTCCTCCAGAACTTCAGTTAATATTTAATAAGCAAATCCCGTCATTGCTTTAATGGTTTAATATAAAAAAAAGTTTTCCATCAAAATTGTGTATTTCATTGTAATCCACTTTTCTATTATTACTGTCAAGTTCTTAGATTTACTGTAATGTGTGGAAAGAAATCCTGTAAATCCAGTTCAATATAATGTATCAACAATTGATTATAGTGAAAAGAGAACAAGGGAATAAAGTGCTGACACTGAAGTGGTCCAGAAGGAAGGAGAGGGAATAAAGAGTGGTCTGATCATATGTGAATCGCGATCAATACCATTGTGAAGAAGAAACTCTAATAATTAGGACTTTAGGGGGCCGGTGTATAGAAGATTGGGCGACAGTCAGCAGCGTGGCCTTGGCGACGCGATCTCTGGACACCAAAATTGGCTCTCCGAACATGTAATGTCAACTAACATGGGAGTCTGAGTCTGGGCGGGCCGACTAGAGATCATCTAATACACGGACATGATAGCAAGAAATGTATTTACAGCTCTGACCTTGTTGATGTTTAAACTCATGTTAGAAATGAAAAAGGAAGTCATGCAGCACATGACATTGCGGTGCATGCTCCGGTAAATAAGGACGATGTCACATTCTGCAGTTAAAACAATGAAGTTAATTCAGCCATGTTCAGCTCAACTGACTGGAAACTAAGAATTTGAATGGATAGACTGGTCTTCAATTACTCACGGCCGGTTGTCAGACATTAGAAGCAATGCACATGCTCAAGCCCCTCTCAAAATATAAGTTCCCCGAGACTAACACACTGAGAGCAAGCTGGAAGGTTTTTGGTGTTTACTGGAGTATTATAGGTTCTACAGTATATGTCTGTTGAGTCCTCATGTTGGGTTTGAGCTAGCAGTGTTCAGACCTCCAATCAAGTTGTTGGGAATGTGTTTTCGCTCACTTCCTCTGTGAAGTCCTGATACATTATATTTCTTCCTCCTGTTTTTTGTCTTTCTGTGTTTGTTTACAACTGGCTTAAATCTAATTTTCCTTCAAAGATCTACTCATCAAACTAAGTGAGTTGGTGCAATCCTGCATTTGTACAGTATCTCTTGTTATTTTGTCACTCCTCCACAGTAAGCACAATCAAAGATATCCTTCTTACACAAAATCAAGCTTCTTGCTGTCTCCGTTTATTTATGCCAACCTAATATTTGGTCTTAATTCCACTGAGGAAGCCAAATCCTTCTCATTATTTTCTTTGTCTTTTTAAAAATTTCCATTTTTTCTCCCACAATTGCTTGTTTTATTTCAACATATGAGGAACTTCTTTATTATTAGTTTACGTTATTTGTATATTTCTATTACCACTGTTATGATTATTTCTAACATTTAAGTTTAGGAAAAGTTTTTATTCCCTCCGACTCCTTATCTTGTATTAAATTACCTCCCTTACACATAATTCCCTTCGAATTAACCCTTTGTGTTCTTTGTAATTTTAAGACTTGCTAAAACATTATTTGTTTCATCAGAAATACTGCATATATATGTGAGAATTCAGTTGCACAGTTGTTTTTCTTTCTGCAACATGAGAGATAATCTGAAGCGACCCTCAATCTATTCTGTCTATTTATTGCCCACAGAATATTTAACATTTGCTGGACATCACATGGACAACCAGCAATAAAATATTGACATTCTACTAAACAACAACATCAAGTCTTCAATGGTCACATTTCAGACAATGATTATTTTAAAGATTTCTAGGCATCATTAACTCCTCTGTGTATAATAATGTTAGCATTCTTACACTCACCTTTTTTTAAATAGGATTAAAAGCTTCATGGTCATTGTTGCTGTAGGGAAAAAACATGAACCAGTGTGTGGCATACAAGATGCTGATGAGCTGCAAGGATATGACTAACAGGCGCTACGCTGCAGCTCCACAACAGCTAATTGGGCCTGACTACTTGATACATTTTCCATAGTGGTCAGCTTAAATTCAGCCTCATCTCCAGGAGGAGGAAACACCTTACAAATATCACTAGAGCAGACAGAGAAGCTAAACATATACTACACCCAGCGAGAGGAAACGTCAAGACAGATAACAGATAAATGTAAAGTTTGCATTGCTAAGATGATAATTAGTAAGACACCAAAGGTGCCTGGGCATTAGAATAGTATGTTAACCTTTGAATTAAGTGCTGTCAGATGAGAACATGTGTTTGTAGTGTAAAGTCTGCTTTGAGATTAGTCAGTAACAAGTTGTGCTATAGCAGGGGTGTCAAACTCAAACCAGTCCCTTGCTGGTTTTCCAACTCTCCCTTTTTCAGAGGGACAGCGGCCCTCCAGGACCAAGGTTTGACACCGCTGTGCTGTAGCATTAACTAGCAGACCTGCACCTTTGAGGTCACTGGGCAAATCCTTTGGAATCTGTGTTTCTTCAGTATTGCCATGCCATTTTTTCCATGATGATTTAATGTCAACTTTTTTTAATTTTATCAAACTGTACAAACACAGAATTGTATTGTTGATCTGAATTTTGCTAATTTGCTGTGACTGTGACCTTGTTGTTCTTTGTTTCTGTTTTCTGACTTTCTGACTTCTGCTCTGCAAGAATAGGGAGTATCTGTGTGTAGCATCTTTATCTGATGTGCTTGGTGCAGAAAAGATTTTTTCCCAGGATGGAAACTATCCATATAACTAAGCTGTACTCTCTTCTGTCTTTGAATAAGAGGAAGTTGACTTTGCTGTAAACTGCTCACTCCTGCACAATAAAAATCTCGAAGAAGGTCTAACTTGTTTGTGTCTTTTTTATATAAGGTATAACAGCAGAGGGGATTCAAATTTTCCCCAACACAAATAATGACTATTTTCAGCAGTGGAATAATCTTTATTAACAACAAAAATAGAGACAGCGTAGGCAGCATTTAACACAACAGATACAAGACGACAAGAAAGAAAAAATGTAACTAAAAGTATAGTGTGCATGTTTATTAATAGGTTCCGTAGGAACTGGAGGGATTAGTGCGATATGTAACTGAGAAGAAGAAGCAAAAAAGGAATAATAAATCTAATTATTAAAATAAAATAATGTGGTAGGAGCTGGATAGGAGCAAGGCACCATTAGTAGGGTCCTCAAAAGTTGCTTTAGGTTCCAGCTGTTTGTTTTATTTTATTTATAAATGTATTATTGTTAATCAATTTATATTTTCTTTATCTTAATCTTAACCACTTTCTCCATTCAAAGGCTGAAGTTAATCTGGTTGATAATGCCTTCATAATGACGTCTTAGATATGTGTTGATGAGGTTGGGTTTTTAGGTTTAATTGTGATGATGCTGTATTCAGTTACTGTACGTCCGTATTGTTGAGGAGGTTTTAATTTTTGTGTTTGATCTCTAAAACGATGAGCATACAATTTCCACTTAATGAAGGTGTTCATAGAACTGTGCTGTAAATTCGTCATTCTGGGTATAATGTAATTGTGCCTTTTATTGAGTGCTATCAATGTCTGACTAGTATACATTGTCATCAATGTAGTATAGATTCTCATTTAGGGTTCATGTCATTAGTACCTTGCACCTTTCAACATTTGTTGATGAGATCATAGACTTTCGCTTTCTTCACTGGTTACTAATTAAAGACTTGCTGTATGTGGGATTTATTAGGTATAGTTGTGTAAGGTCTTTAACTTTACCTTGTAAAGTGCCTTGACATAAGCTTGTTGTGATTTGGCGCTATATAAAAATTTTCAATTGAATTGACTTGATTTTCTAGCTATTTACCAATTTTGTTGCTATATTCAAATTGCACATATTCTGGTTATATGCTGGTTAATTTTTTTATATAGGTTTTATATTGTATTTTATATTTATAGTGTCATTTACATTATTTTAGCATTCTTAGTAAAGCAGAGTTTTTTTCTATCATGCCTTGTTCTAGTACAATGAAAAAAATGTGATTTTTCCTCTGAGTACTGTTTTTTTTGTTTCACCCAGTCATCAATAATGCCTGTAATGGCTTAATGAAGTACATAAAGAAACACACATTGTTTGTTGAAGGTAATGAAGGACTCAATAACGTGGTCATGTTATGTGCTTTCAACCACTTTGACAAACAGCAACAAACAGCAACAGCAACAAACAGTCTATGGCAAAGCAGCGTCACAGACAATGCTCCTACAAAGTAACATATGCAAACAAATTACCAAATCTCACGCTTGAAGTTGGAGCTTCAGGGCCCAGGGGTAACACTGAACATGACTACAGCCCTCTCTGCTCAGATTCAGATCCAAGAGAACTATGGTGATGAATTTATCCTTTTGCCATTTATTTTGATCTAACAAGATGACTAGACAGGTTCTGCACATCTGTACTGTCCCATGGGATATTCACTTAACCCCAATAATTAGAGTTATAAAAGAACGCTGGTGGATATGGGGAGGTTAAGGGGGTTTTCAATTAGTTGTCAAGGGCTGCTTGGAGGCCCCCTGACACAGCCAGGGATACAATTCATCATCCTGCTTGTGCCAAATGCTAAAGACCTTTTCATTATCAGACCACTGAGTCCCCCTGTTAGCTCCTTCAGCATAAATGTGAGTGATGGCACAGCAGGGTGGGTTGTGGCTGTGGCTGGTGATAGAGGGGTGGTGCTCAGCTCTCACTATAAATGTCATCACAATTGGACCATTGCGAATCCCTTCTCCAAAATAATAGGCCCTGTGACCTCTCTGTTGTCTATAATTAACCTCTAACCTCCTCCATCCCTGGTCTTATTCACCAATCGCCAGGCAGCTGTGATGTGGAAGATGCTGTTTGCGAAGCCTCTCAAACCTTCTCTCTCTATAGGCAGAGAAAATGAGAAAAGGGTGTTGGAGCAACAAAAGGAAATGGCTGCTGTTTTCTTGTATTCTAGCAAATGTACTATTGTTTGGGATTACCCTTTATTGATTAAATGAACTTTATCTATGAAAATACGGATTCACAAAATATTAAATCATCATTTGATTATTCCATTTGTCCTGGATGTCAGCATTAAAAATTTTTGGTAGTCACAAATCGTATTTCACTTGTGCAAAATGTACATTATTTGACATAGTTTCTTTCTGTGCGCCATCTTGACATGTGACATGTGGCAGATTGGCATAATCTACATTTTTTTCATGTCTTCACCAGCAGGGGAATCGCTGGGCTTTAACAGAGAGGTTTGGCTCCAGGGCTGGACAATGCAGGTACCTTCCCTGTGCAGCCGATCTGACATTTGCCACAACAATGAAAAGGATGGCGAGGTCACAGTGGGTGTCAGCGAACTAACACAAGAAGCACAATAGAAAGTCAAAATAGGAATCCCTGTTGGTTGGAGCTGACACATGCAGATCATTGAATGAGAAATAACATGCAAGCAGGTATTGGTACATAAAATACCGGGAGTTGCCTGCGTCTCATCCTCAGGCAATGATGCATCATTGTCTGTGCAGATTGGTCGAGGCTAAGAGGAGGAAATGCTAATGCCCTGCTTCTGGCAGCACCACGGAAGCCATGCCAGCATGTGTGTGGCATATTGAATGATAATGACAATGCGGGCTATATTCCCCGTGAGCAATCCTGTGGAACAATGATTACAGATAGGTCAGTGTGTCCTTAGCAACTCGAGGGATTCTGATTCTAATGCTAATCAGACTGGCTGCCCATTGAAATATATCTGTACATGCAAGACAGGATAAAATAAGATGGAATATCCCATTTAGCCCATAACTGCGTAATAAAGCCTGTTTATTTTGATGGTTTAAGGTGCAAGTGTTTGTATACAGGTCTTTGGTCGGTCTTGGCCTATAGCACCACCTGCTGGCCTCAGGGTGGAACCAGCATGCTTAAAGCTTGTTTTTGTTCTAGGGATCTTCAAGGCAATTATATGCCACAAGGCACAAAAGATTGATGAACGAGCTTCACGGTATTCTGTATAATTTGTAATTTGAGGTGGAGACTCAAATACATGCTTCATCTCCCTGCTAGTTGGATGCTACAGGCACAATTCTACACAGCCTCTCAGAGGGTTTCTGCAGTGGGACTCATCCCCTGGTACAGGCGTCACCACTCTTACCCCTCAGCACCATCGGTCACCCTGTCTCCCCCTCCACCTCTTCTCTTTGATTGTACTTTATTTTCATTCCATGGAGAGAAACAAGAAGGAGAGAAGGCACAGTGATGCTCAGCTGCACACTCAATATAGGTTAATGGAAGGGCGGAGAGTCTGAGCTCAGGGTGGCTCTGATTGGATGGCCGGCGATGTGCAGCTTCTCTGCAGCACAACCTGTCACTGTTAATCAGAGGCTATCTCTTAACAGTCAGCCAGGGCTATCAGAGAGGTGAGCCCATTGCTATTCAGGACGAAACAGATGATAAATCATTTGTACATAATTAGTGCTCAGCAAGGTTACAACTGACACGTATTTTCATCTTAATTAGAAGGGAAATTTGTTCCATTAATTTAATTTGATGTGCATGAGCAGCTATGCACCTAACTAAGTTAATCTTACACCTGTCAGGGTGGAAATGGAGTTAGGCCTTGAATTACAGGGGAAATGAGAAGAGTCCTTTGTCAGATTTAAGCACACATATTCAGGGCGGGTGGACTGAAGTGATGCAGCACACCTTACTGCTCATCAGTCTTCTTTAATTTTGCCCTTCACAATAATATAGTTATTTAGGATAGTTCTTGTGTCCATAGTAACTTCAAGACCTCAGCAGGGAACAGGAAATTAACCGATTATACATTTTCTGCTCTAACTTTACCAATAAATGCTTCTTCCTTCCAGAACAAATATTTCAGTCTCAGATATGGGCATCATGAGAAATGTTCCATCGTGCGAGTTTTTCATACTCTGCACTGATTTACAATATCAGCCTTCAAATATGAGTGTGAATCAGTTTCTGATCTTGTTGCAGTCCAGCAAGCAAGGATAAGTCCAAGGACTAGGACTCCCCATTGTTCAAAGCTGTATAAAGCTGTAGTAATTGCCCCAAAGGGTTCAATAGAGAGAAATGTGGAGAATGACTGATTTAGTAACTACAAGGTTTCTAATGGAATTCTCCACTGCCTCTGAGGCCCAAGCTGACAACCATTACCTGGACTGATGCATAGTCCATTACACTAGCTCCAACTGTAATAGAGTGTCTATCATGTGAAATACAGAGATGTCAGGTGCCAAAGCATGCTCTTTCACCCATGTGTGAAGGTTTAATTCAACTGTAATGGCTTTTCTTTTAGACACTGCGGCGTGGCCTTTTAAATGTATGACAAATCAACACAAAGACTGACAGGAAGATCTAACATACTACACAAAACGGCAGTTAGATGCTGAATGACTCCACTCCCCAGTGTCTTTCCCAGACAGAGCAGTAGAAACATGGCCATATCTGCTGACCAGCAACTTATGACTGCGTATATATCTTTTCTAAAGCTTAAAATACTATATTTGTAGTTAACGCATTAGTGACAGAGTGACTAAGTGACAAAGTTAACTGAACATGGCCTTAAAAAGTTCCTCAAACAATAAGCAAGTAATAGTTTAAGCCATTTGATGGTCAGTTAATTGACTGATTATTGGGTCTATAAAAGTCCCTAAGCTAACTCTGGTCTGGTTTTGTCTAATAAACTAATTTGTAGGAGAAGGGTTATTCATTAGGTGGTAACTGATCACACTTCTAACAAGCAACCTTTTAAATCTCTATGCTACTATCAGCATTTATTCCTACATTTCACAGTTTCATTAATAAGTAGACTTTATGAATTTTATTTAACACATTTAATATCAAACATTAGCAATGACAAAAAAATGTATTTGTTGACTTAAAGAAATTACGCTCACTACAAGATATTCTTTTAACTCAATCATTCCATCCAGATGCTACTTTGCATTATTTTTCCTACGTTTTTTACCCGAGGCCACACTACTTTCACTCTCAGCCTTCTGGTCTTTCATCAGCTCCTCCTGAGCCATGGGCTCAATGATGGCACCCAGCCGGGTGACCACTTTGGGCTTAGTCAGCTTTTTAATTGTGCGTTCTGTGTTCCAGGTGCGGCCCAGTGGAGAGCGCATGGTGCTCTCAAACTGCAAGTGGTTCTCGAAGGGAGAGGGCAGACAGTTCACCTGGTGGGAACTCATGGAGCGGTTCCTCTTCTCCGAGATGATGACGGTGGGCAGGTGCTGGTCTTTTCTGGGCGGGGGCGGCGCAGTCTTGATTCTAAATCTCTTCCTTTTGTGGCGTGATGGCTTGAGCCCTATCCCTCCCCATTCCCCCCACCCAGGCAGCAACAGGTCTACCACTTTAGGCTTCCCCTCTTCTTCCTGCTTCTTCTTGTCTCTCAGGAAATCTGAGACAACATCATCTCCAGCAAAAGCCTCTTTAATAAGACACCTCTGGTCCATTTTCTCATCCGTGTCCTCAGTCTCCTGAACAGTCGGAATAAGTGGTACTTGGATGGGATTTGTCTCTTTGGTGAGAACTTTAGTTATCTCGATTCCTCTCTTCCTTTTTCTTTTCTTACCCTCCTTCTCAGTACTGGGCTGTGGATTATTTGTGGATGGGGCAGAGTGTGGCTGAACAGGTGCTTCATCTGTGACTGTCTCCTGATCGAGGAGCTCCAAATCGTCGTGAGGTTTGTCCAACTGAGTGTCACAGTTGCCGGCACTCGCTTCGGCATCAGCATCGCACTGGTTGTGTGCTAATCCTTTTAAAATGTTTGTGAACTCTGAGAGTTCCTGCTCTTCTAGTTCTGAAGCATCTGCTGCAGCCTCATGATCCTCTTCCTTGTCATCCACAGACATCACTAGTCCTGTGTCAGGGTTTTCACCCTGACGCAGTTTCCTTCTGCTATTGAATTCTCTGAGCAGCGTTTCCTCTTCAGTTTCCACAATCTCATCCTCCTCTTCAGCTGTATTTTCTGGTGCGGCAGCCACCACAGAAGGAACATTCACAACCACATTTTCATCGTGTGCGAGATCTTCAGACAGCTTCCCTCTCATCCAGGGATTTGAAGGATCTAGCACCTGCTCTGCATCATTCACAAAAGAAGGCATTACCTCTTCTTCAGCAGCATCCTTTTCCTCCTCTTCATCCTTATGTAAGGATGTTGTCAGCTTATGAGTGAGCTCTTTGTTTAGCTCCAGCTGCTGCTGCATGGCTTTGCGAGCGCCTTCATCATATTTAGCCATTATTGCTTTGGACTTTGCCCACTTGCCACTGTTCTGATGCTTCAGTGACATTCTCTCCTGCATCCTGGCCAGCTCCATCTTATTCAGCTCTTCTAAAGCACCGGCGGGATTTGTCTTTACCATCTCTTCAAACTGCTTTAGGAACTCTTTACCTTTGTTTTTGTTGTGCACCTTATGGTATTTCTTGCTCTTGATCTTCCTCTCCCTCCTGGCCTTAGCCTCGTAGTATGATTGCAGAGCCCTGGCTTTCTGCAGCTCTGCTCGACGGATCTTTGCCTCTGCCAGGCTCATGGCCTTGAGGGAGGCCTCCTCTGCAGGGGTCAGAATGGGATCATTAATAGGTTGGTTGTTGGCAGACAAAAGGGCAAAGACTTCCTGCTCAAGTGGGGTTTGTGCTTTCCAGCCAGTAACTATTTTTTCCATGGTCTTGGGGCCAGAGGGCTCTTGGTTCAGGGGGAAGATCAGCTGTTCCGCTTTCCGGTTCTGTCTGATGATGCCACTCCAGCGGGACACGTCTGCAGCTGCCTTTTGAAAAGCCAAATTCCTCTGGATCCTCTCACTTGCCTGCTTGCTGATAGGGGACTCAATGGTCATTTTCCCCTGCTGCAGGTTTTTCAGCTGCTTCTTGGTCTTGGTTGAAACAGCGGGGGTCTTCTCCATGGTCCCGAGGAGATCAGACAGGTCAATTTTGTCATCATTCCCCTGCGCGTTAACCGTAAACTCGGACATTTGGACAGCCGCCTCCGATCGCTCTCCAAACTTTTTCTTCCTCTTACCCCCGAGAGCACTGATGGCCTCCAGAAGCTTTTGGCGTTTGCGTTCATCTCCGTCGCCTTCCTCCTCCTCTTCGCTAATAATATTTTCATCTCCTTCTTTTAAGTCTCTGTCATCTTCGTCATCAAAAATCACATTAGATTTCGACGCGGCGCTCTTTTTGCGTTCTTTTTTTGCCTTCTTCTTAGAACGATTAGCCATGCTTGCGATAACACTACCACCAGACAGAACTAGACGAAACACGTGTGCCGCAAACAGAGCTGTCGCAAAATTGTTGCTGAGATGTTCGTCTTCTTCTTCTATTTCCCCTGCATTGATTGATTACCGCCACCTTCTGGACTCGATTGCGGACGACTTTAAAGATTGTCCACTGTAATGTATTTATTACCTTTTTTATTTAATACAGACAGATTTATTATATTACTTAGCGCCACAAACAATAAAGAATCGCACTGCTGGACAACAAAAACTTGTGTTTTCTTCTTGGCATGTTTTTCTTATTGTCATTATTATATAAATATAGTCACGGTCCTTTCAGTTGGCTAGTATGTTAAGGCTCTTTCTTTTTTTATTTTTAGGGTTTCTTTAATGTATAGGGTCTATGGCAGAGTTGCATTATTGCTTCCTACTGGTATTATATTGACTTAATAATCTATATCTCTACATTTGTGTAGCAGCTCATTTTCTTTCTACAATCATATTCAGATGATTATTTAAATTTAATTATGGTAACGTGAATACTGAATAAAATCAGGGGAAACGCAAACTAAGTAACAGTTTTTTTATATTCCAAAATATACTTTCCATAGTCATATAATTATATTGACAAGTTAAAAATAAATAATTATTCCAAAAATTCACATGTGCACATCTGCAAATTCCCAAATGTATCTCTTATAGCCTAAATATATAACTTATAGACTAAAGCGAAAGCTTAATTCCGCTTAATTTTTCCTGCTGCTGCACATTAACAGAAAGAAAGTTTCGGTTTTGAGTTTAAGGGGCTTCCTGTGCAACACTTCCGCCTTTTGCGAAGTTGCCCACCATGTTGTCTGCAGCCAGTTCCTCTTGGCCTCTGTGCTTTTCTGGTTAAAGTTCATGTGTAGTTTGTATTTTTCGGTTGTGTTTTTTCGATAATGACACGACATGCTTTCGTACGTTTGTGAATATTAAATATACGTAAATGAAAATGTTGATTTAGGAGTAAAGTAGACTCAACCCGCGCCTCTTATTTCCCGTCATGTGACCGTCATCAACAACAGTTCTGTTCAACATGGCGGCTACGTCTGTCTTCCACAGAGTGAGAACTGGATCGAAAATAGGTGCCCAGTATGATCAAGACGGCAATGTTATTCAGGTACACACATTATTCATCACGCCATTTACTACAGCATCCGTGACGTGCCTGTATATGCAGCACATAGAACTAACATGTCAAGAAACAGATGAAATCGACCCTCGAATAACAGGTTAAGATAAGCTCCTGTCAACTAACGTTGGCTGTTGTCAAAGTGTAGCTGTGCGGGGTTCATTGCCCTGCTGGGGAGCACTTCAGAAGGTGATGGAGATGTAGACGCGGACGTTATGATCAGAATAATAGTGTCCATTTGGCACGCAGGTGGAAACCAGAGAGGACGAGGAGCAGAGTGTCAAGTTGGCGGAGATCCTGGAGCTCCTGCTGGCAGCTGGTTACTTCCGAGCCAGGATCAAGGGATTATCACCTTTTGATAAGGTACACACAACGTCATCTGTTTGAATTTGGGTTGGTCTTTAGCTCTTCACGAGAAAGCTGGATACATTAATAATAGAAGGATTTTAGTTTGTTTAATTTTTAGCTCATGCACCATTTGAACAAATCGTTTATATTATAGTTGTACATTCTTTTTAACTTCTTTTAGACAATACCAAACTTTTACCATAGACAATACTACAATCATAAAATCGCTTGTTTGCTTTTATTTGACCAGGTGGTGGGGGGTATGACCTGGTGCATCACAACATGTAATTTTGAAATTGATGTGGATCTTCTTTTCCAAGAAAACTCGACTATTGGTCAGAAAATGTAAGTGCTTTTTTAAATAGTCTTCCATAGTCTTGTCTTTTTTATACTCTACTCTACTATACTTTATACTATGTAGTATTATACTGTGGGTGAAATCCTCTGGTTGTCATCAATTACACAGTTTTAAACTGGAGGCAGTTTGACAAATCTATAGAACATAATATGTGATACAGGAGGTGTTAAGTATGAGAATAAAAGTACAAGAATAAAATCATTAGACTTCACCTTAATATCATCAATTTATGTATACCTCTATTTGCCATTCAGTTTTTGGACAAGCTGTAAACAAACTGTAAAAACAGATGAAAGATGAGGGACGTTCATTAGTAAGACAACATCAGTTTGTGTGAAATAAATTAGACCAACACCCCTGGGTGATTATTTGGTAATACCATATACTGGTGTATAATAAAAGAAATCTGTATGGTAAACAGAAAGGTCTGGAAAGCATTGTTGGATTTAAGTGACGTGGTGTTGACGAGTCAGATTTTCCTAGTCAGTAACTTGATTTACTACAACTTAATTAGTTTCTAGTGATTAAGATTTTTTGTGTCATCATAGAGCCCTGACAGAGAAGATAGTTTCTGTTCTCCCAAAAATGAAGTGTCCTCATCGCCTGGAGCCCCATCAAATTCAAGGGCTAGATTTTATTCACATATTTCCTGTGATACAGGTAAGAAAACTAATCACAGACAGACCCAATCTTTCAATATTTATAGTAATAATGCTTTTTTGATTGATGTTTTCCATTTAGCTGTAGTTTTACAAAAAAAAAGCTGGTACAAACAATAGGGCAACTTCTGTGCAATTTACCATTTTTAGAGGGTTGGCTTGTACTAAGTGAACCTCTGGTTACTACTTGTGTGTTGTCTCCTCCAGTGGTTGGTGAAACGAGCTATAGAGACTAAGGAGGAGATGGGTGATTATGTGAGAGCCTATTCTATTTCCCAGTTCCAGAAGACTCACAGCCTCCCAGAGGTACTGTACCACTCCAGTTCAGTTAGAAAACAGACAAAAAAGAAGTACAGTCCAACCAAAAACTGTAAATTACTACTTACTGTAACATCAGCCAGCACAACCATTCTAAGGAAAGACTACTTGACAATGTACAGTAGGAAGGTCAGAGCTGTCCTAATTGCCATTTAACAGTGTTTTGCATTGGTGTAGCAATAATACTTCATCTGTTACACATATAATTCAGTGTGTAATTAGGCTGTGATACCCAAACCGTTCTCTGAATAGCAACTCATGTTTACTTATACTGTGGATCTTTTTGATCTAGGATGAAGAGTTTATTCAAAGCAAAGACAAGGCTGTGAGGGCAGTTCTGGATGTATTGGTAAGAATCTGTGTCATCCCATATTAAATGCATTATGGCTATCCAATCAGCAGTTGTTTTTCTTTTGTTTTGTTACACTAATATTCACAACAAACAATTTCCTGTGACATAAATAAACCGATGTTTTCTAGGAAGTATACAAACCACAGCGAAAGTACAGGAGGCAGGGGGAAGCAGGAGAGCTGGTAGACGAGGAGTCCAGGGTTCACTCCACTCTGCTGGAATATGGCAGGTAAGATTTTGTGTGTGTGTGTGTGTGTGTGTGTGTGTGTGTGTGTGTGTGTGTGTGTGTGTGTGTGTGTGTGTGTGTGTGTGTGTGTGTGTGTGTGTGTGTGTGTGGGCGTTTCAAGATACACGTGTTCGGCCTAGACATGCTTGTGTATGAAGTATTAAGCAAAGTGGCAGATGTAATGTAACGATGGATGTAATTGTGCCAATTCAATCATACAGTCCTGCTTCTGTTAAAGTTCATTCCTTCTGAAATTCTGATTTTGTTCTCTAATAATGTGGAATTGTGCATTTGAAACTTTCTTTACAGTATGTCAGAAGATGAGAGCTTTTCTTTACATTATCATCTTTTTTCAGGCGATATGGATTCAGCAGGGAGGCCAAACAAGACAAGGTATGTGTTCAAAGGCAGCCAGGTAGTTTGGTAGTAACACTTTGCTTTTAGTTACAGAACATTTTATTTATATTAAGACAAATTCCCTTCTGCTTTAGGTGGATGGGGTGAAGGCCTCACAGGTGCCAGGCTCTCAGGCAGCGTCTACTAGAATGGCAGATGTGTCAGAAGAAGAAGATTTGCAGGCAGCAGAAGAGGTGAAGACTTATATATCTGATATCTATATTGAAAATTAAAATGTTACTGGCCTTTAAAAGATTTGTTGTCATGCAGTGATTACGTTTAGTAAACACAGTTTGTATTTGTATGTAAGTACATGTATATGAGTTTGAAGTGTCTGCTTTTAGCTGCATGTCTTTTCTGCTTTGTGGTAAATGACATTTAACTGTTTTTTGTTCTTCTTTTAGATGCGAATCAAAACCCTGATGACCAGCATGGCTGCAATGACAAAGGAAGAGGTAAACAAAAACTTTGTGTTTTGTCTTAGTTTTACTTTCACGTTGACCATGTGCAAATAAATCGGGACTTTTTCATATTGTTTAACTACTGTATGTCAAAAACCTGGAAACCTCCAAACCTAGATACAGTAGATAACAGTTATGTGTGGGTAATGCAATAAGTTGTCTTCATCCTCAGGGAAAGCTTACTGCAAGTGCAGTAGGTCAGATAGTGGGACTGCAGTCTGAGGAGATTAAACAGATCGCCTCTGAGTACGCTGAAAAGGTGAGCAACCATCCCTTCATATAACATATGCTGTGATTCCACATGCAGGAAGGAAAACAAAAGAATCCAGGGCACCCAACATTTCAAAGAAGATTTCACCTGTTCACAAGTCCTAACTCAAAACTTTTATCATACTTCTACTTAATGTACATGCACAACCGGCTGACACTGGTCACATCACCTCACCACCATTTAAAGAAAATAGCATTAAACTGACCTAGTGACACATTTCTCATATTTTGCTACCTCACACCTTGAGGTAGGAAAGACAACGAAAAGACATCTGAGATGAATAACTGTTCACCTCATCTCTAGTTTTAAGGAGTTGCCTGTATTGTCATTGTGTGAATATGTCAAAATAATATAATAGCAATAACTCATGTTGTTTGTCAGAGGTAGCATCCCAGGTGTCCCCAGTGCGTGAAACCTTCAGTAACTGGACAGAGTGCAGGTCATTACTATTACATTTACATTTACATTACTTACCGTACCGTATTTAACACTGTACCAACACACCCTCTACCGTTACCTTCACTAGGGAGGAATGTCTGCATCTGACTCAGTAATCAGTAATAAACCCAGCACCCCAACAGCAAATGACAAAATTCTGTTGTAATAGATGAACAGATAGGTACAAAGCACAGCTGCCTTGTAGCTCAGCAGTCTGACATAAACCTTGCCTTTTACTGACTGTTGGGACTTCTGTTCTGTTCTCTGTAGCAGTCCGGGTTAACCTCAGAGGACCGTTCAGAGCGCTTTGGGCCACTGCAGCAACATCGCAGGGTGGTCACGTCCCTCAACAAACAAGTCCAGCAAAAAACGAAAGCGCTGGAGGAGGTAAGCAGTTTCTGGGGCTTGTTCTACTCTGTCCAACACTTCATTAAAACCTGAGATGTTATAATGCTCAAAAATAAAAACCTAATGTAGAAATTTGTTTTAATGAAATGAACAGACAAATGTTTAAGGCATGTGAGTGTTTTGTTATTTTAATTTAAATGAATTTTGTTTCAAGAATTAATTATTTACAACTCTAGCATACATAATAAATTATCAGTACAATGCAATGGTAATGAGTTACTTCTAGAGCTAAGTAAAAGAAGTGATGAATGCACTGTACTGTTATTTGATGTGATCATGGAAGATAAAATGCTTTTATACGTATTGTGACAGTTGCAGGCCAAGCTTGAAGAGGTGAAGACAGGTTGTGATAAGGCCAAGAGAAATCTGATGGAGGTAAGAATTGACTAAATTATCCTCTGGCAACTGAATTATTTTTGTTCTACTTCCTATGTTGTTGGAACCAACTAATATTTACACAGACATGATTGATTAAAATGTGTTAGATGAAATGTGGATGATTAGGTTTGATATTAATATCACACATTAATAAGGATTGTAAGAATTATTATAGGTGCTTTTAGATGAATGTGAAAAACAGATACTTACTGTTAATGCTTACAGTTATCCTTGTGTCACAAAATAAAAGTCTAAACAACATACAGTACATCAACATGGCAGTCGTCATTATATACAGTGGTCAGCTCATTAACTTAGAAGAAATTCTAACATAATAGATGTTAATATTGACCACTTTATAGTTACAAATATTTTTCCTTATCAGGTTTTAGGTTACTATTTATATTATTTATATTTATTTGCTGGACATCGATGTGGAAAAAATATTGGCAATTTCCTGAGAACAGAAATGTATTTGTTTCCCCAGGCTACAGAGCAGTCAGAGAAGCTGGAGAAGGAGCTGAAATCTTTAGAAGAGATGGAGAAGCAGGCTGACAGCAGGTGATGTTTCTTTGGTTTTGTTTTGTTGTTGGTTTTGTTGTTTCTTTACAAAAATAACTTTGTGTAACCAGTATTTCAAATATAATGCAATGTGCAAAACTTAACTACCTCCTAATTCCATGTTATGTTTTGTAAGATCATAGTAATCACTTCATTTTAGGAGTTAGTCAAATTAATAATGTAACTGAGCTGCTGAAGATTACATACTTTTTTATATGAATATGAATGAAACTATGGCCTACATTAAGCTGTCTAAGGATTCTGTTGTATTCAACAGCCTTTTAGAGAAGCTGCGGGCTCTGGTCATGATGAATGAGAACCTGAAGCAGCAGGAGCAGGAGTTCCGCATACACTGCAGAGTAGGTCATGAATATCACAATACTTCTACTGTCATTCTGTCTTTTTACTGCTGATGGGTATGAACACAATACATGTAGGAAGTGTGTTTTGCAATCCTGTATGTCACTAAATTAGTATTGATTGTCTCTTTCACACATTAAATGTTGCTTCCAGGATGAGATGGCCCGTTTGCAGCAGAACATTGAGGAGTTAAACACTGCATCAGGGCATGACACCAAGGAGGAGCAGGTACAGATGTGTTAAAATGATAGTCTGAATCCACTGTATAGATTATGTCCAGGTATCAGGGAGGTATGTCTCACACATTGCCTTTTTCTTAGCTGTTCAGATTTTTTGGATTTTTAGGATTCAAGCTACACAAACGTGAACATTTATTAAACTCATGGTTGATTTTCCGCTGTCATTCAGTTGTGGCAGTTTTGTTGGCAGCTTTGTCAGATGTTTTTTTTGTTTGTTTTTTCCTTGTCCAATTACATGACTTATCATCATCTAAATGACTTGTAACCTGGATCTTATAGAGACTGGGAAAAATCACATTTAAGACCCTAGGGAAGCAAGAGTTTTATTTTTTTATAATGAAAAGATTTGAAGTATACAAGTGAATCAAAATGTGTATAAAAGTAAGGTTTTCTACTGAGGAAATTTTGTTTTTTAAATTGCAGTATTCAAGCTTTGAATTATACCACAAGCAACATATAAATATCTGGTCCCGAATTTTCATCAATTCATTAAAATATTTTCTGTGTATAGCTGTGTCTTTGTTTTCTAGACAGAACGAAATAACTTAATTTAACTTAATCTACATTATTTTCACCACTGAATATAAACATATTAACGCAGATGTTGTTTCTTAAAGTTGCCAAAAGGCTTTTCTGCTTAAAGAAAAGTGTGATTTGTTTCAATCGCCCCTTTTTTCTTTTGTCAGGAGAGGAACCAGCTGATAGACAAACAGTACAACAACGACAGAGAAAAATTACAAAAGATCCGTTTGCTCATGGTAAGTGCTGACTAACAAACCATAGGACTGGGTTGAACTGGAAGGATGTGTGTGAGGAAAATACATCACAAGAAATGAAAATGAGTCAAACTGGAAGCACCTTCAGATATTTGAACGGCTAAATCACAAACAAACAACTACGATTAATACCATACAAATTTTTTCACAGAATACATTCCATAAGACAAAAGATTTTCCCACATTGTACATGGTTATCAGTATGTTTACCCTGCCACAGTAACCCCAGCACTCTGCTGTTTGGGCTGATAGTTAGCCTTGGAAGTGGACTGGAAATGAAACAGCCCAGTCACATTTAGCCCTTAACAGGGTCTAAGGCCAACAGAGACCTACGACTTCACAAAAGGGACCAGTAACATTCAGTTCAAATAACAGGTGATTTTTAGGGAATAAGTTCACCAAGGCGGTTTAGCCACAAGCATCTAGGAAGTCTAGAAATCCTGATTTCATCTAATTTTAGGCTTACATGAAATACTTACCAAGTATTTCTGAGGATGTACAGTTTGAAGAGGAACTGCAAATTTCAGTAGGGAGTTTTAGGAATTTCCCTTCACACTGTTCAGGCACGAAAGAACCGCGAGATCGCCATCATGCAAAGGAAAATCGATGCTGTGCCGAGCCGGGCGGAGTTGACACAGTACCAGAAGAGATTCATCGAACTCTACAGCCAAGGCGAGCGCCTCACTATGTCATTCAAGATTTTATATTTAAATCTGAAGTCACTCTCTGATGATATAGTAACTAGTTGAAATCGATTGTTTGTTGCTAACTACAATTTCTGTTCAAATTCTTTGTGTTTTTCAGTTTCTGCAACACACAAGGAGACCAAGCAGTTCTTCACTCTGTATAACACGTTAGATGACAAGAAGGTTTATCTGGAGAAGGAGGTCAGCAGCTGAATCACTCCCTTATTAGCAACATGTGAAATACCTCTCTGTAAAATCCATGTCAATATGTGGCATTGATTTTAGATTGTGTCCATTTCTGGCACCTGTATACAGTTTTCAGAATTGACGTAACTGGTAAATTGAACAAATCAACTGTGGCGAATTAATAATCAAGTACAAAATGTTGCTTTATGTGTGTAGGTGAATCTACTGAATTCCATTCATGACAACTTCCAGCAGTAAGTTGAAATACATTCACTTGTTGTGCATTATTAGTATGAAACCAAGTGTGTTGCAGTATGTGAGATGATTGCGTTGTTTTGCTCCTGTTTCATAATTTTAGGGCCATGTCGTCTTCGGGGGCTAAGGAACAGTTCCTCAGGCAGATGGAGCAAATAGTGGAGGGAATTAAACAAAGCCGGATTAAGGTATAGGTTTCTCTTTAATCTATTCCACTCTCAACAATGACTCTATTAAACTAGAATTTCTGTGTACCTTGCTCAAGACTTAGAATTATTCTCCCAAATTCTTATTTTTATGGCAGATTGTTAAACTTTAACCACATTCTAATCATTGTTGAAATCTGGCAACTGAATTTCATTACCAGATGTTCAACTGACGTAGTGGTTTTAGAGGTCCTACAACGAGACAGGCATCAGGATAATAAAGTCCAATTAATCAGAACTTTTTGAAGCTATCACATCACTTGACTCTTGCTCTTGGGTTTCCTTTGTTTTTCAGATGGAGAAAAAGAAGCAGGAAAACAAAATGAGGAGGGATCAACTGAATGATGAGTACCTGGAGCTGCTCGACAAGCAGAGGCTGTATTTCAAAACTGTCAAGGACTTTAAAGAGGTGAGAAGAACAATGAAGTACTATCAGTTGCTTCCCTGTTTATTGATAAAGACACATTCTAGGAGTTTTAAAAATATACTGATTAATGCTAAATACTTTCGTTGTTTGGGTGGGCAACATATTATACCCCATTCTATACAATGACACATTTTCCATATATTTAACATATGCTGCAACACAGTAACAATTTTACGGATTTGAGGATGTTTACAAAACTGACCAGTTCTAAAAAGATAAATTTACCAGTGCTTTTCACCTTGTACTTAAAACAAAGTGACCAAAGTGATTTTTTGTGAAAATTTAAATAAACCTGGAACATAAACAAATGTTTCCTTAAGATGTCTTTTAAAACTGAAGCTGCAGTGTAAAAAGATGCTCTTTGAAGAAGCCATGTCTTCTTCCCTGTCTGTCCCCTAAATATCCTGCTTGTGGAACACTGTACCTGCAAAATATGCAAATACAATGATGAAAATGGTTGTAGGGGTTAGTAGGCATAATTTAAAATAGATTATATATACACTGTTATACCAAATCAAAATGTGTTTGACTGATGATATAATACATTGTTTGTTTATTTGTTTTTTGTCACTAGGAGTGTCGTAAGAACGAGATGCTGCTTTCCAAGCTGAGGGCAAAAGGAGCATCTTAACACTCATCCTTGTTTGTGTTTGATGTAAGTGAAATGTAGAGTCTTGTAAAATTTCTAAGGCGTTGAATATATAGAGTATGGATCTATTTTGAGCATCTCACATTTTGTTTTATCATTTTCCTTTACAGCTGATGATTGTTAAAATTATGAACATTACATTTACACAAATCCAAATGAAGACAATGATGTCTTGAGTTAGAGCATTAAGAAGCTGTGATGTGTTCCAAATTGCTCAGTTATTATTATCAAGCTTGACTGTCTAACCTGAAATCAGATCAATGTTATGCCACCATTAAATGTTTACATTGCATCATATAAAATGTTACGCAACAAACCTTAACTTACGTAACTAACATTTGCCTAAAACGTTAGATTTTGACCTTGCCATTACATAGTTCAGTGTATTTTCTGGCAGTAGATGTTGATAACAACATGAATGAGGTCATTATTGGTAACTACAGTACTTTGAAAGTTTGGGAAGGGCTTTTTGTTCCATTCCAGTCCTCAGTAATGTTGTGATTATGGCCACATCAGTCAGAAATTACCATTTACGTTGCTGACATCTGCTCAGTCAGGTCCTGTCAATAGTCAATTGAATTCTTTGTAAAAGCTCTAACAGTCTTCTGAAAGATGACAGTTTCCATGATGGTGTTTAAAACTGTACAAACTAAAGTTTTGTTCAATTAAATCTTTAAAGGCTGCACTAACTTAAAAGAAATCACAAGAAATGAAAAGTGCCTGAACGTGTTTGTTTTAAAAATGTTACTTTTCATAAATAAAATAGTAGTGATTCTGTTTTTATGTGCCTTTAATTTTTGTTCAGTCCCAACAATGTTAATAAAACATTCTGTTGAACAGTTGAACTGTATGTTGTGGTACTGTCAGAGATTAGGCTAGTGCAGTGATCAGATCACTGAACAGACTGTCCACAGCTTCCTCTACAGACGTATTCAACTGGTATCATGTATGAAGTAGAGCTCCCAGAACAATAAAATGCATCCACTCACTCATGATGGCATTTTGTTCACATTAACACTTAGGTCAAACAATGCACATTACACTTAACCTTTCACAAAGTACTGCACCCCTCAGAGGCAACTCATCCGCATGTCTGTTCATTGAAGAAATGTGACATTAATCATACCAATAAGCTAATTTATTTATTTTAGTGTTTATTGTTTGTATTTGGCTTGACCAGGATCAGATGAAATATTGCCGTGTTTGTTGTGTTTTCTGGTGGTTCTCTGTTAAAGTGGAGTGTACTCACCTTTGTGGCCAGAGGGGACAGCAAATATACACAGTTACAAGCTATACACACACTTTACATTGTGGCAAAATATAATTTCTTTATTGTCACATAACAAGCTATAGTAAAATATTTACCAAACTGTGAGGGGTACTAGCTTCTGCAGGACACTGTAGCCTGGCTACCGTCCACCTCCTGCACTGACTCCAATCGCATCCTTAAAACTGAGCTGGCAGCCTGACCAGCCTATCCAGTCACCATCTGTCTCTATTGGAGATGCTGCTGCGCCAACAGACCATTCCAGAGAGGAGAGCTGAGGCCACCACAGCGTCATAAAGCTCCTCACTAGTGCTGCCTGCATTCCAAAAGACATTAGTCTCCGCAGCAGAAAGCTCAGACCTTTCCCTTTCTGTGTGGATTTTGTGTGATTCATCATTTTGTGTGTTGTGCGAGGTAGGGACTTGTTTGTATGTTTTCTCACAGTTAAACTCCAATTGCTCCTTTAAATTTTGTTCCTTCTCTTTATACTAATAGCCACTCACTACTCCTCACACCAGTTCCATGTTTAGCAGCTCTCTGGATTCCTTCTAAAATCCAAGGTCCACCCAAAAAACAATGATAGAATCAGTAGGCACATCACACACCTTTGCCAATATTTACACCTGGATTCTTCCATCCAGGTGATGGGTGTGTTTGTATATCAAAAGAGTTATTTCAGTTTCTACTCAAAGAATTTAAAGAGGCAACAAACAAGCTTAGCTTAACATGACATTAATTTTAATGATATGTTAAATATAGTACCCTTGAAAATCTTGAATTACAACCTACACAAAAGCTTCTTTCTTTTATTTAACATGTAGCAAAGCCTACATTCAATCTCCAACCCAGAAACATATGTCAGGTGCCCCAAAGAGTGTTTGAATCTGCATTAGGGTCTAATAGGAAGAAATTGCTGGAAGCTTTAACACCTTATATTCTGTGGGGTGTGGGGTGATATACTGTGTAACGACAATGAACAACAAAAACTGACCTACATGCAACTCTAAAAGCCTGATAACTGCTGGAGGCAAATGGTGATAAAAGCTAAGGCAGTTCCAAGAGCATGGCAGGAGTCCCATCACCCAAAGTCTCACATTGGCTTCATTTTAGTTCAAACTGAAGTGACCTGGAGCTCAGATCATTCCAAGTTCCTCATAAATTTACCAGTACACCTTATGTCATCAGTCTCAAGTTCCTGAAAGGTTGCTGAAAGGGAGCCGTTTCCCACGGCCCCCAAATGCTGAAATAGAGATTTTTAGAGGCCACGCTGAAATCTTAAGCTACAACTTCTGCTTAAAGACATAAGCTATGAGTCAAATTTTGCTGATTGGGCACCAAAACTGTGTTTCTGCAAAGTCTCCTCTTTTTGTCCATGGGGCAGAAGGCCGGCTTCTGCATCACCAGACTGCTGAGCTAGGACACAATCACAAAAACAAGCAGCAGTTATTACAGTTGTAATGAGCCCTGTTTTATAGAAGCACTGTTGATGATAATCATTATTAAATTAGTTAATAAAGTTTGTAATAACTTAGCTGTTCATAGTGGTGCAACATTGACTGATTTCAGACAGCTAGTGCCAAACTAATTCTTTCAATTGTTACTAATATAGACTAAGTGACATTGTACAATATTATCATTAGTAATTACTTTTTGAGACATTTTTTCCTAATTTGGTTATTAGTATTAATTGTACTTTCTTTATTTAATCGAATGGGTACATCCTTGCAAGTATTAATAGGCAAACCAGGGCTTATGATATTCTTTGGAGCGTACATAGACCTAAGCAGTGCTGTTCATGAAACTTCAGTTTCCTTTTTATCTTCACTTGCCCTAACTGTGTAAATATAAAACGCAATAATGTGTTATAATGGACAACCTGTTTATAGACACAATACCATAAATCAGCTGAGCAGTGAAGTCAGTGAGCATTGTCTGGACTTTCAACTGCAGCTTGTGTTTCCAGACAGTCAGGGGACACACGAGTCTGTAATCCGACCCACAGTGAGGGTCACCCGATCCCCACTACCAGCGGCAGCACTAACTCACTCAAATGTCCTTTTGTACCAAAGTGCAGACAAGACAGGAGGCCAGCCATTAAGACAGAAAGCAAGAGAGGAGGAATAAAGAGGGGGAAGGAGAGGAAGACCGGAAGCTTATTGTAAATAGTGATATCTCTGCTGATCATGGACAATGACTTTGTGGAAATCAGTACGTGGGCTTAATCTTGTGTTCTTATTTTTCACCCTTCCCTTCTACACATTTATCTCTTTAATTCCATTGTTTCTCAACTATTGCAGATCCCGTCCCTGCTGCTGTTGACACATCAGTCCCTTTATCAGTAAGTGGAAGTTATACAATCCTAGTTATAGGAATAGGAGCTGAAAACTGGTGGTGAATACTCTGTTTTGACTGCAGTTAATGGTTGTGATGGTCATTGTGGGTTTGAGCACTAACATTGGACAACCTTCATTTCCTTATTTGTGGCTTGAGGTTCCTGTTAACATCTGATACCTGCAGACAACAGGTTGTTGAACAGAATTATTTACACACTGTTGTCTGGAGTCTGGCGATGGCAGACTATTGTCCACATTTAGGTGTTATGTTAATGTTTATTAAATCCAAACCTTTCACAGGCATGAACTAAAGCTGTTTAAAATCATTGCCTCCATTTAGGAATTCATGGAAGAGGCAACGGAGCCACCAGACCCCTTCAAGTTAGAGGTGGTCTCTGTGACAGAGGAAGACCTCCCCCCTGTCGACACCCCGAACACCCTGAACGTCAGCCCCCTGGGAAGCTTTGCTGCCGAACCCCAGTCAGACAACAATTTTGCGGAATGTGAAAAACCCCAACATAGAGCTGCACGCAGCCCGACTTTGCCGGTCACCAAGGTGCAGCCGTTTATCAGTGGTGAGGGCTTCTAATGGCTTTTCATGCTACATGAAACTACACATATTAAGACTCCTCATCAAAGGCACTTATCATGGGATGAGTGACACTGACACTTTTGCTGAGATAACAGTGGTCCAACTTTATTTGTTTGCAGTCAAGTGTCAAGTTAAATTAATAGTGGGACTGACTAACAATAGGTAACTGAGCAAAAGGTGTGACTATTGAATATGTATGTAAATAACAACTACTCTGTGTTCATACAAAGACTGATTCATCTCAGCCGGTTAAAATACATTATGTGGTTAATGCAGTAAAAAAAGAGATATTTGTGTTTGTTAAAACTAGTGCATAGGAGCAAGATGTTCAGTTTTCCTTCTCTCATCACAGACGTGTAAATAATTTGGAAAAATGATTAATGTTATAAAATATTGAAGCACTTGGCCATTGTGATGTATCTGCAGAGGAGGAGACGGAGAAGAGCTGGAAGCGTGTACTGCTGGCCCATCCAGTGTTGCTGCTGATCACATGCTGCGTCATCCTGGTGGTGACCCTCGCTCTCTGCATCGGCCTTGGAGGTGAGAATTTGGTTCATTTAGCAATAATGAAGTGAGCTCAACCAATATTTTTTATTGTCTTTAGAGACTCTACTTTTTTACATATGGAAACACATTTTTGAAACAGCCGCATCCACGGGCCCTAACATCCTATCTGTTGTAAGCTTGCTGCTCCTGAGATGATTGTTGGCCTCTCTGTCTGCTTGCAGTGGCTCTGAGATGTACGGGGAAGTTTCAGTGTGGTTTGTCATCGCAGTGCATCAGCTTCTCCGCTCAGTGTGATGGAGTAGTGCAGTGTCACAATGGAGAGGACGAGTTGGGCTGCGGTGAGATGCTCATGCACAAAGTCATGACAGAATGTCTTTCTAGGCACTGCTGCTTAGAAAGTGAAATACAGATATTTAGCTGAACAGTAAATTTATATCAGAGAAATAAAATGTATAAAGATCTCAAAATCCTAAATCTTTCTAATCTATGGAAGCATATACAGTAAAACATCAGTCTTCCTAGCTTTTCCTAGTTTCCTAGCACAAGTTACAAAATTTCATGGACCTTGGTTTAGTTGGGTTTTTTTTTAAATATAAATTCTGCTTTTAGTAAGTTGCTATTGTTATTGGCATTGCATTGCATTGTGGGTGATGACATCTTGGTTGCTGTACTGTGTAGGACAAAAAGTCCTTTCAGCTTCTGACTTCAGACAATTAAAAAAGATTAGCTTAAAGATCCTCACATTTCCTCTCACATTGTTCACCTTACAACATCAAGAAGGGGGCACTCCCAACCTATCTATTGTTTGTTATTTGTTATAATTGGAAAAAAAAAATATATATATATATATATATATATATATATATATATATATATATATATATATATATATATATATATATATATATATATATATATATATATATATATATATATATATATATATATATATATATACAGAGAATGAAGAACAATGCAAATTATGCATTGTAATCAACATACTGTATTATCCTGCTCTATTAAAACATTTTGAGGGCCGCCAGCAGCTACGTCAACCAAATTACACCTTACCTTTCTTACTTCCTGCAACAGCTGTCATTGTGCCTTTGAACCACAGCTCTGCAACAATATGCAATGAGGTTAAGTATAAGGTTTATGACTAGCATTAGTGAGTTTTGAGTTTAGAGTTGTCTGATGTAGTTCACATATGTGACAAGTCATTTCCCCCCCTCGTCGTGCATCTTGGCCGTGTCCCCTCTGGCACTCGTTGGTGTTTCCTCTGCTCCTCCTAATGACTTCCACCTGCTTCCTCTGCCCAGGAAAGCATATAAGCAACTCTCACCCATAACCTTTGTGTCTTCCATGCTGGTTACCTCTTTCCACATACATACTACAGGAAATCATACAGTCACCTGCATGTGTTTCAGTAAAACACTTAAAAGATGCATAACCTAGGCCTTACATTATAGTATTATGAATTATTCTGGAGGTGTGTACACATAGAAACCTGTCTTCAGACCTCTCACTTTGAAAAGGTTGGCACACCTGGTAGAAGGCATCTGATAATGCACAAATCTTAATAGCCACGGTTCTTTAATGTTTAAACGAGTCAAATGTTGCATATATGGTTTAAATTATATAACCAGCATGAGGCAAATGTCAGAGATATAAATATTAAATCAGTGTCATAGAGAATAAACATTCTACCATATGATCACTGGTTTGAGCAATAGTCTCCTTTGTCTGTCTGTCAGTGCGTCTGAGTGGGAGGAGCTCAGTGCTGCAGATCCAGAAAGAGGGAGTATGGAGCACAGTCTGCTCAGAGGACTGGAACAATTGGCTGGGGGTCTCTGCCTGCAAACAGCTGGGATACTTATGGTATTTGCTGCTTGCAAATCTATTATCTGATCTATAAACAATATCTATTGTCCTTTTGCTTCTGCACTCTTTCATAACATACTCCTCCAAAAATTTATAAATATGAATATTCTGCAAGTCTTTATACTGGTTATTTGCACCGCAGTCTCAACATGTGAAGACTTTTAAATAAAACACTGTTTGGTTTGAGTATTTCCATCACTAGCTACATTGTCTCACACATTGTCTGCTGCTGTGTGTCTGTCAGGTATGTGGAGTCCTATTTTGTCTTGCTAACCTCCATTGAGGAGAACCTACAGCACAACCTAGTGTCAATCAACCCAAGCCAGTCACAGATCATTAAGCTCCAGAATGCTACAACCTTCAGGTACAAACCACATCTCCATCTTAATGACTGATTATGTAAATGAACAGTGAAAGTGGTAAGTGACCCTTAGATAAATATCAATCAAGCAAGTCCAGTACAACTGCATCTGTGCTACTTCTATGTGTACCACTAGCTCAAAATATAATGTGACCTATTGTTCACATTGTTTGCAGCATTATAAAAAGTCACATAGCATATGTTTAGTTGATGAATAGCCCCATCTGCCCAGTTTCTCTGTTTTGTATCTTCTGGCCATTGATAATCATTACAATCATTCAAGATTTATTTTAATTTTTACTAACCTGAAAACCAGACATGGCTTTTGTGTTAGGATTCAACAGAAGCAGCGTCCTTAGTCCTATAATTAGCAATTAGACAGACATACAGTACAGTACACAGATGGGGACATTACTCAGTTCCATCTGTTCATAGTACATTGCATATTTACCCATGTTCCAGAGAGGCAGCATTCCACCATTTAGTCAAAGATCCTGCAGGTTGCTATAGAACCACATATTATTCATCATTATTACAGGAATGAGTCCAGTGTTTACTCTCAGTATCGAAACCAAGTTGACTAAAAGTAATAGTCTTGATGAGCTTGTTCCCTCTTAAATCTTAGCAGCAGCAGCAATTTCTGTACAAATGAAATCATACCCACTTCCCGGTGGTGCACAAAAAATAGATGCCTAGACCACCACTCAGTGTGAAAAAGAGTGGTCTGCTATGAGCGGTGTGCTCTGCCACTTTGTGAAGGATTCATACTTTCATCGTTTGTAGAGCTTGTTTTCGTCTTATCTTTTCAATGACAAATGAAAGCTCATGACCATACTGTGGGTGAGAGTAGAAATATAGATCAGAGAGCTTGTGCCTTCAGCTCAACTCCTTCTTCACCATATTTGACAGCAATTATTGCTGCTGATGCACTTACACAATACATAGATAGTGTAAGATACTTGAACTCCTCCTACTTTTCCACGGATAAGTAAAAAAGCTTATTGAGACTGCATTCACTGCTATAAATTACAACCTATTACACACACTAGCAAAAGTCAGCTTTGGGATTCCACAGGGTTCTGTGTTTGGACCAATACTTTTTACTTTGAACATGTAAACAACATTATATAAACAGAACCCATTAGTGTTTATATATGAATCCAAATGAAACAGTTAAACTTTATATTGCTTAACAAAAGTTTAACAGACATGATGACTTGTATGTGTTAATGTGTTAATTTTCATCAGAATATCTTATTTAGCTTGTATATAATAAAAATCTTTTTGGCTAGATTAAAATTCTGTTGAACCACAATACAAAAGCAATGCCTGGTTTTAGTTTTATTTTTCTTTCTTCAACAAATTTGTCTACATTACCTTAAACAGAGGGGGATTACTGTATGCGCGGTGTTGTGAGCTGGGAAAACATCCTGGTAAAACTATACTGCATCTCAGTAAAGTGGCGTTTACACCATAAGAAACTAGTGTAAAACTTCCTTTGCACTAAGTTGTAAAGCACTGAATATAAAGAGTACACATGGTAGGTCTCTTTTTGAATACTGGCGTTCTGTGATTTGGACTTCACCTATTGTGTCACCACAGTAAGACTCTCTGCAGCTCCGGGATGGTGACAACACTGAAATGTCTTGGTGAGAAAATATGTGATTTTTTTCTTGTCATTTCTTTCTTTCTGTGATGGTTTAGGATGAAATGAAAACTTGGAATGTGTGTATGTATGTGTTTATGTTTATGCTGAGTTCTGCATGGCATAAATATGGAGTTTGAAAGTTTTTGCCATTCAAAAGAATGAAGAAGTCTAATAAAAACGCATGAGTTGTGTTGAAACTAAAGGTAAGAATAAGAATAAGAAAACCTCTATTAGCCCCACAATGAAAACATTGCATAACATGTTTGCATGTCATATGTTTCTTTGCAGAGTGTGGCTCCAGGCCTCTTTACAGTAGCCGTATTGTTGGAGGAAGCATTTCAATACCGGGTCAGTTCCCCTGGCAAGTCAGCCTCCACTATAACAAAAAACATGTGTGCGGAGGCTCCATCATAACATCAAAATGGATCCTCACTGCAGCACATTGTGTGTATGGGTGAGTTACACAATGAAAACCAGTTAAGATATAAAGGGTTTTACTGTGAACACGTCTAGATTAAGCTTCCAATTCATACAAAAATATGTTTCAGAGAAAGGTTTTGGCGTTTTCCATCTCTCTTTGTCTTCTCTAAACACTGTGATGTGGTTCACTAGCTGTCAGACTCAATATTCCAATATTTATATCCCAACAGAGCACTCACTCAGGAGTAGATACAAACTTCATGATCTACATGAACCTATACTTTGGGCCGTTCCCTCAATCACAGCTTTAGTTTAGTAAAATGAAAAAAACACTTGAAACTGTACTTCAGGCTGAAGCCTGGTCACACATGAGTGTGCCCCTCACCTACACCAGGCTGACACCAACATTTGGTCTCACTCAATGTTTGTCATCAGGTTTATAGACCCCCCCAAGTGGTCTGTTCTTGTGGGGCTGACAGAGCAACCAGCCCATGCGGCCCAGGACCTGGCTGTGCAGAACATCATATACCACCCTCGCTACCATCATAAAGGACTGGATTACGACGTTGCGCTGATTAAGCTCAACACTTCGCTTGTTTTCAACGGTACTGGTACCCCTTTACAGCTGTTTTCTCACTAACATACAGCTATAAAAGTCTGATACTATTGATATGTGAGACAGTGATGTAGTTGTGGCCCAGCGCCTGTATTATCATTCGACTGAATAGGAAATGCTGTGCATCTTTTAAGACAAATAAAAGTTTGAGTTAATGTAACCTGAGGCACACACAGTAACCTGTTCCATGGTAGTCACTCATAATTATGCAATGTAAAACTACATAATGCTGTAAAAACTATAGTACAGTAAACAACACATTATGCAGCGTTATGAAGACATTGACTTTTCCCAAGCTAAAAAAAACACCATATAAGTGCACGAGTCTGATCTAAATGTATCCATCAAATTGTGTAGGGTTCCACAGTGCATTGTGGGCAGGATGTATATATGTTAAGCTCAATTATGTTGTATTGGATCAGTCTCTGTCCATATTGTCCTTTATCAAAATTAAAGTGGAGATATGTTTTGAAAAGTTAGTCTCTCAGCTTCAGTCTCATGACCGAAGCTGAGTGGTGCCGCCCTCTCAGGTTTCCTTCCTTTTCGGATCAAAATAACAATAACTAATATGGCATCTGTTACTCTGTGAAGTCTATGAAATGTTTTTGTGTAGGCTATGTGCAGCCCATCTGCCTGCCCAACCATAAGGAGGAGTTTGTGGAGGGGACTATGTGCTGGATCTCTGGCTGGGGAGCAACTAAGGATGGTGGTGAGTACAGAAGTGTTAGAGCTGAGTTATTATTAAAAGGTTTGTCATAACTATGAGCTATGAAGCCAAGAAAAACTTCATTGCTCAAACAGTGAGCTATCCAAGTGACACTTGAATGCTCCGTCCTGTCCTTAAGGAAAGGAGAAGGTCTGTGATGAGAACAAACTGACATAGCACATTTTTATTGTGTTATTTAGTTTTATTGTTTTGGCCTTGTTTTTGTTGTTTTTACTTGTTTCAATTCAGCACATAAAATATCTTAACTGTACCTGAACCTTAAGTGCAAGTAATATGTGTGTGGATATTTTGTCTTTTGTGTTTTTCAGGTGAGTCCAGTGTGTCACTGCGCTCAGCCATGGTCACACTCATCTCTGCTAAGACCTGCAACAGGCCAAAGGTTTACAACGGCCTAATATCCTCCCAGATGATCTGTGCCGGATACCTGGAAGGTGGAATCGACTCCTGTCAGGTACAGCTGCTCTCTTTCAGCCTTAATATTCACTGTTTACCCAAAGCGTTTAAAGAACTACAGCAAAGAAACTGTGAGCAGCAGAAATCACTTATCTTGGATCTTTTTTTCCCTTTTTCTAGCTTTTAACCAGTCAGCTCTTCACTGCAACGCCTGACTGCAACGCCTCAGTTCAGTTTCAGCTGATTTTTACTGATGTGTGCGCCTCCATTGTTCTGTGTTTCATCTGCATCTACGTTTCCTCAGGGAGACAGCGGAGGTCCGCTGGCGTGTGAGGCCTCATCTATATGGAAACTGGTTGGAGCAACCAGCTGGGGAGATGGCTGTGCTTTGAGGAACAAGCCGGGTGTTTATACCTCCATCACAGAGTCACTGAGCTGGATCCGCCAACAGATGGAGGTCAGTTAATCACAAGCTGTGTCTTGTTCCAGCACCTACTACTTTGGTAGTCATTAGTTATTGTGCTTTGCATGGTACACAGCACCCCTGTGTGGTTAGCAAGTAAATTAGTGACATTCTTCATGACACTGAAAGATGTATCCAGAAAGAAGCCCTTTGTTTGTGAGGAGCATGGCAGTTTCCTTTTGTTTTATTTTTACTGGCATGTCTGCAAATTAACAGCAGCATCTTTTCACACTTGATACCAGTAAACCATTTGAATCAATAAAGATAATAATGATAATAAAGTTAGTAGACAACAGAATGAAGCAGTTACAGAACTAGCTTGTGCAGTTCTCCCTCTCATGAATCATTTCCTTCCATGGCAGAAGACAGCTGTATTTCAGACACCACATAAACTTTACGGCCCAGTATCCTCCCAAATTATCTGTGCTGGATGCCTGGAGGGTGGAACAGACTCCTGTCAATAAAGCTGTTTGTCAGCATTAATATTCACGGTTCACACTGTGCTCTGTTCAACTCAATGGTTGTGAACAGTGAATCACTAAAGAACAAAGGAGAAAGGGTGCAAAGCCTTGCTGATACCTTATTTAAACAGGTAGAGAGGGGAAATACCCAACACACCACAACTTCCCAAGCAAAACCCAAGAAGCCAGGCCTAAAATAAGATGTTTAGATTGGCCAAATATTAAAATAATATAAATTAAAGAGTAACTGTGGATGCACTGCATGTACATGTGAGTCACGTTGTCAGGTGTGGAGAGAAAGTAGAAAACTGGTGAAAAAAAAAAGTCTGTCCTGCGGCTTTGCTTTCTTCCAGTCCAGTCTACCACAGTTCAAAGGCACAGAGTTAGGTTACCAGGCATTATAAGTTGCCAATGAGTGTGAGAGTGAGTGTTGTCTCTCTACAGTACAGTACATGTGGCTGTGTGATAGACCGGCCCCTAGCCAGTTCTTTACAGCAGCTCACCTCTTCTGAAGTGCATTGTGTTAGGATGGAAGTAGCCCAGAACGCCTTTAGTCAAATAAAGAGGAGGTTCACTGAAGCTTCAGTTCTGACTTTGCCACATCCCAAGTGAACCTTCCTGGCGGAGGCTGATGCTTCAGGTGCCTGAGTGGGTGTGATGCTGTTCCGTCAGGCCAAGAAGGACTGCAAAATGCATCCCTGCTCCACTTCTTTGACCCTTTCCCCCTGAAATGGCATACAACATCTGAGACAGGAGGTTGTTTGCAGTGAAATCCATTGGCTGTAAAGAGCAGAGCAAGTGTTCCTGGTTCTGACCGAAAAACCCAAACGTCTGCACCACACAATGCTGTGAACCTGAAGGTCTCTCTTCTTTACCATTTGTCTCTCTCTTACAGAAATGGAGCTAAGGAGGCCAAACCCACGCTCCTGCTCTCTCTGCCTGTCTGCGGTCACCGCTTCATTCCAGACTTTTGCTCAGCTGTGCTACAGTTGTAACATTCCTCCCGCCTGACCTCAACCTGGTGTGGAACCGATGATCCAGCCAGGTGCAATCATAACTAGAAACCTTGGAGCAGCCACCAATAATAAAAACTATGAAACTTATTCTGAAAACTAAATGCACATACGTCCGTCCATTTCTGCATATTTTTCCAATAATCTAAACACAACAAGCTCGGTATGAAAGCCTGAGTTCACACGTCCTGTCATGTTAAGTGGTCCAGTCAAAGTCCAGACTCGTCCTCCCCCATGCTCTTCCCAAGAAAAATCTATTCATCAAAACACAGTAATTGTTTTGATAGCTGGTATAGGTGTGAAAAGATAAAATAAAGTTCTATAATAAAATGAATGACAGATGAATACCATCCTGGGGTCACTGGGGTTATTTATATTAAAGACGACAGTAAAATATAAGCAAAATTTAAAAAAATATATATGTAGCGATTTATATGACTAAAAACTGCCTTGCAGGATTTTAAATCAAAAACAGGATATTGTTTACAGTTTATTGATTCTGTAATTTACAGTAACATGAAGTAGTTCTGTACCATGATAACATCAGTTATTTTTACGTCTCTAAAAAAATCTTAAGACTGAGTAGTGATTTTATGATGCTAGGGTTTTCACTTTGTTTAGACAGTCAGATACTACGAGATAGGTCATCATGTAATAAAAGGCTAAGATACCTTTGGAAGAGGGCCAACATGTGTATCCATGGTAAATACAGTATGGGAGATTAGGTTGTCTAGTTTATTGCAATGAACTGAAGTTAGCTTGGGGTCTGTAGCACACGCTTTCTAGAAACACATGACACAAGAAAGTCACAAGGACAATTAGTCAGCTGTGAAATCCTTTATTTGGCTATTTGGTTAAAAGGCACAGGCCACTAGCTGTGGAACAAAAAGGAGATGGAGGTTAGACAGAAACATGATTTTAAAGTATTGATTGAAACTGTCTAGACTAAGACCAACCACTAAAATATAGATAGGTGATTTTGTATTGAATGTATTATTTCCATCATGTGACTACAATCTTCGGGCTCATCTTAGATGAATCCATCCAGTTCAGCAAAGGATCTGACCCTCAGCTCACTCGCATCAAGAGAGCCCGTATGCAGGGGGTCTGTGACTTACCTCGCCAACGAAATGCTGGTGTCCTTCTAGCGCACTGATACACTGCATAGCAGTGTGGTTTACCAGCTGCATGGCGTAGGAAAAGACAGCGGTACAAAGGGTCATCAACACAACAGAGAAGCATCGGCTGTGCTCTCCTTTATTTGTGGTATATATGGCATAATTGCTACAGTAGATCTAATGTACATCTATCATATAGATATGACATACTGCTCTATTTAAATCTCTTCGTTCAATTTTGTACATCATAAAATCATCTTGTACATAAAAGATTGTTACATTACTTTGGCCTGAATAGGATTGTACACAATCTCATTATACCTGTAAAATGACAATAAAGACTTAAGATACTCATTCTGAAGAACTGGTTTCTATCTACTGGAGAAAAACCCCAAAAAGGCCCAGGATCCCGTCCCATCTTTGTCATGAAGAAGAAACCCATCAAGCTATAAAAACAACCTAACCTTCAACTGGTCCCAAGAAAATGGGAAAATTGAGTTGTCAGTAGAATGAATTTGCTGATCTCTGCTGATGGAGGGATGACCGCGATGAGAAGACTAAAAAGAATTGTATTATTTAAGCTTATAGCCAGAGCTGGCTTAGGCAGCTCTAAGTCTGCTCTACGATAAAACCCTACCTTTAATTTAGTTGCCACAGAACAACTAAATTACATCTGCCGTGTTGGGACCTACAAACATTACAGACCTAGCACAAGAAAAAGTTAAAGTCTTTAGAAGAGCTTCAAAATAATCTGAAAAATGATTTATATGTGCAGCTAATCAAAACTGTACAGGAAAATACAATTTTTATGGAAATACTTTATGCACCATTTTGTTCAAATTGCACAAAATCAAATTTGAACTGGAGCTTAAAGTGTTAAAGCTTAGAATTACACTGTCGTCAAAGACTCTATGCCTGTTTTGTGCTATCCTTTTTGTTTGAATGCATCACATTTCACAAACTCAAAACCTTTAAAAGAGAAACTGTACCTCATCAGAATGACCAAGCTGAACCACAGAAAAAAAATCCAACAACAACCCTGTGAGAATAAAGCAGATATAGAGAGAGAAGACATGGTGCACAGCCTAGAGTTAGGCTTAGTTTATTCCAAAATAGAAAGCTCTAAGGCAAAACAGAAAAAAAGTGAACAATGGGTCATAAAAATAAAAACAGATGCAAGTGAGGATTTGAGAGCTCAGCAAGGGCCCACCCACAGTCTGCACCCTCAGGCTCCATGAAATTCACTATTTCAAGTTTCAACTTTACAATAGGGATATAAACCAGATTACTGCAACTACTGACAGCTGTTTTACAGTACAACATTACAGATATTCAAACAAGAGGCACCTTAATCTGTGCTGTAATATCAACTAATTGATAAAGAGTTCAAATCGTTCACTGACAGACAATCTTGTGTCTGTAGTGGCACGGAACTGACATCATTCAGGCTGGAAAGAAGCAAAAAGTCCGACTTTCCAACTGCTCTCAATTTCAATGCAGTAGCATGGATGTGTAGATAAATAAACAAACGCTTTCAAACACTCTACTGTTTCCAACTGTTGGAGTTTATATCAAGGGTTTCTATTGCAGACCCTTGTGATTGTGTGATTAGCATAGTGTTCTGAATTGTGCATTTTAGTAAGCAACACCTACACTACTATAAAATTATTAAAATGCGTAATGTATGATATACACAATGTGGGTAAACGGGAGAAGTATTAAAAAAACCTGCCCTCCAGGCAAGTAACTGAATTCCAGAATCTGAAGAGTTTTTGAAGAGATAAGTTAAGAAAAATGTATGATTCTTGACAGAACAACATGTTCTGCTGTTTAGTGTCTTTTTTCAACAAGGGTCAGACTCTTTTTTGTGCTTCTTGGCTAAAATTCTTTAGAAAAGAACATAGGTAAGGCCTTGTTAATATTGTATGAGTAAAACCAATTTAAATAATTTTATAGCATTCAAATTCTCATTCTGTGTTTTAGAAAACTTCAAAGAACCCTGCAAAACAGGGTGGCTAGCTTTAATTATGAATCTGTACATAAATATCCTTTACAAAAACGAGAGAACACAAAAATTAAACAAAAAACACTTCCTGTTTGTATATAAAAATAAGCATCTTTTCCCCCCCACACGTCCAAGTGGGCTCTGCTCAGTCTGCAGAACCCCTGTGGGAGCTGTGGAGTCAACTGTAAGAGTTCTGCACATCTACTCAAACACAAGCATGCAAAAAAGTGAAGACAAATCCTTACAGATACAAGTTTAAAGTGTTGGCATCCAAAATGGGAACGGGGACCAAAAAAAATTATATATATAATTTTTTTCTCATTCAGTCAGTCAACATTTATTAACGGAGCATTCAAACTTGCTTTGGGTGTTTTTAACACTTCTTATTTCTTTTGCATGTGTAATTTCGTCTTTTGAGCTTAAATATACAAAAAAGTGCACTCACCTACATCAACCAATTGAAAAAAACTGTTTCTAAAATTAAACTCCTGATGCACACACACGCACACACAAACACACACAGCATAAACTGCTGTTCAGCAGGGAAGAGGGTTGGAAGAGTGCAGGGCAGTTTCTGTTGCGTCCTGTGGTTTTGTGCTCTATGTAAACCAAATTTATGTCCACTTGTACTATTATTCTCCATGTGTTTGACAACATGTGTATTCTGTATATCTATGTTGGTATATCTTGTGTGTACATGCAGCCAGTGTGTGAGGAAGTGCGTCCTCTACTGCAGTGGGTTGCTGTTGTCCAGGCCCAGCCCGGCCATGTCTGCATCGTCATCATCGTCTCCACTGTCACCTGACTCATCCTCGCTGTGGCCAGCCAGCATTACCTGCTGAACCGCCAGTGTGGCTCCATCTGAAGTCAGGCTCTGCAGACCCTCCATGTTCATCGTCACCATTGTACCTAAGAATGTACGAATCAGGAAAAAAATAACTTGTTTTAATTTTTTTAAACTAGTTTTAACTTCTATAGGGCAACAGATTTTTGACAAAATTATAATATATAATAGATTTGTTCGGGGGAATTCTTCCCATTCGTTAGACTCCTTAACTCTGGCCAGTGTTTTAGCAGTAATGCTTCTGTTCAATTTCTTGAAAGCGTTTAGTGCCAAAGAGGTCTGCGGTGACCGGTAAAGGCTGACAACGAATAGCAAGAGTACTTTGCAAAACAACTGATTTTAATATTGTTAAGCAGAAGTCTTTTCACTGTATTTTAGATTCTCAACCTATACAAAAACTGTAACTGCACTGAAAAGTACCAAGTGATTACAAAGCACATTAACTTTATTTTAATATTACTAAAATATGCCAACCTGAATCAGTGATTTAAATTAACTCCATCACAGTTAAAACACCACCATTCTTTTTAAACCACCAAAATAAAATCTAACTAATATTTTGCAGCACAGCAGATCTGGGCCTCAAGTTAAGATGTTTTTTGTTTTTTACAAACTGTACATTGAAAAGATTGCTGCATACCGTCTGGCATAGTAACTTGCTGCTGTGTGCCTCCTCCGGTTGCAATGGAGTCAGGCCAGAAGCGTTGCAAAGGTCGATTTTGAGGAGTTTTCTTCTTTGCTTTTGGCGTTTCTGAGGAGCTGGCATCCAACATAGGTTGCAGGATCCGCCTCCGTGCATTTATAAACCTGGTGAAGCAAGATGGATATTGTTGGTTCTCCACCTGTAACTGCTCAATGAAACTGATTTTATAAAAAACTGTCTTCATGTCATCCATGAAAAAAGAAAATCTCATTCTGTAGAAATTTACCATCCACTTCACCATAAGGAAGCCACTCATTAGTGCACTTTTTTAATTTAATTTCCCCCAAAAATTACTTAAGTTTGTGTTTCTCAGCCTGGTGTTAACTTCTTTTAAGTGGCAAAAATCAAAACCATGGAGCACATAGACAAGAGATAAATCACAAGTTTCTAGCACAAAAATTAACAAGGAAATCATAAATACACCTGCTCTGCTTAGACTGAAAAAGGGAAATGGCTGGAGCTTAACCAGTTTCATGTCAACCCCAAATAACTTGATTACTAAGGTACTTGTAAAACTTTGCCTCAACACTTCAAATAAATAATCTGATGTGATACAATTTGCACTGTACACAAAGCAAACAAAGAGAAAGGTGAGTTGTGATTACTAGAAATATTGCCTTATTGGAAATTGGCATAAATTTGTTTAAATTTACTCATATTGCATGCAATAAAAACATATCTTGTAACAGGTTTTATATTTAAGACTGCTCTTGAAATAAAACAAAATCATCAGTTCATTTGATAGATCATTACAATTATTTGTAGGACACGAAAAACACCACACTTACCAGTTGTTGACCTGCAAAAGTGTCAGGTTTGTCTGAGTGGCAATCTGTTTCTTTTCATCCTCTGTTGGATATGGGTGCTATAGAAGTGAACAAGACATCCATTTATATTATTCTTATTGCTTCTGTGCTGTAAGTGTTTATAGAATTACACAGCAAAGATTGGCTCACCCCAATGTGCTGGAAGAGCCATGAGCGCATGACATTGGTAGCATGTTTGGGTAGAACACCACGCTTGTTCTTAGTCGAGTTGTCATCATGATTGAAAAGGTTCAAATCCTGGTGAAACTGCAGTTGAAGCTAAACAAACATTTATGTAGCCAATTATTTCTTCCAACCAACCCAAATGATATCAACACAATGAACAGACTAGTCTACACAGCCACAGTAAACCTGATGTACTACCTGATTGTTTTGAACACGTATTGTCCCAGGAGAAAGAGATTGTGTTACCACCTGGCCCTGAGGAGTGACGACTGTAACAGGCTGATACACTGTGCCACCTAAAATTAACACACACAAGCAAACAGTAGAATTAATCTTTTAAGCCTTCAAGGGAAGGCTTCAAAAAGAGCTATTACCAAGCTATCCCACTGGTATATGACCATTTTTCAATTGCAGTCAAAACATATTAGTACCTGAGGGAGGGGTTGTATGCCATGGTGACATACCTGCGACGACCTGTGTGGGGTTGACCGCTGTCACGGTAACGCTTCCTTGCTGCAGGGCAGATGCTGGCATCACAATTTGACTCTGGGGACTGATGGTCCCTGACAGAGCGCTGGGAGTCTGTATAATAGAGCACACACACGGATGCTTCTTGTTCATGGCAACTTTTGACTGACTTAAGGAATATTATCAATCTAATTTGTTCAGATTTTGTCTTGTACGGCAATTTAAATTCAAAGGGACAACTAGTGGTAATAGATTTTTACTGTATAGTACCCATTTCTTTGTGAGTGTTGTGTACAGTACACCTGCACTGCATACCTGAGTTTTGGTGGGTGAGAAACTTGGGGCCTGGCCTTGTACAGGGGAGTATGGGCTTCCTGGCTCCCCACTCAACAGAGTCTCACTGTTCATCTTAGTCTTGAGACAGGCAATGTAGCGACTGCAAAAGTCCTTGCAGAGGTCACTCACTTTCTCCAGCTCAAGCAAGTGAATTCGTAGAACCTGTATGGCTTTCACCATCTGGTGATCAGAAGATACAATAATAAAAAGTCAAAAAAGTCAATTTAAAGTCATTGCTTCCTAAAAGTCTACGAAATGGAAATTACCTTTGTCAAGCTTGTTGTATCACATAATTTTAAGAAGATATTGAATTCTAATTAAAGTGCAATATAAGAAAGAATTCATGTCACCATGCAATAGATCACTGACTAGAAAGTGCATGGTTTTACATGTTATAAACCTTATACTTGTCCTAGTTTTGTAATGAACCCCAAAACATAAATTAGACTTCAATCATCCGCTTGTGTTATTGGACTAAAATGTAATGCATGACCAAGCGTGTCCAAGAAAAACTTAACCAACTTTCATACATGCACTGGAATCCTGAACATTTCAGTACATTAAATGGGTTAGCTGCATGTGTAAACATCCGGATTTAAACGTAGTAAAGGCACTCATGTTAAAACTCTTTCAGCTGTATTGTCTACTGCTCTCTTGTAAAAGTGTAATTTACCATTGATTCAAATAAATCAAAATGCAAAGGCATCTTACCAGGTTGTCTAGTTCAGGATCTTCACTAAAGAAGGGTTTGCCTTCTTTCTCCTGATTGCGGACAAAGTTCTCAATGTCCACATCAAAGCTTGCTGAGGTAATGCAGTCAGAGCTCAGCGTGGACTGTTCACACTTTTCAAACAACAGGGCTAACAAAGGGAACAGGGGATGCCTGCAGAAATTTAACAACAGACAGACAAAATTGTTGCAAGATTGTGGTAAAAAATAAAATAACATTCTCTTAAGAAATTCCCGAATGAAATGAGTTCTAAACGTTAGGTGTGAAACATATTTACAAACAAATGATGCCAGATACCTAAGCATCAAAATGAACCAAGGCAAACAGGGTTCATCCACTGTATAATTGTATATTTATTACACAAACACACAACTGACTACAGGGTTTGACTCAAAACTAGACTTTAAAAGGACAGAATAAATGAAACTTTGCCACATGATGACAACCTGTCTGAATTTAATGCCAATAACATTAAAAAGGTCCTATGAACAAAATGTGTGCTGAAATAGATATTTATGTATCTACTGATAAATTATTTTCTGGTTAATATGAAGCTATATTAAATAAGAAAGAATAAGAATAGAAAATTGATGTTCTGGTTCTTATTTACTGAACAGACATGCAGAATGGGCCCTACCGATATATAGAGGCTTTGACGGCGTCCATGGGTGTCTGTGGGTCTGCTTGTGCTGGGCTGGGCACTTCTGCCAGTGTCCCCTCAATAAACTTTTGCTCTGAATCACTGTCGATCTTTACCACACCTTGCATCTGTAAAAATGAGGGAAAAAAAAGAAAGAAGAAGCAGTTGAGTGACAAAAGGGGTGAATAAAGTAGCACATAACCAAAAACAACAACATAGCTGTGAAGCAATGCAGCTGAACTCACTTGTATGTTGCTAAATTTAAGGGCTTTCTTTATGCGGGCTCTGCTGGGTTTAGTTGTGTATGGTCTTAAACATTACCTTGTAAAGTGTCTTGATATAACACTGTTGTGAATTAGGGCTATATGATAAAATTGATTTGAACTGAATCGAAAAGGGCAAAACTCAAGTAAAAATTTCTGTTGTAATCTGTGTGAACAAAATAAAATGATAACAGTGCCATAATTTGTTGGACTGGTATATAACTGACATGTATCATTTCTTTCAACACTACTATGTCTAAAATTATAACCCACTTTTTTCACCCTGTGGGATCATAAATTTTAATCCCTATTATACAAAACAGGCTACAATAACTACAATAAAATTAAATCACACACAAAATAGGTCTCAGCTTGTTTCCCCCTAAATTTGGCAAAAAAAATATTTTGCAAACCATTTACATTACCTATACTAGTTGGAAATGTGCGCTCATATGTTTAACGCTCTCTCAAAAAAACAAGAAAAAAAACTAACTGAAGTTTTGAAGATCCCAAGACAAGCATCTTCCTTCTTCTCACCCACCTGGTGCTCTCCTTTTGGATATTTGTCTATGGAAACCGGCTGGGCTGCCATCACGCTCACTGCAGATACTGCAAACACTGGGGCATTATAGAGTAGGGATAGGCTCCAACCTACACAGTGCACAAAATTCCATTTAGAATGGCTTAAATATATGATGCAACTGCCCTGACAAAAAATACTCCAAACTTGGCTGGTTCTAAGAGAGCTGAAAAGCTTTAATTTAAGAACTTGGAGCAAATAGATTTTAAAATTTCTCCTTAATGCAAATTAGTTAAGTAATAAAACCTGCATTGTTTTATTGTGCATGTATGTATAAACACGTGACAACGGTCACAGGACAACAGTAGAAAAATTAAGGGGGAAAAAGTTCAATGTTCTGTGTTGGTATGAAAACAAGGTTATAGAATGATAACGCTGATTGTGTATGAAGGGGCGGCGTTACTTGATCTATTTAGATATTGTAATAATGAACATTTTTACCCAGGCCATCATCAAAAAGTGTATTTCACAAAAAGTTAAAAACCTTGGGGTGCCTTGACACAGCGGAGGGCTTCAGCTAACAACATACTGGAACTATTAACACACCCACCACGATGAGTTTAGCTTGTAGCACTGTTAGCTGATACGACATGGTTTGCGGCGGTAATGAGATTAGCTAGAACACTGGCCAAATATCCTTTTCACGATATAACAAGGGCTAAGCTTCGATTGTCCATAGCTACCAACCCCACCATGGTTAATGTTAACGCGCTCGCATTGGCTCGATGGCCGATGCAAGTTTAACGCGAGAGCAGCCGTCTGGTGGAGCTACAGCTAAGGTTAGCAATGAAGCTAACTGATATACGGGAGAGATGTGCAACACAGCCCTCGCGCTCATGTTATGCTGTTCTTTATTTAACAGTGCCTCTCATGCTGGTACGATGGAACCAAAACGCAAAGCGCCATATTTAGCAACGGCAATTCCTGGCCAAAGACAAGCTAACCTAGCCAGCCAGGTACAAAAAAGCCCCGCTGCGGATTGATACGAACCAAGCCTTTCGCCACAATACCGAGACAGATATGGCCGTGCTTGCGTTTTTTAATTAACTTGGGATAAAATTTATGTATTTCCCGTCAGCTGTGTACAGTAAATCGACTAGACTACACACAGGCTAGCCGGGTTAATACCCAAATGCTTTCCATAACAGTCAATCAATCAAGCGGGGACAACTGCCCTTCCTTCCCCTCCCCTCTGCGCTAACTAGGCAACTGTCGGGCCTAGGTTTTAGCTCTCGCACCCTTTGCTTTTCCACAATACTACGCTGCCCCCAAAACGCCGACATATTTTTACCCCCTCCTTTGTATACAGATTTTTTTTATTCTTCCCGAAGCTCGGGCGCCCCTGCTTCCCTTCCAAAAACATCCGCCGCTGCCCTGACTAGGTCCGCGCTCCTCGCCCCGGGGCATTTTTGCGTGCGGCCCAGATTGTTTGATTGATAGGGAACGGAAAAAGAGGGATTTTGAGTGACAGCTTACCTGAGTGCCAATCTTCGTCACACTGACAAGCGGCTGCAGCAATCGGGACCCGCAGTTGTCGGGTTACGTCATCGCGTAAGGGCACGCAAGGGCGCTAAGCTCATAAATATTTATACAATGGGCGGAGATATGACGTCCTGCTGCCTTCCAGTTCCTCCGCACCCTCGCTGTTTCTTAGCCCGACAAACGGTTTGCTAGTATGCCCTCACTAAACATTCCCTCTGTATTCCAGCTTATTCGGTCATCAGAACAAAAACACCAAAACACATAAAACGGCAGATGCGGCTAGTTCACCACTGAAAAAAGGCATGCAAGCGAGTGGAACAATTGGGACTTTGTGTGTATAATAGAGACTAGGATTGCAATTATTAAAATAGAAACAGATCAGCCACTAGCACATTCAGCTCTAGTCAAATGACCCCATTATATAAACAAAGCAAAATCACAGCAGGCAAAACAGGCGTTACATCTTTTAGTGTATTTTTATAATATGACATTTTAACAGCTGACTTTCATGCAGCTTTGACAAGTGTGGGTATGATTATATGCAGAGAAGGACACCACCATCATCATCTATCAGCATCTGTAATAGTTGTGGCCAGGTCAGTTTCTCTAGTGTCTGGGGGAAGGTCTGCCAGAGGAAGGTTGAGGGAGACGAAACTTGGCCATCTCCACATCCTGGTCCACAAACGTGTACGGGGTGTAGCTGTGGTGCTGGTAGTTTTTATAAGTGCTGTTGTCAAAAGGCTCCTCGGGCTCTGGAGGTGGCACTGCTGCAGCCTCTGAAGAAGTTAAAAACAAACAAAGGTATTACAGATTAGTTAACTTAAAAAATAGGCTTTGGTTATTTGAAAAATAAAAAATGCTGAAAGAACAATGCATATACATAGTCACGTTAGAAAAAAGTGGCTTATAGTGGCTTATTCATATGGTGGCAACCCCCCCCCCCAAAGTGTGGGGATGCACTGCTGTAAAAAGGGTCAACAAACATATTTGAGAAATGTGCCCGCAGTAAAGATAGTCCAAAATAGCAGTATGCCACATGCATACAAAATAAAAAAAATATATAATAAAATATTGATATATATTAATATAAAATATGAATCAATTTGTGTCAATTGTAACTAAATTATTTGGTCAGGTAAGTGTTAAGTGTGTGCTAATTAAAAATAAGAAAAGCAAAAACACAAGCAGGATTAGTGTCACAGAAGACATTCAATCTTAATAGCAGGATGGTTAAGTCCATATTACAATTGTGTAACATTATAAAAGCAAAGAAAATGTTAAATAATTAGCAAAAGGCAGAAAAGCTTATAGATAAATAGCATATAGCGCACCAAAACCCCAGCAAGATTAGATTAAATACATGTCATGCAAAAAACAATGCACTGAAATGTTAGGCACCATGGAACAGAGCAAAAAATATATGTAGTTTGAAAGGAATCCAGAACTGATTTTTAAAAACTGTGCAACATCAGCTACTGCGTGTGAGCGATTTGAGAGCTTCACAACAATACAGAGAAAGAAAGATGAGTAATGGAATTCATCTGATTCCCAGAGAAAGACTTGGGGGGTTGGGTTGTGTAGTATGTACCCGGAGATGGTTCAGCTTGGAACTCTGCCTGCAGCTTCTCCTCCACAGCTTCAGTTAGAACTGGGGCACGGTCCACCAGCTCTCCTGCACTGTCTACAGGGGTGCAAATCTCAGTTGTGTTCTCAGCAGTCACTTCAATTGAGGTGGCTTCATGTTCTGCAGATGCAACTAAGGTGGCTTCGTGTTCTGCAGATGCTACATCCAAGCCAGTATGTGTAGTTTCAATGGGTACATCAGCTGGGGTATTTTCAGAAGTTGTAGGCTCAGTCACAGCTTTGGCTGGAGTTTGTGTTTGGGCATCAAGGACAGCAGTAGATGTAGCTTGAGCGGAGTCTTGGGTATTGAGTCTCCGAACCTCAGAGCTAACACTGGGTGCCTCCACAGGCGCTTGAACTGCTTCTGTTGTTGCTAAAGTTGCTGCTGGAGGTGCATGTGGTAAAGCTTCGGAGACAGAAAATGGAGTGTAACTGAGCTTTTTTGTGATCTTCCGGACTTTATCTTCTTTTTCCACTGCTGATTCTGATTGGTCTGGTGGCACGCTCTTCTTTTCAGTTTCATCTTCTGACTTCTCATCCTCAGAATCAGAATCTGAATCTGAATCACTATCACTAGATGAAGAGGATGTGCTATCTGGATCAGCAGACTTGTTATTTGCTGTGACTGGCAAATCTGAGGTAGAGGCTGGTGCACCTACTACGGTTTCTGCATTGGCTGTGACGCTGGCTACTTGGTCAGCCACATCTGCAGATTGTGCTAGCAAAACCTCTGGCTTTGAAAATCTAAGTGGAAAAGCAACAGGAGTTTTGTAGGCTAGCAGTGTTGCTCTTTCATCTGGAGCCTCTGTTGCTGAGGAAAATGGTAAATGAAAGAAGCATTGTTATTTATAACATCTTGCACCCAAATACATTTTTTTTCTGGAATATGTGGTTTGTGGAATGTGAATGTATGTTAATGCTGATTATAAATTTCTATTTAGAATAACAGTGGAGCAGGACTGACATTGTAAAAAGTGACAGTCAGAGTATAGTATATTCATAACCTACACATATCCAACAATTATGCAGACAGACAAACAGACAATGAGCAATGATGCAAATTTGGCACAGCAAAACAATTCAATATTGTTTTCTTATTGAAATTAATGCTGAATGCAAACATAGTTCAGTTAAAAAGAAAATACAGGTCAGGTTTTTATATATTTACAGTTTGATACTATTCAAATAGAGGAAATCGAATTCCAGTCACTTTAACCAATTGAGTACTTTTTACTCAAATTGAACATTAATTCTTGGTTTAAATAGATAAATGTACTGTAATTCAGTTTTATCTGCTGCATGCCCCCTCTCTGTAAACCTATCAGTACCATAATATTTACTACAAAATGAAGACCACTAACAAACAAAGCAGAGCTGGTATTTATGAGATGATATTCATGAAAAACCGATGCTCTGAGTACTCTGAGCATGTGATCTCATGAGAAGGCAAAGTTGTGAATACATCTGTGAAAAATCCCGAATTTTCCTAGTTAATTACAGTATAATCAATGAGCAATTAATTTATTGTTCTTTATGTTTATCAAATCCATTTTTAAATATAATTTCATTTTAATTTACAGATCTCATCAGTTAGTTGTCTAAAGAGGATCTGTGTTGCTTTACTATAGCTAGAGGGGTCTCAGTCTGAACAGAAGATTAACAGCCTATTACAGCTATTTTTTTGCAGCCACATTGCCTGACATGGCGTCACGTACAGCAACTACGCTACTACTATAAATATCTGATAAAATTGTGTACCGACTTGTGGGCTATGACACAAATCAGTGTACAAGAATAAAATGTTACTGTGGATCATCCACTTGTATCAATACAAAAGTACACAAAGTGACATGTTGATACATAAGGTAGGTCATCAACTACCATTTTGGAGCCACAATGTAATAACACTACATTATTTTGACCATGAAAACCTAAATTTGACCCGTTATAAGAACTCAGGATCCAATACGGTGGGATTTATGTACATACATGTAATTCATACAAATCGCGGTTAAAAATAAGGAATGGTTAAAGGACACAGCTTTTATTGCTTTTCAGGTTAAATAGCATTGGACTTCAATGATTCAAAAGGGTGTCTGTAAGTTTTGATGCCAGAAGGTTTTAGAGGTCTGTAACACATGAAGGTGATAGCCATGCCTCTTTGCAGAAGCTTGTATGATGTCATAGGTGTCACAGGTCACAGTATGCAGCTTGATGATGTCCGGCTAAAGCCAGTAGCTATTGGTGCACTAACAGCTCATTAATGGCCTAAACAACACTGGGTGGGAGGTGCTGAATGGACCTCATGAGTCTAGGTGGAGAGTCTGAAACTGTGGAGGGCCTGAGCCCAGACAGCACCTGCTTAGCTCTGTGTGGCTGGAGCACATAACTCTCTGTGATGGTCCAGATATAGACAGCTACACCTCAGCTTCACTCTGTTCAAGTGTGTGCGTCAGAAATACTGTTTTGGTAATCCGCGTTTGTCTGGACGGGACCGGAGGTGGTATCATAGACTCAGAGCTATGTGTCTGTGATGGGCAGCTGCACATCAGACCATCCTGCCTGTGTCCAGTCTCTGGTCCAACCATCCTTCCTGTGCTTGGTTGCTGCTGTGCTTTTCTCTCTCTCTCTATCCCCTCACCCCAACCGGTCGAGGCAGATGGCCGCCCACATCCAGCCTGGTTCTGCTAGAAGTTTCTTCCTCGTGACTGTTGCTATACAGTAAATTGTAATTAAAAGGCTTGCTGTATGTGGGATCTGTTGGGTTTAGTTGTGTAAGGTCTTAAATCTTACCTTGTAAAGTACCTTGAGATAACCTTGTTATGGTTTGGCACTATATAAATAAAATTTAACTGAATTGAATGAACCAGAGAGTCATATAAATGTATTAGAATGCCCAAAAAGTGGATTTTGCATGTGCTGGGACCTTTAAGACACAGCTGTGTTAAAAAGTAGAAAGTTATGTGGAGAGTAAGGAATCTTTTATATGGTAAGATAAGAATATGATTCTGAATACAAATACAAATCAATAGGTTAAAAGGCAGTAGCGGGATTTGTAATATAACAATAGGAGGATCATAATTCATAAGCTACAAGATTTCTTTGTGATCTGTGATGGGTTTTTTGTGTCTGGGGTCAGCAAGAAGAACTTTCCATTGCTGTAACTTCATTCCACACGAAGATGTTGTGGAAGGAAATCCATGTGCAACGCCTTTCAATAATTTGTCCCTTTTCAGCAATCAAAGCACTATGAAGAACTGAACCACTTTTACACAGTGGTGCTGAGAACAACACACCGATGAGCTGGCTGTGAGCATACAGGCTGACAGACCCTCAGTGATATGTGGTGGTCTTATTCTTTAGTTTGTCGAAGGTGTGTAAATATGTTTCTCTGTAAATAACAGTATATCAAGTAGCCTTGATGTGCCAATTATGTTCAAATGATATGATCAAAGATTTGTATAGGCAGTATATCACTGCTGTTGCTTCTGAAACATTGTTTTTTTTTACAAAACAAATTGAGACTGTCATTATTTTAATTTAAAGAAAAAAATATTTTCCATATTACTTGAGCATTTGTCCAAGTTAATTCACACATTTATTTTCCTCATTTTTTGTAATGCCAGCACAGCTGTGTAAACAAACAAGGAGCAGGCATCAATTTCTGGTCGTGTGAGTGTTTAAGTCAGTCAAACAACGTATTACTCTCTGACAATTAAAGCCAATCCAGTTACCTGAACAAAGTTTTCGGGCTCATAATTGCACAAAAGAAATACAGACAACAATGACATGATCTTACTCTTGCTTGCGGTCTTTGCCTTTTTTGCTGTTTTTGCAGGATCCTCAGTCCGAGTGCAGAGTGAGGCAACCGAGGGATTCCTCAGGACACCCCAGCTAACTGACTGGAGACACAACAGAGGAGCACAGATCATTTAAACCAAAGCAAGACATTGCAATCACGTGGAAAAAACCCAAACAGACCACGACCAGTCAAACAGACTAAAACAACCGACTCAAAATACCTTGAACACTAATTTAGTTTATTTATTTCACTTTGTATTAAATCCAGGATGCTAAACATTTTTTTAAAATAGCATGACAATATCTAAACTGTTAATTCATTCTGATTAAAGTCGACGTTTACCTTAGCAGTGTCGCTTCTAAAGCTGCGATAGTAACGCCCCCTGCGTAATTAAAAACTTTACATAGAAACATTTTCTGGGACGAGGAAGTAATGTATTAAATAAATACCCCGCTATGAAAAACGTTTTTGACCTTGCCTGTTGTTTTGAAATGAAGCTTAGAAAAGATGCAGCACTTTTCCAACAGACGCTGTTACAGTTTTGTCACAGGTTTTCCCTTTACTGATCCGGTGCCTGCAGCTGCGATGATCGATTGATAGCAACTATGGTGGAGTTACAAAATTTATATCACCGCTGTGACATTCTGTCTATATCACCATATCGCCCTACACAGAAGGAAGGTTGATTATGTCATCAACTAAGACACAGCCTCGTGCTACTTATGTTTACGATACGCATGGAAACATATTCCATTGCAACATTACCATCAAAACAGCACACTATTTCCAATTATTGTGTTTAAAAGAACAGATAACAACTTTTATTACCTTGAGGGGCTGCATTCGCAGCAACTGAAGCAAGGAAGCCGCCATTTCGTGTTGCCAATGCGACGTTTCGGGCGAAACTTGCGATGTAAGCAATAGTTCCACAATGATACTGCTTTATCTATAAAAGGTTAAAACATGCCACGTGCCTTATTATATTTTACTGATCATATTTATTGTACCATAGCTGTCGATGTATTATTTTACGTTGCATAGACGACACTTTGTATTAAAAAATGTTTTCTGTGCCGAGTTGTTTTTTTAAAACAAACTTTAAATCCACTATGACAGACAGAACCCACGAAGAATGAGCCAATAATGTGAGTTATGTATTCCAAATTAAATGTTTTACAGCTTAGGAAGAACATTTACGAAGTTATTCATTGCGTCTTAAAATCGTAAAAAGTAAACATTTTAGCAATAAAGAAGTGTTATGGCGTAATCTGATACATAAATAAAGACATCATATAATTCAATTACAGATTCATATAATTCCAACAACTAACCATTGTGCTTACGCAACTTCTTATAGAGCTTTAACTGAATGTGCACTTGGTGGAGGTGTAGCTCAGCGGCTACTTCGCGTCAATCTGAGAATTTGTGCTCTAGTCTTCCGGTTGACAAATCGGAAGGTTCGAACCGCGAGCGCTGTCCTCTGCTTTTGGTTTCTTTCTCGTCTGTTGCAACAATTTACTAATAATACTCTGAATATTGGGTCTATGGATATTTTGACATTTTATTTTAATCAACAAGCCCAAAAAAAGACATTAATCTTGAAAGTGCTAGTTATACTATGTGTCTCTCCCTGTACTGTACACAACTATGATCCATTTCATTAATTACTTGACATACTTGAAACAACTGTTCTAAGAACTTTTGGGTTGTATTACTGAATTGCAGAATAATAAAATACGAACAACCAATTGTTATACTGATGCAAGTTTAACTTCTTATAGAGCTTTCATGATATGCACACCTGGTGGAGGTGTAGCTCAGTGGTTACTTCGCGTCAATCCAAGTATTACTGCTCCAATCCTTTGGTTACCAAACTCTGCAGGGTTCGAACCACGGGCGCTGTTCTCTGCTTTTTGTTTCTTTCTCGCCTCTTGCAACAATTAACGAAAAATCCTCTAAATATTTAGGTATATTGATATTTTGACGTTTTATTTCAATCAACCAGCCCAAGAAACATTAATGTTGAAAGTGCTAGTTATACTGTGTCTCTCTTGCTGTACTGTACACAACTATAATTCATTTAATTAATTCATGCTTGAAACAATTGTTCCAAGAATCTTTGGATTATATTACTTACAAACAATCAGCCTTATACTTACGCAAATTGACCTTCTTATAGAGCTTCCATGAACAAGACTCCTGGTGGAGGTGTAGCTCTGTGGTTACTTCACGTCAATCCACGTATTTATGCTCTAACCCTCTAGTTATCCAATTGGAGGGTTTGAACCACAGGCACTGGCTGTCCTCTGCTTAGCTTTTTCTTTCTTGTGTCCTCGACTTTTTCTTTCTTGTGTCCTCCGCTTTTTTTTTCTTGTGTCTTTCATCATTTTAAAAATAAAAATCCTCTGAACATTGGATCAATGGATATTTCAATTTCAGTTTCAATGTTTCAGTCAAAGAAACATATAATATTTAAAGTGCTCGTTATACTGTGTTTCTCGCTGTACACTATTATGATTAATTTTATTCATTCAACGATTGTTCTAAGACAAACAACAGGTACAAAACAGGTGAATTAGAAGCATCCTTCCACTCACTTACACTCTGATTGTACTTGTTGCTCTTTTTCTGTATTCAGGTAGTTTTTGTGCACTTTACATTGTTTGTTGCTTTTACCAATGAATCAAACATTCTAGTTGCCTGGCTTATTACTGGATTCATTCTCTGTATGCAGAACCCTAACAAAACGGTCTTGGACTTTACTTTTGTCAGAGTTAAATTAAAAAACTGTGGAAGGGCCAGAAATTAAATAAATTAATGTTGAAAAAACATAATAAAATATTAGAATTACAGTAAGCAATCTAATCTAAAAAATCGAATTGCATGTTTTTAAGTAAGCAAAACACCCACACACGTTTGACATGTTTAGTACAACCAGTCCTAAAGATGCTGATGCTCTACAAAAGCAGCTGGGTCTAGCAGTGACAGGTTTAAAAGACTTTACTTTTAACTGCTTAGCAGACATTATCAAACAGCGGTTCAGTGTTTTTACACAGCTGGGCTTCTTTTCTTTGGGTAACAAATTTTATATTGGCACCATTGTGACATTCTGACTTTGTCACCATATCGCCCTGCACAGGGCGTTGATGACACTGTCCTGAACACTGTCCTTGTTTGCTGTTGAAAACACCATGCGACTGAAACTGTCTGAGTGAACCCATGATGAAAAATCCAATCTTATAAGTTATGGATTCCAAAAATTAAATGTTTAACACCTAAGGACAATTTAGGAAAATATTTTTTGAGTACATTTTTCAAGTACAGAATAACATAATTCTACCAACTGTCTGCTGTACATTTCTTATACTGTTACAGCCCCATAGACCCTTAAGGAGGTTTAGCTCAGTGTTTATCTCCTTTCACCCTGAGAAAAAAGGCTCTATTCCATCAGAGGGTTCAAACTACGAGTGCTGTCCTCTGCCTTTTTTCTTTATTCTTGTCTATCGCATCAACTTACAAATCCTCTGAATATTGGGTCCATGAATATTTTGACGTGCTGTTTAACAAATGTCAGAATCATTAACATTTAAACTGTGCACTATTCAGTACTGTACCTTTTAAAATATAATTTCTTTAACGATATTAAACATGTTATAGTAGGGGTTAGAGTGTCAGTGATTCAGAAAGCAAACACAAATTTAACTGGTAAAATAATATTTTATTTGTAATGTTGATGTTTCATTTTCCCTTACAGTAAGAATCATACATAAAACCCATCGAGGGATTTATTGTTTTCATTTTCACACATACAGTAGTTTATATGGCAGCGACAAAATTCCCTTTACCACGCAGCTAATTATTTATGTAAACTTAATGGAACTAGTAAAAACTAATGAAGTATATTCTCTCACACAGGCCTACTGTAGGTAAACATTTTTATCAAGGTTTTGCTACAAACCAGAAAATTGACAACTGTAGAAAGGATACTTTACAAGTACTGGTGTTCACTTTTGGGAGACTTCATCCAAATTGGGCTCTAGAAAACATAATGCAGATTTGTTATCCTAGTGCATGCTTAATATGCTAGAGGTGACCAAATCTTGAAAATAACCCATTGGGTTGACAACCAATGGCTAATTTAAGGCTTATTCTACAAAATATTCATACCCTTGAATTTGAATTCAGGAAAAGCTGTGAGGTCTCCTCCACCGTACAGTCTCTGAAGTTTCGCTGTCTCTTCTACCAAAGCCTTCTCGTACTCTGAATCTGCCTCAACTAATCCACCAGTAGCTCTACACACAAAGACAAAAACAGCTACATTTCAGATAGGAAATGGGCTCACAGATTTTTCCTGTCACTCAAATATATGGAACAAGCGTAAAGAAAGAGACAAAAATATATTAGAAAGATAAAGAAATGGAGACAACAAACAAAGGACTTACTGTGATCTTGATGAGTACTCACGGATGGAGTCCAGGAAGAGCTTCTGTATCGGGTCCATATGAGCTGAGAGTAACAAAAAAATATTTTTTTACTAAAGAATATTTATATAACATCAGGATCATCTTTTTGTATATCATCTGTTCCTGTAATTAGAATAGGCTACTACAGGGCAGGCAGAAAAAAACTGAGGTCCAGTCAGCTGACTGATGGGTATTATTGTAAGTGCTGAAAACAAATGTTACATTAACAATCTGGAAAAAAGGCAACAGGTGCAGTGAGGGAGCAAAGGTTAGTAAGCAGGAAAACACCATGTATTTCTATCTGTGACAAAATGCGTTCCTAAAACTAACCATCACAACTAAATGTATATCTCCAACCTCAGCCCTAAAAACACAATATACACCATGAAAATTGTGAAGAAGGGCTAAAATGTTCAACAATAGGAAAATACTTTCTCGGCTCTCAAAAGTTTCAAACTAAAATGCGAACACATGCATCATACAGCAGCTTCAGCAACTATTCAGATCCTTTAACTATGAATGAAAAGTAAAATAGAATGATGGTGACGTGTAAAAGGGAAAAGACCAGTAGAAAGGCAAGAACCCAGAAATGCAATAACCCAGGATAGAGATAGAGATAGAATAGATAGATATAGATATATAGAGAGATAGATATATATATGTAGAATATGATAGATATATATATATATATATATAATATATATATATATATATATATTATATATATATACATATACATATACATATATATATATATATATATATATATATATATATATATATATATAGACAAAATTGTATAATATAATAAATAATAAGTAAAGTGGTTTGGGCTTCAAACCTGAATTTGGCATTTCTTTCTAATATTCCTAACAACAACTCTGTGTACAAAATCACACTTAATGGTAAAATGATGCTGACATGGTTGTGCCATCTCTGTAGAGATGTTCCTGATCACCTCCATGACTCAGGTTGGTCCCTTAACCCAATTCAATTGCCACATGACTACGTGCACACTGTGTCTGGACTAAAAGGCAAAAACATTTTTTGTTTATTACAAATATAATTTGCTACGCAGTAAAATTTCATAATCATGAGGGGAAGAATAGTTTCTGAAGCGATTGTATAGTAGTCAGCACATTAAAAACACAACAGGGTTTTGTTAGTGAGTAATCTATTAAACATTCAAACAGTGAGGATGCTAGAAGGAAAAACAGTGAGGCTGGGTGGGTACAGTTTATCCTTACACTTAACACAAACATCTCCACTATAACAACATCTGCTAGGATGCAAAATCCAGAGAGGAAAACAGATGGGTTGTTGGGGAAAAAAGAGGAATAAGGGGTAATGTGTAATAAGGGGTAATGTGTACCCTCAGGTATTTGAGTTGGTTCAGCTCGGGCTGCCTCCTGCTGCTCTTCTCCTGCAGCTTCAGCTACAACCAGATTCTCGGCAATCTCTACAGGAACCAAACTTTCAACTTCAGCCTCAGTCGTGGAGAAAACTTCTGTTTCTTTTGGAGTGGCAACTTCTAAAGGTGCAGCTTCAGCTAAAGGCTCAAAGGCCCCATTTACAGGTGCAGCTTCGGTAGCTAACTCTTGGGCTCCACTGACTGGCACAGCTTCTGCCGCAGCCTCCGTGGCTTCATCCACAGGCAAAGCTTCAGCTGCAGGCTCTGGGGGCACATCTGGAGGTGCAGCTTTGGCAGCAGGCTCCAAGGCTTCGTCCACAGGAGGAGTTTCATCATAGACAAATCCATGGGCAGCTTCCACAAATTGTTTAGATTCCAACAGTTCAGCTTCAAGGGGAATTTCCACTGGGACTTCAACTGCAGCTTCAACAGGAGATTTGACTATAAGAGTCTGACCTGCATCAACAGGAGCAGTGGATTCAGCAAGATCTTCAGCTGGTGCAGTAACAGCTTCTGGTACAGATTCAACCACTGGCATGGCTTCAGTGACCGCAGCTGTGGCTTCAAATGGAACGATAGGCACAGCTCCTGCTGCTATAGCCGATTCAAAGACTTCCACCGTGTGACGTGTACCCTCAGGTATTTCAGTTGGTTTCACTGGGGCTGAATCCTGCAGTTCTTCTCCTGCAGCTTCAGCTATAACCGGAGATTGCTTCACCAGGTTCTCAGCTTCAGCCTCAGTAGTGAGGGAAACTTCTGCTTCTGTTGGAGTGGCCACTTCTACAGGTGCAGCTTCAGCTAAAGGCTCAAAGGCCCCATTTACAGGTGCAGCTTCAGTAGCTGCCTCTTGGGCTCCACTGACTGGCACAGCTTCAGCCACAGGCTTCAGGGCCTCATTTACAAGTGGAGCTTCAGCTGCAGGCTCTGGGGCCACATCTACAGGGGAAGCTTCGAACAGAGGCTCTAGTGCCTTGTCCACAGGAGGAGCTTCAACATAGACAACTTTAGGGGCAGCTTCCAGAAATTGTTCAGATTCAAAGGGTTTAGCTTCAAGGGGAATTTCCACTGGGGCTTCAACTGCAGCATCAACAGGAGATTTGACTATGAGAGTATCACCTTCAACAACAGGATCAGTGGATTCAGCAAGATCCTTAGCTGGTGCAGTAACAGCTTCTCGTACAGATTCAACCACTGGCGTGGCTTCAGTGACCGTGGCTGTGGATTCAGATGGAACATCTCCTGCAGCTGTAGCAGATTCAAAGACTGCTTCACCAGCTGGAGGCACTTCACCAGCGGGTGTCACGTCAGCTGTTGAACCAGGGTTGGGGATAGCTTGGGAACTTGGAGAGGCCTCCACCACTTTTACCTCAGATATTGTTGCCACAGACTCTGGCAAAGCAGCAGAAGGTAAACTGTGCTCAGCCGGTTTCGCTGCTGCAGCTGCTGCTGGTAAAACCTCACAAGGCTTGTGCTGCACTAGTTTCTCTATATCGAAGTATGTTTTCACCTGCTTTTTACCTGATGAGGGAGGAGGGCAAGCAAAGAAGATGTGTTATTATTTTTCAGCCAATTTAATGCCAGATAGAAACACAACTCACATTTTAAATAGCTAACTATAACCTTGAGGTCCCCAGAACATGTACGTAAATTATCAGGCTGAAAGAGAATAACTCACCACTGTCTCTGAAAAACCTGGTTCTAACCCAGAGCCCCGCCTTCACTTCTTTGACTTATGACAAAACACTTATTGATTAGGCTCTGTCACATCCTAAAGACCTCCTAAGATATTTTCCTAAGAAAACAATTTGTTTTTAGAGTTTTGGCTCCTAGGCTCCAATTATAGAATGGAGCATTTAGCTATATTTAGGTTTGGGAAGCAGACACCTTAAGACTAGGCTTAAAACTTTCCTTTTCAACAAAGCTCAGAGTTAGAGTTGACTCAGGTGTCTCTGAACCAACTCTTAGTTATGCTTCAGTAAATGTAGTTGTTGTGCCAAACTTAATACTTGTTGCCCTTTGTCATATGTTATTTAAATAAAATACATTGAAGTGAAATACAGTTTGTGAAAGAAATGAACATGTGTGAAATATTACAATTCTGATAAGTAATAACCTAAAAACTCTACAGTACAATAATTATCACCATGGGCTCATCCTTTGGAGTTAGCAAACACCCACACAAGCCTGACATGCTTAGAATAACCCGTCCTAAAAGCGCTGAGGTTTACAAAAGCAGATGGGTCTAGCAGTGACAGGTTTCAGAGACTTTTTCTTTCTAACTGCCCTGCAGATATGATCAAGCAGCTGTTGCATGTTATCTGTGGAAGATTCTGCCAAGTCATGGGACACGTGGTTTAGAATTTTGGCCTCTGGCATTTTATTCTTCCAAACAAGATAAAACAACCAAACAAGTATGAAACATATAATTATTAAAACAAGCAAACCTTTATAAGTTGTTTTTGTCATTGTTGTGTTATAAGCTAGTATTTTCACATAAAACATTAAAATATATCTTAAATCATTAATTTAGTTGCCCAGTATCTCTACAGATTGTAGAGAAAAGAATATCTAGACCATTTGCACAGTATGATGAAACATTAATATAAACGTGTCAATTCACCCATCACTCACTTACCCACATAGTATTTTTTAATTCTATTGAATTCTGTCCACACATTTTGAAAGCAGAGGACCTGACTGAAACCTACCTGAGGTGTTCTTTGGTGACCACTTCTTGGAACCCCCAGATTTTGCGCTGAAGGGTGCAGCAAGTGGTGCTTTGCTTACGACAGTCCAGTTTCCAGCCTGCAAACACTAACAACACACAAACACGTACACAGACCATTAGGTTTAATTACATCTAATCCCGACAGGCACAAATGCACCTAGTACACATGCAGAGGATTGCCAAGTCCTTGGTTTTTCCTATAGACACCAAGAAGAAAGGAAAGTTTTATTAGCTTTTTAAAAAATATATTCTAAAGTTTGTAATTACTACAAAACCTTGTTTCTTTGCAATAACCACACACATAATCCTTAGTGCTAAGTTATAATCAATTATATGACCCCAAATATAAATAAGAAGAATATTTAGTGTTTAAGTATTAAATAAAATTCTTTTTTTAATCTAATTATACTTTCTGTAATACAAATGACTGGTTTGGTTGTCCTTACAGTGAACTGTTTTAATTTGGAGCAGAAGCTTTAACTTAAATCCATATTATGATGACCTCTAGTGGTGTTAATGTGACTTAGTAGGATTTAAGAGACCATGCAATTTATTCCAGACAGTATTTGTTCATTTTGGTTCAATTCAGGAGACTTAATTTGTCCCTGAGAACTTTATAACCTGTCTGTAAAATAAGCCATTTTCTTCAGGACTGATAAACTACAGACAGTCTAATATCCTGGTTGGACCACTGTTACTAGAAAAGTCACTGATAACTTGTTTTCATTTGGCTTTTTGGTCATGCACTTCACTACTCATGTTTAAATTTGAAATAAAATCAGTCTACAGAGTTTTTTTCGTTTATTTGTGTCTACTGTTTCCAGGTTTTATTGAGGCTATAATAAAGATTTTAGAAGATACAATTTCCAGAAAGAAAAAAAAAATGTCGCATTTCTTAAATGCCTTTTGGTGTCCATTAGAACATGCCATTAACACAGACTGCTCTGTGGGAAGAAGTGAACTGGTTAAAATAAACCGACTTTAATCCACTTTTCACACACAGACATTTCCAAGTAAACATGTCAAGAACAATTTTTATGGATGGGCGACTCCTCGTGCAGCCAGAGACTCTCATACGTGCCGATGCTCATTTAACCTGCTTCGTGTAAATACCGGTTACACCTGTCATGACAATAAGCAGTGCAGAAAGACGAACTTCGTGGCGATTCAAATTCACAACTTCGGGCTAAAAGCAACGTGTTTCTGGTTAAAGCCGGTTTAAATTGTGCCGTGAAGTCAGCAAACGTTAACGCTTCAGCCGCCGGTTCATGTGAAGGTGTAGACGGACGAAACGTGGACGCACGGAGATTTCTGTCTGATATTGTGACATGGATGTTACACTGTTATAATTAAGGGATATTACCTTGATGCAGCTCAGTCGTCCTATTCTCAACAGAGAAGCCGCCATCTTTCTGTGCAGCCTGTGGTGGAATGCAGTAAATACACGACTGTAAATCAAAGTAGTGATAACAGCACCATTCAAACGTCTCTCAATTGTGATTAGAACCAGCGCTGCAAAAGAGGCAATTTAAGCAGCTGCAATTAAGCACAGAAGTCAGTTCAGAGACGAAAAGAAAAAAATGACAGTGTCATCATAAAGATAAGTAAACGTGCATCTGCTCTGATTTGATCTTACCCGTTGACAAACGATAATGCAGTTTCTCCTTCTCCTTTGGGTCGATGCTCCAGGAGCAGTTTACAGCACCGTGGCCATGGCTTAGTGGAAGTTTACGAGCGTTTATGCAACACATTAACGCGACGGTGAACGCCCCCTCCGTGACAAAACATGCGTGTGCCGCCGTTAGGAATTCCTCCGTTAGCCTGAAGCAAATCTTCAAAGATGCATTTAATACTGTGAATGTCTGAATACTGGTTTGTCTTTGGTTTGTTCATTTAATCATTTGGTCGCCTTTTCGTTGATTGGCGGACTGTGTAGTATTTTTTTGTGATGGTGATATTTTTAACCTAATTTAAATAAAATTATTTACAGATTTTTTTTTTACTTGAGATGGAAAACCAACACCCTGTGAATAGAAGTTTCCCTCTGACCAGATCAGCTACAGTACTTAATTTATTTTTGTGCACATTATGTTCTCTTTCAATCATATGGCTATAGACAAGACTGAAGTTAGCATCAAATTAGTACCGCCTCAGTTAAAGGGAAATGTCCCGGTTACAAACCTGTGACCGCTTGTTATCACGGTTTTACGTACTTTACGTTTATAGTTGTGAAGACACATGAGCCATTCACAGATCAGTGTTTACTCTGTCAGCCTAGTTACACGTTTATTTACTCTCTGTATGTAAGTGCCTTTAAAGCTGTGTTTTCTATAACTTCTCTTACTGTTTAACTCGCATAAAAACCGTCTTCTAAATAATCAACTCACATTCCTTATAACATGTTTAAAATATTATTAACCTCTAAAGGTTGACTTAAGAGGAAGCAGTGAGAGTAGTGGGGAAGAGAACGTTAGCAAAATTATGAGCAAATGATTCAACTAATTTGTATTTGTGAGTGTGGCAAATAATACATAAAGATTTTTAGTTAAAGGGTTTACTGCGAATACACTTCTGACAATATAAATGTGAACAAATGGTTAGAAATATATCATACTAAAAATTTGAGAAAAGATTTCACAAATCAGAAATGATAGACATGTTGTGTTTTTGTATTTAGACCTGGTTGAGGGTGGCCAAAAAGGAAAAAAATAGGACCTGTCCTAATATGACAGTAGATAGTATATGTCCCTCTATTGTATTTCCACATTTAATAACAGTGGCATTTACAATTGTATAGACCTTAAATAGAATTTGCTGAGAGTGTTATAAGGGTACATACATACATAGATACATACATACATACATACATACAAAGTATGTTTGTAATACACGCGTTTGTGTTTTCCTTTAGGACCCCTACACGCACTACGAATCAGACACTAACTTCGCCCTCGTCATGAGTTTGTTTGGTGACGCAGATTCTGTGCGACAAAATGTGTTTGCGTTGTCCTCGTGAACTGCCGTCTACTGTTATTCAGAACGATCATGTCTGCTGTCGGTTTTGCTGGAGACTGGTTAATTGTCACATGCGACAAGAAACTTACAGCAATTCACACTAAACAGAAAAGGTTTGAGTCGTTTAGGAGTTTCAATTATTGATAAGTTGTTTGCAAATGGCATATTATGTTTGCAAGCTAGCCATTCAGGATAGAGCATCAGAATATGTCAGAACAGGCTCCGAACGTTCTACAACACGTTTGGAAAACACGTTGCTTGTTGCTTGCTTGTCCAACCTGGACATTTAACGTTGTCTTTACCAAACGAGCGCTGTCAGTAATTACAAGGAGTACTGCTAAAATCATCCTGCAAAAGAACATCAGAGCTTATCAGAAACAGGAGCATTAAGTAATTCAAACCAGTCGTGCTAAACATTTCTGATATTGTAGGTTTCTAGTAAACATTTTTAGAACACCTAACACGATGTTTGCTACTTCCTGTCTTCAAATTAAGACATCTGTACTGATCAAGTAAAAAGTTTTAGAGCACTGTCGTTTTTACCGATGCGCTTGTTTAACACAGCGATGCTACAGTGGCCTCTACAGTTTTTAGAAAGACACAGAATAATCCTAATAATTACTTAAAGGTAAAGGGAATGTAAAATTAAATGGAATACACACAGTTGGTTTTTGTTTCTTCAAAGCTTTTGTTTTCTACATAAATAGCAACATGCAATAACATATACAATTTTAATACCTCAACATTTTTGTACTTACTTGCAGAGAACCCTTTCTGTTTGACTGCAGCACAGCTGAGAAGAAACCCCCGACCTCCTGCCCCAAAGATGAAAAGAACAGGTAAAACTGCTAGAAATTTCTAAAAAGAATATATCGATTTTGTAAGACTTTAAATTGTACAAAGAAAAGGTATAAATAAGGCAAAGTATGCATTAAAGTGTTGATGGAAGGTTTGATTGCACTAAATCTAATAGAGTAACACATGGAAAAAGCCACACTTACCCATCCCTCATTACAACCTTTGTTCTGCTCTTAACCAGGTCTACAGTGGAACAGCTCTTATCAAAAGTACCCTAAATGGATAAAGCTTAAAACAATTCAGAAAAATACATTTTGTCAGTTTTATTCATAAATCAATTTCTGTATATTTAATCCAACGGAAATTGAGCACAGGTTAAACAGTAATTTTAACATCTGTACTTTGTCATCAGTGATTGTGGTGCTGAGGAAACGGGAAGAGATAAAATCCTGGCTTTTTCTGTGTCTCCCTCTGGAAAACTGGTAGCACTGATTGATGACACCAAGAGGCTAGTTCTCTTTCAGTGTGAACCTTCGTGGCAGTGTATCAGCATCAGGTACAAACGAGAACCAAGAACAGCAGCATTGTTTTCTAATGATAGTAAGGTGCATTGACTGACGTGGTAACCTTTGCTGTGTGTTTTCATGTGTGGGGGTGGAAAAGGTGGGTGGTCAGGAGATGCACCTCCCTAGTGTTCAGCCAAGCTGAGGACCAGCTGCTGGTGGCTGACAAATCAGGAGATGTGTACTCGTTCTCAGTGGTGGATCCACAGGGGGCGGGCGAGCTGAAGATGGGCCACCTTTCTATGCTGCTAGCTATAGTAAGAAACGTTAGACTGCATTCACACTCCAAACAGTACAAAACATGTGTCAGTTGAGCACATATAGTACTTTCCCACTTATTCTGTCTTTTAGACCATGTCGCCGGACAACAGGTACATCATTACCGCTGACCGTGATGAGAAGATTAGAGTGAGCTGCCTCAGGTGTCCATACAACATCCAGTCTTTCTGTCTGGGACATCAAGAGTGAGTAGATTGACCTAATGGAGAAAAAAATGCTCCCAGACCAAGTAGGTGATCTGTAGTTCTTTATTTCTCTCAGGTTTGTCAGCACCTTGCTGATCCCGTTCGGATGTCCACATTTACTGCTGTCTGGATCAGGAGTATGTTAAACGATTTATTATTATTATTATTATTATTATTATTATCCTCTCCATTTTAGTTTTTTACTTCTATACTTCTTTTCACATGCTGTATGTTTCTAAATATTCTTTTCTGTAGCAAGATGATTGAGTTTGTGGTGGTCAGAATCATCAGGACGTTTTTAAATCACATGTGCAGTGACACAGGCTTTTTCTTATATATGGCATAAATCTGGATTAAGCCTGATGTTTGATGTGTATGTATCAGGACGGAACAGTGAAACTGTGGCAGTACGAGACTGGCCGGCAGCTGCAGACATTGGATCTCAAACAGTTTGAGGAGAAACAGAGCTCTGAGCCTGACAAAGAGAAGGTGACCAAGGTATGTTTAAACTTACAACAGCAATAGAAAAAGTCTCCTCTTATTTAAGAGCAATTAAGCAAAAACCACAAGATCAATATTAAGTAACCCTGTACTGCTTCCATTGAATTTTGGAGGGTAATTTGTTAGGGTTAGGGTTTACTAATAACAAATTAATACCTACTAAAACCTACTAATAAAGTAGGTGTGTAGACTTTTTATAAAAGCATTTAATTGTTTTCTAGGAGTGAATCACATACACGAGTCATGAATCAAGTGACCACATAAGTGCCCTTAGAGAAGCTATTACTGCTCTGCCTCATTCAGAATGAAAGGTTATAAAAGTATTTCCACAGAAAAATGGTGTTCAACATTCTGCAGTGAGGAAAGTTTCCCCACGTGTGGGTTGTCCAGCAGATTTACCCCACGGTCAAATTTACAATGCTCAGAGCAATCCCAAAACTCAAGATTGCAGAGCTGATTACTGTGGAATTGTCACTTTTTAATAGAAAAATAGATTTTTTACTAAATGCTTTTTTTTTATTAATTCTCAGTTCTAAATGAAAAATGTATTGTATAGTGTATTATATTGCCATGGCTGCATCAGAGGGTGGTCTTTAAATGCGGTTTAAATAATGGTGTTAAACATTAAATCTCTCAGTCTCTCATCTCTTTTTAAGTTGTTATTCTTATTTCATAGCCCACTGTGTGCCGTATTGCCAGCTCACCTGATGGCCACCACATAGCTGTGCAGTGTGAAAGGTGAGTATGTGTGTATGTGGAGGGGCTGCTGTCATTTTATGCAACTAATACCGGTTTTATATACGAGTAAATGCAATGATTGTCAGACTTTCCGAATCTTTAATGAGCTATAACAGTTGCAGTTCAAAAGCTTTTCACTGAAAGTCATACAAAGCTACAAATTATCACAGTTAAGGAAAAGTAAACATTGATTTGAATTGGGGTATTTCTCATTCATGAAAAACAGTTCCTTAGTCATCAGAATGTTGTTTAACTTATCACGTAGAGCAAAAGATATAATGATGAGAATGTTATGTTCAGAATGTTCAGACACATTTATTAATTGTAGCCCTTTCTTTAAGCCTGTCTGAGTTTCATATTTTGCTTTTATTTTATATAATATATATTTATATCAGGGAGGTAGTATTTCTTCACCCATCTTCATTACTTTGTTTTTGTTTAACTATAGACAGTAACTTGTTAGCTTTTGTTATGGACCTAGCACTTTTTAGTTGTCCAGTAACTGATCTATAAATTTCTGTATCAAATTTCTGTATCATATCTCAGAGTTTCCACGGTAGAGTTTTTCACTGTGAATCAGGAGGGTGAGAGACTTATGCCAGACAGCAGGATCACACTGCCACACTGTCCACTGGATGTTGCATTTGACCCAGAAGGCCGACTCTGGGTGCTGATGGACTCCAATGATTCCCCACTCCAAGTCTACACTCACAAGAAAGACTGTTGGGAGGTACAGTGTGAATTATTCCTAGTTCTCTTGTGTAATAAATAGCACAATAAATGTATCTATAAGATTTGATGTTGTGGTAGACAATGAAGTTAACACTGTTAGAGTTGATAAAGGTTTTGCAGAGCAGTTTGATTGACACTGGATCTCTTTAGTACTCACTTTGACCTACCTTCTGAATGGTTCTGTCAGAACTGGAGCATGTATAAGACAGGACCACAGCTGATCCTTTTCTGCATAAAACCTTTTTGAGTGGTCTGGTGGCTTAGTGGGTAGCGTGACGGCCTGGAGTGCAGGAAATTCCTTGGTCTCTCCGTCTCTGTCACCAGATGTGTCCTTGAGCACCATCCAGTAAAGTATTTATTTAATAAAAAGTGTGTGAACAACCGGAACAACAAGATAGAGCTTATTTTATCTGGCGGAGACCATCCTGACATTGCTGAACTAAATGCACAGATGTTGGAGCATAAAACTGGTGCAGAAGAAGAAGTAAACACACATGCGTGACAACCTGATTCAGTCTGTGACAACCTGGTTCAGTCTGTAGCTTCATATACTAAGTCACAAAATATCAGACAACCTGCACATGTTCCAATAATGCTGTCACTCCCTAATTTAACTGTGTGGGTACTCGGTAAATAAAAATTAGCTGATGTGAAGTTATAGCTTGTATACCTCAAGCAGTAGCTGTGGAACCATCAAGAATCATGCTATAATTAACATTTTACAAAACCTTTAACAAGTACGAATTATGTTTGCTAAAGACAATGCCATGACTTGTACAGTCGATACTGTACAGTAATTAGATGCTTGGCTGCTGTGGGACCTTTATAAAGCAGCTGTGTACAGTAACTGTAGGTTACAGGGCATCAGATACTATACAACAGAATGCTGCAGTGATATAGAGATCTGAAAGCGATTCATTGTTTGGATGTTTTAATTCAAATTAAATAAAAAAATCTAAAACTATTCAAACAATGAAACAATTTTTTTGTATTCTAACATAGGTGGACATTAGCAGTGTGGCTATAGCTGCAGCAGTAGCATCCTGTGGTAGGCATTAGATTTATTAGATTAAATTAGATTTAACTTGTACAAAGCCATTGAAATTCAGTAGAGTCTAACCAGAAGTGGCCTGTTTACAAATAGATATCAAGGGTAAATATGAATGTACAGTGACGTGTGAATTTGCAGTGAATGTAATGTGCAGTAATGTAGCAGAATTGTAATAGGTCAAAGGTGACAGTGTGCAGTGTGTGAGTTCAGAGACCATGTGGGATCCTCAGAGAAGTGGACTCAGACGAACTTGAAGCTGGGTACCTGCTCAACAGCTGCTTGGTTGATTTGAATGGGAGCGTGCGTCTGACTGCCAGCTTGTCTGAAATCCACAAGGATCTCTTTTGTCTTTTTGGTGCTAAATTCCAGATTATTGTCTAGTCAGATTTCTACCTGGGCCTACCGCTCTGGTGTCGTCAGCAAACTTGACAATGCAGTGGGTCCGGTCCTTCACAAACATTTACTCTTCCCAGGGTGTCGCTCACTTCAGAGATGGAGCGAGAAAATGGCAGCTCACCTGGTAACAGCTCTGCCTTGAGTGTCTCAGTGTTCCCTTTTTCAAAGTGAGCATAGAAGAGGTTGAGCTCATTGGGGAGTGAAGCATAACTGGATGGTGGTGGTCTGCTGTTTGAGTGTAGCTCTGCAGATTCGCCTCATCAGATTGGCTCTGGGGGCTCTGTAGGCCTCACGGTCTCCAGACCTAAAGGCTGTGTTGTGTTCTTTGAGCAGAACACGTATCTCCCTGTTCATCCCAAGCTTCTGATTGGGGAACACTGTGATTGATGTTCTTTTTGTGTGGTCACTTGATCCACACACCACCTGAGAACAGCTGTGTCTGAGAACAGAGTCAGTGTAAAGATTAATGTGAGTGACAGAGTCTGCAATGGCCTGTGCAGCAAATTTACTCCAATGTTTGTGTGAGAACTGCTGTTGGAGGTGAGCATCAGTCCCTTCCAGCCAGACTTGTCCTGATAGTGAGTTTCACACTGACTGGTGACTACTTGCAGGAACAATAAAAAAAATGCTCTGATTTCCCGGGGTGGGTCAATGTATGCATGTTTGTGTACGCATGGTCTTGTGTTTTGTGTGCTCTGGTGAAACACGACACATGCTACTGGAATCTTGGCAGAACAGACCTTAATTTGCGCTGATTAGGTGATTTACTTTATGGCTATGCTAGCGTTAGCATCTGAAGGTACATACGTGTTGGATAAACGGGTCTGCACCTAATCATCAGGCGTTCAAGCTCGGTAGTGGGATACAGCAGAGACAGTGCACCATGTTTTTCCATGAACACATAAGCCTCCCCTTCTGTTCTTACCCGTACATGCTGCTTCTCCAGCAGCCCTGAAAATGGTTCGCCCCTCGAGTTCCAGCGTGCTGTCGGGGATGTCGCCGTTCAGCCAGTTTTGAGTGAAAACCATTATATTGCAGTTGATGATCAGTGTGTATAGTTTTGTACTTGAAAATTGATTACTAACAGATTTGTTGCCATCACCAGTGTTTTCTCATGCTGCATTGTTTGAGCCTGACCTGTGTGCTTCTACTCTATTTTAGTGTGACACTCAGTCCGCTGAAGTCATTACAGTGACTGAAGACTTCAAGTCACACTGGAACACACTTGACGGTGAGTCTTTTGCCACAGAAACACACTCTGTTTTATTGTAGAGGATAAGTTAGATGGTGGTTTAGGTCCAGGGTAGAATGACTGTTATTCAAGAAAACCAGCTGGAACAGGGCCACGTGGATTCACTGTAAAAAGGAACTTAAACACAGAGTCCATTGGCTGTAGTTAGCATTTCTGATGCTTTGGCTTTACTGGCTAGTTTCATAGATGGGTGTCAAACAACTGTGTGAAGGTCAGATGTGTGTTGTGTGATTTATCCATTAAAAAGGCATATTCCAAAACAAAGTAACAATAATAGGGAGTGTGCATGTAATGTAACTAATGTAGAAGGTTGAAGCCTTACATTGTACCAGATAAACTATAACAAACATTCTTACGGTTGTAAGACTTAAAATGTAAACCACACAGAGTAAAACCTAATCCTAGTGGACTAAGAATTTAACTGCAGAAGAACTGGGAGCATTATTAGTTCAAAAACATTCCTGCCAGTAAAAATGAATATGCAGGAAGTGTACCCCTTTTTTTTATTTGCATTTGAAATTTAAACAAATATTCTCTTAATTATTAATCTCTTTTGTAATAAGCAATAGAAAAGCATATAGTGTGCAGCTGTGTTTCCTGTCACCAACCTTCTTCCTCCTGTCTTCTCAATAGCCACCACAAGGTTTTCCAGCAGCTTTGAGCACCTGCACAAGGTCGGCTTTGACAATGTGACGGCGTACATGCAGAAAAAGCAGCAGAGACTGGAGGAACAGCAGCTGAAGAGAACAAAGTCACAGAAAGCCAATGGAACCAAGAAGGCTAAGACAGAGACTCGGCCATTTGCTTGAGCAAACAACCAGTTTTCCCCTTTTGTTTAATACTTTGAATGATGCAAATGTCACAAGGACATCACTTTTATGTTGACCTAAAAAAGATCACAAATAGGGTTATTTCTTTCTAAAGTTGCTGACTGAATCCTTACATTCCTTGCTGCTCTCATTTGTCATTCATTACCCTCCAAATTCCTGTGCATCATGCTGTATTATTAATTGTTTTTTTTATTTAAGAAGTAATGATGCAAAGGGTTGATACGCCTTATTATTTGAAGTCTGAATTAAATGAATTAGTTATTGATTTGTGTGGGAGTCACAAAATGTCTACTGCATCCAGAGGTCTTAAGTAAAGATGGACAAAGAATGGCTCTGAAAGCTCCCAACAAGCCAAGTCAGCAACTGAGAAATGAACAACAGGAGATAAAAGAGCAAGGATAACAGGGAACACCAGAATACAGGAAGGCTTGTTGGGCAAGTTGCACATTAGAGGCATGCAGCTCTGTCTCTGATACCTGTTGAAAGGTGCAGAGAATGAGAAGAACAGCTATTAGACGCAATGTTAATGTTGTGCATTGGTGGCATGTAAGTGAAAGTAGAGGAGTGTGGTGAAAACAAGAATCACATCTAAATCTATAGCCGCTCGAGAATGAGGTGCTTCAGAGAGACCTGAACCACCATGTATACAGTAGATGTTATCAAAAAGGTACATTTTAAGCATAGAGGAGCCTGAAGTCTGAGGTAGTTCTTCAGGGCATAAACATTCTAGGCAGGTGGCTGCTCACTGCTCCCTTATGTGGATATTTCAATCATTTTAATATTACACACATGCAATTTATTGTAATGTATGTAAACAAAATTCATTAAAACCATGTGTGCTGAACAAACACATTTACATTGTCTGTGAAGTTAAGATGTCCAGGAGTGAAAACAGCTTTACTGAGTTTGTCCATCAAACATCCTGTCTCAATGCTCTGTTCAACGCCCCTTCACGTTTGTGTAACACACGAGTTTGGCATGTTGTCAGATCACAAGCTAAGGTGCCCACACACATCTGGCAAATACACATTCACTGCTCTAGGTTAATGGTGCTTGGAGAGGCAACAATTACAAACACAAGCATATTTTGTTCCTTCCAGCTAACTCTGAACGTCATCTCTACTGGTGGGTTCTACCTGTGCACTAATTACAGCCAGTGTGCTGCCATCTAGTGGACCCAGAAATGAAATACACCACACCAATACTCCAAAGCTCGAAATGGCTCCTACACACGAACGCTTATATATAAGTTAAAAAGTCATAATCAGTCAGGTTTCTTCCTCTATAGAGAGGGGGTTTTCCTCTCCACTGTTGCTGTTGAAATTTCATTATAATTAAATTAAAGTACTATTTTATATTTGACTTTTCTGCATTTTTCTGATTGGCCACAACTTAAAGCTTGCTTTATATGGGACTTGTTGGCTTTAGTTGTGTAAGGTCTTAAACCTTGATAACTCTGCTGTGAACAGGCACTATATAAAATAAGTTAATTTAATTGACCAGGAGGTGGGTTCTCGAGCAGCTGGAATCAACTTTTCAGTGGGACTGGAGTAAAAGGTGGAGCCATTCGGCCTGTGAAGAGGTCAAGCATTTACATGTCATTTACAATGTAAAAATTTGACCGTGAAACTGGTTAGGTACCTATAAGATGTCTAGATACTGGTGTGCCCTCAGGCTTTGGGGAGACTGGAGGAGAAGCAGATCCTATGATAGAAGCAGGACTTACATTACGTCCTGTAGGTATGAGCTCGGTAACATGCTGGACCCTGATGGCCAAACCCTACAACAGGAAAGACCCCACTGAACCAACATCTCTCCTCCTCAGGGTACAGCTTCAACAAAATTGTTGGGACAAAAGTGATAATAAATTTTAATTGTGGCTCAACAGAATTGTTTAAAAAACAAGTGTTAAATGAAGGCATCTCCTTTAATTAGCATCACACTTGTCTTTAAAGGGTGACAGGCAGGCGCTGTCCTGTTTGGTGACACAGCAAACACCATTTCCCCAAGAGGATCAATAAACTATGTCCTTCAAGCAGCTTGATGTTCCTGTGACTATAGTTCCCACAGGACCGTAGCCGACCTCCCAGGACGTGAAAGCAGGAGGAAAATTCATAACAAGCATCACGTGTTTCAGGTTTTTGAATGTGAAGCAGCAAATTTACAGAAAAAACAGTATCACGCAACTGTGTCCTTAGTCATAAAATAAATATATAGTATCACCTCTGTGAAGGACTTCATGCTAAAATCTACTCTAAACTTATGTGGTAATGTTTAAAGGACTAAGCAACACTGATGATCCGTGAATCATTTAAGCTTTCGCTGCACATGCTGTTTCACTTTTACAAATCACCTGCGTGGAGCATTCTTCCAGGGGCCTTACCTCATTGCAGATGTTGCTGGACTTTGGGAAAACTACAGGATCTTTGGCTGCACAGGGTCAGAGGGCGAGCGTCATTATGAACACATACCTCACTCACTCACCTAGCACTTAGTCCTCATAAGGGTCACAAGCAAGCTGGAGCCTGTCGCTGCCGCTCAGACTGGAGTGGTGGGTAGAGCCGCATTTATAGACACACCCCTCACTCTCATGCCTGAAGGCAACGCAGAACCTCCAGTGTAATGCAGACATGGCCAGGAACCCAGGGCCTTCTTGCTGTAAGGCAACAGCAAGAAGGCCCTCACACCCCCACACTGTGTCCTTACTGGTCCACAGCGCCCACCCTTCTGTTTGTCCTTCCCCAGAAGTCTCTTTACAAACCCCATCCACTTGTTACTTGTTATTACTCCCATTCTGCAGCGACTTCATTGGCGTCCTATTACATATTGCATCATTACACAATACTGCCTAAAACTTTTTATAAGCTCAACCCCTCTGTACCTCACAGATCCAATGCTATTCTCAGATCCTCTTAACCTTTTCATCTAACTGCCCCCTCTTGCCCCGAGTTCAGATGCACTTCATTGCTCATCTCTATCCATGACAAAGGTCAGTTAAAGGTCAGGCCTATAGACGTGTGATGTTATGGTGCTGGCCAATGTGTTCAAAGATGACAAAAAATGAAAAGAAATTTAAGTGAATAAATATGTCCTCTGATGTTGCAGTATGTGTTTGCATTTATTTACTTCAGCTGACTCACTACACTTTGCAGGGCAATTTATTTGTAATCTACAGAGTAGAATATCCCATTTTTATCTCAGTGCTTTAGATTTACACTGAAAGTATTTAGTATATTTAACAAATGCATCCATCAGCTTTTTGAGGTGGGATAAATAAATCAGCTTATTGTAGATTTAAAAACCTTTTTTAAATAAGAGTGAACCGAAATTGAGCAAGCTGCATGTTTGACCCTTTCTCAAGAAACATTTCTCCAGTGAATTGACTAAGGTAAAATATCCCCAGAATCTACACAAGAAATACAATAGATAATGTTATGCTCAGTCTTATGTTCTGTAACTTTCGTTACATGTGTCTTAATTTTTCACAAAAAACACATTGGCTTCTACCATTTACTGTAGTAATAGGAAATAAAGATGATCAAGAAAATATAAATGTTATAACGTCTTTATTGATGCATAAAACACCAAATTCTAAAGGAAATAGGATTTGTATAAGATGGGTGAAATAAATGTTAGATTAAGTACATTTAAACACTCGAGTGGCAGTGAGTCTTTTTCTGTGACAGAGACATCTTTGGTTTAGCTGGTTAGCTACATTACCAGTACAGTCTAAAAGGTAAAATCAATGAAACTACACAGTTTTACTACCTGACAATGTTGCTGGTATCTTAGAGAAAGTGTCTTTACAAATGAATGAATTTAAGTGCCTGATAAAAACACATTTTCAAAAGCCTACATATTCTTTAATGTTTTAATTTGAAACATTATCGGAAAAACATCTTCACCAAAGTAACATGAATAAGCAGGAATCCCTTAAAGGTGGAAACATTAACCTCTGCAGCATATAGGACATACACATGAGTCTATGTCTGATATATAATTAGTAATATGATTGATACAAAGAAGAATTCATCAGCATGACTGAGCCTTTAATACAAGTAAGAAATGGTTAAAAGAAATACTTTGACTGATTTATCTGTACTGAATTTCTCTTGTGTTTATTTCTCTCTGACAAAGTGATTTTCTTGCATAGTTTAGGTGTAAAATATTAATGTACCACATTTTAACTAAAACAGGAATCCATATTTTTTTCCACATACTGGTTGTGGGGTATAGGGTTTCTGAATCCTCCATAGCCAGTATAACCCAGTCATCCATTCAAACGATGGTTCTTTTACTTGTCCACAACTTTTGTCTGGAAACTCCAAACACCTGTGGCTGCAGAAAGCATCCTCAGCTCAGAGCACTGTCTCAACAAGGAGGCTAAGAGTGTGAACAATTAGCTATGCCGGAGTCATCTGTCAAACCTTGGAATGCTGTCCTGTACCTTTACCTGCTTCTGTGACCTTACACCTGGTCCTAGTTTCTTACCTATTTTTCATTAAAGCACGAGGAGTGTGGAACGGCATCTGCTGGGCCTGATGACTTTCCACTGACTTTCTCAGTGGTTGGTATCAATCCATGGAAATTCCTTATAAAGTCACTGCTGCATGGAAATCCTTAGAATTTAAGGCATCTGGCATGTTTCAATATCACTCTTACCTACAAAAAGTCCTCCTTTGAGGAGTGTAAGGCTGTGCAAGGCAGAGACACTGTTAGAATAAGTGTGTACATGGATGAGCACATAGGAAAGGTAGTGTCTGGTACACTGTATAAAACAGTGTTTGCCTTGAACATATTAAACCAAGTAAACAATTTACCATCCATAATATGGTTGACTAATATAGTAATGAAAAAAGTCCACTGTAGAGAAACGCACTCAATGTAATTAACTTATGATTTCATAATGTGGACTCTAAACACCTAGAGTGATGTGCCTTATGTAAAAAAAACAATAACCAATAACTATAGATAAAAATATATTTGCCCGACAAAAAAGCGAATACAAAGGACATTTAATTTTTATCTCCATCTACGATAAAGTAGCTTCTATCCTGCTGTGTGACTTTCATTTGCATGAATATGACAAGAAACTTCAGCTTTCTGGTCTGCTAATGTTGGTTCATAAAAGATGAGTGGAAATGGAATTTGGAATTTGTAAATGACCAATAGGCCTCACTACAGAAACAATGACAAAGGCAATGAGTGACGGGGGACAAAACAGAGTCAGACTATGGAAGTATGGAAACTTCAGCAAATTTTAGCAAAGGTGCAAAGAATTCTGTAAACAACCTCCACTTAACTACAAAACACCCGAGGACATTTGAGCCAAAAATCCAGACACTTGCCATTCCCTTTCTTTTGCAACCTGGCAACACAGTGCCTCCCAAGGCTGTGGGCAGGGCAAGTGTTACCAAAGATTTACTATTTTCTGCAGAACTTTGCAAAGAACAAAGAAGCTATTTGTCAGGGAGGAAGAGTGGTCCAGAAACAGACAAACACATCAAGAGGGAGATAGTTGGTCCAGTTCCCTGGAGATGAGCTGCTACTGCAGTGTTGGGCCCCAGATGAAAAACTGAGTTATAGCATACAGATAAAATCCTGCATACTTTGGGAGAAGTCTTACTGAGATGGACTTAGGGGTGTAGCTATTGTACTTAGGATAAACCAAGCTCAGCACTCAGGTAAACGGTGTCAAGGTTCTCAGATTATGCTGACGATAATCAAATAGTAGTAGAAACAGAATAGAATAGAATAAAGTACAAAACCAAGATATTGAGAACTGAGTACATGTTCCTTGGATTAGGACATTTGTGAGAGCAGGGTAAGACTCTTCAATGGGGGGTTAATTTGTGCCTGTTGAGTGTTTGTTAATGTAGTAACTGAAAAAATGTAGAAGACAAAAAACGAAGAGGTGACTAAAAGCGAAGATCAAAAAATTCAAATCATATTAGGACACTTGGTTGACAGCAACAGTTGCAGTAGGAATCTGTGCATCTTCTGCTGTCTCAACTGGGGTTTTGTGTTTCTCTTCTTTCTCTTCTTCTGCCTCTTCTTCTTCGTCCTGACCAATATCTTCGTCATGCTCAGGAACTGCCAGGCCAGCAGAGGACTCGCCATTTATCTTGCACTCAGAGCTCGGTGCTTCTCCATTGATGGCCAGCTCTACCTTGAGGCTCCCTGAGGTGGAGTCTGGGCTCTGCACCTCGTGAAACTCCTCTGGAGCATCTTCGTGGGTATGCACCTCCGCCAATGGAATCTTGCCATCCAAGCTTCCTATGGGAGGAATCTCCACGTGGGCATCCTCACCAGGCGAGGGCACGTCTTGTGAGGAGACCTCTGTGTCTCTCACCTTCTTCACTTTGAAGGTCATGGGAGACACCTTGAATGAGGACGTCTTGGCAGTCGGGCTCTTGGGATGGTTGGGGGTGAAGCTCTTCTTGATTTTTTCCCGCTTCTCTGGGGGCACAATCTTGGTGGTGATCTGGTTCATCTTCTTCTCAATGCTCTGGCGTGAAAAGGCTTTCTTGAGGCTGTCAACCTTCTTAAGGCTGGACCTCTTGAATTTGTCAGCCCTTCTCTCAAATTGGTGAGAAGTGCCCAAACCAGTTGCGTATTCACCTTCCATCAGATCTTCTTCTTCTTCTCTTTGTGTTGTGAGTGTAAGATCATCATCCTCATCTGAGGACAGGTTGATGGTCTGGAGACCTTCATCTTGAGTACGGAAGGCCTCAACAGAGCCCGTTACAGATGGGGTAGGATGGGTAGATTCGGCATCGTACTGGCTTGGCTGCGGGGTCTTGACAGAGTCCTTGACTAACAAGGTGGAGGGGATCTCATTGTCCTCCTGGAAAGAAGCAAAGACAAAACAAGAGCATTAAAAGACTGGAATGAACTGTAAAAAACAAGAGTGCTTAAACCTGATAATACCCAAGTTTCTTTAGATGATATGAAAATGAGAGACCTTGCTGGCATTCTGAGAGACTTGTCATCTTTTTTAATTTTTTTAATTCATGACATTCATCTTTGTTCATCTTTGTCTTTGTAAACACCTTCCTTGTTCCCAGTTCCAGTCCCTTCAGAGACATCTTGACCATGATTCAGGTCAAGGTACTGCAAGCGTATTTACAAACACACTCTCTCTAACATGTCAATGACTTTAGCCTTTTTTTAGTTTATTCTGGCAGGTTATGCACAGCTACTGAGAGCTGACGAAACCGGTCTTTGCATGCCTTCCCAGCCTTTCCCAAGAGATTTGAGGAATCACGCGTATTCTTTCTTTCTCTGCAGGAGTAACAATTGTTTTTCAGTTTTATCTGTTCTCATTTCCCACACTGTATTGTACCTCTGAAATCTTTAAACACATGTATTACTAGGGGACCGTAAGAGAGGGGAGAGCAGTAAAATGTTCTGTAGTTTCAGTTAAATTCTATTCTCCATAGTCTTTGTTCTCTAATGCCTGTGGGCACACAGATACACTGTTACACTTCAGAGGTTAGACAGGGCTTCCACTTCCATCGCCCCCATCCTTGAATCAATGAAAAACTGTGTATACATGTAGCACCATGTGCTGTATTTCAAATATTTGGAAGGTTTATAAATTGCATAACACATATCTTAGAAATGATCATGATTATTATTCCAGAACATAACAATAAAATATGTTAATACATTTTTCAGAAATAAAGCTGTTTCTGAATGTTGAATAAAAAAAAAGAAACACGTTTCTATAAGCTTGTAAGGTGAGTTCTCGCAAACAACTAAGGAGCAGTGAAATGTACCCATCGACTCAGTCAGGGTATGTGTGGACGTGTATAGTGGATACATTTGCATGTTGCATTGCACAAAAAGGCAGAGGACAACTCTGAGTGACTAGGGAAGGGCAGGGATTTATAGTACGGAAGCACCACACCCAGGTGAGTATACCCTGATTTGCTCCAACTCCTGTTAACAACTGCTTGATAGAGAAACAAACATTCATAACAGGTACAGTAGGCCAGGGCAGGGAACCGTTACAGTGTAAGCCCTGGTACCTTGTCAAGATCGCATAATCCAGTACTTTCCGGAGAGTAGGAGCTTTGTCACTGAAGTCACCAACCAGTCAACAAAGGTTTAATGGTTCTTTGTACGGATAAGAAAATCTGCTTCAAGTGTGACTATCTCAGCAACACACAATCAATCATCAGTCAATTAGGTCTAAAGATACACAAGAACTGTTACAAATATTCCATTCATACACACTAACCATTTTTTAACATAATTCACTTCTGCACTTCTGAAATCTGTTTCATAATAAGAACAGGCGACGTCACATGAGTTCACATTTTAAAAGAGTGAAACACAACAGTAATACAAAGAGCTGCTTTTAAGAAGTGGAAAGCTATGTAAACCCTCCTGTTTCTACCTCCGTGCAGACAACCAATAACCGCCTGCTTGATGTCAAACATGTAGGCATGGTTCACAGTTCAGGTGGTTGCCAAGCATGTGTGGTATCTCCCAGCTTAAAGCAGTAAATCTGTTCTAAAAGGCACAGCAGCCATTTTAAGAACGCACACATTTTCCACGGATTCCATACACAACTCTACTTTAAATGCTCCAAAATGTTGTACAATACAGTGTGATTAATAGTACATACAGAACAATGAACTTTTGGCTTTTTTGTTTACCACTGACTAGAGATATCTATTTCATCCTCAAAGATTAGAGATTAGTTTTGACTCTATTGACAATACACGTCTACAAGTACAGAGCAACAAAATGCACTTCAACATCCAAACAAAAGTGCAATATGCAAGTGCAGAATAAACAATATCTACAGCCAGTAAAAGAGCAAACTTCCAAAAACTGGAGAGACGATTGTGCCGCCAGCCGAGAGTGATGATGCAACTCCAAATTCAAGATGACAAAAGGTACTGTAGCACCTCAGGGATCAGCTCTGGTTACCATTTGGTTTAAGCTGCAGTCCCCCCCCCCCCCCCCCCCCCCCCCCCTTCATTTCTCTCCTGAATGTTTTTCTGAATGTCCTACTTTTCTGCTAGCCTTACGCAACACCCACAGACGCTTTAATCGGCATGTAATGTGACATACTGTAGCTTATGGTTCTAATCAATCACCTGCAATCTGACCAGGCATGATTAAAAAGTCAAAGCCCATATGGCCTCTCCCATCCCTCACTAGACTACTTGTTCATAATAAGATTGTGGCTAGATTGTACAGTAAGGCAGTGTTTAAGGCCTTCTCAGATTTTTGATTCCATCACCTCAGCTCTTGTCTGAACATGTCACAAACTTAGTGAATTGGCTCATGCATGTTTCATAAAAACAGTATGGGTACTGCAGTGTGTAGGAGGCTGCAAATGAAACTCAAAGAGCCTTTGATGAAAGCTGAGCCCTAAAATCTGCTGCATAAGATCTTATAATAACACACAGCACTGCTCATGGCAATGACTACCAGCAACGCTTCTTTTTTCTGTCGGTAACTGAAGGTGCCTAAACCTAATCACACAATAACAGTAGGACAGTAGCCTCCACTGTCTGATACCTTATCAGTGTCGGAACAAAAAGGGACAAAGGATGATAAAGGCAGAGCAGTAAAATGGCGAGTCCCTCGTTTAACCCTCAACCATCTTGGCAAGCAGGCTACAACAACAAAGTAACATTTGGGCCTCGCACTCTGGCACCGCTCTCTTGGGAACCTCGTTAATTACTGTACCCTCTAAGCAAACACTCATTAGCCACAGAGGATGTGATATGTGTAAATATGTGTGTCTGAGCATCTGTGTGCCAAAGTGCATTTATGTGCAGCCATGTAGGACATCAGCCATTGTTTAAGAAAACCGCCTTAAAAGAGGAAGATGAAAGCAAATTAAAATAACTTTGGGGCAAAAAAAATCAACAACAAAAAACAAAGTTAATCTAACTCAACAGTGAGTTTACTGTAGGTTAAACGCAGGAACACAAGATTTTTTAAGACTGTAAAAGCATTCAAACTTTCCTGGTGCAGTTGCTAACTAAATGCAAGTGTTAGAAAAAAGAATAGAAAAATAAAATTATTAAATGAGCTGCAATGACTCTGTTTGTTTGCATGTTAACACGGTACACGGTGTTTGTTTTGTTTTGAAACTAGAATATAAGGTTCAATATAGTTTCAAATTAGAAATATGAAAGCATTTCAAACTGAACTATGCTGTTACGTAGACCTCAGTTTTTAAATTTGTTTATATAACATTCTTCATAGATTTTTTGCAGAAGCACAAATCATTACAATACATGTCCCAGTTCATTATTGTTTTAATGTCCCTGTTTCTGGAGTTTATGTAGGTCTACAGTATAATGAGGTATTTGAACAATCAAATAATGGATTTTCCAATGATGAATCCTACCGAATTACTGACTGCTGAGCATTCACACAATATTATTTTGTTGTCATACATGAGCATATCATTTGGTTTACAATTCATGTATCCTCCTCTGGTCAAAGGCTTATTTACTTCTATATAATGTTACTACTTAACTTACAATTTAGTGTGTGTTTTAAAAAGCCATTATGAACATATATTTATTGCATTTTATTATACTACACAACATACTACACAAAGCTACTTATAGAAATGTGTGTTACAGTTTGCATGTAACCAGTTATTGCACAAGTTTTGTATGTGCGGAAGCAATTTTAACACAACACAAGTTTCTTTGAGCTTTGAAAATGACAGGAAACATAGGTTCATAAACAAAAAGAGAATAGATTGCAGACAAAAACACAATATAAAATAGAATGTATGAATTAATTCATTGTTGTCTAAAAGTTCTGTGTATTGCAGATTTTTAGGACTAAACACAAAGTTCTGATCCTTTTTTCTGTGGACACCCTCTCTCTCACATTTCAAAGCAGAGTCCACCTGAAACTCACACTACATTTCCCTTCATTTTCATATGTTTTATTTGTAGGGCAGCCTGCCATTACATTGCACTGATTTTTTTTACCTGTTGCATACTGTAACCTCCCCATCCTTAAGTGCACGAAGAGCCATCTGTGAACTGAGGAAGTAAAGAGCAAAGGAAGGAAAGAAAATGGAAGTCTGCTATTTGTTACTCACCACAAACAGAGATAAAGACTGTGTGCATTGTAAAACATGTACCAGGATCTATATAGTGCCTCGCACCGGCAAATACTGTATGCATCAAAATATTTTAAATATAGACCATGTTTAGGACCCTACAGTACTTCCGCAGCACACAAGTGTGATCCAACAGTGTCAGACACGACAAACCCATTCATTTTGAACACGGTATCTTGTTTGCAACACTTCTGAATCATGCCTCTTGGCTTCATACCCAAGAAGTGTTGAATAACAAGTCGGGGCATTCTTTCCTATATGTGCCCCTCCCATTTGTGCCTCACCAAAAGAAAACACAGCATGTTTACTGTCCATGCAAGCCTGTGTAATTGCACAACACAATATCCAATTCAGGCATGGTGACACGCTGACATGTTGGAGGAACTCTACAAAAGAGAGTGATTTCTTAAGACATGAATATGGACGTCTGAAGAAAAATCACTAAACCCATAATTCACAAGATCTCAGTCTAGGAACTTGATGATATTTTCCATATTCTGTCATGTGTGCTCTGCATTTCCCCACATAGCATGTAATTTGTTATATCATTCTTGCCAATTACTACACATTCTCTGCCCCAACTTGAACTTATGGCTACTGTAAATATCCCCTTTCCTTTTTTTGTAGAACCATCCTTACACACGTTTGGCAAATGATGAGGCAATGTTACAAAACCGACTTTAGCATATGTCACAACACCGTTGTGGCACATTCACGGTTCTAGTATCTCCACAGGTCTGGCTCAGCACTGCATGCATCTGTTTACATCTCCAGTCATCTTCCTTCACCACATGGCTTCAGCAAAGTCCCAAACTGTGCGTATCAGGCCCATTGTTTGATAAAGGCTGCGCACAGATAGCACAAGTTCTTTTGATAGGGCCACAACCAATTGTCAGTGTTTACCCTGTGTGGAGGTCAAAGAGCGTGAATGCCTGCATAACAGCCGGAAATCCATCAAGTTATCTCACTGCATGTTGTATATTTAGATCTCATTTATGCAGAGAGGAGAAGAAGAACATTGAAAAACCAAAAATGGCTATTGTTTTGCCCCTTCCTGCCACGGGGTTTTAGAGGGTGGGCAAATGTGTTAGAGGCAGTAGGGTTTAGTTTACGCCCTTCATAAAGTTCATTTGTTTTGCAAACCTGCCTTTGCCTCAAATTACGTCCCCGTCTACATATCTTTTACCCCTACAACAAACTTAAGCTAACTCACTCGCTCCCTCTTTTTCTTTCTGTTGTCTGAAAACTGGAAGGATAATTTGAAGAGTGAACCCCGTAGGGAAATAGGAATGAAAACAATGCAAAAAGCCATGCAGTAAACAAACCTCACTGCTCCTTTAAGGAAGCTTGTGAGCTACGCAGCCAATTTGTTCTCTCTGGCCACCTTTCACTACCTCCTTTAGTGTCACTATGAAAGACAAAGTGGACTGAGACTGAAAGAAACAGCTTGAGTATCGGTGGTCACGGCTGAACATATCAAAACCAGGGTATCTGTATCATTTAAGCAATACTTCTAGTCAACATAATGACAAAAGGTTAATGTATAATTCATTTCATTCATGCTCAGTTTCATCATTCATGATGACCTGTGCCACGACTTACAAGCCTTTCTAACTGTCAGACTGGTCAGACAGCCACTCCAACTACTACTTCAAACATCTGCCTGAGTTAAACCTCAGTAATATGTAGACATGTATGAGTGAAGGCACGTAACCAGTCAGTGCTGCTGGGGGCTATGCTACGATCCAATAGAGCATATCACCCAATCTCAGCTTTAGCCCACAGCCTGTTTCCTGCTTAAACCTGCAGTTTGGTAATGGAGGCCTCTGCGCTGAACATATGCAACATTTGCACTCCAATTACACTCAAATACATCAGAACATGTCAAGTTTGGGGCAGCTTCTCACTCTGTTTTGGGTAAACGTTAAAAAGTGTTTTCTTGCTGTCGTGTCACACTTGAGTCATACGCACAAAGTGTCAAACACAAACCCAAAGTTCCAAGGCCTTTGTTTCTTCTTCATTTAACTACATTACTGAAGATTGTTTCACTGAACTACAGTAAAGCAAAGGCAGCAATTGGGGCGAGGCTGAGAAGAGAATTACCAGTTTGTCCTCTATCTCACAGCGTGAGCACAGAGCGGGGAAACTAACGTTAGGGAAGGTTAAGTCCCCACCTTTGGCCAAGTGTTCATTCACAAAAGGTAGATTGTAGCAAGGCAAACAAAGCGACAATGAGTGAAGTTAAGCCAATCACTCACACACTGTGTGGGGATCCTCTGTATTGAATGACAAGTGAGAATGTGGTTTTACAACATGAAGGTGCACACATTTGAACTTAAAATAAGCTTCTTTGTGTTCACTTACAGTAGAACTTCACGAGAAAGTAAAGTTTTAAATGTAATATAATCCCATCATTAAGCTCCACAGCAAACGTTTGTGTTTAATTGCAGTGTGAATAAATGTCGTTTGATGGTGTGGGAGCTCTGACGTGTCGCTCTGCTGTCTATGATCATAAAAGCACACACAATCACATACATCCTCTTCCCATTCAACTACTAAATATAAAGACACAGAATCCACCCCACACAACTACCTTACTATATGGAATTTTTAGGGTGATGGTTGAACATGTGGACACTAAAATTAATCTATAACAGAAATAAATGTGCAATTAAACTCAAACCCTACCTTTTTATACAGTGATGTCCAAAAACAGTGTCTCAGAGTGCACAGAGGAATCTCTGACCAAGAATTGTTTGTACTTCAGTGTGTGTGTGTGTGTGTGTGTGTGTGTGTGTGTGTGTAGGAAAAGGGGGCTAGAGACAGGAAAAGCTCGGGTGCACAAAAACAAACAAACAGGGCCTGAGCAGCGATAATTAAGTCCTCATTAGACCCTGTTATTCACAGGAACGCAGCGGAGCGGTGGACAGCGGCGTCCTCACTGACCAACCGTGGCCGGATCCTGGAGCTCGTACAGACCCCGTGCTCCGTGCAGCAGTGAGCGTTCACCCACGAGCTCCCGGCGCTTCCACCTCAACTAGCACATACAGAATGCTGAGTGTTTTGGATCAGTTCTATTGAGCTGGGGGGCGGAGGCCCTTTGGCCGGCAGCTAAAGGCCTGGCATGGAGGCTTTGGCTCCTGTGTGCGGTGCCTTATCAGATAGTGGGCCGATACGTGCAGCATGTGCTTTGGTGCTGGGAATGTGGGCAGGTGTCTCGAGCGAGGATAGAAAAACTCGTCTCCCGCTAATTGGAAAATGTATGAAAGACGAGGAAGCAGACAGAGGGAGGAAGAAGGGAATAAAGTCTGCACAGTGAACCCAATACGAGCACATTAGAGCCTGATACTGTAGCACGATGGCCAGTGGGCAAACTGCACTCACGCCCTTCACAAAATACTTGTCCCATCTGCACTCATCAACAACTCAAACAACTTATTGGTTTGCTTTGGGCCGAAAATGGAGGAAAAAGTACTTAGATCACCTACAGTGCAAAGAGTGGAATGTTTGTGATAGGACACGGTTTAATAATGACATAATACGCATGCAGCCAGGAAAACATAACATATGGATGAGTGTAATTTGACAATGAACTAAAGGAAAGGGACACACCCATGTACCACACTATAACTGAGCAGGGTTCAGAATCGATCCACTTCGCCTCAGCTGCACACACACACACACACACACACACACACACACACACACTGGGAGTCGCCCAGTACCAGGTAAGGACCTGGCACCTGCTGCATTAGCACAACAGTGGCTCAGTACCTGGGAAACCAGATAACAACAGCAGTTAGGAGCTCTCTGCGACTCTGACTGTGTCAACAGTGGCCCCACTTATTTACTGCCAGGGCACACACTTGTACGTACACGCTCAGGCACACCCACACACACACACACAGACACACAGACACACACCCATATGCACGGAAAAAGGCGCCTAGTTATTCATGCATGAAGACTTGGTGGTGATTTCTCTGTCATGTTTTCTGCTTAAATGGATGGACTGTAGATGGCATCCTGCACTATATGGGACTGCTTTCACTGGTTTGGTGAATAAACTTGTATTTAATCTTCATCAAGAAAACAAGCGGACTTCCAGGTCAGACAGAAGAGATTTCAACTATTTTTATATCTGGTGATACGGGAGGAACAGGTTTTGTAGAAGCAGGCCTCGGACTCTCCACCTTTAGTGGACATTATAACCTTTACGCTGCCATTGCAGAGCTTCACCGTTCAGGTGTGATGTGGCAGTTAAGGTGGCAAATCCAACCAAAGCTATCTGTTTGCCTGAATTATGACTGAGGGGTGTAAACAGATCTGGAAGGCAGAGGCTGAGCCCTCCTCTATTATCCTCTATAGCTCCATTCCCAGACACACCCAACCCTGCGAGCGTGCACACACACACACACACACACACACACACACACACACACACACACACACACACACGCACGCACGCACGCACGCACGTATGCACGCACACGCGCGCACACACACACACACACACACACACACACACACCCGCACGCAGGCACGCACGCACACGCGCGCTCACTCACACACACACACGCACACACGCGCACACACACACACACACACACACACACACACACACACACACACACACACACACACACACACCGTGCGAGGGATGGGATACATTCTTTGCAGGCACAGAGTATTAATTCATCACTCATACGCTGAAGCCGGATTATTGTGGGTGCTGGTACTTTTACTGGCAGAGTTGAAAACCACAAACTGCTGCGTGTGGCAGCGCCAACCAGGTGCCACAAACACACCCTCTGCAGTCAAATATTAATGCAAACATGAGACGCTCTCTGTCTCAAACACATCAGAATGAGAAGACCATAATGCAAATAGACGAAAGCTTAAAGGGGTAGTGCTGCTATTTACACGCCTTCATAACTTCTATAAACTTTCAGGAGATGCATTCCTTTAAAGAAGATTTAACTTTTATCAAAATCTCATTGTTTTCAGTGTGGGTCAAGCTTTGAAAAGACTACATTTACCCATGATGCAACGTTAATTATCTAAACGCTATTTTTTTACATCCCACTCATTCAGATTGAGATGCAGAATTCTCATGACCTCCTAACATTTGCCTGTTTGGTGAACAGATGTTCGGTTGGAGTTTGACACTAATGTTTGTGCCACTCTCTTCGTCTTTGCGCCCCCTCACCTGGAAGATGAGCACTTTGAAGTGGTTCCTCTTCAGCAGGTGGCTGTGGTTGGCCTCCAGCTTCTTCACCTGCACCGCCTGCCTGTCCAGGCGCTCGCGCACTTCTTTCAGGTGGCCGCCGGCCTTGCGCGAGCGCTCCAGCAGCTTGTTGACGCAGTTGGAGGTGCTGACGTGGTTCTTGGACAGGCGCGTCACGTCCCCCTGCACGACGCGCACGGCGCTCTCCAGGTCGGCCTGCCGCTGCTCCATGCGCTGCTGGTTGTCCTGCACCGACTCCAGCATGTTCACCAGCTTATCCAGCAGCGCCACCACGGTGATGGCGCTCACCTGGCCGCGGTCCACCGGGCTCCCGGGCGCGGCGGCGCCGGAGGAGCCGGTGGGGCTCTTGAAGCCCAGCCGGGACAAGGTTCCGGTGGGTGTCGGGGAGGACGGGGCGGACGACGGGCTGAAGCTCGGGATGAGGATGTCGGCGCTTTCGGGCTGCGGCTGCGGGATGGTGTGGGTGCTGCCCGTGACGCTGCCGGACTCGGCGTGGGAGCCGTCTTCTTCCATGGCTGACAGGTGGTCGCAGGCCCCGCGTTAATGGGAGAGTTGAGCAGGAGTTTCGCTGACGCAGGTTCTGCTGTCACTGGCTCCACTCGGGTTTTACTTCTCGGAGTCGATCCGGCATCCACGCCCCTGACCGTCTCCTCTGCCACACCGACAAGCGCAAACACGCCGTGAACTTCACAGAACACCTCCCCCGCGAGCCAGCGGGAGGGGGCGTGGCAAACAGGGGCGTGGTTGCCATGGACACGGCGCAGGCCGAGCCCTATTGTCGGAGCAGAGGTAGAATTACTTTGGTGTGCGTGCGTTCTCACGTGACTGCTGAACCATTCCACTTTGTGCATGCGTGGCTGCATTCACCAAATATGCGAGCGCCGCTTTTGTTGTGGACACGCGCTGGTGTGTTGTGCATGACAGACTCTGGGTTGTGGACTGTGTCGGTAGATGTGTGCGTGTGTTCTTGTGTGCATCCAAAACAAGATGACAGCAAAAACTGTTATTCTAATAAACAAGGTGTGTTTCTTATGTCTTTCTACTGAAACATTGTAGTCCGTGTACCCCCCTGGAGGGGATCGTGTATCACATTGTGTGTGTGTGTGTGTGTGTGTGTGTGTGTGTGTGTGTGTGTGTTCTTCTTGTTTTCCAGCATGGTTTCATGGCATGGGGTGCACACTGACATGGAAATGTGGAAATCCCTGTTTCAACAATGAGCTCATCTGTGCCCCGGCCTCTCTGTCAAGCCTTTCCTTTATCGTCACCAATGTAGATCTTTTATTCACACCAGCACGAATACACTTTTACTCAAAAATGCTTTCAAATAACATAATTAAAACAAACAGTGGTATTTGATGGGATTGTGTCCTTGTGTTGCAGGAAACACTGTCGTAATGTCCGGTTCAGTGCGCGGTTTGTTTCCTTGAGTCCACACCTGAACTTTATTGGATTCTGACTGATATGACAAAGGTTAGTCCAATCATCAATGCAAAATAAATACTGCACTAAACCAAGATTACACAACTTAGGTAAACACAGTAAAAACACACCTTGTAATATAATAGTTTATATGATTCTGATCCAAGTCACATTAATAAAATAAAATGTAAAAGTTGGTGTTTGCTCAAGCAATCAATGGTTACCCTTAAATTTGTGGTCACAACTAAGAAGGAAAATGTGTAAAATCTTAGGGGAAATTATTTATTGTCAGATGAATCAAATGATCTTTACCCTTCTGTTTCTGCCCTTTGTCCCTTTAAGGGTTTCATGCTGGGGCCTAACCCAGCTGTCAGTCAGGCACACAGGTCACCAGCCAATCAAAGGGCACATGTCAATCAAAGCACACATATGCATCACGAGGGTAATGTCCAATACCCTGTTTTGTTGAAGCCTCCATTTGGAGCAGTTGCAGAGTGTTGCACTAATGATGCCAGTGTTGTGGGTTTGAATCTACTGTAGCAGTTGCGAGCCGGCGACTTGTGTGCCGAGCCCACGTAAACAGAGAGGGCTGTGGCAGGAAGGACATCCTGCACTAAAAACTAGCCAATAACAACCATGCCAGTCATCTGCTGTGGTGAGCTCCGACGGGTAAAAGTTTTTCTGTTAAACCAGTTTTTTTACTGTTGTGTTAAAAGTCTAAGAAAAAGAAATAGATGCATATATTAAAGGATGAAATACTTAAATAGTTTTTCTTTCTGTACAAAATGCAATTCGGTTTCTTTTTATATACGTACAGGAGGATTCACAACCTCCATGATTTCTGTTGTCAGGAGCCACATGAAGTAAAAACAGACTGTGCTGCTGTAATAGCTGGTGATGCACCAAGGGTTCATTATGGTTAACAGGACGTCATCTTTAATGATTCAGCTGTAACTTAACAGTAGGTTGAGATCATGTTCAGTATAATTGGTATAATAAGTGTGACTGTATCTCACTGAAGATTGCTGTTGTTTACTACTTTTCCTTTTGTTTTCACAGTGTAATACCTGAACTACTTAGTGGTTAAACTACTTCAGAAAGTAACCAGCACTTTTCTCACTTTACACAGCGCAGATCCTTTTGACCTTCTTTCAGAAGTGTGACCTCCCTTTCTTTGCACACTCAGCCGTTTTCACACAAGCTGTTAGTGGCTGCGTTTTGAAAAAAGCTGATGGATGGACAGTCAGCTCTTAGACACGGGTGTATTTGCCCTCTGCAGGCTAAGACCTGTAAGTGCATGACCTAGATCTGACCTCCGTCAAGCAGCCAAGGCAATGATCATCAGACAAGGAATTAACTTGCTTGAAGAGATTTTGAGCCTCTCTCCTTGTTTTTCATATTTCCATTTTATGACCTTCTCATTTTCACAGGTAGATCTTCTGCTGTGAGACATCTGCAGGGTAGTGCATGGAGCTAAAGGCATTTATATGAACAAGCTGCTGCAAGTTGCATCGACTGAATGAGCTCTATATCCTGGGAAATCTATTGTACCTGGAAAGGATTCAAGCAAGAGTGGTGTGGCTCAGCTGCAACGGTTGCCTGTTGGCAAACTCCTGAGATGCCTGACTGGTTTTGCAGGAGTGGTGCATGAACAAGTTTGAATTTGAAACTTGTTTTATTCTGTGTGGGCTCCGTGGCTTCTCGGAGTTTCACTCTAAATTTTAGTAAAGCTGCAAAAGCAGAAATATGTGGAGAAGTGCAGCCTGTGCCTCCCAGACATAACAAACAGCACTGTCCAAAATCAAAGAAGACTTCTGAATGGTTCATTATGCAGAGGGTGGTTGAACATAGAGAAAAAAGCAAACATATTGTTGTAGGGATGAATGGAGCAGAGAGCGTTAACTGTAACTGTAACTTTATTTGTTAAGCACTTTAAAAACAACTGACGACCAAAGTGCTGTACAGTGTCGAAATAAGCAGAAATTACAAAACATACCTTAAATCTGAGAATGTTATGGTCAGCTGAAGCTGTTTTAATTGAATTCATTTAGCTCTGACCAGCTGGCGTCCAATAAAGGCTCTATATTTGGTTTTCCACCAACTGATGGCAGTAATATGCGACCACTAGTCTGACTGCACCTACAGTAGGTGGGCAGTGGATGATTAACCTGCTCCGACTGGAGGCCTGGGCCCTTTGTCATTAAATCAAAAGCTTCCACAGAGGAGAACGTGAAACGCTGGGTACAAGACAGATGGTGGTAGATCCTAAAGTTACCAGCCCACTGACGGCCGTGCATGAGAGACACCGGCGTGTGAAGCCTTGTGTGTTGGCAGGGCAGAGTTTGTGGTGTGCATCAGTTCTGGAGCTAATGGACCAATTTTCAAGGTGTTAAGCTTTTCACACGTCCCCTCAGAACCCGTGGAATTGCTCTGTGTAGTGTGTGTGTGTGTGTGTGTGTGTGTGTGTGTGTGCGTGTGTGTGTGTGTGCGTGCGCTTGCGCTTTGGCGAGTGCTTGTTGGTTCCTGTGAGTATTTATGTTTTCATGTGTCGGACACCATCAGTTTTCAACTCAATGGACCAGTTCCTGGCCAAATGAGTGGAGGTGCAGTTTGTTGATTGTAAAATCGATGTGGTGGTCATTCACGCTGATGCAGTGGTATGGAGCCACAGACGTCTGAGCAAAATGCTTAGCTTGAGTTATCATTGCATTCATCACTGCTATTTCGCTCCACACCACAAGTCTATCAAGTGGAGGAATTAGTATTCAGTTATATGTAGAGGAATTTAAATGCCTTAGAAAAGAGCCTGCATGTTGGAGCATGTTGACCAAATAGTCAGACGCTAGATGAGCTGCTGAGATAGGTGCCAGATTCCAGCGCTGGAGCCTTTGGGTAGGTGCTGGAGAGAGGGAGTCCCTTCTGACAGCCCAGCATGTTGTACGTGATAGTGTTAGATTTGTGCTTTAAGTTCTTTTAATGCCTTAAATCTGAAGCCATTGATTTTTTCACAGGGCTCATCGCTGCTTTAATCTTCTATTATACCAAAGCGAGGGGTTGATGGTGAGGGCGGCAAATGTCTCCAAATGCTAATTTCCAAAATGTTCCCAGTGCAGATAGAGACAGAAGCATTAATATTTAATTTTAGTTCTGTTTCTGCTTTCTGTATTTTATTCCTTTCAGCTGCACAGGAGCATCTCTGACTTTTCTGCTATTGACTCAGTAAACGAGACAAACTCTGACTGTTTAGTAGCAGACGGAGCCTCAAATTAATGAAATGTAGAGCAAGCTGAAGATGGAAATGAAAATAAGTAAAGATTGTAAGTAATATATTATTTCCTACAACACAGGTCTGATTTTTTTTTGAGTCTGGTCTGAGTTTGGGCATTCAGATCCTTACTGAACGTCTGCCTATCTGTGAAATGGCAGCAGACGTGTCATCAGGGATGCTCAGCTTTAATGTGCATCCATCATTTATCATCATCATCAAAGCAGCCCATGTTAGGTGTAACTGAAACACGTTACCTTGCACTTGACTGTTTAAATGTGGTCACACAGATCCAAGTGAGTGGGGCAGACTCCACACTGAAGCAGAGCAGCCGCAGTCATTTTCCTCTAAACAGGATGCACGCTGTGCGATGTTGTCTCGCTGTAAGCAGCCGCCTCTCCGTGTCAGCGGTGAGGAAAACAAAAACAGTGGGGCTGTTTTGCAGAGCAAATCTTGGTTGGGATAACCTTTTCCATTAATGATAGCTTTCACCACATTCCTCCACCTCTGATGCAAACAGATACTCAGACATCCACAGAAATTTCCTTCCTGCTCCTCCCTGTCCTCAGGCCCTCCGCATTTGGGCTGAAACCAGCCAGAGAAGTCAGGAAACTGAGAGGATCACGCTGACAGGATCGGTTGGTTACTGTGCAGACACACACATGCGTGTACAAATCAGTGTGTGCCTGGCAGCCTAACTACAGGGCACGGTTTAGCCCCACTTTGAGGGTGGGACAGTGCGTGAGGTGAAGGTGAAAATGTCAACTGTGGGACACGACATGCTCCATCACGGCTTCATTTCAGACTGCGTTTAAGAAGGGCTTACATAGTTTCGAACAATAATGTGACTGGGATGTTTTCTGAGGGTAATTCTGCAGGAATGACACAGCAGCGATTATGAGCTTTGCTGCTGCTCCAAGCTACGGGTAACACATCAGCTCATGTTTTGAATGGACGGCCTTCGCATGTAGGTCAGTGTTTAGAGGTCAAAGCACAGTTTCATCAGACATCTACTCAGCAACAGCCCTACACAGTCAGCAGGCACTGGAAACATACAAACTCTGATGAAACCTTTACAGCAAGTCAATTTGAACAATTATAAACAAAATACTTTCTTTAATTTATACAGCTTAATGTAGAGACAAAAAGCTTAATGTTGCACTAGAAACCTCAGACTCAATTTGAGTATGATCATTGTGTCGTTTACACAACAACTGATGACATCACAGACCATTCCTATAAAGCATTTTGTTGATCCACATTGGATTTCCTGCCATTGTTTTACCTGCTTCACAGTGAGTACAGCGCCACCTTGTGGCACTAAACGTTATGATTTACATTTATTCAGCTAAAATGTAGAACCATAAAAAGCTTAAATAGGTCAGGAAAAATCATGAATACAATATGCCTTTAATGCAAACAAACAAATAATATATATAATATCATTTGTTTGAATATTATATATAAATATTATTATTATTATTACTATTATATGTTTGTGTACAGGGACACTTAAGGCTTTTAAATATGCAGCTTACAAAAACTGTGATTAGTTAATTATATTTACTTTTGTTTATCTGAGCAGAAAAAGAAACATATAGGGTTTTTCCAGTATAAACATATTAAGTAAGAATTAAGTTTTATGTCTGCAACACACTCAGAGAGCAATAGTTCACACATGACCTGTAAAATATCACCAATCTTTTTGAATACACTCCATAAATCTACTTAGAAGGAGAAAAGGAGACCATATTGTACGCATGTAGAATATTCAAGGTGGATAGAGCTCATAATCACCATGGTCTTCACATTCAGAAGGACACAGATGTAGACCAGCAGGCAGGTCAGTCACACGCACGTGGTCCTCCCTGAACATCTATGAGGACAGATACAGCCTTGCACTTGCCTGCTTCCATTGATGCCACCTTAATCACACATATGCACATCACCCCCCAAACATGCGTGCACACACAGTTAGCCTGTGCCCAGATCAGGTTTCTGACCCATGTCACTGAAGATGCTGACTTCTGCACACATGCTGCATACCGTGTTCTGTCTTTGGCATATGGACCTTGACATATGTTTCCCATGAAAACAAACTGTGCACTTCTCTAACAAAAAAAGACATCTTCACTGTCTTTTAGTTTCTTTAGTGTTTACTGTCTTTAGTTTAGTTTGAGCTCAGGCTCATAACATTTCTGAATCAGAAAAGTTAAGAACACTTCACAGTACTAGGACATTATCTTGGTGCCTAGTGCAAACAAAACAAAAAACTAAAAAAATAAAGTTATAATACTATATATAGTATGGATATACTATATATCCAAATATGAAATATTTACATAGTAGAAAATAATTAAAATTAAGTAGGATAAAGAGCTACAAACAGAAAAAGTGAGTGTGTAATGAGAAGCAATGCAACCTAAAACTCGTAGGTGGGGGGGGGCATCGGGGGGATCAGGGCACGGTTCAGCAGGCAGACTGCAGGAAGGAAGAAGCTGGACTCTGTGAGGTCCTGGTCCCGATGGACGGGAGGCGGGAGAGGATGAAAGTCTTCATGTCTAGTTCAGAGCTGTGATTGGCTGCTCATCTCCGGGTCCTGGAGGTGTTCCAGCTCCTCCGACCACCTTCTCACGCACGTAGCTCTTTCTCAATGCAGGAACAATTTGTGGATGCAGCAGCTTCTGTTACGAGAGAGAACCTAATATAGTAACTAACAGATCAGATCTCTCACAATGTTGTGAGAAGTGTGGAGCCCTAGCCAACATCCTGCAGCTTGGCTCTTAGTAGATGTTTATTCAATGTCAGATTTCATATGAAAAGAATCACAAATGCATTCTGAAAAATAAAATTCTACCTATTAAGAGAGAACAACCCAACTCTGACAGAAAAGAACAGAGGCAGGCACAGGCTCTTACATTTTGTGATATAAATTATTTATTTACATTTACAGAAAAATGACCCCATCAAGACAACGTAGTAATAACTATTGGAAATAGAACCCAAGATACAGTAGCTGACGTCATCGTCACAACTGAACAGAGAGCTCTACAGTAACATTGTGCCCTCTGTCAAAGGTCTCCTATAACACAAGGTGCAAGGCATCACGTGTAGCCCCGGACCCCCCACCCCCCTCCCAAACAGAACAACAAACACCTCATTTAAAGCCTGTTACCCTGCTTTGCACTACCCCAGTTTGCTTTAACTCCTCTTCTACAAACAAGAGACACCGGCTAACCTGCCGCTACCAAAGCTCACACATGTAGCACACGCACGCACCCGCTCACACACACTCACACACTCTGAATCCTCAACAACCCCCCCGCCCAACCCAACCGCTCATGGTTCAGTTTCTGAGAAAAGCCCAGGCCGGACGTCACGAGGTGCGAGGAAACATGTCTGCAACGGGCGGGTGGGCTGTGGTTAACCCACCACTGAGTCCCACTATGACCGGCGGTCCAACACCGTCGTTGCCCTGCCACTGTCCTCCACGGGCGCTCGGAAAGTTCGTACTGGGAAAGAGGGCGAGGAGTGAAGGAAGCAGATCCTAAGTTTCATGGTTGGCCTACGAGGGGGAACACATACTGTAACACCACAGGTCTCTCCGTCAGTCGGGTGGAGGGGACTCTGCCTGGTGCGTCTGGGCTCAGATAAGTCGAGTGGAGGCGCGCATGGTGTTCTCTGTACTGAAGTGGACATTGTTCTGCTTCTGCCGGTTGATCCTGTTGGTCCGAGGGCACTTCCTGCACAAAAAGATGGGAGAGAGAGACGTTCGTGAAGATAAATTTAGCCACAGTATAAAGGAATTTGCTTTATAACCCAAATCAAAATGGTTTTATATTGAAACATTTAGCTTTTTATGAGTGATGAGTTTTAGCTCAGTCAGTCCTAAGTCCCAAATTAACCAACAACTTTACCCATAAAGAAAGAAGGAAAAAAGAATTCCTTTATTAGCCATTCTCACATCTGTTACAATGCCACAACAAAACCGGTCTTCAGCGTTTTACGCATCCTCTGGGGAGCAGTGGGCTGTCATGCACGGAGCCTGGGAGCTGGTGTGAGGTGTCTGACTCACACCTGGAGCATGGTGGGCTTGAACCTGCAACCTTCTGCCCCCCAGGCCGGTGCTCTACCCACCTACAGCACCAGGCCACAAACAGAGCTACAGTGCAGTGCATTTGCCTGAGAGGAAAAACCTAGTACAAAATAATGTGCATGAAATGCTAATGTTGATTCTGTTAACTGATTAAAAAGGGTGCTCACATGAGCAAAGTGTTACTTTTTTTAACCTTTAAACAACAAAAGATGAACTAAATGAACTAAAACCTGTAACATACTAAGTCGTGATGCTGGTCAGCTTGCACCTTTTCATCTAATTTTTACTAATTGGCTTTAGTATTTAAGGCAAAGCACATCTCATGTCCTGAGATAGAAGAGACTCTCGTGACAAACAAACCCACGGTTGCTCCGGTTCTTTGTGAACAGTGGTGACTAATGTGGATCTAACACAGTTAATGAAACTAGTGGAGCAGACGTGGCACAATGTCACACAATGGATACGAGTCACGGAGGCGTCTGTTCATGTAAGATAAGAAAAGATAGGACTTTATTTATCCCACAATGGGGGAATTCTGTTCCCACTTCTATCTCTTTGTTTTTTAAACTAATGTCGCATCCAAATAACAAGCGGAGGTCGGAATAACTACCAGCAATGTTCACAAGCACTATACATATATTATAATGCAGTGCTTCAAACTGGCTTAATGGCCGTCTACGGTCAGACGTGTGTTTACCAGAAGCCATGGCAACAAATGATAGCTGCGTGTTGTATGTTGGACATATATCCAGCTATAAATGAACATTTCTGAGAAGCAGGCGCTGCATTCACTGCTATTACTCTCCCTTTGCTCCTTCTCTCCTTTTCCTCACACGCGGCAAATTTCCAATTGCTCCCTCTTCGCTTCCATTCTCCTCTCTCCTTTGCACAGAGGAGCAGTTTTGTCTTGGCCAACGCTCTTCTAAAATCTTTTATTAAATGTCATAAATTGCTTAGGTCAGCCAGAGGCAGGCATGCTGCAGGCTATATACCATGTATCTGCGTGGGAGGTGTGTGTCTGTGTGGGTTTTGCTGTGAATACAAAATACCTGCTCAAACACAAGCACAGATATCTACAAGCGCACACGTGCACACAGTCCAAGTCCTTTTTAGGTGTGTGTGTGTGTGTGTGTGTGTGTGTGTGTGTGTGTGTGTGTGTGTGTGTGTGCGTACATGTCCACAGGGAATGTGACAGTACCTTTTGTCTGTGGTGGAAGCAAGGTGACTTTTTAGCGGTTTCCTCGGGGCTGCGGGGCTTTTCGGGCCCCTTGTGACTTCCACATACACCCAACACGCAGAACACTTCTCCCAGGCTCATTAGTATGTTTAAAGGCGTGTGCGTGCATGACTCACCTGGTAATGCAGAGCACCACCACGCAGATAATGACCACCTGGAGTGCTCCAATGATAGAGGCGATGAGGACATAGTGCAGTTTGCCAGAGCCCGGCACCACATAGAGAACGTTGAACTCCTTGATCTCACACTGGGGGCCCCTGAAACCCGAGTGGCAGCTGCGATCACACACAAACACACACAAGCGAGAAGAAAGAGTGAGCGGGTCCTTTCTCTGCGCTGAGAGGCAGGTTAATCATTCCTGTGTTTCTAATTGAGACGTCAGCTGGCGACCTGTTTGATAAAGACGCCGCGATGGGGCCGCGTGTCTGCGTGACAGTGCGGTGACTGTTCCCGTCCTTTGAGGCGGCGGTTTCGATTAACGTGCCTGATGGGGCGTGGAGTGGGCCACAAAAGCGGGAGGATGGGGCGTGAGGATCGCGGGAGGAAACTTGAAATGCAAGCGTGCTGGAGTTGCGGCTGCGCGTCTGTGGGCGCTGCACAGCTGGTTTGTGCCCATTTAAAATGAAGTGTGAGCCGCAAAGACTCCCCTCGGACGCCGCGATGCGCTGCTTCCTGAAGCATGTACCAAAATGCAGCTTTGAGGGCTCTGTCTTTACTGTACAGTACTGTACTGTATGTGGGCAAGCAGCACAATCATAGCATGAACGCGCAGTAGGGCAGAATGGTTAAACAGACAGGAAAAGACGAGGATAGATATTAATATTACAGATGTCATATGTGTACGTTTGATTCTGACCACCTGCTGTTTGAACCCACTCATTATACATGTGAGCGACGCAACATGGACATTCTAAGGACAATCAGTGGTGAGATGCACTGATTCGAACGCCAGTCCTACTGTAACTCACCTAAATTAGCCAGAGTATCTTTGCTTTGCACCAATATTTAGCTCTGATTAGTTTTTATCATCCTAAAGTTTAAAAAAACACCTGATGTATATTATGTTTTTTGATTGATTTAAGGGAAAAACATCAGAGGACAGTAGCAAAAGCAAAGTGATTACTGCTACATAATACTGTACTAAAGCAGTTTTTAGACAATTGATTTAAAGATTGAGTGGTTTGGCCCAGTGGCCGGAGTAAAGGTGAGGCATCCATCCCACAAACACTGCAGCACACGGCTCTTGGGCGGATTTCCTGCCAGCGGAACTGGTGCATTGCACAAAGTGGATAAAAGTGAGAGTATGACTCAAAACTCTTCAAACCATAGGCCAGACATGGGTTCTTGGGGTTTGGGAATTACTTCAGTCTCCTGGGAAATTTGTGTACAGTGTAGGCTTTTTTGTTGAATTAATAGCCACCAGTTAAGTAGAGTTTTCATTATGATCATGTAGTGTTCCCTTCATTTTTAAAGCCGTACTTTACAAACCAAAATGGATTCAGACATTCATTACTGTAGCTGTGTGGCATAAGTTACCATGGTGATCTGCTCTGTTTGAAAGCAAATCAGATTAAAGAGAAAAAAACAAAAATCACCAAAATATAGTTTGAGAACAACACACATGCTAATCTAATGCTAATGCTTATCTAACGCTCATTTGTTCATAACTTTATTTCGCACACATGCAGTTAGTAATTATGGTAAATATCTGACAAATGGACCAGGCATATTTTGTATTTTGAGATTTAACCAGCATTATATGAATGTAGCCAGAAAGTAAGCAAAGGGGGGAGAGAGAGAGAGAGAGAGAGAGAGAGAGAGAGAGAGAGAGAGAGAGAGAGAGAGAGAGAGAGAGAGAGACAGAGACAGAGACAGAGACAGAGAGAGAGAGAGACTAACACAGTCTAATGGAGATGATCCTTCTCCTCAGAGACGAGCTAAAATGGTCCCCCTTTAATCTCTCTCTCTCTCTTTCTCTGCTATTTATATCTCTGGGGAGGTTATTAGCCACCTACACCTGCATATCTACTTTTTCCCTGACAGTGTGTGAGATGAGCTGTGCAGCCTTGTTCTGTTTAGTATTTGTGCTTCGTTTTCACATTTATGTCCACATGCATACGCAGACGTGCCCCAACTCTGCAAGAAATCACCCTCACTGGGGCCTTAAACTCCTGCCACCAGCAGGTGGCAGCAGAGATCTTCCGCGGCCCCTCTTCAGATAAGCGCTGCTCAGTATGCAGGGAGACTGCCTGGCTGGGCAAGCTGGGACGAGTGAGGTTAGACAGAAAGAGGGGAGAGATAGAGGGAGAGGGAGATACCGAGACCCCCTGGCTGCTACACTATCAGGCTATAAAAGATGGCAGACCTGAGTGGCACCCGTGCGTTACTGTGTGTGTGTGTGTGTGTGTGTGTGTGTGTGTGTGTGTGTGTGTGTGTGTGTGTGTGTGTGTGTGTCTGTCGGTGGTGCTTTTAATACCAAATCTCACTGTGCCTGTATGCAAATGTATGTCTGTGCTGCCTGTGTTGAAGGGATTTTGCGTGCGGTGTTCAGTGTGTCATGGCACACTGAATAAAATTTCATCCTTGTGAGGATCAGTTTTCTTCAGTGACATGAGTTAGTAGGGTGGAGTAGGTGTTAAGTGCAGGTTAAGGTTGTGGTAAAGGCTGACTTTGCTGGGTTAATGATCAAATTCCTACTGCTAAACAAGATGATGCTAAACCTCACACCACACACACACACACACACACACACACACACACACACACACACACACACACACACACACACACACACACACACACACACATCACATTATGGAAATACTAGGGACAGCAAAAACAACATCTGAACAATGAGATATAAAAAAATGATGAGGTAACATTTCATGGCTAAAGTGTTAGCGCTTTTCTTGGAGCGTGCATGTTCTACAGCCACTTTGTCCCACGCTCATAGCGACGTGTGCTGTAGTTAAGGTCAACCAGTGACTCCAAACTGCCCATGTGTGTGAATGGCTGTCATCCTGTGTTTGCCCTGTGATGGATCAGCAGTTTGTTCAAGGTGCACACTGCTCATCACCCAATGTAATGATAGACTGCAGCACCGTTCCACTCCTAAGAGGACGTTTGGATCATGGATGGATGAATGAATGAATGAATAAATGACTATAGCAGCAGACACAACAATATTAGTTAACCTGTTCCTCGACATGTGATATCAATAGATAAAAGTTAACTAAATATCTGCTTCTACAGATGCACTGTTCACGTGCTGGCCCACACATTGTGTGCATATTGTACCTACTGTAGAGCATTTCAAAATATATCCACCAGAGGGCAGACTAAAATCCAATTATCTGTTATAGAAAACTGGGGTTGATGTCATGTATTGTGCTTGTGAATGCTGCTGGAGGTTCATGTGGTTTCTATTCTGCAATTTGGACGAGGTATTAATTTAAAGCCCAGGTTGGAGTGTGAAAGGAAGCAGCACCAGCAAGCTCAGTAGGTTTTTTCACAGTACCTTCTATTATTGTTCTATTAATTCTAAGCTTCTGTAGAGATCATTGGATACTCTCCCACCAGTCAACCTCTGATAAACAATACGCAATCAACCAAAAACACTCTTTCTCTTAGAGATAAACCAAGAATACATGAATTTACAGCAAAGCAGCATGTTTGACTGGTCAAGAGTCTGAAATGCAGCAGGAGTGATTACAAACACGTCCGTCTCAGCACGCTGGCCTCTATTAATGCAAACTAACCAGGCGTGATTAAAAAGGGAATCCACTCCAGCACTATTTAAGCAATTGCTAAATTTTACAAGCGGTTATCCACCTTCCTGTACTGTACATCACACGCTTTATTGCAGCTTGTGCAGATCGGGGAGGGAAAAGGTGTCAGAGGATCATCAAAAATAGAAGCACAGTCTCATTATTTAACGTGGGCTTTGCTGCACCCACTGCTTAATCAGAGTTCAATGTAAAAACGCACTGGCCAATAATAGCTCTAATAAGTATAGTTTGTTGTTGAAAATCAATACCCTGTAGCCCATAAAAGCTATTATAAATATATCCTTATTGGCTTCTGGCTAGTCACTCAGAAGTCCCATCTATGGTAATATCACACACAACATAGTGATGTGTTTATATTACTTACTGTTGAACATGTTCAGTCCTATACAGTCAACTGACTGAAGGGCCTGTTCCTGACACCTCTCCAGCTTTTAATAAAAAGGTAGAAATACTCCAAAAACACTTTTGCAGAAGTATGAGTCCACAAGGACCTTCTCCTGTGCACACAAAGGTTTGTTACCTGCAGGAGGGCTGGGCCAGGATGCTGGGGAACTGGCAGTCTCCATGGATGCAGTAGTTTTTGTAGTCGTCGGGACAGGGGATGTACAGACCACGGGCCTGACCGTTCTTAGGATCCTCTTTTATCTCTGTGGTGTGAACACATACAGAGGTTGAATGACAGTGTGCTTGGGGCTGTCTGTGCATATACACAGCATGCTAATGACAGACTCCTAGTTCTACTCATACTTATCTGATAGAGGATTCCAAAAGCTGCATGGGTCAATTCTATTTTTTACATCTGAATGAGATCACTGTCATATGTTCCCAACATTTGGTAAAAACACATTCTTCCAAATACATTAAAAAAATGGTTCTTGGCTCTAATAAAACATTTATAGTTTTTGAGTACTATATACATGAAAAATAGCATTTTCAAATGGTTATGTTTTTTTGCTTTAACAAAAAAAAATCAAGTAACCTTTACTTTAATCTATGAAATAGGTTGGTCAGCAGGATTATGCAATCAGATTACATTAAGTTAATGCAATTTTACACATACAGTAAAGCTTGTGTTTTGTTCAATACCTGATGCACAGGTAATGAGGAATTTCAAATTCAGGTGAACTATTTCATCAGGTTATGGGAAATATCTACGTGAAATAAGAATGATAAAGAACCTTTGGGGAAGCATTGTTGTCTAATGGAGCAAGCTGGGCTTGAACTGACAATCTTCTGCTTTTCAGACTAAAACTTCACCAACTGAGACACTTGAGCAGTACTGGTGCCATTGTTGAAAGAGTTGGTACTTAATTGGTCAAGCCTAAGCAATAAAGTGTTAATTCTATAATTTTTAATAAATTTCTTTGTTTTCAGTGTCCATAAATAACCATTAACCAATATATAACCAATCAACCTTAAATTTATTACATAAAATATTATATTATCATATTACAATCAGATTATAATCACATTATGGCAGCAGTAGTCCTCTTGTGGCTCAGTGAGTATAGCCTTAGCCTATGAAGCAGAAAGTTGTAGGTTCAAACCCCACCCCACCAAATCCATAAGTGAGACGCTTCACCCAAACTCCTGCAGCATGTTCCATTTGTGGCCGCTCACCTTTAGACCTGAGTTAAACTTAGTTAATGCTAAAACTGTTTGGCCTCTTAGTTTTGGGGTCGACTATAAATCAAGATTTGAGCATCAACTCACATGTTTTATCACCTAAACAACAAACAATATTTGAAATAGAACTTAAATAATAACTTCTGCTCAACCACTTTAACAGTTCTTCTTTTGCCTTAGTCAAAAATCCATTAATCGGCTCCAGACAGCGCAGAACTCGGGCGTGAGACTTTAAACAAGGATAAGTTCACATTATACGTGTTTCTACCTCCTTCCACTGGCTCCAGTATGTTGAAGGATTGATTTTAAGATAATATTCTTAATTTTCAAAGCCCTTCACAGCCTTTAACAAAGCCATCAGACCTGTTGATACCTGATGAGAGCTACTGTGTGTCTATACAGTGAGACTGGAGGTTGAACAGACAGAGCCTTTGCAGTTTGAGCCTCTAAATCTCAGAAACACCAGCCTACAGGTAGAAGAAGGTCTATTTTCAAGATTGAATTCAGACATCTTACATTTTATTGATAGATTTGATTATTGAGCTTTCATAAATCCATCTGCTACTCAAATGCATAAACCCACCTGTGAAGTGTCCATCCCCTCCTTTGTTCCCAGGAACAATTTCACCTATGAAGAACATAGACACCATAAAACAGGCCTTCAGGTAATTACTAAAGTGCCAATGCTGATCATAAGAAGCAACAGTAACATGGGCCCATCTGGGTCAAGTGTATGAATGTCAGAAGCCGTCTTGTCTGCTGTTTTATACCTGAGAGCAAAGGTCAGAAAGGATCAGAGGGAATAATGCACTTTTGTTCACCTCATTGACATTGTGCTGTGTGAATTCTCCTTTTCACAAAGGCCGACAAACCTCTAGCCAATCATAATCATTTTATTGCTATTGATTCCTTTCAGTGGTCAGCAAATTTATTTCCTTGAACTGAGGACCGTGTTTTCTGTGCAAGTAGTTTATGATCCTCAGAGGGGAGATGGAACAGACGAGACAGCTACAAGTTTTTTGCCGTTGTCTCCTTTTGATTTAATTAGCTCCACACTCTGATTTGGGCGATGGAAGATTGTTTTCTGCTGCGGCCAAGTCCACCCAAAGGGAAATGATAAGCCAGTGATGTTCAAATGTCATGGCATCCTCTGGCTAACACAAGGTTCATGACAAGCTTTCAATTGTTTTTTCCTCCACTGCCTGTCATCCAGACTGAACATTGTAGGACTGTGATCAAATCGATGAGGGAGGTCTGACCCAAAGGGTGAAACACGGAGGAGTACAGGTTTCTATTTGTGCTCCAGGAGCTGGTTTAGCCCTGATTGCTTTACTCCCCATTACCTCTCAAAGCTTTCATCTTCTCGATCAATTGTACTCCTTGTCCTGTGTGCCTGCAGAGCCAGTCAGATGCTTTCAGATGTTCTCATACAAAATAAAAGCCTCTAACAACTGACATTTGAACACCTCCCTAAACTGGGACAGTCTACACAATAAGTCTCTGACCATTTAAAAAAAAAAAGCACAACAATATTTTATATGGGTCTTTGTACATAATCTCCCATGTGGACCAGCAGTATGATTCTTTTTAGGGATTTAACCATACAGATTAAATAAATAGCTTCATCCTTGGAACCATTATAAACAAATACTGCATTCACATGAAAGAAATAATACTTAGTGAAACTAAAAAAAAGGAAAAGCAATCAGTAAAATGACTTATGTGGCTTGTGACTTATGTCGTAAAATGAGGCTATGTGGAGTTTTAATGAATGTTATTGCCCACTATTCGAGATTAATAAGATGAGTGAAGCTATCTTTAATTAGGAAATGCATGGAACGAGACACAGAATCATGCAGCCTGCATTTGCCTCTTCAAGCTGGCTCATTTGCCCTCATTGTCTCCCTTCAACACTTGAACACCTGCTCAGACAGGCAGATTGACAGCGTCCCTCCTGGTGTGTGTGTGTGTGTGTGTGTGTGTGTGTGTGTGTGTGTGTGTGTGTGTGTGTGTGCGCGTGTGTGTAAGTGTGGGCATGTGAGCATGTACGTGTGTGTGTGTGTGAGAGTGTGAACATGTGCGTGTGTGTGTGTGAGTGTGAGCATGTACGTGTGTGTGTGTGTGTGTGTGTGTGTGTGTGTGTGCGTGTTCTTGTGTGTCTGACCTTGGCAGCGGCCCAGGTACTTGACCTCGATGCGCTCCTGTTTCTGACAGGACGCCTCCTTCACCTGGCAGGGGTTGTCGTAGGAATGACCGTCTGAGGCACACACTGGGTTGAAGCTGATGTGGGTACAGTCAATGTTGCAAACACACCTAAAGAACGAGCAACAATCATATTAGAGCAGAAGCATTTTCTTCTAACTTCTAACTATAGCCTACTGTATAACCTAATTCTGTAGCAGAGACACAAATCGGTTGAAATTAATTTTCTCTTAGTCATGATGTTGGGCCACACACAGAAATCCTGCTTGAACTTTAATTTGACACATACAGAAGGTAATGGCTCCAACGGTTCATCAAGACACAGGCTGCAGAAAATATTTGATTGACAGCTGATCTGCACTGACAAAGGTGGAAATTAGTATAATTTTAGATGAAAGATACACATTGTGGCAGGAAATATAAAAAAGAATCGCCACCATTAGAAACATTAGATAGCACTGAACAGAACATGAAACTTATACAACATTCCAAAACTATTTGTTGGAAAAAATAAAGAATTTCGTGTTTCTGAGAACGGCTGATTTCCAGGCCGCCGACAGACACGGCTGTCACATGCTTGGCATTTATTATCATTGAAAGTTTCCTTTCTTTGTTACCAAGCAACTCATAGTCACTGATTATAAAAACATGAATCTGTTCTTCCTGTGTACGTCTGTGTACGATTGTTTTAAGCTAAATGTTACGTTTAAAACCTGTTTCTAAATGTGAAAGTCTAATAAAGGTCTGGTGAGTGATGGATTACATCCAGAACTATTGTGAACATGTGATTTCTGATCTCTTTGTCTTCAATCAGCTACTTCCTCCTAAATGCTGCTTTTTCTGTTGGAGACTGAAATGCATTTACTTCTCAGTGAATCAGCTGCTTGATGCTTTGGTTCTTGCAAATTAACCAGGCAATTTGCTGTCACACCACAATTTCTGACATTTAAGTGGGAGACGTTCTGCGGATGAGTGTGAGTCTGGGTGGCTGCTTCTACTGCGTATGAGCAGCATGTGAAGGGGCCATTGAGAGAGACAGAGGAGCAGCATGTACACCTGCAGGAGCAAACGCATGGGGGTGTATCATGACCCTTCGCTGTGTGGCAGGCCTGATCAGCAGAAATTGCCTTCCCCAGACACTTGCTGCAGAGCAGCGCTCCACACTGGATCCTGTAATTATAAATCTGTCATTATTTCACTGGCTTTTTTCATTCTCCCCCCGTGCCAGGCTCCTGATAAAAACAACCGTTCTGCCGCCTTACAGGAGCATTTGTACGTGACGCTACGTGGGCACCCACCGGCCCATAAACGCGTGCACCCCCCCACCCCCCACCCCCCAGACACAGACATATGTGGACAGGCATGCCCACCGACAGCCCTTCACAATCAGCCACCATGGTTTGTGCAGCTGACATTGATGTTGATTGCATGCAGCAAAGTGTGGCAGGGCTCGGCGATTGTTGTAATGATGGATCAGCAAAGTGGGAATGATGCCAATGGAGGCTTTGTCGTGCATCACTGAGGACACCGTGAAATGAAGGTGTGCATATCCAAGGTCCCACGTGGCGACGGTAGCCATGAAAGAGCTGCCGCTGCAGAAGGATGCACTATGACACTGTAAACACCGTGTTCTTAAAGCAGTGGCCTCCAGACACTTTGAGGTATTAGGGGAAAAACATGGAGCCCCGAACCTGCTACTTCACAGGACGTGTCATTTAGAGAGACAGCACACCCAAAGCCGACCACACTCGCCTGTGAACATGCCGTCATGTTTAGCTGCGCCGACAGTTTGCTTTCATCTGCTGACATTTCTGCTTTGACGCCTCACTGTCACCAGGTTTTCCTGGATATGAAGAAACAATCCTGAAGAGAAACCTGTTCACTGTAATTCTGTGTGTTCTCCAGTTTAGAGTGACAGTGATTCTGTCTATGGCAGGAGCTGTTCTGTTTGTGAGCAGCACATAACTGTTTTCATTTGCTTGTATTTAGGTTGTACAAAAATGAACCCACATAATGTAAAAAGATAAAGCCACCTCAATACACCGTCATGTATCGGACATGGATTCTATGAGACATCCAGCAACAACCGATACAGCTGTCAGTCTGTCTCATCTCCCTCTGCTTCTGTCAATGAGCTCAAACCAGACATTTTCACATACAGTAAATTGGGTGTGAAAACGCACAAGAGTCAAACTTGTATGAGACAACTAGTAGAAATGATACAAAGTTGTAGATGAACTAATGGTAATAACTCTTTCTTAAGGTATTCTTAAGGATACTTAAATTATGACAATGACCCAGATTTAAGCAAGAGACTATTGTTTCATTACTTCACATGTATAATGTGTTTCTTGCTGTATAGTATGAAATTTAGGGAAAAAATTGTCATACAGTGGAATTAACTATTTACATATTAATATTAATGGCACTATTACTGGTGTGATGGAATCTACTCCTATCTGGGGTGAAACGTGTCCCATACACATGAACAGAACCTAAAAACTGGATCCCAAGCACAGCGGCACAGCTGAGCACCACTAAACCCAAGAAGAATAAATGCCGCTAACTTAAAAATGATACAACACAGACTGTAATTTTGCAACAGTCGCCCTCAAGACAAGATTAGGCCGACAATTAACGTGTCTGTGTTATCGTGAAAAAGCATTTAAATGAGAATAGTTTCAGCAAAAACGAAGGCAGCAGCAACAGCGGAGAGTTTGAAAAGACAGGGAAGTTCTTTGAGTTAATTGGAATTTAAATGCACTATATATAATATAGGCTTAACGCTGCACAAATGTGTTGTACATACATGCACACCAACCCCCCACCACTTCCTATCACAGAGCAGCTTTCAAACTCCCAGGAGATGATTGTTGGTCAGTGGCTGATATCTTGGCCTCATGCATTTTTAATGAGACCTCTCACTTTCTTCACAATAGGCACTATACCGCTAGACTGCAGTATGTCAACACTTCCTAATGGCACCCTCACACACACACTCGAACACCCGCAGACCAGCGTGTGCAAGCGTGCGTCACGGACCAGCGCCAGACGGCGGAGCATTGTGAAAAATCCTGTTTTCTCCTGTTTTCTCTCACACACACCAAATCATTCCTTCACACACTCCGCTGAGAGGTGCAAAGGGGCAGAAGCGCGTTAAATGGGAGTTAGCAGCGTGCGCGGGTTCCTGTGCGAGAGGATACTGTCTTAGCGAGACGTTTTGTATTGATTAGTTCCCTGCGATTCCTTCCCATCAAAGCCCCCGGCCCAAATCCCAGGCTGTCTGCTCACTCCCCACTGAAAAGGGCACTTTAGACACACACACACACACACACACACACACACACACACACACACACACACACACACACACACACACACACACACACACACACACACACACACACACACACACACACACACGGAGCAGCCAACATATCCGCCGACCGCCTTGTGTTGTGTACAAATCCGTAGGAGCAACCCTTATTGCAACTGAACATAGCATTGATTTTCATAATCCTTGGCCTCAAATTTCACTGTAATCCTTTGAAAAGCGGCGCGGGAGAGGCAGGCTGGCAAAGGGGGGGGGGGGGGGGGGGGGGGGGGGGGGGGGGGGGGGGAGGCGAGGGAGGGGAGAGAGACACGGAGACGGGGGAAGCAGAACGAGAGAATATACAGAGGATACACAGTAAATATACAAACAATTACAGGCAGAGAACGTTTCAGGAGTCACACACAAACACACGGTTCTGTTTCCAGCACTTCAGCGAGAATTACTTATATTTACTGTGTGGCAACAAACCCAGCGCTAACCACTGCTAACCACCGCCAACCACCGCCATCCTGACCTACAGTAAACTGGACCAGACATTTCACATCCAGTTTTTTACTCATACTGTTCTAAATACAAAAAAGCACAAACTTCAACTTCCCACGTCAACACAAGTAATAAAATCTATTTATGTTGAAGATTTTGTGTGTTAATTTTCAAGAATTCTGTTTTCCACCACAGTAAAACAGAGAATAGACCTTGGTGTGAACCCTGGGGTGGACCGGGTGCCTTGGTGGAGTTGGATGTTCTCCTTGTGCCTGCGTGGCTTCTCTACAGATACTCTGGCTTCCTGCCACAGCCTACAGACATGCATTCAGGTTAATTGGAGACTTTAAATTACGTCTAGGGCTGAGTGTGGATGTGAATGGTTGCCTGTATATAGTATGTGGCAGGGCTGGGAAAGGCTCCCCATGGCTCTTATACAGTAGGATAAGCATTTCAGATAATGGATGGTTGAACTGATATTATTAGGCCTAAACATACAGCAAGGCAAACAGGACACGGAAGATGTTAAAGAGTAGAGTAATAGAGTAAAATAAGCCTTTTTACCTCTAGAGGTCCTCACAGGACATTGTCTCTCCCTGGAAGATCATTGTATGAGCTCCAACACCGCTACAAGTCGCTAGGCTTTGGGGGTCAGACTGCAGTGAATATGCTTTCCAGATTAATTAGTGGTTTAGTGGATGATGGGGTACACTGTCTTGCTACCATTGGCCCATCAGCTCTTAGATTGTCTCAGGCAGATCAGTGCAAATTTACAATGGATGCACCTTCAGCGTCTAGTTCATTTTGACTTATAAGACAATGGTGAACAAGAGGGTGAGAAATTAAGCCTTAAGGAAAGGACCATAAAAGGTGAATACACCTTGAGACGTGAGACAGCTGCTATTTCCCTGTCTTTACTCACAGTACAAATGGCAAAACATACACTTTAACCCTAAAGAGGTGAAATAAACCATGTACTGTAAAATCAAGGGGGGCGCAGGTCCAGCACAAAGACAAACCAAACAACTACAAAGACGCACAAATCAGACTAAATGAGGAACAAGATGAAAAATGACCGCAAACCAAGAAAACCGAGATGTTAAACTATAGGATAAAATCTCCATCACAAGTTTCTTAACAACCACAAATGGCCGTGAAGGGTAAGCAACGCAACTTCAAAGACACAAAACGACTCCAAGGAGATGAGAAATGACCACAGTGAAATGGAGAACAACCACAAATTTATCCGGAAGGTCCACATTATACGTCTAGTTGCACCACCCTCCACCCCCCCCACTGACTTGCCCTCCGCTTGGCTTTTCATTGAAATGCCTCCATAGAATGGGTTCAATAGGGACACGAGTGCTTATTGAAAAGCCCCTCAATCCTTTTTCAGGAAGTCTAGCGTGGTGTTGATATAGCATGTGTCCCTATACTCCCCGTCTATCATGAGCTTGCTATCTCGTTCCCCTCCACCTTAATTGTGTCAACACTGATGGTGCTATTGATGCGTTTGAAAGCCTGGGCTTTTGTGGGTAATTACAGTCATACACCACAAGTGAATCTAAATGGGTCTCTGTGCGACTCTGTTGATTCTTAAGGGTAAACTGGTGCTTTTTGCCTCATGCCTCCAGAATAAAGACTACACAAGGGTGGTGGTGGAGGGATTGCAGGGTTCTGTGGCACAGCAGTTTGTTGAATAGTTCAGCCAGGATAAAATATTTAAAAAGCGTTGAGTTCATATTTCTGTTTTATTTGAATCCCTGTGGTAAATCATAAAAGATGCAACTATGCTAATTTTGCAAAAAGACTTTAGGAGGATCGGCTGAAATAGCAATTTCCTCTTGATCGGGCTGCTCCGTGAAAGTCAGAGCATAATCTCTGAGCACATTATGCAGCACATTATTCATTCTAATATGCATACGTTCTTTACTCCTGTCAAAATGTAGAAAACTAATCAAAAGAATTTTGTTTATGATTTGATGAATTCATGGCATAGATGTTGCTACTGTACAGAGTTTTGGCCTGGACCACACACTTGCTTCAGTTTTAGATTGTGTTTTAGTGATAGAAATGGGTTTGATGTCGCGCCATTAAACTCTTAAAAGTCTGTTTGCACGGTTGCAAGTATGAAAAATTTGAAATAGTTTTAAAAATGTGCTGATCATCTTTCTTGGAGTCAAAATAGTGGACTCAGAAAGAAGAAGATCTGATGGTTAGCTGCAGGTTAATTCATGTAAAGTTAAGACCTGAAGACATTTTACAACAAAGCAACACAAGAAAAAGGAAACATGAGTCACAACTGATGATAAAACAATGTGGAGTGGCACCGTCTCCTGATTGGTTCGTCTGATTCCAATTGCTGTATTGTTTGCATGAAAATAAAAATGACACGTATCATAAACACATCATTTCGCAGTCACCTGCTCTTTGATTACGGCCTCTCGCTCTCCACTCATTGTTTGATTAATTGACAGTGTGTTTGATTAAATTCAGCTGCCGCCTGATTAGAATAACCTGTCATTTTAATCAAAGCCATCTTACGCCGAGCCAGCGGTTGGCTGCTGTTTGATGAAAATTACCTGCTGTTGGGTCGCAATTACCTGTCTGATTATTTGCAAAAACATTCTTATCAAAACACCTCGGAGCATTTGGAAGATTAAACAGTACTTTTAATACCCTTGGCTTACTGAAACACGCATTCATGTCGGTGTCAACTGCTTCCGAATCAGACGAACCTGTTCAACCGCTGTAAGTTTTCTGTTTACACACACAGTAGACGGTGCGTTTTGCTGTTGTGACCTTATGAATTCTCAATTAGGGACGGAGAAATTTCCAATAAATCTATTTCTGTGTTTTAGTAGAATATTAAGGTGCATTAGTGGGAGTGGGAGGCATCAGGAGAAGTGGACTCCAGCTGTTTGGTATTTGGAACAAGTCTCCGAATGCATCACGAAGCGGTTCCTTGGCATTATGGTTATTGCACACAAGGGTCCATTATCCTTCCATTACATGGAGCAGTTTGTTAGAGTCATACTCCCAGGGCACATCTAATTTCTAGTGGTACATCTGGGATCTTACGTAAGTGCTACCTTTTGTTTTTTGGCGTACACCAGCTGATCCGCACGCAAATCAGAAACGTTCAGGCTTCATTCGGGCTTCATTCATGCCGAAGAGCGCAAATAAATAAATGCTGATGTTATGTGCGGCTGGAAAACAGTTCACCAGTTGAGCCTGTATCTAATTTAGCTCTGCACCTGTGTACGATATGCCCCCGAGGACGCTCGGAGAGCTGCAACCTGCTCCAGTAAACGGTTAAATATAAAACAAACATTTCTCCTCTCAGAACTAGTTCTCCTTGTGTGAGTCAAAGTCATTTTTGGTCTGACATTGCCAAGTCCTGTAAGGGTAGTAATTGGATTTCCAGAATAAGCGAAAATCTCCTTTCTCTCAGTGCTCTGCTCCAGTAATTGAGGTTAAATGAAATGGTCAACCGTGCACTGCACCTCAGTGGGTGTTTGTCAGCTGGCATGGGCGTAGAGGCTTCTAATCTGAATTCTTAGTGTTCATACAGGCTGATGTGTGATTTTTAAAGACCGGAATGTACCAATTTAAATCGGGCTTTTGTCGCGTGGCTTTGAGCAACGAGGACGGGGGCTGTTTGTGCGCGCGGACTCACCAGACGTCTTCCGCGTCAACGTCGCACTCGGCCCCAAACTGACAAATGTCACAGGTGGACGTCTCCTTCTGTCCCGTCTCGGCCGAACCCTCTCCTCCTGAAACGTCAACGAGACAAACAGCAATAATGTGAGGCGTGCCTCATTCACAAACCTGTAACACGAGGGCAAGAAATCAAACATGGACACCTCAAGTGCATTATTCTGCCATGTCCCCTAATAACCCCCCCCCCACACTCCCTTGTCTGACTCTCATCTATCACTCTCAAATCCCCACTGATCTTTCTGAAGTCCCACTTTTATTTCATGGCGCTGATTTTCTCACGCTGTGAGTGCGAAGGCTCCTCGGTGGCGGTGTGGGCACTGGCGTCAGGCTTACGGTGGCTTAGAGACCCCGCCGGTGCATATCACGCCTCATGAGCGGCCGAGGGGGAGAAGGAAGAGGGAAAAAAAAGCAATCTGGCCAATCTCAAATTGCATTCTCCTACCACAGAGGACTCCTCCAGTCTCTGCACGCTTTCGCTCTTATTCTCTTTCCCCCTCGGCCCTCTTCTCCATTAGACAGGCTCTATTTTTAAACTTAGCAAGGCCCATGAGGACAACTTCGCAAAAGAAGATGAAGAGGTGGAACTTGGCATCATTTCCCCATGTCATATCTTTAATCTCCCCAACACACACACACGCAGACACGCACACGCACCCACACCACTGCCACCACGCATTGCTCCCTGGTGTCGCCTCTTCCTGAAACTTTTGTTATTTCTTGGGATCCCTCACGACGTGAGGGGGGGATTGGAATGAACCCCGGCACAAGGCTTCAACCTGATTTCCTGTCGTGAAGCTAAAGTTGGGTTTGACTCTTATTTCGGGGTCAAAGTCAGTTAACTCTGCTCTCCTGGAATCTGGATCTATCTAAAGAAGTGATGGTGTGATGGGACTCATCCATAGCTCTGCTGTGGCCTATAGGAGAGCCAGACTCCTTGTCTGAGATGAGATCACGCTCATCTCAGACCTTAAACTGCCTCTTGGAGCTGTGCCTGTCGTTGCAGCCGTGCCATTTGCAGTCAGGCGGCGTCTTGCGCATCACGTATTCACAGCTTTACCTTCAGGTCACAGGACCGGCAGGTGTGAAGCTGTGTTGGTGCGCAGCCCACCGCTGGAGCCCAGATCATCTTAGCATGCACAGAAAATATTAGCTTGATATATTGGAATGGATTCTTAAAAAAAGAGAGTCCACTGGATTCATTCATTTCTACTGCTCCATTGAAGCAAAACTAAAAAATTAGGGACGTTTTTAGCGCAGCACGATTTAGTTTGATATCATTGTGTGACTTGCTGATCCCTATGACGGTCCTGTTGTTCCCCTCTTTCAGCTTAATGGTGTGTTATTGCTTATTTGCTTATTATCTGCCTTCAACCCCACCAGCGCTGCTCTACCTTCTGTCAGTCAGCTTGTTCTCCAGCCCAAACGGAGGGGAGCAGCTTAAGAGTGGATGTCCCGGCAGCACAATTTAACAGATGCAGCTGTGACTTGCAAGCATCGTTAACAACTTTGATACAGTTTCTCCTGGTTTAGCAGCAGTGGTGCAGCTGTTATGATGTAATGGCAGCAGCAAATGAGATCTGCATCTCCTATGGTTCTACTGCAACTGCGCTCCAACAACCTGCTGCAGGAATACAATACAGAATATGGAATAACATTTAGCATCAGTACCATTAAAGTGCTTTAGATTGAAACGTATATATTGACTTCATGTTGCGATTGTGTGTAAATCTCTTGGCTTCCTCTCAGCTATTCATTTCCAGGTTAAATAGATTAAAGCAGTGGATGTTCCAGCTACTAGAGCCCAAACAACCTGAAACAAGTGGATCATTAAGGAAACACGGGTGGAAGAAAAATCACAGGGCCACATTCAAGGCTGCTGACTTCCAGGTTGAAGAATAAACTCACAGCACAAATTTATCCCCCTGCGTTGACTAAATAGCTGCAGTGCGAGTGGAACGGACTGTGCAGCCTCAGACACACGTGCGTTGTTTGACGTCTTTCAATCAGTGGCAGCGGTGACGCAAATCAGAGGTAGAAAACTCCAGTCACATATAATCATCATGAAAACAATATACGCCCACTCCATATCTGAGAATTCACTTTCATTCAGACACTGCTCAGCTCCTCAGCTGGTAAAAGTAATTATGAATTGCTTTACAAATCAAATCATTAAGGCCAAGGATCATCAGACTCTTCAATGTGCAGGTTCAACAGCTTTAGTGCATTTGATGCTGAGCTCATTTTGTTGCTGCGTTAACTTCAGCTCATCCAAATCCTGTACTGACCCAATCCCAGGTTGACTAGTTATTGAATTATAACATTCATGATGTGCAAACACCTGGTGATCATGCAGGATGTTGGCCTTTGTCCATCATAAGATTAAATCCATTATTTTCAGCATCAGTCACTCAGACTATGATGTCACAGCCACTGTAAACAACCGACTCTACATTAAACCAATCTTTACATTAAAAAAGTATGTGAATTCCAACACTTTGAAAGTGTGTTGTCACTGTTGTTCTCAGGTGTTCAGCTGTGCCTGACAGTTCTATTATATAGGCTTGTTGTTTGTCTCACACCAGAGCTGGGTTTAGTCGATGCAGGGACTGCAGCTGATTGAATTAGCTAGTTGTGACTCCTGGAGCGCTGACGTAAAGGCAATTTCCCTTACTTCCACCTGTCATGTATGTTGTGGTGTGTGAAATTTTCCGAGCTCCAGCGGGCACTTGAGCCGACCGGCCTCTCCAGCCTCTCTGTCAAATGATCGGCTCCACATAAAGGCCTGTGGGCAGGCGAGCGTGTAAGCTCTCCCACGGCTCTGCTCTCCCGCGATCGCAGACGGGAGGAAAAGAGGGAGGCGGTGAAGGAGAGGGCGAACATCCGCGCTCCTCCTCTCATTCCCACTCGCGTCTCCTATTGCACGTGTGCGCGACGCCAACAGCCAGCGCTGTCTCCACCTCATCCGCGTCCTTTTCTCCCTCAAACTGCCGCTAACACAGGCGCAATTACCCGAAGGTGACTGGGGACAGGCCGTGTTTTCCACTCCTCAAATCCCTGATAGAGTCTCCTGTAGCACTAACACAACATCTCCTCTGTTTCTGTGTCTGCTAATCCCTCGAATCAGGAGACACGCTTGGGTAATGACTGAAATGATTAGCCCTTCTGCTACACCCACACTCCCTCGGCGGCTCATACACCACCTAGTATCGATCCGCGCCCGGACCAGCGCGCTGGACTGACCTCCTCAGTCATTACAGTATAAACCCTTTGTTTGGTCGCTTCTTTTTGTTCCATTTAGGTAAATTAAATTTTTCACGAGTATGTACTGTACCTTTTATGTGAGTTGGGTGAAATGCAAAGAAAAAAAAATAGATAACAACTTCAGAGAATATGAGATTAGACAGAAACGATGAGATAAAGGGCAGATAAGCAGGATGAGGGATAAAATGACAGAGGAGCAGAAATAGGGGATCTGTCATGAGGGTGCCGCAGGGTTTTCATCCGGGGGTTAAAGAGCATCTCTAATCTCCTTACTCTGTCTGGAGCGCGCCAATGCAGTAAATACTACACACAAACCAGTGCTCCCCCGATCGTAGGACATGACAGACTTCAGCCATGTCCTCTAGAAAACCCCAGCAGCACCGACTCATTTACTGCTAACTATTATTATTCAAAGATGGTCAGCAGATTTTTTCATATTTATCACAACAGATATAAGTTGGTGTCATGGTGTCTGCAAGCAGCTTTACATTAGTCTAAGTTGAGGGTGCACTCGTCTCATAAGAATCATCTGTATCTGCATCATCTCCAAGAGTGACCTGGTCTCCAGTAGAGTTGAGATGAGTTGAGCTGAATAATGATACTCAACACCTTTAGTAAGTATTTTATGATATTTGTTAAGTCATAAGACTGAGAAAATGAATAGATTTAGAAAATTTTAGGTTTAGTACAATGTACAAAATAGTAAAGAAATGCAACATACAGTATTCCTTTGTTTAACATCATTTGTGTTGTAGAACATCACAAAGGCACTAAATGACCTGTAGTGAACCTAGAAGTTTGCGAAGAGCCAATCGTGAGAGCTTGAATGAGCCACAGGATTTAATGGCTGCGATGGGACACGCCGTTGCCAGAGTGATTCACCTGTCGCAGCTTTGTGGCTGCTGAAAACCTTCCCATGGCACCTGCGTTGGCCATTCCTAAATGGCGTGTTTTAGACGGAACCTAAATGGAAGAAAGTTCAATGGTCTGATGGTTCAGCAGCCCAGAAAGTGCTGGTAATGGTGGGGTAACGCTAATGGCTTAAAACCAGCCGTGTCAGCCTCGAGCCACTGCAGACTTGAGTTATTTTGTATGATAATAGCTAAAATGTGAATTGCACTGTCCAGACAACTGTTGCCTCGGCTACAGTTGACTCACCCTGATCTATTTTCAGCACAGTAACTCTATAAACTTTGTAAACTTGCATTTGGCAAATTAAAGCAAGCATGTTGCTTTATATTGTGCGTGCACATACACAATCATGGCTTGTGAGCAATTCTCCTCTTTCTGTGGATACAATAGGAGATCTGAGAAAAGCAGGAAATAATAGAAAATACACAGACACACCCCTACACATACACATGAAAACACACACACACAAAAACACAAACAAGAGATTTAGGGCACTCTAACATGTGGCTATCATACAGATGATGGATGAAGCCCACACACCCCTGGAAAATAGAGCAGGACCACTACGACCTTGGTTGGGAACACACTAGGGAGAGACAGAAACAGAGAGAGGCCTGCACTGATACGTCCTATTTCCTGTGTGTGTGTGCATGCGGTCGGTGAAACAGATGCAGCAAAAGCCCCACACAGCTCACTGTTGTTACAGCATCACCTTTCCAGAGACTTCAGAGGAGAACTGTTAATTTAAAACTCCCCACAGCATTTATAGGTTTAATAATATTAAAACAATCACAAGGCTGAACTTCATTTAGAGATTATATAATTCATCTCATGTAAAAGTACATCTTACGTTTCTCCATGTAAGCTTTGCATTGAATATTTCTAATGACTACTGGACACAAAATAAATGCACCATGGCAGCAAAACAAAATTATTTCTATTGGCAGGTGTGATAAATGTTACCTCAGGCCGTGTTCTTCCTGTAAATGGACATGTGATCCATGAAAGGTGATACAGGAAGCAATAAACATGAGCCGAAGCGCTGATAATGGCCTTAATGATGATACTGAATCCGTGGTACAGTAACATCGCATCAACATCGCAGCGTAGCCGGTACACACGTTAACTCATCTACGATGTAATCTTTCAGTTGTGTGGAGAGCTCCATTAAAGGAAGACAGTGCTGACAATTAAACTATGAAACCCATCAGTCAAAATGACATTATCAACGGGCCACTGCCCCAAGTGGCCGACCTGACAGGGCGAGCTGGGCCAGAGAACAGAAGACAGCCAAATAATCCATAAACATAATGGACATCAATATTGAAAAGATGACAGATGAGACTGCCGACAGAGGCCGGGATTCAATTTCGGTTGGTTTTTTTCCTGCAGGAGACCATATCGCATTTCACAAAGTCATTTGTCAGCCATAAGGCCGATGAGGACAAGTCAAGCTCGTCCAAAGAAGTGAGCCAAGGGCGGTTGTTCTAGTGACGCAAATGACAAAATGAATCAGGCACAGAGTAATAATGACGCCATATAAATAATGATCCCATCAAAATGCACGGTGGGCACGAGGATGGAAACACATCCTAGAACTAGTGTGACCAACAGAAAACCTAGAAAACCACATTAAATGGCTGAGTCAGAGGCATTTACAATAAACAGTGAAATAAAAAAACCCCTCAATTTTTCACTGTAACAGATTGTAATGTTTTCATTTCATCCCAGTACTACCAGTACTAGTAAAACCACCAGTAAAAGGGGGATGCTGGACATAGGAAGAGGATTGCGGTATGTGCAGAGTTTTTACTGATATCAGCAGAACATCAGAAATGTCCACCAACAACGAGAACTGAGGCGATGGAGGGAGGAAGTCCTGGTCACTCACAGACGACCCCAGAAGAAGAAAAACTCACAATCTACGTTTAAACATAAAACATAAGCTCCCTATTATCTAAACGTGCTATCCACGCTAATAGCAGGTATAAAACCAGCTTGTGTGGCCCACATTTAAGAGTCTAGCCATACTGGGACCACCTGCTAAATGTCAATACTCCAATTAGAAAGGTGACACTGCCCCTGTTTAGATCCTCTTATTAGTCTGGGACAAAGGTTCTAATAAGCAGAATATTCAGACCTGTTTCTAAAAGGCACGTCATTCAGGAATGGTGCCGGTAAATATCACTATTAAACTACGCTCTTAGCCAAAGTCTTTCCTTCGGCACCTGCATATTAAAGCATGCCACCTTTTGAACATTTCTACTTGCTCTGTGGAACCCAAGGATTCCTGTTGTTGCCATTAGGAAGGTCAGGATGCTGTTACTGTATTATGTCATTCTTACAATTCTTAATTTAGCCCTGGTTCCAGTACACAAACATAACACTGATAACCTTGAAACCTATTGTTGCTGTATTTTCTAGGTGATTAATGTTTTTCCATGGTATGCTGTAACTGTTTAGCTGACCTTGATTAGCTTGTAGCTAAAGCTAGGGGCATGTGTGTTACTCTCATTCTGGATGATTCTGACAACATCGCTATCAGAAGCTCAGCACTAGAGAAACTCTGAGGTGCGTTTGGCTCCACAGAATCTACAGGCAGCTACAGTACAGTAGGTACAGTATTGTGCAAATATTAATCACCGTTTTTGTTGTTTGTGCATAAACAGGTGGGTGGAGGACAACTATTACTTTATGTTAAAATACCAACCAAGTCATTAGAAACGTATCTGATTGGGCCCCAGGACATCCTTACAGTGAAAGCGACTTACAGGAGATGAGTCATTGTAATAGTGTCACATTTGTTGAACTATTTTGCTTTGCTTCTTTTTCTTTGATCAGAAAAAAAATCCACAAGAATGTTTTAAATGAAATGACAGTAAAGGGTTTGTATTTACTGTACACTGTAGCTTTACTACTTTTACTCAAAGCTCCCACATTGCTTCCTATTGGTCCGTTTGCACACACACTCACACACCAGTGGCCGAGCAGCCATGCAGCTCACTGGACCCACCAGGGGCAGCTTCAGTGTCTGGCCCAAAGGCATTGACCTAAGACAGGAAGAGCAAGGAATCCGATGATTGGTGCATGACTCAGATAATGGTCACGGCAGGGTGTAATTACTGCTGCCCATGTATTATTATAACCCAAGTAGTACTGATGAGGATCTCAGTATACTGTGTATTAGTGTCATGTACTGCACTGATGCATTTCACACATATTTTGCAGCAGCATTTGTTAAGACATCACCTTTTAGTGCTTGTCAGACAAAATGTATGTAGCTGAGCAGTTCAACAGCTTGAGCATTTTGTACACAGGAGGAAAAAAAACAGTATTTTTATTTCAGGCAGCAGTCTGTGCTGTATTTATGTCCTAACCAGACGCACCAGCATCATTATTTTACCCAGAACAACGTGTGCTTGCATTGCTGTGTGGGGGACATTAATCACCATAGCTGCTCCCAGGCCAAGTTGACTACTATTATCACCATTACTGACGTGTTTTGTTTCACTTCACTTATGTTTGTCTGAAATGCTTCTATTACACTGACAGTAAAACAAAGCAAAACCAAGGCAAAGCAAGTCTGAAGCTCTCATCACCACAAACACTCCGATCCGGTGCCTGCGTGAAGTCCAAAAGTGTCGAGCTACAGTCTGGGAAAAACTACAATTTGCCCTGATCATGTAGTTCCAGTCCACGAACAAGGTCCCCAACTGGGTCACAGCCTTTCTGAATGGATTAAAAGGAGGAATTATGGCTTTAAAACTTCATCTTTGCCAGCTTGGGGAGGATTAGACCCTGCATTCTGCTCTCTCCTCACCTGAATGGCTCAGTGCCCGTCTTTCAATCCTGTCACATGTCTGCAGTCACTGAGGACTTTGGAAAGGCACATTCACCTTCCTCACGAAACTTAAGGAAAGCGATCTGTATACACCGTATGGTTGCACGCTTTTTAATCCTACATACTTTGTTTTTTGGGGGTATTAATAATGCTGTAATTAATGATGATGAATAAACTGGAAGGTTGCTTGCAGCAGCAAAGTCGACGGATTGTGTCCATATGTTAAATTCCTCCTATCAGCACCTATAAAATCTGTAGCCAAAAAATGATGGTCAATGCTAGTCCCCATCTGTTCATACGTCCACTGATCTGATATCATAAACACTATATATTATGATTGTGTGATTATTGAATAATGTTAGATTTTATTCAGACTATATTTCTGAATGTTGGACAGATCTGCTGTAGTCGTTTCACCTGCTTCCAGCCTCCAGGCTATTCAAAGCCAACTTTTGGTATTTAAATTCCTTCTCACCAGACTCTGTATCTGAAGAGAACTTCATGCTAAGTCAGTGGTGACACACTAACTTCATTCCACAATTTGATTTCAGTGCGGGACTGCAATCCGTAAAAGCATATACCAAATACTAGGAAAAGAACCAGAAAGGTTTAAGAATCTGGAATCTGGAGGCGCTTAATGATATTATGTAAAAGGTATTTCAGAGTACACTGCCCCCTCAACAACAGAGTGTAGAATCAGCCTTTGTGCCTTTCTCCCTCCCCGTTTACTACAGTGCACACAAGCTTTTTCAGCCCATCCCTGTGTTGGGTCCCAGACAAGATTCTCCTTTTAATGTGTAAATACGCTGAAGTAGCCTAAAGCGAGGCACACTGGACTTTCATATAACACAAAGAGAAAGCAATGCAGGCTCCTTCTCCCTAAAGAGGACGAGCCATCTATTTTGAGTTTGATTTTACAACATTACAAAGCCGCTCCCAGCATGCACCAACAATAAAGCCTCACTAAATCATATACTCCTTTGTTTTGTCTTAATTTCAAGTCATCTAATTTTATACGAGTGCACCGGCATGGAATGGAAATGCAACTGATGCCCACTATTTGGACAGGGGTTTTGTCTCTCCTTCCTCCATTATTCGTCCTTTATGCACACACAGTGCGTGGGGATGCTGGAAATTCATTCTCATATCTCACATCAGCATGCTTGTTGGAAATTCTATTAATTTCTCTCGTAGCTCACACAAGCGGCTTGGCTCTCCAGCCACGACGTATTTACTCTGCGAGCCCCAGCACAATGTGGAGAAAATACAGGAATTAACAGGCAGGAAGTGACAAACACATCTCTTTTGCTGCTTCTATCCATTTTTTCTGTGCAGCCTAGTGGAAAATTGTGCTCCATTGGCTTTCAAGGACAACTAGCGTCTTATCTGGACCTATTAACTGCACCTATATACATTATGAATATATAAAATACATTTTTATACTGTGGAAACAGAGGAGAGAGGATTTAGATTTTAGTGTCAATTGTGAGAATTTTACATTTACGTCTTGGTTTTAGGGAGGAAGCAACATCTGGGATGCAATGAACTACTTTGACTTAAAGAGAAAACAATAAACTACCACTATACATTTCTCACCCTCTAGCTGGCAGCGTACCACCTACCTTCACTGCGTGCAGATGCTACAGTCACCCAACATCACAGCAAACTAGACGGCAGCAGCCGTGCTCTTCTTAGAGTTTCACCAAATATGTAATTATACGCTGCAGTTTTGGAGGAAGATATTACTGATGGGTTAGCGCCGCTGTAGCTGCGAGGGCTAATTGGAGGATGCATGCGATGTTTGGAGTGCTTCTCAACTGGGGCGTGAGTAGTCATTGTTCAGTTGTCGAGTTGTTCATCAACACAACGATGTAATAAAAGCAATTTTTATCCATATGCTCAAGTACCATTACGCCCGGCCAGTGGCTTCGAACAGTATTACATATCTTGTAGCAAGCGTGACAGCTGTCAGATATGTGCCCAGGCTCGCTGGAGTCTTTTTAGAGCCAAGTCTTATCTTTAAAAAAAATATGTCAGTCCCTGAGGCAGGAAAAGGACAAAATGAAACGACAGAGGGAACGAGTGGAATGACGGAGAGTGAGACAAAACACTACAGTATGTGTTGTGTGCATTGTACTGTATATCTACTGTATATTAATGCACCATACTGTATTTGTTCTGTAACTGAAAACACAGCATGGCCTCTGAGTCTTTCTGTAGTAGATGTCACCCACTGTATGTGTTGCGTAGTTAATTTGTTGTGGGGCACAACACGATACTGCTGCACTGGACTATTGGTGTACAGCACCTCCACTCTTTGTTGCAGTGGGCATACAGTAAATTGTGTATGGTCTCAACAGAGATTTTAACTACAGAGCTTATTTTTGTAGTCACTGATACCATTGGCATATTATAATATGGACCACAGAGCAGCTGCACATCACCTCTCCACTCAGAGCTTCACTGACTTAACTCCACGATTGCAGAACACTCGCTGCAACCAGCTTATGCTGACGTCATCGGCTGCGGGTTCACAGACCTTCTAACCATCTAACCCAAACTTTATATTTTTGTGTGAAGTCTGTCTGTCTCTTAAGTCAATTTATCACATCAATTCAAGCATTTCTATGAGGTTCACCTTCTCCTTTCTTTCCACTGTACATGTAAATATTATGTAAGGAAGAGCCGGCCAAAGGTTAGCAGTGCGCCCGGAGGAAGCTGAACTTTAATGCACTGCTTTACAACAATTTGCCAGTGATAATGGATATTTGAAAGCTCCGACTGACCCTGTAAAGAATAAAACTGAACTCCACCAACGTCTTGACTCAATTAAAACTGACTCCTTTGCCCTAGAAAACCTCTGTTATTCACTTGCTAGTATGTGAATGCTTCTAGAATGAAAACCACTTTTCCAGGCTTGAATCTCCCGACTCTCCTTTAGGAAGCAACAATTACAAAGGTGCTGGTGGTCACGTGGAAAAAAATCTCGGATAGACACTGCAGCACAGTACCTGTAAACAGACAAACACCTCCTGTAGCTGATGAACATAGTGGAGCAAAATAAGATGTTGTCAGAATGCACTAAAGCTTCACATTAAATTGACTCAGGAAATTTACAATGGACCTTTTTTTCCAGTATAAAGATGTGCCAAGTAATAACTCTTCTCCATTGACATCTGACATTAGGCTTAAGGGAATCTTTTGGTTTATGTTATGATGTGAACTGATGTCAGCTGATCTGTTGGATCCTCTTGGAGCAGGCCCTCCCCTAACGCTGCCCATGCAGTGACCCCCCTGTCTTTGGGTAAACACAAGCGCCGGTGATCTTGGCCCAGCAATGCTCCGTCTGGCCTCATCACCTGCTCTTTCCACCACACACCAGCGCGAGAAAGTCCCAGGGAACGTCAGCTTCCTGTCTGCAGCAACTCCGTATCAACTCCACTGGCTGCCTGCTGAGCCCCACCATGCCATGTCTAATCTCACCACTTGCCTGCAGGGCCAATCTCACACCGCTGAGTGCTGGAGAGGCGCCCTTGGACAGCAGGATGGTGGGTGAGTGGTGGCACGGTTTGGTCTCACGGGCGGAGAAGGGAGAGCAAGCTAAGAGCTAATGGTTAATCCTGTGTGCACAAGGCCACTAGAGAGGATTGGCTGCGGCTACAAAGAAAACTACAGGGTATAGAAGCCGCGGAAGAGGAAAAAGAAGGAGAAATAAAGTTACATCGAGGCATGAAGAAAGGTAATGAATGAGAGGAGACAGTTGCTGGTGGTCACATGCTCACATGAGTCATTAGTTTGCACATATATATGGAGAATTATTGCTATTCATTAAATTCCAGCATTCCCATGTAGCCTGGTGTGTTGGTGAATTTTAAAATTAGTTATTATTATTAATATAATAACAACAACAACAAAATAAAAAGAAATGGATTGAGAAGAAGTTCAAATTTACAGAAATATTGCAATATTGCTGCTTCTGTTTCACAGCTTGCTAAAGAAGAGATAAAGAGGACAGCTTCTGGGTGGAGAAATGTGGAAGGCGGCATCGCGGACAAACTGTGAATTGGCGTCTTACTGGAGGTGAAAACCTGGTCAAAGTCCAGCAGTAGCAACAGCGCAGTCGACAACAGCTTCATCGACCTGTTTGACCGTCAGGAATGTGCTGGTATGAGAGAACGTGTGCTGGAGGGGCCTTGATGCGCTAGTGAGCTACATGTGTGCGGTTGGCGTGCCAAGATGGTGTGCGCCTAATATGCAAATTAGCCATGTGCCCAATTAGCGACATTGTCAGGTTTTTTATGCAAGTTAGCAACATGATACGTGCTTACAGTACCTTATGATAGACTGAATATGCTGATCGTTGTATTGTGCTAATGCATTGTATTCTGTGATTTTTCTAGGTCAAGAACCTAAACCTAATTATTTCTGCTAACAAATGAATAACAGCTTTTTTTTTCACGTTTAGGCATCTCGAAAGCTAAGAAATCCCCAGAAAACTTGACAATGGGAGCCATGGCCAAGTATGTAGCTCTAAATTAGACATGTTGTGTTCTTTCTAACTTACCGACTTCTAACTCTGCTGTTTAGTTGGCAGCTGGAGCCACTGCTGCGAAAGCAGTGAGAATAAAGCAACATGTAAAGGCATCGTCTATGAGCAAAACATTATAATGTAATTTGATGAGTTGCTATGTGACCAATTACTGTCCACATTAACAGTAATTTGACCATGATCAGTGAGATTGTGTGGAGTTTGCATGTTCATAAACCATTATGAAATAATGTGGGTTTTGAGTGAAAAACTTTGATAAACATACAGTATACTGAATACTGCACGTGCTGTGTAGAATTTATAACTTAGACCAACTCTTAATACTTTCTTTAATTTAAAATCTTTCATTCATGCCACTTGTGTCACAACACCTGTTTTGTGAAGGCCTTGGTTTAATTAACTGCTTGGTTGTGCAGTACCAATAAAAAAAAATATAAAAGCATTCCAACATTCTATCAATAAAATGTGTTCATCCTCCCAAAAAACATTTAGGCACTAATGTGCATTATTGTGGTTTGATTTTTTATTTTAAATTAATTTCAATTAATTGAGCCTGCAAATATGTTTTTGACAACAAGGACAAAAATACAGTCTGAAAGCAATTCCTCAGGAAAAAAAGCTTATTGAAAATCTGTCGTCACCAGTGGCTTTACACCTAACACCTGCAATACATGTGCCATCAACAGCTATTCATCACTCTGTACTTACTTCCTCCTTATCTGACACTCTGAGCTATGAGTGAGGTGTGGGTGACACTTACAGCACTTGTTCAGTTAAGTTTGGTCTGCAAGTAAAGTATCAGTGGAAAAGCAATGGAAATTAAAAAAACCTAATGATCACTTGTCCTCACGAATCAATGAAAGTACTCATTATATATTACATAATATTTTTGACAAGCAGTTAAATTAATATGTTGCATCTGCATTTACAGTATATTTACAGGGATAAATGCAGCAAAGGAAGCAGAGCTACTTTACAGAAGGAAACATAATACTGTAGATGTCCTTGGGGGACGAGCTGTGACTCAGACACTAGAAGCTGTGTATTACAGTGAAGGACGCAAACTCAAGAAGGTTTTAAAATCGTGTGAAGTACAATTAGAAGAGTTACAAAGGAAGTGGTACAGTAGATTGACTGCGTGTGCACTCTTAAAAAAACAACTGCAACAAAGGGGAAAAATAAAGCCTCTACAGGGGTGAACAGCTAGCTTTGTGTTAAACCACCGTGTGGATGTGTCAAGAGTCAGGGTGCTTTTTTAAAATGACACATAAACTGTAAAAAGGTTATTCAAAGCAAATTATTTTCTTACAAATATGGCCTTTAAGAGAACCTCTAAATAAAATTGTTTCTTTGCTAAACATCACTTTATCTTGAACTGTGGCAATTATATTCTTCCACATTGTATTTAGTTTCAGTCGGTGAATAAACACATCAGCTACAGTAGTAAATATTGGGCTTCTGCACACAACATGCACTACAAACGTCTACCCTCCCTTTAACTGTACTATGCAGCCCCCTCCTCCCACTATAATACCACGAGGAATATGTTCACTCATCCTAAGATGAGAGTTAGACAAATAAACAGCCTTAAGACGTTTGCATATGTTGTTTAATGCTGTTGATGGGCTCCAGGAAGCATGACGGAATTTGATTTGCAATATCAACGCAAAGATTCAGTAATAGATGCCCAAGTTTTGATTCAGAGGGATATGATGCAAGAAGACAATGAGGAAAAGTACATTTCTGAGAATCTGCGGTTCCAGGTGATTAATGTAGCTTTGTCATATGTATATAGAAGGTTAAAGTGACTGGGATGTTGGAGTCAGAGTAAGACCACACCTCTAACTATGTATAATAACTAATAATTAAAGACAACAAACAATAGCATGTTTGGTTGAGCAAAACAAGGCATCTGCATCACTTTCAGTGGCCAAGTTCATTTTCTGTTTGCTCAGTGAGTTTAACCATCAGCATATTATATTAATAACCTCTGTAAACAATTCAAAACAAAAAGTTCCACTGTTTCCAGTAGATATTGCACTTTGCTGTGAGGGACAGGTCATTTTACAGAACTGTAAAATGACCTGTCCTTGTTTACCGCCTAACTGAGCATCAGCAGAATAATACCAGCTCCAATTATCTAGAAGCAAATGAGAAAGATGTTTCTCCCCCTGCTCGAAACGGCCCGCGAGAGAAACCAATAATGTGACTTTTCTCATTCCTTGCTTCCTTTCTACCTGAAACTCGGTACAGCATACCACTGTGAGCCCGGCGCTCAGATTGCTTCGCTAGCAACACACAGACATAGGCAGTCACTAATGAGCTACGTTCGCTTGCTTGACAAAGGGAATGGCAGCTGGCGTGATTATGAAAATCTGGGACTTGACCAAACTGTAACTTGTGGAAAATGATATGGGGAAGGAGAATCTCCGGAAGGAAGGTGTATTGGGCTGGTATTCACTCTAACAGGACGGCACCATGGTAACTGAAGAGTAGAACTAGTGAGAATCCACTGGGCGTGGGAATATAGTGATATTGGTAATAATAAGAGTAGTTTAAGAGGTAAACACAGGCCAGTGAACAGCGGTGGGCTTTATTGTAGCAGCAGCTTACATAAGAAGGGATGACCTGAAATCCCCAGGGAGGAGCCAAAGGGGCGGTTGGCTGTCTCAGCTGCTGCGTGAAGGATTATGAGCCTTCATTTATCTGGGACATCCTCTTTACAGCCGTGACAGTTACACTGTAAGGCTGCGTATCCAGCAGATGGTGATGGCGCCATATAACTGAGTTTCACCTGAGCTAATAGAAGGTGTACGCCAGGTTTCCCAAATTAATCTGTCACCGTTTTATTTGATTAGCCACCGTGTGCTCTTTTATGGGCTGTTGACTGGAGGGGTGGTTCATAACAGTAGCCATTTGTAAAACCACAACTCCCGTGTCCACTTTTTCTGAAGTGGCTACCTGATACCTTTGTCCCCTTAATTCAAGTTAGACCCTACATGCATCACTCCAAAGTCCTGTGTCCTCCTCTTCCTCTTCTTTGAGCCCTGATTTGGTGCAATCCTCCTCCTCCTCTTCCTGGCCTTTCTATCTCTCAACCCCCTTCCATTATTTTCAGAACGCCAAAAAGAAAAATATGACAATAAAATCTCTGATTGTGCTGAGAGTGAGGGCTGGCCCAAAGGTGAACCTGCTCCTCTCATCAGCCTCAGTCCCACGTTTCTCCCACCTCCGCTGACGGCTCTGACACACCACGGCTGCCACTCACTCATTTCTCCCTCCTCGCACCACACACCGCCTGAACTCCAACTCATCTCAGTGAGAGCCCCCGCTGCTCACAGGCACACGCGCACATAAAGGCAGGGGGAGTTTTAATAATGATTTCAGTGTGATTGAATACATTCCGTGGAGAGATGAAGAAAAAGCAGCAGAGGTGAAAGACGGGCATGAGAGAGGGTGAGGGAGAGCACACGTGTGGATGGAGGCATATAAAGACTCTGCTTCTATCTCATTTGCAGACGCTCCTCTCAGTGTAGATTATAATGTTATCCCTGTGCCAAAATAAAGGCTTATCGGCCAAGCCGCTCTCATGCGCTCCGCCTGAGCATATGCTTTGAAATATGCTTTGATTGTGAGATAGATCTGCTTTAATGTAGGAACTATCTTCAAGTGCATTACCACAAATGTCACATAGACTTTTCTTCCAAGATCTTTGTTGTGTGAGAACCAGCGCAGTTTGTGTAGGCAACATGGTGCAGTGTGTTTATTCCACCATCACTGGTGTGAATAGAAACAGTGCAATGCAATGCTGCTGGGGGGAACTGACTTCTTGGTTTTAAATCATCCTCATTCATTATATCTTAACCAGGTTAATGTATATTTCAGGAAGGTTAGATTTAAGTAGAAAAGGGTTTCTACTTAAGATTATTATTATGAGATGTTTTCCTTCCTTGTCTCTAAAAACAGTTAGCAGCAGCTTTCAGTTACTTACCAAAATCTAAGTTTAAATCTGATTTCATAATTTTGTCATTTTAATCTCATCCCAATTTAAAAATGATCATGTATAGTGGTGGAGAAGTATATACTGTAGATATAGTCTGACTCTAGTCTGACCATAATCATAAATGTTCCGTTTACATTTGAAATGTACAGTATTTGTGTAAGTTTTGTTTGCAGTTTCAGCACCGATGACCTGCTACTGTGTGTTACGCAGTAAATGACTGAAGGTTTGATTGACCCACGTATCAGTGGTTAATCTGAGGACCGAGTTGAGGTTCAGCCCATTATCACTGCAAAAGGTCGCAGCCTGACCTGACACTGCAAAAAACATATAGAAAGAAGTCAAACTTTCCTGTTTACTGTAAAGTCTTGATAACGCACCGCAATAAAAACAGTAGAGGTTTTCTTTAATACTGAGAATATTGGTGTAGAATGTCAACCTCAGTGAGGTTCAGGCTTTTTAACAAGGCTGGAAGCCTATCTGCCCTTCGGCTTTCACCTGCCTATTAGAGTGGAACATATTGGCTAGAAAGGATTGTGTGTGTGTGTGTGTGTGTGTGTGTGTGTGTGTGTGTGTGTGTGTGTGTGTGAGAGAGAGTATATGCAGCATAGAATGATCAAAAAGGAAATGCATAAATGTACACACACACTTTTGTGTTTTTATCTCTTCGGAGGACGTTATGTCACGTTAATTTTCCTAATCATAATCACTCCCAAACTTTACCTTAAGTGTAAACCAGTTCTTTACTCTATGATTGTTTGATTTAATCTTGACCTGATTCACCTTTTGTCCCCAAAGAGAGGCAGTTCCCCACCGTGTGACTGTGTAAACAGATTGATGTCCCCACAACATGACAAACACGAGTCCTCACACACATGCCCGGGTGGGCTGGTGGTGTTGAGCCTTATCTCAATGCCAGAAAGTGGGAAGATTAGATTACTCACTTCCCTAAACCTTTAACTTGGTTACCATAGCAATAGCAGTGTGACTGGGGCTGCAGCTTGTCACTGTGAGGGCTGCTGAAGCAGGCAGGTATAGATAATGTGTAACAATCACCAGGGGAACCAAAGGTCAGCTGGTTATTTTCAGCTTCCTCAGAAACTCCTTATTCTATTCTATTCTATATTACATAAAGTCAGAGCAGACAAATGAGGTCATTTATTGGGCGTGTGCTTCAGCATGAGACTCCCTATAAGGAGCAGAGACTACTGCATTATTTTTTATTTTCATTTTGTTAATTATGGGCTTGAGAAAATTGTTGTGGGTCCTTTTATGAATTTTGAGTGAATGTGTTGTTCCTTAATATTTCGAGAGTCAATAAAACCATGAGGTGTGGAGTGCAAAGTTCTAAAATCATTTTGTGCATTGCTGAAAACCAACTGAGAGAGATCAATTGAAATTGGATTCATAATTGCACCACAGTGGAGCCTCGGCCTTAATTCAAATTAATGAAGTGTTTGCAAATCCATAGTGTTGTGGGTCTTATCATTAGATTAATTACCCCTATCAGACTATTGTATTTCAATTAAGCCAAGTGCATTGTTTATCTTTCCGTTAGTCAACATTCAAAGTAAATGTAAAATGAAGAGCAGATAATTGCATGTGCATACAAATATATTCAAATATCAATCGATTATTACTATGGGACAATTAATTTGACAAGCTACAGAGAGATGAGCTACAGAAACAGAACTCAGTGGCGCAGAAAGTCTAGTCAAAGTTTGGGAAATGCAGTATTTATGAAGGAAACGCGAGTAAGGCAGGTACTGTACAGCAGCAGAGCTGGAGAGAGACACTTCCAAGAACGCCGCATAAATACACAGGATGAGCAACACACGGCCCTGCTGCTCTTAACCCGCTGCTAACAACTCATAATGGACCTTTGTACAGTTCAAAGTGAGAAATGGCTTTGATAAGTTATGGACACCATTCTGACCTTGACAAAGCACTTCATTTAGATAAGAGTTCCTGTTGAAACTGCAGTGAAATTAGGTCACTTTAATGCCGGCAGCCCACGGAGCATGACAGGCTTTAAGTCTTTGACTTTGGGGCTGAGCGTCCTGTTGGCTGCGGCGCAAATCCTTCATTCAGACTCCGAGAAATGTCAAAAATGATTTATTTCATAAAAGACATAAAGGTTGCAGACAAGTCACTGATTTGTTCACTATACGTTTAAATAAATTAATAATTTATTGATCAAGTGCGATTTTATTGTCATAAACCGTCCCCAAACCCCCTGGATTTTCCTGTAGTCTTCAACAGTTTCACTGAGTGCGAAACAACCTACAGTCTAACAACTAGTTAGCAAAGGGTAAACCTTTTCCCTCTAACAAAAACTAAACCATTCACAAGATGTTATTATTCACACAAAATATATTGAAAATAAACTGATGTCAATGAAAATCATCAATACTGCTCTGAGCGAAGCACATTTTTGACTTGTCACACATAGTCTTATTTTGGAGCTGCCGCAAATGCTCTGTATTCTTCCTTAAATAAACTCAGACAGGAAGAATTGAAGCCCTTAAAAATCTTTATAGGTTTAAGGCTTTGGTTGTCCTTTGTCCTTCCTCCATCATGTGAGCGCAATTCAATTTCTCCAATGTACAATTTGATTTGGACAAATGTCTGATTCTGACTAAAGGAGCCATGTGACCAGACTCCTGTCCTGAGGGCATCGCTCTGCACAGTCGACTTGTGTTCTCACTTATCAGATGAAAAGAAAACACACACACACACACGCGCACGCACGCACGCTCGCACGCACACACACACACACACACACACACACACACACACACACACACACACACACACACACACACACACACACACACACACACGCGTGCGCACACACACACACACACACACACACACACACACACACACACACACACACACACACACACACACACACTGATATTCACACATATCCAGCGGCTGAAACTGGCCACTCTCCAGCTGACCTGGGTTTTTATGTGTGTAGATTTATCATTGGCCATTAAAACACGTTTGATTTTTAGCGGAATGCCTCTTCACAGCCGCTTCCTCAGCAGGAGTACAACTCTCTTTTTACAACCACTTTCTTTAACCTTCTCCCCTGCTCATAAAACACCAGCAGCACTCTTCCTCCACCTCTGCCAGCTCCTCCTCCTCCTTTTACTGTATCTCTACATCTATTTTGACCTCGGCCATGATTCTATCTTTATTGGGTGTGTTTGTTTCAGGCCTCTTCCTGTCCTTAACCTCTCTTTTACCCCACTGGCTAACAGAATATTGCACATATACTCTGTGGAAAGCAAACTTTAATTCTGTCTCAATTAACGGTTTAAAAATGTCTGTGACACGTTCAGGGTATGTACAGCTCTCACACTCACACGTACAAAATACTTGAACTGATAATGTGAGCATTCACAAGTGTTTACAGGAAAAATAAAGACTCTCACTTATATTAATCTACATCATGACAACAAACTCTTTAACCTTCTCCTACTTGAAGCATCTTTGTGTATTTCTGTTTCTGGTTGTCACTTGTTGTACTTGACATTGACACACGAACTGCTTTTACTGTACTACGGCTGCTCACTAAACAAGGCCACTCAGTGCATTTTCAGCCAGTACCTGTTGCTCTCAGCTATCGACACTTTAAAGGTCTCCTAAATTAAGCAGGTTAAGACGAGGTTCATAAGTTGCTGTGTCTGTCTGGTAATGTTTCTGTCTGCAGCTGATTAGTATTCTCTGATTAATATTAACATCATTTCTCATATTCTCTGACAATCCACAAATCTGCTCACGTCGAAAATGACTTTCACGGAGTTCCAGTCTGTTTGTTGTATGTAGGCATTCATTTAAAAATGCTACTCTAACTACAATTGTCTTTGAACGGTTCATCAAAGGAATAAATGTACGCATTATATTTCTGATTAGTTTGATGCAAATCGTACTGTAGTGATTACTTCTTACTTACATCAGCTGACAACACACAACTTAATTAACACAGATAATGAAACACTGAATGATGTTTTATGTTGCAATGAATCATCACGTTTGTTGTTCTATACTGTAGTTTGTGATGTGAAAGAATGATCTGAGTTTTTGCTATAGTTCATATTGTGCTCATTTACTATTTGTACTGTTGGAAAACACAGTAAGTGAATTTTTGTTGTAATGTTTTCCAGAAAAAAAGCATTTTGCTCATTCATCCCTCTACTTTTTTTTCTGTTGCTCCCTCACTCTTGTTTATATTTTGCTCTCCTCTCTCTAGAGGTTCTTGTTATGCTGAATGATTTGTTTCTCTGCCGGTGCTGGGACATTATTGTAGCTCTTTGGAGTATCGCTTTCAGCACAGCACAGTGAGAGTTACACCCAGCATCCGCCGCATCACTAAACATAGTGAGGTATAAAACAAACACGGCACAATGCTAACGAACGCGTACAGGTTTTTGGGTTGCCTTCAAGTCCGCGCAGACGCACAGACGCACTACAGTATATGTAATTACCTGGAACATAATGTACATTCAGATGACACACATGAAGATGTATGTTTCATTTTGTTCCTCTTGACTCCTGGTTTTTATCGCTGTCCCTCTCTCTCCATGCCTGTATTACTCGCCTTCTGTTTCCTCTGTTATCTGTTTTGTGACGCTCCTCAGGCCATTTCTTTGTCCATTCACCCCCCCTCTCTTGCCCTTTCTCTGGTTGACCTAGCACCCGTTTCATTTCCTCCTGGTCATCTTTGCGTCTGCTGTCCTCTTCTGCGAGGGATGGGGCATGCCTAATCTCCTTTTCAATCTCTTCGCTCATATATGCTTAGTGCAGCGCCATGCATGGGAGTTAATGAAGGAACTGCATGGGTAAACACACAGCAGCACAGACTGAGATGAGACAGACAAGACGGACGAGTGTAAATACATGCCTGTGTGCAAACACGCGCTGACAGATGAGCGTGGCTGCGTGCCGTCTGTGCTGGAGTCAGAGCTGACACTTGTTAGTCAATTAGGCAACAAATTAGAGTCTAAGTTGAATGACACAATATTTATCAGCTGGAGGATTTAACAGGATTATTTACAAATAAAAGTTTTTTTTTTAATTAAAAGTCAATTACAGCCCAAAGCTCTTTCCATCTTATTACAATACACGCTCACTTATCATAGCCTCCAAACTTGCATCTTTTTACAGCTACATGTTTATTAATTGCAGTGTTTCCCACGCGCCCACGTTTTCTCCAAAAAACAGGAACTTGTGCAGTCCTATATAAAAGACTAAACAAACAATATCGTGTGAATCCACAGACAGTCTGACAGTGGCATAGCACAGTCCGACAGTAGCATAGCACGAAGCTACAGTAGCCATGTGCTCCCCACGTGTGTTCCACTATTTTGTAATAATAATGTATAATAATGTCAACACCAGTTGGCGGAGACTTGCAAATGGCCGGGATGGGACACTTATCGCAAACATTCACCACAGGTTTCAGTCAGAGTGGCGTTATCATTCACAGCAGCAGCTGTATGCTAACAGCATTTTCATGGTCCTTTAAGATGTAATCAACATCTCCTGATGGACGTTTTTCTTTCTTTGGAAACATTTCCAGTTGCAAAGTCAAGAATAGAAATGACTGACTGAAGAACTGTAAAGACACTCACTGTGCATCAAAATGCATTTCAGTTGATTCATATAAAAAAATAGAATGTTGCATTTGAACTTGGGAGTTCCTTAACGGACTGCAGAGCTGAGTAAATTATTGTTTTTAACATCAAAGCAGCTTTAAAGAGCAAGAAAGTTAAATGCAACATATTTACTTTAAACATCGCAATTGCATTTGGACTTTATTGAGCTTAAGCTGAACTTCAACAGCAATTCAGGAAAGGAAATAACAGCAACTCCTTTACTGTATACATGCATTACATTCATGACTTGGTCTTATTCACATAACACTTGCTCTGCACTGTCTGTGTTCTTGCTGCACAGCCAGTGACGCCACTGAACAACTTGTGCAGATGAAGACGTTGTGCACAGAGACGCATATTAGAGCGTGGAGTTAGAGGTAGAGGTGAGTAATCTTACCATCGTCTCCTGATCCTGAGCCAGCATCTGTGGAGGAGAACAAATACAGTTATTAACAGGAGACTCACGCTGCCAAACATCTGATAAATGTGTATCCGCACACTTCTTTACGGTAATAGCACATCCAGGCACATTTAAATATTGCTTGTGAGTGAATGCATGTGTAGAGGAGCACGCTGCGCTCGTGGGCATGTGTAGTGAGATGAGGTTTGTGTCTAGATGAAACGATGCTTAAAGGGACATTTACAGGGAGAAAACACAAACAAGGATAACAGTAGGATGCAGGGAGCCTTAGAGCATCATGCATTCTGATATAGCTGTACATCGAAGAGAACACATCAATCTATGAACCTTTAGGACGGCAATCCGTTTCCAGTTGTCTGTGAGTTAGTGTTTCGCATGCAGCGACTGCTCCTCTCGGCTCTCCCACTGAATCTGTGTAAAGCTCCCTCAAACACTGAGCTCACTGAATTGGTTAACAATATGCCCGTGAAAGGGATACTGATGAGCACTTGGAAGAACAGCCACCGTGTAACTTGAGCCCCGGCATAAAGTGATCTGCTGAAATGCACAGGGCCAGAGACTATTCAGGGTCTCTGAGGACCGTGGTGAGATAATAGCTCAGCTCCATATGAATACCCAAGTGAGAGGGCCTTTTTTAAGGAGAGGTGCACACACTGTGCAATGCATTGGGGCCATCACAGCTCCAGAACAAATGGGGGTCTGACCAGCAAGCTTTCCTGATACTGATACTTTGATGACACAAGCTTTGGTTCAATAAAATACATTTCTGCGGGGACCAAAACGTGTCTGCAGAGTGATGATTGTTGAGGTCAGTGCCGCAGCAAACAGTCTGCTGTGCCCAGGGAAAGTCATTTTCAGTGTAAAGACTGGAGGCTGAATATAATCGGTGGGGTGGAAATGTCCTTCTAATGAAAGTTTAATTCAATTATGTGCCAATTTAAAATTATATTTTAAAATAAGTTGCTCCATTTAACTAATACTGAGAGGAACTACTGCACGTTTTACATAAAAACTTGTAGTTGTGTATTATGATGAAACACCAGCCTGATTATTTGGTCTACAGTAAATACACACATGTATGTACATACAGCAATAAACAATGCCCTCAGTCCACAGGGGTCCTACCTGTAGCGTCACCTGTCTGTCTAATCGGTTACCATAACGACGAAATGGTGCTTTATCAAATAACACATAAGCCAACTATAATTTATGTAAAAAAAAATGTACAGTGAAATTCTAAACAACACAGATGGCATTGGGTAGGTGTTAGCACCACGTCAGTATTACAGTGCTGTTAGTCAGAGCTGGTGATCTGTAATTTGTTTTTAATGTGGACTGTTCAGAGACTAACAAACAGGAGGAAGTGAGTGAGTTAGAAGTTATACTGCAAATAAACTGTATTGCATTGTACTGTAAGTACAGGACAAACTACAACCTGTGTTTGCACATTACACACAGAAGCCAAGCTGAATCACACACCATTATATCAAATACTCATATCGTCTGATCTAGTCAGGGCTTAAGTGTCACATGTGCAGCACCACCGCACATAAATAACATAAAGGCAAGATATATAACGTATGCATTTAGATAGAGATACTATCACATGTTTAACAGCCTGAGCTCTGTGTGAAAGAAAAATCAAATTATGAGTTGATGCAGGTTCACAGCGCCCCATTTTTCAGCATGCTAATTTTGGTACACAGAGCGAGGAACCAAGTACTGTGGTGTTTAACCTCTACAGTTGTTGTATTGCCGTACCATGTCCTTGTGTGTCCTTCAGGTTCCAGGTCAGAGTTATTAAAACCCCAAAGCTATTTAGAAACCTCACTATAGAAAATGAATCAGGACTGTCTTATGAAAAATGCGCAACGTGCATTAGCCCTCAGCCACTGTAGGTCTTTGGTGGGTAAAACCAAATAAAACCTTAGACAACCTTAGTTTACAGGAAACACCTGTCTGGAAACACTGCAAACACTCCATTGTCCTTACTTCAAATCCAGAGAATTTTCACTGACCTTGGAACATGCAGGACATTAAATGTGCAGTGTTTCATGAAAAGACTTAGCTTGAAGGATCAGGCTGAAGTCAGAAGCAGTTCATGGGAGATCAATACAAACCTTTAGTATCTGCACGAGGTCAGAAGTTTGAGGAGAAAACGACATTATTAGAAAATAGAACACAATTGGGGGGGAGAGACAGGCACAAGCTCCCCTTTCTACCTGCCTGTGCACCAAGTGAGAGGCCACAGAGGAGATACCAAACACTATTATTATGTAAGCCAATGGAGAGAGAGAGAGAGAGAGAGAGAGAGAAGAGAAGGACCAGAAAGGAAAATAAACGATCAAGATGATTTATTTACTTCCATTCTAAACAATGTATCAGATAGATAAGTGTTATTGACTGTACTATACAACAAAAAGCAACTGCTACACACATTCGCCCTCTGCACAGCACCGCTACGCTTAAAGTTACAAATGACGCTGGGACGTGGTCGTTCCTCATTTACCTTGACCTCGGCTCAGCGTTTGACACCACGGGCCACAATCGGTTCATCTCCAGCTTTCACGCACGTCCTGCGCCGCTGCGTGGGGATCGCGCCCCTCGGCCGCTCGCGTCTTTGGCCGGGTCACTCGGCAGCGCTCTTTCATGCGCTACAGGTTTTAGCCTCGGGGCAAAATCATGCAACGCCCCGACGCTGACTATGAGCCATGCTGACAATATGCAACGGTAAAGCACGGACAGCGGCGTCACGCAGGTATTTCACCCTGTGTCGGAGGAACACAGATAAAAACGGCGGTCCGTTAATGTGCTGCAGCTGAATTGCTCCAAATCAGAAGTGATTATAAATACACCTCGTGCCTCCAGCGCTACCAGCAAAGGCGGCGTCACGTCTCGGGCAGGTGCTTTATCCACACGTGCTTAAAAAGCAGCTCTAACCTGTGCGTTGCACTCAATGCTCTCCTTTGGCAGTCAAGTGACGGAAGTTGTTCAATCCTGTATTGTCCACCTGAGACACTTAAACAAGATCAGGTCGTTCCTTTTATCTGCAGATCTAAAGAAGGTCATGGTGTCTTTATCTCCTCCAGACTCGACTACTGCTACTCCTCTTCATTCTGGTATCAGCAGGATACGAAACATAAAGACTGCGGATGATACTGTTATGGGAAAAATTGTCTCTTCCTTATTTCTATGTGTCTTCCTTATTTCTATGCAGTTATTATACGAGTTATGACTTATGTTCTGCAATTAATATCTTATGTTTTGTCTTACTGTATGCATTTGACATTTCACCTAGATTGTTCAATGGTTGTCTCTGCCTGATAGACTCTCAACTCTAGCTCCCAAACCCAAGGTCGGGGAGTTGTGTCTCTGTCTGTTGAGACTTGGTGCTCCTTTCTCACAGATAGTTGGACGTCAGCGATGCAGGTGTGAGAATGTAAAAATCTTCACACACACTGCGACAGGGAGGAGATGGTGCATGTAATTTGATTGGGTTAGAAAGACATTCCACCCTAGTCGGACAGAGAAGCTAAAAGGCAGAAGCAACTTGAGGATCGTGGGCTCTTTGCATCACACCTTCGTGGTGTGTGCATTGATCTCCCCAGCTGGTTTTTGGTTTGTTGATGTGCACGATCAACATCCATGCTTTTTATTTGCTTTCCCCATTATTTTTATTTTCTTTATTATTTCAATAAATTGCACAAAAGGACAACTCTCTCTCATCTACTTCTTTATGGAAAATTTCCACCACAGAAATTGGCGTTGTCGGCAGGATCCCGCGGCAGCTCGTCTGGACGGTGTGACCAGGGACGATAGTCCTGAGGACTAGGGTCGCTCAGCCTCCAAACCTCTACAGACATTCAGAGCTGGGAGGACTGCTCACCCGTCTGGATCGCCTCTGACGAGATCCACGAACTCAGATTCAAACTCAAATCCTAATTTGGCTCGGCTCGGTGAGAGAGATTCCTTTGATTTGGGAAAAAACAAAAGGATTGGAACTTTTATTTTTAATTTAGCTGAAACATTTCAATTGGTTGAAAAAAAAGAAAAAGAAAAGAAATCTTCTATTTGGTTGAAACACTAAATTTGATTAGGAAAATTAATTAGATCGAGAAAAAAAAACCCCAATATTACATGTTCTTAATTAGGTGAAAGTCTGCTCTGGGTGGTGAGACGTCGGTTGCTAAGGGTTGGCTCGTGGAACCGAGCTTCCGTCTGTACTGAGGATACAGACATGTTTTTTTGATCTGTGCGTGGTCCACACGTGGGGGACTGAGTATAAAAGACGGCTTCTGAAAGATGGAGTGCGTTTGCAGAGTGAAGTATTTTCAAGATACGAGGGACCCGGGCCTAGAGGGGCCTAACGTTGAGGAAATACTTCGTGAAAGGCTCTGTCGCCAGATCAGGTTGGTTCCCTTTTTACGGAGACGTCCGATAAAAAGGCATTTTGGGAAGGTTCCGGCCGGAACACACAAAAAATCTAAGGCAGGAAACCGCTGGACTCTGAAAGACGGGTTCGGGGCAATTTGAGTCTTCACCACCAGACAGCAACCGTACAAAACTAAAAGTAAAAAGTAAATATGGTTATTAGTGCGTTTCATGTTTCCATGAGTGGGAAACTGGTTAGGGGTTCAAAAGGAGAATCGCTTTGTGTAAGGACATATGCACCTTAAAAGAAAAATTAGAGACAAAAGAAAATACTTGAAAAAGCAAAACTATCAAAACTAAAGCCCTAAAAGAAACAAAAGAGAGATGAGAGTAACAGGAAAAAAGGAGATAACAACTCTGGGGAAGAATTGTTTGCACTCGCCACACACACACACACACACCACACACACATCATGTTAAGAGCAAATGCTCCCATTGTTTCTGCTCTCTATCCTAATGCAGAACTGAGCGCGATGAGGGTAAATCCGGATCTGGACTCCTTTCCCACCATCAGCAGAAGAACCGAAGGAGAAGAAGCGCCAACCAACAACCAGAACAGGGTGGAAGCTCTGATACCACAGCAGCTGGAGGACACAGACCACAGCATGGACGCCTCACAGACCCCACAACGTCTGCAGCCATCACGTTCTGGGCTCATCAGATGAACCAGCTACTACAAGGCCTGCACCAGCATGAAAGGACTGTGTCTGAAGCTTCTGAAGCCGTGAAACTGTCATACACGCGTGTGTGTCTGACACAGACACCTGCTTATGACAATCAGCAAAGGAAAACAAGGACAGAGCAACAGCAGAGAAGACGTGCTCTGACACAGACACTGGTTGAAACAACAGGAGAGGCTTCAGACGTGATCGGCCCAAAAGAGCTGCATGCGAGGATCCAGGAAAGGTCTGTCATCGAGGAACAACTGTCCCATTGAAAGGCTTCACCCACTGGCGCTCACATCAGACTGATGGTTGGGGAAGGAGGAAGGTGACGGTTCCTTTTCACGTGACGTACAAGACGGTACCGCAAACACACACACATTCATACACGCAATGAAGAAACACGCTTACAGCTGATACACGCTCAAATTCATGTTCATGCTTATCTGCTCGCAATGAAGAATCGCTTTTTGCTCAAAAAATCCCACAGAGTGATTTTAAAATGATGACAAACAGCTAAATGACAACTGCTGCATGACTTTACAGTCTGATGGGTTCAAACTATTTTAACTTGCAACAAATTCAGTAATAAAATCCTCTATGTTTCTAAAAGGGTTTGTGCACAATATAGGTTTGTCTGGCCAGACTAGAAGACTATAGGAAACAAAACAGACTATAGAGAAAACAAAACAGACGGTAGAAAAAGAAACAAAAAAACAGACTATAGACTGAAACTGACTGAGACTGACTGAAACAGACTATTAATGACTATTAAAGGGAAGACGACAATTAGAGAGAAGTAATAATAATTACTGTACGTACCAGACTATTAAAGAAAAACTTATTCTTTCACTGTCTTGTGCAACATCTGACAGCAAGACACCTTAACATTCATTTTTGCTTTCAAACTTGTGCCCAGTTAAATTTTTAGGAAGACATCTGATGTGTAGTTTAGGTATTTGATTGATTTCCACTCCAGACGGAGTGCAGGTCACATCTACAGACATTCTAAATAATCCCTCTTTTGTTGGTGTTAACTTCAGCTCAGCTGTGCTCTTATCATTGGCTGCTGAGGGGGGGGCTGTAACTGAGGCCCTCACACAGGCTGCATCACAGCTTGTTTATGATTTCACACACACACAAACTGGCCTCAACTTCCCTCTTTTGGAATGAACACAGGTCTGCGCTTGCGATTTCTTTTCCTAACGAACAAAAAGATTTTTGATTTTTATTCTACAGTTCCACACGTCCCTCTGTGAAAACATGATGGAGACAGATGCAGGACGTGGGTCCTTTCGTGATCAGATGTCAACGGGGTGGAGACTGGTGAACGACTTCTGACCCCATGTGACGTATTTACCCACATTACATGCTTTTGTTTTTATTTTTATTTTTCAGAGGACGCTCTGAGCCAACACTCAGCCTTACAGGAAGCCCTGTTTCCCTGTGGCTCACACACAGACATGATGTAGGTTCAATCAGAGGATGTGAACCAGTGGTCATCACACCTAAATCTGACCACAGACCATGTGAACAACAACACCCTCTTAAAGGAAGCCATAGATGGTGTTACTGCAGACACCGCTAAGATACTGAAACATTGGATGCTACAGGCCACAAAGAGAGCCTGTCTAAATTACACTTTGTTCAGACAAAGGTTATTTTCTGGGTCATTGTAATTACAGCTGATGGCAAATCCATCTCACCCAACTAAGTTAAAGCAATTTGAAACCTGCCTAAACCGTGCACGTAAAAACAGCTGATGTTTTTTCTAGGTCTTTGTTCTTATTGTAGGACTTTCGTTCCTAACTTTACTGTCTCTGAGGTCCCACTCAGGGTTCTGATGCAGACATCTTCATCGTCCACTTCTTGTCTCACGTGGACGCTTGAGGCTGAACAACGTTCACCGACCTCATGCTTGCTCTTCAGGCTCCTACTTTGGGTCTTCCTGATCTGACCCTACGCGACCTTTCACTCAAACAGTGAATGAGAAATCAGGTTGTACGACTTCTGTTCTTTTGTCCTTATACTTTGATTCTTTTGAAATAGATCACATCTTTCTACAGCTCGACGGCTTAGATACAACACCACTTTGCTCAACATGCTGAACATTATTATCAAGAGGTCGTCTTTGAAGTCTGGCACTTTGCTAAGACACTACTCTGCTCAGGCTGCAGAGTTGATTGTGTTGACTGAAGCTATTAAACTAGCAGAAGGAGAGTCTGTTACCATCTACACAGACTCACAGACGCTCTGTGGAAGCATGGGAAGCTTTGAAGTCTGATTGCAAACCTATCTTACATCATGATAAGGTTCTGCTTTGCTGGACGCTGTCCTGCCACCTACAGCTAATGCTGTTTGTAACTGTCCGACTCACACCATCAGTGAATACTTTGTTTCTGCCGACATGCAGCTGCAGACGCTGCTGCGAAGGTCGCTGCCCAACAGCCCCTCCCTCTCCTGATCCTTGTTTCCTCTCCTGATCCTTGTTCCCTCTCCAACTCTCTCTATCCTTTCCAACTTTCTCTCCCTGTGCTTTAAACATTTTGTACCTCACAGGAACGCAGACTCTGGCTGACGAATGGTTCCACCTGTAGCCATGGAGTCTGGTATGGGCCTGATGGCAGCCGTGCCGCCCAAACACCTTTTCCCCATAATTCAGATTTCCCAACAGGTGAAAACAGGCAACAGGACCATTACACCATCCAACCAGGGGACTGGGCGATTGTTAAGGACTTCAGGAGGAAGCATTGGGACTCCAAACGGTGGCGAAGCCCCTTCCAGGTCCTTCTGACGACCAACACGGCTGTGAATATCGCAGTGAGAGTGACTTGGATCCACTCCATCCAGGAAGGTCCTGGACCCAACAGACGACCCTCCATCTACATCTACACCACACGAGAAAACCACCACTGACGAAAAGAACTAAGAAGGACGACCCTCGCTGTGCTCACACACGCACTGAGGCGAGGCTGCGTTGACCATTCAGCTAAAGGTGTGAGCCAAGCGCCGCCTGAAGCTGCGCCGGTGAATCACACTATCAGACCATACATCTACACACACGCTCCTGAGAAAACACACACACGAGCAGCCTTGAGTTGCCGACGCTGGACGACGTGTAGACTCTTCACATCACAGGAGTGACAGTGACTCAGACGACATTGGGAGGAAACCTGGCGGTGATAACGAATCCCAAGTGTCTCTGTGATCAGCTGATCACAACCTGAAGAACTCCAACGAACTGTCAATACTTCAACACACAGGTTGGAAACAATCTAACGCTACTGTTCAATAAGAAGAAGCAGATTGTTACAGACATCAATTGTAACCTTGTTGCGTTAGACATTTTATGTTACTCTGATTATTGCCTTGATCATATGATGTTTCCATGTAACTTTACACAATACTTTTGAATGAGAAAATTTCACATAATTCACAACACTGAGTTTAAATATTAATTTGGTGTTTAATTTGCTCACAATCACTTTATTCACTGCTACAATTCGTTTTTATCCTTCATCTACAGATGACAGAGGTTATGAGACAAAACGCATCATCATTCTGGTTAAATCCCTGAATCTCCTATTCGCTCTAGACGCAAATGTACAATTAAAGATCCGAAAGCATTAAATCTATCTTAAGAATATATGAAACAGAACCCCACCGGAAACGTATGGCTATCATACATTAATTGTCTTTATTACATTACAATTGAATGGCCGTAGACACGTTGTTAGCAGAGAAAAGAGGCGTTTGTGTTATGTTTGGAGAGGCATGTTGTACTTACATCCTGAATAACACTGATTCTAATGGTATTGTGGCGAAGGCGCTACACGGCCTTCAGAATCTCAGCTAACTCTGGTATAGATTCTTCCTCTTGGAATTGGCTAGACGAGATGTCTGGAAAATGGAAATCTGTTCTCATGTCTGCAGCTGTTTCCTTTATCATTGAGATGGCTGTGATTCTCTTGTTTGGTTTTTGCGTTATCCCACTGGTTAGAGGTGTCATCATGCGTGCGACCTCAGCAACACTCTCGTATGAGATGACACAATGCACTATGTTCAAAAACCCCAACTCTAACTCACTTAATGACTTTGACGATGGTATGGGCTCATTTTCTTCACATGCCGATACAGGGGTTATTCTTGTTTAACTACCCACCAAAAACAGCTCCCAACCTTTTGTCCCTTAGTTACTTCCATTTTATGTGAAGGTGTATTTTGAATCTTGATGAGTTAATACCCTTATTGTTTCATTTGCAAGGATCTTTTATTATTACAGAATGTGATGTTGACAATTTTTATTCCTTTATGGTTTGATTAATGTGTAATCAAAAGGGGGGAGTGTTATGGGAAAAATTGTCTCTTCCTTATTTCTATGTGTCTTCCTTATTTCTATGCAGTTATTATACGAGTTATGACTTATGTTCTGCAATTAATATCTTATGTTTTGTCTTACTGTATGCATTTGACATTTCACCTAGATTGTTCAATGGATGTCTCTGCCTGATAGACTCTCAACTCTCAACCCAAACCCAAGGTCGGGGAGTTGTGTCTCTGTCTGTTGAGACTTGGTGCTCCTTTCTCACAGATAGTTGGACGTCAGCGATGCAGGTGTGAGAATGTAAAAATCTTCACACACACTGCGACAGGGAGGAGATGGTGCATGTAATTTGATTGGGTTAGAAAGACATTCCACCCTAGTCGGACAGAGAAGCTAAAAGGCAGAAGCAACTTGAGGATCGTGGGCTCTTTGCATCACACCTTCGTGGTGTGTGCATTGATCTCCCCAGCTGGTTTTTGGTTTGTTGATGTGCACGATCAACATCCATGCTTTTTATTTGCTTTCCCCATTATTTTTATTTTCTTTATTATTTCAATAAATTGCACAAAAGGACAACTCTCTCTCATCTACTTCTTTATGGAAAATTTCCACCACAGATACAAAACGGGCTTTTAGCACAGAATCGTGATCGCTGTTACAGTAGCCCTCACGCTCACCTGTGAGTTTTTTAATATATATTTTTTTGTTTTGAGCTTGCTTTTAAACCTGCCACACTAAGCCTGATCCCAGGGGATAGTGGCTTGAAGACGCCCCCCCGTCTTCAGCTCTGATGTTCCGCATATTAAACGCAAAGATGGATTTCTGCAAACAGCCCTCCTTGGCTGCACTATTATGCGGATTCTCCTTCTCAAATCATCAGCCAAACATATGGCTCCTGTCATCCTCAGTGCTCAGTCGCACAAAACGGTGATTAAACATATCGTCAACATTTTAACAACCGCGACAATTAGACCTGCGCACACCTTTCCATATAACGACTTCCTGGAAGTCAAACTGTTCACTTTGTGAACTGAGTTGGAAAATGCTAAGTTAGTGCTTGCCTCTGCTAAACCCCGTCCTTTGGGGAAAATGAGCTGGTTGGTTTGTTTTGCTTTGCTAAGCTAATGTTCAACGGCTGCTTATTGCACTGGACTAGCGTTTAATGTGAAGGGAAAGCGCTAATCAACTTTCACTGGATTTATTCCACCGGGATCCCGTGCTGTCATTCGCCTCTTAATTAGACGGGTCTTTGCTCTGCATGATGGAGGAATAAAAGTGTAAATTTGATTCTTCACCTTCTTCACAGATGTATGTTAATACTGGTGTAAAATAACCCCAATGGCCTAACTCGAAACCTTTCCACTTTTTGTACCTAATTTGCTCCCATTACAGGATGCTCATTCTTATGGCGTAATATCCATTCATGTCGTTCTTCAGCTCAGTTCCTCCTGTTGAAAATGGCAGCAGAACATCTGGTCTCTGTGCCTCAGGAGCTGAGAGAGGTTAATGAGGGCAGATGGAAATATGTCTGGTTCACCAAACAGTGAGATTTTAGTTAGACTGTGAAACACGTAAACTACTGAAATATAAATATATTCTGATATGTCTGTGTGGTTAAATCACATGTGGATGTCCATGTGTGTGTGTGTGTGTGTGTGTGTGTGTGTGTGTGTGTGTGTGTGTGTGTGTGTGTGTGTGTGTGTGTGGGTGGCACAGTGATGGACTGGCAACCTGTGCAGGGTGTACTGTACCTGCCTCTTACTGGTAGAGCTGGACAGTACAAGAAGACATACAGTAGTTTGACTAATGGATGGATGAGATAATTGAGATAATACAGTAACAACTGAAGGAAATTAGCAAAAAGTAAATTATAGAATGACTTTGGTGACAAAGTTTGTTTCCACAGCAACCCCAACTTTCCACTGTTTTGACACTAAGCTACTACATGAGAACGGGAAAGCCACAGAAACATCTAGATTTTCAGAATTTTCAGATTTGCCTCCAGACAAGCCTATTTCACGATATCTCTCATCTGAACAAGAGAAACAAGTATTGGCATCAGTGAGCTGACATATATCTATTACACTGTGTACTGTTGCTGCTAATGGGATTTTGGAAGATGGAAATGGAAAGGATGACAGGGAGAGATTGGAAGTGAGGGAACAAGAGACAGACGGAGGGAAGAAAAAAACGCTTTGTTGCAGTTAATGCATAGTCTGGGTGAGGTTGTTTTAATGGCTGCATCCTCAAGTAGCTGTAGGAGCAGTCGCTTCCTGGTTGCTCCTATCACTCGTATACACGACATTTGACCATGTGCTGGAGCCTTTTCAAATGAGCTTAGCTCAGTGTTCACTGTAAAGCTGAGTGGTGGTGGAGAAAGCAGAGGAAACTCTTCAGAAGGTTCCCTCAGGTCATGAGAGGCTTACAGTATGTGTAACACCTGGTTATGTAACTACTGTACTGCATGTGTGTTTAAGGATCCAGCCTGAGGTTTATTGGCTTTAAGGATGAGCCCACTAGAGTTTGATGGAACTGACTGGAACCTCATGTTTTCCTCCTCATTGCGAAAGCAATTTTGGAAGCAGTTTCATTTAATTGGTAATGGTTTCTTTGTTCACATTTGAGTCTGGTCTTTGTTGTGTCACGTCGCTTTCTGTCTGTTTCCTGTCATTCTGTTTATCTACACCTGTGTTCCATTCATGTACTTACTGTAAGGACTCATTCACCCTCTGGATTCATATCCCACTGTTACCAAGTCTGTGTGTTTGTTTGAGAAGCCTGAGTCTTTGTTAACTGGTTGGTTTGTGTCTTGTCTCACACGTGTGGTCGATACATTTGTCATAGTTGATGTTCTCTGTCTCTTTGTGGGTACTCTGTTGTTGTTTAAACAGTTGGATATTTAGGACTTTTATTTTGTTAGATAGCAGCAAACAGCAAAATAGTTTAACTGCATCTTTGCATTTAAAACAATTTGAAATGTTATTTTAGCCCCATGTTTCTGTTTGTGTCCTAATATATATTTATTAAATCATGTATTTTGCATGTGTGCATATGTGTCATGCATTTGTGGTCTTCCTCACTGTTTGTTGGTCCGGCCCGGCTCTGTGTTCAGCGGTCTAGCTCTACATGCCTCAAATATCCCCTGTCAAGGATCCAGATAGTCTGTTGGGCTTAGTAGCTGCCTGTGTGTGTGTGTGTGTGTGTGTGTGCGTGTGTGTGTGTGTGTGTGTGTGTGTGTGTGTGTGTGTGTGTGTGTGTGTGTGTTTGTGTGTGTGTGTGTGTGTGTGTGTGTGCTCGTGCTACAATAGGTTCTGGTGCCAGAAATATATAGCAGCTCTGTTGCATATGCAACTGTACATATATAGGGCTACCTTCTTCTAATCTCACATTTATTGGTTAGTTATAGGGTTTAGTACATTAACTATGATGTTCGTGTAAGCACCCGTGGCTTTTACTTTGAAAGTACTGTACCTATTCTTTTTTGCTCTCCACCCTGTTTCTTGCTGCTTGACTGCTGTTCCATTGTCAGTATTTAAGGCCCCACCTGTGCCACATTGTCTGCTATTCCTGGCCTCTTGATCTTGCTTCTTGTTGGACAATCATTGAAGTTTTGCCCAAGAGGAATTCAAAAGTGTGTTTTTGCTCGGAAGGACATTCTTTCCTGTTAATGAAATGTTAATTATAACGTGCCGTGATAGTTCCTTCCTGCTACAATGGCTTGTGAACATTTCTTTTCAGTGGCGCTCCAGCTTTCAGCATTCCTGACCTCACATTATCCCAGCACAGATGCTAAGCTTCTCCCGCAGACCAGTGTGTGTCTGTGAGTATTCTATCAACATTAAACCTAAAGTTGAGCTTGGTGTTGATGGTCCATCACTTAATAATAACAGTTAAACACCCATAATTTTGTAAACTCCCGTTTCAGGAGAACGGCAGGAGAATATCTGATGAAAAGCGAGGGAAGTATCACCAAAACCAGAATAATCTAAATTTAATACAAGACCTTGAACTTATCTTACGCTGTAGAATGACCGTCATGGTCTGTTTGTCTGATCACTGCACCACGAAACACTGCCTGCACCCTGCATTAACTCCTCAAAAGCGCTGCTTGTTTTGGGGAAGAAAAGCATCTTTATGTGTTTATCAGTAGAAGAAACAGCTTTAATCTCACACTGACTTCAAGTAACACGGCAGAAGAAGGATCGCACACACACCACAAACCAGCCATTCAGAGAGAAGTTGGACATTTCATGTGACTGCGCACATTTCTGCCTGCTGGCACAGACACCACTACGGTTTCTCCAAGAACTTTTCCACCTCGGTCTTTACACGCTCCCTCCGCTGAGCTGCGTCTGTTGGAGGGACCTTTTAATGGACTTCTGCCGGCTGCCTGTCAGCGAGGCTCACTGAGTCAGCGACTGCTCAACTCGAGCCAGCGACGGGCCGTGATTCACATATGCCTGCAAACCAGCTAACCTCAACATGTTGCCAAAGGACTCACTCATTCACAACTCTGCACATGATTCAGAGCATGACTCACTGATTGGTACATGCTTGGTGGGTGTCTGTGCTTTTATCAACCATAAAGCAGTAATCGACACGATTAGATGAAATCAAAACCTGAAAAGAATGGCAGTTACTTCATAGAAATGTTTGCTGTTACTAAAATAAATATATATATAATACATATAGTTATATATAAAGAATTATAAATGTTGATCAGTCAACAATTAATAAAATCTGAAATGTTTTTTTAAAACAAATGCTACAGGCACAAATTACCAGCTGTGTATAAAGTATAGTATTAGTATTAGCACATTGTTACTAATTAAGCATCAATATAGTTTTCAAGAGGTACAGTAGCATTTAAACTGAGCTGTATTAACACTGAAATCCTGGAGCAGCATTAGTGTAGCTCATGAAACCAGCAAACCAGATTACCTGCACTGAGTCGTACGCCTTATACGAATGCACCTACATTAACAAGCAATTAACCAATCGATACTTAGACCTTTCTTCATTCAGTACTACTGAAATAACTGTCACACACTTGATTAGCGTGAATAGATAAGAATACAATTACATACAATTGATATTTAGACAAGATAAAATAATTACATGCGTTTGAAATATTTGGAATCAGCACCGCCATCGCAAAATCACACTGGATGAACATGTGTGTGAAACCCTTGTGTAAACAAACACATCAACCTGAGTCACTAGATCTGTGGCCTGACCCAGTGTCTACACAGTCATGGATTCACTGTGTCTGCACTAGATCCTTCACAGCATTCATTCAAGAACACCGAAGGAAATAAAAGGAAGAAATAGCTCCACAAACCAGAAAAAAAGGAATTGGCCATCAAGAAGATGTGTGATTCAGTCATTCAATTTTCTGCTTTGTTGAGCATGCCTCTGGGCAACAGGGTTATAGTAACTATCTATGACAATTTGGCACATGCAGAGTTATTTACATTTTATGCCTTTTGACATTTATTTAAACTTTACATAATGAAAGGTCACAGCTGTCAAGCTTCCTTTTACTTCAAGTTTAACACACCAGATTTAAATAAACTCTGTAATTAATTTGTTTAACACTGTACTGCTCAATTGGCCTCTTGGGCAAGTGCTATTGTGACTACCTTCAGAGGACAACAGGCAGATATGCTAAGGTGTATGCTGGGATGAGAACGCCTGTCACTGGCCTGACTGTGCTTGCTGGAAATTACATCAATCTGTCACCTCTGGCAGCTCTTTCATCATGTTTTTTGAGTCTCCTTACTCACTAATGGTTGCTGTATTGATGGTAATATGATGAAATTTGTTATAGCTATTAATCAAGTGGTTTCCATTCTCACTTGTGTATTTGATTTGCAGCATTTACTTGATAAAATGTAAGTAACGTTGAACGTTGAACGTTGAGTGTGTGTGTGTGTGTGTGTGTGTGTGTGTGTGTGTGTGTGTGTGTGTGCATGTCGTTAGTGCTTAACTTATTTGTATACGTACCAGCAGGACAGGCACCTTCTGACATGATAAGGACTTCTGACTGTTGCTTGCAGGCATCTCTGCGCAGGAAACACTCGTTCTGATAGTTTTGATTGTTGGAGCCGCACACTGGGGCATAGTCATTGTTGCACTGCAAAGAAAGGAGAGGAAAAAAAACAATAAAAAGAGCAGCAAAAACAAGACAGTGTTTTTAGGTCATTGTGAGGTCATCAGAGGATAAACTTGTCAAGTGTTCACCTTCTGTAATACTGTTGAGCTTATGCTGCATGTAGTAAGTCCCTGTGAAAGGTCAATTCTGTTTCATTACAATAACTCACAAATGGTTGACTGTGTCTGTTTGTACATTGTTTTTTTAACAGTATGTACAGTTTGATTATGGCAGAATATTCATACAGCAAACTAAACATTGTGGAACATTGGAACTTAAAATGAAGAGATTTGTGAATCTAAATTAAGAGTGTGTAACACTGGCTTCACTCTGTGCCGGCAAAATATTAATTAACAAACGCAAATATTACAATCAAGTGAAATGCTGCTGTTGATGGCCAATGAAAGATTTTTGTGTTTTTAAGGGCTTGTAAGGAGGTCAGTTTGGAAAAAATGCAGTCACATTGTTTAATGAGCACAGTTTAAGAAATAAAGAATCAAGAAAGGGATGAAACTACACACACACATACACACACACACACACACACACACACACACACACACACACACACACACACACACACACACACGTACACACGTAAGCACACGGGCACGCACGCACGCACATACGCACGCACACAGTGCAGATGATGCAGAGTCTGACTATGATAAATAACCAGAGGTTATTAATATAATCCCAACCAGGATTTGCTCCATGTTCTTTCTGTATAGGAGTGATAGCAACTTGATATTGATTTGTCTGTGCTACACTACAGGAATAGCAACCTAGTAAAATTTGTCTCTGTTATCTGTGAAAGAGAAAAAGCTATTGGAGATCAGAAACCGCTGCTCCGTAGCCATAGCTCATACCCTGATTTAAAAGTGTTGAAAGATGGGAAAGTGTGCGAAAACGTGTATCTACTGAGTGTGACATCACAAGGACAAGGGGCTTGTTTAAGAGTCCCCACAGGAGCAAAGCTAAGGAGCTCATGGCTCTTTGTCATCACTTCTGTTCCCTTTAACTCTCTAACGGATTGACCTGGAATTTGTTCTCTGTGGACCAAATCATCTGTCTGTGCCCTCACCAAACAGCCCTTGGCTCCCACAGAAGGACATCACAAGAGAAATGCATGCCTGCGTGTTTTACCGGGATGTGACATATGCTGTGCCACCTACAACAGTTTATGACATACTAGATAAAAAATGATCTTTATTCCACAAATGGGGTTGAAAACAGGCCAAAAATGTCGGTACCAACCAAACAAAGTTGTATTTTGTTAGTAATTAGTGTTACATCAGTATTTGGCTGAGCTATCAACTCAAGAGTAACACAAGGGATGCTGCCTCCCTTTTGTGCTATTATTAATTGGAATTAAAGTAAACACACACCCGCTGTCTAACTTGAACATTCAGGCAGCATTATGCCTGTTTTACTTGGTTGGGTGGAAAAAGGCATGACACAGAAGGGTCAGCTAGGTGGCAATATGCCCAGACCTCTGTCTGGGAATGGCTTTGAGGCAACTAAAGTAAGTCACGCTGAGCTTGGATTGTCCAGCCTAGATTTGCTTTCTCTTCGATTGTTGTGTAAATTTAGCTTTTGCCTATAATGAGAGTTCAGAAAATCAGACTGTGGTTTTGTGCATGTTAACATGGTGTGTCTGCAAAAGAGACAAGGCATCTTAATAAATATTCACTGAATATTTTATTTCACTGCTCCATAGGTCCATGTTTCAGCAGATCAAGCAAGTTAGCAACAATGCTAAGCTAAATTTGTACATTTTCTATTTTGCTCCCTAATAATGTTATAACAACCTAAGTTTGGGGTCATGGGGCCAGACAGGTGTCACCCTGTGTTCAATTTGTATGTTTTCTGTGTGGATTCTCCTTGACTCCAAATTACCCACAGGTACTACATGTACATGAATGGGAGAGTGCATGGTGGTCTGTGTCTTTTTCGTAAAAAAATGTCTCAAGTTGACAGACACAGCAGTACAGTGGACTATATCCATCCATAACCCACCCTGGCTGCCACTGAGTAGATGTGCAAGCAAAAACAATGTGAAGCCTGGTTGCCTTTACTTTTAGGTCATCTTGGGTTTGAATATAACAAACAGTTATTATCGCTCTTGTGAAAATCAATAAAATCTCAAGTCTTGACAAACTGGACCTAGAAGGTTTTCAGGAGGAAGAATGGGAAGAGATTCTCATGATGCTTGTATATGCATCATCTCTGCCAAACAGAAATCATCCTGTAAGATTTCAGCTCCAAATCAACCAACCTATTATACAGTAGAACAGCACTGCACAGGATATTGTATTGGAGCCTCAGGTGTTTATATTGTCCAACCATATGAAGATGCTACATGCTGAGATTCAAGAATTTTTATGCATCCTATATTTAATTATACTACTGTGACACACTATTACAGTATGCTTCACTTACAAGTGATTTAAACATAGGAGCTTTATAAAGGACACTAAAGTGATAGTACTATATCTAGATGTTCACAGTAACCGGGCGATGAAAACTATAGGACAAAAAGTCCTTGACTACCACACTAGGGTAATGAAAAAACATTTCACACAAAGTCTGCTTTTTCAAATTTAGCAGAATTGTGTTGCACACACACAAACACACAGGCCCTAATGGCCAAAAGGGGAAGAACAAAAATAACCATGCCATCAATTCAGTAGCCTGGGAGCATCATAACAATCAAGTGTGAACACTGGTTTTAACTAGCTGAAGGGGGGAAATGGCAGAAAACACAGAGAAGATAGCTAAAGGAGGAGGTGGAGTATAGGAGGGAAAGGGAAAGTGCACACTGGCTCTTGATCAAAAGGATTGAGATGCAGGAAGGAGAGACGCTGCAGAGAAGACAAGATGGAAAAATGAGTGAAACTGGGCTTAGAGGGGGGAAGAAGTCAGGGAAACTAGATGGGAGTGCGACAGAAGGAGACTGAGAGGTAATGAAAGCAGGAGGCAAGGCAGGAGTGAGACGCAGACGCCTAAGAGAGAGAGAGAGAGAGAGAGAGAGAGCGAGAGATACAGATGGAGAGAGAAGGGGGGGAAAGAGCAAGCGAGAGAGAAGCCCTTGCTCAACAAATTTGGCACGATAAAAAAGAACCACAATGCCTGAAGAAACTCAGGCACGCAGGGAGAAAAGGATCATCAAATGAAAAAGGAAGAAGAGAAGAAATGGGGACGCAGAGAAAGGGGGGACACAAAATCCCATCAAAGGAGCGCAGAAGGGAAGGAAACAAATGGCAGCCCCACAAAGGTGCTGGGAATAGCTGACTGCAGGGCCCACACTTCCTCCAGCCTCCATCCTTCCCCTCTTTACGCCAGGTGTGATGCAACCCGAGCGAGAGTTGCCAAGGCAGAACCCACGGGTGTGTTTTAAGACGGACCTCTTTCTGGTTGAAACCCTCCTCCACCTCATCGCTTGATCTGCCCCGGCATCTGGGAAGCAGCGATGCAGACGGGGGAGTGGGAAAAGCACGGGACGGAGGCTGCAGCTGCGTGACGCTCACGCCTCACCTGAGTAAGGAGCATCCTGTTCCCCGTGATTGTCTCCAGGCGGAGGAGGATCAGAAGCGGGTGATTTGGGTACAAGAGGAGAAGCTGGAGAGTCAAACCCAATGTCAGAACAGACATCTTCATCTTAACTGAATCTTTCCCCTCAGCTTCCATGAGGCTCGTTGACTCTGCCAACTTCCTGTTTATTCAGCTGGGGCGTCTCTCGACGTGACGCCGGGGTTTACGCAGCGATCATACGGGCTCAGATTCCCTCACACGGCACCAGTTCTGCACGGCGCCACCGTAATGGAGACAAAGGTGTTCTTATTCTAGCCTTCGTCAGAGCCCAGCAGCTTTGATCCACGACGCGCTTGATAACCAGCAGCGTGTGATGCTGGCAGTCTGCACGTTCAAGCTTTGTCAGCTGTTGCGCTGTACAGTGGGTCAGCCTACATAACTGTCAGTGAGAAGCAAATTAAAACAGACAAGGTGTCAAGAACATCTCATCTGGTTTGTAGAAATAGAGGCATTAAAAGTAGGAGAAGGATGCTGAATGGAACAGTCGCTGAGAAAATGTGATCCTCCGCGTCCTTCTACAGGCCGAGTGTGTGTGTGTGTGTGTGTGTGTGTGTGTGTGTGTGTTTGTGTGTGTGTGTGTGTGTGTGTGTGTGTGTCTGGGTGAGGGGGGGTACTGGCCGGGCACATATGGCATGGCCTTATGTGCCCGCTGGCTTGGGATTTGCAGACATTGCCTCACACCTCTGCTGTGACAAACCTGGACAGTGTTGTGGTGTCTCGACTAAGAACACAGCGACAGCAGAGGAGCCAACGGTCCTGTGTGTGTGTGTGTGTGTGTGTTTGTGTGTGTGTGTGTGTGTGTGTGTGTGTGTGTGTGTGAGACTAATGCGAGTTAGTAACAGAAAGTATGGAATATGTGGGGATTTCATGCAGGTAAACCTTAGTGCATTTGAATTTAGATTTTCTGTCAGTCACATTTGCAGCATTTTATGTGCATTTAAGCCTGTTTCCTGTTTTTCTCATTTCTTTCATGTCATTTTACATTGTGTTCCACCCACTACAAGCAGAGTGCCACAAACCACCTGCAGGGGCTGCTGTGGCTCTGCCTACCCTAACAGTTTTTTTTCTCCTATCAGAGTTTCAAAAGCTAAGCTTTGGGACTGCAGCCAGGACCTGTTGTCTCCCTACCCGCCAGGGATCGGTGCATTAGTGCACGTACACACACACACACACATTCACGCACAAAGCAACTGGCACATGTACTGTCAGAGCACTTTGTACATAAAAAGCATCCGCACCTTAGCAGGTCACAACACACAACAGCCCAGCAAAACAGGCAGAACCATCATCATTTATTCTGTGCATCTCTAGCAGCTCCCAATGCTGACTCCTCGGAGCGTCTGACACACGGTAAGTGCCGCTTGATAGGGGTGGAACAAAGGCAGGTGGTGGGAGGAGGATGGGAGGCAGGAGAGTAAGGGGGAATGCAGAGGAGAAAACATGCAAGTACGAGATGGACGATGTGAGGAACAGAGGAGGAGGGAAGGAGTTCCAGCAAACGTGGAGGGAGAGGAGGAGGCTGAAAAGGTGAAAAAGTATGAGTGATGGGGTCAAGAGGGTGATAACGTGATAGCGAAGACAGGCTATGACGGATGGAGGAGGACGTTGTGTGGGAGTGGCGATAGATATACACAACTGAAGCCACATGAGAGCAAAGCGTGCGAGTGGGAGACAAAGGAAAAGGAGAGATGAGGAGCGAAGGCGTGTACATGCATCAGAGCGTGACTGCCATATGTAGTGGAAGGAAGGCGAGAGGGAGAGCTCTGTGAAATGTAGCAGCAGCAAACATGACAGGACATCAGCATCAATAAGTGAGAAAACACATAACTCTAGTGTCCGTCCAGCGTGTGGCCCTCCACCCAGAATAAAGAAGGATCATGCGTCCATGCAATATTCAGCACCGCTCCTCAAAAGCTACAGCAGGTGAACGGTTGCTTGTAAGTGAAGGCAAGTCTACATTTCCAAATTTACTTCATTTTAGAAAACCAACTTGTTTTTAATAAAAGAAGAACAGATTGAGTGTGTTGACTCAGAGTTCAAAGTACAATAGCAGAGTTTGTGTGTAATCGTCTTTTACAAGCAGCTGACTGGCTGACGTGACTCACTTTGCTTTACTGCCTTGGATCAACTTTGACATCAACGGCCGCTGAGATCTCATAGCAATATACATTTATCGATGAACACTGAAATGTGCTTGTAGCCATTACGTTAACGTTCACAGTGGCATTCGTTCCTCTGATGTTAAAACCCATTGATTGCGTGAGAGAGAGAGAGAGAGAGAGAGAGAGAGAGAGAGAGAGGGCGTGTTCTGCTCAGTTCAGCGCTGTGTGTGCGTCTGAGCTCATCGTGGGACGACCCAAGTGTTTCCCCCTCAGCTTGAGTCCCTGCAGACCCACGTGTCCCCTCAGCGTGGCCTCGCTCCACCCCGTGGGTCTGATGCCAGGTTGCTGAGCTTTAAATACGTTCTGGAGGAAGCACCCAGGGACGACTTCACCAAGTGCCCCAAGTGCCTGAAGCACTGTTTGTCATCACAGCAGCGCATTCCCCAAGTCCTTGCGACATCCCTATGAACAAAGCACAGCTCTGATGAGGTTAACAACAACCTTCTTTATATACAACACGGATGTGGTGTCGTTTTCTGTAATCACATTATCCATTTTACCCTGACTTTCAAATAAAAGCACAACAAAAGTAATAACCTGCTCGGTGCCTTTGGAATTTGTCTTTCCGCCCTCCATCACTCTGCGCTGAGCATGATTGTTTGCTTCCACGCGTTGTTTTCCTCCAGACTCAACCATTCTGTTGGCTGGATAGTCAGCGTGTGCACTGTACCAGCAGACTCACCCCGCTCTGGTTCAAGGATTCACACTGTGCAGATGACACGTCTGAATCTCATTTTCTACTCCACTAGTCGTGTTCGACTGACCTTATTCATTAGTATCGTGTTTTCAAGGGTATAATGGTCAAAGCCACAGTGGAAAGGGCGTCGTGTTATCAGCAGAATGTGCCATATTCCGCCAGCACAGGCCTGATACCGACTATATGCTATATACAGGAGAATTCAGCAGCTCTGACACCCAATTCAACCTAAGGTTAAATGCACCAGGAAAGGACTCTGGAACAGCTGCAGTTAACAAAAGATCTCTTTTTGTAGATTTGATGCAGCCATTTGAAAGGAAAGTCAAGACAGTCTGCATATAATTGGAAGGATTTAACAGATATCTTGAAGGCGTTGTTGAGTACTTCGTGTTCAGCTCATCCCAAACCACCTCAGCCAGATTCAGATCAGGAGGTCAGGCCCTCTGACGCACCATTCTATCACTACACTGCTTGGATAAATGGCTCTCACACAATCTAGAGATGCACTGGGTCACTGAGGTTAAGGTTTAAAAACTTAACTTAAGGTTTTGACTTCACGTTTAAGTGTGTCTTAATGAGGGTGTACAGTAGTTCCAGTGACTCTATACTGACTGGGTGGTCTGTGACTTTAAAGCTCCAGGTAACTAGCTTGGGAATGTGATGACCACATGTCATATCGAATACTGGATTTCCACACAGAGGTAGAAGTTGTCTACAGTTGATAAGGTTTCATCAGTTTTAGACCTCATGACAACTTTACCCCTCTCATTCCTTAGATGTGACTTTGTCTTGAACACAAAGGAATCAAACCTGCCACTCTGAGTCAGGTTTAGGAAGTAGCTGCACTGGCATCAGCAGGGGACGTATCACAATCTAATGATGGGACACAGTTTGGCAAATAAAGCGCAGCGCTACAAAATACTCCAATCTGGCAGATGTTATTCCCCAAGAAGGCTTTATCTGAAATGGACTTAGTGCGGCAGCTGCTCCATCAGCAGCTCCTCCTAGGCGGCTAAACGCTATGGACTTAGAGCGAGGCACATCCCTCCACGTCCGGTGTCGCACGCCAAAGGCTAATGTCTATAGGACTATTTATCGTCAGTCTACCAACACTAGATTAGTGGGAGCAGGTTTGCTAACGCTTAAGCTAAGAGCAAACACTTGGCTGACATCGCCTCCTCCCTTCAGCACAGCGAAAGCTGGTGGACACGGCTTTTTGAAGAAAAAGTGTGTGTTATTAACAGGTAACGTACATTTTCCATCACCCCATGAATATTGTACACCTACACCATCATGTATCAAGGCCTTATTACTACACGAATAAAGAGATACAGTATAGGCAACAAGTTCAAATTTTAATACTATAAATATTGGTCATAGGTCTGTAGTGTAAATATCAATCGCTTCCTAGTAGTTTAACAAGGTGAACTTAACTTTTAGTGGAATGATCATATCTCAGGAGGACGATTGTGCATGTGGGCCTGTTCAGTATCCTCCTAAATACGGAGTCAGTGGCTCAGAACTGCTGAAACGGGATTTCATTCGGTTGAAGGACACTCTTGGGAACCTTCCTGTGCAAGCATCTCAGGCTCTACCCTAACATAAAACAGGGGAGTGAAATGCTTCACCAGGCTGCAATCCCTTCATCAGCATGTACAGCATATAGAATGAATATCAATGACAAGACTGACATTTTCTGAGGGCGCAGAAAACTGTTTTAAGAAGATGAAATCCACTGTTCCCAGCTGGGATCTAAGGTCCTATTTATTACTAACTCTTTATTACATGGCAGATTGTCTCAGAAAATCCAAATCTATCTGAGGAGGTACACCGACTGTTCTCTCTCTACAGTACTTACAGTAAAACAGTAAAGAACAAAAGTGTCTTATTCCTCCAACTGTCACAGACCTCCTCTAAATCTCTCAAATAACAGACTACATTGTCTAGCTGTTATGTTAGAACGACTTATTATTAGCTTCACCATTCACCTCACTTTCACATCAAATGAATTAGGAACCAGAACCTGCAGGATTTCTCTGTGTCGCTTTCCTTTCACCCCCATCACCCCACTCACATATGTAGGCTGCTGTGGGCTGTTCCAACAAACATCATTTCTATTCTGGGGGAATAAAAAATAAGCCCAGCTACTCCCAGTCTGGAAGATACTGCCATTACCAGACATAAACCTTCTATCTGTGGTGGAATTCATTTTTGTGGAGTAAGTCAGGCTTAATATTTTACTGGTTTATAGTGCTATGGATTTATACTGTATGGCATGGAGTTGAATGCCATTACACAAAGGTAGCATATAATAGTTATTAGATAAGTACCAGACACCGTCTTGTTCTTTTAAGTTTTAAGCAGCAGAAATTTGTGATCTTTGAACTTCCTCTTCTGGTATTTGTCATGGATCATGGGTTTTGTTGTGGTTTCTGTGTCATTTCTGGTTTTATTTTGAAATCTAGTTCTAATCTAGTCTCATTCTGTCTTATTTCCTGTCACTGTTCTGGACTCTTAAGCTGCTCATCCTAAGCTGTTTTATTTTGTTGTTACTTCCAGTTGTGATCAGTCCTGTTTAGTTTCTGCTTTATCTACCAGTCATGTTACTCACCACCTGTGTTCAATTATCTTAGAAGAAGAAAGGAAGGTCTGTGAACGTCAAGCTGGAGATGATTGATCTAATTATGAAGATGATCTAATCATTTTCTAACGCTATATAGTGGAAACAATTATTTAAGACGGTTGATCATTTTCCCTGTTGTGGTACAAGTATCAGGTATAGCACAGTTATGAAGGGTTAGGTTGTACCCGAGAGGCAAAACCCACAATTCTTAATGTGAACCCAAAAAAGATCCCACGTAGCAAAACTGCAAACACAGGTCTCAGACTAAACTTAATAACAAGGGTGCGGTAACAACAAGAGACGCTCAGACTAATGATCTTAGAACGAAAAGCCTCAACACGGGAGCTCGTAGAACTAATTACAGCAACACAGAAAACGTCAACAAAGCACAAGTGACTCAAAGATGGCTGTAAACATGATTTCACCAACTTTTAACATGAACGTGACCTTACTCTGCGTCTTCATGGACAGATCAGAGAAACCGCTTCAAAACAAAAATAGGAGATTAGCTGATGACTAAACTAACACTTCATTTCAAACACTAACATGTAGCTGGTTGATTTGACAGGTCGGCTACAACTCAGTCAATGCATGAGAAAGACTGGATTCCCAGCATTTTAGCAAAAACTCTCCTAAGAGCATGTCCAATTAGTGCAGGTTATTGTTTTGAAGACTCAGCAAGTAGATTAGACGCTACTTCTACTTCTATTATGCTTTGATGTCCTGTAAACAAAAGACTATGATCTGCAGGGAACTGTTTTTCCTACCGCCCGCAGGTGCCACTCTACATCCGCTCTACGTTTTTGTTAATTGAGTCAGAAATGACTGAAAAGTAGATCAAAACCCTTAAAATGCATTCAGTGTCATTCAGCTTCATAAAATCATCCATCCATCCATTTTCTGAACCGCTTACTCCCTAGTGCGGGGTCACAGGGGTGCTGGAGCCTATCCCAGCTGGCTACGGGCGAGAGGCAGAGTACACCCTGAACAGGTCGCCAGTCCATCGCAGGGCAACACATAGACAAAGCCAATCAACCTAACGGAGGGAGACGCAGGACAGGACTTTGGACTGTGGGAGGAAGCCAGAGAACCCGGAGAGAACCCACGCAAACACGGGGAGAACGTGCAAACTCCACACAGAAAGGCACCAGGGACGCCTCCGGGAATCGAACCCAGAACCTTCTCACTGTGAGGCGACAGTGCTACCCACCGCACCACCGTGCCGCCCTCATAAAATCATCTCTTCAGTAAAGTGATATAGATAATGAAGTTCCTGGAGGTGAAGCATTTAAACAAACCCAGTGATGTCATGAATGTCCAGCCAGTCGAGCCTCACTGGTTTGCTGCTGTTTGTCCCAGTAGGACGAAGCTGCCTAAGTTGACCCGAAGGTCAGAGACTCACTAACCACTAACCACACTGTGTCCGTTTCACTGTGCTTTACACAACGGACAGTGGCCTGCAGATCAACCTGCAGATCCTACGGTTGAGTAGTACAAAGTCCACATCTCAAAGACGTGGAATTTTCCTTTTTCATCATTAACAGCTGTGACTGGACTGACAACAGAGAGGCTTTAACAAGTGTCTACCAAACAAAGTGTAATAAATATTTTACAGCCCATCCTCACAATCACCACTTTACAAAGAAAAGAAGTTATGCAGAAAATAAAACCTGTGACAGGAGGGAGTCAAGACAAAATAAGCAAACATGCATTCAGAAACACATGGATTATGTGGAGCAAAAAGGAGAGTGATGGAACACTCATCTATAGCTGCTGTAGATGAAAACTGTGTGCTGCTGTAGATGAGTTGGGCAATATTTTACGTTCCTACTTTAAATCCACACGTTAAAGCAAATTCCCTGTAACAACAGCAGAAAATTGTCCTTTAGAAAATTACATCCACAGCCCCGTTTTATGTGAAACATGCTTCCTATTCAGCAGTATTTTTAGATTAGTTGCTAGTCATGATGCCTTCAAAGACAGCTGTGATAAAGTCCCTCATAAAAATGAGATAGAAACTAATGAATTAACGGAAAGCGAATATTCAGCATTCTATTTGACCTAAAGTAATTGAGAGTACTTTTTAATCAAATCAACACATTGGTGATTGAAACTAATACCCATAAGAATATTACATTGTCAGGTCATAGAGTTAATTACAACACTACTAAGGCTGCTCTGACCAAACTAATTAGTGGTTTGACATTTCACAGAAAGTGCCTCTGATTCTTGCTCAGTGAACCGTTCAGCATAATTGTTTGGGTACTTTGTTGTGTTATGTTAACTGTTATTACTGCACATATATGTACAGTAACTACTGTAAGTGAACCCGAGACTGATGCATCAGTAAATGTCTCCTCTCTGTAAATCTTCCTGCGAGGCATTTTTAGCAGACCACATAATGTGTGATGGAGGAGGCTGGGCCTCCTTTGTTGTCCATCAGTGAGTGGATAAGCATCTAAAGATCCTGCTCAGCCATAGTCCACCCACATGCATTTTTTCTGTCGTCCTGCTTAATTAGTTCCGTCTTTCTGAAGACTATGGAGGACTGGACAGTATAGTCTCTAATAGTTTTGTTGCACAGTAGAAAGTAGAAAGCCACAGTAGAAAGTCAAGCAAGCAATACTTGATGTTTGTTTGCTTATGCCCATGAAAAAACACAAACACCAACAAATGAACAAAAACTGCTTCAGACAATTGACAACTGGAACAGAAAGAGTTCAACATTAGTTATGAGGAGACAAAAAGAGCACAAAAAGCTGCAAATTGACCACAAAGAAAAGCAAAATAATAAAAGTTTTCACAAAAAAACAACACCTCATACCAAAAAAACCCAAAAAACAACACAAGTATGATTTCATGACAGGTTTTCACGTGTGATAGCAGGAAAAGTTCAGGTGCTTCATTTTATATAAAGCTAATAAAGGTCCTTCTGGCCGTGCACATGCCGGCTCAGTGGAACAGCTCTCTGGGACACGTCATGTAAGTGAATCATCATTATTGTTATTAATCACACACATGCTTCTCCTGCTATGATACAGTCAACTGGCTGCTGTGAAAAACATTAGTCTGCTGCACAAAATGCAGCAGACAATGGTGAGGATACAGATAAGAGGCTGATTAACATTTTTAATGCTATCTGTCAACATAATATGATCACGGCCATGATCACAGGCAGCACTCAAGGTGACAAGGGACAAATAAAACTTGTATCAGTAGTGACGCAATCACTGTTAACGCAAAGCTCCAATACGAACAAAGCTCTAACAGTGATTTTCCTAAACATTCTGCTGTAGCTGTTAAAATCATGCATGCATTGTAAGCACCTGTTGTATAGATGCACACAGGTACAAACGCATGACACTCACTCCTGTGAGACCGCTGGCCTGTCAGCTGTCGGTCTAGGTTTTAGCATCATGTGCTGTTGACTCCCAGCAGTAAGGAATTAAAACCCTCCGCTTGTTGTGCTGTTTTTTGTTTCACTACAATATTAATAATAATTGAACTTTTTTGATCCCACATTGGGGAAATTATTCTCTGCACTTTGACCCATCCCAGTGAGCTGCAGCTCAGGGTGTCGCTCACCTACTGTACCAACTGAGCTATCAGGCCACTGATGGTGATGTTCATTCTAAAATGGGGGAAAAAGGCCTCATGGATTGAAAACAGTGCACTTGAGTAATCACGTCCAGACAGTGGAAAGTGTGAAGGATGCGGTGATGAGCGCTGATGGGCGGCCGGCGGTACCACGTAGCCCAGGCTCGCTGTGCGCACCAACACAGAAAGAGAGACACATGCAAACACAGACACATCCTTCATCCACAGAGACCTGACTGATAGCCTGATCCATTTCCTGTATCCATTAGAGGCGGCTCTAGATTATGCAATTCATCCCAGGGCTATCATCCACCTCTATCAATAATAAACATCTCTACGAAACTAGGGCTGCCCTCAGAGGATGGAGACGCACCACCCAGCACGTTCCACTTCTGATGGAGCCCTTTGCCTGCTCGGCCTTGGACTGAGCACCGCTTTTACTTTCCGCGCAACTACACGTCCTCAGTTGCCAAGACCCCCAGGCGCAGTTTTACTTGTGCCTTCACATACTTCTCAAAGCTGCAGCTTTATCAGCTGTGACAGACGTGTCTCAGTGCTCATGGTGGTGGCTGAGAGCACCTGTAGCTCATGACAAGAGGCAGACACTCCCGTCTCCTGCCATTTCTTTCCGACGGCCATTTCATTTATGTTGGTGCAGCGTTTGTGACGTGACCCTGAACTCGTAAACTGGGGAAGGTGCCTTTATTAAAACATCTGTCCCAGTGTTAAACAAACATGATCTCTGTGAGACCCGAGTCAGAGGTTAATGTCTTAAGTTGCTTGGTGTTATTTAGGTCTCTGACTGACTGCTTAGGCACAAAAAAAAAAACAAAACTTAACCTTCCTTTTTAAATGAAATGTTTTTAAGATTGTGTTAGTAAGAAAGCGTTGTGTTACTGCTAATACTGTCCATTTAAGCATAAAAAATACTTTCAATATCCCAGGTATTCATCATGAATTCATTCTTTAGAGTGACTGATCGGTCTCATCAATAGCGTTACAACATTATCAATTAAGAAGAAAAAAGTAACAGCCAATCTGAACCAAAGTATGGAGCAGTGAAGTCACTATTAACAAAGACGACGCACACACTGAATGAAAAATCAATTTTCCGAACTGAAAATGAAACTGAATTCACAGAAAACTAAAGATTAGTTATATCATTACTGAGTCATTGCAAACGGCACTCTCCATTTACGGATGCGATCAAAACCGCCACCGTGCGTCTGTTAATACCACTGAGCCGACAATGTGCACCAGCTGTTTGTTTATACATGACCGGCATCATGTACAAATAAAAGACAGCCATCAGTGTCGTCCCAGCGAGCGCGGTGCCAGTTAACGTGCAGCGGTGCATGGAGCCACCCTCCCAAATCCCATCGACGGCAGCTTTTTCACACGCTGCCTAGCGATATAAAACATGATTAAGATACTAAATGACAGAGCATGACATCCTTGACTTTTACTAGTTAAGCCCAATTAGATGCACTTTGTTTATCCTGTATCAGTGTGTAACCTCCGGAGGACTGACCTTCGTGCATGTGGGAAACAGAGACAAGCAAACTCTAATAATGGCTAACTAAGGGGGAAAAGCACTGGCGTGGCTGCTGTGCCACAGATAATGGTCACAGACAGAGTAGAGGTCAATTTCCTTTCAGTTCCAATTATATCCAACTTTGTCCCAGAGAGAATGAACTTGGTTTAAGTAAGCACCAAGTGAAAAGGAGGCAAACAGACAAGCGCTGTGTTCCACTGGCTCCACAAAGTTTGATTGCGCCTGCAGTCGATGCCACAGTAAAAGGTGAACAGTGAAAAAACAAAAACAAACCAACAATAGATCCCTGAGGAGCGCCGTCAGAGTGACAAATGTGCTCTGTGCCTGACACTGTGTTGGATCCCACAGACCTCCTGGACAAAGGAGTGTCAAGCATCATCTGGGTAAGTGACAAACTCTCCTCCCATGATGCCTCGCGATGTTTACGAACACTGGTCAAGTCCTCACAATGGAAGCAAAGAAAGAGCAACGGCAGCGGAGGACGGAGGCCAGGAGGGTGAGCTATTTGGACAAGCGAGGGTGTAGAGAGAGACAGACAGAGAGTAATGGAAGGAATGGGAGTAACTGTGACAACAAGAAGATGGAGAGAGATAGAGGGCGAGCGGGAGGTGGCTCGCTCGTGCTTCTGCTCTTTAACTGTTTGGCAGTCTCCTCTTGATTAGGGCCTAGCCCGTCCGTCCCCGTGGAGTCTCGCCAGCCAAGTCACAGGAGACACACTCCTCTGTAATGGTGTCTGACAGGCCGGCCAGAGCCACAGAGGAGCTGACACAGATGCTCAGTTTTTCTGGAGAGATGCTCGACGCAAGTCCCAGTTCCCTTTGCTCTGCCGTCACTAGGTAGCGTCAATGCAACATGCCCAAATGTGGTGGAAATGCATACTGACACTAAGAACAAGTACTGTATCATCGTATAAGTTATTTTGTCGTGTACTTTGGGGATAAAGAAGGAATCTTTAGTTTTATCTAATTGTTTACTGGAACAAGAAAAAAGGGCAAAAATGGCAACAAATGCAGAATTCATGTTATGCTGAGCTTTGGAAAAAATAAAATTTCATTTTTAATGTCTATCCGTCTATCTGTCTGTCCATAAATAAAAAGAATATGAATCATTAGTCACCACCCCAAAAAGGAAAATGTCATAAAGCTAGCAGATGTAAAGAGAACAATGTTCCTGAAAGACTGTACTGAGGGGAAAATGACTTCTCACTACTCTGACCAAGAGTAACCGTAGCCGTTCTCTAAACTGCCTTCACAGTAGCATCTGTTCAAAAGACAGATCTGTTGTAAACTATACTTCAGTGTTCTTCACTGCACTACCTGTGGGTCAACTACTGTGTACAGTGGCCCTGAGGTAGTGCAATGTCAATAAGACCCCTAAACCAGCCGCTGTCAAAATTAGTTTTTTTTTAGTTGCATGTGCTCACGTTTTCAGATCACAACTGTGAATCTGAAAATCACCTCCTGTGATAACTACTGCAGCCTTCCTGATTTTAAGTGGCATATTTATCATGCCAAGACAAGAAGTGGTTGTCGCACAACTGAGGCGTCTGATTGTAGTAACATAAATAAGCATTTGGCATGACTGACTACACTGTAAACTGCCATATTGTGATACCAATTTTTGAAAATTGTTTTTCCCGGAAAAAATTAAATCTACTGTAAGTACTTCAAAACACAAATGCTTTGAACTGTATTACTCCAAATACACCTGCTTCTGCCCTTAGCAGATAAAGCTCAATCCGTCTGAATAGAAACACAAGTCACATGCGATATCCTTGTAAATACGGTGAACTGAAATTCATCATTTACTGCAAATCGCTCCTCAAACATGCTCCATGACTACTGTACATGCAATACATCAAGACGGTAATTAGGACAAAGAACGATGAGAGGATGATGAAAAGTGGAGAAAGAATGTGACGAAGGATTATAGTTATGCAAAAAATGGAGATAAAACAATAAATTTTTACCTTTTGTCTTTGTTTGTGTGGAATGCATTAACCAGGCTCTGCTACAACAACAAAGCGTTTGATTGACTTTATTTACTGCCCAACGTCAATACGAATTCCACACCAAACCTTTGCCTCGTTCAAGGTTGCTTTTGATAGAACTGCTTTAAAGTTGAATGCTGTGCACTCAACGCCATACAGCACCACACAGTATAGGTAAACAGCACTTAAAGGGTAGTTCATGAATTAAAATTCTTAAAGGTATGGCGACTACTTTGATTTGGGGTCTACGGGTTTAAAATATATCTGCAGCACTGCCGTTACCATTTGCCAGTAATTTCATTGTAAGTGGTTTTGTATAGTGTGAAAACCAAGGTGCGTTCGGTTCTATAAAAAGGCTGGAGAGTAGCCTTAGGTTCCGTGTGGCATTAGATATTCTGACACCTTTTAGTCACAGATGAATGCCTGTCATCATCGTTCCTGGTTGCTACAGCAGGGGTGGCCATTTATACAGACACGTCTGCATCAGGAAATAAATTCTCCCTTATTTAAAATCTCAAAGTCCCAGTCTGTTCACAGGGCTCTGGATAAATGCATGATAAATGAATGCAAATATATGGAATGGGGTCTGCATCAGAAGCTGGAGTCGTACCACCTGGGCCCGTGTGACTGCGCGTGTCTGTGTAAATGTAGAGGTTTTATCATTTTACATCCCAAATTATTAGCCTCTTTTTTGCAGATTCAGACAGTGTTTGTGCATCGGGCGCTTAGAGGAGCGGGAGAGGACAGATAAGTTTTACGTCCTCGGTTTGTGGAGCATAAAAGCTTTGGTGTGTGTTTGTGAAAGACGTGTACAGTACCAAAACGTTTTCACGAGTCCTTGTTTAGTGCAATATGAAGGACGTGCTGCCCTTCCACACCCTCACATCAACATCGTATGAACCCACATTAGCTCTTATGCTCTTTTCTCTGTTTCTGAAGTGCTGTGAGCTTCGGCGGTCCAGTCGTCGCAAACTGAACATTAGACGGCTTCTGGTTGTAAAAAGCAGGAGAGCAATTTGAGGTCAGCCATCGCACTGGATATTAGCCACATCAAGCACCCAGCAGGAAGCATATTGGAGACCAAATGTGCAAATTTGGTGTGTGACTAAGAATAAGCTGCAGGTCACTACAGGAAAGAAAATGACTGATCAGAGCTACTGTGGTATAAAATACAGTTTGCATGAAATTTTCAAAGTTCACCAACATCATATCAACTGTTATATATTCAATCAGTTCATTGTCTGAACCCCGCTTAACATGAAACCAAGCCCAAACAGAAATCGAGAGTTAGGGAAAACGAACAGCTGTGTGACGTGTCAGTGTCAAAACCTATGTTTTTATTCTATCTTTATTGCTGAGAGTCAGTCTGTGTGATTTGCAGAAACAAGTGCCTGTACATTACATATAAACTGACCGCTTGCCTCCTTCTACTGTGGTGAGAGCAGACTCGCGTGCTGGACGATTCACTGCAGGTGCGCGTGATTTGGGTCGTTTCACTTTGGCACCGCACGTTCGCACTTAATGCACAACCGTGAGGATTTAAAGTGCCACCGCTGCATCTGTGTTGACTTCCAGCCAAGTCAAACGCACAACTAGTGTTTGCACAATACAACACAATACACACAGATGAGTGTGAACATTTTACAGCTTCTTAAAAGACACCCAGCAGAACATAACATTCTCTATAAAATTCTCCCGAGTTATGTTGATTTTAATGCCTTTTCATTTAAATTGAATGACTCCACCTCTTGAACAGTTTCTTCAGTTTCTTGTAGCAAATATTATGTGTAATGTATATTAATTGTAGGTAAAAAAAAATCTTCACCCCCCCCCCCCAAAAACAATAGGCTGCAGGTACTCCTGACTCATCACACACACACACACACACACACACACACACACACACACACACACACACACACACACACACACACACACACACACACACACACACAGACAGCTGCTGGGTGAACACCTGTCACATGCAAAGCCTTGGACGTTTTCAGAGACATGCCACATGCTGCTGCATCATTTCTAACTTTTAAAAGCTACAACTATAAAAAGTCATTTGCAGACATCTGTGGATGTTTACGAAAGACATTTCTCTGTTAATGTGAATCAAAGAATGACCATATATGTAAACAAATACTCAAAATCTCAGAATGCAACAGATCCGTGTCAGCCTTCTGTCTGGAATCGTGGTCGTGGGAACTGGACTGTCTGTTCTGACTAAACATACCAACGACAATAGACAATAATAAATGATTATGAGACAATGTTAAGAAAATCACTGTTATACAGCAATAACAGACGTGTGCTCTGAATAAAACAGCAGGACTACAGATCTACATTTTATGCTCGGCTATGAAAAATGCTTTTGTGGTAATTCCAGATTTAACAATGTATTCTAAGCGTCACTGCAGAAAGCAATGAAATGTGCCATTTACGCCTTAGTGGAAGTTTTAGTTGAAGTGTTTCACAGCGCCATGAGCGCACATATTTTTAGAATGACGACCCCTTTGGGAATCAGCAATGTGACCTGACATTAACAAACCCAAACTGGCAGCAATAGCTTTTCCCAGCAGCAACTGTGAGATGAATTACAAAGAAATGCTGCGTGATTAGTCAGGGTAGGGTGTTAGTTGACAAATAAAGCAACTCATTTTCCAGTATGCGGGAGACTGGGAGAGAGAGCCTGATGCTCTTTAGCACCTTGACTCTGGTTAGCGAGGGAAAGTCTTGGCTCTTTCACGAGTCCGTGTGAGGCGAATCTAATGCGTCTTGGCAATGAATAGTGTCCATTGATTCCACCACATCAAACTCACTTCCTCCTCACAGAGTCCCTTGCGTGTCTCTTCCTTGGGGTTATTTTCTGTGTGAGAGTGCACGCACGCCCTTAGATTATGATAGAACAAAGAAAATCCATCCGAGTTGAGAATTTATACAACTTTCATGTCGCGTCTCGCCGGCCTGAATCAACTGCCAGCAGGAGGAAAATCTAGGGATGATTCTTTCAGCATTGATTGGAGGTGACTGATTATTCTGGAGCATGCCAACAGTTGCTTGGCGAGGAAGGTCATGTTTGCATTGACTGTTGAAACAAAGACGCCGACTTTGGGAGCGTTCCAAAGCGAAGGGCTGATCCCAGGCCCACGGTATTAAGCCAGAAACCGTGGTATGACCCGATCTATCAGGGAGCAGAGGGCGCCGCGGTGCACAGCCACAGCGCTATCAGTGTGAGATCTCCTGAAGAGAAATGGAGCCGTAATGTCATTTATCCACACTCCTCTGTTAACGTTTGCTCTCAGGGAAGTACGAAATTGAGATAAAAGCTGGTGACCAATCGAGTGTCAGCCCGCCTAGTGCCTGCCTGTGCTGATGACGCGCTGATAAAGGCGACAGATGAGAACACGCGCTGCCGCGTCTTCCGATCTCCGGGGGTTCATTTATTTAAGGCTCTGCGCATTAGTCGGCAAAGCTCGCAAACATTATATCAAAATCAATACCCAGATGACTAGTTTGCTCCTTTTTTATTGTAGGTCTGGTTGTAAAGTTAAGTAGGAGTCATTATGGAGCGTAGCATACTTTTCTAGATTTATGCCATTAATGAGAACCTTTCAGTGTTTGGCCTCATCGGTGCCATTCTTGTTATAAAGATCAAGAGCTTGCATGGGTCCAGGATAGTGACGTGGCATTTCACAGGGAGAGGGTAATGGACTCCTGCTATGCAGCCTGGTTCCCTCAGGGCTAATATTGTCCAATCAAGACAATTGACTTCAATAAGCTAATTATACAGTTCTTTAAAATACTGTTTTACTGTCTACCTTATTATAGATTTCCGATACCATAGTCAAATGCTGCACCTATTCTAGATTTACTGCTTTAGTTTCACATACAATTATTTTACAAATTTCAATTAGAGGTTATGGAATCAAAATGATGCAGTATGTCTGATGAATGTCTGTTTTTTATGCCTCCACTCATACTGATGTACTATGACATCAAAGTTAAACTCTAATGTTTATATTATAAAAAGAATAGATAAAAAGAACGTAGAAAAACTAAAGGACATGACCAAGTGCAGTATCTCCCAAATCTCGATCAACCGATCATGAGCTAAGTCTACTTATTAATGAAGCCAACTAGACTTAATTTAAACTTATTTATACTTATTTCTACTTAAACAGTAGGAATCACATTAAATTATATTATTACATGTAGCTAGCTGGATAATGTAAAAGGGCATCTATTGTTCCCTTCTTTATATTTGTTGATAATCAAGAAAACATTTCTAAAATGATCAGTCTTGTTCAATTTACCACTATTACTGCTGTCAACGTCCCAAAAACATTAATCTACACTCAGGCAGAGTCCAGGACTTTGTTCCAGTGGACGTGTCGTTAACAGAAGCAATCAGACTAATATGCAAGGAATGGCTTTGGCATGTTCATCTATTGCATATTATCCAGCGCATATTATGGCAGCTTGCCAACAAAATGTCTGAAACCTTATTGGTTTTCCTACCAAATTATCTAACACTTTCAGATGATTACAAATACAATATGTATTTTTACTCGAGTATTGTCTGACCTAATATATATTTAGTCAGAATAATACAGCATTTGAAACTTAACCAAAAGTTAATCAAAAGGTGTAGAAGCCTTTCACTACTTCTACTGTAGCTTGGAACCTGCTTATCCTGAAATGCTACCGGCAGATACAGTAGGGATAAATAAAGAGCAGATATACAGCCAGCCAATAATGGATTATCAATCATCAAAATGAATTATCGAAAACACAAACAAAGTTGAGCTTACCTTGAAATCACAAATGCACGTCACCATGTTCCCGATTCTTAGACACTCCCCATCAAACTTGCATGTGTTGGTGTCGCACAAGAACAGGTCCGTGTCCCGGTCATCAAAACCTGGAGGACCAAAGCCAACAAGAGACATCAGTGACTAAGTGTTTCTCTGTTCTGCCCTCAAGCAGCTCCGAGCACTGGGCACTATTCAGGGTCGTACATAATGAGCGTCTGCCATTAGTCATGGCTCCCATAGCACCATGAACTCTTTGATCACACACTGTGCACTTTAAAAAGACAATGCTAGTACACAATATTGTCCTTTACTGCCAACGTGATGAAACACATTTGAAAATCCCTGCTCTCTGGCCTTTGAAGGGACGAACAAACCATTTCTTTTATTTTAGAGGCCTGTCTATTGCAGAAGACCAACATTTGCCATTCCCCTCATTCAATAAATATTACATCTGGTGACTGGAGACCATAGCATTTGACTATTCCACGCCAGCATAGAAACATCTGTGTTAGTCAGATTTCTCCACCTTTATATTCATCGCTTTCTTCCCTCACATTTGTTTGTGTACAGTGCGGACGACTGACGAGGCGTTGTCCTGGAGAAGCAACCCTTGCATGTGATCTGATTCTGCGTTAAGGGATCTCAGATGTCTGCAACAAAGCATCCGGAATCAAATCAAAGGGTCACATGAGGCTGTAGACGGAGCTTGAGACTATTAGTCCACCTGAACTGATTATTACAATCTGTACATGTGAGCCAGTACAAACTGAATGTCTGTGTCCATAGACATGTCAAAAATACACATGATCTAGTTTATTGTAAAGTAGTTACAAATTTATGATATTTGTATTTTTCATCAGAGCAAAAAGGCCACATGATATATCATATCAGGGGGCGTGGCTTAGCAGGAGCATGAGAGACACAGACCAGCCCAGAGGTCCTGACACAGGGTCTTGAATACTTGCAGTTTAATTTTTACCCAATTTTAAAATAGCTTCTGCCTAAAAACAAACACATTCTAGCCGTAGTGTGAACCCCTGCCTCTCAGTCCACTGCAACTGGCTATAGCATGCACACAGTCCCTACAAGGGTATGGATAGTATATACAGGAAGGAAATTATGGGAAATTATGGCAGGTAGGAAATTATGCAAATTTAAGTCAAACTTTATAGCATTATATATTTTTCAATAAAGTTGATCACTGTCAGATTCTGAATATTTAAAAATGCCACCTACTGTACAACTGAAAAATAAAAAAATTCTTTTGCAGTGGATATTTAAAAACCTCATCGTGAAATCATTTGGTCAAACTTAATGCTTTTAGCTGAGGTGCACGTACACGACCCAGAAATAGGCTGTGACTGCTGATTAGCCAAGGGTCCATGCGGGATGGCACAACTCTGAGAATGTTGAAAAACATCTAAAAATAGGGACTTTAGATGCGAGGAGACAAAAATGCATATCCACACATATCCATATCAACAGGATTTACTTTCCTGCAGCAAAAGAAAACAGAGAAGGTTGCAGAATGATCAGATTACTGGACACAGATACAACGTCTTCTGTGAGACTTAAATGTGACTTCAAATGTAGGTTTGCTTTTGCTCCATAGCAGCTTTGGGCCTAATATTAAAAAAATTAGAGTATATATAAAAATATTCAAAACCAGTAGTTAAAATCAGATGTAATCTGTGATGTGACCAAAGTGGAGATTGTTCATTTATTCAGCTCAATTACTGTTATGTGGCCATATGGAGAAGTGTTTTTGGCCTATTCATGCTAGATTCCACCTATGCAACTCAGATCAAGTGCGAACATATTAAACAGATTTGTTCAATTAAAGCATGCAAACCTCACTGTTTAATGTGTGAGCTCTTTCTTTTTAGTTGGGAAATGAGTTTGTAGTCATTTCCCAACCAACCTTAGAAAAACGCAGCTTTTCCGTCCCCACGGTGAAAGGCCTCCCTTGCTACTGTCACTTAGAAGCGATACAGTTAAATCCTAGATTATTTTAATTAACTTCTTTCAACTGCACACCTCCATGTGAATGGAAACATTTTAATTGGAGCTCTGCTGTAGCCGACCTCATACAGATGTTCTCATTGGTCATGCTGTCCTCCACAGGTAGCGCACACATCAACCTCAGCTTTCTAATAATTCTTGTGGAGCAGGTAAGACATCACATTCAGGCTAAAGGATGTCTTCCTGTCTGGTTTACCCTGTCTCATCTGTATTATAAAACCATGTCACATATTCAAATACTTCATTATTTAATAAATATCTTTTCTAATAATCACTTAGCGTCTAAACTAAATGGTAAGAACCAGTCACCGATCAAACTTCTTGGCACGGAGGAATCTGACTGGGAATAATGCCCCACGGAGGGGGAGCCCATGCTAAATTGAACCTGCTATTTGCCAGGGTCCTGGATGACTATAAAGTGCGGGCTCTCTGCGCAAATATACAATCATTGAGCCAAGAACAGTGACATGAGAGGTCTTAACGCTTGAAGTGCATGGATGGAACAAAGCCTCAGCTTGAAGAGGGCCATATGAGGCAATCTGGAAGGCCACGAAAAATTGGCACCCAGGCAACAGGCATGTTAATAATACTCACAGGAAAGACATTGTTATGATGACAATCACACTACTGGCTGGTGTCTAAGCATGAATAAAGAAATACCAGGTCCTTTTCAGTCCCGCTGCTCCACCTTTTGTATATTTATTTTTGTGAAATAATTCCAAGTGTCCAATTTGACAGTTGACTACATACTGTATTTTTTAAACTTCTTATTTCATTTCTTTTCATTCAATCATTTTTAAGGCGTAAATAATTTGGTAAATTCAAATGCTGCTTTCTGTGACTGCACTACGTTTGGCATTTGACAAGCAGCAGTTAAAATACTGACATGTAGTTATACTGCAGCCAAATATGAGGCTTCTGTAGGAGAGTCTTTGTTTTGAGTTCACTCTGGCAAAGTCTGAAGGTAGAAGTAGTATCTAGTGTAGTGTTCGCTTGCAACTCTACAGGTGGAGTTTTGTAAGTGTCCGAAGGACAGAATGACGGCTATTGAACTGTGAGATCAACCATTAGAGCACTGGTCAGGCGTTATGTCCAGTCAAACCCAACGTCAGCATACAGTGTGGCATCCTACACTTCACATTATGGGGCTGTCCATAGGTAACAGTCACCGTAGCCACAAGCAGTTTTGATAAACTGCACCATTATATAAGTTAACATTATGATCTATAGCGCTATTGTGTCATAAACATCTCTAGCATCACAAGAAATGGTAAACGCTTTAAATGCTCTTTTTATTTTGCCATTTTACTTTATTTGCATTTGGACTTGGACCTTGACATGATTCTACTTGACTAGCGCATAATCCCTGAGAGTGTGACACTCCGTTTGTAAAGTGTGCTATCACATGTAGACAGTACAGTAGGCAGTGAGTCAAGTCTCAAGCAACTCCATGGTAGAGCAAATCAGAGAAACAACGTGAGAAAGACACACTGTGCTAAATGAGACGAGCCAGTAGCACAGGGCGGGTTGGTTTTACTGGGGTCTTCTTATTCTAGCTGGATGAAATCTGAAGCGGGAGCCGTCCTTACACAGTGTGCTGTGAGCGAATCAACTCCAACAATCAACAAGACTTGGCAGTTTCTTCATGTACTAACGATGACGTCTTTCACTTTACAAATGTGGCATAGGACAGGAATCTGACTGTAGGTATTTCTGTAGGGAGGGTCATGCTAATAAGAACTAAGTAGCATCAAGAGAAAAGGATGTTTGTGTGCAACAGTGATGAGAGGAGCAAACCCCAATAATGACAGGAGTATGAAAATGTAAGAAATCCTCGTTGATTATGCAGGTTCAGTGTTAGTGTAGTTCTGATTATTGCTTTTTTATATCATGGCTGTCTCTTCTTTCACACCCCCCACCCCCTCTCTCTATTACAGTGTGTCACAAAATGTTAATGGGTGCTGCCCGATCCAGCAGGGCCCAGGCTGTGCCGTGTCGGGACGCTTCCAGTACACTTCCTGTTCCTGTCCTCCCATACCTGGAGAGGATTACAGTCAACTGAATAATTAACGAAAACAAGCTGGCAAACATCAAATATTGAAAAGGTAATGTTTATATGCTAACGATTACGAAGGCAAGCAAAGCACTTACTTGTCTAAAAGAGAGACCTTGTCAGCCAAATGCATCTCCTCCTCCCTATCTGGAATTTCACAACACTAAGAAGAACGAGGAGACCTTCCCCTCGTTTTAAGCGTTGTGCTGATCAATATTCAAGCAGACTAAATTAATAATGAAGGCTGAACAACCACAGTGGTGAGACATCCTTTCTTGACCTCTCTCGTGCTTGAGGTCTTTTATATCTTTACCTTTGCAACAGGTTTTCAGAGGTTTGTCATTGAGGGTGTTACGGTTCAGCTCTCATTATGGTCGTTTATTAAAAGACACAATAGCAACAAGGTGCTTTAATTTGAACCGGTCTATGTAAAAACACAACTATTATCGCTTGAAGTCTCCCTCAGTGCATCTAGCTGTCAACCCATAACTTCCAATCTGCTAAATTAGACCTGGGGCCCGTGGCCCTGCTTTAAAATTCAGCGCTTTTTTTGCCTGTGTTTTCTGTCAGCGGTGTGTAACCTGCACACAAGACAAGTTCTTTTGACCTTTACGATGTCAAATCTCGGAAGCAGATGGGCAATTCTTCGCAGACTACTGGTAATTCACTGCGCTTGATGGGATTTACAAAGGGCTTTGCATATTCTGTACTTATCCCTGTCACTTCAACTATCAAAGCATCACACAGGCTTTTCAGCCAACAATATCAGGGGGACTCAGTGGAAAGGCAATTGTTGTGTCTCTCTGTATAAAAGCCACCACAGGAGGATGTGAGGTGTTTGGTAGATAACATGAAAAAATCTGGAATTTTGTGTTGAAATTTGAAGTATTGAACCCACGTTCCTTAAACATTTTAGCTAGTGGGTACAAAGAAAACCAGCTGCACAGGGGAGTTTTAGCTTCCTCCAACTCAGTGCTTCGGTTTAAAGCAGGCAGTGGCTGACTTCCTTCACCACTGTAGCAAGCAGCTGTTCTCAGCAAGCAACAATCTGACAAACCTCGCTACAACAAACGCTACCTGCTCCCTAATCAACATTATTCAACATTTATTAGTGAAAGGAAGCAAATATATGCCTCAGGAGGAACAAAGCAAAGTGGAATACATGAGGTGCATGAATCAGGTGGATGCACACAGAGGTGAAGTTAAAGTCTGACAGATGTAATTTATGATGAACGTATTTAACAGTTCAAATAAGTCTAGTTTAAAACTATGTTCATAGCTTGTGTCTGATGTGGTGAACCTTTTACATACTGTATTAAAGGGTGTAACATGTAAATTATAGACTAATTGCAAGGTATCTTAAATTATTAATTTGAGGAAATGCAGGTGCATGTTGCATTATTTATAGGGGGAAACATTAATGAGAAGTTTAGGCAACAATGACTTTGTTATTTTTCTATTAATGACTTGTGTGTATATGTAGATTAAAAGAGAAATCCTTTATGTGCTGAACTTGTTCCGTGAACAGTGATGTAACTGTTTGTACAGTAGAAGTAAAAGTTCAGTTGCCTCCTCATTCTGCCTCTGAGTCTTCAGCAGCAGTTCTTCATGGTCATAGACAGATGGCAACAAAACAGAACGACTTCCTTTGTCAAACCAATTTTTTGTCCTCTTATTCAAGAGTCTTTGAAAGGCAGCCGTGCTGAAACTGGTACCCAACTGTCATGACACCATTGCTCATAATGTGTTTCTTAGCAGTCAAGTGACACTGAAGCCAGGCCTGCGTTATTCTCCCTGGACAGAACGCTGTCATACAATGGCGTTGCTGTGAGAGGGTGTGATATGCAGGAGGAGTGCATAACTTAGCACCGAGCGCTGTGATTTTAGATTGGATTATTTCTGTAAGTGGGTCTTATCTTTATCATAGTGGACCGTGTGCCACTTGTTGTTGTGTTCTATTCGTTCTAATTGATGCTGAGTGTGTGCGTGTGTGTGTGTGTGTGTGTGTGTGTGTGTGTGTGTGTGTGTGTGTGTGTGTGTGCATTATGCACAGTATATGCACTTAAGGCTCCTCAAGGCGTGCTGGATAAAAGCCTTCGTCAAAATGCTTAAGCGAATGTGTCCGGAAGTGGGGAGGTAGGCAAGTGTGCAGCCTGTTTGGACAGGGTGTGTACCATTATCAGTCATTATGGCTAAATCATCACCACCATCAGGAGAATGAGCAGCCGCAGCACAAAATGAGCCTCAAACCCAATAAGGATTCTGGTCTGTAGCTCTAGATGCTCAAACGCTGGGGGAAATCAGTGCGAAGCAATTATGTAATAGAGAGAAATCAAACTAAGAAAACAACCATGAAGATTAACGTAAAGATGCTCAATAACACAGAAAACGTCCACATATCCAGTAAACCACGCTTTAAAAAACGATCTAATCCTGTTTGAGTCTTAATTAAGCCAGTTTAATTAACCTATTATCGTTAGATTTACTTTGACAACTTTGACGTACAAACGACTTCTCCTCCTTCTGACACTGAATTGTGATTGTGACAAGTCAGCTGTAAATTCATCACATGATTTAATTGGCCGCCTATTTAATCTCCTGCCGGCTCCCTGTCACTGTACAGCCTGATTTCTGTTACACACACACACTATTTCCCCTTTCGTTCTATTCAAATGTCTTCTCAGTCAAGCTTATTGGCGCTTAGTTTCAGGCAGCAAGCGGCTCATGACTCCGTATTGATGTGTGACTGTTATAAGCTATAATATCAATACCGCTACCGCCGGCGGTGCGCGGATCGGCTCGGAGCTATTTTAGGGGTTCACACTTGGACAAGCGGCAGGGGAAATATATGGCGGCACAGTCGGCTGATTTACAAAGGGAAGCGAGGAGCCGGAGCTCTGCGGCCCCGTCGTCTCCCTTTATCGCTTCGGGCACCGTGGAGAGAAAACAACTTTACAGCCCGGTGGCGTATAAAAGAGACGAGAGGTTTGTATTTAAAGTAATGTCCGATGAAACACGCCAAATAAGCCTATAAACTAGAGTCACGGCATCACGGTGCGATTTATTCCACAATTTACGGGATTCCTAATTCTGCGAGCTGTAAACAGTTGAAACATGGTCTGAGCCGCGATGTTCAAGTTACACAAAGACCACACGAAGTATTTTGACTCACTGCGCGCGTCCGCAGCCAGGATCGGACCGCGTTTGAGCCGTTATTGTGACGCACGTCGCCTTATTCTAGCGACAGTTTCTCCAATAACCCCGCGCTCTGCGCGTAATGATCCCCACTGTTACCGTTCGCACTTTGCGCCGATCGACACCACCGACCCTTCGCCCGCCGAGGCGAACACAACGAGGGCAAGTGTGCGTCGAGCGGCCCCAAACAGCATTCTCCTCAAGGTGCGGATGAGCCGCTCCACGGCACGGCGGCCGAACCCACGCTCACCGCACGCGGGCACTCAACGAGGCGTCCCTTCTGAACTTTGATTCGTTTCCCCAGTGCTGCGTGGCTCCGCTACTCGTCTTACACTCAAACAATGCATGTGGGTGCAGAACAAACCCAGCCCGGACAAAGCCCGCAACTCTGGCTTCATGAAATGACTCTCACCGGAGCAGTTCCAGCCGGTGGGCGTCTGGCAGTCGCTGAGGGACGACGGGAAGGCGCGCAGCTGCTCCACAGGTAAAGTGGCGAGGAACGAGACGAGCGTGATCCGCAGCCAGCCTCCCGCCGCGCCGCTCCAGCGGCGCAGGCGTCGGGGCTCCTCGAGCGGTGCGTGCGCCGCCGCGAACGGACCCATGTCTCACTGGCCCCGGCGGAACGTGCGCGGTACGAAGGAGAAGCAGGCGCGCGCCGACGGTTCCGATCCCGACAGGTTCAGCGGGGCGCCTACAGACCGACGGCGCACCATTTTCCGAGCGACACCGCGCGCTCCATGTAGCAGTGCCGCGTGGAAGCTGACCAGGTCGGTTCCGCACGATCCAGAGGGAGGCTGCTGCGAAAAGAGCGGCTGTGGAGGGGGGAAACTGCGGGCGGAACTACCCGTGAGCGATGGAGGAGGCTGTGTGGGATGCAGCCGCGTGAAAAAAAGTTGTCCAGGCGGGCGAGAAGACTTGTTAAATGAGGGGACGCTCAAATGTGAGGAGGGGAGAGGAAACGGACGAGAGGGTGCCGCCAAAGCAGCTAATAGAGGCGCAAATCTGAGGACGCGTCGCCAGAGATGCCACGGACATTGTTTGGAGAAGACAGCCGTTGTGTAATAGTATCCACGCGTGAAACGAGCAGCTCTCCCGCACGAGCGGAGCGGTCCTCCCGTTTACTTTGTATGTGCGCCGCGTTCGGAGTCTCGGCGAGTTGCGCTCTCTCTCTCTCTCCCCCCCCCCTCTCTCTCTCGCTCTCTCACCAGCAGCTGGTTATGATCACGTGAGTATGATGCGAAGAGGGAGGGGGGGGGGGTCCTCAGCAATAAATGGGATATCTTAGTGGTGGCAAGAGAGAGGCACGCATAATGAGAGGAATGAAAAAGCAGAAGGCGAAGGGAGAGTTCAGTCGGTGATGCGGGAGCGGCAGCGCAGGACAAGATGCGCCGCGCTTATAATTGGCCAGGAGCATTTAAAAAGTCGGCAGGAATCGATTCGTCCAGTCTCGCCTGCGATAATTGCTTCGCTTTGAAATGACACTGACACTATTCCTGGGTCTTTGCCTCCCGGCAACCCAACGAGACCTCGATATTATTCATATATTTTAGACGTAACCTGCCGCTGTCAGACAGGGCACGATGCGGCCGGTAATTGACGTGCTTTCAATGTAAGCCATAAACAGTCCGTCTCCAAGTTAAAGTCCAACATCAGGTTGAGTGTGTTTACCCTTTTTGAACCGAGGAAATTGGAGGCCATGCGCCTGGAAAGAGCCCTATATAGAAAACAAAGGGGATTCTGTTAAGGCTTGTCACGCTGTAAAGACACTTGACCTCGCGATATTAAGAAAGCAGCGCTGCAGCTGCACGTAAACAAAGCTTTTATTGCTTTTCACTTCGTTAAAGATCATTAAACAGGAATAGGCATCGTTTTAACTCCGTTAATGGGGTTCATGACACGCAGGTTTTATCTGCTGCAGCAAACAGCAGGCGTAAACACACACACTGAGAGGTCTTCTGCCATCGCACGGAAGGAAAAAAGTATGGATTTCTTCAAAAGACACGCTCACATTGTAGGAGAACGGGCCCAGAGACGCATCAGGACCATTTTAATGGGCTGGTGATTATGACTGTGACATTTACATTACATATATGGTTTTACTGTGAAGATTGTGTGATACTAACTCAATCATTTGTTCAGCCACAGTTAAAGATGAGTTACACCTATACTTATTGCGACTTTGGATCGTGACTCACCTCCAGGTTCCACTCCTGCCTTGCCTTGGGTTGGCTTTGCTGTCCGTATACAGCACACAGATATTACCAGTAAACAGGAGCTAAGCTGTGGCAAACACTCGACACGAGGCAGCGTTAGCTGTGGAGCAGCTGAACGCAGATGATAGGCTGCGTTTTAAAACTGAAAATGATGCTTGTGGAAGTGGAGTCCAAACAACACAATGAAACCATAAAATCTAACTGTCCTCCTGAGTCCCTTCATTTATGACTGAGGAATTTACATAAGTTAAAGATTTTCATGGATTTTGATCAGTTGCAATAAATGATATAATTTTTTTTTATAAATTTATTTCCAGGTATTATAAAATGGCTTTCAACCACAACCATTTTTCATAAAAACAAAATTCATTTTTTCGACACATTTTTAAATGCTTTCATTTCATTGGTGTATATGTGAAGCAGCAAAGACCCAGAACAATTTCCACTGTTGCAAATGAAACTTGTTTTAAGAAGATACAGCAGAAAAAGAAAATTACTGGCTCTAAAAAAGGACGAGGCAGCTGCAGTCCAGATGTTACAACAGTCGGACCATTGATCACTAGACCCCTGCGTCCACATATCAAGACTCTACATTTTCTTCCAAATTACTGTAACGTTTACATTCAATAAAATAGGAAATAAACACAGAGCAATCACGAGGAGAAGTTAAACGAATCCTTCACGCACTGAAGGCAACAGCCTAGCAGAGCTGTAGCAGGAGAGTCCAAGTCTGCCCATTGTGCTGGTGCTAATTTGGATTTCAAAGCAAGCCTGTGCTCCTTGCTTCCAGCCGTCTTCATTTGTCCACTGAAGCATTTAAGCCCACTGTTTGAGAGTTTCTCTTTTCCCAGCGACCTTGTGTATAATCCATTGTCTGTGAAACAGGGCGACAGTAGGAGAGGAAATATGAGTAAAACCCCGTTTGAGAAGTTGGTTTAACTCATTTCACTGAGAGCAATAGACAGTCCTTCAAATCAAGTGTGTGATTTTCCTTTCAGTGTTAAAGCCAGAGAAATGTTGCTGTAGACTTTGCCTATATTAGTGACATTACCAGTCTTGCTCCCTATGAGTCACCCCCCACTCCTGGCGCAGGGGAAAAAGCAGCTTGCCACCATTCAGGTTTTTGAGCAATGCTCTCCTACTGGGCAGCTACAACCAATTTGCTGATGCAATACACTGCAAAAGAAACAAACCACTGTAACAACTGGCACGGTCAGACCGAACACTGGCACAGTCGAGTGGTCCACACTGTCCCAGTGGGGTGGGGGGGTGGGGGGGTGGGTGGTTGGGTAAAGGGCCTATGTTTGTTACTTAGCTGCCTTCAGCATTGTTCAAATGATGGTTAGTTTCAGAGTTCCAGTAGCAGCATTCGTTCCCTAGTATAAAAGCAGTTGTGTTGTCCTTCTTTGTGTGTGCTTGACATCACCCCCACCAGTTTAGAAGGGCTTCCTTTACATGGTGGATGTAAGGCTGATAACAGGCTTTATAAAGAGGTTATTACACAATGATTTGTTTGTTTTTGATACTACAGTTGCTGATTGGTGCAAAGATCATAGAATGAGCTGACTTACAACGTGTTGCTGTTGCTGTGCTTGTTAAGGCCATCAGCTTTTCCTCCACGTTCCCTAATTTGCCATCATGTCAGTAGATTTTCATTGGAATCAAGGCACCTGTGCGGACATGTGACGGCCAGCGACGTTGATAAAATGTCAGTGCTCGGTGGCCTGGGAAGGAAGCAAGCTGGCACGACTCAGGCCGCGCTGACAGAGACTCAAGACTGTTAAAACAACAAGAGGGGCTTTGTTGGTGGAGGCGTACTGTGGAATGGAAAAGTACAATGTCAGGTCCAGGTGGACGCAGAAAGCACAGTCCAGTGGTTTGAAGTGGCCACACAGGAACGCACGTGTGCCTCCCCGAGTAACGTCAGACTGTCAAAGCAGCAAACTTTTGTTTTTACATGGAAAAGCATCGCAAAAAAAAAAAAAAAAAAAAAAGCATCGCAGGCCCCATAGCGCCAGCTATGCTGTGCAAATACACCTCCCCAATTCAAATAAGCAAGACGTGGCTGCGTGTGTTCACACTGTTTGTGTAAATACGACCTCACCTCGCCACACTGACATTGATGGCAGCACGGATTAGTAAACTGAGCACTGAAATTACCTGGAATGAATACAGCACACAGCGAACGAGGACAATACCTTAGCGTGCAACTAAATGGATACAGACACATTTCAGTCAAAGAGAAGAGTGAAGTGTTTATAGTGTTTGTGATTTGGCATCTTCTCTGTTGTAAAGCTGCATCTCAAAGTGTGACGGCAGCTCATTTTGGTCAGCATCCAAATCACTGCAGCGTCCACTACTGTACACTGTCAACCAGAGGCAGGAGTGCTTAGATGCAGGAAAGGATGCGGGGACCCTACGATGGGAGCTAATTGAAATGAAACAACACACGTTTACTGCCCATGTGTCTATGAACTAAAGAGCACAGAACACATACAAGTGTTTAGATCTCGGCCACTCTAGATAAAGATCTTCAACTTCAACTCCTGCTTGATGAATTCGACGGGGCCTCGACAGCCAGGCTGACTGACTGAGGAGGACGCGCTTTCAGCCTGTCCATCCATCAGCCAGTCCGGCTCCAACAATTCACATTTTTTATCAGTACCATTCAGCATCAAAAGAATCCATTTTGAAATCTGAACTTTTCCTCGCACAGCTTTATTCTTCAAACTCCAAGAATCTCCAGAACAGATTTATTGTATTGAGAAAAAACAGAACTATTATATTTCAAAGGCTGAATTTTATGATTTTGTATAATTTCTTGCTTTTCTGTTTCCTTTGAGTTACTTGTTTTCTTTCACATGACTGTAAGGTTTTCTTCCAAGTTTTTCTTGTCTCTCCTTGAAACTTTTTTTTCCATCTAGCACCAAGAATGCAGTTGCAGGCTGTCAGCTGCCCTTGTCCCACCCACTGCTTATTACTTGGATCAGGTCACAGTCAATCAGAAGCTGTTTGACAAATAAAATTGAGAGGAAGTCATCTATCTATTATAAGGGGTGATTGACAGAACACACCTCGTCCAGGTACTTAGAAGTACTGGGACAAAGAGAAGAGGCAGTGATGCTAAAACCTACCTGCAGTGGACACAACTGTGCCTCACCCTGTTTCTGATGGCAATATTAAGAAGCAAGTTGAGCAGCCTTTGAGGACATAGCCACCATATCATTTCTTACAGCAGTGACGAGTACACATTAAATGCTACACACACAAAGTAATGTGAAATCTGCCATGCAGCTGGCTCTGAACTTTGCCTGTAGAGATTTGTCCTTGCTGGAAACAATGGAACGTATTTCATTATTGCTTTTTCGGTTCATTGGGAGCTGAGATTCAAATTGGAGGTTAACTAGTATAAATTATACCCTTGGTGGTTTTTAGTTTTTAATTTTAGTGGACAGAGCAGTTGAAATTCATGTGCACAACTTAAATGATGCAAGACCAGGCTCAGTAACTCTGCAAAATTGAAAGGGCTGTGCAATATAGAAAATAACTTTTGCCCAATTTACATGTAGTTAGGTTTGGATTTTCTACTGTAAATCACTGTCCGAGCCAATGGACTGACTCCAAGATTCTCTGAGGCCAAGAGTGCATTCCTGGGGCGGCAACAGAACTTGGTCTGGTCTGTGTAGGAGGACTTTTATAATACAATGCCGTGTTTGGCTTAATATATGTCCAAAGCTTCCTCCATCTTATAACAGCTATCACGATCACCTTTACCTTAAGGTCAGACCTCTACAGCCCTGTTCCTTTGGTAGATGTATGTGAAGGTCAACACAGGACTGAGTGGTACAGTTAATTTCCTCTTGTTTTGATTGATCCTAAAGAGGACCAGAGTGTTGACTGTGAATTTCCCAGAAGCTTTAATGCAGCCACTGCAGAACACGCTGCAGATAAACGGCAATTTCCACAACATTTCCTCTATCGCCTGTGACTCATTTATCTTTGCATTAGTCTGACTGAATACCTGGTCCAGTATCAGTGATGCCCATGCAGGCACAGTGAGGAGGAGGTCGGCCTAAACGCAGCCCGGCCCCAGGCTAAAGGCTAATTACATTTCTGATGCGCTGAAATGTACACCCTCTCCTGAGAGAGCGTTCTGGAATAACACTCAACTCTGTATCAGATATCTGATGATTGATTTTTACCTCATAATTACTCTGATGTATTAATGAATCATCCTTTTCTTTTGTAAATGTAGGGGCTGACAGTGGCATGGGAATCATTTACGAGTGTATATTACACACGGCAAAAGTTGAAAGATTAGAGTGTACTGTGTGCATGTACAGAGTGCATGGTACACATTCTGTAAGTTTGGCAGCATCTTATAGTGATTGCAGTGATACATTATCACAAAACGTTATGAGGCCCTTGGAAATAAGGAACATTTCTTATTTCTGTGAGTGTGTGTGTGTGTGTGTGTGTGTGTGTGTGTGTGTGCGTGTGTGCGTGCATGCGTGCGTGCGTGCGTGCGTGTGTGTGTGTGTGCATGTGTGTGTGGCTGTTAATAGCAAGCCGAGTGCTTGTCAAATCATTTTTAAACTATTGCCTGAGCCCACACTGATTAGAGCCATGACGCTGTGTAAGTTTCTCTGCTTGTGCAGTACTTTGAAACTATGATTGACCTCTGAGTTCTTGAAGGAAAATCAGCTTCCAGTGCACACAACTTCCGTTCCAGCGTTGTGTTATCCTCATCATCATCATCGTGGCCACCACCTCCAGCATGATTATTCATCATAATCATCATCATACTAATTGTAATTTGCTTGACACCTTCTCAGTCATTACTCTTCCGTACGCCCCGACTGACCACTGTATATTTCATTGTCAAGTGATTCATGGAAAGAGTGGTGAGCTCTGATCACGAGACAAAGAAAAACTTACTTCACATGAGTCACAACCTAAATACAGTACTTACATTATATCACTACTGACCTGTTAATATTGCAATAGGTTTGAATAAAGGTGTGCCTAAAGGTGTCTACACATTAGGCTTAAAGAAAAGTTGTAACTGCATCTTAAACTTAAATTTTAGAAATATTCTACAAATTTATTTTTACCTAATTGTTGTATGTATTTATATGTATTGCCTTCAAGGTTAAGCTAAAACATTGCTCTATATCCAGGCCAAACTTAACTGTTCATCATTAGTTAGGAAAGTGGGATTTAGTTTGGTACCTGTTGCAGATTTCTCAGAGGTTTTGAGTAACCTTCAGGGTTGTCATCGTCCATTCAGCACACAGCTTTCACCACAAGTGTTGCCAATTTTCTGCTGCTAGATAATTGTACTGAGAAGACAATAGGGGCACACAACCACACTGTGAGACACGATGGAAAGATATGAAAAATTGCACAAAACAGCAATGTACCTCTGCATTTAAACATTCAAGTTAAATCATTTATTTTTTTAACATGTTCACAGAAGAATTCAAATAAAAGAGAGAGCCTTAATGGTGATTAAATAAAGGATTAAAAATGTAATGCGGCAATGAGTATAAAAAAGACTGAGTATTTAAAACATGTAATTTACAAAATTAAAGAGAAATTAATAATTAATTATAGACAAATTATTTTAATGACATGAAACCTCAAGTGACTAATTTAAAGTAACAATACAGAATGGTCTCCCTGATATTAAGGCTTACTGATAGTATTGCATGCTATGGAATTGAATCTCATTCAAGCAGCAAATAAATGCACTTAGGTCTGGCAAAAACTTTTTTTTTTCCACAAGTAAATATTCTCCGTACATGAAAAAAACTGGAATGGGTTCATCCATCCCTGACACAAAACCATTTGGTCCATGAAATATCCATCATAAATATCCCAGTGTGCATTCAGTTGCATGGATACTTAAAGAATAGAATGAGGAAGTAGCTTTTTGGTCTTTCCCACTCATGGGAGCTAATAGAGTTAGCCTGAGGGTAATAGCCTGTGGTTCAGGGAAAAGGCAGCGCAGTAGATACAGCCGAGCTCTACCTCTGGATTGATATTCATGCTGTACTTGAAGCACTACACCGAAAGATGACCCCTGACATGTTTTACTATGTTTCCACAACTGGAAGCCAAACCCATTCTATAATTCTATTATCTACATAGAACTATAGCCCACAAATTCATAATTAAGCAAAATTCCATTTTCACAGACAAATTCAAGCTACTGACACCACTGCTTCGGTAGAGACTGGTTAATGGACATTAAACCAGTTGGTGGATTTGTGTTTGGTCTCATTTTTAGAATTATCAGAATAGTCATTTCCTTTACTATCTTGTCGTTTTCTTTCTTAGCTGTTTGCCCCTTATTTACTCCTAAGTTAGGAGTGTTTATGATACCTAAGGTCCCAGGTTTACCAGGTGTAATTATTTATTATTATTATTATTGCCATTTACCATACATATTGTGCGGGTTGAACCTGTTCACTCATAATGAAGACTGGTAATCATAACTTTAAGTGCGCAGAAAGATTTGTACCCATAATGCCTTGCTTTCCTTCTTCTTTTGATACCAACTGCTCATGCAGTGCATGTAGTTTTTGTGGATTAATTTAGTTTAATTTGTGTGTGAGAGCTTAACACTTAAAGATAGTTTGTGTCTGGAGTTATGCTTTCGTCACCTGGACAACTTTGAACCCAACCATTTAACCGTCACAATTTGCTGTGTGAAAATGACCAGACCTCTTCACCATATGCTCTGGCTCCTCTGGTGTTCTCGCTCAGGCTGGAGCATTAACCACTGTCTGCCATAACTCCTCCAGACCCATCTCATTCACTCTCCCTCCTATTCTTACCACTGAACTACATCATAAGCTCCCCTGCCTCCCTTCTGCCAATCTGCAAGTCCCTATCATCATTGTGGGGTAAGTTCATAAACTCTATTTGTATTATCACTGTGAATAAGACTGTACAATACTGAGATTCTAGACACTGTTCTCCGCCAGCAGTTGCCTACACAATGTTCCTGATCATTTAAGAATAGAAATGTTAAAACCGAATGTGTGGTCCGACTTCCATTATTTGGGTCTAGTACTTACTGTAATTTCCTGTACACAAACCGCCATGTTGGAACATAGAAAGAGAAAGGTTTAATACATTTTCACCAGAAGACTTGGTTTGCTGTTAAAATAATTCTAATGACCAATCTTGCCTGCAGACCAGTTTAAACCAGTCAAATGCTGTCAATAAAAAAAGGTGACAGGAATGAGAGAAAGAATGAATAGTGAAAAAAAGGCATGCAAATCTGCCCAGCAACCTGACAGGAACTAGATAAAAATGGCTACTAAAAGTACTGGACAAGACGAGGAAATAAGCAAAGAAGAAGAAATAAGGTCAGGTGATTAAAAATAGTCTTACATGTTACTACAGCTAGTGTATTTCTTGTTTTTGTAGCAACAATAAAATACAGCAGTAGCCCTAATTTAGCTTCCTTTCCTTCACTATTCTAATGAAGAAGGAATTAAACCTATAATCATTCTGTAATGCAATTAAACCCACTTATGCATTCGGTCAACACCTGGGACATACCTGTGTGTATATTCGGGTGTATATACAGTCATATAGGAACAGATGCGCACGTATGCGATTCAGTCCATCAGTGCCTTGCATACATAACAGAGCAGTTCTACCTGCCTCACTAGAAACCACCTCTCTATTTGAGCAGTGATTTTAATGAGCAGGTGCTGGACAGGGACAAAAGACATTAAACAGAGCTTTATTCCTGATTGCGGGCAGCTGTGCTACTCTGGCTCGGATTCTGAGTTGGGGGGGGGGGGGGGGGGGGGGGGGGGGGGGTTCATCCTCAACAGATCTCAGTGCTGTGTCATCTTGTGTATGATTACACAGATTCCTTTGGAACCACATACAGTACAGTTCATGTTTGTCTTTAATCAATTAACAAACCACAACTTTGTTCATAAGTGTAAACATAAAGTACTCATTTTAATTGCTTTGTAACCCAAACAATGTTAATTTGTGTTTCCACCGAGATTTGATGACAAATTCTAGTTTTTCTTTTATGATTTATTATTAAGAAAAAGTAATTGGTCATGTTAGCAAAGGGCATCAATACCATCAGACTTAGAATAAAATAAAAAATAAAATAATAACATGCCGTCTCTTTGAGGTTTAGTTTTCATATTTGCATAAGTAATAATAATATTAAAATATATAAGAAACTATAGGTCAGAAAAACATGTAGAGGACATCACGATAAAAATAGAAATATTTGAACAAAATGTTGAAGTGTTGCAAAAATGCAACCACAATAAGTCATTTGTATAAGAAATATTTGTTAGTGGGTAAAGTATGGCGTAAAATTAGGGTCAGAATAGATCTGTGCGTCATGTCTGTCTGATCATTAAATATAATTAAAGTCATCAGTCAGTGGACTAGCTTGTTGCTGCTTGTGGAGCTTTCAGGATCTGCTGTGCCACGTCAAAGAACTATGACAACTTCCTTGTTCATTAGCTAATTAGAGCTTGGAGGCAAATTAAGGTCACGTTATTTTACATGTAAATTTAGCCATGAGTTTTGCGTAATTTTAATGCCCCAAATTATAAAATAAGTGTAAGCTTGGTATAGCCCCACTAAATCTACAAGTACAAATCTGATCAAGCATGCACAGATCAGTTTACGTAAGCACAGATCTAATCTGTCCCTAATTTGAATCCATAGTAAAGTATCTGTTCACAAGGTCAATATTCAGTCAAGTATACAGTAAACCTCATTTTAATTAATCTCATGCTGAACCACTTCATAAATAAAACACAGAAAAAAATAAAATACAGTTTACAACAATTGCTACAAAAACTGACTCGTAATGACAGACAAGCTGACTGTTTGTCATGGATACATTTGAGGACCTGATATGTCTATTTATAGCTGTATGACTGGTCAAATCAGCACTCACTGTTTTAGGAAGGTAGCTTTCTGTATATACTGAAGAAAACATAGCCCCTTACATTGCATGTCTACTACCATTGATAACTTCAAAGATTAATAAAATATCAGTTTTGCAGTTATCGTATAATAAAAGTACTCAAACTGTTGGTTAATGATTTGTAAATGATTTGTGAATGAATGAATGTCTTTGACATTTTAAAAGGCATTACCAAATATAACATTTAAATAGTTATTTTTCTGTGGTCAAACTGGGGTCTCTATCTAATTCTCATAATAGACTACAAGATGGTAGGTGGGATCATCAGAGGTGCTTATTATGTGAGATTGTTGGATTATTTTCCTCAGGATAAAATTTTATGCTCTTCAGCAACATGTGCTCCAGGGTGACCCTTGCAAATAACATGATGGATTTTAGATTTCACATTACAGGATTACAGTATGTGCACATGGCAACAGTTTCACTCTCTATTGAGCTGTTTCTGAGACAAAAAAATAAAAGACACTACATTCATTGTGCTTGGAGTAGAATAACGTGTCATTCCATGTCATAAATGAGGAGATGTGGTTATAGAAATGTTTGGTTGGAAGACCATAGGCAAGTGACAGTAAATTATGTAAACGTTCTAATGCTTTGTGACAGTGAGCAAGAAGAATAAATGAAAGACAAATGAAAACATATTCATATTCAATTTACATCTAAGTTTAAATACAGTATATTATCACAACCTCAAAACCACATACATGTTTACTGGATCTACTATAAAGATGTAACCTGAAATCATTAGCAAACAACAACAACAACAAAGAAAATACATAAAGCTAAAATTTATTACGTGAGGAAACGTGAGGAGTTAGCTGAATATGCTGAAACAATGGAACTGTGCAAAAATACTACTGAAGGGTTTTGTCAAAAAGGAAGAAATGACATTTTAAAAGAAGAGTATTTGTATACAACTACTGTATGTTAGGGATATAAGAATAACTGTACAAGCTAGAGTAACGTGACTGAAAATGTAAAGGTACATTTTCATACACCACATTATTGGTCTTTTAGTCCCATTACTGTAGCTGTTATTTTTTTACTCTTCATGATTACTCAATACACTGATACTGTTTATTTTGGTCTTAATTCAGTTTCATATGAGGGAAAATAGTATTTACTTCAGCATGCTATACAGTTTTCATGAGCTCAGTTATTCATTTTGGGAATATATAGGATTTCCAAAACCTTAATTCAAATCCTGGACATTAAACACATTGGAGATGCGTTAACATACAGAATAAGAAGAATAAGAAAACTAGGGCAACTGGAAAACAAAATCCCTGCTAAGTAAGAAAAACACACTATACGCCTATCAGTTTGGGAAGCAGTAACAGAAAATCCCTGCAGTGTTGGAAATCAGAAATTGAACTAACAAGCTGACTACCAAAACCTCTGGACCAGGCGCTAGAGGTCAGAAACGAGGAGACAGAAACAGAGGTTCAGAACACGGGGATGACATGCTAGCAACTGACAAGGCACAAGAGGTAAGTATTCATAAGCAGGGCAACAAGACACACCTGACAGGAGAAAACACATAAAACCCACACACCACTGCCGCCTAGAGGGTGGAGGACCGGGTCACCACATTCTGCGGTAACCATTGTCTTATCTATTAAGACACTGGAAGTGTGTTGGCAGATGCCAACACATGCTGCTGACACGGTCAGTGCTCATCCACATCCTGACAGATCAACTGCGAAAAACAACAATCTATAGTTTTGGCTGTGATCACAGAGAACAGGGTGTTTGTACTAATAGCTTTATGGGATGTCAAGCACATTACGGGTATAAACTATGGTGATGAAGTAAAGTTTTTTCTGTTTAGACAGCATACGTGTCACATAGGAGTTAAGAGAGCTTTGCTTTCTCTATTTTCACACAGGGCCACATTCAGATCAGCACTAATGTATTTGCAGCAGCAACTTCCTCACACCTTCGCTAATAAGGTTTGCAGGGCACAGATCAGTTATGAAAAATTAGTGCAATAGCCGCTGGCAAAGGAAAATGTGTATAATGAGATTATTATCTAGGCTACATTACAGTGAAGTCAGAAGAAAAAGAAACCTGTTGTCAGATTTATATTTTGACTCCTGCTCCTGTATTGTGTTAAACACGCAAATAAAACCTCGTCCAGCATCTGACTAAAGCAGATAAAAGTTTAATTTGAAGTCATACGTAGCCCGACTGTTGAAATTCCTGAGCCTGGAGCTAATAATTCAGTGACAACACATCTGGTCTGTGGAGGTTTGCTCAAAGGTCATGGACATACTCAAAATAATTCTTACTCAGGCTAAGACCTTCATCCCGAGCTTCCTTCAACAACCTCCACAAGCCTCGCACCATGTGTAGACATTATACTATATCTAACATCATTTTTAATGCAGGAATTCTGATTTGTTTCACTACCAGGTGTCCTGAAGGAAAAACCCATAACCCCCAAAAACCAAGGTGATTTACAGTAATAACTTTGTTGGTCTGCATGTGTTATGCTAGAATATGATGATGTTGAAGAACTCAAAACCTTTGTTGCCATTACAGTGAGTAGAGGTTCATATTTAAACCATCCGGCAGCTGAATGTAGTGGCTTTTATTTTAAGTGTTTGTTAAACCGTTACACATACTGTGCCCCTTTCACTGGCATGCTGAATCAAAATGATAAAAAAAGTCCTTTTTTTCATTTACACTTGATAATTTACAAGCACCTTTCCACCAGTACCTGGATCCTTCTGGATATCATTCCCCGCGGCAATTGAAGACACTGCAAGAAAAAAGCAAGAGGAACAAATTTATAATAAAAAGAAATAAGCTCATTTACCCGGTTCTTTAGAACTGCTTTAAATTACACCTATTATAGGTCTGAATTGCATCATTACAAAGTAATAAGTAAAAGCTTCACACTCTACAATTTTTATAGTCATTTAAAACTCTTTGGGTAGTGCTCTTGTTAAAGTCAGCTCACTTTAAATGTTCTGGTACAGGTCAATTGAAGAAATTCAATTGTGGCCCCAGAGGGCACAGAGGCTAGAGCATACACCCAGGCCCCTTAAAGTAATTAATGTTGCAGTTGGCTCAGGAACTGGAATCCGTCTTAAATCTTCTCATCTGTGAGGGAGGGATCCTGCAGACCTTGGGGCCTCCTGCGGCAATGAAGCAGCCACAGACTGTTGTTCATGTCATTAGCTTGAGCGGCCCACTTGGCTAATTGGTTAGGCAGAGTTCATTTGGCTTCATCTCTGATTTGGCTAGCCACTGGGGATAGGAGGAGTGAGTAATTAGTGAGTCAAATTAAATGTAGTTTTTACAAATACCTCAGAGGGGTCCGATGGCACACATTGTGACTGCAGGTCGCCTTGAACAAGGGGGTGGAAGCTGTCACAAAACCAAATGTTCTCAAGTTAGAGAACTCAATTAAATTAAAGTTTTTTGTCAGGAGTTTAGTAATGATTTGTTGGATTCTATACGCGAGACACTTTCTTGATTTTCTTATTTTTACAGGACAGCTGTTACTCTTTCATCAACATCGGAAGGTAATGCATCTTAAATTGACACATCTGTCCACTGGTTAAGGGTTAGAGTCCAAGGTCAGTTATTTAACCATTTTTGTGAACACAGCATCAGATATAAACCTTTTTTGTCATTTATTTTAGTTTTAATTAAACACAGACTTAATTTTAGACTCAAGTATGAAGTTATTAGATAACTAACACATTACACAGCTTGTTCTTTTTTACATCCTCCCATGTACATGTTAAAAAAACATTATAGACAGTTCATGCTCTTTGTCATCGTAGTGAGTGGGAATTGTGAAAATCCAGTTTTGGCTGAGTTCGTCCTTTGAGGTGTTTTGGCCGTGAGGGCTGTGTGACAACAGACCCTAGTCTACAGTATGTTGAAAGAGGAAGACATTTCTATGGACTGTTCTGAAAAAGGATCAGAATAAACGGCAATAGAAGGTGCACATATAAACCTTTGCATATTTTGCAAGACGTTTTTGTTGATTTGACAAAAATATTACACGAGAAAGGGCGGCACGGTGGTGCGGTGGGTAGCATCGTCGCCTCACAGCAAGAATCTGGGTTTGATTCCCGAAGGCCGCCCTGTTGCCTTTCTGTGTGGAGTTTGCACGTTCTCTCCGGGTCCAAAGACGTGCATTCGGTTGATTGGCTTCTCTCCATTGTAGGTGTGAATGGTTGTATGTCTCTGTGTTGCCCTGCGATGTACTGGCGACCCGTCCAGGGCGTACCCCGCCTCTCGCCCATAGCCATCTGGGTTAGGCTCCAGCATATGGGAATAAGCGGCTTGGAAAATGGATGGATGGATTAAACGAGAAAGAGGGACTCAATTTTTCTTGTTTTCGGTGTACGTAATCTTTTGTTGTTGAAAAGAATGAAATGAATTAATATCATTCCTCAGCAGTGGGATCCTGCCATTTGAACTTTGCAGTTAAAGCAATGAAGAACACAAAGTGTATAATGCTAATGTCTTGCCTTTTAATTCCTTCTCTGTCATGTGAGTCAGTCTTACTTAGGCTTTTTGTTATGCTATGAAAGGCTTTCTGAGGAAGTTCTTTCATATTTTGCCCAAGAGGAGCTCATATTAAGTTTTAAATCTGGCTGTTTGTTTTCGTCTGACTACCATCATGTTTTAAACCCTGAACCCTTTGAAGTGTTTTCTAAAACTAAACTCTTCACATTATTCTAGTGAAGTATTGAGAATGCGGAGGCTACTCGTGACCCAGAGTAATTATGTGTTCAAATTAAGGAAGAAAGAGACTTTATTTTGTGCATCATATGCTCATATTTGTTTGTTCCCAGAATGACTTGCAGCAGGATGCCATCTTGGATCCTATGATTCTGCCCTCAAGTCATTGTGTTTTGTGTTGTTGATTATCTTTGTGGAGTCTTTCTTTTGGATGAATTATTAAGTTGGAACTTAGATCCTTTTTGGATGAATTATTATTAACTTTTTTTTTTATGAAATTGGAGAATCTGTTCTGTTAGAAACCTCATCTGACCAAGGCCCACAATTAACACCAGATCTTGCTCTGTGGACAATACTATTATAGATATGAGAATAGCAACAAAAACAGCAACAGCAGCAACAACAACACCACGTTAATAATAATTTAAAAAATTAACATAATTGATCTTACACAGCTTTCATGCAACTGAGGGCTAATTTAATTCAAATTAAACCAGCAAATCACAACACAGACAAAGAGACATCTTTAATTTACATCTACAGATAATTTTATGTTCCTCATTAAAATCACTTCATCTTTTGGACCACTTTATCCTCAGTTATTGCTGGAGTTCATCCAAACAGTCAATTGGCCAAGAGTCCAGTTCAGTCATACACACATGTTATTTGAGGAAACTCGATTGCTATACTGCTAATGTATGTTTCTTCAGTATGAAACATTTTGAGGTCAGACTGCTTCTTTAGAATGTACAGGTAAAATTACATCAGGCACCTCTGAAAGTTCAAAACTTACATTTTTTACAGAACAGAAAACTATGGCACATGTTTGTACAGTAGGTACATATGCATAGCTTACTGGAAATAAAATACTTCAAAGAAAATAATAAATGTTGGCAAAAATTGTTAAATTGATAAGAATAAAAAAATGCATTCAAGTATTTCTAATTCTTAAGTCGCTGATGTGAGAAATGAGAAAGCTGCAGTAATGAAGTGATACGTCTCTGAGCTGAGGCGTATTCATAACTTCTAGTCCAACAGTTATGTGCCTTACAATACAAGGTTTAATGCTATTGTTAGTGAGCATGTAATAGGTGCATAAAAGATCATTGAATGTGTTTCCAACTCAAAGCTTTTTTAAATAAAGCAATCAACAGTAAAAACGCACATGCTCAGCTCCTGGATTCCAGCTCACTATTCCTTAACAACATCAACAATCGAAGCAGTAAAATATTTACAGCGATGTGGAGAAGGAGCATTCTCCTTCACTTTGTGTTACCGTCCAACAGACAACCTCCTACCACCTACCAGAGCTGTTATACCCGATTGAGTTCAATGTCTGGATTTGACACTTTTTTTACTCTAACTACACCTTCCTGTGTATGTGAAGTGGCTCTGCATCTCTGCACACACAGCGCATGCTTTTAAGCTGGGTGTTGATACTCCATTCCACCCAACCTTTAGGTTATCTGCGTCTGTCTTTTGGCCAAACTGCACAGTGCCAGCTTCTCCTAAAAAAATGTAAATCAGTGAATTAAAATTTGACACTAGATCGTCTCACAGAGGGAGATGAGCACTGAGGCCGGCTCTGTGGGGGAGTGGAGCTGATTATGCCGTGGTAGTCCTTCCACAGCAGCTTGACATATGCAGTGTTTTGCCCTATTACAAGCTTGGAGGCACTGATCAAAGGTTCATGCTCTAATGGGTTGGGGGAAAAAAGAAACAAAAGAACAAATGATTTTATTCCAACCCGGGTTTAGCTTTCACCTCTTGCTTATCACGACTACAGAACCATCGTCCTCATCTCATTTTATTTATATCTTCTTCCTACACCCAGTCCCTTCATATCCCTCTTCCCTTCAGTTGTTGGCCAGAAATCGGACTTTCAAAAACTCTGCTGCTGAACTCCAGTCTTTGCTTTACACTGGGAGTGTTGTTGGTTTATTTCATGTTACACTGGCTTATGCAAACTGTAGCAAGGAAAGCACTGTCAGTCAAATATAGCTTTGGTTAAAATTCCAAAAGTTCATATAGCATAAAAATGCTACATATATACCAGCTGATACATAAGAAATGATTCTGACTGTCAGTTTATAATCATTCATAAAGAAATTCAGCTATACTACTTATGAATGTGAAGGTATTATGGCAGAAAGGTGTCTTTTTCAAATAAGGTAGAAGGACCCTTTACAGTAACTGATACGCAGTAAATGTACAGTGATACACAATAATACATTATACAATAATTTATACATAAAGTTATATTATATATTTTTGACAAAATATCTTTTTACACAATACAAAGTATCCACAGTAATAGCTATTCTATAGAAATGTCACTCAAGGTTTTCTATTCTATATATAACATACAGTATACTGTAACTATATATCATATTCTTAGATTATAACCACTGATTAAGTTGTGTGTGAGACTTAACCCCTTAGGAGGAGTAGAGGAGTAAAGAGCACTTTCCACTAATGTTTTAAAAGATTTTAGTTGAAATCTTGATTCCTATATTAACCACTGGCTAAAATGTCAAATAAATCTAAGTTAAGTAGGAAGTTTTCAGAACAGGGTGTTTTATTGCCCACTCTGGATATTCTCTGCTGAAGTTGCCTTCACGAGGTTCATGCATTGGTGTTGAAGAAAAGTGGATGCAGTGAATAATTTCTTCACAGCTCGTGCTCTTTATACAGGACAGACACTGCGGGTGAACTCAAGTGCACACTTGAAGGAATATTCTGTCCTCATTCAAGTACAGATATTAAATTCTGTGTTCTCTGAGTTTGGTGCAGTTCACTGTGGCTTCGGATCAGGCTGAGTGATCTGATGTTTCTATTTTTCATTCAGGGCTGTGGACTACAAGGCGTTTTCTGGGCCAGGCCCAGGCACAGCATGACTGGCTTCACAGTGAAAAAGTATTATGCTCAATGCACGCACCAAACCCCTTTTCTTTTGGTATAGCAAGTCCTTAATGTAACACACAACAACAGGTTTTAACAAGTGAGTGCTGCTGCCCAAAGAGGTTTTAACCAGAGCAGTGATGCTGCTCTCTTCTCATGGTCAAAGGTGTATTGACAGGGTACAGTACAGGAACAGAGGCTCTGTAGAAACAGGCAGGTTGAACCAGATACTGAAGAAGGTAGGACCCCTGGGAATCTCAAAGATTTGGAAGTTTGTGAAACTAGTCCAGTTGAGGCAAAAATGAAGTCTATTATTGACTTATTGTAAATGCAGAGAAACATAGAAGAAAACTGATGTGTGAGTTTATTGTAAATTAAGTCAAATACTAGTAATTTCAAGATACTTTTTTGTATATATGCACATTATTTTTACTTACTGATATAAAATAATATACAGTGTACTTTTTATGCACATTATAATAGAAAACAAAATCAACAAATAGATGATAAATGTGTAAATATTAATCTGAGTTTATAAAGTCAGTTCCAGTTTTACCAGCTTTTCTGTCTTCATTAAATTCTCATTTTTTATATTCAGGCTTTTTTATGCTGGAGCAACAATAATATTCGAAAAAAAAAAAAGTTGAATTGCTTTTTTATTGCTACCAACTAAAAAGTGTTTCTTGCACCCATAAATATAAACCAAACCTCATGAAGGTAAATACCCATTAAAAGCCCAAAATACTGTAACCTGTAAAAAACACACTCTCGCACCTTTTCCTACTTGACTCTTAAAGGCCCATTACAACCAACCAGTGTTCATGTCTCTGTCCGCCAAAGCCAAAGGTGTAACATATCTGCTATGCACAGACCTGCTTGTAATTAAACACCTAGTGAGCAGATTACAAGGTTCCCCATTTGGAAATTTCATTACCATTCCCATAAATGAATTTCAAATTTAATTAGTGTTTCTGGGCTAAACAGCATGTGATTTGTGAGTGAATGCAGATGCTGTCATTGGTCTTTATTATTTATTTATTACTCCTTCCTTGTCTGTCACCTTGGCAAGAGCTCAATAACATTAAAAGTTTTAACCTGGCTAGAATTTCTTTCTCATACATCATTATCAATATCAAAATAGTAAGCTCAACAGGATTTTAGTTAATTATAATAAATATATCAAGAGGTTTTGTAATTTAAATTACATCTGCTTATCATGCTGCTTTTTGTTATAGTAGCAAAATAGCAGTAGTCAAAAATCATAAATATGATAAACCATCATTAAAGTATCTAGTCTTCTCTGAACGGATTTCAGTGTGTTAAATTGTAGACATGTTTTAACTCTAGTCTCTTCCTTGATTCTGAGAATTTGGGAGTGGACCTGACCCAATAATGCAAAGAAGCCAGCTGCCCAGCGATAAGGACATTTACGGACAGTGGTGAAAAAGGTTTGAGCTCTTAAGGGCTAAATGCTCAGCAACATCCACCTTAAGGGGACAAAGGTGACTCCTATAGTACATGTACCTGTACACTACATGACCATTTTAAATGGTCATAAATGTCCTGTCTTAAAGTTTGAAGCTTATGCGAAAGTAAAAACTTTTTAAATTAAGATAATAAATTTGTCTATATGGCCAGAGGTCATTGCTGTGTCCTCCAGGGCAAGAGTGAAGCAAAGCCAACATCCAAGATACATGTGGGGTCAACCAACTTTCCTTAAGTGCCAGATTAATTAATTCAAGTGCCACAGCTGTTGGTTAGAAGGAACAAATACAGACACAAGATAAAAGCACAATAGCTGCACCTTAATACCTCTGATGCAATAATTACATGTTTAGATGCAAAATTCAATGTACAGTATAGTGAAACAATATTAGATGATGAATCAACCTTGTTGTGAATCTGTCCAACTCATAGGTCTGGTGCACCTGAATGTGCATAATGTAACAGTAGAAGCCCTAAAGTCCCCACAAAACTCAGTGAACTGAAAATTAACAATGTGTACAGTATGTAATGTCTGTGCAAAATATGTTAAAAGGGGCAAAACTAAATCAAATTACAAAGAAAAAACACAGACCATTTACAATTTTTGGCACCTGAGTGAGACTCTCAGGAAGCTTCAGAGCTGCAGGCCCAGACCTGACCTCCACAGGAACCGGGCCTGAGGCAAAATGACTGTGAGGGTGTTTATCTGAGAGATGCTGAGCTGTTTGGGTTTCAAACCAGAAGCACATTCCAGCATGGAAAGATCACCAACCACTGAATTAGCCCATGTGTCAGATTGGTTGACATCTTAAGTGACTTACTGACTTGAAATGCCCCTTCACTACTGTTCTGAAAGAGGCCTTGCTGAGACAAACACAGTCCTGCTACCACTGCATGCTGTCACTTTCAGTCAATTCACAGCGTATTGAATCCTCTCCACTGGTTAAACCTATGTTTATAGAAACATTATATGACTTTTTGTTGGCGCTATGCAAATAAAATTGACATTCAATAAAGGCACTTTACTTACAGAGCAATACAGCTATATAGAATTAAATAAAAAAGCCAACAAATTCCACCTGAACAAGCACTAGGCAACACTGGAGAGGAAAAACTCCCTTTAGTGGAAGAACCCAACAGAACCATGCTCACGGAGGGCAGGTGGCCATCTGCCTTAACCACTTGGGGTGACATGATAGAGAGGGTGAAAAGGAATCACTACAACAGGCAGCAAACAAGACAGGCAGGTCGGTTAGTGTTCACTAAAGACAGCTCACATACAGACACTACCTATAGAAAGATAGAGAGAGAGAACTGATCAGCTGGTGGACAAATCGGACCGCATGCAAAGTTCTTTAATCAACAACTTTGACTCCGATTTCTGGTGAGAAAAAGATGGGACAAGACTTACAGTAACAAAAAGGCTCTACTGATTTGAGAATCATTGTAAAAGATAGCATATGGATCTTAGAACCATCACAAACATGCCTAAAAGTGACCAGTAAACCAAGTCGCTGGACAAGAAGCTACTGGTTCAAGGTCGCTTTGGAGGACGGGCTTAGGGAACAATGACCAGGGCAGTAAAGCGCTACACCCCCTCTTTTACGGCACTGGTAGATCATTAAAGTCTTATCATTATAGTGCCTTTTTTAGCACCAGTGCTTTATAGCAGAGTGGTTGTTCAGAATTCACAATGCAAATGGCAGCACTCTTGGAGTTCGACAAAGCATCTGCAGAACTTCTGATCTGATGACACAGAATTTGAACATAAACGGCCAAAATCAGGAACTGGACCTAAAAAAAACATATTGGTTTTAACCAGAGGAGAAACTCTATACGTACGTTCTGCTGTGCTGCATGTCTCTCAGAGAACAGAGATGTCAGACAGTTTAGCTGCCTCCGGCTAAGTTTGAATTACTTTCAAGTGACTTTGTTTCATCCCTGATATCACCTTAGCCTAAACTTGTCTTGAAATCTACCCACGGAGGGAGAGAATAGCATCAGATATTGATTAGTGTGCTCCTCATGAAAAGCTCCGGGGTAAACAGTAAATACGTATGGAGTGATGCAACTGCACATCACTGTCAGGTGATAAAAACTCATTTACCAACATAATTAATGAATTTGAACAATATTAGCCAAATTAAATGAGAAGGAAATTGCTTGCTGGTGTGAATTAATTAATGTAAGTGGCCTCCATAACCATATGCATACACACATACTTGTTTGACTTCTATAATCTCTAAATTAAAAACATATTGGTGTACCTGGTGATTGATTTATTTCAAGTCACTGTGGTTGTGTAAGAAGACAAACTAATAGGTCATTGTCAAACTTCTTTTTGACCCAAGTGAATCAGCCTGAGCCTGGATCCCTTTGGTTGATTTGTGTCACTGACCCTGTTTCACATCAGTAAGTGATTCTGTGTTGCGTTTACTTACAGTGCGTATTCAATTCAATTCAATTTTATTTATATAGCGCCAAATTACAACAGAGTTATCTAAAGGCACTTTACAAAGTAAGGTTTAAGACCTCACACAACTAAACCCAACAGATCCCACATACAGCAAGCCTTTAATTTGACAGCAACAGTGGAGAGGAACTCCTTCTGTAACGAGGAAGAACCTCCAGCAGAACCAGGCTGGATGTGGGCGATCATCTGCCTCGACCGGTTGGGGTGAGGAGAGAGAGACGAACATATCGCTTTAAGGAAAATGAAAACATTCTCTCAAATCCAACAACTCTGACACTCATTCACTGTTGCCCTTGTAAACATATTAAGCTTAACATGTGAATGAACATATTGTTAAAAAGAAGAGAGAACTAAATTAGTTTTTATCCCTTCTGTGAAAGCAAATGGTGAGTTTCTGAAGCATAAATTCTGGCAAATTATAAACTCAAGGAAAACTAAAAGATTTTGACATTCTATTTTTTTGTTGATATTTTCCACTCAGTATGTTTTTTTGTATTTTTATTTAATGACAGGTTTTAATTTGTTGTGATGTGCTGTTTCTATGATTATGATTTAACTTAATATTGTGTAAATTGTGTTGCTTTGATTTCCAAGTGAAAACAAACAAATTACCAATTCTGTATGTTTATTGTTACATTACTTTTAAACTTTTCATTTTATTTTTTCACCACATCTTATTCATGAAGTTCAGGGGTTCAGTCATACTGGAAACCTACAGTAGAAACCATCCAGCACAGTTGTAGTCCTCTACTGATCCCCCATTAACTCAACTCATTACTTTGCTTAAATCGTCATTGTGTGACAAAGTAGCACGCATTCCACTTATTTTTTTTTCCACTTTTCCAGCTGCAAATTGAACCTGGATAATCCATGGAACACATCTGCATACAGCACTTATTGCAGACTGTATTGTACTGTAATATTAAAAGCCAAACTCTCTTCAGACGGGTTTACAGATCCACCTGATCCCTCACTGTTACAGAATGTTATTCATTACAGTACAATATACAGGGGTATACTGTATACACATGTGTGTGTGTGTGTGTGTGTGTGTGTGTGTGTGTGTGTGTGTGTGTGTGTGTGTGTGTGTGTGTGTGTGTGTGTGTGTGTCTATGTGCATGAGTGTGTACACGCTTCCAGCCGAGGGTTGACCACAGTCAATATCACTGGATTTCAAAGCCTCTCTAACCTCAGGGGTAATTTGTTTCCATTAGTTAAATAAATGTGTGTAACACCATCTCTTTTCCTAACACCCACCACTCATATACACTCACCCACTAGCCATAGAATCTAGTTTAATCAATCACCACACTATCTCATTGCTGTTTCCACTTTGAATCATAATTAATATGCAACAACAAAGCTAAGGATAATTGAATTTTCTTTCCATTTTCATATTGCAGCAAGTACCATCCAATGCGATACTTGATCAAAGCAGAACTCCTGCTGTCCACATATGCTGACAGATGTGTTTCAGAGGAATATTCAGTACAAGCAGTAATGCCGGGTGGAGTGGATTTTCAGCTATGCTCTGTGTGTTTGTCTGCTGTGAGGCAAAACATTGGGTAAAAAATGAAAAAGAATATAAATAAGGTTTATGTAGTGTTTTATGTATGTTTCTGCATTAATCAACAATGAAATGCACAACATATTTAATTAAGCTCAAGTTAAAATAAAGTTTGACTACTGCACTAAATTAGACACATCAAATGTGTCTAACGGTTGGTGAAGTGATACAACTAGAATTGCCATATAAGACTACTGTAAGTTGTGGTTTGATTGACTTCTTCCTTCCAGGTGTCCTGACATGTTACATTGACAGACAGGAGACAAATATGAGGTAAGAGCCAACTTGAACTTTAACCACCAAATTCTAATCAGTTCTCGAGTCTAACTGAACGTTTGTGACAAATTTGATAAAAGTCCCCTTTAACTGGTTGAGATAGATATAAAAGCGTGTTATTAACATTAGATCACGATGACATTTGACCTTTAAACACCAAAATCAAATCACCATGTCCATTAGTCCAGGGCAATGTTTGTACCCATTTTAAAATAATTCTCTCAAGAATGGGATGAATATGTGCTTTTCTCTGCTCTTCTCTGTTACATGATTATTTATATATTTAGTCTTCTGAGCTGCTTTATTCTTTACCCCACACGGATCACAAGCTACAGTATGTTGTAGCTTATCTAGTTGTGACTGGACAGTCCATCAAAGGGCCACACATAGAGAGACAAGCACTCTCCAAATAAGAATCTACAATCTACAAATAACCTAACTGCATGTCTCTGCTGAAAACCCACAAGACACAGTGGGACTATGCAAACTTTGCACAACTGGATTTTGACAACTATGCAAGATCACATAAATAGATCAATACATATTTATTATATTGAACAAATATGTTAATCAGCACAGAACACATAATTTGATCTTAACAGGAAACTAAATGGACAAGATTAGTATTTAGAACAACAACAGAAAGAAAACATGAATGAAATCATTTTTGAGTCAATAAACCAACAAGACACCAAAAACTCTAATATACAGTGAGACAAAGTCAAGTCAGATGTTGTAAGTGGAAAGAAGCCAGTCTAAGCCTTCACCTCGAAAAGGCTATCAAAGGTCTACTGATTAAGGATTTACTTAATCAGTGTTCATGTTTTATCTATATATCAATCTTAATCTGCATTTACTGTATGTACCACAGCTGCATGAGTACAACATATACTGAGGCAGTGCTGTGTCAGTATATAAGCAGTAGTGTGTTCTCCCACTGAATGTCTGAAATATACTGATAAGAGGCCACATACAGTACAGAATGAGGTCAAGATAAGAACAGCAGAATCCCAGATGTAAATCATCTAATAACAAGGAGAGTCTGCACGCGTAACAACAAGCAGAGCAGCAGCATCTCTGGTGCTCAGTGTGGAACAGGTAAACATGATGAGTCTGATGCCTGCACACACGCTTACTGTACCTACTGTACAGCAGCATGATGAGTGAAGGGTGAGTGAATTGTATCGGGTATGTTGGATACATGGGAGGTACACAACTGAAAAAAACTCACCTTCTGTGAAGACACAATGTAATACTTAATAACATAAGAGGGCTGAGGCGCAGCAGTTATCTGTGCATTACTCTGAATTATAAGCTAATCAGTATTTTGGTGAGCACGAAAGCCAGTCATATGAAGAGCTAAAGGCCTTGCTGTCTCCCCTGGTGATACATGCTGGTGCCCTGCTAATGGTGACTAATTTGCTAGTGAAGCATAATTGGGTTCTGGAATCATAAACACAACATGGATTTGCGAACACCAGCAGAGATAGTAGCAGGGAAGGAGGAACTGTGTGTGTGTGTGTGTGTGTGTGTGTGTGTGTGTGTGTGTGTGTGTGTGTGTGTGTGTGTGTGTGTGTGTGTGTGTGTGTGTGTGGTTTGGAAAAGGTTGGCTTATAGTATATTAATGCGTGACATGACACATAGCGGATCAGGAATATACATTTTTTTATTAGAACTTGCACTGTGCTATATAAAGTTGTGGAAGGTTTCATCATTAGATATTATCTGTTCATCTGTGTGTGTGTGTGCTTGTGTTGACAGTCACACGGAAGGTGTTTTTATGTAAATGAGAATCTGCGGGAGGCGAAAAGTGTAGCACGCGCCTGTGCAGAGTGGTGCTTGGATTCTGGTGTGCATGCAGCTGCTATGGAAGCATATTTGCGCATTAAAATGTTGCTTAATTGAGTCCCTTACTTGGAAACTTGTTCTCCTTTGTGCATTGTCTGTGAAGACTCTCAGTCCGGCTGAGGTTTTCTGAAAGTTGGCCCATGGTTCCTGTCCAGGTCCTGCAGCTTCGTCACTTGGAGAAAAGTTGGCCGGACACCGCAAAGTTAACCTCCGGGTCGGGTTCACTTCACACCCGCACTGCACAGACACAGTGGGTGGACACCGGGAAGGCGAGAAGTGAGTGGATGTGGAGGTCACACTTCTAGTAACGCTTCCCATCACTGTCACGCGGTCGTTAAGCGTGTCCTTGTGAAGCGACCTTGATCTGTCTGGGGACTGATAAAAGGGCAGAGTGATGAATGGGGCCAAGTCAGTGAGTCGGTGACAGTGACGCTTGATGGTATTTACATAGAATTCTGGCAGGTTCGAGCATGACTGAGCGCCGTCAGCTGACTGCTTATGCCTCAGCAACATTGTTTTCTGTCACAATTGTCTCTCTCCTCTTCAGTGTCCTGCTTCTGTGCTACTAACAGTTCTTCTCAGTGTATTGATGCTGATGACCCTAAGTTTCAGATCACTACCAAAATAACCTTTTACATCATCCTGACTCTAAATAGAAAGGATCCTCTCTGGCTCAGAAGGGTGTGTGTTTCATATTCTCATTTCTGACTTGCACAGAAACCTGATGTCTGCCATGCTCAATTTTCTCTTGTCCTGCTCAATTACACACACATGGAAAAGCTTGAGGTACTGCTCTCACTGTGGTGTGCTCTCACTTAAAGCAACCAACGGAAACCTCAATCTGTGAAAAATGAACTGTGTTAAAAGTAATGACTGGCATCTATGAAGTTAGTTCTGGTTTTTGTCTTTTCAAGATTTTTTGTGGAACTCTATCTAGTGGGGTTAGATAAATTATTATTTAATGAGGGCCATCTTTCAAGATGTCAAGAAATATATACATATACTGTATCAGTTTTTACTACAGGTTTTAACCAGTATCTAAATACAGATTTATTCCAATTACAAACCTGAATATTCATATGTTAATCAATGTGTAAATGCATAATAGTACTTACAAGTTTGTAAATGTAATTTAGAATTAATAGCAGAGTTACTGTAGTAAATTGAATAATAAAACAAAAGTTTGTCTTGACTCTACATTTCTGATTCTCACAGAATGTATCACAACTATGAGTGAATACATGAAATGAACAAATATGTCAAAACATGGTTTACATTTTCGATAGAATTTTTGTTTCCATTAATTCTTTGCCAACGACCTTCATGAGGTACAGTAGTAAACTTTTGTAAATTAATTTTATTTTTTGTTAGGGACAGTGTAGTAAACATCTGTATTGATTCAATAATAAATGTAAATATGTCGGACTAGGGGTAATGAAAAAAAAACAAAAAAAATTAAAATGAGAAGGTGTGTCCAAACATTTAACTGCTAACGTACTGTACTGTTTTAATAAAGTACTTTAACTATTGTTATCTTTTATTAGTCTTTCAGTCTGGTTGACATTTGGTGGAGAGACATTTCAGAGACAGATTTAAAAAGACCTTAAAATCTATACATATTGATCAAATTAAACAGAATTATGTTGAGGTGATTGTTGTTCAGTAAGTGTTGTAGTTTGGTGAATAAAAATGTTTTTTGTCATCCTGTGGTTGGTGCTCTTTATTCTAGCGTATCACTCTTGTATTCCATATACAGTACACACACATGTACAATAAAACAGTGATGCATCTCTGAAGTCTCTAAACTTGTATAAAACCTCCTGAACTACAGTCAGATGACGTTGGTAACCAAGAAGACGCATTTGTGAGATGCTCACAGTAACATTGTGCTTTAATACTAATGACTTATAAACCAGCAGGACACAACTTCGATCTAAAAACCAACAACTGACAATGCTCCTGAAAAAAACAACAAGCCTATTTTCTTGAGATGTCTAAAATTGGTTATATAGACAAAACTAGTGTGTCAACACCAAGCTGTTAGAGGAAAAGGCTATTCAGTATAGAACTTGACAAGTAAATAGAGTCGCTGCTGCCTGTGTGTGATACACAATAAAAACTTTCAGATAATATTTCCATCATCTGGAGAAAAACTCCTATTGCACCAATGCACTGAGGCTGCACTGATGTCTTCTAGAAAGCTGGTGTGCTTGTCCTGTGGTGGTGTGTGTGTGTGTGTGTGTGTGTGTGTGTGTGTGTGTGTGTGTGTGTGTGTGTGTGTGTGTGTGTGTGTGTGTGTGTGTGCGCGCATGTTGAAAGTAATCTGTTAGTTTAACAGAAAAAACTAAATTAATATCTTCCATCAGACAAAGCTAGAACATGCTGGTTGCCATGGTAAATACATAATCAGTGTGTTCATCCACACTATGTATATGCCTGTGTGTATGACAGTGTGTGTATCGATCTATATTAGAGTGTGTAACAGGCTGAGAGAGGCTCAGGTGTGGGTATGTGGTGTAATCAGGCCTTCATTCTCTCAGCTGACAGCTCTTTTTACATTCACCCTCTGAAGTTAGCTTCTTCGCCAGCAGCCAATATTTAGCTGTTGCTGTTGCCAGGCCACACTGTCGCTTTTGGAGAGTTTAATTTAAGGCCCATTCTGAGTTAACCATTAAATCAGGTTTCCAGGGACAATTGTATTCTCCTCTTCAGTTTACCTCTATGTTGCCTTTTTATTTCCAATCTTTATTTCCAGTTCATACCACGATTTAAAGCTTTAATCAAATGACTAATTTAGTAGTTGTTTTTGCATTTAAAAGTTCTATTTTGTGATCATATTCAGGGGTGCACGTGGCAAAGTGTCAAAAATAATCAGCACCCTAAATATAATCGTGATGAACAGTAACTAGTCATGAAACATGAATATGAAATATTCACAAACTGGTTTCACGTTTCTAAAAAAACACCAAAAGGGGAAAACTGTGTAGCTTTTGAACATTCTCTGTGTCTGTGTTGCTTTTCTGGGTTCTCTGGTTTCATGTCGCAGTCCAAAGACAAGCAGTCAGATTGAAGATATCTAAATTGCCTGTAGGTATGAATGTAAGACTAAGTGCTCTGTCTGTCTATCTGTGGCCCTGTGATGGACTGTGACCTGTCCAGGGCGTCCTCAGCCTCTGCCAGGATGACAGCTGGGATGGGATCCAGCATGTCTGTCACCAGTGTGAGGAGAACGTAAGTGAAAATCACAAAGAAGGACTGTTTTTACAGAATCAGGACACTATTCTCCTACAGTAAACAAAAAAAACTAAACAAAAGGAACTTTTTATTAGAGGGTAGTTTACCTCATTTCTGCAGTTTAAGCTAAAATCATTGCAGCTTGATGCCATATTGCCATCAGCCACATTGTAACATACGGTAATTAACTGCTATTGAAGCTACCAATTAAAGGTCGCTCCACCGTGGTTTCCAGCTTATATTTAGATAATTAATGTGCTTTGATGTTATACTATTTGGCAATGTTAAAACATGTATTCTGTATCAGCTCATGCCAGCATTCCATGAGATATATAATGATTATATCATGTAAAATACTCCATTTTTTTCAAAGGGTATTTTGGACACAGTATAAAAGAATAAAATGCCTATACAGCATAAATGAAAGCTAGCACCCCTGAGACCACAGAGTTTGAGTCAGCAGGCTGTCAAGCTTGAGGCTGTGCCTCCTGCCAAATAAATACATAAATACCAAGAATTCACAATGAGGCCTAATATTCTTTGTTAATATGCCACAACCGTCAGAAGACTCTTAAAAGTCTTTGCTGTTGAATCTTTTAACAGGCTGAATCCTTTCCGTATGGGACCCTAAACTCCTGAACCCCCTGCTCTGGATCTTCACAGATTAGGTTTAGGTTGAAGTGTGGCATCTCTGTCTGTCAACTTGTTTCACTTATTTAAGGCTTTTGAAAATGAATGCTGCAGTTACTGTAGATGAAAAGGAACAGAAAGTATATTTTCAAACAAGCAGGGGTGATATATAAATGCCTAGTGTAAGCCCAGTTGAAAAGAGGATTTCTGTATAATAACAAGATGAAGAATATCTTCAAATCCATGTTGGTGAGCAGTGACAGGAAAACAGTTTTTATCTTTTGTCAGGGACAAATGTTAAATACTGTATGCCTGATTTCAACAGTGTTTCAAACATTTACACAAACTATAAATCTGATCAATAGATGGGATCACTTCTCCAGCTACAGTTGGTTAATGCATTTAAAACTACCGTATTCAACGTTGTTCATTTTGTTGACACAGTGAAAGAACCACCATGCAGAGCAATGTACTATGTTGTCTGTGCTAACACTAACAGTATTCACTGGGCTTATTGTAAAGTTTGAGCAGTGATCAGACAATATAATTACTTAAATCGGGACTGTACAATATACCTGGGCAATTTCACAACTAAGGGAAAGCACAAATCCAAACCTAAGTAAAATTTAATAGTCAGTGAACTTAGGGCTGGTTACAGCTTAACTGAGAGGTCGGGGTCAGGGTGAGCATCATTTAAAAGCCACATTTGCACAAACTCTTCCTTTAAGATTCATATGATCTTCTTCTCCAGTGCATGTATCACACAAAAGTGTCTGCAGAAAATTGTAACTCCAACCATCATTAAGATGCATGTGATACACAACAATTTTGAGTTTGAATTATGATGTAAATTCTGTTTCTCATCCAACGTACGTGGGCGAATCTACCAAGAGTAACTGATCCCATGACTCAGGTGACTGCTCTTAGAAATGAAACGCCAACAGAATGCATCACCCATTTGCCTCCAGTCCTTTGGCTTCTCCTGAGCTTTCAAGCAGACACTGATTCGAAATGGGTAGTTTTGTCACCTTCAAAACTGAAAACGACAGAAGTACAATGCTGACATAGTTCTGCCTTAAACAGGTGGTGTAAACAGTTCAATAATACGATTATACATTTGAGTAAGAGATCATATGGAGAGGAGAGAAGTGTCAAGAAGAAAGGTGAAAACAGGAAGGATGAGCATGGAGGAGGTGGGGTCTCCGACTAAAGGAAGCATGGAGAACAATGATGACGGTCAAAGATGAGGTAAGAATGATGGATGGGAGCTGTGGCACGAGGGCGAAGGAGAAAATATGAGTGTGGTTGCGTTGTCCTGTGTGACCCTGCCTCACTGCCTGTTACAATGGCTCTGTCACCTTGTGCACGCCAGAAGGACAAAAGCTGTGAAGCTACAGGTTGTGGAACAAGCTTAGTGGTGCATTTTATTTGAAAAGGCAAACGTACAGTATTAACAGACTGTCTTTGGGTCTTCCAGATTGAAATGTACAAATATGTAAAACATTCCTGGACAAAATGTCTAATTAACTGGTGAACGGGCGTGACTCAGGTAATTGGATACCAGAGTAAATACAGGCGTGACACTGATCCACAGCCTCGACAGTTGCAGTCAGATGGTTTTCAAATAAACATTTTATAAGCTTTTGAGGTTTTACGTCAAGAACGCATTAGAATTGCACTTGAAGATTCACAGCACATTGCTCCTCTCTTTATTTTGCTGTTTTTGCCTGCTCTCGCCTCCTCTCCACACCTGCAAAGAAAGAACAATCTGGATTTTGAGAAAACATTAAAGATCCAGCCCCCAGGACAAACCCCTGCTGGGCACACCTGTCAATCAAACCTCTCCCAGCTCAACCCGGTGAAGGATGATTTTCTGCGTGCGGATGACATCAGCGATAGAACGATCACGCATTTATCTTCAGGCTGTGCTAAAATTACCAGCAAGACATGCCAGTCTATTTGGGCTGTTGTTGTAGTGACTATTGATCCTTGTCGAGATGAGACAAATGAACAGTGAGAAAGGCAGGGGCAAAACAAAGAGTAAAGAGGAATTAAGGCTTTTAAATTTGATTTCAGTCAAGTTCCCTCTCACAGTCTTTTCTTTAAGCTGAAAAGTGGCTTTTGTGAATGCAACTGACTCCAGGGCATTAAGTCACAAACTCTCAGGGTTCCTTTGAAGTGTGGGGTTTCAACCTTTGTTACAGTGGAAGTTGAGCTAACTTTGTAGATCCAATATTTACCTAAAATAGATAAAGAAAATCTATTTCTTAACAAAACAAATTTTTAGCTTTAATTAGTTCTTATATCACAACGTAAAAATACTAAATATGTAAAAATACAACACTCTCTTTCTCTGAAGTAGTGTTCACTGTCATCTATATTGCTTTAGGTGATTTTTACAATATTTCACAACATTGTTGTGATTAGTAGCTAAATTTTGGGACTTTTTCCTAATCTGAACATTGATCCCTGGATCAGGTTGGTGACCCGTAATTAATTTTAATCATATAATGATACTCATTATGGACAATTGTCAAGAATAAACCTAATTGGTTCCCTGTGAGAAATTTTGATCATTTAAAAAAGACAAAGGCAATTGACATTTATATTCATCAACATCAAGCTAGTAACCTAATTTGTGCATATTTTCAACTTAGCTCATTTCTACTTTCAGGTGGAATAATACAGTAGCAATTATTATAATTTGTGCTTCCTGTGTTCCTAAAAATAGCGATATCTTAAAAATTCAAGAATCAGTGTTGTCTCAGAGAACCTTGTGACTCTTGGCCTGTCTAAAGATTTGTCTAAATATTCTCCATTTGGTGAACAAATTGCATATGCTCATCTCAGTCTGGAACTGAGACTGATGCAAAATCTGTATACAACCATGTTTTGTTTTTCAAATATTTACAACAGTACAGTATGTGTACAATGTCTGCCCGGGGTACTATGTTTGGTCGCTGCCATCATTGCATCAGAAGCCAGCGCATCCTTGGTATGTACAGTACCAGCCTGATTTGTGCCCATTTCTTTCTATCATTGCTTTTTGTAATGTGGCAACCAGAAATAGGCATTTTTACAAAATTAGTGAATTAGGTCAGACCTTCCTCTGTACTTGCAGGCACACTCTTCCTCACCTATATGCCTCAAATGGCAGTTGGTCTCATCTGTCTAAGCTCTGAAACGTTTACTATATCACCCAATGTGTGAATTGCCTTGTCTACAGTGCCATTCCTTCTATAGGCTCAGATGGTGAACTGCAGTGTTGTCTCTCATCAATCCGTGTGATAAAAAAAACAAAAAAAAATTGTAATAAGTAATATTAAGTATTAAAAGTACTGGTGCTCATAAAATATATTTTATTATATTTTAAAAATAGCTTCAAAAGCGTGTTTATTGATGTAGTGTGAACAACCATATATGAGTGCTGTTTGACTGTGTGGTAAAGGAGAGGAGCAAGGTTCTTCCCGAACTGCCGTAGAAAACAGCTGGGTGGTAATTGAAGGGAGACCCTAGTTGCTAGTGGGCCTAGTTGCTAGGGGGGCGCTTCAGGGTTCAGGTCTCAGCAAATTCCCCAGGTCCCAAGCCTCCTGTTCTCTTCTGTTGCTCAATGCACAGCAGTCAGTGCGGGTCAAGAGTTCCTCCAGCTAAACAATGAGATCTTGTAAAATCCACTTCAACATTTCAGCTAAGTGAGCTGTGTGCTTATGTTGTTTGCTCTTGTGACTATGGAAACTGTCACATATATTATGAAAAATGTGTTTTTGATCCATTATAGCTTTATGTTTACAAGTGCACCTCTCTCTCCCAACTGGTGGCAGTAGCTCAAGAGGCAGCACAGCCACCCACCGATCACAGGATCAACTTGATTCCTGGCCCCCATATTGTATGTCACCATGTACGCGATGTGCTGAAGTGTCCTTGGTCAAAACACTTGATGCCAAGTTGTTTCATAGCAGCTCTGCCACTGCGTGAGAGTGAATGTATGTGCAAATGGGTGAATGAGAAGCAATGTCAAAACAATTTGAGTATCAATAAGGAAGAAAAGCACAGTATAAGTGAAGATAATTTGTCAAATCCTCCTTTTGTTATATAATCCAGTTGCAGAACAGTTGATGAAAGGTTTCTCCTCCTTGTGATGTCACAAAGGGTCTGTCCAACCACTGTCCACCAGACCACAGCACTGTTGGCAGTGCATAGACAAGCACTGTACAGACAGACACACCTAATACTATAACTGAATATAGGACGGGCCATTAAAGAACAGTGGGAACAAGTCTCCAAAAAATGTTAAAAACGTTACTAGATTTGAAGAAAATTCATTGTTCATTTTTAAATCTAATTAAGAATCCAGAGAAAAAAGTAATTGTTTGGAAGTTTCACGGTTAGAAGCGGCTGTTGCTCATTAGCTGTAAATGACTGACGGACAGATGGCCGTTGTGCCAGTCACCAGCATCTCCCAGGTGTTAAAAATGAGTAACTGATTACAGCGTTGCGTTCACTGTTCAGCATGTTAGAAGTGATCTTTCTAAATTATTACAATTCTTGCAAGCATAGCAGCATAACAGAGTTTAACTCACTGTATAAAAACATCGTATCCAGTACATTTCTGAAACATTTGTAATATTTTTACTTCATGGGGTGTCACTTTACCCACAGATGAGCATCAGTAGAGGCTAACTGCTCTATAAATTATTGATTACAGTGTCAGTAAAGTGGCCACCTGTCAATCCCAGCTGCCCGATGTCAGCTCCAGCATACTGTGCCTCCAACCCATAACAGGGCAGGGTTTAAAGATAAGGATGGATATGATAATAGCTGCCACTACAGTATGTGGCAAAGATTAAATGTTTTGATATCTGACAATTCTGTGCCTGGTTTCACAGTTTCTTTGTTTCTGGAAGAAGACTTTTCAGGTATTCATAAAACGGTAATAAATAAAGCTACGTATAGTTCTGTGGTTTTAAAGCAGGTACAGGCAATACTCCTCATAATTTCTTCATCTGTCAAGTTTATAGATTTCTGTCTGAGATAAATGACTTACTGGAGCCATACAAAAATGAAGCCTTAGGATTGTTTGCACATCCTCCCATTACATATATCATATACATTCCAAGTGTCTTATTTGCAGCCTGTGCTACACTTTGCATGGTTTAAACTCCAAGGTTAGAAATCGTACAGAACAAATTTGCATTATTATAACAGGATTCCAAGGGTTATAAATCCTCATTTTTACTTTTTAATTGAATTAAACTAAAACACACAGCCTCTAGTCTGAAACAGTGAGGGGCTGGGTGAGCACAACAATGCTTCAGTGGTGGAAAAGCGATATTTTGACTAATTATACACAATTGCTCACAGTCTTAATTAATGTTTATAGACGTTGTGAAATTAATACAGTTTCTACTCAAAGCCTTATTTAGCCTCACATGGTTTCAGTTTCAACCATAAAGCAATATACACAGACACTGACGCCAATAGAAGGAAAATTCTCTCTAACCGCATAACATTTTTCAATAATTGTTTAACTTCCACTATTGCTTGCCAACAACATGCACACGGAGCCAGCTTTCTCAGCCAAGTTTATGCCTTGACATCGCTGTCAGCCTGCGAAATAAACATGTTAAGAAAGAAAAAATGATTGATGATTATAATGTGGCTCTCTGCAAAGACCTGGGGGTGAATACCAGGTGTGACATAGTGTATATATCAGCAGCCTTTCTAATACACTTCATGCTCTCACATAGGTGTTATTTAACTTTCCATGTCCCATCTGGCAACACTGTCTCAAGTGTTGCCAGATGGTGTATTCCAAATTACACAACAATGCACTACAACTTACTAAGACTGATGGTATTACAGTAAAACATTTTAGCCTAGTCAAGATGTTTTATAATTGTTTGAATTAGCTCAAAAATAGCTAGCTAGGCCTGTTAATGAAGTTTTGTTTTGTTTCGGTCCTCCAGACTCCAAGAGGCATTTGTGGCTTCTGTTCAGCTTTGTCCTTGTTTGTATTACACCACTTCCTGTTTGTTTCCTGGTTTTGGTAATCTGTGTCATTAACCTGTCTCATTGTGGATTTAGGTCCCCTGTTTTGCATTCACTCCTTTGTTTGTGTCTAGTTTGCTGTTTTGTCATTTGTCTGGTTTACTGCCGTTCACTTGTTGTACTTGTTTACATGTATAGTGATTATCCTGGTTTGCTCATTCTTTGTTTGTTTAAAATGGTAACGGATTTACCGTACAGTAGTTAGTTGCCTGTGCAGTGATTCTCTGCTCCTTTACCTTAGTTTCTTAGAGCTAAGTTTCTTCTGCCACATGATTATGTTTCAAAACCTTTGTCCTGATGAGCTGAGACGTTGAGTTGCTTTTTTTCTGTTTTGTATTATTGGACAGTTTTAAATTATTTGTACTGCATGTCTTGTTCTATGGTTATTGTATTTGGACCCTTACTCACGTCTCTGAGCTGAGCAGGCTCTGTGCAGTGCTTTTAATATTCCCAATATTTGCTTGTTCACCGTCTTATCACTGCTACGTACTCACAGTTCTTTGTTGGTTTTGTTAGTTCCCTCAGTAAAGAGCGGGGAGTGATGCATATTGTAGTTTGGGTGGCCCCAGTCTGCGCTCAGTGGAATGAAGAACTTGTTAGTTTGTAACAAACTTTGTACAGATATGAGCTGACCTTGGATCACCTTCGCTTTTTGCTCTTCTAACTTAGGCATCTGTTTTTGCTCTTACTGTGATGTTTTACAGATTGAACACAAGAATATCTGATAAAAGCTACTGTAGTTACTATAATGTACATCAACATTTAAATTGTACTCTTTCTTCATCATGTTCCAACCACATTAAAAGAAACATTAAGAAACATACGTGAAAACTACAGCTGTAACAATACATTAACAATATGGTTATACACATTACAGTGTAGAAAATGTATGACAAGTGATCTGTTCAAGCTCTATTGTAGCACTTTTGATCCCCAGAAAAATACAATAAATTTCACCACACTTATTGCATTAGTTTTTTATGTCCTATGAGTTTTGCAACAAGCATTGTTTTTTTTCATGGGTTTAAACAGCATCTCAAAGCATGATCACCCACTAAATTGGCTCTTGCCACTGGAATCGTAATGAGTCACTTTGTTTGAGGATTGTGAGCAACACTATTGTGATGCAAATTTACATTGCAACCAGCACCGTAGACCAAAGGAAAATCTGGAATACCTGACATCAGATTTTAGAGTCCCAGTGATTTGTTTATGAAATAATCCTAGCACACTTGCCCACTTCAAACGCTGTAATGATATCAAAACACAGGCAGCTTTGAAATGCAAATGTTGTTTAAGGGGATATAAAACATTCTGTTTTCTCTCCGTTCACCACATCAGGCTTCAACAAAGATGATGCTTAGTCTCATTTTCAACACAAAATGCCCCATTAAATTCTATTTAAAGTCAGCTCTGGTGAACCTGTTTGAAAAAGCCTCCCACACGGGGACCCACCGAAGCTTTTAAATTTGAGTTTGTCGTTTGCCTTTTTTCTGACTTTTGTTCTGTTTGTCACAAACTGTTTACACACTGAATCTTTCACATCTAGAAGACAACAAAACATATGAATACTTAAATTAGTAGGATAATCATCTGAATCTGTTGACATTCTAATAGGGAGTTTATATTATACTGTATGTATAAAAACTCTGTTATTAACATTTTTACCATTTTACATTTTTAATGTTGGTCATCTGCAACTTGCATGAAGCTGATTTGTGCATGGCAGGCTTTCACTGGCGCAGCACTCATCAGCTAATTAAACTGTTGCAGTGATTCTGACTACAAAGCTATGAAGTCATAGTAGATCTTTGCTTTTGAACTCTGTGGGGACACTGAAAACATAGGGAGAAATGAAAAAAAAACTGGGGTTAAAAACAGTGAATTGGGGCAGAGTGTTTTTTATTTAAAAAAAATTGTAATTTTGAATCACAAAAGTACTGTACAAGTCTGTGAATGACAGACAGTCACCTACTCACCTACAGTACAGTGCCCTTTTGATAAATCAAATAACGCTATAACTGAATTGACTAACCATTCAACTTCTTCTGATTACATGTACAGATGCTTTTTAGAATCATGCAGGCCGCTATCGTAAATGCATATTGTGGATGTGGGGACGTGCTGTGAAGGGTTCTGTGAGCCAAACTAAATGTAACGTTGCATGACATTTATATGACGGACTATACATATGAAAGCATCATTGTTTTTTTTCCAGAATCTGCCTGACTTCATATTGGTTCTGTGTTTGATTGAGCACTGGTTTAGTAGTATATCAGAATCATTTCCATTTTTAAGTGAGTAAATGCTTCGTTAGCTTGTGAAGACCCTCCGCATGTTGGGTTGAACTTTACAGTCAGAGCAGGCCTCATTCAAACTACTGTAGAGCTGTCTATTGTTTTTCTTTGTCAACTACAGTCAGTATAGCCTTTAATACTACATAACCTTGCAGTATCCTGTCAGAAAGGGAACATTTCTTTTAGCAATGTCAAGGCTGAAATATAAATGAAGGCTGTTACAAAAGCTGAACATCTGATTCTCTATACATGTATACTGTACTATATATCAGATAGATATGATTATGATATTATTCACATGGTACAGTATAATTACTGATACAGTATAATTACTGACAAACATTGGCAATCAATATTCAGTTATTGCTAATAATTTGCCATAAAGAAATACAGCAAGATTAGCATTTAAAAGTCATTCCTTTTTTCTTCCAGACAGCCATTGAGACCTACAGTAGTGCCTATTGAACTACTTTACTTACTACTACTACTTTAATTTTATTGATGATCCCCATTTGAAGGTTATGTGAGATCCAGTAAAGCATAGTTTTAATTAAAGGAAGAAAAATAGATGGAGGATAAAACTGTCGACAAAAAGGAAAGTTGTCTAAGAAGCAACTGTAACAAACATAGGCCCCCTCACTAAGTCAGACTATTAGCATGGAATTCTACTTCTATCCTAATAATAAAGGGTATCCTGATAATGCAGGAGGTTAAGGCACTGGATTTGTTACAAAGTCTGTTTTTACATAATTTGGGGTACGATGTGAAGCTGCATGCATGTGCACTCATGTGCATCTGGTGGGTAAGCAGAATACTGAACATGCTGGGCTTTTGTAGGGCAGGGATGTTGGGTGGTAAATGATGTGTTTGGGAACTAAGTAATGTTGGGGTACTGTGGATGGTTTGAGCTGGAAAGTGCTGGCAGAGTGTCACAGCAAGGGAGAGAGCCGGTCCCCAAAAGCTGTAAAATCCCCACAGCTGGAAAGACTGTTATCCTGCTGGGGATAGGACTTGTTTACTGCTGGCGATCACTCACACTGCTAGCGGGCAAGATCTGAGAATAGGGAGTCACTGTGTAAGAAATGCAGCAATTTAACACTGGGGCATGTTACTGGTTTAGCACACTGGAAACAAGGAAATCAGTGGAAAAGGCAAAGCTAATCACTGTGTCATATTAAACTTAGCCGGAATTTAACAATTTTACTGTTGTTTCTTCTGTGTATATTGATTATATGTTAATCAAGTATATGTTGTTGTTTTTTAAGGTGGAGCTACGAAAAGGTTAAATCTAATTAATTGTGTGTTCTTTCATACAAGGCCTACTTGGTTAGAACCTATAGTTCCTTAAACTCTAAACTAAAGTGCTTGAACAAATACTAAATGTGTCTATTTTTTGCTTTGGTGAAAATAATATCATTAGAAGCAAGGCTGCCATAAACAGTCTTCATTAAACCGTTTTACTCAGGCAGCTTAGTGCAGAGTAGCTGCTTAACTGCTAAGCTAATCTTACAAAAATGATTTATAACAAAACATTCCTCCATGACTCACAAACGTGAAGGAAAGCATTAAACAGAGCTCCGGCAAGATTGTGAGAGCATGTGGGTGACGCAGTGCCTGCAAACTGCCCACAGCCATGACAGCGACAGCTCAAGCCTGACTTTGACACTTACACCAAAGGTTACTTATGTATCGCTGTCTTGTGAGTCATATGTGGGAGTGAGATACATCTGCTATTGATCACGCTCAAGCCAAACCCTGGCTGGATAGAAAAGCATTTGAAGGTCAGAAAGTTTATAATGCACATGTACCAATTAATAGGACATTTGGGTTGCCAATAAATAAACAAAACCTTCTATATAAGAATAATAAGAGTAAAGCACAATGTCTTACATTAAGATAAAAGTTAATTAAGCAACATTCAAACAGAAGCTTCTACGGAAAAAAAACATAGCTAAAGAAGGACATATAGATCAATTTGTTTCTTGGCTTGCTTTCAAGATCCTCCAGCAGATTATCCAAAAAGCTCACAAGAACAGGCCCTTCCCTTCCACCCGAACTGGTGCCAAATGGCAGAAATCTGCTGAAGTAATCCCCTACGCAAAAACACTAATCTACTCTCCCCAAAACCTGCTAATTGTCCGTTTGGTTACAGATCTGAGTAAACACAAAGGAGCACCACTCAGGCACTAAACACAGTTTGCACCCACACACATATGCCTTGACAGAGATCAGTGAGATCAGAAATTGAGTGACTGCTAAATACCTGTTATTTCCAAAGACAAATTAAATGAAGATGGGGCAGTGACCATGCAAGACTCAAGGTTTCCCAAACAAAGCTTGTTGTGCTGCATCGCACATATACAGTATGTATTTGTATTGGAGGCATTTTGAAGTAGAAAACCTGTCTTTCTCATAAAAGGTTCTGTGAACAATATGCTTTAAGCTGTGGGTTCTAATTAGGCTGTCAGAATGGCAAAGAGCAGCTGGTACAGCAATGTTCTGGATGTAAGAGTTACTAATTGCTGTAGCAAAGCGCTGCAAATGAAAAATGAGAAAGAACTGTGCACCGATTCTTCATTAATTAACTTGAGATCTAGTTTGCAAGCTGGTTTGAGACTACCTAGTCAAAAAAACATCACACTGAGTAAAAACATATAGTTTTCATTTGGCAGCTTGAGCCTGTGGGATATAATTAACATTAATGCTTATCAAATAAAAGCTTGTTGAAGGCACAGTACTGACGCTTACAGTAAATGAATAATGTCAGCTCACAAGACAAGCTTTTGGTCTGTGTTTTTACACGGCATCGTCACATCAACACCTATAATTGACCGTGTAGTTGGAATCACAGTCCTGGAGTCCCGACGTTATTAATAGCTACTTTACCAACTTACAACAGTTCCACCAAGTGTGATTAGTTAGTGAGAGTCAACAACAATAGCCAAACACATTGAAGTTCTGAAATGTTTTATTCGATGACCAGTCTCTTATCCAGAGCTGCCAACGACCACGCAGTGAGCATGAGAGTCGTACAATCCACCATCTTTTTTCACACTTTCACATGTTCAGACTCCCAGGCGTTCACAGTATTTTTAAAACAATCGTCTGTGAAAAATGCAAGAAAACTCATTACACTCCAGCCTGTTAATGATGACTCAGCTAATTAAACACTCATGCTTAATTATATTTAAATAGTTCAATTTACAGTGCACCTACTGTACAGTAATATGGCTGTATACAGTACCTGTCTACAGTCAGTTGATTGTTACTATATTTTTACACCCAGGCGACCCCGGAAGTGAACCCCCGCCCCTGGTTATGAAAGGCCTTGACTGTTAAAGGTAGTATCTGTTACACTTTTATTAAAAAATGCTACAGTAGTGTGTAATAAAATATTTATGTTTCTTAGGGCAGCTACAGTATATGTTTTTTTAGCCCTAGTGGTTTGACTTATGGTGGCATTAGTTTAAAAAGCTCTGACTAGCTCTGATTACAGTAAGTAGGCGGAGCTCTGAAGAAAAGAAAATTCTGCAAATTTACACTGAGATCTGAATAATTAAAAAAAAGAATACAAGTCAGTGGAAGAAATTGTTGGTGCAAGTTAAATTTTAGATCCAGGGCTTTAATTGTACTAAACATCAAGATTTTGAAAAGTCACCCCAGAGGGAGTTTTCTCTTGACCTTTATTTTTTCCAGCAGGGTAGTTTAATTAGCCATGCCTTGAATGTGATAGGGATAAATTACATTACACAAATGATGTACTTAGCCCAGTGGCCTTGTCTGGACTGACTTCTCACTTTACGCAGTGCTTATGCTAAAGAAGGCTGTGGTTTAGGAGGTGGATGGACTCCAAACCACTGAGAAGGTATCAGACCCAGGGTTGATGAGTCTCAAACACTTTATTGACCCGATTCTTAGGGGCAGTTCCTTGGGTGGCAGTGGCTAAAGGTAGGGCTGTTGTCCACCAGACACTGCTGGTTCCATTCCTGACTTCAGTCATGTGGCAAAGTGTCCTTCAGCAAGACACTGAACAAAACTGTGTCAGCTTAAGCATAGCAGCTCTGAGGTAGTTGTGGTTTAAAGGCAAAAGGTTTTATTACTGTGACATTGGTTTTAGTGCATGTGAGAAGAGGTGTGTTAAATCGCTTTGAGTACCAGGAAGATAGAAAAACACAACACAAATGCAAGAGCATTCATTTTTTTTATAAATTGCACTGTGCATATATGTAGGGTAGTGTATACATTATGCCCTTGGGACATCTGACCTTTACTCAGCACAAATGTTCCTGCAATAAGGCAGCCACTCAATCATAGCATTCCACGTGTTTCCCATTTCCTCAAGGATGTTTGATGTTTCATCTGTCTGATGCTGATCGTGTCTCTGATGCTGATTGGCCTCCTTCCTTCCTCTTAGTGTACAGCCTCAGGGTGTTGGCTACTGTACAGTATATGGTGAAACTCTATGCATTCTTAGCATTTTTCTTGTTTACATGGATTCTTCAGTGTCTCCTCTTTGAGTCAGCCAGTGGCTTTACCTCCATGGTACCGAGATGCAGAAGTTCATAGCCAGGGCCTTTTCCTTCCCATTTACAGGTAGCTGATGTCGGAAAAAATATATTTTCATCTATTATTCATCTCATTTATTATATTCATCTAATCATTTATATGTATCATTTACCTTTTCACATTTTCCATTTATGGTTTGCATTTGCTGTTGCAAAATTTTAAATTCTTTGCCCTATTTTGGTTCCCACGTGCTTATGGGATCCTTCTCTTTTGTATCTATTTGTGTAATTAAAATTATTATATGTACAATATAATGTAAATAAACTCTCTGTGATAAGTTCACCAAGAAATAACAATGTCTTTAGTACTACAGTTTTCTGCATGTCAGCAACTTTTAGTTGTTTATTAGGCTGGAACTTTAGTGTAACTTATATTTTGAACACTATTAAACAAAGCAAGAGGCAACGATCGGTCCAAAATAGCAAAACAACAACAGCGGAGCAACAACAACAATGGCAAAAGACTTGGCGACCAAACGCAGTGCTAAAATTACAATACGTTTAAATGTATTAAGTAAAGGTTCAAAGGTTCGTTTGCATTAGACTTGAGGGTTGGGTTTTGTTACTGACAAGGTAATTTATAGCACAAACATGGCAAATGTTAAAAGTATTGGAGTGGACAGAACTATGAAACTATTATTAGCAGTGTATTATAGTAAATCTACTCATTTATGACTTTATTGCTAATCTAAAAGTGTTCATTAAATGTTTAAGACCTCCAGATGAACATTTTCTGTCTTTCCTCATCACATTTTTCTGCAGACGTTCTTATATTCTGTCGATCAGCTGCAATTAAAACTCCCTGATACCATACTGGACAGAACACTGACAGCTCATTACATCTTCCCAAAATTGAGTTCAATTTTATGTGATCCACTAATCTGCTTCGTGCTTCTGCCTTCATTCCTCTACAGCTTGTGCAGAACAATTGACTTAATGCAACAGAGTCCATTTCACACAATCACCGGCCATTTAATTCACTTGTATTATCAAGATTACCACTATTATTAACATGTTGGAGTGGAAGCTAGTGTGATGCTAAATTGAAATATGAAGCCATCATTTTTGCAGGTGTTATCATACTGAAGGCAATAACAGTAACAAGCCTTGAATAGGACAAAAAAAGCTTACAGTAACTTGGTCACATTGATCATTTTAGGTGTTTTTTAGGTGTTTTTGTTTCTTACTGGATGGTGCTATACATGTTCTGCTTGCTCTAGGGCAGTGTTTCTCAAATAGTGGGGCAATGCCGGGGGGGGGTGCATGTGGACGCAGGTACAGTAGTTTTGAGCACTGAGCAAGACACAGCACAGAGCTGGACACATGAAGTGCAGAATAAGTTAAGGCGTCATCAACAATCGCCCTGCTTTGTGAACGCACACCCATGTTTGGTGCAGTGGTTAGCAGATTACTGCTGCTGATGCTAAGGTTGTAGGTTTGAATCTAAGCTTTCACGTTAAAAAAATCAGAAAAGCTTTATTGCCAGGTCCTATAGCACTTCACACAGCTACAGTAAGAGTTTGGTTGGCAGGTCATGCATCACAACATACATACAAACATGACATAGTAGTGCATGTGATGGATAGATTAATTTAAAATGTTTATATCTACAGACTATGTACGGAGAGATGAAGCTGGAAAAATTTAGCCTTTTATTAAATATACAGATTCATTATTTTTAAAAATCTGATGTAAGAATGTGCTGTTGAGGACCATTTCATGCTCTGTTGTTTTATATAGTATTTGAAATGAGGTCACACCTGCTCCACACAGGTCCTATGCTGTAACATACAGTACATGCAGGTAACTGTAAAAATGTATGTAAAAAGAAAAAACAAAGAGCTGATTTTTGGAGAATCTATGAATAAATCATGTATTCATCAGTAAAAACATAACCCCAGCCCCACAACATATTGACATGTTGAATACATACTTGTAAGTTACAAGACTGACTTGATCAATTATTTATGTTATTTGAATTGAGGCATCACTAATATGATAAAAATGGTTACAGCCCCACAGGGGCACTTGATATAAAGAAGCACTTTTGATTAATGGAAGGGCAGATGCCTGAGTCACCAGAGCAACCTTCACTGCACATGTCAGAGAAAAAATTACTGTAAATATTGTCTTTATTGACAAAACATCAAAGGAATCGAGCAATTGAACATTTAGAAAAGACATATTCATTTATAAAAATATGTCTGGTTTTTGCTGATCTTTGTGGTTAAAGTTATCAAAAACAGACATATTTATATAGGTTCATATGTCTTTGTCCTCCTGATCTTAATACTTTCTTAGTTTGTTTCCACTACAGTGTGTAAATGTAAGGGCACAGTGTGCTTTTTATCTATATATCAGTTTCATAAAAACTCAGCAGTGAGAAAAATACTTTAACACCTAAACTATACACCTTTAACACCTTTTGCACTGATTCATGCCCATTCATTTCTGCAGACTGCAAATCAGTGTACACTTAACTTTACCTGAGACAAGTAACCGGTAACTGTAAAAATCACTTATTGTCCAGAGTATCTGTGCTCGACCTTAAGGCCAGATCGCAACCTATCAGTGAATCACTGAATGCAATCAGCTGTTTTGATTGCATTAAATAATATTCAAGGACTTAAACCAGAAAAGCTTGATTTCTTTTATATTAATCTAGAAGTTTAGTTCCCCCTGGGGTAGTCTGACTGATTAAATGGCACTTATATTATAAAGATCAAACAAAAGTACAATTTGTCCATAAAACAGCAATGACCAGAAATAATTATTTATGTGTTTAATGCTCTGTGCAGTAATCTGAATTTAATAAATACAGAAAATCTAAAAACTTCAATTAAATGAAGGGATTATATAAACTTCATTTCTCCATTAGATTATTATTGCAGAAACACAGTTTATTTGCATTTTTTCCAGCACTTACATGTACACTATTTACTATAAATTTACTACTGTATTCTACCTAGGTATGACCTACATGTACCTGTTGCATACAATATGGTGAGTCCCTATTCATATGTCTGCAAACATTAGAACTACCAGGAGGTTTATGATGAGTAAGAAATGCTGTGGCTGTACAATATGTGTCACATACAATTGTACCTTTATGGCACATATAATGAAAAACTGATGAGTACATTTGACTTGGCTGATTGGACAATACAAAAAAAGCTTAAAAACAGTAGCATGAAGTACGCCCCGGAATGGAAGATAAACTTTGCACGACAGGCTCAAAGAAATGTTATATTAATACATTATTGGCAGCACATTTCTTAGTGTGATAAAACCAGCACAAATGATCTTGGATCAGATGCCATGCAGCTTGTTTGGCAGGGACCTGCTCAGGATTACCAGTGACGGGATTGCACTCTCACATCCTCTGACTTAAATCCAACGGAAACAGTATTAGGTAACACACACAACCCCAAATAGTCTCACGTGGACCTTAACAACCCCCCAAATGAAACTTGTCTGTCATTGACTTAATACTAGGTGGCTATTTCTATGTAAAATGTCAGTAAACCTTATGCCTCATCCCCTTTGCTATGTTCAATGAATGTGGGGTTCTTAATGTTTCCAGAGTTAGGGAGAAGTTATCTGGCTGTAGGGCTTTTTCTTACCATGCCCCATTGCTCAGAAATAACCTCCATGCTGATATCAGACAGTTTCACTCTGCAGAGGACTTTAAATCTAAACCAAAACCCACTTGTATGGGCTGCGCCGCACTTCAAAGGTTTAGACATTTACTTCCTTAGGGTTTTTTCATTAATTGTGAGATTCGATAATGTGAATTAAAACTGAAGCCTTGAAATTATTACTAAATAAATGTGTAAATATGTAATTACTGTATGTAGTACAAAAAACTAAAATATGGCAAATAATGTATTCTGCCTTAATCATAGTGTCATTTAGTGTGTCCTTCCTGAGGGACATGTGAGGTTCATACAGTAGATGGAGATCTACTCCTCTCTCACATGCAGTATGTCCAAGTAATGAGCCTCCTGTCAAAGTAGGTATGAAGTGAAACCAACCTTGGTGATTTGCCTATGATCTCCAGGCAAACATTCTCAGACTGTGAAGCTCTTTCAGTGAGTAGTGAAATCTTTCCAAGAAGGAAGTCCAGATGCCCCTGCTCAATCATTCAGACATACATACACATAACCTAGAGGTGTGTCACAGTGGGAAACACACAAACAGGAAGCATCCACATTTCTCTATGTCTAATAAAGACACAGCTGAGGAAAAAAAAGGCATCAGACTAAAGAAACATTTCTAGTACAAGTATGATAGATTGTTTGCTTTTGTGGATGGAAAGAATGTTTTTTATTTTATTATTTGCATGCATGGCTGGCATTACAAGCTAAATTACAATAAAAGAAAGCAAAAAGAAAGATGTGGTCAAATCAACACGTGACTTCACATGAAGAAGAAATGTACAACAATTGTATGTATAAAGGGATCCAAACAAGGCGATAGCAAATCGAATTTCGTTGGAGAATGATACATTCTCCAAGGAAATTTCTACATACAGGTGTACATTAGCATTAAGGTCCCACATTAGGTGTTTCTGGTTTTATGTCCAGACAAAAACACAGAAAGAATGAGTCTGTAAATCTACACATTTTGCGAAGGCCAAATCATAAACACACATCTGATGATTTACTAGGATTTTGCTTTCATCTTTCTCTGCATCAACAAACCATCTACAGGTAGTATTTCTGTAAAGCCACTCTGTCATATGTGTGGCAATGAATCAGGCCACAAATATGTGAGTCATGGTGTGTCATGCTAGATGGATACTTAACTAAACATACACAGACAGGCCATTAAAGCCACTGACAGATGGGTCGAGCCGTGAGTATCACTACACACAAGACAAACCAAATGACACTTCACTCATGAACACGTACTCTGTTGCACAAGAACTTTTTTTTTCCAGGTCAACCAGAGTTGTTTCCTGTTTTTCTCCACTACAGGGTGAGCAATCATTCAAACCGGTGCGCTGATGCAATTTAAATCATTTCTTAATGCAGCTGTAGGAGCTATAAAGTGATGGAAACAACGGGTCAGAGATGTCACGGTTGACCAGCTCATGAACCTTGTGGTGTATCTGAGCAGCAAACTGAGAGCCAGACTCAGCTCATTAAACTGCCAGTCTTTTATTCATTTTCAGAGTTTAGGACTTATTAAAGCTATAAAACAAAGGATGCATGGAGATGTATTTACTGTGTGTGAGCGGGGGCTTTTGATAACACATCAACAGCAAAGGAACCTTTATATGCTGTTGACTTATTCAATGTTTCTTCTGTTAACAAATAAATACCTTTAACAATCATAAAACCACAACACGCCAATCGCCATGGAATTCTGTTCCTCAACACCTGATGTGTGCTACAAAGCCTTGCTATGAGAGCCACTGGGACCACAACAACAAACCCAAACAATCAAAGGAAAGCATCAGTTGATAGAACGAGCTGTGAAGTAAAGTGCTGGTGGGAAGTGGCATTAGCTGGAGCACATATACTGTACCGCAATATTCTGCATGAACTCTATGGATTAGAGTTCCAGAGTTTACACCCAGTTGGATTTAACTTTGGAAGTGTGCTGATCGTCTGACCTTCTATATAAAGTAGTACAGAGAGGTGTTTCCTTTCCTCTCGGATTCAGAAAGATGCTGTCAAAGCTAGTTAGTTTTGCTTTGTATAAAAAATAAAAAAAAGAAATACTATAATTTAATTTGCATTTATACTGGCAGAGTATAGAGACGTAGTGAATGCTGATGATGAATTACTCAAAGGTGCACATCACAGCTTTTTTTTGGAAGATGTACGTAATCTTCTGAAAGTGGTTCTACCTGCTGTGATGGCTTCTTTACGGTACTTCACAATGTTCACAACACATCACCAGGTGGCTTTATTCTTGTGGCTGATCGGTATTTGCTCAGTGACTACCCACAACACTGTGTGGTCTTAAATATACAAAAACATGGTAAATGGGAAATAAATAGGAAAGTGTCGTGCAATGCTTTGGTCTATTACTTACTGTAACTCTGTTCTAGATTTGTTTCTGCATTTCTTGCATCCACAGTTATAACTAATTGCATGCCTTGCAAGAAGAAATCATTCAGAGATTGTATACAGTATGTACACATATGTGCATGTATTTTTGTACATATAGTACCCGTTCACAGTATGGTAAGATTGAATGTGTGTTTACAGATACAGTAAGTTTGCCAAACAAAGCTGAGTCTCACTTGCAGTATGCCTTACTATTTATGCATCAACCGAATAGCTTCTCCTTAATATTTTGCCCACAGTATATCTTGAGAGCAGCTGGAACTGAGTTACAGTCACCGTGAGGGGTAAAGCTCCAGGCAAGGCCTGGGTTTCTTGACAGTTATGAGGCCCTAATAGCCCATGTGCAACAAAAAAAAAGAAGTTGACAATCTGAAAGGAAGACACTGAACTGAAAGGGTTGGGCGAGAGAGTGAGAGAGAGAAAGAGAGAGAGAGATACAGGGGCAGTATAACGAGGGGAGAGTCAGCAGGAGTGCTCATGATGACGGCCTGGAGGAGACACTTTGTTGTAGTCTCGACACACATGTGGCATCCCATTTTCTGTTAATATACAGTAATCTTAGAGAAAAATGTTTATTATATGATAGCATCCAGCTGAACACAGGAAGCAAAGTAAACAAAGTACCCACTGTACAAGAAATACGCCTGCAAGGATTTTACTTTACTGTACATATTATTTCTATAGTGTAACGCAGTATACAAGTAGTGAGCTAAATGCCTCATTGCTACAGTAGCTAATGACCTGACATTTGTTTGGTGAGAAATTTACATTGGTTAACGAAGTTGGTTTGTTCCACAGTTAACGGAGGACTTGAAGGTACTCTCTCGGCGGGAGATGAAGCCAATGCAAAGTGAGGCAATTCACACTAATGAATGTCAGCCTCATGGTTGAACTGGACGATCGTGGCTACATGCATGTGGCAGCACCTGGTTCTCCAGGACTGGCTCCCTTTGTTCATGTTCTTCTGTAACAGTATGGGACTCTGGATTAAAGCATTTGCCGTAAAAATGGTAAAAGGTTGCATTAGAAATTAGAAATGTACATTGGAAATGCTTGGTTTGATGTATACAGTACTTCTTAGGTATACAACAAAACCAACCACACATTTATCAATACATATGTTTTTTTGGAAACTAGGCCAAACCTCAAAAACATAAAAGTCATCTAGTTACTGTACATTTGACTTAGTGACTTCTAAATATAGCACAACCTGTATGTGGGGGGCATTTCCTGCCTAGGCCTTCGGTGACTTCCTACTTATTTTTACCTAGATTGATATACCTCCATCAATATAACACCAGAATCAGTACTGTTTCAATCACAGGATCGCAAATGACTGTGTCAGGATGATTTCATTGAACCTGGAGATGCTGAAATTTGATTGGATAAAAATGCCACAGTAACATACGCAACTAGAATCAGCTCAGTCAAGTGGATATAGTATAAAATGAAGAGATCAGACTATATATATATACTGTAGAGTAACAGAGACTCCAGTCTCTGTACTGTTTGTAGGACAAATATGGATTACCTGAAAGAGTACTATCAAAGTAGTACTGTATCAATAATTTAATTGTTTTATACTGTACAATGGTTTAACTACTGTTTGACCTGACTTAATATACAGTACTGTAGAAGATGACAAACGAATTCCACTATTGAGCCTTAAGACATTAAGGTATGGATGTATCATGAAATCAGTAAGACAAAGGTGTCACCCAGACCCAGCATGTTACCTCTGGAACAATAAGTGAAGTAATGAATTCATCCTGGAGAGGCTAACTCCATTTTACATCCATTAACAGAGCCATTCAATAGTCCAAGACTCCATATCAATTTATTGAATTGTTTAATGTAATCATGCATAATGTAGAAGGATTAATTGGAAATGGCTGCAACAAGAAGGGACCAATGCATTAAGGAGCTACTTAGAATCAAAAGAGGATTTGTTAAATGGTCCTTCAGTCTTGAGATACTGGAGAATTAATTCAGTGGTGAGACAAGACAAGAGAGACAAATTTTTTGGATAGTGCATTATGCCATTGAACCCAACCCCGTCTTTTTTGTTGCGCTGAAATCAAGATGTTCAAGATGTTTAGAGAAGCAAAATAGAAAATGTCAGTGACATAGACTTGTAAAATTAAATAGAGCTTAGAGCAAATGAGTCTGAAAAATGAAAATACAAAAAAATAGATTTTTTTAAGGCACAGGTGGTGTGAAGGGGAACAGTTGTCTCAAATATTAGTTAATTAATACATAGTAATTAAGTAGAACATTATTTTATACCAAAATTATAGAGCAATAGTTTTAGAATACACAATCATATATCTTCTCTCCATATAGTACAATGCTTCTTTGTGTCAGAAGGTGTTGCTACATGTGTGTGTTAAGTTCCAGGGCTTTTTATTTTGATAGAACAGTCGACTGGATGGGTGTGTTTAAGTGTGATTACTTAAATGACTGAGCCTCTGTGGCATTTCCTGAAGTTACTGCAGTTTCATGCAAATAATGTAGTACAGCTTTGCTTTTAAATGCTCTGTCCTTACATATAATTTAATACTAAAGTCTGGGTGAAAATACAAACATTACGATGTTTCTTGATTTTCCACTCGTCAACACTTTAAGTGGGAATTCGCAGCAAGGAATTATGCACTAATCTCTGAATGACTTTCCCACCTACATCTTGTCAGAATGACACACTAAAAACATTTCACATTGACATTTACTTCTTTCTTCTTCATCATTTTGTGCCTGGCCTTTTGTACTGTGGTACGGCTGTCTACCAGAAAATAACATTCCTCCAAACTTTCCTCACCATTATTCTGGCAGCCAATATAATGGCTTGGCCTCTCATTACGATGAGTCCATTTGCCAAGGAAGGTAACAGTCTAAAACAGGTCAGAACAATCCAGTTGGGCATGCCTGTTTTGTTCCTCGCAAAGACCAGGAGATTGGTCAGGCTTTTTCAGTTTAGTGCGTAACACAAAGCATGCAGCTCAGAGACAGCGCCTCTGAGCTGCAATAAAATGAAGCTCGCACAAAGAGGGAGACTTTTAGGAGGACCGTATTTCTTCTGCTGAAAAGCACAAGCACAGTCTGACACCAAGACAATTATTTGCAAGAGAAGTAGGGCATGTTGGAGGGAATTTCACAAAGAAAAATGATGCCAAAATTAATTACATAGGTTAAGGGCAGATAGAATAAAACAAAAGCCTGCATCACAGCAGAAGGGAATCTGATTACTATGATTAATTTGTGAGATCCAGGGTGCTTATGCATGGCAATTCGAGGTTAATTACTTTGAGGATTTATCACAGCAAATTAGCACACTGTAAGCACAGCAAGGGAACAAAGGTGACCAGGGTGGCATTTGATGTAAGGTTTAGATGGGCTACGATGGCTGCATCAATGCAGCAAAATGTTGCCAGGCAGCCTATAGCTTCACTAAGAGCTCTGAGGGTGAATATAGGCACACTAGGGTTTGGAGCTGAATACTAACACTGCCATGGCAACAGGCTTCATCCACACTGTTGATAGGCTCGTTCAGGTGTAATGATTGACATTTGCTGCACTTCATTAGAGTGTTAGAATGCTAATCTTTGCTAAATCAGGTGTGTATGTACCTATTTATTTATGCTGATGGAAACGCCAGTTTTCACAAATGTAAAAAGAAACGCTTGAAGCTGAGGAAATTTTGATATTGTCTTTTTACAGCACAAAAGCTCCATCGTGGCACTGACACAAAAGAGCATAAACAAGACAACAAAGTGTAAATATTAGAATATAAATACAAAGCAATCTTCTGTGTTGCAATATCCTGCTGACAGGGCCCCTCTCATCAGGGGATGCCATTGACAGCATGTACATTGGTGTGCAACTGTGCCAGAAAGCCAAAGAGAGAGATTAAAAATATATTATACGCTTAAGCCTGTACAATCTAGGCTTAATTAAACGCAGAGCTGTGCTTTGTACCTACATTAGAACTTGTTTCCCTTTTCAACCAGCACACACTGCGAATCCATCCACTGCCATTCGTTTCTGTTGACTCTGTCATTGCGAAGTCATTGTGTTTTCAAGTGCTGCACTGTACTGTATGTACAACAGAAGATGACACATTTCTCCAGTGTTTGCTGGTTGGAAGCCAGGTGTACGTGTTGTTGCCTGTGGTGCCGGAGCAGAAGGGGTTGGGAAGAGAAGACGCTGAACCTCACTCTTAACTTTTTCATAAAGCTTCACCTTCACTGCTCCCGTACAAACGTGGCAAACTCCATAAGTAGCGTTCAAGTTTTACATTGTTACTAGTGGGACTGGGATTTAGCACTGTGCTGTGAATCTATTACAGTAGAACGTATGTTTGGACAGTCAGAAGTGACACACAGAATATCTTTGGTACACTACTGTCATATGAGCATGAGTTTTAATAAAACACATTTGGAGAGAATCTAATTTCTTCTGTGGCTCTTTTCTGCTCTGATCGTCATAGCTGCTCCATCCTATGGCTCAGCTCAAAGATTCTGGGCCAGAGTTTCCATGTAATTACCAGCACATGGTCACCCAGGAGGCCCAGAATCATCCTGCCACTCTTTGATCATAACTGATATTGAATGGCATTCACCCCCTGGCTAGAAAAAGAACTGTTTCTCTGGCTCTGTGCACCAGTGGCTACAGGATGGTTTAGGATGCTGCTATTATTCAAACTCCTGAACAGAGAATTCGGAATGCCAGAAGCTTTTATACTCACCAGGAGAGCTCGAACAGAGATCACAAATATTTTGGTGAGGATTTTCAGCATTTGTGCTTCTGTCAAACGTTGAAGGAGATGGTGTCAACCTTTAACATTTGCTGGATGAAAGTTCTTTTTCTACCTACCTATCACATTCAAGACAAGATGTTACTTTCATTTTTTCTTATCTCCAAAGGAATCCACACTAATTTTTTCATTTTTCCTTCTGTTTGACTTGTCAACATTTCATATCATTCTCTCCCAGTCAGCAGTGTTTACCAAAAGCATTGTGCACCATGCTTAGACATGTGGAGCTCTCTACAGGCAAAGGAGGTGCACAGAAGGTTAGCTACAGAGAGTTCCATTCCCTTTATAGTGATTTTCTTTTATGTTTCCATTGTGGGGCAGCACGGTGCTGCAGCTCTGTCGATTCCTGGGGCGGCCCAGGTGCCTTTCTGTGTGTTTTTTACATGTTCTCCCCATGTTCTCTGGGTTCTCTCTGTGTTCTCTGGCTTCCTCCCATGGTCCAAAAACATGCCTTAGGTTCATTAGTCACTCTGGATTGCCCGTAGGTGTGAGTGTGTTACTGAATGGTTGTCTGTCTGTGTGTGTGTTGCCCTGCCTATGGACTGGTGACCTGTCTAGGACGTACCCCGCCTCTCACCGTGATAGGATCGGCTCCAACCCCCCCGCAACCCCGCTTGGGAATAAGTGGTAGAAATGGATGGATAGATGTTTTCATTGCGCCTCCTATGAAGGAAGGACTTCCACATCACTACCCAGCAGGCACACAACTGACCTTCAACCAACCTTTAATGTTAAAATATGGTTGAAATAATGTCAGTTATTGTTGTGACACTGATGTTGTAAAAAGGTTAACGAAATACTTTCAAATTAACGTTGAAATAGTGTCAGTTGTTATTGTGACATTGATGTAAAAATGAAACAACATTTCAATAACGTTGCCCCATCAACGTTGATTCACCTTTCAAAATTAACACATAATCCAGTGGTCATTTAACCATAATTTGACGTTGATTCAACCATTATTCACCACATGCTGGGTAAAGTATTTTTCTTTGTGCCGAAAGACAAACTTTACTAAATTTACTGTTCTAAACATTTGAATGTTTAGGTCATGACCCAAACTTAATGTGTATCGTATCATATTAATTAAAATACTCTGTGGCATCAGAAAGTGTCATCAGTGTCACGGTTATAGCTAATAACTATAACACCTCAGCTCAGCTTTGCTGCAGGTAAGAAAAAATCCCCGTAAGACAAAATAAATACTGTACAATGTCTATGTGCCATATTGTTGCATCTGGTAATATAAATTAATTACCCAAGCGACAAAATGGCCTGAGTTCTCTAATGCATCTCATCTAATGCTGATGATGACACAGGATGAGATGTAATCATGCAACACAACCTTTATGCGAGAGTGTGATGTGCCAAATGCTGTAACTTTTTATTGTTCTTATTTTCATATGCATTATACAATTCTTTGACAGTTTTATATATAGTAAAATAAAACTCTGAAACCCTTAGAGAAATATAGTCAAGTAGATGTTAAACTTGTATATTTTTTTCTGAACAGGAACCCAAGCTTTGCATTATTGAGTTACTGTGTGACTTTAAAGCAGAGAAGGAAACTGTGGATTTCTAGAGAAGAAAAAAAAACAAATTTTGAGGAACAACTCCAGCCTGGATGCGCTTTATGACCACAATATACATATTATTCTCAGCTTCTCATGCTGAATTGGGTTATAAAACTGACAGCCCTGTATAACAGGCCTAGAACAATACATTCCTAGTAATAAGAATGGGAGGATTAACATTTAAACAGCAACAGCACAAACAGTGCTCAGCAGAAACGCTGCAAAAACCAATAATGGCACCATGATTTGCCTGGCAAATGCAAGGCTTTAAGCATTTTAATTAGACTGATGGCTGCTTTCGTGCTATCATCTGCTGCCAATGAAACAGTTTTAATTAACCCATTTTAAGGCAGTGCTGTGTATTTGTGTCTATAATGAGCCTTTCTAATGTCAAAGAAAAGCGCATCACTGGAATAGCGCTGTTCCCGACAGTTTCCTGTGATGGTGTGATCATTAGACAAACATGTTGCATTGTTGTCATTTGTCAGAGCTGTTGTGGAAGCCTGTCAACATCTTCCATGTCATGTACCTGGCTGCTGTGATTCTTCCTCACCACACGAGTGAACCTTAAACTAGCAAATCTTAAATTAGAAATATCTGATATTGATTCACATAAGAGATTATATACCCCACTTTCGATCAACTTTGTTTTTGACACTCGGGGCTAAAGATCATGGGTGAAAAGATCAAGTGACCTTTGACCTAGAGCTGTCAAAAACAAAGTTGATCAAAAGTGGGGTATATAATCTCTCACATAAATGATTAACATGTCAGTGTTAAACTTCGACGTGAGCACTGGATTCTTTTCTGTTCTGTCGAAACATTTTCCAGAACAACGCCCAGTTCAGTTGGATACAAATGCCCATTTACAGTCAATGAACAGTTAGAAAAGCTGTAGACACATTTAATGTTTAATTTTCTGTACATGCAACATATTTATTGAACCTTAATCATGCTCTTATCCAACCTTAAATACAAGTTAACAGAACTTAACAGAAGTTAACAGAACTTATTACTATTATTAGTTACTGTGCACAAATTATAATTTTACCCTACAGTACCTATTTTCTACACAAAAATAGTTGGTAATGCAGGTGCTGAGGGACTGTAATCACTCACTGTAGAAATGCACTCAATATTTGTGGTATTGCTTCATGAACTATTTCAACATCACTGTTGCTGTTCCCTTATGAGACATTTATCACAACATCTATTTGCTTCATTAGTGATTGTACAGTAGCACTAAAGATAAATAGCATCTAAAACCTAAGAAGATTGAAAAGATAAAGCAAACTAACCTCCTAAGCAGCTCCTTGATTTACACAGCAGAATGAACACATCAGATTTTACTGCTAACATGATGGTTGTCCTTAAAATTCAAAGTGCTCTCGAAACTGCATCAACTCCCAACTGCATAACCAGACAGAATTTATGAAACAGCTATGAGATATCTTGAATAGTTTCTTAGAATAAAAGCATTCTGACTAATAATGATGTCTGCTGTTGTTTCTTTGACTATGTAGATACTGACAAATGTCACACGCATGCATTATTTCTATAATTATTACATTGCTATCTGTGGATGCAATATTATTATTGTATTAATATTCTAGTCTAATGTGAACATTATATGGTTCAATAAAAATATGCAGTTTTATTAGAGCAATTTAGATAATTTAAAAATGAGCTGTATTAATTACAGAAACTACCTACAGATTCACTGAAGGAAAAAAAATCCTATGGGTTTTAAAGCCATACATGTAGCTGACTGCACAAAAACTTTAAGAGTAAGAGATGGAAAGAGTGGAATAAAACAATTTAAAAACAAAAATACTTTTATTAAAGCCAAAATCTTTTGTCAGGGCAATTTTGATTATTGTTTGTTGTTGTTCATTTTATACTTGATTAGACGCCTGTATAGGTGTCTACCCTAATGCTTGAAGCAATAAAGAGTGATATATGGTATATGATATATATATATATATATAACTAGCAAAACACTTACAAAATCACGTCTTTTTCTATGTTATTTTGCTGTTGTTGCTTGTATTGTTGGGAAAATAATGAACATCCACTGCTGCACACTCTCCGGCTTTAGTGTTGAAATACACAAAGGGGGCTGCGCAGCTGAACTTGTTTTATGAGCTAGCACGCCCTCATCTGAATCCTTGTCATCACCAAGTCTACTTTTATCTCCGCTGACACCCATCCTCCCACTCGGCACTATATTTTACATGTTCCTTGTACTGCGTCCTCTACCATTGTGCCAATTTCTTCACCTTCAACAAGTCCAATTCCCTCCTTCTCCGCTTGAGTCGCCCACGTTTGTCTCTTTATTACTTTCCACACCCCTGTCAGTGCTTTTAGTGATGCCCCACAGGAACACAGGAGGCGTGCTTTATATACATGTGAGGGGAAAACACTGACGGAGGGAAACAACAGTCTAATCTAGGTATTCATATTTCCACATCCCCAAGGAGCAGGTGGGAGGGCATCCAGCGCAGCAGGGAGGCCTTTTCTCAGTCCCTTTGAAACCACAGTTTTCACACAAAAGGTAAAAATGAACGCGTTTGTGTGTGTGAGTGTGTGTGTGAGTGTGTGTGTGTGTGTGGGGGGGGGGGGGTTGCTTCCTGGAGCATATGTTCATGTTTAACTGCCTCCACATCTGTGCTGGCAGCAAAAGCAGCTCACCCCACAGGAATGACCACAGTCTGTCAGGGCTCATCAAACACATCCTAAATTTAAATGATGTGGGCGTCTCAGACTTCAACTTGTTTCATTGCTTTGATGAGGGAACCCAGTCACCTATGACCTGCACAATCAACTCCATTTTCTGCTCAGGAGTATGTGCGGATCCACTGGCCATGTCCACAAGGTCTGACCAAATTCTGTTCCCCTGGGTGCAATTACTGTGATGAGGTCATATTTATTCACGTTCAGCCTGATTAGATGAGAGAACACTGCGACCATAAATTTTATGTTCTCAGTTCATTATATGGCTAATTTGAACCAGTTGTAATGCAAAAAAAAATAAAAGGAAAAGGAAATGAATCCATAAATCAAATACAGTATATTCAGTCCTCCCACGAGCTTTGCAACAGGCTCACAAATGTTTTATTAATGTACAATATTTCTGAAGTTCTGGTCACGCTGTCAATCTATTGCTCGTATTATATGCCAGGATTTTCAAACTTTGACTGTTATCGATAAAGAATACCTTCAGTATGAACTGAAAGCTATGAGTAATTTACTTTTCATTGTGTAGTTTTCCATTCAAGGTGAGACTAGCAGTAGAAGCAAACGCTGCTCAGCTCCTCTGTGCTGATTAGAGTATAACAGCCCGTTGAATGGCATCATTTTATGGCTGGGTTGTTTCAGATGAGATCGAGTAGCGTCTTTATCTAGGATGCTCCTAAAATGAATTGTGAATCTCCCTCATTAGATATTTGTTCACCAGTATGTATAGTGATAATGTTGAAACAACATTTCCTGACAATTAAACATGTGGACAGAGGTTCTCACTCAACAGAAGATGATTTGACTCATTTTAAACTGGTAGTTTAAAAAAAGTCCTAATAAATGTTTTGTCAAAAGCTACTTAGTGTCACATTTGAAGCTGGATGCTTCCATTACAAAGTTACAGGGCTGATCACTGTAACTTTCCTACATTACCATAAATCCACAGATGCAACTTACAATAATAACAAATAACAATTGCAATTTGACTATTTGTTTTATTACTTGAAGCTTCTCTATAAAAGTTTAGAAAACCTGAAACATGTGTCTGTATTGACCTCATCTTTGTAGATGGCTACTACAGTAGGTACCAACAAGTGGCATTGATCCTACATCTCACATCCACATTCACATTTGTATAGTGTTAAATCACAGGTCGGACTTGACGTGGTGGTAGTACAGGGTACTTTACATGCCCAAGGCCAGATTTGAATCCTGGTCTACGGTTTTTAGGGAATTACTCATATGATTTAGCCACAGGAACACATTTGACCAAAATCTCTGAAGTAATAACTCAATGTCAGGGATGCCAAGACTTTTGCGCTTCATCTAAACAAACCATGTGTAAGCCGTCCTCTATCTGTGAAGCCAGAATCAGACACACTGCCTCACTCTTTAAATGAAAAACGAAAATCAATTAAAATTTGCCACATTACCATATTTATATGCAATGTGACACTGCAAAGGGGTTCTATGTTAGTGGAGTCAGCTAAACTTTCTGTTGGTTTGAAGCATTTTGTTTTTTACTGCCAGCACGCTATGAAACTGATCACTGCTCCCCCTGGTGGATCAATGCTACGTTGCAACAGCCTTCTTAGAAAACGCTACTAGGCGGCAATTACAAGGCAGCTACGCATTAACTGTGCCCAATGGGGGATCGCACCTTATGCAGGCCCCTACGGGGAGCCTGCTTTAAGCATGCTAATATGGCGCATCATTCAGACAGCTTCTAAGCTGCACCATCTGTAAATTAGCTCTACCACCATACTGTATATGACAGTGGCTGAGATTTGAATTGAAAAATATGATTTGGGTTGTTCACGTTCCTCTGAAGACAATCTGATCTGAGTCACTTGGGAGAAAAAAGATCAGATTTGGACCTCTTCTGGAGATAATATGAACAAAGTGGTCGTCAAGAAGAGATTGACATTTTCCACAACAATCCACCATTGTGTGTTTCAGATACCGTCACTGTGAACTGGTTTAAATGAAAAGCTTAGTGCTGTAGGTCAGGGCTATGGAGCCTGTTCAAGCTGTCTATGTGAGGCGGGGTAGACCCTGGACAGGTCGGCAGTCTGTCACAAGCCTACAGTACAGTAGGTCACAGTGGCACAGTAATTACAGACAAATGGCACGTTTCATATGGAAAATCAATTGAAATATGGCACATGTGTTTTTGGACCCAATAAATTCCAATAAAGTCCAGTTATTTTCTAGTTGCCAGATGTGCAGTGCATGTGCAGTATTCATCTACTACTGTAAGTCATGTGTATTGCGTGTCATGTACTGTACAGTAACATATTATTGCAAAGATCTGACATCATTCATCAATTAGTTTATCAACACACCAACAACTTATGTAAATGAACACCTAAACATCACATGTAAATGATTTTAAACAATTTACTTTACAACTTTACATATTAGCTTCCACTCAATGCAGAGATAGGAAAATAAGAGCAAACAGAGATGGACTTTAAGTCATTGATCTTTTATTTTGAAATGCCACAGAACTATTTACATCAAGTAAAACTAACCATCTAACGCTGTCACTGACTGACTAAATTGGATGCACCTCTACATACAGAGTGGAGCGGTGCATCAATCCAAGGGGAAATGACGACGGCGAAGGTTTGGGAGCATCAAAGCCACATGCTGTGCCAGCAAGTACCGCCTTCGTATCGAGGAGGCTTGTGTGTCTCCATGTGCCCCTCAAGTCATGTGGAAAATGCAAACTCCTTTCAGTAAAATGAAGCAAAGCCTGAGGTGTGTGCAACACACACACACGCACACACACACACACACACACACACACACACACACACACACACACACACACACACACACACACACACACACACACACAGATGGCAGGTTCAGTGACAGTGAGCTATTTTGTCAATTGTAAATAACAACATAAATATTTAAGTAGGATTGCTTCTGCTTACAGGATGTTGGATGTGATGGCTGCTGGCCAGAATCCACTGGTAGCACTTTAACCCAGCAGACTAAACAAGCTACGTGAGACGAGGTTTACGCCACCAGCCCGTCGCTCCTTCGCTGACCACAAACAGGCAGCCATATAAATTATAGAGCAGCATAATAAATTTCTCAATTTATATTTTATTGGTACTGTAGTAATACACAATCTGAATTACATCTGCGAATGTTCACATAATTACAGCAGCAAACAAGCATTGGGCCTGAGTGGTATAAATGGCGATCTGCGGCAGCAGGGCAGCAGAATGAAGACCGGGGCACACACTCCCTCGCTGTCTGCACAGAATTAAAATGTCAGGCTGAGCTGCCGAGTTTGTGACCTCTTGACCATTTATGCAAATGCTTTGAGAGTTGACAGTGAAGAAGGAGCGGGAGTTCCCGAGAGGAAATGAAGCTGTTCCCCTCAGGTGGAGAAATGCAGGATTAAGTTGTGGATGGGCTTTTCAAGGCGATAAGCATTTTTGACAACGCAGCGATTCGGAGGCTTCAGGCACGCGTTGCACTTTAATTTATCCCTATTATGATTAAATGTTTAATGTTTGACTTCAAGTGGTCCCTAATGACGGAGCTCGACTTGCGTGTTTCTTATCTAATACAGATTAGAATGCGTCATGTTCAGTCATGGGGAGCAGCTTGACTTCCAGGACAAAACGTGTCCTCCCACGGTTCTGAATGAAGCCACTGTGTCCCATGCGTCAACCACACACCCAAAGGTGGCCAACAAAATAAAATTAGTGTGCTGGACACAGCCATTGATTTCCAAATAAAGCCAGTCGATACTGCTTTCGATTGACATTGTACGTCTGTTTGTGAATTGCAATAGATTTTTCCTGTCTTGCTCTCTTTTTGTGTAGCTGTGCCACTGGCTCACAGCCTAATGAATTTGTTTTGTGTCACTCTGCGCGACAGCTGTCACTCTCCAACTTGGCACATCGCTTCACATCAGGGAGGAGGAAAAGGTAAGCCAGATCGATTGATGTTAATTATGCGGATGTAACTAGGGATGGTGCACGTTGGTCTGTGTCTCCTTCAGAGGAGTCGATAAAGGTCAGGCAATTAGTTTTTCCACCAGTTTTGTTTTTCCTTTTGTTTTAGGGATTCAATAATGTCTTTCTGGAGACGGAGGCTGCTTCTGCATTGTCAGGCAAATAATCTGGTCTCAACTTCACAAATCTCATTACAAGCTTAGTGGCCCTGTTTTCACAGTGCCCACGTACTTGTGCCATGAATATTGTATTAAAACCAGAAGAACAAGGCACACATGTTGGTGGAGATGTTGAAAAGTTATCCGCTATCGCTGTCCCTATTTATAATCCTACATTGAGCATAAACGTGAGTATACGGGAGTTTGATCAGATGCTGCAGGGACGTGTGGGTGCTTTACAGCTGGAGGAGACATGGGATCTCAGACAGGTGCAATTTGCTGCTCTGAAGCTGGAAGATGTCACTGTATGAAGTTAGAGTTAGAGGAAGTCTGGGATCTGGTTAAGCAAAATACTACACGGGCTATGTCACTGAAAACCACCACAACCTTCTTCTCAATGGTTATTAGTATCCTTAATATTTAGGTTCTGGTGCACATGTCTCCTGGGTGAAATGACCTCTGTAGCCCAATGCCCTTAGAAAAACATGTCACCAGTAACAGAAGGCTCAAGGGATGGAGGAAATAAATGTGAGCTGTGTTTGCTGCTATACTGTTCTTTCTAATCTGACAGAGATCACATAACACGTTAATTATATAAATACAGTAAGAACAATCCAAACATGATGATTTTAAAATGTAATTAATGTATTACAGTACATGTAATACTACTTAATTATATTATTTATTTCCTCTCAGCCTTGCTCATTCTTAAACGTCTGGACTGCAACACTCTTGAACTTGAACATTGAACATTGAACTTTATTACAAAAGCTATTTCTTCTTTCTGCTCACTCATTTTGATGTGAAAACATTTAAAAAAAGAAAACTAGACAAATTAGAAAAACAACATTTCAATCATGACAGTTCTCTCAACTTTCTACAAGTTCATTGGAAATGTATTTATTATGAATTGAATATGTTTTTGACTTAGGAAAGTGCTTGTGATTGTTTTTTGTGGTAAAGTGTACAATATAGAGTTGCTCTTCTGTCAGAACAGCCACATTTTAAACAGGGAACATCAACTAAAAAAAGCAGCCTCTGTTTCTTTAATACTGTCCTCGTGGAAATCATTGAGCAACCTTCTTAAATCTCATTGTGGCGAAGGGACTGCCCTCCTGGATCCTGATCCTGCCTTAAAATATGCATGCAAAGGGGGTAACAGTTTGCACACTTCCAAGAAGAAGGCATCTGTTTCCCGTTCTGAGCCAACAAGTAACATCTCCACTCCAAACAGGGTTGCAGTCAGGGAGGCTGTGCCAACATGTCTGCTGCTAATTCTGGCGGTTGGAGCGTTGCAGTCAGTTGGCTTAAAAGCTAAAGACATAGAATTCTAATAATAATATGCACAGACCAGCCAGACCAGCATGTCCATTATAGAGCAAGATGTGATGCACTGCGTGTTGTGGCGTGAGATTATTAAAACTTGGTGCGGCACAGCTTTCTGGCTTCCTTCTGTCTCGTCTGTTGGCTTTAAATCTCGGCTGTGGCTCTCTTGTCTCCGTGCTCTCCTGCCCACCATGCAGCAGCACTATCAAATATTCATGCGATGAGGAAGATCCACGATCCCTTGCAGTCAAGAGTTCGGCCACATCAGGAGGTGACACGATAAATTCATATAGGCTTCTTTGGGAACGTGACGCGGTCCTGACTGGCAATGTACCAATAACCTGAATACTTTATGTTGACAGTTTGTTAAAGACATATCTATAACTTAACCTGAGTTTACAGGGCTTCTAGAGTATTTTTTATAATAATTGTAATATAATAAACCTAACCTTAGTACTTTGCTGGTAGTGTACTGGTTCTACTGTACATCTTTGCTCTGCACTGGTTGGACTGGTTGTTTTCTAGGTCCGTCTTTTATTTCTCTTTTTGGCTCATGGAATTTAATCTGTTCACACATTAACATTTCTTCACTGCGAGACAATTTCATAGTTATAAATGACTCTCACTTCAAACTTGGGTTCAGAAGCGGCGCTTTGGCAACTGGCGGCCTAGCTGCAACAGCTGGCCTCGCCTTTCAAGCTGACAGACCTTTCGCTGTGTCCTCTGGCTAGAAATGGAGCTAGGTTAGACGTTCTGCCTCAGGAGTTTTTTTTTTTTTTAAATGTTGACAGTGTATTTGTTTCCGTGTTTCAATAAAACCATTGACACGGTCGCCTCCAGGTGTTATTATGTTTCTGCTGCAGCTGTCACACACCAGCACAAGCATAAAATACTAAACTGATTGAGGCTCTCAATACACCAAACTGTACAACAATAATATAAGCCAGTTAGTCATTTGTGACCATCAATCAAATCACGCTTGTTGTGCTGACACGTACCTGACCACTTGGCCAGAATTACAAGGATTTATTGCATTCTTTTTCTACACTGTATACTGTATGTTCAATTCCTACAGCAAAGGAAAAAGGGCCAACAGCCTTAATTCTGATTTATATAAAACCACACTAGAACTTATCCATATGTCCTTTAAAAAGACAGGCTACACTAGAAAGTGACAAAGCATTCAATATTCTATAACTCAGGTCTAATGAGGACTAGATACAGTGAGTAGAACAGAAATCTCAGTTTGGCCATTAATAAATCACACATTGTAAAGTTAATAACCTGTTTTCTCTTGACATGTTGGATTTTTGTAACAATTTTCTGGCCAATTTAACCAGCCATTTTTTTCAGTTGCCCTCAGAACCAAGTCTCAACTGTCGATCAAATATTAGATAACTTCAAGCAGATGATTCCTGCATGAAAACTCATGCGCAGTGATTTCTTTATTGCAGGGCAATGATCTGGGGGTTGTCAGCACTGCGTCAGGCACTTAGTAATGCTAGCCGCCCGTCTTTCCGATATCCTCGGCAGTAGGCGCTTTGTTTTCATCACCATTAAAAAGCTTACTTTTGCATGTGTGGAGCAGATTTGCAAGCGCTCACCGTGTTCAGTGCCACTGAGCTGACAGTATCTGGCCTGCCAAGCCAATGGAGCAGAACACTTGAGGTAAATGAGTGTGTTAAAATACATGAGAGAAGGGGATTGGGAGTAGGGAAAGGTAGCTTATTGCCAGAGGGTTTCATATCCTTCAAAACTGTATGAATAAGAAGTGAGGTATGCCTCTTTGAAAACGGAGCTTCATATTCAGCTACTTAAGAAGGCCTTAGCAAATTGCTCCTCAGTGAAAACAGCAATTTATTCAGCCAATATTCTTTTATTGGTACAAATTATAAATATAACACACAATATTTTAGGAATAGTTTGCTCAATAGCTGTGATTTGATGATTTCCAACTATGAGATGGTGTCTGTGGATGCAATGCAATGGAATTTGAATGACTGTGGTTGTCAGTGTACCTGAAACTACATTTATAAAATCCACTAGAACTGAGAAGAGAAGAGCCAATATGTCTCATGTAGTGAGGGTACTGCACTGTGTCTCTGCTTACCTGTGGCTAAGACGCGATAAAACCCTCTGGAGTGATTTCAGCACAAAGACCTTAAAGTCTCAGCAAATGAAGCCAAAATGGCACAAGGCTTGAAATGATGAGTTGGAAAAGGTTGTTCTTTTTATGTTTGTGCATAAAATAAATTGATTTTATATATTAGGTTCAGTGTCAAAACACCTCAATACTTTTCTTAATTTCATTGAGGACGTTGTGTGATCACAAAAATTTGACCTTTTATTTGTTTTGTTTTCAGATGAGAACTCAAACGCGAAAATCAGGACATTTGCCACGTTTGATAATAACATAGTGGAATGAGACTAAGACTTTTCTTATATGAGAATTTCTCATATTCATGATGCCATAGCTTATGAATGTTACAATCTGATGGACAAAGCCAGATTTATTAGAAAGCATGGATGCTGCCTTTCCTATTGACTGTAGTATTTTGGAATCACTGGGTGAGTTTACTGTCATCCCCTCACTTTGATTGGTGTACTGGGAATAAGGGAAAAATAAATACATACATAAAACTGTCATGGACTAAAGAGATCAAAAAGGCCCAGTCTCTCTGTGCCTAGAAGATTAAAGATAAACTTCACTTGAAAGCATGAATTTTACATCTGACCCAAATGTGTCTAACAGTTAGTGGGTTCTGAGACAGGCCACAGGCATCATATGGGGAGAATATTATTATAGTCCTATGATGAAGACACATGGAGCGGTCAGGCTACACACTGCAGTTAAGGCCTTAATTGTTCCATCTGCCACTTGTAGAATATAGTCCTTATATTGTGTGGAAAGCTTATCAGGCTGTAAACATATCTAGCCCATCAGCTGAAAGCTGCAAATAACTATCAAAATGAAATCCTTAAGGTGTCAGATGTCATCAACAAGCCTGCAGGCTCTGCAGTAGGTAAATTAACACCTTATCAAAGCAGAGTTAAGATAAAAGCAACACTCGAGGCAACAGTTCGGGAGATATACTGCATTTCATTAGTGCCCATGGGGATGTTTCAGTAGCGATCGTCTGCTGTACTTTATATAACATGAGACTTCACAGCAAGAAAGCTGTGCAAGAAAACAATCGACTGTTATCAGTTCAAGTGCTTGTCCTAGCCCAGGAAAACTGGGCAGAGTGTGAGCAACTAAAAGAGCACAGAGTGTAGGAGAAGTAAAAAAAGTAAAAAAAAATACAATATATCTATATGTATTCAAATTAAAACCAATTATCTATCTAAAATTTTTAGAATTTTAAATATGCGGTTTAAAATAAATAGACACCTAATAGGAGTGTATTTTTTAAATGTAAACTTATCTGTAATGGTCACTTCTGAGTCACACCGCTAATGACAGACGAAAAAAATAAAACTGAATGAAAGAGTTCTACTGTAGCTTAGCAATGCACTCTCATCAAATGGATACGTCTTGAATACAGATGTAATAATTAAGTGGCCAATGTATTGTTGATGCTCAAGTCCTCAGTGGCTATATCAAAAATGTATTATTGTTTATGAATCCATCCATCCATTATCATGTTAAGGGCTATGGAAAGCTGGAGTTGATCCCAGCTGTCACTGGGTGAAAGGCAAGTATACAAACTGGACAGGCTGTCAGTGTATATCAGGCCTGACACACACACCTCCACTAAGACAGTTCACTGGTTGGTTTCAATGCCAGGAGAACTGGTTCAGGAGTTCTTTTTCTGGGTTCCTATTCTACAAAACACTTAAGTGCACTGTGATTATTGTAATTGAGATCACAGAATTTTTTGCTAGATTTGATCAATATGAGTGGTCAATGTATGAGTGGACAATGGGAATTACATAGTGAATAATGAAGATTATTTAGAGTACAAAGCCCTTAATAATAAAGATACTCTTACTATAAACTGTAAGTGGAGAATGAGCAACGTACAGGACTCTAAGATCAGCAGCAAGGTTTTTTTCCCCCTTTTTTTATCCCACAATGGGGCAAATAGCCTCTACATCTTCCACGTCCCCTGGGGGAGCAGTGGTCAGCCACGGCGCAGCTGTCCAGGAACCTAGAATGAAGTGTCTTGCTCAAGGACACACTAGAAGAGGGCTGATGCTCTACCTGCTGAGCTACAGTACCAGGCCACTCTGGATCTGTTTTCTACAACACAGTATAAGGAGGCTAAAACCACAGTGCAGATGTTTAGAATTATTACATTTAAATTATATTAATGCCAGTGAGATGTGCAAATAGCTAAACAGAGATTATGTCATCTAGCACGTCTATCTACAATGATACTATTCTCATCATTGGCTATTGTTCTTTAAGGTAGTCTAATTATTATTGCAACAACCCATCATCAGCAGGGTAAAACTAACCTGTCTCACGGCAGTCTAAACCACGTTGCCTATTAGTGGGTGAAGAATCCAACGCTTGGTGAATTCTGCTTCACAATGATGGCTTGTGCTCCAGCCCTGAATAAACCGAACGTGGCCAATGTAATGTATCTAGTACAAAGCTTGTGTTGTTTTAGATGAGTAACAACATCAAATCACCTCCTAGTAACTAGTCGGTCTCTTTGACCTCCCTCGCACAGCAATCTGCCAAGTGCGCTACAACACTTTGATGGCCGCTGCTTTGAAATTCGATATGTCCCACCACAAAAACTGCCTTATGTATCATCGCTGCTGCGGCCTATTTATAACTGAAGGTGATTTCTTTTTCTTTACCGTCCTCATGGCTCACGATTACGCTGCAGTGCTGAGCTACTCCCAGACCGCTGCTGTTGGCTTTGTGTTTAATGGGGCCTAAGGGTGTTACAATAAGATTAAATGTGGCCAGTCAGGGCACCTACTCATGTCACATAAAAAAGAACAAAGGCTGCGGTGCATGACATTTATGAGATAGTTGGCCGCGCACGGGATGTCTGGGGACGCTGTTTGCTGTTTGTTACGAGCGTCGGCTGCTACCGGAGAACAAAATTGACATTTGAACAAATGATCATGCGATGAACAGGTAATTATGACAGAAACAATAGTGGCTCGTAGAATGTATACCGTACAAACCCAAAAGGATTTAAACAGAGATCACATTGTCACTTTAATGTATGTCTATAGAGAGAGACTTTACGAGATGCCTGGAATCTGAGCAGGCTGTTTTGGTTTTGCAGTGATTAAGACAGAAGGTCTGAGGTTCGAATCCACCAGCTTCCGTGCTCCTTTCTTGTGGATGTGTCTGTACAGCTTTCCTCTGGGCACGTTTTTCTCCCACAGTCCAATCACCAGTGTGCCACACAGGCTGGGGTGGTTGTAAACTACATGCCTCTAGGTGCTAATGTGAGAGTGGATGCTTTGACTCCTTAGTATGTTGCCCTGAGGTTTATTCCAGCATGCATGGATAAGGCTGGATGTCCAGTGTCCAACTCTGTCCTCCAGAAAACATGTTTTTACTGTGTTTTATGTAGAAGCCAATTAGTGTATTAACCCTCAAAACTGACTCCATGAAGATTTAAAAATCAAATAATAACACTGAGTTGATGCCTCAAATTTCAGTGTTTCCCCTGTGTTACATTACACCACAAGTTCTAAATGTAGTTTATTGATTTTTCATTTGTCTGAAACTAATATATGTATAAATATAAAAATGTTCAAAAGCGAGAAGACTGACAGAAAGATCTGCCGTGTTCACTTATGGATTTGATGTATTTTATGGTACAATGTAGATTGAGGGTTCTTCTAGACATGTTGATACCAGAAAAGCTCATGTCTAATAGAATATACGCAGGTTGCAATACAACAACTGTTCATGGGCAGTGCCTTTCAGTATCTTGCGAATTTACTTGTATTTTATGTTCTTAAGATGATTTCACTTTTTCAGATTGCCAGTTCAGTACTGATTTCGTGAAATCGAACATTTGCTATATTCTGCCCATAGCTACTGAATGCAGTTTTGTGTTTCTAGGGCCATGAACCCCAAAGAAATAACAGGTAGCAGCAGACCTCTATGTCCACTGATGTTTCAAAATAAAACACATGACTACAGCCCCACGGTCACGTGAGCTGTCGATCTCTCCTACTGCGAAACCTGTGAAGATGATGCACGTCCTGGAGCTATTTAGGTGTCACTGATGGCTGTGACCCCCTGTAGGTTTCTGCAAACTCGACCTTGTGGCTGAATACAGTGCAGTTGCAGCAGAGCAAAACAAGACACGGAAACAGCAGCCTGAAACCACAGGGGTTCAGTAAAGACCAGGAACCATAAACGCTAAATTACACTTGGAACAAAAGAAGCTGCTTGGGTGGATGCTGGATGTTTTTTGTTAACAGGGAGCCATTTCACACAATTTAACAACTACCTCGGGAACTGCTCCTTCCTCCTTTCTGGCATCTTTTTGCTTTTTTCCCCTCGAACCCTCTTAACCCGCCCCCTTCCACCTCCTTTTACTTTCTCCACATAAAACAAGCGGCAGGGCCACATAAACAAAAATTGCGCGTTAGGATTGAGCTGGCAGTTGTGCTGACGAGGCGAATCTCGCTTGAACTCGTAGCCTTTGCTCCTCTCCCTGTTTGTGTGGCGCTTAACCGATGCACAAACACAGACACAGACGTGCTCAGATTGGCCTCCCACCTTCGTCAGTTTAGACACATTAGGAGGCGAGATGACAAAATAGCGCTGACAACCAAAGTGTAACAACACCTTGCCATACATCTGTCCTCTGGCACACACGCGGCCTCCAGACACTTTAACATAATTGTTACATTGCGACTGACTTGATTTGCATAATCCAATTTAATAAATCTAACAATAAACTGAAAAAAAAACACATGTTTTTGTACTGCATTCATCTGTCCTCTGTCCATGCTCACGAGGAGGGTACAGTTCATGTACAGTATGTGACTTAGGCATATGTGCAAGGAAGCCTGCTGCACTACAGCTACCTAACAATGTTCTCTAAGACAAATTTTGTCTCTGATTTCTTACTTTACATTTTACAAAATTGACTAATGTGACATAATCAGGAACGCCAGCTAGCACAGTTATATATTGCTCTTTCCATATATCCAAACACTCAGCTACACGTGTGCTCCTTAATCTAGCAACTCATATTCATCCGTCAGTGCAGACAAATTTAATTAGAGACATGTTTGACAAGATCACCGGATCTTGCACCTCATATGGCTCTTCCATTGTGTTTATCCCTGTTAAACTCCATCAGCTCCCTCTTCTTAGTTCATGGATAATGAAATTACCCTGATTGCTCTGTTGACAATTGAGTAAATGTTAAGTCTGGATTTTTTTTTTTGTTGCTTCGACGCTGTCTTCAAAATTGAATGAAGTCAGGACCATTTCACATCAAAAGGGAATTTGTTATTGAAAACTGAACTTAATTAAATGATTAGCTGTGAGGCTCGCTTGCTGCAAATAGTTTATGTAATAAAACCGCTTTGAGGGAGTTTCAGCAATGTCTTCCTATCAGAGTGATGACAAAAACAACCCAGCTGTATGTCTACTGCAGACGGCCTCAGCAGTCACATGTCACTTAGTGCAACTGCAATCACATAAGAAGTGCCAATCAAATTTTGAAATCTTAATCATTTAACTCTTATTTCAACATAAACAAGCACCATTTTTAAGTTATCTAGTGAAGAGAATGAATTTTATAAGGTGCGTGTTTAATCCCACAGTTACGTCCTAATGTGTTTGCGGGTCTAAATTACTAAGTGAAAACACGAACAGCTTTAAATGAAAGTGAAGTGATGTGACAGAAGAGAAGGAAGCAGTAATTGGGCAGGCAATTGCCTGTGTTACCCTGTGTGCCCTCGTTAACAGGCCATGGCTGATTCACATCTTCAAACTGGCTGGAAAATTTGGGTGAAGGCTGCTAATGAGTAAACATTATGCTTAAACCACTGTCGCCCAGGTGTTGTAGAGGGAGGCGCAAATGTTCCGGCTGAGTAACTAATTGAGGCACAGCAATACACTGGTTGGTCAAAGGTTGCTCCAAGTATTACTGTGTGTAAACTGCATCAGGGTGAGTGCTGAAGCAAAAGAGTGGATTCAGCAAACCTTTTCTTTATTAGGCCCGAAATGGAAGTGCAGGGCCCACATTATTGCCTCTAATGGTGAAGTAGACTATGTCTGTGCAAGAAAGTCCAGTCAACTAGCCCTGAAGCTTTGAAAACAGCTGCATACACAAATTATGTACTTCATTTGGCTGTTTATGGACTCTGTAGAATGCTATCACAGGCTGCGAAGATCAGCACCAAGGACAGCACCAGCGACTGTCTACAGCAGTGGAGTCAAACTCAAACCAGTCCCTTGCTGGTTTTCCAACTCTCCATTCACCAAAACCTGCTGATTACCTTGATCAGGTGTGTTCAGTCAATCAGCAGCTGGATGAGCTAACCGACACACCTGCTCAAGGTGATCAGCAGAGAGAGCTGGAAAACCAGAGGGACAGCGGCCCTCCAGGACCAAGGTTTGACACCGCTGGTCTACAGTCTTTACTGCAGCAGCTGAACAGGTTAACGTTCTCTCTCTCTCTCTCTCTCTCTCTCTCTCTCTCTCTCTCTCTCTCTCTCTCTCTTTCTGCTTCTCTCTAGAGAAAGGAATCTTCAAAAGATCGAAGGCCATTTTATGAAAACTAAAATGTTAAGAATGTTTTCAAGTTATTATTATTATATCTTCTACAGATACAAATCAACACAAAAGGCTTTTGTATTTGGACGATCAAAAGAATACCAGGTCAGCTCCAGTTAAAGAAGCCATTAAAGAGTGCATTGCTCTTCATACTGGAATTAAAATGCAGTAATATCTTTCTTCTTGTGGCCAAATAATGTCAGTAGTCCATTACAAAACATAAAAACAAAACAAAACAAGGTTTCTGTTAAGCAACTGACCTACTTATATTCAGACACTTGCGGATTTCTGTTTTGCTTGTCAAGTTATTTTTGCATAGACAAGCTAGTTTTCTGTGGTGAAAGTGCACCAATGTATGCTTACACCATCAGTCTTTGATTGTAATAAAAAAGGTCTAAAGGCTATTTTAGCATCCCACCAATTAACAAGTAACAATGTGACCTTTGCTTCTGTACTGTAGGTCACATTTCTGTTACTGTGGTGACTTGGTGACATTAGTCTGAAGTGAATTTTCGAAAGTTTTCAGAGTTTTCCATTTGTTGAAATACTAAAACCCCCGTCTCCAGACTGTGCCCATTACACTGGTGTGTGATTGTGGTGCATCACTCAAGCCGCAGGGCTGCATCAACCCCCTCCTGTCAAACCCCGCCACATGCTGAGGCCTGGGCTACTCTCGCCTCCCTCGCAATATGGCTGCCTGGTGCGCTGCGCACACACAGACATCAATTAGAGAAAGGTTACCTTGTGCTGCTGCTGGTTGGTTGTCTTCCTTGCGCCAAAAGTGGCTCAGAGTGAAATCACATGTGAGAGGAAATGCAGACTACAGTGGGTTATTTGACTTTTCAACAATTCCCCTCCCTCCCCCAAATCCCAAACATGATGGATTTCTCTATTTTTTAAATCCAGCAGATATTTAGATTGTCAACAGGTCATGGTCCAGCTCTGGTTCCTCTCAGATCTGAACTAAACAACTTACAAAAAACATGGCACATGAATATTACCTGCAAACCAAAGCAACAAACCGCCCGGGTTTCAGTTGTATTTTTTTAATTAGTCATGGTGATGTTCAAGTTTTAGTTGGGAGAGGGGTTGTGTTTATGCCACTGGATATTTACTGGAGCAGTGGAGGTTAAAATCTTAGGCCTGTCTTCTTCTTTGTTCATCAGATTAAACCTCCGTGCCACCACCACAGGCAACTGGTAAAACTGGCATCAAAGTTTTAATTATAGAAGAGTCCACGGTTTGAGGCGATGTGAATGTACTGTATGTGCTTGTTTGTGTAACTGTGCCTCTGTGTGCTCCTGCAGGAATTAGAGAGTGATCAGCAACTAGACTAAATGACTGTTTCCAACAGCTAGTGAGTTATTCAAAAGACAAAGATGAAGATGATTAATAGTTTCTCCATTTCTGTCTCCCTCGCTCTTCACCTTTCTGCAGGTATTGTCTCACTTAGAGCTATGTGTCCCCAGTTTGCAGGGCAGGTTCTTGTCCAACCATCCTGCCTGGGGTCTGTTGCTGCCTGTTGTTGTTGTTCTCCTGTGTCCTGAGAATCTTTGATGATACATCCGTTCATGTCTGTGTCATTAATAAACAAAGTCATTAAATGATAAATGATGGAAATTATCACATCATATAAGCTGCATTATTGCTTTAGTCAGCATTGCAACATTTCAGGTTTCAACTCTACGATATGCATGAGTTTGATGAACATTATAGTTTTTAATTATAGCCTGAAAAAAATTTGCATATTTAGGCAATAGCTATAATATCTGTTAGATCCTGTAGCCAGATGTGATCAGCTGGAACAAAATATATTACTTACTAAATATTAACGAACATAGATTTACTGTATGTAGATATATAAAGCGTATACTGTATATGTATATACTATAAGTATACATATACAGTATATTTGAAGAGGTGACTAAGAGCCTTTTCTGATGCTCTGGGTAAAATTAGAAAGTAATAATCCAATATAAATCAAATAGTGAGACCACTGTTTACATAAATAATGTAACTGTAAATGTATAAAAATATGAAATATCATAATATAAAAGTATAAAAAGTATAGAACATAAATGTAAACAAAATAATACGCTGGTATTACCTACAGTATATTATTATGTGAGTATAGCCAGTCTACAGTATGTTGCCAGTCCATCACAGACCCACACAGATAGACAACTTTTCACACTCAACAAAGGCAATTTGTTTGAACTGTTGGGAGCCGTGGTGCCAGGAGAGAACCCATGCAACCCATGGGGACAACATGCAACCTCCACACAGAAAGAAACTGGAGTTTATGGGATTTCTTCCTAAAATTAATAATCTATTCCTACTAACAAATCACTTTAGTTCATGCCAGCTTATCAAGTATCTAAACTGTTAAAATGGAAAAGAACCCCACAGCTAACCACAGGTCTCAAATGGTTCTCTGTAGATTTTATACCAGTACTTCACAGCAGACGAGGAGCAGTGCAGCCCCTCATCTGTTGTACATACAGTAGATATCTGTATGAACTGTAGTTGATATCCTCCCCAGACCATCACCAACACTGTATGATGTTAAAGGCGTCTAATCTGTGTTGTCTTGTGAATTCCACTTGAGCTGCACTTGAGCTCAATTAAATACATGTATGTCGTCATGTAAAATACAGACTTTTGTACAGCTCTCAGTGCTTTTCTTGTTACACCTTGCATGGGGAGGGAGACACTAGCCTTGCTCCTCTGCCTCTGACCGTCTCTCCCTGCATCCTAGAGGTTGTCCTGGCACATTCTCTGCTTCACATTAGTATGACATATATTACACACAAGCCATCTTCATTTAGTACCTGTAATGTTTTTAAGGAGTGTACTGCTCAATTTAACTTTTCATATAATTGCTGCTTCGCTTTCTTTCCAGAAAATGTTTCTCTAATCTAACTTGGTCCAAGTGAAACACACCATATCAAGCTCTATGACAAAATTTTCAACTACAGTAATTTCATTACACCAGAAAACTCACAAGACAAAGATTAAGTTAATCTTCACTGTTGACACCAAAATATTGTGGACTTGTCCATGGGTCATGTGTAAAACTACTAAACCCAAACTTTCCTCTTGCTATAATAAATGCACCACATTTTCTGATTCTGGACATAAAAATGATGATTTTTACAGTAACATACATGGATGCTCACTTTCACTCAAACATCATAACTGAATTACATTATGCCTCTCCCAAAAGCTCACACTGACACTGACAAAGGTTGAGAGTGAGGCTGCAGGGAAGGGAAAGTCATGAAAGAACATTTAAAAGAACTGAGAAACAATGGGAGCACAGATAATGAAAATGAGTGGGTGGGATCTAAAAAAGATTAAAAGGATGGAGACAGATGCGGAATGGAACAAAGCCTGTGAAGCTGATGTGGCAAAATGATTTTCATGCGTGTGCAGATCAACAGTCGTCGCAAAAAACACGAAGAAGAGGAGAGCGTGGAGAAAGAGGAGGACAATGACAGCAGAGGGCTCGGAAGTGACCGAGGGGCAGCTTCCCGTGGGGAGACACCAGGGAGACTGTAGAGGTCCACATCACGGGACACGCGACAGAAAAGGACACGTGTGGACACATCTGTGTGAGCGCAGCCAGCCGTGTGAGGCCAGTGCTTCGTGAGGTCAACTGTCAGAGTGGAGACTGCTGGGAACAGGGGCAGTGGCAGCGCCGCAAGAGGCAGGTACCGCGACGGCAGTGGAGAAAAGAAGGAAGCGGTGGAGTAAGGGGAGGTGTGGAAAGATGCAGACAGAAAAACACACACAAAAGAAGTATGTGGCAGATGGGGTGGGAAAGAGTTTAGTCTCCCACAAAGCTGAAGAGGAGAAAATTCTCCCTGTTTAGCCTCAGCGTTAACTGACAGTAAAACGCATGCGGTGTGTAGTGACTGCAGAGCATGTTCCTTTCATACAAGCAAACAACGTCGTGTCCGCCAGCAAAGTGAACACAAGAGCCGTGTGCTCAGATCCAAGGTGTGCACTGCAGTGAGTTTAACACAACAAAACCGAGTCAAATGATAAACCCGCTAAAGTTGTACTGTCGGTTTGTGAGGATGTTTAGATTGTTTTTAAAATTTAAGGTTTACACACACTAAAAAATGTTTTTAAAAAGCTAAAACTATGACCTAGAGACCACCCCTTTTATGCAAAATCTACCTTTTTAGACACTGGTACATTCATATGACTCCAGGGTGCATGTTTAGACACACAGAGTATTAAGTACTAGAAGCTCATTTCCTTCTTTGCTAATTAGTCCAATCGTGTCTTAGAACAGTCCATTTAGAAGGTACCGCCTTTCCATTTGATGTCACAGCTTTCAGTCAACCTCACCTGGATGATGAGAACCTCAGCGACAGCCACACCTTATGGTTTGGTCCAAACTGGATTTGTGCCATTGCTGCTCATGAAGCTGCTTTTTAAAGCTCACCTGATTACGAAAGAATTGACAAACGACACTTACATTATTTTGCTCTTTGTTAAAGCTGTTGTTGGCATTTAAACCGCCCACTCTCTGCCCTTTTATTTTAATGTCCTTTAGTTGTTTTCCACTTGTACTGGGTTGCATGTCATTGATGTGTGTGAACGTTCACGTGAGAAAGATTATTTCAGCAAATGACCTGAAACGACATCAAAGGCTCAATCATGTAGATTCTTCTTGGTTTCTCCCAGTCTGGGACTGTTTGAGGCGGTAGCTTCATGGACCCTGTCCTTTAAAAACCTTTTGCAAAGCTTGTCACTGGATTTTGGACCACAGGGTCACCTGATTCATCTAAAACCCTGTGCCCATGCGTTGTCAGTTCATAGGTTCGAGAGTTTTATGCATGAGAGCAGCTTCATTTACCAGTTGCTAGAATGTAAATCAGTGAACTCCATGTAGCATTCCACTATCATTCATGTCAAACCTTCCACTTGATCTGACTGTTAGCTGCCCCTGATTGAACTCATTTGCCGGGTGCATTCCCTTATTTCAAACCTCTTCTTAAATGTCCCTAACATGGATTTATTGTGTTGATAATTATTTATCACTAGTTATTTTACCTGCTCCTCATCGGAATCATTATTTTATGACCGGTACCTGCCCTGACTTTTACGTGACTTAGGAAATGCTCTCAGCTATATACAGTATCTTTAAGTTGGAGAATTTGTTGATATTATTCTCTCAAATTTGTTTTCTTTATTCCATGGTTAACTGGGTGAAGTCATTAAAATTAGTAGCATTGTTCTGAGCACAAATAGAGGTTAATGAGTAATGTTAATGTTCTCTCTGATTTGTGCTACATCATTTAGTTTAGTATATTAGCTTCATTTGACAGAGACTCACTGCTCACTGATCTTTAGGGAAAACAAATGTGAGACTCATTTTTCTGGGCTGATCTTCATCTGTTCTCTCTGGACAGACACAAATCACTCATGAATCATGAAAGTATCAAGTTTACAATCCGGAAAAAAGGTAACTTTGATAGTGTTTATACCTCAGTCTACAAATGCTGAAATCTAAGAGAACTAAATCCAATAACATTTAATAGTCAATGAAACCCATGTTGTTTTTTCACATGAATAAGCAGCTCTTCTGCAGCTCTTTGTATACAAATAGTAGTTCTAACAAATGCTGTAAGGCTCATTTCTTAGAAAATTTGCTTTCAATGTGAATGCAGTATGTGTTATCGTAAGAGTTGTGTTGGCGGTGGTGCAAATATTCTCCAGTAAGTCAGGCAGAGGCAGAGCCTTCCCCTGGGAAAGAGGGGGGTGATGAAGTGGCTGAGGGCTCTGGACTACCCATGACCTGTTATTGGCTGACTGAATGACCAGATGGAAAAGTAGTGGAGGAAAAGCAGAAAACAATAGATGAATTTGTCATTGAAGAAATGTACAGCAGGGTGTGATGCCATTTACTATGTAGTTGGACAAAAATGTAAAAGAAGGACATGCTTTAAGTGACTTTGATTTACAGGATCTTTATCTGTAATGTAAAAGAAATAAGATGGTTCAAATCTGCAGTAGATAAAAAGTACTATTTTAAATGTGTTTCATGAACGCTGATAATGTTTTGCTTTAACATAATGGAATGCACTCATTTATATGCACTAATCTCTTGTGTAAAATGTGCAATGTTTTCTTTTGATGGTTCAATTCCAAATGTAGCTACTGATGTTTAAATGTTCCTGATGAGACAGGCAACAAAGTTTAGTTTAATGTCTGTGGTTATGCTGTAGTGTATACAGTAGGAGACAGCTAATCTGTGGTTCTGTCGCATCAACATGGAGCCAACCAGTTTCCTCAGCACAGCAGACTTGGTTCTGGTGGGTTTCCTCTGGCCAAACAACTAATTAAAGAGTAAATCCACACTAGATCCACACTGAGAAGTAGAAACAAAAATAGCCACACAGGCTTCACCAATGGATTAAAGATTATAATAAATAGTTCAGCTGAACAAACGCTCCTTAATGCGTGATCATAATGTGTAAGGTCTTATTTACTGTAGCTTCAGGTAAAGTATTTCTGTTTTACAATTAGCACAGTGTTACATGAACAGTAGATGTTAAAAGACCAGTAGAGATCCAGTATGAAATGAACGTTAACCCTTACTGTACATGGCAACAGACTCAACATCACACAGACTGTACAATTGGCACACAACCAAGAGTATTACTGTAAATTCAAACCACAATCAGACACATGGTTGCAAAACCCAATGGGACCACAAATCAATCTATCCAAACCAGCAGCGCAGCATGCTCACTGAACCTCTGCGTTATCATTGTATAAAATTTAATACTGTAACTACCTGTTTTTTTTTCCTTAACTGAAAATGCACAGAAATACATTTGATGTAAAGTATATAGTATTTACTATTTGTATAATCTGAGTTGTAGAAAATACCAGGGGAGCTGTAGGTGTTATACTCTTCTTTCAGTTTCCTCAGGAACTGTTCAGAGCAGAATTTGTTTATCAGTTTATACAGTATAAGTGGCAAAGCACATCTCTGAGATCATCCTGATAACATTCCCACTTAACATGTGTGGTCTACTGAAGCAGCAGCATCACATCCTGTGAGGTACAGGGACTGGAGAGACTGGACAGGGTCATCAACAAGTCCAGCTCTGTCCTGGGCTGTGGTCTGGACACGGTGCAGGGGGTGGGTCCCGGCTAAAATCTGATCCATCCTGGACCTGGACTCTCACCCACTGGAGGACTCGCTGTCTGCTCTGGAGCAGCTTCAGTAACAGACTGATCCACCCTCGCTGTGTGAAGGAGCGATATCGTAGATCCTTTATACCTGCTGCTGTCAAACTCTACAATCAGAACTGTTAACTACGTTTGCTCTGTTTATGGATGTGTGCTTGTATGGTTTCTCTCTGTTTTCTATCCTGTTGCTGCTGTGAGGTGCAATCTCCCCGCTGTGGGACTAATAAAGGCATTCTTATTCTTAATTTGGTGTTTGTTTCAGTTCCTGTTTCTGCTCAGTGTTGCTTCAATATTAATTAATTAATTCAATATTATTATATTACTTTAACAAAGACATACATTCTTGCTTTATTCTGCTCTTTAGCATCCATTGGCACCTGGTTTGCGCTCCATTAACCAGAAAATCAGAGCCAAAGTCACTTGTCAAAACAGGCCAAATGGCCAATGTCCATACTGCAGGTACAAACAGACAGCAGACGTTTGTTTTCAGAGACACACAATGTAATTAGATAAAAATATAAGTCGTGATTGAAATTTGATTTATTAATGAGTCATGTCACTAAAGGTCCTTAAACATTTCAACAAATTCCATTTATTGTCAGCTGTAAACTGACTGAATACATGGAACTTATTAATTGAAATCAAACCTTATACTTAACAAAATAAGTGTGAAGGACTGGGCAGAACTCAGAAAATGATTGAACAACATTGCCAAACATAAACTTAAATCAGGCTCATTGTCTCTCTAATTGAATTATACTATATTTAAGCTTGTGGCCTTCATCAGATTTCAAATGTGGCAGTGTGTGAATAATTTGCCGGTGTGTGTGGTGTAGAGCAACCTCCCTGTTACCTCTGAAGCAAAGACACAACTACAGCTCTGAGGAGGAGTTATTGCTATAGAGGTACATATCCACTAGTTCCCAACAGCTGAATATTCAGCTTCCCTCATGACAGACCTGTCTGCATAATCTACATCTACATAATTAATTAGGTCACATTTAAAATTCACAGTAGTAAAAGTAAAAATGTTCCATTTTCACTCCACAACACATACAGTACTGTAGACTTACAGTACAGGCAGTGTCACCAATGCCTACTGTGAATGTAGCTCTTATGTAACTCTCATTGTCTGTTATTTGCTGTTTATACAGTCTGATTAAAAACTAAGCTAACATTAAGTGCCCAGAAAGGGTCTAAATCATTTGCTTCCCACCAATTTATTTTGGACTTGCTTTGCTAATACAGCAGCTCTGTTCTATCTGCCTACAGTATGTTTCTCTCATTCAGCTCGTCTATTCAGACACACACCCACACAGAGCAAAGAAGGAAGCTGTCATCTGTGAATATATATCCGGTAGACTTTAAATGTGGGCGCCATGATTCCAGAAAGTCTGATGAGGAGACAAGAACTCAAACTAGAGATCTGCTGCAACTAGATGCACATTTACAGGAATATGCACTCGTTCCACTCATATCTTTGAATAACCAAATTGCAAACTCATAGTTCAATGGAAGTCTAAAGCAGTTAAGCAAGATTTTCTGTAAGATTTTCTGGGTTCTAAAAATTCCTGTTTTGGTGTCAAATGCAGTACATCCTTCATGAATACAGTAAGTATAAGTCAGACTTTATTGATCCCCTTGGGGAAATTATTTCTCTGCATTTAACCCATATACACAGAAGGAGTAGCAGTGAGGCGCTCGGGGAGCTAGTGTGATGTGACTTGCTCAAGGCCACTGGTGGGGATCCACTGGGTTTAAACAGGTACAGTACAGAATCCAACAACAGACTCGAATGACGTTGTTGGAATACAGTTTGCTGTTCTTCTCCCCCACTCTTTCCTTTTTAACACCCCATTCTTCCACTAAACATAACTTATTCGCATTGCCAAAACCTTAAAGACACAAGAAATCAAAGCAAAAGAGACCGAGACAAAGGTGAAAAAACATCATGCAGAAATAACTCAACTGCCAGTAAAGGAAATCACATAAAAGTGCCAGTCTCACCTCCTTAGTGCTGTGGGGGACGAAGAACGCTACTATTTTAAATTGATATATGTACAGAATCTACATGTAAATGGGTCCCTGGTGTGCAGTGGACTGATAACACTATAGTAAAATAGATGATTAAGCCAACAAAGGAAAGCCCCACACTATATATACACGCACACACAAAGACAGAGTAAAAGAGAAGAAATACACTGACAGCACTTCATGTTAACTGAGGCATATGGCTTTATGACTGGGGTGAAATCTTCTCTCGAACATACATCACGCTGCAGTTTAATGGCTCCTGCAGTAACGCAAATGGATTTTATTGTAATCGAAGGAATGCAATCTATTAGAAACATGGTAATTATATCTGCATTATGTGTCATTTGTAATCTTTCACCTTCTTTGTTCCCACGGTGCACAATGCAGAACCCATCTGTAGTGTGTGTGTGTGTGTGTGTGTGTGTGTGTGTGTGTGTGTGTGTGTGTGTGTGTGTGTGTGTGTGTGTGTGTGTGTGTGTGTGCGCGCGCGCACTTATAGTTGTTCCTGGTTACTTCATGCTTATGCCTTCTTTAAAATGAAAAAAATACCCAACTACTTCCAATTAGCATTTTTAAATGTGAATGAGATCATTTGTGGGGTCAGGGGTAAGTTGGGAGATAAGTTTGACTGCAAAGTGGGGGGCCTTAGAGTGTTCAAGGTAAGCTTGCCACCACACCATGACAAGACCAACAAACAAGTCTGTCTTTGAAAAAAAATAACATTAGCATACATTTTAAAATGTGTTTGGTTAGCAGAGAGGAGTGGGATGAGGTGAGATGCGATAAGTGTGCATCTGGACAGAGATAATGTGTGTGTGTGTGTGTGTGTGTGTGTGTGTGTGTGTGTGTGTGTGTGTGTGTGTGTGTGTGTGTGTGTGTGTGTGTGTGTGTGTGTGTGTGTGTGTGTGTTTGTGTATAAATTCTGTCTGAGTGCATAGTGCATCAGCCTGCAGCTGCATGACTTCTTACAGACTGTCTGCAGCCGTCATGAAGGAAGGCCCTCAATGTGTGAAGGACAAAAGCGGCGTGTGCCACCGGTGGGAGATAACCGTGATTTATGAGGGCCTGTCAGTGCAGCAGCAGGTAAACATGCTCTTTGGGGGTCTGTCTGCGATCTCGCTGCCATTCCGTACCCATAACAAGTTGCGCTGGCAGGAACCTACTTCATATTCACCTACATGCTGGTTGGTCAAAGGGAAGCACTGCTTCAACCGAGCCCTCGGGGGAACAGTGGGAATGGGTGTCATTAAAAGGCAGGTGTACAGTAGGTGGTATACAGTGTAGCATAGGCACCAGGCATTTGGGCCTCCTGTTAATGATATCCCTTCAAAATCATAGCCAGTCATTTAAAAATACAATTCTATATTTTAAAACATGCTCCATGGTACATTTCAGCTCAGAGGATTAACTGTATTGTGTTAGTTAGAAATAGTGCTGTGCTAGAACTCTTTCACAATATTTTCACATTTGGCAACCTTCCATCACTTTTCTTCTTTCACATGTTGTGAAGTGAGTAAAAGAATATTGACTTGGCAGAGAAGTATTAGTGTTAGCTCTTAAATAATTTGAGAAGAAAATAAATCTGATGTCATAACACATTTTTTTTCACAATATCAGCACCTGTGCTCACTTGTTAAGCCCTATTCATCCTGCCATCTCAGAAGGGTCGCTAACGCAGGGCTCTCTGCCTTTTTGACGCATCTCTTTATCAACCAATGTAACCTTGCGTTATAAAATTTAATAATAACCACACCATGAATTATTACCTATTGGCCAGTGGAATTGCCGCATTATCATGGTTGAGAAGTTTGTGTGCCTGAAAGACCCCGGAAGCTATGTTGTGGGAAACAGGTCCTGGGTGACGGGCCAGACTAAGAGTGGTTCACAAACTCCTCTATGATGGACAAAATTCCAAGGACCGAGACGTCGCCCAGTTTGGTGCAGCTGGGGCCCCACCCTGGAGCAAGGCCAAGGGTTGGGGCTTGCACCCTATTCCCACAGGACCTGGCTGGGCACATCCTCATGTGGACCCACCACCCGTCTGAGGAGCCGTAGAGGGCCGGTGCATAGTGGATTGGGCAGCAGTCGAAGAGGGGAACCTCAGTGACCCAATGGATAATCAATCTGGCAATTTGGACATGGAATGTTACGTCACTCGGGGAAAGGATCCTGAGCTTGTGCAGAAGGTCGAGCGGTACTGGCTAGAAATACTCAACCTCACCTCCACACACAGCCTGGGTTCTAGAACCCAACTCCTTGAGAGGGGCCAGACTCTCTTCTACTCTGGAGTTGCCCACAGTGAGAGGCGGCTGGCTGGTGTGGGTTTGCTCATAGCGCCCCAGCTTTGCCGCTGTGTGTTGGAGTTTTCCCCCGGATGAGAGGGTCACTTCCCTGCATCTTCAGGTTGGGGATAAGTCACTCACTGCTGTCTGTGATTACGGGCTGAACGTTAGTATGGATTACCCAGCCTTCTTGGGGACTCTGGAGGGAGTGTTGGAAACCACTCCAACTGGGGACCCCATCGTTCTACTTCAACGCCAACGTGGGCAATGACAGTGAGGGAGAGGCGTGAATGGACAACATGTCCTTCCTGATCTGAACCAGAATGGTGTTATGTTATTAGACTTCTGTGCTAGGCACAGTTTGGAAAAACCTAACACGATGTTCAAACATAAGGGTGTCCATCAGTGCACAAAGCACGAGGACACCCTAGGCCACCCTAGGTCAATGATAGACTTTGGAGTCGTGTCATCTGACCTTTAGCTATATGATTGGGAACACTCGGGTGAAGAGAGGGGATGAGCTGTCAAGTACTCACCACCTGGTGGTGAGTGGGATCCACTGGTGGAGAAGGAGGCTGGAACGACTTGGCAGGCCCAAACGTATCATAAGGGTTTGTTGGGAATGTCTGGCTGAATTCTCTGTCAGAGGGACCTTGACTGAGGATGTCATCGGACGGTGGAAGTACTTGTAGGATCTCCTCAATCCCTCTGACATGGACGGATTGACCAGCTCTATACCCCCACCAGAGTACTCAAGGGTTTGTGGGAGTTTGCCCAACCAATCTACATGTGTTTTGTGGACTTGGAGAAGGCATTCGACTGCGTCCTTCATAGCATACTGTGTGAGGTGCTCCGGGAGTATGAAGTCTGAGGCTGTATAACGAGAGCAGGATCTTGGTTCGCATTGCCAGCAGTAAGCCAGACCTGTTCCTGGTGCATGTTTGACTTCGGCAAGGCTGCCCTTTGTCTCTGGTTCTGTTCATTATTTTTATGCACAATCTTTCGAGCATGAGATCAACAGACGGATCGGTGCAGTAGGGCAGTCGGGCAGCTGCAGTAATGCAGTCGGTGGACAGATCCAAGACTTTAATGTACCATTTTTTCATTAAAATTTGCAAAATGTACGGCACCAATTTGACTTGATCCTCAGCAGATAATTAGAGATCTACATAGCTAACAGATGAGAAGCAGGATCTGTTTTAACTTTATTTTTACAGGTTATAACAGAAATATACACAATAAAATCCACTATAATACTGTAGATACTTCTTAAGGACAGAAAATATTTCATTCAATACTTTTAGAGCTTCTACAAAATCATAATAATGATGCTGGGTTCCTTTTTCCAATACATTTTGATCTGATAGCGGTGGCGTATTACTGGCTACAACATTGTACATTGTTATTATCTATTATCCTGAAATTGTCCATCATCAAATACACAAGAGTAATGATTAATGCAGCTATCCACGGTAAATGTGCTGTTAGGTTGAATTGTGTTTGTCTTTGTGTTGCAGCCCAAGCTAGTACACTCTTACAAATGTATATTTTTTGGCTGGCTGCTGTGAAGTCTTCTGTTAATTCTGCTAAGCACAGTCATTCAGCGTAAAAGATCTCATCCTAAAGCTGAATCGACTTGTTTACATGTATAATGATGAGGTTGGAAGATGACTGATTTTCCTTTGTTTCAATTTATTTTCAATTTATTTGTGACAGGTATGCCTCTACCTATTATTTCAGCCTTTCAGATGCATTTGTGTCATGTTCTTGCACATCAGACCAGTTTCAGTATTTTTAAAGGCTACTAAAAGCTACTTTATTATTTTGTATCTGCCATCTAGCTGATTTTCCCTATACGGAGAACTATTCTTTCTGTAGCTTATACTTATATTTAGAGATATTTTTCCTGACTTGCAGTGATTTTGTTTTGGGGGTTAATTTGATACTTTGTTTGCATTTAAGAGTTTATTTGTTACTTTGCCTTTGATGTGTTTGTCTAATTTCATTTTTCTAGTCTTTTTTAATTTATTGTAGAATGTCTACACAAAATTTCATCAGAGCACTATTGTTGCTGGGCTGTACCTGGTTTTAAAAGTATCAGATGAGTCGTTTGATTATTTTGATTTTTTTAATTCACTTCAATAATGCAACATTTCTGTTATGTTATTGATGGGAACCTTGAATCACCCACATACTGTATGCACTTACTGTAGTAGTATACAGTAGTATATTGTATAAAGACAAATATGACCATGACTAACATCACAACATCAGGGTACCCTTAAAATGCCAGGTAAAATGCCTGGTAATACCAGCTACTGTAGTAGCTTTCCATACTTGGATTCCCAATTTACCCATTTGTCGTTGCAAGTATGCAGTTTGGCTTGGAACAATATACTGTAGATAATAATTCCTAAATGACCTTGATTATAAAAAAAAGTGCTTTCCAGAAAGTTATTCACAGTGTACACAGGCACTAATGAAAGAAGTGTGAATCCGACGGAAGCATGTCAGTATGTGTTTCATATTTCTTTGAATTTGATGTGTGAATAAAGAAAGGGTATTGTCAAGTTTTTTTACTTCATGCCACTTCATTCAGTTTTTCTTTTTTTTTTTTTTGGCTGCTGAATTTCTGTACTCATTTCAGAGAACGTCCTGTGCTGTAGATTTCTAGTGGTTAAAATGCTGCCCGGAACAAATTAAATTACTGGGGAGCAATGTGAACTTTTCATTCCCCACCTGATTTTTATCCTTGCATGAAAGGGAAAATAGAAAAGGGTCTCATACTCAAGCCAGTGCAGTGTGTTTTATACTGTACTGTATAAACTAAAACTGCTAAAACTCAAAAGAAGCTCAGATTGTGATGCCCGTCAGATTTTTCTCTGGCTCAAGTGTAATGATTGTTGTGTAAAAGATGGACTAGATCTCGTTTAAATTCAAAACAAAACATTTGCACTGCATGTTCTATACACAAAATACAAATAGTGCTGTTTTTATTTATAGTAGTCACATTACAGTAGTAGTAGTCATATACAGTAGTCAGTTTTCTCACATATTGTACCTGCCTTATCCATCCTTTCTTGTTTTCTGCTTAGTTGCGACTGAAAACTGGACCTGTAAATTACAAAACCTGAAATCCATCTTCCGCCACTTATTCCCATTGGGGGTGTGGGGGGTGCTGGAACCCATCCCAGCTACCTTAGGGCGAGAGGCCCAGGACAGGTCGCCAGTCTATCACAGGGCCACACATACAGGTACAGTAGAGACAAGTCACACACACTCACACCTACGAGAACTGTACGGAACACCTACGATAATACCCACGTCATTAGACCGCGGAGCCAGAGAACCCGGAGAGAACCCACGTGGGCACAGGGAGAACATGCAAACTCCACACAAAAAGGCACACTTGCTGTGGTGTGCTGAGGCGACAGCGCTGCCCACTGTACCACCGTGCTACCCAAATTCTGATGTTTGTTTCCAAATCTGAAGTTTCTTACAATGCGTTAAATCAGCAAAACAAACTGTACATACTGTATTTCTTTAAAATCTCTATGTATCATAATATAAAAAGTAATTAAATCACTCAAAGACAATGCAACTAATAATTTTTGCCAGTTCTGAAAGTGAATACCAGAGCTAATCAGATCTAATCATGCATGAAACAAGAGCTCACAAATGAGATTTTGACCATGTAAAAGGGCCCAAATGTGAGAGGGGGCACATCAAAGGGAGAGTTTGGCTCCTTTAGCTGATTATAGAATAATCAGAAGGCATTACATATATTCACAAGAGAACAGTCAATCAACTCTGTGTGTAGAGATGTAAGACAATGTCTGAAACGGTTAAACATGTGATAGTAGAACATTGTGATTCACACATTTCTGTTGACATGCAGAGGTTACAATAAGGTCAGCTGATCACCAGGTCAATATATGTACAGTAGAGACTAGGGAACAAGGACCGACAAATTACACTTAACTCTCCAACTACATCTTTTTGTATTTTATCTAGATGGGTCCCAACTGTTAATATCCAACATGCATCTAATGTATGTGATATGTTTTATAAATTTAACTTAGCCTTGAATAAGAGAAATTTAATTGTATGAGGGCGCTCACAATATTCAGTCATGCAATCTGTATGGAGTGAAATTAGGGTCAGATTAGATGTGTGCGTGCGTAAACCGATCTGTGCGTGCGTAACCAGATTTGTACTTGTAGACTTAGTGGGGCTATATGATGCTTACACTTATAATTTGGGACGTTAAAATTACGCAAATAGTGACTAAATTTAAAAGTAAAATAACGTGACCTTGATATGCCTCCATGCTCTAATTGGCTAATAAACAAGGTAGTTGTCGCAGTCTGTTAATGTTAATGTAGCATGTTAGCCGGCAGGCTATTAGCAATGCCATGCTATGTTATGATGCAGCTGGAGTTAAGGTGGGTACCTTCCAGTAACAAGCTGCATCATAACATAGCATGGCATTGCTAATGTGATTAATAGCCTGTCGGCTAACATGCTACATTAACGTCTTATAGAAACACCAGTTTAGTGCAACTGCATCAGGCTATTAGCAATGCCTTTGTCATTGAAGTCACATGAAAACTTTGAAAAATTAGTTTCTCAGTGGTTTCTAGATTTGCTAGCCAGGATTTTTGCCTTTTACAATAAGACAGAGAGCTGGGAAGATGTTAATTAAATAAACAGCTCCAGAAAAAGATAAACAGACTAGTTGTGTAAGATCTAAGCCATGCATAGACCATGCATTAAGCTTCTCCAGCACAAAGATGACATCATCTGACTCAGGTCGTCACCTGATATATTACTGTTGTCAGAGTAATTTCAAAAATAGGCTGTAAAGGAATGAATTTGACTTATTATTAGTTAAGTGTACTAGCTTCCGAAGTGGAAATTAGTCAGGGTATGGGGCTTGTAACCATGGCAACAGCACAGCATGTCATTTCCACTGGAATAGAGAAGAGATAAGCAGAGTTTGCATCAGCGCTATTAAACAATAGCAAACGGGAAGATGAGAAAACCTCCCTTCATCTCACTGGGCAGGTTGTAAGTCTTGCTCCCTGTGATTCTCGCAGCAATCACCAGCGAGGCTCTCACAAGCTGATGTAATAGCAGGAAAGGTGAGAGACAGTGTGAGACCCATTGGGTAGATGTGTTCACACAGCACTGATCTCATTTAAGTTTTGACCTTTTAAGGGCTTTTGGTGGGATAAAGTGAATTTGTAACTTTGACCTGAGCAGCGCTGGGATAATAAGTTGGCTTGACTGCACTTCTAAAATAAAAGGCAGTGATGATGCTGCTCGAGAGCTTTTTAAACATAGAGACATAAACCCCATTACAATACTAATGTTTCTAACTGTGCTTTATAGTAATAGTGGCACTTGTAGGTTTATGAACCTCATTTATTCGATGTAGAAAATATCTTTATGTGGCAAGAGGATGCAAATTTAAATGATCATCACTTAGTTTACAGTAATTGTAATTAGAGAAACTAAAGGCATTTCTTGCAAAAAAACAATGACCCTAAACATAAATTGTATTGTATGAAAGAGGCAACAACCTAAAATGTATATTAAAGCAATGTTGGAGCAACCGTAGGCAGGAAGTTCATGCAAATGAGACCCCCGGCATTGTGGGGCCAAAGCTGTGAAGGACGAGGGGTTAAAATCCCTCAAGGGATTATCCTTTACCCTGGAGGGGTCCTCACGCAGGACACTTCTATCAGTACAGTTCTTACTGTATGTGCTTTGATGAAATATAGATACAGTATGTCAAAGTACTATTAAAAATGTGACTGAACTGCGTTTCAGAGCCATCTTGAGATATGTGTGGTCATTCTTTGTTGTTATGGTATCAGAGATGCTGATAAACACTTTCCAAGGCTTTGGACTGTAGGTCTATGCGGTGATTAAATGGGGTGGCAGTGCAACGAGACATGTCTGACTGCTCACCAGTGACAAAATGAATCATAAGATAGATCTGATAAACATGTCAGACCTGTGTTGCTATGGTGTACACTCTGGGATTTGTTGGCCAGTTGTTACCATACAGTAGTTGCACTGAATAAAGTAAGTGTCAAACATTTACAGATTATTAATGATAATACCAGCTTTCATACAAGAACAATATGCGTAATGTTTACACTATTCGTGACATTGTTCTGAAACTATAGTTGCCATAAATGCACACAGTGCTGTTCCGCTGCAGACATTTTGCCCAGTCATAGCAGGAAAAGCACAGGTGTAACTAATAACTCAAAGATAAGGCAGCTCCTCTCCATTTGAAAGTTCCAACGAGTCATGGCTGTGAGCCAGCAGGCAAAACACCAGAGCTTTGAACCTGATGCAGATAATGTTTGTGTTGTTAGTTACACTTGGGCATTTCATTCTACGAAATGTCAACATTCCTCCTTAAAAAAAATGTCTGTTGAACTTTGGCAAGCACCCAGTGATTATTATGTGCAAGTTACTAATGTCATACAGGTGAAAATGGAGTGTTACTGGTCTGGACATTAGAGTTTACTGGAAATCTTTGTTCTATGAGATTTGCTCTAATCACTGTATCACATAATTGAAATAATGTAATTCTGGTATTTTTTCTGGCTTATTCTGTTCATTAACCTAAACACATTTAACTACAGTACCTACAATATATCTACATGCATGAGTTATGAGATGTGTACAGTCCAGCACCAATACCTCAGCCAGAATGTTACAACTCCCAAAGCTTAGACTCGCTTTCCATAAAAACCATTTCCAGCAACAACAATCACAGCGTAGTCATCAATCGTTTAAAACTAAATAACCATACATCCATAAATTTTCCATCACTTACTTTTGATGACTCTCTGAATCCCCATACATCATCTTTCAACGTAGTTTGGTGTCATTCTATCCATTAAGGTCCAGCGAATATAATCCAGGAAAGCGTTTCGGTCCAAAACACACTGTATATCCACAATGATCTGAAACTTGCAAGTGGTCTGCTCCAACTCCTAAGCAAAGAATTATTTTCTCCTCCTCTATACAGTAAGCCATGAGTCGCTACACACAAAACCGAACGTAAAAACGGAGAATTCAAGATGGAGGCCGTCTCTCTTATGTTTCATTTGGGCCCAGTGTTGCCAGATTGGAAATAGAAATATGGTACTGTCGCTTCATAATTATCGTATCTTGACCCAAACTATCATATGAAATAAAAACAACTTCAAAAAAAAAACCCTATTCTATATGCATATAACCTATGGAAATCTCACAGATATTTAATTATTTCAATGAAACAATTATTCTTTTTGTCTGTGTTTTCTTTTACATGTTTTTTAACATCGTAATGTCTGACATCATGAAACATCTCTCATGGGGAGCCAATCAGCTTCACTTGAATACAGTTTCTGGTGAGTGCGCGTCAATCAAAACGAAATCAAAACATGACGAACAGCAGTGTCAAAATTTTTGTATATTTGCTCTACAATATCGTAGACTGAACAGACCTGGCAATGTTTGGCAATACTGTGTGAGCCAGATAAAAACCACAAAAGGCCGAAGTATGAGGTTGCATGAGCCACGAAAACCAATCAGGCTCAGTTTCCTGAGAACCCCGCCCCCACTCAGGCTCGTTTGGGATGGGGCGCTCAGACAGTGTCTTTAGCCAGGTCAAAAGGCCAGAAAGTGAAGTATGCTCTTTCCTACCTATGAATTATTGTCCCAGATTGTTACATATAAGCTTAGGTTAGGCTACAGTAGGTAGGTTACAGTGATTGTGTGAACACTAATATAGCATTATGGGTCGTTCTACAGCCTGTAATCTATCATTAAAAATAGAAGAAATAGATCCATAAATTGTTTTTTTAACACAATTTGATTTATTTCTTCATATATGTCATATATATTCACATATATATATATATTGTGTCTCTGTTATTTTGCTTCAGTATAACTGTAACAAATTCTGTTTCTTTTTTTGAAACTTAAAAGGAGTTTCCTTTCCAATGACACCAAGCTCAATGTTGTAGCCCTTACCATTTAGGAACTACAGTCATCTTAATTAATTAATTAACAACTTAAGTATGCCACATCAGCTCCTAATAAACAAAATGTACAAAATTCAGGACTTGAACGCTAACAGTAAAACCAACTACAGCAAGTGGCCCAGTACACTGAGACATTTTATGGTATTTTATGAGTATCTCAGTACTGCTTACAAGTGGCATTATGATAAGTGTGCATGGAGTGTGGGTTAATGACACTGTGTTTGTTTATGTGAGTAATCGAAAGCACTTGTCTACTTACTGTGCTGCAGGACCACATACAAGTGTTGGTATTTCAGCAGAGCCAATGTGTCCAAGTTAATCTATTGATCCATTATCATTCACTAATTCACAGTGTGTGTTTGAAGTGGTAGCTTCATCAAGTGTGGATTTCCCTTATAAATAACTTCACCATAGTTATGTCTATTCAGTATAACCAACCAGAGGTGTGGATTCCTGAGTTTGGAAAAATGAATTCAATGCATCTACACTCAACATTCCAACAGCCCACTTATGAAATACTGAAGCTCCTCCATTATTTACCTCATACTGTACATTACTTCTTCTAGTGGTGAAAGCACTGAAATATATAAAGCTAAACTTTGAGAAAGGTTTTTGATTCAGTTTTTAAAAATGATAAAGTTTTTAAATGTATTTTCTCATTACTTTTACAATATGTATTTGAAAGCATCATCAGACTGAATTAGTACGCATGCTGGGACGCCTAAAGTGACTTTAGATTTTGACACTGTCTGGGACTGCACCTTGTTCTGACGAATAAAAAATAATTTACACAACAAACAATGAATTAGGTTTCCAATATATTTGCACTTTCATGCATGTTAAAGGACTTTACATTTTGGTAGATTTTACTGTAAATTAACTACATACTTTTACTGTCTAAACTAAAAACTTAAACTTAAAATATTCTTAACTGTATTCTTCAGATATCTCTTTGCTTCTCGTCTCCAACTTTTCCTCTGCATTCCTTTCCTGGGACCTCCATCTGAAGCCCAGGACGGAACCACAGGTGCTGCCATCCACCTCTTTTCTTCTCCAGCGCTTCGAATCCAGCCACGTATTTTTCAGACATGACCAGGCAGGGAATGTAGCAGCCATTGTTTTCTCCAAGACATCCATCTGCTGAGTCGTACTGTAGTCTTACTGGAGTGTATAAAGTTCAGGATGCACTGCAACCTGCTGTCATCAACAAGTTTAAAGGTTTATGCTGATTATAAACCATCGAGATGTTGGCCAAAACGGACCAAATGGGCAAACTTGCTCCAGGACAACATCAGGGCTGCCTCAAACCATCATGGGCTTCTGTCTAATCCTGGAGTCTTACATGTACGTTAGCATGCAGTGTGTATCACATGTAGCATGCACTGCTTGGCAAAGACCTAAATCCTTTTTAATGTCTGATTGCATGTTGATCAATCTGTGCCAGAGGGCAGCATTTTGTGAGAGCTTGAAATAATCTGGTTACATCTCACTGTACAGTATGTACTGAATTTGCTGACTCAACAGCTGATGTGGTTTTTAAATGAGACTACATTGTTGAACCTCCATCACCATGGATTACTGTGGTATTTTGCAAGTGTAGTTTAAACATACTACTGGGAAGAACCTCTTCCCAGTAGTTGCTTGTCCTGCTGGCATTACCAGTAAAACATTCTGTGTGTGTTTATGTCATAACGTTCTGCTTTAAACTGACAGATCATCTCTTAATCATGCATGTTTTCTAGCAATAAGTGGAAGTCACTGGATTTGTAAACAGCGAGCAAAGGGAAAAACAGATGGTTTTAATGACCCACCATTCATGAAAAGGGTCTGACACAAATTAAAAATAATGGCAAGGCTTGTTCATTCCCTGCAGCTGGCTGTACTCGATCAGACTGTGCAACGAGCCAACACATTCACCATGTTCAGCCAGTGGGAGTTAAATTAATTTCCAAATCCGTTTCATTTGAAGAGTCCTTTAAATTGATTTCCCTAGACGTGCAATGCCCCAAACTCAACATTATTCCATTCACTTTCACTGCCCTCGCTTTGTTTAGACACCTGCTAGCAAACAGGAGTGGAAACTGACTACACAATCCATAGATTTCCTCATTTTCTGCAGTTAATGAAGGAGGCTCCAACTAATCCAAGTGCATGAAAATTGCATTTCCTCCTTGCTTTTAAGTTTTCAATAAGCATTGTGAAGTAATTTGTTACACCACAGAAGCTTTGAAACTGGGAAGAAAGTTTCAATCCTAATTTGTGTCAAATAGCTTTATTGTGTATCAGAAACAAGCCAACAGAGTGGATATGTGTCACTTACAGTATAATACTCAAGGACAAATTATTGTTTAGGAGTTAATGGTACATGGTTTAGTTTAATATTCTACATTGTACACAAGAATTTCCCCAATGTGGCATAAAGTCATTTCCTATCCTGTCTTCTATCTTGCTACAGCTATGGGGCCATTCATGTCAGAAGTCTTTTGTTTAATCATTTAAATAAATAAATAAATAAATATTGTTTAAAACAATCATTCCTATAGGGTCAGAGTTCCTATATGATTAAACATTAGTAATACTGCTTCGTCTATTGTTATTTTTCTGTTTCTCTTGCACTGTAAAAGTGCTGTGCTTTTTACAAACTATTATTATTAGTAATAGTAATATCAATACCCAAAGCCAGTCTTTCTGAAAAAGGCCATCCATCCATCCATCCATCCATCCATCCATCCATCCATCCATCCATCCATCCATCCATCCATCCATCCATCCATCCATCCATCCATCCATCCATTTTCGAGCTAAGCAGCTAGTCCAAGCAGAGAGCTCCAGACTTCATCTCCCGGACACTTCCTCCAGCTCTTCCCAGGCCATCTGAGCGACATAGTCCCTCCAGTGTGTCCTGGGTCTTCCCCAGGGCCTCCTACCAGTGGGACATACTCGGAACAATGCCCCAGTGGGGCGTCCAGGAGGCATCTGGAACAGATGTCCTAGCCACCTCAGCAGGCTCCTCTCAATGTGGAGGAGCAGCGACTCCACTCCGAGCTCCTCCCAGGTGACAGAGGTCCTCACCCTATCTATAAAGGTGCGCTCAGCCACCTTATGAAGGAAGCTCATTTCGACCGCTTGTATCCGCGATCTTGTCCTTTCGGTTATGACCCAGAGCTCATGGTCATAGGTGAGGGTAGGAACGTAGATTAACTGGTAAATTGAGAGCTTCGCCTTTCGACTGAGCTCCCTCTTCACCACGACGGACTGGTACACCATCTGTCAATCTCATTCCTTCTCTCACTCAGCCTTCTTTCACTCATGAACAAGATCCCAAGATACTTGAACTCCTCCACTTGGGGTAAGAACTGTCCTTCAACATGGAGAGAGCAAACCATCGTTTTCCGGGTGAGAACCATGGCCTCAGACTTGGAGGAACTGATTCGCATCCCAGCCACTTGCACTCAGCTGCAAACTGTCCCAGCACATGCTGGAGGTCCTGACTGGATGAACACAACGTCATCCACAAAAAGCAGAGAAGTAATCCTATGGTCCCTGAACCAGACCCCGTCCGGCTCCTGGCTGCGCTTAGAAATTCCTTCCATAAAAATAATGAACAGAACTGGTGACAAAGGGCAGCCCTGCCACAGTCTGACATGGCTCTGACTACTGAAAAGAGCTCAATTTAAGTAAAACATTTTTCTACTTCTTGTTCACATGACTCAAATTTGTCACAGAATTATGTATCACATTTTCTGATAATGTGTTTCTGTTTCCTGACTAAACCCTTATTTAATTTAACACTTTCTTTCACACCTTTCATACCATTCTCAAACCTTTTCCCACATTTCGGCAATTTGTATGTAAATAAATGTTATTCCTTAGGTTAATTGCACGCTTTTTTTAGATCAATAAATTGATTGTGCAAAAGACTTTTTATTTCCAATATTACAGTAATAAAGTGTAAGTATGAGTAAAAAAGATTCAGTTGTTGGCTATTTGCATTTCATTCTGCGGTACATCATTTTTTATATAAAAAAGAATCCATGTTGCAAGTGAGCCATACCATTACTCTAATAATGACCCACATGTAACAGGGTACTGTCATTTGGAGTTTTTGTTCACCTATTTCCGGGTTTATTTTGTTGTCATTTCCGGTTTCTGGTTCTCCGTGCTCCATTTCACCTGTACTATGCATCACCTGACCAGCCAACCCTCATCACATACAGTAATCAGTCAGTGTATGAGTACTGGTGACTAGATCGTCGTGTTTAGTCACTTCTTTCCAGCGTTGTGTTCCACTCCTGATGATCGTGTAAGTTACCGAGCCTTTTGTGAAACGTCCTTACCTGTACCTTAGCTGAGCCTGACTGATCTGTTGCTGACCTGAAAGAACTGTGATCACTGGGTCACAGTGATCACAGTTGTGTAGCTTCCTACCTACCTGTACCTCTGCCGATCACTTACTTTACCTGTGTGCAGACTCCTGCTTGTGTACTGACTAAGATTCTACGATTAAACCTGATTCTCTATAATCTGACCACCTCCGAGCTGTGCATGTTTGTCCGCCATATCCACACTTCTGACAGTTACGTTTACTTACTAGATTCTTATGCGGAAAAGGAAAATACAGCAACACTTTGCTAGTCATGCTCTGTCCTTGCAAAAACACTGAAAATGAACAAGTGGCTGCAGTTGTTAGGATAAGAGAAGATAGACTGTAAGGAAGTACAGAAAGGTGCAAGGACTTGCACAGCTGAATAACTGAACATTTTGTCACCCAGTGTAGTAACTGCTTTATAGACCACAAAGAATTGGCTATTTTGCGGCCCCAATGGACCCGTGCATTACTCAGGGTTTGGGATTCATTTTCCCTTAGCTACACTTCTCAGTTTGGTTGAACACCATGAAGCCTGCTCCTACTTTATCTGCTGACATCACTGTAGTGCACTGAATGTACAGTACTGAGAAAATGTAAGCTTTCTCTATACTGTATACAGTATAGGCAAGACACCATCTTCTAGCACGCATAATGAGTGTGGGGTTATCATACAAATAGGTGTACCATAGGACTAGCTTGTATTTTTAGTGGATGTTATAGTTTTATATAATTCACTTTAAAAGGCAAATCTGTCTTCAAAAATGAATAGCCAGATTTGGCAGGTGTTGTGCAGACATTACACTATGAATCACGACTGTGTGATTCAAGAGGAAAGATGATACTTAATGTAAATAGATTGACGTCAATTGTATAAATTGAGCGTTCTGCTCATGATTTCCAAGACAAATGCTGTTGTGTCACTGACGCATTTAGCTTGCATCTTGAAGCTGTGCATTCAAAATCTGTTGCATTAAACTCAACACATCTACGGCTCTCTCATTGTCTGCATTCCCTTGTGTGAGCCTTCATAATGGGCTGTTTCTTGACACACATGCCTATAAATGAGTTTGGCATGGGTCTGGTTCCCCCTGTGGACAAACAGACATGGGGCCTGACAGTGGTACCATTTTGATGAATAGCCATTTAAAGCCATGACGCACAGTGCCACATTTTTTTCCCATCTCTTAACTTGCCCCTTCCCCTCCCTTTCTTTTTTCCTCCACCATTTTTTCTGTTTGATGGATTGGTTTTCAGCTGCCGAGCGCCAACGCCATTAGCCACAAGAGCTGTCCGATAGTGCTACAGCAGCATATGTGTGGAGACACAGATCAGAGAAAGAAGGGACATTTCCGGGCAATGGGCCTTGTATGCATGCAACACAAAACCAGTAATGGAGGTCTCACTTCAGACAGCTATTGATGTACCATGAGATTGTATGTCGTGGAACAAGTAGAGACACACAACATGTTCAACAGCAGAGCATGGTCATGCTTTGTGAATATAATGGCACCCAGACATGAAATGCCAATGAAATCTATGAATTGTTTCAGATTCTTTGAATTCAAGCATACTGTAGTTGCATTTGATTGTTGTCTGTTGTCTAAACCTCTTTACAGGTTACAGACAGACAGTCGTACAGTGTTGTTATTTTTTTATTATGAATAAACATTTCTGCTAAACCCAAAATGGAGGTCTTTTGTAAGAGAATTCATAGAAAAATGAGAATACAACATAGAAGCCCTTGCTTGCTTTTATAATATCAAGTATCAGTTAAAACTGGAACACTCATTACAGATAATGAGCATCTGCCACAGTAAATACCAGCAACTGTTGAGTCATATCAAATCTGTCTGTCTGAACAAATAAAAGAAACTTAAAAATGTGTGAAAAGTACTTTTTCCTTTAAAAACGTATGTTTCCAGTAATTAATTATATTGTCACTAACCTACAATAAAAAGAAAAACAGATGACCAACAATTTTGTGGTTTTATACTGTCAGGGTGCGGCAATGAACGGACCCACATGCACAGCGAAGAGACGATAGACAAGGAGATGCGGTCAAACTGATATTTAATCCAAAAATTCAGGTCACAACGGTCCGGGGTCATACACAGGTAACAACAGCTCTTAGGCACAAAACAGGGCTCAGCTCACTCGGGTCCAGACAGGCAGAAGGTAATCACCGGGAAGACTCAGATCAGGGTACAGAAATCGGCGGGCTTCAGACAGGTCAAAAACGGGCTAGGTGCGGTAGCGACAAAACTTACAAGACCGGCAAGGGTAAGACGAGATCGGTGGTCAGAGGTCCAGAAGATGGTCAGGCTACGGGATACTCAGAGTTAGGAATTGCTGGATACGTGACTTCAAGGGTACAACGATCTGGCAGTTTGCTAGAGTGAGAGGTGGTGCTTAAATATACTGAGCTGATTACTGATCGCATGCAGGTGTGGGTATTGACCGGTAATGGCAGGGAACAGCTGTGGAGTGACATAGCAGGAAGTAAAGCCGAAACAGAAACAGAAACCGGGAGTGCTACCAAAATAAAACCGGAAATAACTAGACCCAAGACCCAGATCGTGACAGTACCCCCCTCCCAAGGGCGGATTCGAGACGACCAAAAAAAAAACAAAACAAAAAAAACCAAACCCGAGCAGGGCGGGCGGAGGGAGGACTGGCGGAGGGACAGAACCAAAAACAACCCGCACAGAACACAGACAGGGCGGGCGGAGGGCGGACCGGGGGAGGGCAAAACGGGAACCCCCATCAAACAAAACCCACGCCCGAACACAGACCAGAGAACCCACCAAAAACCCAAAACAAGGACGGGCCTCAAACCAGAAAAACCAAAACAAAAACGGGTCTCATGATCACGAGAACCCAACATGAATGTCCACAAGGCAAAAACAAAGTCCACGACCAGGTAAAACACAGAGTCCAGGGAGTCCCTCACGGAGGGTGGGGACGCGGCGAGATCCTGCTCAACCGCCGCTGAGGCAGGGGGGCACCCCCAGCGCCCCTGGGCTGGGCCAGCGTCCACGGGGACCCCCCCGAACGGCGACGTCCTCCAGGCGGACGCCGATCCTGGAGACCGAGGGGTCGAGGTGGACGTCGCCGCAGGAGGCAGCGCCATCCAGGCTGCAGGAGGCGCCAAGGGCGAGGCCACCAGTCCGGCAGCAGAGACCGAGACGAGGCAGGAACCAGAGACGACGACAGACGTGGAGACGAGGCAGGAACCGATGCAGGTGCGGCCGGAGCCGAGCCGCCAGGAACCGATGCAGGTGCGGCCGGAGCCGAGCCGCCAGGAACCGATGCAGGTGCGGCCGGAGCCGAGCCGCCAGGAACCGATGCAGGTGCGGCCGGAGCCGGGCCGCCAGGAACAGATGCAGGTGCGGCCGGAGCCGGGCCGCCAGGAACAGATGCAGGTGCAGCGGGAGCTGCGACGGGTGCGGCCGGAGCCGGGCCGCCAGGAACAGATGCAGCGGAAGCTGCGACGGGTGCGGCCGGAGCCGGGCCGCCAGGTACAGATGCAGCGGAAGCTGCGACGGGCGCGACCCCCTCCTGGAGGTCCGCCGGGACTGCGACGGGCGCGACCCCCTCCTTGGAGTCCTCCTGACTGCTACTGTCCGCGACCCCCCCTCCTTTGTCCTCCTTTACTTCTTGCTTCTCTCTCCCCCCTCCTTTATTTCCGCTTACTTCTTCTTCTCTACCCCCTCCTTTGTCCGCCGGGACTGCAGCTGGCGCGTCCTCCTCCTGGAGGTCGGCGGGAACCGCTTCTCCGAGACTGACAGGAACGGGGGCCAGGACGACCTCTAAGTGGCCGACAGGAACAGGAACGACTGCTGCGAGGTCGACAGGAACGGCAGCAACATGGCCGACAGGAACAGGGACTGGCACGGCCTCAACATGGCCGACAGGGACAGGAACGGCCTCTACTTGGCCGACAGGGACAGGAACGGCGTCTACTTGGCCGACAGGGACAGGAACGGCGTCTACTTGGCCGACAGGGACAGGAACGGCGTCTACTTGGCCGACAGGGACAGGAACGGCCTCTACTTGGCCGACAGGGACAGGAACGGCGTCTACTTGGCCGACAGGGACAGGAACGGCGTCTACTTGGCCGACAGGGACAGGAACGGCGTCTACTTGGCCGACAGGGACAGGAACAGGGACTGGAACGGCCGCAACATGGCCGACTGGAACGGCCTCAACATGGCCGACAGGAACAGGAACAGGGACTGGAACGGCCGCAACATGGCCGACAGGAACGGCCGTAACATGGCCGACAGGAACGGCCGTAACATGGCCGACAGGAACTGGGACGGCGACCCAAGACCCAGATCGTGACATATACAATGTACTGTACAGAGAAGGAACTGACTAGTAGATCATATCATCTTAGCCGATTGATTCTATACTATATAAATCCTGAATAAGTTCTGAATCCCAAAAAATATGTTCATACTGTAGTTGTAAAGAAAAATGTTGATGCACTGTGAAATTTGTTTTCAAGTGAAGGTGAATGCTGAAATAAGTTTAACCTGTCACTGTTGTCATGATCCGTGTCTTTGTTTCTAGTTGTTCCCTGTTTTCACGTCATGTCCTGCTTGTCTTATTTTGGTTCCAGTTTCCGTTTCCTGTTTTATTTTGGTAGTCTCCCGGTCTCTGTTTTGTGGTCTAGCTTTACTTCCGGTTTCTTGTCTTGTCACAGCTGTCCCTGCTCATTACCCACACCTGCACTCTGTTAGTCATCAAGTCACTGTGTATTTAACCACCACCTGTGTCCTTAGTTCCCTGCCAGATTGTCGTATTCGAGTTCCCTGAGTGTTCGTGTTTCATGAGTTGAGTTCCCTGAGTGTTCGTGTTTCTCGTGTCGTGTTCCTGTCTGTATCGTGTATCCTGCCCGACCCTGGATTATCTACTTACCGTGAGTTTTTGCCTGTTCCCTGTCTGTACTTTCGCCGAGCCTTTTCGTGTATGACCTGGACCGTCTGACCGTGCCTTTAAGAATAAACCTTTTGTTGATTATAATATCGCCTCCGTGCTGTGCATGTGGGTTCGCCGTCTGCCTGCTTCGAGTCCCTGACAACTGTACACAAAAACTGACTTCTGCACTGAACTATTTGTGCTATTTCTTCACTCTCTACTAACACTAAAAGCTTCTCGCGCATTGAACAATAATCAATATTTCTGAAATTGAGAACCAGAATGGCAGATCAGTCACAGTTATCGCTCTCTGCTCAGTTGGCAGGCTGCCAGACAACCGCCAAACAATTGTTACTCAACATTGTAAAGAAAATGATATAAAAGCGTATGAGAACACAGTTAACTTGGAGTAAACCTCAGCTATACGCAACATTATCAAGTAGTTTAATAAATTCTTCTGATTGGACTCATTATGTTAACTCATTATGGATGTATATAGAAGGGATGAAGGATAAGGACCTGCAGAAGGCTATTGTCATGTTGTCAGCTCAGGTAAAGGTGGGAAGTTATCATTTACAGTAGACCAGTGGCTCCCAATCCCCAGGCTGCGGACTGGTACCAGTGATTTAGATGTTATATAAAGTGAATGCCCTCTGATAACTAGCAACATGCTAACAGTCAACTTAGTCAACAGTAAGTACAATAACAACTAGATTCAGGTCGGGCTACATCCCACATTTTCTCACACAATCAGTCCACACACATACTTTTTCAGCTTACTGTATAATGATGTTTCCACTTTTGTATTGCAAGTTGGAATCAGCATTACAGTATGTGAAAACAAGCCACTCAAAATTTCAAGATCAAAGCAAACCACTATTCATGAAGCTATATGTAAATTAGACAGACATCATTAATTTCCAGCAGATGCTGTTATGTAAATATTTGCAGTGTCAGCAAAGTTTCATGCCAAAGCGAGTGTTATGAGTAATATATAATTTCATAATATAGATAAATGACCGAATAAATTATACTTAATGTTGAAAGGTTAATTTATTATAGGATTTAAATGCTGTGGGGGGCATAACCACAATGAATGACATCAGAGTTTTCGTTATTAGTCAAGCAGTGTAAAACTGGTCCCAGTTCTGCCAATCTGACTCATATCATTGAACGAGGAATTGAGCACAGGCTACTGGAATTCAAGCTGGCAGCCACTGATTCTACATGTTGATTACTCACCTGAGCATCTAACATTATCAGACTGGACAATCAAACGGCCTACGGTAACAGACTGGGTCTTATTTTGTTGGGTTCCTGCTGGATGCAGTTTTCTGTCCAGCATGTGCTCACTACAGTATGTCATGCTCACCATCCACCCAGCTCAAAACTGAATTGAATCTAACCCTCTGGGTCACTGACGTCCCACACCCACCTCTAAACTCCTGTCTCGTTAAATTTTAATGGCCAATATGAAACTGGATTCCTTCTGGCCTGAATGAAAGATAACTGCATAGAGAAAGCAACATGATAGCATAATCAGAGGTAGACGGTTTCCAGGCCTTGACAGTTACATGTAGCTAGCGGGTTGCACCCCAGGAGTTGAAAAGACACAGACTAAAATCTAAAAAGAAGGGTGGAGGTGCAAGGTACTGCCTGGGTACAGATAAGCTCTTAGCACTAGTAGATGCACAAAGATGTGAGATAGAGGATCGCATGGGAGTGAGAAAGCCAGAAATTGTGAAGAAAGAGCGGGTAGGTAGAATACCTGGGTTTCTAGAAAGGTGAGAAGCTGTAGAAGTTCATATATTCATTCTCTTAATAGAAAGTATTTGCACCTCTGAATACTGATTAGAATAAAATATTGCCCGTGTATTACTATTAAAGGAAACTCAGTATTGCTCCCAGTACAGCTGTGTTTCAATGAGCTGTATCATCTTATCTGATGTCATTTGAATGAGAGTCCGTCTTCTGAGTGTGCAGACCTCACGCTGCCTCTCCTACAACAACGGAGATGGGAACTTGATGTGGTTCTTAAGCTGTCAGTTAGAGCTGTTGTGATCCGCAGTCGCTGTTGTCAACTAACATGGACTGTCAGCTCCTACAGAACGTGTCCACAGTCTCCACACACCGTAATCGTGTCGTGCAGAACGTCTGCATGTCTTGCTTTCCTCCTGCTTCCGTTCTCAGCGTTCTCCCCTCCACTCAGCACATGACCCGTTATAAAACAGATGGTGGAAATTAGTTAAGGGAGAAATAAGTTACAAGGACATTGTTTATGAATTTCGGGGCTGTGAAAAGAAAAATGCCAGGGGGACCTTCCATCAGAGGACAACTGGAAGAGAGAAAAGAAAAGTGGATTCGTGGAGAGGGGATGGACGTTCCCCTGGCACCCAGCATCTGTTAACTTGATGCCTCTGAGCGCTGAGTCTGAGGTGCAACACGGAGCATACTGTAGGATGCATTTCACAGCAAAAATGGGCGATCATTTATTCTGTTTTGCTGCTTGACACTACACATGTCTTCATTTAGCTTGGTTGACCATAAATGGAAAGATACCATTTTAAGATTCAAGATTGAAAATTTAAAAAAACTTTATCAATGCCAAATTCTTTTGCACACATTGAACGCTGTCAGTTAGAGATGCTATACATACACTGTACATACAAGAGGGTAGGGACAAAACAAGAATGCACATCTACACACACTCACATCTAATTACTAGCAAATGTTGTTTTTTACGTTACGTTGTGTTATTGCATGGATGAAGATCAACCCTTACAGAGATAGAAGGAGTTGTAACAGGCTGATGGCACCAGTAGGAAGAATCTCTAGTGGCGTTCTGTGGAGCACCTAATTCTGATCAGCCTCTGGCTGAAGGTGCTCCTCTGTCCAGCCATCACACTGTGTAGGGGGTGGATGTGTTGTCTATAGAGAGGAGTTGGACCAGCATCCTCCTCTCAGCTACAGCATGTAGGGGGTCCAGCTCCACCCCCAGAACAGAACCAGACCTCCTGATCACTTTGTCCAGTCTGATACTGTCTGCTATATTCATGCTGCTGCCCCAGGGACCACAGTCTAAAACACTGGAACCACAGACTCATAGAACATCCTCAGCATGGAGCTGCAGACGTTAAAGGACCTGAGCCTCCTCAGGAAGTACAGTACATCCTGTTCTGAGCCTTCTTGTTCACTGCTGACGAGTTCTTTTTCCAGTCCAGTTTATTGTCTAAGTACACTCTCAAGTATTTGTACTCAGTCACCACCTCTACCTCTTCATTTTTAATTATGAGAGGGGTGACAGCACTCCCAGATTTCCTAAAGTCTATCATCAGCTCCTTAGTTTTACTGATCTTCAGTTGTAGGTCCAATTGGACCCCAAGGCGCTCCTAGGTCAACCAAGAGACATAGTCCCTCCAGCATGTCCTGGTCCTTCCCAGGATACTTTCCGGGTGTAGGAGGCCTGGAACACCTCCTCGGGAGGCGTTGAGGAGGCATCCTGTCCTTTCGGTCATGACCCATAGCTACTTGAACTCCTCCACTTGGGGTAAGAAATCTCCCCCAACCTGGAGAGCTCAACCTGCATGTCCTTCATTTTCTTTCCCAACAATGTAGGCCGAATGGTTTTAAATGTGCCGGAGAAATCAGAGGACATGATCCTCACTGAGGTGCCAGGCTTGTCCAGGTGGTTGTAGGTGTGATGGAGCAGATGAATAATGGCATCATCCACTCCTAGTTGGGGTTGATATGCGAACTAGAGGAGCTCAAGTAAGGGTTTGATCAGAGGACGTAACTGACCCTATGCAACTTTACCGTGGAATATTTCCATCTTCTTTACCCTTGTTTCTACAGTAATCATTGATATTTGAACTTTTTTTCTTTAGTAGCATCACTACTGATCGAAGCAACACAGTGTGAACATTAGCAGAGCAGTAATAGCAGTGTTGGAAGTCTGCGCCTGTGCACAGGAGGTGTTTAGAATTATATTGAGTTGTAGGCCGCCCACTTAGTGGAAGCACTTAGAGCACAATACACAATAACTGCACTTACAGTATGCACACACAGTAAAGCACAGTAACACTGCAGTTTGGAGTGTATTTGCAGGTATATGGTAGAGTATGAGTCAAATGCTGTTAAACAGTCTGGATGGACAGCTGCATTGATAAAAAAAAAAACACAGACAAGAAAACTATGATTCAACTTATTTCTATGCAGACAAAGCATCTGCAGCTGTGCCATAAGGCAGAATAGACACACAATAGACACAGTTAGGTTTCATATACTCTAAGTCTAGGTAAGCAGGATTCTCAGAGGTTTCATTTCATTTCAGGTTAAATGAGTCATCGAGGAATATGTTCCACACAAGGTAAATTCACATTCATGCAGGTCGTTAATTGCTTTTCTCCCCTGCACCGGATTCGTTTTGTAGTCATGGTTCACAGATTTAGACTGTCTAAGACATTGTTCTGCCTTTTGTACATGACTGTGTCAGAGCAGCCTGACAGCACAGGCAGAACTAACAGTTGTTTTTGTGTGACATTTGCAGTGGAAACATCTTAAAACTTCTACAGATCGCACGCTGTTTTAAATGTGATATCTATATAACAAAGTCTATTTCATTCAAACACTTTATTTCTCTGCTTTCCCCCCTCTGGAACGTCTTGGCGTCGTTGTTTTGGTGGGAGCCTGCTGAGTGTGCTACACACTGCTGCTGCACTTAATTTAAGACAGCTACCTTGGGGATTCAGGTTTTTTAGCACTCTGTCCCAGTTATATAAACCAGGATTTTTGTATACATGACAGTTCAAAAATCCGCTCACTCTACAAAGTCGACTATAAATGGATTATTACAACATGCAATGTATGAAATTCAGAGGGATCTTTGGACAGAAATAAAACAGGTTGGTGGAAGGTCTTTATAATCATGCTATGCCACTAATTGTGACTCATAGTTACCTTTATATTTTACACACTTCACCTTTAAGTGTATAGAAAACCAATTTATTACAGTATCCTAACATGCTAAAATTTTGGAGGTATACAGATGGAGCGGTTCATTTTCGCTGATTTCAGTCGACTGTCAGTCACCTTTCTGACGCTGATCACACACTTATCACACCCTCATCAGCCGACTGTCAGCAGCCCCCCTCCTTGGTCTGTCTGGGGAAGGCGTTAAAAATGTTAATGAGGCCACCCCCATTTTAGCACCAAAGACGCAATTCCAGGGTAAAACCAAAAGGTGGAGCTTTAGTATCTGACCCGTAGAGTTAGGGTCAAACAGCAAGTATAGGCACAGTTCTGAGAACAGGACATAGATCTGATAATGTCAGTTCTACACTGTTTGCTAGGGCAGACAGACAAACAGACAGACAATAGTCTGTCTAAACAGTCAACTAAAAAGTTGAGAAAACTTGAAAAGTTGACTTCATTTCAGAATTGAATGTTGTACTAACTTTTTTTTAATTATAGATAAGCATCGGCAGCTCACGCTGCCACAGCTGCCAAACTACCTTCTGGAGGTTTATCAGTTACTGGCTGTATTAGGTTGAGTTGGACTTCACAAATGAAATTATTAAATTCTCATTCTATATATTATTCTTATTCTCTTGAATGTAGTGTGTGTCAGTCTGCCTGCTTCGGGAGCTGTTTTAAATTAAAAAAAGAACATTTCAATGTTCTAATCAAGCTTAGATGAACATAACAATAAGAGCCTCTTTTCTGACAGAACGACCAATCCACACACCAGTTAGACTGGTTTCACACCACCCCCTTCTCCCCAAAGCACCAGAGTCCTGCAGTGCTGTTACCTGATGTAACCAGATACATTTGTGAACTACTTCATCCATCCATCACTTATAAGAGCCTAGTGGTTTAAAGCACACAACTTCTCACCCACAGTTTTTAACTAAACTGTTTTTGTTAGTTGGTAGTTTAAAAAAGGGAAACTTTTTGTCAGGACTCGGGCAGGCGGCGGACCCACATGCACAGCACGAAGGCACGATTATGATAAAACACAGGTTTATTAGATACGGCAGAGTCAGGCAGTCCAGGTCATACACGGAAGTGTTCAGTGAGCGGTAAACAAGGGAGCAGGCAATCTCTGATTAAATGTCCAGGCAGGGTTCGGTACACAAACAGGCTCGGTAAAGGTACAAACGGGGATAAGGCAAACTCACGGTCAGGTAGTTAGTCCAGGTTCTTTTACAGGCAGGATACACGGAGCTAGGCAAAACAGGAACAGGCACGAGGAGCACGGAACACGAAACACGAAAACACGGGAAACACGGGAAACTAGGAATGCTCAGGAAACACGCGACACTGATGAAACACGAATACAACAATCTGGCAAGTGACTACGGGAACAGGAGGTGACTAAATACACAGGTGAGTGATTACAGACAGGTGTGGGTGAATGAACTAGGGAGTGAGCACTGAACTGGCAACGGGAAGTCTACAAAATAAAACAGGAAGTAGTGTGACAACAGGACATGGCGTGAAACATGACAAACAGGACATGGCGTGAAAACATGACAGTACCCCCCCCCCTATGGCGCCTTCCACGGCGCCCACGGAAGCCCCCCCCCCAAACCAGAGCGGGCGGAGGGTGGCCCCAGGAGGAGGGACCGAACCCCTACCCCACAAGGCACACGAGCAGGGTGGGTGGAGGGAGGACCGGAGGAGGGTCAAGGCAAGAGTCCATATAACAAAGTCCACGAACGGGGAAGAACACGAAGTCCAGGGATTCCGTCACGGAGGGTGACGGCGTGGCGAGATCCTGCTCAGCAGCCGCTGAGCCAGGGTGGCACTCTTAGTGCCCTTGAACTGGGCCGATGTCCCCGGGGGCCACCCCGAATGGCAACGTCCTCCAGGCGGACGCTGATCCGATGGGCTGAGGAGTCGAGGCGGGCGTCGCCGCAGGAGGCAGCGCCATCCAGGCAGCAGGAGGCGCCGAGGGCGAGGCCACCAGTCCGGCAGCCGAGACAAGGACGAGGCAGGAACCAGCGGCGTCCTCCTTGGACCACCGCGACGAGAGGCAGGAACCAGCGGCGTCCTCCTTGGACCACCGCGACGAGAGACAGGAACCAGCGGCGTCCTCCTTGGACCACCGCGACGAGAGACAGGAACCAGCGGCGTCCTCCTTGGACCACCGCGACGAGAGACCGGAACCAGCGGCGTCCTCCTTGGACCACCGCGACGAGAGACCGGAACCAGCGGCGTCCTCCTTGGACCACCGCGACGAGACACGGGAACCAGCGGCGTCCTCCTTGGACCACCGCGACGAGACACGGGTGCAGATGCGGCCGGAGCCGGACCGCCAGGAACCGATGCAGGAGCGGCCGGAGCCGGACCGCCAGGAACCGATGCAGGAGCGGCCGGAGCCGGGCCGCCAGGAACCGATGCAGGTGCGGCCGGGACTGCGACGGGCGCGACCCCCTCCTGGGAGTCCGCCGGGACTGCGGCCGGCGCGACCTCCTCCTGGAGGTGTGCAGGAACTGCGGCCGGCGCGACCTCCTCCTGGAGGTGCGCAGGAACTGCGGCCGGCGCGACCTCCTCCTGGAGGTGCGCAGGAACTGCGGCCGGCGCGACCTCCTCCTGGAGGTGCACAGGAACTGCGGCCGGCGCGACCTCCTCCTGGAGGTGCACAGGAACTGCGGCTGGCGCGACCTCCTCCTGGAGGTGCGCAGGCACTGCAGCTGGCGCGACCTCCTCCAGGAGGTGCGCAGGAACTGCAGCAGGCGCCGCCTCCTCCTGGAGGTCCGCAGGAGCTGCAGCAGGCGCCGCCTCCTCCTGGAGGTCCGCAGGAGCTGCAGCAGGCGCCGCCTCCTCCTGGAGGCCGGCGGGCGCTGCGGCTCCGAGGGTGGCAGGGACTGGAACGACCTCTCTCGGGCCGACAGGAACGAAGACTGGAACGACCGCCACAGGGCCGACAGGAACGGGAGTGGCCTCAACATGGCCGACGGGAACGGGAACTGGAGCGGCCTCAACATGGCCGACGGGAACGGGAACTGGAGCGGCCTCAACATGGCCGACGGGAACGGGAACTGGAGCGGCCTCTACTTGGCCGACGGGAACGGGACCAGAGACAGGAACGCCCTCAACTTGGCCGACGGGAACGCCCTCAACTTGGCCGACGGGAACGCCCTCAACTTGGCCGACGGGAACGCCCTCAACTTGGCCGACAGGGACAGGAACTGGAACGACCTCAACTTGGCCGACAGGGACAGGGACAGGAACTGGAACGACCTCAACTTGGCCGACAGGGACAGGAACGGCATCTACTTGGCCGACAGGAACAAGAACGGCATCTACTTGGCCGACAGGAACAAGAGCGGCATCTACTTGGCCGACAGGAACAGGAACTGGAACGACCTCAACTTGGCCGACAGGGACAGGGACAGGAACTGGAACGACCTCAACTTGGCCGACAGGGACAGGGACAGGAACTGGAATGACCTCAACTTGGCCGACAAGGACTGGAACGGCCGCAACATGGCCGACAGGGACTGGAACGGCCGCAACATGGCCGACAGGAACAAGAACGACCCCTAACGGATCGACAGGAACTGGAACGGCGTCCCCTCCGGAGCTGGCATGACAGCTTACAGCTGCCGAGCTCGACGGGGGAGACGTCGGGCCTGATTGGGTGGAACTAACAGTTGTCAGACGGACGGTGCCCTCTGACTGGGACAAGGACTGAGCGTGACTGGACCGGACTGGGGCGTGACTCGACTGGACTGGAACATGGGCTAGACTCGGCTGGACCAGAGCGTGACTCAACTGAACTGGGACCTGGACTGGGCTCGACTGGACTGGGCTCAACTGGACTGGGCTTGACTGGACTGGGCTCGACTGGGCTGGACTGAAACCTGGACTGGGCTCGACTGGACTGAAACCTGGACTGGGCTCGACTGGCGCGGGGCTCGACTGAACTGGGCTCGACTGGACTGAGACCTGGGCTGGGCTCGACTGGGCTGAGACCTGGGCTGGGCTCGACTGGGCTGAGACCTGGGCTGGGCTCGACTGGGCTGAGACCTGGGCTGGGCTCGACTGGGCTGAGACCTGGGCTGGGCTCGACTGGGCTGAGACCTGGGCTGGGCTCGACTGAACTGGGGACTGAACAGGGCTCGACTGAACTGGGGACTGGGCAACACACGGCTGAACTGGGGACTGGGCAACACACGGCTGAACTGGGGACTGGGCAACACACGGCTGAACTGGGGACTGGGCAACACACGGCTGAACTGGAGACTGAACAGCGCGCGGCTGAACTGGAGACGGGGGACCGCGTGAGTGCAGGAAATCCTCCCAGCGGAACAACCATGGAGCTGGGCAGGTTGGTGCAGACACGACGGTCCGACGGGGCTGGGAGGAGGAAACCAAAACCATCGGCGGTGCGACCGGCGCTGGCGTGGTGCGGACCGCGTCGCTTAACTCCTCGTACCTCGCGCACAGCCGCTCATAGAGGCGACGAACGCTGGGGCGCTCTAACGCGCTGTCATCGTCCTCCAGCGTCAATATCGCCACCTCAACGGCGCTACGCTGGTTCTCCGGGTTAATCGCCCGTCGGTAATCCTCCGCGAGGATCTTGAAATAATCACGTAGGTCACTGGGTAGCTCGGCGCAGGTGAATTCCATGCTCCCTCGGGAGAAGAATATTCGCCGTACGAAAACAAGGGAAAAAAAAAACAGTCACTGACCTGACCGGAGACTAAGTGCTGGCTGGGTCCAAGTGTGGCCAGATTGTTCTGTCAGGACTCGGGCAGGCGGCGGACCCACATGCACAGCACGAAGGCACGATTATGATAAAACACAGGTTTATTAGATACGGCAGAGTCAGGCAGTCCAGGTCATACACGGAAGTGTTCAGTGAGCGGTAAACAAGGGAGCAGGCAATCTCTGATTAAATGTCCAGGCAGGGTTCGGTACACAAACAGGCTCGGTAAAGGTACAAACGGGGATAAGGCAAACTCACGGTCAGGTAGTTAGTCCAGGTTCTTTTACAGGCAGGATACACGGAGCTAGGCAAAACAGGAACAGGCACGAGGAGCACGGAACACGAAACACGAAAACACAGGAAACACGGGAAACTAGGAATGCTCAGGAAACACGCGACACTGATGAAACACGAATACAACAATCTGGCAAGTGACTACGGGAACAGGAGGTGACTAAATACACAGGTGAGTGATTAACTGATTACAGACAGGTGTGGGTGAATGAACTAGGGAGTGAGCACTGAACTGGCAACGGGAAGTCTACAAAATAAAACAGGAAGTAGTGTGACAACAGGACATGGCGTGAAACATGACAAACAGGACATGGCGTGAAACATGACACTTTTATATCCTAAAGCCATAGACTTAACACTTTCTTTTTAACAAGTTTTTTTTATTTACAGATTTTATAAACGTCCAGTTCATTTGACCATTTCCTAAACCAAGTTGTCTGAAAGTTGGGTCACTACATTATTTTAGAGCAGAAATGTTTCTCAAGGAGCTTTTACATTATATGTTCTTCATGGGGGACATGGTCTTCACACCTTCTCACAGTCCTTTGTTCAACTGATGAGCCAGTTCTTTACAGGTGTGAAGTGAAGCCTATTGTAAATAGAGGATAGTGCCTTTACTCAGACTGAAGGTTCCTGCACTTTTGGTAATGTTTCTGCTTTAAGACAAGTCTGTAAGTTAACTTGAAAATTATTGAGCAGTCACAATCAGCCGATTGCGGTGACATTTGGCAGTAAAAGGTGACTAAAATGAACGGAAAGAATATCAGCTGGCATAACTCACAACACATATGTATGCAGATCTCTGTATTTTGCGTCACTTGAATTTGTGTAGTAAACAAAAGAGACCAGAGGCAAGTTTACACCAGGAGTCTCTAGCTGGGAGCTTCTGTGCCTTAACCACTAGGCTGTTGATCCTCTGAGGGAGACCTACTGTATGGACAGTAACTAAATTCCTCCATACAGCATTATGTTAACAGAGCCTTGATTTGAGTGGAACCTTTAACCTTTACAAAAATATCTGGTTTTCATGGCTCAGGTAAAGTTGTGTTGAAGTTGAGTCATGTCAACTCTTTAAGTCTGGTGTCCTTCTTGGGGGAGGGTTCATCACACCTACTCACTTTTGTGTCTTTTGTTCACGTAACGAGCCTTTGCAAGTGTGAAGTGAAGCCAAACTGGAGGATGATATGGAACTTCCCTCAGACTGAGGAAGCTTTTAGTCTTTGTCAGTTGTCAAAAAATGCCAGTAAATTTAGAGCTAAACATTACAATACAGTAATACATACAATACAGTATAATTAAAACAAATAAAATATCCATGTGGATGTTGACTGAATGTTTGACTAAAGGGCATTGTATTCATAACAGCTGTAATTTTCTACTTGCTTAGACATAAATAACTTTAAGTTCAGTTATAAACTACTTTACATTTAAGACGCTCATTTCTGTTCTCTCTCTCCAATCTGCCTGTGGGCCTGGATTACACATCACTGCTCCACCTGGTGCATGGATGTGCAATTGCAGGTCATTTCTTAAAAAAGTTTAGGGGGCGTTAACAAGGCAGCCACGCATTAAGTACATCACAGTGGGGGGTCATGACTGGTGTAGGGGGGCTTGGTGGAATGGTACCTAAGTCATGCTAATGTCATGACAAGATCAGTGTGAAATCCTTTAGAACAGTAACATGCTATTATTTCCTGCTTTGCTCTGCAAACACCATTTGAAATAAATTTTGACTGTTTCTAAAATGCAGTAAACATAATCTGTGAATCTGGGACTCAAAACCATTCTTTAGTCTCAGGCCTGATGACAGTGTAAACATTCTTTGCTCAATTAAATTCGTATTTAAGCAATTAAAAAAAAATTCAACAATGACAATACACATCAGTTTCTTTATGCCCAATATTTAGGACAAATGAGATTGTAGTTAACATCTTTACCAGGCTTCATACCCAACCAACTGCGTGGAATAATACATTGCAAAACCAATAAATATGCTCAAATCATAACCATAAATGTCAATAAAGGAGATGATAATGCAGTGGTAAACAATATTTAAGCTTTATTTGTTGATGATTACAAACTGTGAAACACATTTCTTGCCAAAATTTTGCTGCAATTTTGTTTTATACTTTTGCTGTGGATTTTTGGATAAAATACTTTATTTTCATTCACGTTATGACGTCATTACTTTATTTTTGAGATCTTCCATCTGCAGGGTGATGAATACTGAAGGATAAACGCTGCATGGCTTCTTCTCCTTTACCCTAAATGTACTGTGAGCAGAGTTCAGCTCAGGCAGCGAGCTAATTAGCAACAGTGGAAGTCGAGCGTTACAATCTATATCAGTTAACACCGATACTTTCACTGCTACAATGCGATAATCACTTACTGGTCATTTGTACTGTATGCTTCATTGGGATGTGGTGATTGGGTTATTGATCTACAGCAGAAAAGTATTTGGAGACATTTCTAAAGGTTGAGACTTAGTCATAGATAGTGTTATGTTGATCAAAATTTCTGTTACATCTCTCAAACAGGATTGATCACATGGCACAGGTTTGAAATTGTTTTAGACACTTTCACAAACTGAAAATGTGATTTGTAATAAGAGTTTCAGCCCATTATACTCTGAAGGAAGTCACTTGTTTACTGATGGGAAATCATTGGTGACATATATGGCCTCAAACCTTTAAGACAAACAAGGTAAACAAAGATAAAGAAATCATGAATTTTCTAGCCTGGCAACTTCCCTCCAGATAGAAAGGCACACTGTTGTCCTTCAGCAGGTGTCTCAGATTGTGCAGGTGTATGATCTCTGCTCAGAGATGCACAAATGTGTCATTTTTTGCTTTTCGTCACTTTCCTCCCATGACAGCAACAGAGACAGAGTGACAGAGCGAGAATTTCTGTTTCTGTTCAGAGCAGAGATCAAACCTGTCCAGGGGGTCTTACTTCGCCTCTCCACCGTGACAAAATTTAAGAGCGATCACTTTTAAGCGTTTATGTTCTGACAGTCAAAACTTAGGTTTGTTCTGAGTTTTGCTGTGTAGGATGAATGGAAGATGCCTGAACAAGCTTTCACGTGGGGCTGCACACTGTGACACCAGGCGACTTCAGGGCCACGGTTATAGATTACTGTCTTACAGTTGTAGCACAGATTGACTGGTGTGATTGAATGAGTTCTTCGACTGCCAGAAGTAACATAAAGGTGAATTATTGTGGCTATGTTCGCCTAGCTAGTGCAAAGTTAAATTGATGGGCTTAAAGCAAGCGTTTACAGGTAACAGATTGTGTTGTTAACGCTACACATCGGTTCCTCTGTAGGTTTCAAGTACTACTGGGCCCAAACAGTCTATTTGTGATCTGCTTTGCCTGGCAGATTGGTATTAGTTCTATACACCTTGTTTTTTATTTATCATACGTATATAAATATACATATTTTATTGTATAGAAATTATTGGACAGTCAGAAGATGTATAGTTGGAAATCAACTGTGCAGTTGATGAAGTTTCCTACATACACACATACAGTAAGTGGCATGAAAGTGTACATTCTTGGAGAAGTGTTGTATTTTTACATATATTGTAGAGTTGACACGCAGTCCTGAAACCAAAACATCAGATACCATGGTGGATGTTGGAATTTGCACATTAGCAGCAATAGCTTGCGTGTAAACAAGATTCACAGAGCTCCCTCCACATGTAACAAAATTTGACATGCTGCTGGAATTCAAGCAAAACCGTGTTTAAATTTGCATGATTGAGGCTCTCAGCAATGAAGGAAACACTGTTAGGGTGTGCTGTGCCTTGATCATCGATGCAACTGTAATTAACTGCGATAACAGCAGTGAACTGCCACTTTGAACTTACCTTGATAGTGTGACCAGCAGAGAACAGCATTTAGCCACCACTACAACATTTATACAGTTTTGTTTTGTTAATCTTCATCCCAAGTTTAACACAGAGTATTATTGTATTAACCAGACATTATTGAAATTTCACATTTATATGAAAACAAAGGTGTTGTGTACCATAGCTGGAAGAGATACAACACTGGATTCATCAGTGGAAAAAATTGCAGGAGAGAATGTGTGGGTATTGGACCAAATTAGCCATCCCAATACAACAGGTTGCATTTGTTGTTAGGGCTGATGCATGAAGACAATGGACAGCAAATCCTAATATGCTAAACTGTTCTGGACACACGTAGGAACAAAGGACAGCCTCACAAGCCACATGAAAACTCATTGTATACATTTAAACACTCTTCTCTTATTGTAGTGTACAGTGTATAATATAGCTAAAAGACCTACATTTGACTGCAGATGTACAGTTTCCCATTTTTGTGTGAATTAATTTGTGCCATGTATTATAGTAAACACAACAGAGAGGAGAGAGAGAAAATAATAATGCTAAACTTTATTGATCCCAGCAGTGAGGTAAGTTTATCTCTGCATTTGAGCCGTCACCTGAGGGAGCAGCAGGCAGCCACAGTGCAGCAAGGGCGAATCGTTTTGTTCAAGTACTGTTCACACCTGGTGATGGACACAGGGATGTTTGCTTCCCAGGCTGTTGCTCTACACATTAAGCTAGCAGGTCACATCCAAGATGGAAGCGCTGATGAGAAGGAATTCAATCATTTTGAACAGTGTTTACAATATTTAATGTACAGATATTTTGTTGACATTTCAGTTGTATTGTATTTGGTGCTTATCTGCTGCTGTTTATGTTTTACTTTGTAATACAACTAAGAGGGATGGTGTTTTGGATGTTTTTGCTTTATCTACAGGCTGAGTGATGATGATACTGTGTGTCCAACAAGCCAAACCAAGGCCCTGAACACCACTGGACTTAATGTATTTGCATATTTATTATAGTGATGTTTTTCGTTCCCATTCATCACCCCAAGATATAAATTACAAATATGACAAATGAATGATGATGTATAACACACAGTGATAACAGCTGACATCTACAACAAGCTAGTCAGCTCTTCCATAATCGCACTATTTCGTCCCTGCACTAGTGCTTCTCATGGGACTCTACACTCATTGACCACAAACTCTTCAGTTTCCATCCTTCCCTTGTTACTACTTGTGTTCCTCAGGGTTCTATCCTGGGGTCCCTTGTCAGTATGCCTACAGTACCCCCTTCTCCTTGGCACCGCTTCACTGATGGCACCCAGCTGTACCTATCCAGTAAACCAACCTCATACTCCCACCCTCCTCACTTGCCAACTGTCTAGCTGAAATTAAATCCTGGTTTACCTCAAACTTAAACTTAAACCTAAAATTAAAGTGATAAAACAGGATTCCTTCCCATTGGTAACAAATTAACACTATCTAAAGTATACAGGTCCTCAGTTTGTCCCTCTCCTCAGGCAAAGACTCTGTGTCTCATCCGCAATAGCTCCTTATCATTCCAATCCCACATTAATAATAATCTGCTTTCTTCCATCTACGCAACACAAATCATCTCCACACTCCTCCTGCTCTCAGATTATCCATCTATCTTACTGTGCCCTCTTGTTTGCCTCAGCACCGAAGGGAGCAGAACCTTCAGCCACTCTGCTCCCAAACTTCGGAACTCACCAGACATCTGAAACATTGATTCTCTCTCTTCCAAGCTAGACTCCAAACCCATCTGTTCAATACAGTATGTTCTAGTCAATTGAATCACTGCACTGTGTGGTCCTGACTCATCTATTTACTTTTTTGCTTATTTGTTCTACAGTATCTGTCTGCTTGAGTGCTACTGTATGAAGGGTACTTATGAATAAAATGTAATATTATTGTTACGTGGTTTGTTAGGTTTTCTGTACAATATATTATTCTCATTATACCTAAAGTACCTTGAGAAGATTTTGTTTGAATTTGAAGGAAAAGTTCATATAGTAATACAGTATATAAAGAAAAGAAAAAATGTATACCTAAACTAAAGAACTATGACAGTCTACATCACCTTTTGACTTAAAACTTCACATCCATTTTGTTGGTGAAGCATATTCTTCAGATATAAACTCAAAAAATCTAAAATATCACTTAGTAAAATATGACGACATGACCTTAATTTTAAAAAAATAATCCAAAGGCTAAAAATGTATTAAAACATGCTTCATGCTTTAATCATATATCCCACTGAAACTATTACTTTAGGTGTGTCTGCACATACTGTACAGTACTGCCATGGTAAAGTAACACAAAAACAACATTCCAGTCTTGTAATTGTTTGGTAAATTTACATTGCTACAATAGTAAGATTTATTTTGGGCAGAGTAGAATTAATCATGACCCTCAACAAATGCTCCTCTTTCCAGAGCAAATTTGTTTTGGATGCTTGCTCTGTTTGTGATCAGAAGTGAAAAAAAACAATATATATTCATAAAATCATAAATCAAAACTCATTACAACACATTCTGTAAAAGAAGGGGGGTGTCTTTAAATTCTTGTAATACACAAAGCAGTATGTATTTTCACGTTGTCTATGCCGTGCTCTCAGATTGACAGTGGTGCATATCGATCAGGTCTCTCACCTGCAGTTCAAACAAACTATCAACATGAGCACGTGGGCAGCACTAAGGGAACCCACAGTGAAATATGGTCAAGACACTGACCTTCCAAAGTTTTCTGCTGTTTGAAATTCCTCACAAGTAAAGTTGACTTCTTTTCTCCACATGCCTGATGGCCATGTAGCACAAAGGAACAATAGATGTCAGGACTACTGAATTTTGACATAGTGCTGTTCTAAATGAAAACATCCCACCCGATCATGATTGAATAGACAATTGAGAAGTCTGGCTGTTTAAAGTCTACCTTGGATTACTGTAGACCATTTCACACATTGGAGCACCTTAAGAGGGACGCAGCCAAAGCTAACATCAACCTAGAGTATCACAGTAAGTAGCCCAGGAATTGAAATACTAATTATGCTAGCAGCTTACCCCACATTGCATCAAGATGTGTGTAATGAAGAGTTTGTGTTTATTATAAGTGACTTCATATTATCCCTGTTGTTTACCTTAGAGTAAGTGTTCCATTAGAGTTGGAGTGGATCCTCCAGGATTGCCTGATTAGCCATACACTTGTTCCATTTAGCAAGATGTCTATACAGTGACAGAGGCCTTGTTAGGATTGATGAGCCTTGATGCATCAAAAGGTTTTAAATGGGGTTTACACATCAGAAGACTGTAATTATTAATTATCCAGATAACACACAGTATGGGGAGGAGGCACTGGTCACCTTCACTTTTATTCAATGAATACAGTAAGAGAAGCAGCACAACCTTAAGGTTGTCATGATTCTACATCAGAAAAATATATGGATTGTCAAAACATAAGAGAACTGATATTCAGGTTAATAATTAGATTTTACATACATGTAGATGATACACACTATACATTATATCCTCCACACAAACTAGGAGTCATCAGGACTCTAAACCATAGGACAGAGAACGTTCCCACGGATGAGGAAGACAGGCAACTAAAGATGGCTCTCAAGATTTAACAAGGTTGTTTCCCAGTACAGAAGAAGACAATGGAACAGCCAGAGACCAGGAAACACCTGGTTATTCCTTCCAGTACATGGCTGGTGTTTTGAAAAGCACCATATACTTATTTACATTTCACATTCATGAGAATGTGATGGACCGACAGCAAGCCAGACATGCTGAAAACTCAGCTGCCGAGAAGCCAACCAGTTGTATGCAAAGAAGATGCAAAGCAGATGTACGCACGGCCTCACGTCATCATGGCGCTGCTTTGCATGGATTGAGTCCTCAGTGACCGCTGCCAGAAGGAGTCCTTGATGGGGCAACTTTATAGCTCTGCTGACAACAGAAGGATCAATAAGTGATTATGTGGATACGGCACCGCATGATGCTATCATCCAGAGGCCGCTACATGCTACACAAACACACACACTAAATGTTTTTTGTTTCAGTTTTTTTAACAATTTGACACCATGCTCAAACAGGTGTTGGAAAAAAAGATCGTGTCAATAAAAGCACATTACAGGTACAGCATATCTGCTGTGGATCAATGCTTAGGTGATGGATCCTGGAGTTGTTTGTCATGGAACCAGGTTTGAAACAACAGGGCTACTGTAAACTCCATCAGCCCAACTCTAGGTCCTTCTCTTCACAACCTGATTCAGTCTCATTCCTCCAAAAAAAAAAAAGCAACTAACATTGGCTCTTCCCTCCCGGGTACCGATTTCACATTCACGTCTATTATGCATGAATGTCATTGGATGCAGTGAATCAATGCAAAACAGAATAATAAATGATGTATTCCGCTGGTTCTTCCTGCCTTAAGCGCTGCAGAGGAGAGAGTGTGTGTAATGCCACAGCCTGCTTCACAAAACAAGGTGTTTTGGTGGAAAGGTCAGATAGTTTGCTCTGAAGAAATTTGAATGTTTCTGTGTTAAGATCTGCAGCCTGGGTATGAACGCATCATGTTAATCCAACTGCAGGCGATGTGTTTATAAATCCTCAGACCAGGTACGGCTGGTAAAGGAGACCATTAACTGCCTCAGAGACAGTTGGTTGTCAGATGTGAGATAACATATGAACACACACATGCCTCATTGTCTCAGCATCCTCAGTGCATTTGGATGTATTCAATAACGTCAAATGATGAGTGTCTGTCTCGTTCTGAGCACACATCTGTTATGCTGACAGGCAGAAAACAGGGAAGAAAGGAAGATGGAAGGGAGCAAGCGGTGGATGAGCTGGAGGGTGGTGCAGGAGAGGAGAGACCCAGCGGCTGTCTGGAACAGTGGTATCACAGGGGTTCAGCAAAGTGTAACATGGCTCTGCAGCCAGAGTTCAGACAGAAGCGTCTCATTTGATATATGATATATATGTTTGTCTGTGTGTGTGCTTGTGTGTGACCGAAAAAATGTATTTTCCTACCAAAGTGAGGACATTTTGGCAAAGTGAGGACATTTTGGCCTGTTTGAGGGTTCAGATGTGATTTTAGTTAGAATTTATTTTTGGTTTGGATTAGAGCAAAGGTTAGACCTCTGCCTTTAATTGTGACGGTTAGGGTTAGGGTAAGAGGCGAAACACATCTGTGTGTGTGTGTGTGTGTGTGTGTGTGCGTGTGTGCGTGCGTGCGTGCGTGTGTGCGTGCGTGTGTGTGTGTTGCATGTGTCTCGTTGGACACATATTGATCGGTGTCTGACTGTGTTTAAGGCGATTGTCTACTGAAGTGGGCCTGTGTGCATGTGTGCATACAGTATACAGTAGCTCATGCACTGTATATTTGTGCATATGACTCAAACCATGAGGGTGGCAGGTGCGAGCTGTGGCCCACAAACAAGGACACTGATTGACAGCTTGTCTTTGTGGCCAGGCTTGCCCCAATTTATCCTCCCTCTCCCCGGCTTCAGGCCCCCTTTCACTTTGATGGACAATATGTCCTACTTTCCTGCAACACTTGACTGCTGTATAATTAAATGTCAAATAGCCGTTACCAATCACTTTTACCAGAAGTATATTGTTTGTGGCAAACAGAGCGCTAAACCAGACAACCTGGAAATTCAAATTTATTGCAGCGCCTGTGCTTTTGGACTGATTGAAATATTGAGGACAATTGGATTGCTGCAAAGTTCACGTCTATTCAAATAAAAATGTAAACTTTGTTTTTTGTAGGGCAAAGTCAAGCTGTGGCGCTAAGTCTTCAGCATCTGCTACATTCCATAGAGCACACATGGTGCAGTTACTGACAATAATGGCTGGAATAATGCTGGCTAGTAAGAGCTACTTATTCTATTTAGCACAAACTGTATGAACACTGAGCTAAATAAAAACAATGACTTTAGGTGTTTCAGTGAGTTTGACGAGTCATTTTCTGTCTGTAGTCCTGCCTGTCAAACTGTCCAATATAATATGTTCTAATTAGCATTTTTACAGTAGGTAAAGATAAGAATTCTGCTACAGTAGAAAGCCTTTGGTGTAAATACAAGCATCCACATATTGTTTTGGTGTGCCCCTGTCTGGTACTCTGATCCTTAGACTATTCAAAGACATCGGTGACTACTGTACATTTTGTTTCATGTAAACCCTGACAGACTGTACAGGATGTACACCACCGGCAACACATGGGCTGAGCTCCTGCAATAGTATAGAAAATGTGAACCAAAACAGAAAAGATACAGTACAGGCAGTGTATGATGCCTGTGAATGTGAAGGCTGTGGTCAATTATTAGGCACACATCACACGCTAAACATGACGGGCAAATGGTCAAACCAGTATGAATCCAAATGCTCAAACAACGGTACAACATTATTTATTACAAGAAAATCCAAGAATTACAATCAAAAGCTCTACAGTAATTATAAATGAACAGTTGCTGCTTCGGGCAGTTACTTACAGGGAAAAACTAGATAAATAGTGGCCAAGGCAAGAACCAAAATCCACCTAAAGAAAACACATGATATCAGGAGAAATAAGGACAAACAAGGACTTGAGGACTAAAGTAGGAAACTAAAACAGGGATAGGAAACAAGCAGGATGAAAGTCCAACAATACTAATTAAAATCCTGCACCAAACTCAAACTCACTGCATGAATGAAGAACTAACATATTCAATAGGTGGGACACTACAGACAAACAAACAGACCAGAACGATGATGAGTACATGAACAATTGATGCTAGCGTGTGTAGAATGAACAGGTGACTGTAACTGAGGTGAACCAAACAAAGCAAAACCAGAGACTATAAGCTCACACTGTAAAGTGACCTGAGATAATGTTTGACTTTGAGCTTTATGAATAAAACTGAATAGAATTTCATTTTATTACTGTTTTTTTTAATCATTAAACATTGAGATATCAACATGGATGCTCAAAGACCTTGAGTAGTGCAGTACTATTCAGTGTAATATTAGAAACGGCCGTTTCCAGTTAGTATTATGAATACATTTACACAGGAACAATAATAGTCATAGTTGGAATGGACGGGTGAAAAATCTTATCTTGTTTCCAGGGGACCTTTTACTACAAAAGAACCGAGCTGTCAGATCCTTGAACCTTGGCGTTCTTAAAATAGCTCAAAGTTACATTAGTCTCAGCTGCCACTGCTTTTTCAGCACAAAACTCTTCGGGTAACGCCTGGTTTTACAATACGAGAGAGTAGAGAGTATCTTTCTAAAATAGCCTTTATTTTTTAACAGATAGTCTTAATGCAAAACATGTGTCAACCTCCTCTTTTGTTGAAAGCAAATGCATCCATCCCACAACAGCTTTACATTTTTAATGCTCAGCGCGCTGCTTGCATTTTCTCCAGCCAGCCTCTCAGTCACTGCTGTACTCAAGACTGTGGAGCAGAATAGTAATGTCGCTGTATCTGAAAAAGTGACACGTGATGGAAAGAAAATAATGCATCGCGGTCGACGGCGGAATAACAGTTTAATCAAATGAATATGTGTGTGTGAGTGGGAAATATGACACTGCACACATTCATATGGTGCATTTGTATGGGTGTACAGGTAGTGAACTGTGCAGTAAGCAGTGCTCCTCTACACATCAGGTGGAGGCTGATTTCATTTCACAAACAAAGTAATTTAAACATTCCTACAGTTTAGAGCTCAAACAAATACAAACACTTCTTTTTATAAAGACAATTGCTGACAGAATACTGTGGCAGCCTCTAGTGTGGGGTGCTGCACATGAGCAGAGCTAAGGCTAACTGAGGCAGCTAAGCTATGCTAAGCTACGCATTGGCAAGAACACCTGTGCCCCATAAACCACCCAACCCTGGGTAGCTCTAAGCAGGAGGAGACGGTACACACACAATACATCGCAGCATCATCAGGGTCACGCACACACACACACACACCACCCTCACTCAGGGTGCTGCACACAAACCATCACAAAACACATTAACAAAAGCACTAACACCACATGAACACTTCCTCTAAACACACAGATATTATAACACATCGCTACACATAACTTCAAACATAACCCATCTTAGTGAGCCTGGGGCTGACTGACCAGTCCTATAACAATACCTTCCCTAGCTGCTTACCCTAACCATCACAACTAGACGCCTTCAGAACTTCATTACTTCATTTTAACCTTAGCTCCAAAACCACATCTTAACTAGCAAACAGCCCTTTAAAGATTTGATATATTTTGCCAAAATATTCTCCTTTTCTGAGATGTCCTCACTTTGATAGAAATGCAATGTTTTGTTTCTCATTATAGCATGTAACAAGCACACACACACACACACACACACACACACACACACACAGCCAAGGCTTAATCAATTGAGGTAAATGGCATGTGTTTCACATCTAAGTAAGCAGATGGCTGTGGGCTTTCATAGGGAAAGTCAACATCAGGTGCTGAGATGTTTTGAAGCAATATCCCGTAAGGGGTGTGAAAAGAAATGTGAACAAATCTCAGTTTCGTTAGATCAGACGCAGACAGGCCCACACCCAGGAGGAAGCCTCTAATCGATACTAAAACAGTGAGAACTAGTCCAGGCCAAGACACAAGAGAGCGATAATGAGAGAGGAGAGAAAATGGTGAGGGGAGAGAAAGCGGAGATTGGTGGGAAGAGGGAGCGGGCAGGTGAAATGGGGAAGAGAGAGAGTGCTGACGATAAGAGAGAAAGAAATTAGAGAGAGACAGGAAAAGTGAATGAGACAGAAAGGAGAATAGGAATAAAGGCGCTTGGCTCTGCCTCTGCCTCTGAGCTGCATGGTTGGAGATTCACTGTGTGGCAATTTAATTGTTTTAAACGGCTTTAAACATTTTTTGCCTGAAGACGTGTGACACAATCACAGTGAAAGTGCAGAGAGGAAAACTGCAGTAAGTGGATGAAGACAGAGACGCAGGGCAGAAACATTTAGCCTTTTAACATCTCCACTGAAAATGACTCGCTCTTATAAAAGATGCAGATCCTCGTAAGCACAAATCCTGCATCTATTTTTAACTAATTAAATACTTATTTGGGAGAAAACGACTGATGTAGCATGCGTGATGATGTGAATACAAATCCAAGCAGCCACAGGTTAAGCCCCGCTGCACTCACCTTCTTTCCCTTTGGAAGCTTTAGCTCGTTTAGCCTCTGATTGTTACATGGTTTTATATCTAAGCCTGTTTCTGTGGTGGGGTGCTTCTCGGAGAGGTGCGCAACTTATTAGATTTTGCAGTAGGAAGCACTCTGCCTGTCTTGAAAAATAAGGATTAAATCGTCTTGCAGGAAAGACGGAATTGCCCCTCAATCGATGTGGTTACACAGCCGGGAGTGCATAGCGATGCAGGCTCAAAGCAGACGGTATCACTATGGATGGGTCCCTCATGGGCAAGCTAATGTGGCTTCTTATCTTATTTGATCCAAATTGCATCATGTTCTTTTAATGAGGCAGCAATTCGGCTTGGGGGTGTGTTTCCTGCTGATTGGAGAAATCGGTCAGGTTCAGACATGTGTGCGACGCTTCCTGTGTACAGTACACATGATGCTGAATGGTCCATATGGCCTGTTCTTCAACCAGGTTCCTGCCTGAGGCTGGAGCACGGAAACATGCCCCAAGTTGCTAGTGTTGCTGTTGGTTTTATAAAGTGCAGTTTAAAAGCTGTGTTTGCTTTTTGAATGTGATGGAACCTGAGCTGCACCATTGTCATAATCCTAGAGTACTACTGTAAACCCATGATGTGTATTTGGCAACCTCTTAGTGTTAAACTTTATACACTGTAAGATGCCAAACCCACATTAAAGACCGCGTGGACATCCATTTATTAACTGCTGCTTCACGTCGCCTTGTTTAAGCCCTTTTACAGAGACACATGTTTGGACGTCCATGTCATGCCAACGGTGGCTATTCACTCTTGGGGAGAATTTACGCCTGGAGCTTTTTTGGCAACACTTTACTTTGGAGATAAAGAATTGGCTGCTGACGGGAGTACGATCAGTAAACACACAAAAAAAAAACATGCAACAGATTTGGGATTGGCTGTGTAAACAGCGTGCTCTGAAAACACCCCCATCTTGGGTGTTTTAGCTCAACTTCAAAAGGTCGACACACGTAAGATCGCGTGCGTGCTGCGCATTTGAATAAACGTGTGCGCACGCAGCAATCTGCGCCTTCCGCTTGTACAGCTTTATTTGTGTACTCAAATATGTTGGCAGCATTTTCTTTCTGCAGCACCTTTTTATGCCACTTGACAGAAGTAGCAAAACAGTGCATAGACCTGATGCATGGAAGGAATGCATGCAATGAATCGGTTATAAACAAACCTCAAAAAAGAAATCTGTTCACAAAAGCTTTCAAAAAAGGTTTCCTCAGAAGAATAAACCACAAAATTGAGGAATTTTTATTTTGTCTCTTAATTTTACTTTAACCACCCACTCAAGAAGATACGGCAAGTCATGCATATGTTCAGCAGTTGCTTTTTTTTTTTGCAAAGCTTTACCTGCCAAATGCCGATTTCTAAAAATAAAGACGGCTCTCAATGTACTGGCCTCAAACCTTCTTAGCAACGTCCCTCACAGTACTGGCAAAATGTAAGCGCTCCCTTCTATGGAGCGATGGGCTCCGATGCAGCAGATGGCAATGATTTACATCTAAGACAACAGCCTTATCCGCTGCTCGTGACTGCGGCTGGACAAGCGGCGGGTTCAAACAGCATCGTCTCCTCCACTCCTCGGCCCTGCCCCACGGGGGGAGTATGCACACATCTGTTATTGACCTGCAAGCTGGCTAATGAGCAGCAGGTGCAGAACATGTATCACAACACTGGAGCATCCTTTGCTGTGTGTGTGTGTGTGTGTGTGTGTGTGTGCGTGCGTGCGTGCGTGCGTGCGTGCGTGCGTGTGTGCGTGTGTGTGTGTGTGTGTGTGTGTTGTACTTGTGTTCTTTCTACTAAAGTGAGGACATTTTGACAAAGTGAGGACAGTCCTCACTTCTTTGAAGGCCCTAGGGCTGAGAATAAAGTTGGTTCAGATTTGAGCAAGGGTTATTATGTCAATGAAGGTCCTCACTTCCATAGAAGTACAAGGATGTGTGTGTGTGTGTGTGTGTGTGCGTGCGTGCGTGTGTGTGTGTGTGTGTGCGTAAGTGTGATTTGTCTCCCACACATCATACAGGCAGCCAGGCCACAAGGGAAGTGGAAAAAAATGATTCTTGCCCCTAATAAAACATATTCATATTTTTTATATATTAAGTAACCTTTATTTGAAATCTATGAAACAGGTTGGTCACCAGGGTTATGCAATCAGATTAAGATTAACATTAAGTTAATGCAATTTTACTATTTACTGAAATAGTTAATGTTAATATGAAGTTCCTCATTACCTGTACATCAGGAATCTGAACAAAAACACAAGGTTTATGTGTAAAAATGATTTTTTTGTTAATTTTATGTAATCCTTTATTTAATGACATAACTTTAACCTCACTGAAAGACTTTACATTAAATGTCACCTCTTTCCTGGTATTTATGTGATAAAATGACATGACAAATAAAATGAAAAAACTTACGTAATTAAATTTCATAAAGTCCGAGTTTTAGGCCAGATTATTTTTTGAGCGTGCCATACACAGGTACGTTGCACAGTAAAACTCCACATCTACATCTATAATCACAAGTTGCATTAACTGATATTTCTCCAACAAGACATACTGAAGCTATTATGGCACATGTGCTGGCTTCACATCCACTAGATGCGCCACAGCATTAGCATTTATTTGAGGAGTTTCCAACCACCTGGCAAATGTACAGTAAAATAAATACTCACTTTGCTTCTACTTGTTTTGCTCACCACAAACTCTTTAAAAGACTTTAGAGTTTGTTGAATACTCCACAATTAGCCTGTTTCCACTGCATGAACTTAACCAGTGCAGCAGGTTCTGCTTTTAATTATCAGAGGGGTTTATGTTGTTGAATGTCACCGATATCCATACACACAATAGGAAACACCACGAGTTATCAGCCTTTTTTGGTCTACACCTTATTCCTTTGTAATTCTTTCGAAAAAATAACTCAACCACTATTGTTAAGTACAGTAACAGCAAACGCTGTTCTGACTCCTGCTGACTCCCAAGTGCTCGTCTCTCCAGCATCCTTCTAACTCAACACAGTCATCCCGGTTATTCATTTGATGCAGTCTCTGTCCCATCCATCCATCCATCCATCCATCCATCCATCCATCCATCCACTTTTTTTAGCAGAAAAAAAATTACCCGCACGCACAAAAGCAAGCCTGCACACGAGGGGTTCACACGTAGAAATTCACAAATCTGAATCCAAGACTCTGATCTAGATTAGTGCTAACCAGTACATCACCAGCCTTGCTAACAATGGACAGCAAACTTACAGTAGTAGATGATAAATCTGTTACACAACTTCCTTCAAAGGCCTTTAAAAATCAATTCTTTCCTAACGTCTTACAAGACTGAGACATAATCTTCTGTTCTGTATCGCTCGCTTATTGTCCCACATTACTTTTGATCAAAGCATGCGCCAAGGGACATCTTGTAAATCTAGAATAACAAGTATTGTAGTATCACCCATACATACGTCCTTACACGGCTTGATTTTACTCTGAAGACATTTAAAAGAAATCATTCTTGAGCGTCTGCAGGCACCAAACACTCTTCCTTCATATGGTCCCTGTCAGAATGAAACCACACGTGCATGTATGCTCACACACGCTCCAACATTAAAAGGTCAGAGAGGTTTTGTTTTCACCATGAGTGATGTCAGTGCTCTGTCACCCACAGCCATTTTTGAAGTGTTGCGATACTGAGCCTCTCTGTTTTAGTGACACTTTGGTCTCAGAAGAGCCTGCAGGCTCTCAGGCTGCAAATGCATCACGCTGGATGCAACCTAGAGCCTGCCAGGACAGTTCTGTCTGGAGGCACTTACTGTAGGAGGGAGGGGCGGGGGCCGACTCGCCCTGGTTGCTTTTTCCTTCCTGCCTTTCTCTGGCTTTGTGTTGGTCTTTACAGCCAGGGAGCCATGCTCCACTTACAGAACCACAGCTCATCTTTTGAAAACAGAATTCAAGATGAAATTGTTTACGTAAGTGTCAAGTGGAGCGAAGAAAAGAAATGAGCAAAAGGAAACTTTACCGATATTGAAAAGGCTGTTTTGCCGTTAAAACAAAGGGAAGAGTTTATCCTAGACTTACTAGCTGTGCAGCAGCTCAAACAACCTTTATTTATTGATGAACGTTTAGAGCAGGATGGGAAGTTCAAATGTTGTATAAAGGGTGAAGATTTTGTGTGAAAGTTGAGTCAAGGCGTCAAGACGTCTCAGAAGAAAGAAGCTCGGAGGACATGACTCAACTCTCAGACAAGTTGAAGCTGTGAATTTTAGAATTGTTTCATTATTGATTTTTAAAAATTGTAATAAAAAAAACTCAGGTCTTTACTGCTGTTTTTTAAATGATCACCTGTCAATTGAGGACAGGTGTCTTCTTTACAGATAATGTCACAAATCACTTACCAAGTAGATATTCAAGATCAGATAATGTTGATTTCTGACTGATATTGATCCAGCAAATGCACTGACTTGAATCATTTCCATCAATCTTCTCTACTATTATGTTCATCCAAAAGAAATGTCTTCTAAAGAAAGATTAAAAAATATAGATGAAGAACTGACAAATCTAATACTGAGGAAAAACAATTTTAGTGAGGACAGCTCATTATGATGTATATGTTGGAATTGTGGCTTTAAATTGCAGTTTTCCACATGGGCACAGCAGAATAAAGTGTTTAAACACTGACAAGCTAACAAAGAGCTCAGACTTTAACTGCTGTCTTGTATAGCTTGGTTTTTAGGGATCATTATCAGCCAGCACCGACTCTGATTATAAATACATCACACTCTCTGTGGGTGCTTTACAATAAAAGCCACTCTGCGCTTTGCCGGATGAATACATTGAATGTAAAGTAGTGTCAGGCGTCAAAAGCTGCTGTACATTTTACTTTCAGAATAACTTGTGTTGGAGGACAAAGGGGCAAGAACTATAATAACTGGGACAATGCTGCCTGAGAGGAGGCAGCCAATTATGGCTATAATTCAGGATTCACACATTTTTGTTATTAGTTGAAAATTAAAAATAACCAGTGACAATTGCTGTTTGACAATTAAAATACTCATTCAGCACCTTTGTGTCTTGTCACCAGCAACACATTTACTGACCACTTCTAAAGTTCTTAGTTCTTTGCTCAGACTCAAGACGTTTGCCGGGCCGGTGTTCGGTCCATGCTGCATGTGGTGCAGGTGGAGAGTCGGCGAAGGGTCTGGTTCCCAGTGGGCAGGCAGCGGCCGGTGGAGTTGAGCAGGTTCGGTGGCGCAGGTTGGTCTGTCTCTGAGCAGAACGAGGCCAGGCCCGTTCCCTTCTGTGTCTGGATTCAGTCTACAGGAAGAAGAGAGCGAGAGAGGCGAAAAAATATCTTAAACAAAAAAATCTAAATAATCATGTATTTAGGCTTACTGCTTACTTAGATACTGTACTGTTAGTGCTACTACTGTATGGCTCTCAGCTAGCACATACTGAACAATGACCTGGGGCCTCATACAAACTACAAAACTTGGCAAAAGTCCTCATGTACTGTATGCAAACCTTCAGACAGACCCTGGCCAAGTTGGCGCCATAGGCAAGATCATGATTTGGCGCCCTCCACTCACCACCCCCCCACCCCCCAGGACGCGATCGCGATTACATGACCCCCACCGGGCTCACGAACATGTTTTTGCGTACAATTGTTTCGGTGCTCTACCCCAGTTAGTGATTTTGCGCCCTTCTCCTCCGCTTCGGGTGCATTAATGCACGTTTTTTTCTCAAGGCTTGAAGCGGAGCTGAGCCATGTCGGCTGTAGGTTGCAATCATCCGTACAGTATGTCTGCAAAGCATAGCAAGTTCCCATACAATGGTTGATCGGAACAAGAATAAAGCGCAACTAGCAGCAAGAGACAGTTTACCTAATGCAATCAGAGCCATCGACCGGACGCTCCGCTATAAAAGCACCACCACAGGATGAAGTGTTAGTGAACAGGAAACATTTCTGTGGCATAAATGTACAAATTATCTGTGACGCACAAATGCAGCTACAGACAGCAACATTGTAGTGAGGTGCCTGGTTTAATGATGATCCATTCACTTTAAGGAACACCGTCCTATTAGTTGCTGAACAGTGTCAGGGGGTCCAATCGTCTTCTCCTTCTCCTCTGTTTTGGCCTGTTTTGGTGACGCTTTGGTGGTAAATGTCGCTTCACGTCCACATGCGGTCCTGCTCAACCTATAATAAATAAATTAACAAATTTATATGGAGGCGTGTCATGGGAGGAGTCTGCTACTCAATCACCTGCTCTAGATTCTACGTTGTTTGGTGAGTACAAGGCAATATTTGATACATCTGGAATTTATCTGGATTCTGCCTTTGAACTTTGCGTTCTGAATCTCCTTCCCTATAGAGTTATTGTTTAAGGATACGACACAAAAACTGGCTCTATATGACACTAAATACTAAAAAAATTAACTCTAACTCATTTGTCCTTCCCGTTGTCCTGACGGGTGAGTTAACCGTTGCTTATTTTTATTCCAAAGTCACAGTGAGATGTACGATGGCTTCATGACCTCAATTATCCTGACCACAGATGTCCTCTTTGGCTATTTTTCCATTGTCTCTATCTATTGATTGTGGGAACACTTTGGAATATGTGACAACTAATTGGACTCAGGAGGGAATTATTTTTTAGTTGGAACTGATTTACACCTCTTCCCTCTTCTAATAGACTTTGTCTTTATTATCACTGTTTATTGATTAGAACGTCACAAGACATGACTGTTAGCTGCTTAGTGAGACACTTTAAAGATGAATAAGACATTTGCTGTTTTCTGTTTTATGATGATCTATACCTCAATTCTCTATTGATAATAAAAATAAGTACCATAGGTAGATAGAAATTTTGAAGCTGCAACAAATGAAAATCATATAGATCTACTGATACAGTATGCTGATATAAAAAAATAGCTAATGTACAGTACAGTATATACAGTATGTACATATGCTATTCCTTGTCTCTCTTCTTCTCTCATTAGCAGCTTTCTTCATGAGGTTCGGAAAGACACTGATCAGTGGATTTTTGTTTAGGGCGACTGAAAAGTTAGTTTTTTTTTAACTCAGGGAAGTCACAACCATCTTTAACGAAGGTAGTTTACTAACCAGTAAAAGACCAGGGGCCTCATGTACGAAGATACTTACGCACGAAATCCTGGCGTAAGCACAAATTCATGCAGGTCAGATGTATTGAGACGAACTAAACGTAGAAACGTGCACAGATCTACGGTAGCTCGCTGGCTGGTGTAAGTACTTTTCTACAGCTTTTGTATGGAGTCAAATTAGGGTCACATTAAATTTGTGCGTGCGTAAACCGATCTGTGAGTGCGTAACCAGATTTGTACTTTAGACTTAGTGGGGCTATACCATGCTTACACTTGGCTAAATTAAAAAGTAAAATACGCACACACGGATCGGTTTACGCACACATTTGATTACACACAACTTCCCATATAATGTGGTTGATTAACGTTAAAGGGCAGTTTGCATTGAGAGCAGGTTTACCTGATCTGATCAGACATATTGACTGGACACATCGCTATAAAAGCACCATCACAGGATGAAACATGAATAAACACAAATAAACACTTTTATTTCATCGTACAAATAATCTGTGACGCACAAATGTAGCTACAGTAAGTGATGTTGCGTTGAGGTGCCTGGTTTAACAATGATCCATTTATTTTGGCGAACAACATGGTTGAGATCAGATTTGAAGCTGGTACCAGATCAGTGGCTTCTTGGTAAGTAAATAATTTAACGGCCTTAATATTGATTCCTGTTACGGAAAAAACCTGTGCGCCCTGTAATATCATCCTGTCTTCAGTGTTAACATTAGTCGGTGGTTTAATGTAGAGAGTTCCTATAAGTTGTTTAACACACTGTCAGGGGGTCCGATCGTCTCCTCCTTCTTCTCAGCCTGTTTTATTGACACTTTGGTGGTAAACTTCGCTTCACATCTACCTTTGTGTCAGACCACTTTTATTTTTTTATTTTCGCTTCTGTGCGGAACCTGCAGCATTAACGCCTGAACACACGGTTCCAATCAGCGTACAACCAAACCGTATTTGAATAAATTAACATATTTAAATTGGGGCGTGTCACGGGAGGAGTCTGCTACTCATTCACCTGCGCTCAATTCTTTACATGCGTAGATTCGTACTTAGTAGCAATTGATACATCTGTACTTGTGCAGTTTTCTGGATTTGAATTTAGGCCAAGTTTAGTAGGAAATCTACACAAGACTTTGTACATGAGGTCCCTGATTTGCATGTACAGGATCTAGTAATGTGTCTGTGTTTTGTAAATGCATCTACAACAGTATTTCACACAGAATTGAACACAATTCTTTAAATCACCTCGGGAACCCCCCTATTTATTTATTTCAAAGTACTTCAAGTGTCTGACAGCCTCTGTTCTTACAGCTTACTAAGCAACAGGGAAGAACAGCCCATGTCAGCAACTTTGTTGAAGTACAACCAGGTTGAATTTACCCTGAAATGTTTCTGGAATAATGTCCCACTGATGGAGAAAGTTGATCACTTAGGGTACAGTCATATAAAGTTTTGCCTGTTTATTACTTTTTTAAAATTTCTTTGTCTTGTTGGAATTTTATTTTATTTTTTTTTAAGATGTGGTTGGGTTTTATGTGATAATTCTCCTCTTTTGTGACTGTGATTCATTTCTGCATCTAGTTAGGTGATTCTGAGTGGTTACTGTATATACGTACAATATGAAATCCATTAAGAGCTATATAAAACCTTTCTCAGATCTGAGAAAAAGCAAAAACATACAAACATAGATAGATAGATAGATAGATAGATAGATAGATAGATAGATAGATAGATAGATAGATAGATAGATAGATAGATAGATAGATAGATAGATAGATAGATGATAATGTCATTGATGGTATATCATATTTACGTCATGATACTACGGGTAATACATAAACAAACTGTAAGTGTGCTTTTAGGTGTGGTTCACAAGATAACGATAGCTATTACACAGCAGCTATTGAAAGTCATCTCACATCTCTGCACTTAGTCCTTCACTTCCACTTGATTTACATTAACACCATTTAAAATGGAGGAACGGGGAACTCTTAGAGAAGTAAGTTGCACTCGACTACATGATTACTGTGACTTAACATGTACTTTTTCTCTTCCCGGGCGTGAAGGGCACAAGGATCTGACAGCATTAAAACAGAGGATGGTGGAAATAAAGGCAGTCAGTGTGCAATGGATCTTCTCTTTCTAAATGAACTACCCAGACACTTTAAGCTTTTGGAGGCTTTGAAGAAATATAGCCTGGTGCCTTTTCTTCCCAGAGGTGCCCTTGCACCTATTCACATAGCACGCTCTGTCTCTCTACCTGTTTAATTATGACTGGTGTGTAATTGAAACAACGTGATCAGTGGTGCTGAATGTTGAATTCCTAACAGCTAATAAAACAATAAAGTCAGTCTAAAGTCTTCAGTCAGGTGCCCAAATGTAGTTTTGTGTTTTGGTCAGATAAATAATCTCATCACGCCTCGTCACGTTTTTCGCTAAATACACAGTAATGGAAACTCATGGAGAAATGTTAACTTCTGTGCAACTTCTTTCCAAAACACCACCAGAAAGGAACAAACGCTATTTCCAAGTGTCTTGGAGGATGTGCAGCCAATGCAGCCAGTAGAACCTGGCTGCCTTTTATATATAGACCTGCAGTAGTCCACTCAGTTGAAGCATGACGGTTAGTTAACAGCTACAGTAGAAAGCCACTGTGAGGTCAGGAGCAGAAAATCAATGAATAATGCTGGTTTAGGTTTAGATTAGAAATTATGAGCCAGTCTATGACTGTACTGAAACACAGTACAGAAGGTACTGTAGTGTCAAATGTCCAGCAGTCATGAAAAACGTGTGTTTTGCATAAAACACACGTATAGTAACTTTGGATAATGACTACTGCAAACACGGTGCAGGTGCATTTTTCAGGTACCTCAATAACAACTTATCCTAAGGAAATAATAAATGGTCAATACCTACAATAGAATGCACAACATGTGTGTGAATCAGGTAATTACACTAAAATAATTTATAGTTAAAATATTGTTTTTGCAGTTGTTCTTTACTGTGGATTGAACTTTTAACCAGAGAAACATCTGCCCCATTGATAATAGTGTCAAAGTTGTTCCCTGTATGTGACTAGGAACGTGACCGCCCGTGTCACTCAACAAGTAATTAGAAGTTACACATCTGTTTTTCCAAATTAGCATTATGCTTAAAGGACAGCTACAGTATTACACAGAAGTAGCTGGTACCAAACATTTTCTCTCCAGCAAAGAACTCAAACCCTGTGCACCTGCGTGTAAAATGTATCATTTTCATAAAAACAGCATGAATACGGTTTTAGGTTTCCAGAAATAATCAAAGAACACAACACGGTAATGAGCTAGAGAGAAATCCAAGTACTGTTTCATACAGTATACACACAATATGTAAATTGTGTGTCTGCATCTCTGAGATCATCTAATCAACGTATAAATAAATATTTTGAGTTGTCACTTGCAGATGGTTCAGTCAGAGACTGACAACAGAAAAGACATGTCAAAACAGACTTTGGGTTATTGGTGGGAGGCTAACACATGCACAGAACGGATGTCAAACCCAATTTCACCTTCATCTCGCGAGGTTTAAATAAGCACTTAGTGCAAGTCAAAGGGACTGTTTGATGAATATTTGAATTTCATCAATATTATACAGCAGGTGTCCAGAGCTGCTCCCTTTCCACATCACTTACCTGCTTAAATTGTGTGAAGCTGGTGTCCAGTTTTATGAAGAATAGCCACAGTATTTATTCACAGGCGTTTACTGTATCCGAATAAAATCACAAAGAAAACTTTGAGTCAAACACAAACAAGGGCAGGTCATTGAGCAGATAATTCAGTTCAGTTGAATTTAATTTTATTTTGATATACAGTAGCGCCAAATCACAACAAGGTTATCTCAACTTTTCAAGGTAAGGTTTAAGACCTTACACAACTAAACCCAACAGATACTGCATTGTACCAGGCTGTACTGCAGTGAGGAGGCCTCTGAGCTAGAAGGCAAACCCTTCGATTTACATCCCAACCTTCACCCACTGTCACGATCTGCAGTATGTGAAGAGCACATGAAGTCAAACATTCCGATTTCCTTTTAAATGGGGTTGGGTTGCCAGCCTCACCCCTACAGATGGTGTCACAGGCACAGTGTTGCTGAGGGAGCCTGGAGAAGAGCAGCTCTGCTTCAGGCCTCTGATCAGCACGTCTCCCTTTCCAGGCGCTTTCAGCTGGTGGAACGCCGACTAGCCACTTGGTGCCGTGACTTGACTCCGAACAAGAGATGCCAAATAGGAAAGTCAGCTGAGACACGTATTGTCAGATTTTCTGGAAATTGATTCGGTGAAAAAAAGTTTTTAAAAATCCATGACAGGCTAAACAGCAGAGCAGATGAGCGACAGTGCAACATTTAGCAGCTGAGCAGCCAGAAATGTCCCTCAGCAGCTGGCGGTGACCGTAAATGCAATTATAGGAAACTAATTTGGGCTTAAATTGCCATGTGGTCCAAAATACTAAATGAGTTCTAGAGTAGGTCTGGTGCTGGACGTGTACTGGTAAGTAAGACACAGATTCCTAACAAATTTAACATAACCACCAGGTGATACTGTGCAGTTATTTAAACGGCCTGTTTTGTTACTCGAGTATTTTAATTCTAGAACAGGAAAAAAAATAAATCTAGATGCAAGTCCTGCTTCTGCCACCAGGTACCGCAAAGTTGGCTGCACTGTCTGATTCACAGTTGAGTTCTGCACAATTTGCTGTTTTAATTAGCTTTTTTTTATTTTAATAAAACTATATGTGACGTGTTGTTTATACAGTAGGTTTTGAAATTAGTTTTTGAACATTTAATGTTGAACCGTGGCTAATATTTTTTAACTGCACTTACACTTGCTGTTGGTCAGTACTTGACTTTAATTATTACAGTTCATGTAGAATGATCAACAGTAGATAATCCGTTTTTGTGTAAGCATATAATCTCCATGGGAAAACAAGGGACTTGACTCACTTCACAAACAATATCAAATATTTTTCTGTATCTTCAGTATGTGTCGTTGTTTGCCTTCAAAAGCTAAAGAGAAATGATAAATCAACACAAACACACACTGAATGTTCACTGATCTGCTCTGATTCACGCAGGCAATTACAATCAAGCAGCAGCAGCTGTGGGTGCAGCTCCGAGCTCGTGGGCTTCAGCCAAACCTCTTGATTGTATTCACCAGGTGCCATCACACACATTCACTCACAGGTAAAACATGCAGCGTCACATGTTAAGTGACTGTCATTTAGGTTGCTGACAAGACAAACATGCTCATGGAAGGAAATCCATTTTGCCTACAGTATTTTTTTAAATCTTTATTAATCTGTCAAAACAAACTAATAGCAACTCCCCACAATAAGAAAACAGCAGGAAGCAAGTAATAAAAACCTGCAAGACAGACTCCAGGGCATAAACCCGTGCGCGGCAGTTCAGACGGAGCCAGTGGCTCGTTTAATGGGCCAGACTGCTTGTTTCAGAGAGACAGCGCTTCGGTGGACGCGTTTGACGCGAGAAAGGACAGCGAGGGCACAAAGTTCGGCGTGACGTGCAGCATCAGTGTCACAGTCACGCTCCATCTCCTCTGGTACTTGTTCCAACAACACAGTCGGTCAGGTGTCTCGGGAGCGCTTGACAGTGAATGCATCCCCCACAAATACGAACAATATATGTTATGCCTTCTAATTAAGCAGTTCATTAATCCATTAGTGTCATACTGTGAGCCATGGCACTGCCCTCCACTGCTAAAGTGACTGCGTGGAGGACTTACCTGAGGGGAATATGGAAATGCTCCGATCGCTTCCTCTGTGTTCAGTAGAACTATGCTGATCAGGTTCGCGTCATGTTCACAATAAAAGTCAGTGAGAGCAGCTTCACTGCAGCAGGATGATTGCTTATTACTGTAATATGAATTATATGGAATGTGTATGTAAGATACTGCGCCAGGAGGCAGGTGAATACACACAAATGCATCTTATCATTGAAGAAGTCAAATGAATGCTGGGTGTTTGTATAGTCACTCTCCTTGCAGAGCTACTGCACCAGAGCTGACGTTTGTGGGGCTTCTTGTTTCTCTTTGCTTCTGTTTTTCCAGTTAATTACTCCTGATGAGATAATTGCCAAGAAAATGATAATCGTGTTGGCAGGGATTTTAAAGTATACTTATATATCAAATTGCTCCTGGGTGGATGAGTCGTTCCTGCACCAAAGCAACACATCGTCTGTGGATTTCAATCATCTCCACAGGCGTAATGACTCAGCAGTGACCACTCTACAAACTGTATCTGCTCGTCTCCACTTAAAGCCATAAGTCACGCTGCTTCTTTATTACTTCGGATGGTGAGTGCCTGGACCAGCTTTGTTCTACAGTGGAGGGCATCCATTAATCTCACACTGCTATAATCTCCACTATCTTAATGACGCCACCAAGAAGGACAGAGACAGACGAGAAGGTGAAGACAATAGTTTTTGTTCTCTTAAGCTGTGATGAATCCTTGGAAAAGCGTAATTTCACTCTCTCGTTTACTGGTTCCAATCAAAACGCCTGTAATGGGAGGCTGTGTTGTACTGGGAGAACTGTGCTCTGACAGATAGATTCACTGAGACTTACCTTCAATATGATGGTTGCGAAAGCACTTCAACACTTTTGTGTCCTCAGGTAATTGAATAACACCAACATCATAAAGCTCTTGAATGGCTTATGGATTTTAATAAGAGTTTTGTAATTCATCACTGTACTGGTAGTTTATTAATGAAGGGGACATGATACTGAGGAACAAACTGGAACAAACAGTGGTCAAGAAACTGATGCTGATGTAGAGAAACACGGGCAACTGATAAAAATGCTGTTTCGCTCCTGCACTTGAAAACCTCTGTGTTGGAGCTGGTTATTACACAAAACCAAAGCGCATCACAATAAGCTCTGCCATTTTCCACCGTGCTTATGTTTTTTTCCAAGGACTGAGCACTTGCAGCTGTTGGAGTGTTAACCCGTGTCTGTCAGAAAGGAGCGCGGAAAAAGTTTGACAGCGCCGAAAAGCCTTTTACACAAGACGACCGGTGAGGAGGGCTGTTTATGCGCAGCCTTCTAACAGTCAAGGTTGTTTCTTTTAACTGGAGCTGTGGTGTTTTCCTATGATGCGAAAGCTCACAGCAACAGAGGAGCTCAAGTCGTTGGACCTTGAGCTTGAATTGTCTTATCAAACTTTTTTTCTTTTCCTTTTCTGAGGTGACTAGAATGAAAGATTGAGCCGGAGATTTAACTTATGCAAAATGATGAAATTAGTCTTTTAAAGTTTAGAGCGTTTTAATATGACTTTTTCCAATTCCCACAGATTTCCAGCGCCATAACATTTGCTCTGCTCAGCAGCCGTGACGTGTGAACAGACAACAGGCTTCAGTCTCCACAGGGGCCTCTCACGAGGCTGCCTCCATATCACACCGACACAAACAAAGCATCGACACAAGAGTCATTTGACCTCAGGTGGAGTTTTATTCCAACACTTGATCAAATGAGCGCGTCTGTGCAAATGTCATGCGCCGTGATGACACGTCGCTGTGTACAGCCGATTATGAGAACACAGCCTGAGTGGATGCACTCCTAATATCCTGCTCCCCGGCGTGTCAGCGTGTACTTAAGCAAGTTGTCAATATGACCTGTAGCACACGGACACAATCCCGCTATTTTTTTTCCTCCGTACTGTGAGTGACAGGCGCTGTTGCCACGCCAACTGCATAAAAAGACAGAGAAATAAGCCTCCTTTATCTCTCAAACAGAAAAAAAGATAAGCTTTTACACAGTTCAGTCTATTTCATTTTGCATTTCATTTCTGCAGCGCGAAAAATAGGTGGAAGCAGTCATTCATTTTCATTTCAGATAATTGGATTTTATGGAAAAAAAGGATTCTCAGCTAAAACTAAAAAACGTGAGAATTTTGTTTTCTACTCAATCCATTCGTAACTAGCAACTGAGGTCACTTTGGGAATCATGGGCAAAAATGTTAAAGTGATGGGTTTGCGGCTCAGACTGACATCAGCACGCGTCGGCTTATCGTATAATTGTAACAGGCTCTGATTGAATGATGATGGCGCTCTAATTGGATTACTGCAGGCGCAGAGTGACCTGCTATTTGGGGCGGTGCTTCTCCCCCAAGGCTTGGCTGGGTCGCCTCCCGCCGCCTCCTCCACCCTCTGGCACAGCGCGACTCCTCTGTGTGCCTTCCACTCTGCGTCGGCACCAGGCCTGATATCCTACAAGGGTAAACACTGGGAAAGGTCAGGGAGGTATTGACAGGTCTCTGCTTCGGACAGTGACATTTGAGCCCCGGAGCGTGTGTTTTATTAAGTGTTCAATATCTCCCGGACGTGACATAGGGGAGGGGTGCGCGCGTGAGGATGGCGATTACATAGCAAAGGTAGAAGGGTCAAGTCATTTGGCAGAGGAGATCAGCTGGTGACAGGACACACACGCGTGACTGACTCGAGGATTATCAGCCAGGCATGGGGTTTGTTTGCTGAAGGTGCCGTTAACAGATTGTGGCATTATGAAGGGGTAGAATTGTCATAAAGGGATCCCTTTCCCAAAGTCTCTGCCAGGACCGTGACCTTTTGAGAGCACTTGAACAAATGCTTTGTGAGTGTAATGTGACACAGAGCTTCTGTCCCCCTTTTGTTCTCAGCACATCTAATTTATAGGACGCGCTCTGGTGTATAATTGGGCAGTTCTCATATCTTGGTCTTGTTATGTTTGCTAATTAATATGTCCGGAGTTTCAAACACATTTATGAATGTTTGCTTTGTCGTTTATTATTAATAAGGAAATATTGCCCCATGACCTTTACGGGGATAATGCAGTTCAGAGCATGACTGAAGAACATGATGTTCTCAGAGTTTATCAAATTTCATACAACGTCATTCATCACGAGTAGCACATTCCAAGTTAATTTCATAAAAAGTAATGTGGATCAAATTGGGAATTACTAAGTTTTAATTGGTCAAAACGATGTAGAAGTTAAAGTCAAAAAGCTGGGAACTGTCTAAATAGTGGAATGGAAATGCAACTTCTGCGTAATGTGTGAAGCAGGTATTTCAAAGTTGAATAATAGTTGAATCAACGACATATTTGTGGTTGACTGACCATTAGATTATGTGTTGATTTTGAAAGGCGTTTCAACATTGGTGGGGCAAAGTTGTGGCATTAAACATCAACGTTACAATAACTCAATAACTGACATAATTTTAACCTATTTCAGCGTTGGCCTGCTGGGAGAACTGGGCCTGAGAATCCCAGTAGCGACTAAGAAGTAATGTTCAATTCAACATGAACAAATGACTGAAGTAAATAAATGTTTTTGTCCACACCAAAACTTGTCCACACATCTGATGTTCTACTTACAGAGACGGGGGGATGATGCAGACCCTCACTGGCTCCTTCCTCATCATAATCAATTCCTCACTCCCACAGTTTCTTCACAAGTAACACCAGGCCATTGTGTTATACAAATTACAGGCGTTGATTATCTGCAGGGGCTCGCGAAGGATATTACGTTTCTTGTGAACAACTGCATTAATCCAATGGCTGTGCACAGTGTGGTCTCGCAGTAACACAAAATAATAACATCTAAACCAGGCAGCGCCGGAGGGGATTTGGAAGATCAGAAATGAAATGCTGCTTTTTGAACATCACGCAGAAATGCAGCTGCTACAACAAGGTTCACACAGCAACAGGTGAGACCGTGCCCTTAAAATACATAAGAGGACTTCTCACAGGTAAACAGACAGTTACTATACAGAAACTGCACTAGACAAATTCAAAAAATCACTTTTTATTTCAAAGGTAATGTCTGTTTCCTTCCACTTACAGTTAGAAAATGAAAAAGATACAGTATACTGTATGTACTCGTACTGAACTGTATTTAACAAACAAGCACTCAACAGAAAAAAAAATCTGCTTCAAGGTTGCACTTCCCCTAAACAGTGAATGCCGCTGTGAGCTGAGTTTTTACGGTCACTTCAATAAAAACATGCTACTGAATGACGGTGAAAAGCTCAACTGAAGGAGGGCTTTTTGTATGAAGAGGGTTTTTTTTGAAGAACCGTAGCACCGTGCGGAGGATACAAAATTAATTACTCTCCTCCAGTCACGGTGTGGGTAAAAGTGCCGGGTTTAATTGCTTTAATGTTAACTTACTTAAAAACGCTTCAAAAACATGTTAAAAGAGGGTCAACAAGGCGCTAAGCTCAAATTTAAATATTAGTCTTCATCATGGGTGTTTTGCTTCAAATTTATACTAAGGATGTATTTATGTTTTAATGATGCTTCATCTATTGAAAGGTGTCATTACTGCACTAGTTATACAGTAACACACATACTGTACATACATTCATAAACCTTTGCATCCTCATTCTCACAGTGTTTTATTTATTTTATTATTATTATTATTGAAAGCAAAGGAAACAGACTACAGCCGTAGATGTGATTGATATATAATATTAAACATTTGTCCAAGTAAATCATCAAATGCTTTGCCTGTAGCTACAATGCTACAATGTGGGATTGACTTGAAGACAGGAGAAGAAGAAGGATGGACCTCAGTTGGGTTATATTATGCATAGCCAGAGCCCAGTCTCTAGCTTCATTCAGTGACTTCCTGCTCGAGAGCTGCACATCTTAGTGGCCTGTGAGTTTTAGCTTTACCTTCACCCACACATGGCTGCAGGAAATGAGTGAGTGGGACCTGTGTCTGAGTCCACATCACGGCTAATACCAGGGTGCCAGGCTTTGTGTAAAATGAACACTGGGGACCTTTAGGGCAGCTTCTCTGAGTAATGGCAGAAATGCAGAGCCCCTTTTCATCATTGCAGCGATAGCAGTGATAATTTGGTCCAAGCTAGACCAGAAATTGTTATTAGAAATAATCAGTGACATATTTTGGCCCTTTGGCCCTTGATTTTCTAGTATTTTGATGTTTGATATTTGATCGACATTCTGACAAAAGAGCATTGAAAACACTGCCTTTGGCCTCATACTTTATATATATATATATAACACAATACACATACTTTATATCTGAGTTTAAATGTCTGTGCTTTCCTTGTAAAATTAATTAGGATATATGATGATATATATGATATAATATTGTAATTACTGGCCTGGTAGCTCAATAGGTAGAGCGTTGGACAGGGAAGCAGAAGGTCCCACTTCACACTAGCCTTCAGGCGCTGCGCTGTGGCTGCCCATTATTCCTCAGGGGATGGGTTAAAATGCAGAGGTGTTTATGAGTTTTTATGTGCTACTAACTACTAACAACTACTACTACTGTACCTCTATAGCTAATAATAGTATATTATAATATTTATTTACCTTTGATTTAATATGACTGGCTTGTAATTAGCCAAGTTGTCACAAAGTTTTCCATATCTGTCTGTAAAAAACACTTTATTTTTTTATAGTAAAGTCTAAGAGCTGCCAAGAAAAGTAACAAGTACTGTCAAGGGAAGCATCTACTCCATCATAATGGTGTTATAGAGACGAGGTAGAGTCCCACACAACAATGAGAACGGATCTGTTGCCTCACGGACACAGCATTGTAGAGGTGCAGCTGAGTTCAGACAGGTATTCTGACATCACATTTTCAGGCATTCTGACACCGCATGTTGAGTCCAGTCTAAATACACGTTTGTCATCATTCTTCATCATGTACACTATATACGTTGAAACGAACTAACACCATAAATCAGCAACCTACTTACTTTAAGGCATTTATTAATGATCATGTGTTTTTAATGCAGTTGATCAGTTTTCTCTGCAGCGAGTACATCTTAGGAATGAAACCTGATAGCGAAAGGGAAAAAGTGAAGGAGAGAAATGGATGGTGATGGGGAGAGAAAAGGAGTGAGAGAGTGTGTTTTCCATCAGAGTCAACCTTGCCAGGCAATTTGGGCCCCCATTTCAGAGGCCTAATGGGAGATGGACAGTGATGGACAGCGCGTGTGGGTTACTTATTAATCTGGGAGAGGCAATTGGAGAACCTCTATCGACCTGCACTAAATTAAATAAGGCCTATCCTGAAATGGCATTATTCTCCCTCAACTCTCCCTCTGCTCCTCTCTCCTCTTTTGACCCACTGCGAAAGAAGTGGAACAAATAAAATGGGAAAAAATACAGACACTGTGAAATCATGATGGATATTTACCTGCATAGACAATAAGACACAAATCACTGAAAACTTTTCTTATTCAAATATTACTGTACTAACCTTTAGCTGTATCAGTGCAGTAAGGAAAAAAGGTTAAGTTAAGCTGTAATGTGTAATGAGATTTGGTTGGTGCTTGTCTGTTGAGATTTGATGATTCAATTAGGATCTACGCACATATGATACGTCATGAGCAGCAGAGTCTTAACAGAGAGCCTTTTGTTGTCATGCATCCCGGCCTCTAGCAGCAACCCACGTGTTCAGGGCTTCAAGGCAGCAACTCAACAGCCTAGAAAAAGATTAGTCATCACTGCTTCACACATCAAGCTTCAACTTTTCTGATAGGTTGATTTCTGTTCTTTGTTCTTCAGTTCAGCAATTTCGCTCCTAATCTCTCACTTGAGCCATTTATGGGCAGCCCCTTTAAAGATTTCATGTCCTCACTCCGCCAGATGAACCAGATATGAGAATACGCCTGTGAAGAGAAAACTGTGAACTGAGAAAATAGCCTTACAGAAGTCACCTTGTAGCCAATAATAGCTGCAGCTCTGTTGTATATCCATCAGTCTAGTGTCAGTTTTTTAGGACAACCTTACCCTAAAGTCTTCAGGAGACCTCAGGGCACCAGATACTTTGGCATCGGGCTCGTCGACCCTCCTTCCTTTATGGAACCTGACATAGAAATAGCTCACTAAATTTAACAGAGGAGAATGAATGCAGTGTTTGACCAGTCTTTGTTTTTATTATCAAATCGGTTTAATACAAGTGTTTGTGCATAACAATAAAAATGGTTAAATACTTACAGTATGAATATATACTGTATATATACTGTATATATACTTTTGCATGGCATTTTCTAACTTCAAGAAACTTTGGTTGGTGCACCTCTGTAGAAGATGCATACTGTAATAAAGTACTGATGTTGAAAGATGTACTGTACCTACAGTACGTACAGATTATTGTTTTACAGTGAGATACAGTACTTTAAAGCAAAAGTTTAATTATTATCAGAATCATTAACTCTATTTTTTTTCATCTTCTAACTAATGCTATTTAACTGCTCAACCTCTAACTTCCTCTCAGAGGAAGTAGAATGGCATATCAGCAAATATCTTAATTGCCTACGAGCGTAATGCATGTCCTGTCTCTTCCGGCCTCAGCCATTTTGGTGCTCTACTGTAGGCCAGATTATCATTTTCTGATGCATACAAACTAATATTGTCTCAAATTGCAAAGCAGGGCCTCACAGTTTAACGGCAGCCTGGCTAACACACAGAATAGTGAACCCAAATGCTGAGAATCATGTCAAGGAGATGAACTCTTTAAGATCAAAATTACATTGAATTAAATACAAACACCACGAATGCAGGACCTAGTGAGGCAAGATATGAATAAAGCTTTAGAACATGATTACTGGACTGAAAATAAAATAAAATACAAACCCAGAAATGAGTGAAACAAAATCGTGAGCATGTAATAAGTGGAAAAAACATTTCCCGACTTTATGATGGTTTCCAACAGGTTAATGTCACGGTTGCTGTCCACCGACTTGAGACATAAAAATGAATCTACAACACAATGACTTCAAAAAGAGAAACTCTTTTTGAACAGCACAGTGCAGAATAATAATACCCACTGGACGCCCCAAGAATAATCCAGAAATAATGGTCCAAAATTCCAAATCAAACATTTTGTGCAGGGATATTTGCAGATTTGCATTACCTGTGAGAACTACAGTAGTTTTCAAAACGCTCCTTTTCCAGTACCTATGTTCCAAACCAGTCATAATTTAATCTTAATTCAAGTTGTCATGTGACAGAGCTCTTTGCAAACTTGAGAAAATAAGGTCGTCAAACACACTTGAAACGTTTGGTGAAGTGGCTTTAAAGTAACCAGAGAATTGGGAGCAATTACAGCTAGAGAAAAGTCAAGCTGTCATGGGTGCTGTACAGTACACCCCACTACTTGATACTCACTACTTTTGATATGAAGAGGTTGGTGAATGATGGTTGCATTTAGCATGAAGAGATTTTTGAGCTGTTCTCTGCTGATAGTGGAGGCAACTGAATCCATCAGTGCTGTCATTAACACCACTAACAAACTCCTCTGGGTGTTAGAGGCCTACTCGTGTGGTCATTCATCGGATCCATTATCAGGCATTAAGTATGCAAGAGAGGAACAACGAAGCACATGGGACGTCTGTGTGTGTGTGAGTTGGTTTGTTGTGGTGTTGGCGCATCTTTTCTCTACTGTACTGCATGTGACCTGGCAAATACATTGTTTGAGTTCCTCCAAAACTGCTGGAAATAACCGCGGTGTCAGATTGGTATGACACATCGCTCTTCAGCCATGAGCAAACCTGCCCTTAAAAGCTGTCCCAAGAGCTTTGTAACATTCCACTTTAATAAACACTGGGAAAAGGTCACTAATAGCCTTTTACGCACAGAATGTGCATGCACACACAAATCCCACTGGCACGGAAACAAATGCATGCACGTTTTCACACACACCATTTCGAAAGGGGGATGACACACAAGCCAAGGTCTTCATAGAGACCAAAGTGTCTGTGTAATGGAAAAACCATTTTCTTAAGTACTTTGTTTGTTGCACCATCTGCGTTATTTTGGATGGTAATTGCTTCCGTAGTCCGCAGGTTAGAATTTGTAACCTCAAGGGCAGTGTAAATAATGGGGAAATGATGGTAGTCTTTTATCTCTGCAAATGCATTTGTGTGTGTGTGTATTTATGAAAATCTGTATTATATTTCATATTGATGTGTTGCAAATTTGAACTTTGTTCCTCTTATACCGTCCTATCACCGTCCTCTCTTATCTGTTCACTATTAGTTCACGCTAGCCTTAAGTGAACCATGAGTGCAATTTTGCAGAAGCTGGCATCCAAAGTGGTTCATAGAGCAGTGGAGAGCTTCTTTATATTTGACATGTCCAAAGGGTGTCATGCAGATCTTAGGAGCATATGTTGGTAAGCCTAAAAGCATAAATACTCAAAATCGGCCCTAAGTGTGCAAAACAGCCGCACGGTGGATGGCCACTAAAGCATTTCGTAATCAGAGATGAACATAATCTTTAACTGGAAAAATCCTAATTGCAGACATCTTGGCCCTGCGTAACATAAATCCCATCCCAGCTATCTCCATTCCACCAAGTATAAGAGAATGCTGTAGTTGTGACGCACTGCAATAGGAGATGTTGAAGTAATCCAATAAAGGCATTAGCGTACCATTAGGAGCGCGCTTCCTGGCTTTGGAGGGACACACAGAGCCTTGTTTAGCCTAATAGAGCGTCCCTGTTAGCGTTTATTTATGGCAGCAAGATGTCAAACCACTTAGAGGTGGAATGTTGTCTGTCCATTAAGGCTGCTGTCCAATGCAAAGCCTCAGAAAGTAGATCTTAGCGCTTGGCCTCAGTCCAATGCTTTTTCAAAAATATGTGGCTTCGGCCTTTTCAGCCAGCCATCAGATACTGTATGTGGAGGGTATTATCTTAGTTCTGGTTTACATTCAATGCATGCAGTACTTTCCAATGAACATGTGAAAAAGTCTGAGGGGAAATGGGCTAACTATGGTTGCAGTATTTACATTCAAAGAAGAAGAAAGCCTCAATTCCCCTAGGGCAAGTGTCTTACTCCAGGAGTGGGCTCCAGGTGAGTCCTTGAGCAGGAGCGAATCCTGAGACCTTCCGCTTCCCAAGCCGAGGCTCTACATACTGAGCTACCAGGCCAAAGGTACATACATATGGGCCTAAGTGCCACTGAAAAGTATTTGTGGCTCCCAAAAAGGAAGCGGGGGAGAGTACAGGAAAACGAGGGACAGGAGGAGAGGAACCAAATAGAGCAGCCTGGCAAGAAACGGGACACAGTTGCAATTTAGAACTACAATAAAAAAAAAGAACTAACACAAGTAAAATACACTTCAATTAAATACTTAATACTTAATAATTGCTGCAGTATGAGGATAAGCCGCAGATTGCCGACCCCTGGTCTACATTAATCTCTCATTAACATGAACATACTCTTGGTTGATGTCTTTACTTCCTGTTTGTCTTTGAATTGGTAGTTGGTTACTTTGTACTGCTGGTATTTATTTGTTAATAGTTCACTCCTTAACCTTATTCCGTGTGCATTCAGGTCCTGCCCTAGACAATTTTAGTGTTTACCTTTAATGTTTAAAGCTCCTCCTCTCCTGCAGTGCAGTGACTTTTGGTTCTTTGTGCTAATTCGGTTTTTGACATTTCTAATTCATTACAATACTCTTTGTTGGTAATCCATAGTGTCTGTGCAAAGGGGCCCTATTCTTGGTCTGTTCACTAGTGGAAGTTCTCGCTAATTAGTGAGCTCTGTCAGACATTTTCTTAGTGCGTCATTGAGCTGCTTTGTAACAATATTTATACAGTATACAGTATACATGTATATGTGAGACTTTCATAGAAATACATTACATACTTAGTTAACTGTGTGCATTTCTGCTTGCGTTCTTCCCCTCTTTATAACATATCCACATTCAGGTTTTCCTCTCTGCCCTTGATACGTCAGATACATCTCACATTTACATTAAAAATCATATTTGATGATGCTGCCATGAGGGTGCATGCCTATTCTTGTCAGTTACATATCTGCGGTCCAGTTTACCAATGTACTAACCAGTGCTGAGATGCAGCGCAGACACTGACAATGACAGATACCAGATACATTCACAATGATTACTCATATCCGCCTAGACAGAACCAAAGCTACCCACAGCCTTCATATACCACATGTCTGGAACATCATGCTACACTGCATCATTATCAATCATGTTAAATGCCTGGGGCAAAAGTCTATTCATGCCATGCTGAAGTTTTTCTCATTTTAACATAGAAGTTTCTCAACAACATACCGTGTAAAAAAAGTTACAGTTAACAAGAGTAGTTTAGTTGGTTAAGTCACTACAATGGCAAAATGTGTTTAGGATATTTCTATATCTCTACTTAAGAATGATCTTATTAAAGCAACAGCATTTCTTATTGTACATGAACAATTAAATGAGTCAAATGTTAAATATATATTTTTAGAGCACCAGTACTGTAAAGTCGTAATAAAATATCCTTATCCTGCATCACCGTAACCTCAAGCTGCTTTTCATGCAAACGCACAGTACCTGCAGGAGGTGGCACAGACCGACCTCCAACATCTTCTGCACTTTATGCATTGCAGTCATTTCAATAAAGGTTACTACTGTTTGGAGTCCACTAATGGTTACTGCGTATGACACACTGAAGCAATGTCCCAGGTTTAAGTCTAACCGGGGACTTGCGTTGCTTGTCTCTGTATTTTGCATTGCACCCCAGTGAAGAAACACCATTAAACCACTACCAACTGTTGCATTGGTGTTGTGATTACTTCATGGTACATTCTTTACATGGTTTAATGTGCAGTGAGGAACATTATGCAATATACAGTATGTTGGACTTGGATATTCAGTGCAGTTTATTGCTGCTTTTATAAGGGTTTAGTTTGACATTAGTCGTGTGTTGTGGTAGAACTATTTGACTACTTTTCTAAAGCGACCTGCTTACATAATATTCTCTTCTGCCAGTGTTGAGAAGAACAAGAGGGAAAGTGACTGCTGCTGAGCTGTTGATCAAGATGACAGCTGTCAATAACGAATACACTCGCCTCGTACTGGAATCTTGTGTAGATTTCCTACTAAACTTGGCGCAAGTTCAAATCCTCAAAACTGCATAAAGAAATTCTGGATGTATCAACCTCTACTAAGTATGAATCTGCACATGTTTCCTTCGTACATCCCAGTCAAAATGGAGTTGAGCACAGGTGAATGAGTAGCAGACTCCTCCAGTGATATTTGGGGCTGCACAGGTTTTTTTGCCCAACAAGAATTAATATTAGGGCCCTTCAATTATTTATTGACCTAGAAGCCACCGATCTGGTACCAGCTTCTAATATGTTCTTAACCTCAACGATGAAGGGATCATCGTTAAATCAGGCACCTCGTTACAATGTTGCTGACTGTAGCTGCATTTGCACAAAACAAAGAAAAAATAATATTTGATTGCCTTTTAAGTGTGTAAATTATTAATTAAACTACATCTTGTAGCAGGTTATTACGATCGTTATATTTACACAAGACAAATACTTTAAAGGTCCCAGGACATGTAAAATCCATTCTGGCACATTTATATGAGTTTCTGGTTAATTTTAACAGACTCGTGGTGTCAAAACAGCTTTTCTGACGCACACAATAGGACACAGTGGAGCTGAGGCATAGCCATGTATAACAGACAGCAAGCAGTGCTCCAGCGACACAGAGAGCTACTGTAAGCAGCTGCTGCCATGTTGCAAAGTGCTCTGTGGGCTCAGATCTTCTACAGCAGGGGTCTCCAACCCATGTCCTCGAGAGCCACAGTCTGCTGGTTTTCCAACTCTCCCTGTCCCAGCTAATACTGATCACCTGGATCAGGTGTGTTCAGCCAATCAGCAGCTGACTGACACACCTGATCAAGGTGATCAGCAGGGAGAGTTGGAAAACCAGCAGGACCAGGGTTGGCCACCCCTGCTCTACAGTCTCCCACTGTCCACCTATAATCATGAGGTCCATTCAATGCTACCCATAGTTGTTTTGACCTTTAACGGGCCGTTAGCCGTTACAACCGTATTAGCCGCTAGCTTTAGTCAAACAACAACAAGCTGGATGCTGTGACCTGTGATCCATAGGATGTCATTTTTGCTTCCGCAAAGAGGCGGGACTGAAGTTCACTCACTCACTGACTCACTGACTCACTGACTCACTGACTCACTGACTCACTCACTCACTCACTCACTCACTCACTCACTCACTCACTCACTCACTCACTCACTCACTCACTCACTCACTCTTATCCACTTATACCACACAGAGGGCTGATGGCATGCTAAATCTCAGCTGACAACTATAGTAAGCAACTGGACAGGGCCTCACATACTGTAGACATATACAGACAACCACTCACTCCCACATTCATAATTTCTCCTCAATCACAAAACTCCCCAATCAACCTAAATGCATGTATTTGGTCTGTGGGAGGAAACCAAAGTACCCAGACATGGAATGTGCACCTTTCTGCTGTGAGGCAAGAGGCTAACTACAATACCATCTTCCTCACTTATGATTATTATTATATCCCAATTACTGAATCATTAGCATCAATTGGGAGTATCTACTGTACATGTATATTAAATTGACCATTCTGAACCCAGCAATATGTGAAGCTCTGTATTATACAGTAATAAAATCATTCACAGGGTCACATATACAGACAGACAACCACTCAGAGCTACTCAAAAATCTGAGTCTGCATGTGTTTGAAAGGTAGGAAATCGGCGTAACCGCAGAATATGTGAAGGACATGCAAACTTCATGCAGAGAAGACCCAGGTCTGTCCTGCTGAGATAAATGATGCTAACCAGTACAAAGCCATAGTGCCCTTTGTTATTATATACAGAGCAATTCATACCAATGTTAAGATAATACATTAAGAATGTATGCAATTCAACACAGCTTTATTTCCTTTTTATTGGCTTTATTTATTTTTATTATTAGCACAGCAAACTGACTTAGGCTGCTGGCTGCATTCAGAATGGCCTCAACTGATAACGCTCATAAGCTCTTGTAAGAGCTTGTCAATAAATACTATACATCAGAACACTTCCTTCTTTACTTCACTGATTTCCTGCCTTGTTTGATCCTGACACAGTGCTCTTTACTTTGATGTCATCATGCACATTGGAATGAGCAGGCTTCGGAGCTGAGACAGGCTTTTATAATGCCAATCTTTTTTATGTCTATGATATTGTCATGATCAGTGTCTTTGTTTCTAGTTGTTCCCTGTTTTCACGTCATGTCCTGCTTGTCTTATTTTGGTTCCAGTTTCCGTTTCCTGTTTTATTTTGGTAGTATCCCGGTCTCTGTTTTGTGTTCTAGCTTTACTTCCGGTTTCTTGTCTTGTCACAGCTGTCCCTGCTCATTACCCACACCTGCACTCTGTTAGTCATCAAGTCACTGTGTATTTAACCACCACCTGTGTCCTTAGTTCCCTGCCAGATTGTCGTATTCTAGTTCCCTGAGTGTTCGTGTTTGATGAGTTGAGTTCCCTGAGTGTTCGTGTTTCCCGTGTCCTGTTCCTGTCTGTATCATGTATCCTGCCCGACCCTGGATTGTCTACTTACCGTGAGTTTTTGCCTGTTCCCTGTCTGTACCTTCGCCGAGCCTTTTCGTGTATGACCTGGACCGTCTGACCGTGCCTTTAAGAATAAACCTTTTGTGGATTATAATATCGCCTCCGTGCTGTGCATGTGGGTTCGCCGTCTGCCTGCTTCGAGTCCTTGACAGAACAATCTGGCCACACTTGGACCCAGCCAGCACTTAGCCTCCGGTCAGGTCAGTGACTGTTTTTCCCCTTGTTTTTTACGGCAAAGTAAAAAGACCTCCGCGGAAGTATGGTTTCGGTTTCCTCCTCTCCGCCTCGTCGGATCGTCGTGCCTGCACCAACCTGCCCAGCTCCATGGTTATTTCCCTGGGAGGATTTCCTGCTCTCACGCGGTCCTCAGCCTCCAGTTCAGCCGCGCGCTGCTCAGTCTCCAGTTCAGCCGCGCGCTGCTCAGCCTCCAAGTCAGCCGCGCGCTGCTCAGTTTCCAGTTCAGCCGCGCGCTGCTCAGTCTCCAGATCAGCCGCGCGCTGCTCAGTCTCCAGTTCAGCCGCGCGCTGTTCAATCTCCAGCTCAATCGTGCTTTGCCCAGTCTCCAGCTCAATCGTGTTTTGCCCAGTCTCCTGCTCAATCGTGTTTTCCCCAGTCTCCAGCCCAAGCTCCAGACGCCGCGGCCCCGTTTCACCATGCGGATCCTGGTACAGAGGTCCGGTCCACACCGCGCCCAGCGCCTCAAACGACGGACAGTCGCAGCTGCTCCGGACGGCGACGGCGGCGGCGCGGGTCCAGGATCCCGGGTCCCGCGGTCTCGGTCATGGGGACTGAGCAGCCTTCTTCCCCGACAGAGGAGCCCCTTAATTCTCTGACTGACTGTGTCCCTCTGATAACAGGCATCCCAGACAGCGTCGCCCGACGGGTCCACCTCCTCTGCTCTCCTCCAGTTGCCTTTCTCTTCGCCCACCTCATGAACACCGCCAATTCGGCTACAGACCAGGGCGCGAGAGAACAACTGTTCGAGGAAGCAGCCGCTCTCGTCCGGAGGGAGCCTGTCCTGCGTGAGGCCCTGCAACTCCCGGGCCTGCAGCCAGCGGTCGCTTCATGCCCCACCTCTCAGTCAGGTCAGCCGTGTGTTACTCATGCCCCGGTGCAGCCCTGTCGTCTCCAGGTCCCAGCCCAGTCGAACCTAGTCCAGACCCCAGATCAGCCGTGTGTTGCCCAGACCCCAGATCAGCCGTGTGTTGCCCAGACCCCAGATCAGCCGTGTGTTGCCCGGACCCCAGATCAGTCGTGTGTTGCCCAGACCCCAGATCAGTCGTGTGTTGCCCTGACCCCAGTTCCGTCCTTGTCCCCGTCAGAAGGCGCCGTCCGTCTGACGACTGTTAACCCCACCCAATCAGGCCCGACGTCTCCCCCGTCGAGCTCGGCAGCTGTAAGCTGTCATGCCAGCTCCGGAGGGGACGCCGCTCCAGTCCCTGTCGGCCATGTTGCGGCCGTTCTAGTTCCTGTCGGCTCCTCAGAGGAGGACGCCGTCCCTGTTCCCGTCGGCCATATTGAGGCCGTTCTAGTTCCGGTTCCTGTCGGCTCCTCAGAGGAGGACGCCGTTCTAGTTCCTGTCGGCCAAGTAGAGGCCGTTCCAGTCCCTGTCGGCCATGTTGCGGTCGTTCCAGTTCCTGTCGATCCGTTAAAGGTCGTTCCTGTCCCTGTCGGCCATGTTGAGGTCGTTCCAGTTCCTGTCGGCCATGTTGAGGTCGTTCCAGTTCCTGTCGGTCATGTTGAGGTCGTTCCAGTTCCTGTCGGCCATGTTGAGGTCGTTCCAGTTCCTGTCGGCCATGTTGAGGTCGTTCCAGTTCCTGTCGGCCATGTCGAGGTCGTTCCAGTTCCTGTCGGCCATGTCGAGGTCGTTCCAGTTCCTGTCCCTGTCGGCCATGTTGAGGTCGTTCCAGTTCCTGTCCCTGTCGGCCATGTTGAGGTCGTTCCAGTTCCTGTCCCTGTCGGCCATGTTGAGGTCGTTCCAGTTCCTGTCCCTGCCGACCAAGTTGAGGTCGTTCCAGTCCCTGTCCCTGCCGACCAAATTGAGGTCGTTCCAGTCCCTGTCCCTGCCGACCAAATTGAGGTCGTTCCAGTCCCTGTCCCTGCCGACCAAATTGAGGTCGTTCCAGTTCCTGTTCCTGTAGGCCAAGTAGAGGGCGTTCCCGTAGGCCAAGTAGAGGGCGTTCCCGTAGGCCAAGTAGAGGGCGTTCCCGTAGGCCAAGTAGAGGGCGTTCCCGTAGGCCAAGTAGAGGTCACCCCTGTCTCTGACCCCGTTCCTGTCGACCCTGTAGCGGTCGTTCCAGTCCCCGTTCCTGTCGACCCTGTAGCGGTCGTTCCAGTCCCCGTTCCTGTCGGCCCTGTAGCGGTCGTTCCAGTCCCCGTCTCCCTTGGGGCCGCCCAGGAGGAGGCAGCACCGGCGGCAGTTCCTGCGCACCTCCAGGGGGAGGTCGCGCTAGTCACAGTTCCTGCGCACCTCCAGGAGGAGGTCGCGCCAGCCGCAGTTCCTGCGCACCTCCAGGAGGAGGTCGCGCCAGCCGCAGTTTCTGCGCACCTCCAGGAGGAGGTCGCGCCAGCCGCAGTTTCTGCGCACCTCCAGGAGGAGGTCGCGCCAGCCGCAGTTTCTGCGCACCTCCAGGAGGAGGTCGCGCCAGTTGCAGTTCCTGCGCACCTCCAGGAGGAGGTCGCGCCAGCCGCAGTTCCTGCGCACCTCCAGGAGGAGGTCGCGCCAGCCGCAGTTCCTGCGCACCTCCAGGAGGAGGTCGCGCCAGCCACAGTTCCTGCGCACCTCCAGGAGGAGGTCGCGCCAGCCGCAGTTCCTGCGCACCTCCAGGAGGAGGTCGCGCCAGCCACAGTTCCTGCGCACCTCCAGGAGGAGGTCGCGCCAGCCGCAGTTTCTGCGCACCTCCAGGAGGGGGTCGCGCCAGCCGCAGTTCCTGCGCACCTCCAGGAGGAGGTCGCGCCAGTTGCAGTTCCTGCGCACCTCCAGGAGGAGGTCGCGCCAGCCGCAGTTCCTGCGCACCTCCAGGAGGAGGTCGCGCCAGCCGCAGTTCCTGCGCACCTCCAGGAGGAGGTCGCGCCAGCCGCAGTTCCTGCGCACCTCCAGGAGGAGGTCGCGCCAGCCGCAGTTCCTGCGCACCTCCAGGAGGAGGCCGCGCCAGCCGCAGTTCCTGCGCACCTCCAGGAGGAGGCCGCGCCAGCCGCAGTTCCTGCGCACCTCCAGGAGGAGGCCGCGCCAGCCGCAGTTCCTGCGCACCTCCAGGAGGAGGCCGCGCCAGCCGCCGTTCCTGCGGACCCCCAGGAGGGGGTCGCGCCCGTCGCAGTTCCTGTCGACCTCCAGGAGGGGGTCGCGCCCGTCGTAGTTCCTGCCGACCTCCAGGAGGGGGTCGCTCCCGTCGCAGCTCCGGCGGACCTCCAGGAGGGGGTCGCTCCCGCCGTAGTTCCTGCCGACCTCCAGGAGGGGGTCGCTCCCGTCGTAATTCCTGCCGACCTCCAGGAGGGGGTCGCTCCCGTCGTAGTTCCTGCCGACCTCCAGGAGGGGGTCGCTCCCGTCGTAGTTCCTGCCGACCTCCAGGAGGGGGTCGCTCCCGTCGTAGTTCCTGCCGACCTCCAGGAGGGGGTCGCTCCCGTCGTAGTTCCTGCCGACCTCCAGGAGGGGGTCGCTCCCGTCGTAGTTCCTGCCGACCTCCAGGAGGGGGTCGCTCCCGTCGTAGCTCCTGCCGACCTCCAGGAGGGGGTCGCTCCCGCCGTAGCTCCTGCCGACCTCCAGGAGGGGGTCGCTCCCGTCGTAGCTCCTGCCGACCTCCAGGAGGGGGTCGCTCCCGTCCCGGCTCCGGCCGCACCAGCATCGGTTCCTGGCGGTCCGGCTCCGGCCGCATCTGCATCGGTTCCTGGCGGCCCGGCTCCGGCCGCATCTGCATCGGTTCCTGGCGGCCCGGCTCCGGCCGCATCTGCATCGGTTCCTGGCGGCCCGGCTCCGGCCGCATCTGCATCGGTCCCTGGCGGTCCGGCTCCGGCCGCATCTGCATCGGTCCCTGGCGGTCCGGCTCCGGCCGCATCTGCTTCGGTTCCTGCCTCTCGTCGCGGTGGTCCAAGGAGGACGCCGCTGGTTCACGTCTCTCGTCGCGGTGGTCCAAGGAGGACGCCGCTGGTTCCTGCCTCGTCTCTGCCTTTGCTGCCGGACTGGTGGCCTCGCCCTCGGCGCATCCTGCTGCTGGGATGGCGCTGCCTCCTGCGGCGTCGTCCGCCTCGACTCCTCAACCGCCTGGATCAGCGTCCGCCTGGAGGACGCTGCCATGCGGGGTGGTCCCCGGGGACATCGTCCCAGCTCAAGGGCACTAAGAGTGCCATCCTGGCTCAGCGGCTGCTGGGCAGGGTCTCGCCACGCCATCACCCTCCGTGAGGGAATCCCTGAACTTCATGTTTTCTTGGTCATGGACTTTTGTAGTGTTTGTGGACTCTTGTTTTGGCCCTCCTCCGGTCCTCCCTCCACCCACCCTGCTCATGTACCTTGAGGGGTAGGGATTCGGTCCCTCCGCCTGGGACCACCCTCCGCCCGCCCTGGTTTGGGGGGGGAGGCTTCCGTAGGCGCCGTGGAAGGCGCCATAGGGGGGGGGGGTACTGTCATGATCAGTGTCTTTGTTTCTAGTTGTTCCCTGTTTTCACGTCATGTCCTGCTTGTCTTATTTTGGTTCCAGTTTCCGTTTCCTGTTTTATTTTGGTAGTATCCCGGTCTCTGTTTTGTGTTCTAGCTTTACTTCCGGTTTCTTGTCTTGTCACAGCTGTCCCTGCTCATTACCCACACCTGCACTCTGTTAGTCATCAAGTCACTGTGTATTTAACCACCACCTGTGTCCTTAGTTCCCTGCCAGATTGTCGTATTCTAGTTCCCTGAGTGTTCGTGTTTGATGAGTTGAGTTCCCTGAGTGTTCGTGTTTCCCGTGTCCTGTTCCTGTCTGTATCATGTATCCTGCCCGACCCTGGATTGTCTACTTACCGTGAGTTTTTGCCTGTTCCCTGTCTGTACCTTCGCCGAGCCTTTTCGTGTATGACCTGGACCGTCTGACCGTGCCTTTAAGAATAAACCTTTTGTGGATTATAATATCGCCTCCGTGCTGTGCATGTGGGTTCGCCGTCTGCCTGCTTCGAGTCCTTGACAGATATTTGCTGGATCTACTTGTCAAACACGATCAACACCCAGGTACAAAGTCACACATGTTACAGTATATGCCTCCAGTAACTGGCATCTGTACTTTAAGGGTAGTGAGGAGATGTAAATCAGAAAACAGAAAAGGATTTTTTAGTAAACAAAACTTATATTCATGCTGAGTATCAAAATAAGTTCAGACATCACTCAATCCTGTAACAAGAAACACTAGTGAGATATTATGTCTGTAATCGTGGGTAATTCATGAATGTAATTAAAAATATCATTATGCACAAAGTAGGGCGGCACGGTGGTGCGGTGGGTAGCAATGTCGCCTCGCAAGAAGACTCTGGGTTCGATTCCCGGAGGCGGCCCTGGTGCCTTTCTGTGTGGAGTTTGCACGTTCTCCCCGTGTTTGCGTGGGTTCTCTCTGGGTTCTCTGGCTTCCTCCCACAGTCCAAAGACGTGCGTTAGGTTGATTGGCTTCCTCTCCATTGCCCGTATGTGTGAGTGTGTGAGTGAATGGTTGTCTGTCTATGTGTTGCCCTGCGATGGACTGGCGACCCGTCCGGGGTTTACCCTGCCTCTCGCCCGTAGCCAGCTGGGTTAGGCTCCAGCTTAAGGTTAAGAAAATGGATGGATGGATTATGCACAAAGTGATGACAATTTGCATCTAAACTGTGCAGCTCATATTATTATAGTTATTTATTGGATTGAACATATCTTTGTAACCTATATTTCAACAATCATGTTTATGTGAAGCCAGTACAGATAAAAGTTTAATTTTATTGTTAAATGAAGACAATAAATATGTTTTATTGCTAATTTATTGTCATGTTCATGTTTTGCGTGTTGTAATGTGATTTGGAACGCAGTGCAGTATGAATGAAAGCCTGCTCATCCATAGCATGATTATATAACAGTCAGAGCATAAGAAGATTAGCATAAGCCGGAGTCAAAAAACTAAATTTTTAATGTAAATAAATGAGACATTTGTCATAGAAACATGACATTATTTCTGTTGAGCCATATGGATAAAAATACATGTTTATAAATACCTGGAAAATTTACTAGCAGGTTGTTTCAGTGCGCATGACAATAATGTTGCAGGACTCTCTCCACCAAACTAGTTACAAACTGCTTAACATGTTACAGTAGATTTGTTTCTTTTTTAGTACTGAGCACTTTTGCTGAAAATGCTAAAAGAGATGTTGATGAGAACGTTGACAGTGCATTTTCATTCACTGTTTAAAATGAAACAGTTAAGTCAAAGAAACCAAAGCGATGACATGAAGAACTCAAATGCACTGTAACTGGCCTTCAGTCCTATTTATAGTGTTCTAGCAATGCAGTGTATTAGGATGAGGACTTCATCCTAACGCACAGCTTTGTTTACTTTATTTCAATAATAATATATGTAGCCACAATAAATGTCCAATACAGGGAATAAAAAAATCCATCTCAGTTGCTGTTTGTTATTAGTCTACACCAGCTTTTGTATTACATTTTATACCTATATCACAAGCATGTTCTAAAACAGTCAGCTGGAGGGACATTTGTAATTTGGGGATAAGTGTGAACTATTGATTGACGCCAGCAATAAACAATCCTTGGTGTATAGTTTGACCATAGGGATTCTGGACTGTAGCCACAGGTACTGTATCAATCAATTTAGATAAATTAGCTTTATTTTGGACACCAAAGCCAGCCAATAGAGGAAAGTCTTCAAGAAGCAGTGCGTCTTAAATTATACCCACAGCGAGCGAGCATATGTAAAGCAATATTGGCCCCAGCAAGACTCAAAAAGCCTGCAGCAAGACGTAGTGCTCCATCAATATCAGATTTTAAATTGGAAAAACGTTTGTGTGTCACGAGGGGGCCGGACCGACGGGGCCACTTGATGAATGGGCCTTCTCTGTGATTGATGGTCAAGGGGGAGCGGTCAGGGGGAAAGTTATGCCACACCGTGTCAATATGAGATTGTTTGCCTCTCATGCATACAGTTGCAATAGCTGGAAAAAACATGTACACTAAGTACCCTTGACATGGCCATTCTACTCTTTGTAGGTTAGGCTTGGCAGTACATGCTGATAGTCCTGTGACCCTTATTCAAATGGCTTTTTCTTGATAGCAGCAGAGGACAGGAAGGAGGACAAAGAACAGGGGCTTGGAATCATTGCTTTATTCAGGCCGTCTAGCACACAAAGTGGAAGTACAGTAAACACAAAGACGCTGCATTTGTCCTTTATTCTTTTCCATCAACCCTATCGATGCTGACCCCTCACAAACACAACACAAAGGCGTATTCTAAAACAGGGGTCTATTGTCAGCGCTGACATAAACACACACATGTCGGTAAGAATAAATAGCCTCGCTAATTAGCTTTAGTTATGGGCATTCACTGCGCCATTTGACATTCTCAACACACGCTGCAATCCCAGGAGACTGAAATAGCATAACACTGGGTGAAGGCTTTATCATAGAGAGGGAGGGCTGTAAATCAGACTCCTGAAACTCCATTAGCAATTCCAACCAGCAGGGATGCCTGTGTGATTACTGTGGGACCGATTGCTCTTTACTTGCTGATAATGATGACTCATTCAGACGCTGGCTAACAATGCTGACACTGAAAGAGAAAATGAGGCTATAGATGGATGCACCCAATCCTTCCTATTAGTGTATTCAAGGACCGTTAGCGATTACATGAATATCAGGGTCTTGTGGTCTTTCTCTTGATTTGCATATCCAGATAACACATACTGTTACCAAACAAATATTTTAGTATTAAACATGATTCTACTCTTGTTTGTATGGTAAATGTGAGCTATATTGGGATTAAAAATATTATTAATATTACTGCCATTATTTCATGATTGCTTAATGATACCATTTATTATATTTTTCATATAACAATAACAATTATTTCTCAATTGCTGCGTCAAAGTGTTTTTGGTACATTAACCTTATTGTATATGCAAATACTGGAAAAGATAAAGTACAAACATAAAGCTTTGTGGATCTGTTCAAATAAGATATTATTCTATGTAAGTTATAACCAGTAATGTGAGAAACCTCAAACTTCCCTCTGTCCTTGCTAAGTCTGTATTAAAAGGTCAATTCATAATGGTTCATTCATGTGTCTTCCTATGAAGCATTGATACTTTGTTATTCTGTAACTCATAATCCCTATGTTTCCAAATAAACATTTACATAACATATAAAATAATTACTAAATATACTAGTTTGTTATGAGTCAAACAAGTTTCTTTTGAAGCTAACACAAAGTATCTCCTTTAAAAGAACATTTATTAAAGCAAATTGTTTAGACAATGAGTCGCAATGTGTGAGCATATCTTTCAGTTCTTACAATCTGCTATTGGAGCAAGAAAATGACTTTACTGTTGTGCAATTCCACTTCAAAACATGAGAAACTGAAAGGCATTGTTGTAATTTCTTATCAGTATGTACTGCATAACGCTGCTTCTGTAATATCCACGGTGTGTGAAATTGAGGATGATGGTCACAGTGACATTGTGGATCATTAAATGTCAATAATTTGGCACACACACACAGTCACAGTTACATAACTCCCACCCCACTGTGCTTTGTTGCTTTCAGTTTCTCCCAGCAGAATAGAGGATGAGACCCTGCCACCAGGTACCCATCAACAGGGAACGGTAATGAATGGCAGGGGAGGGAGATGCAGAGGGGAAGATGACAACGAATGGGAGGAGTGATGGAATAATGGGGGCATGAATAAATGTGGGGGAAAGCAATGGGAAACACAGGTGTAGATGAGAATGAAGCAGTGTTCACAATAGAGTCACCTCTTAAAATGACTATTCGAAGGCGCTTGTTTTGCTCACAAAAGCCCTGTAAAAGGAAGCTTTCTGAATGTGTCACATTCAGTACAAATGACTCAAACTCGCAGAACGTCTGAAAAGCAAAAAAAGTTTAACATGGTAAAATTAACCAAAGACAATAAAGAGGAGACACCGTAATGCTAATGACTGTCTTAAACCACGGGACTTAACATATTAATGTATCAGGTGGGTGAACGACAAGCCTTTTATTATTATAGGCTGCTGTTTATTGATTTACCACAGTTTGGTTGTGACTGACAGAATCAATGCACATGCATTGTTATAATAGCGCTGTGATCCCAGGGAAACCCCCTCACAGGGTTTTCATTGACCAGGCTACTCATCGCATTGTCTCAATACACAATAATGTTGCCATGCAATAGCTCAGCTAATCATAATCTCCTTAGTAAATCCTATAAAGATCGCATTATATGAAATGAGACTATGAGTCCAAACAGCTTTCGACTTCCCAGAGTAATTGTGAGTGATGTGTAATGCTATGGCCAGAGAGACTGAGCCGTGTACTGTAAACAAGCAGATTGCTTGGCGTTCTGTCCTCAGGCTGTTATTCCTCACCTGCCTATATCTGGGTCCTATAGAGAAGAACCACATTACTTTCCTAAAGGATTTATTAAAACTACTGGTAAAAGCCAATAAACAACCTACACTAACTTAGATATTTTAGATATTATTCATAATATGCACACAGGTCCCTCTAGTAAAATGTTGATGTTAAAATGTCTTAGTTGTAGAAAATGCCCAAGAAAGAACCAAAATGTAAAGAATAATATCAAATACATGAGCAGTTAGGAAAGCAGTGAGCAGTAAATTTTAAATTATGATTTAGTAGATGTCCAATCACACATCAAAATGAAAAGCGGAATAATTTATTGTTTGACTTTATACATTGACTCATGGGGCACTATCTCAACCAAACACTGTAACCAAGTGAGAAACGTGTCACTGGTGTCTAGTCGTGTCTGAATGTTTTTGAATGACGTCCATTTCACCTATTTCTAGGTTCGATTCCAGAGGTGGACCGGGTGCCTTTCTGTGTGGAGTTTGCATGTTCTCCGTGTGTTCACGTGGGTTCGCTCTGGGTTCTCTGGCTTCCTCCCACGGTCCAAAAACATGCATTAAGTTGACTTTAGGTGCCCGTACTGTAGGTGTGAGTGTGTGTGTGAATGGTTGTTTGTCTACAGTATGTGTTGCCCTGCAATGGACTGGCGACCTGTCCAGGGTGCATCCTGCCTCTCGCCCACAGACAGCTGAGATTGGCTCCTGCACCCCCCACCCCGTGACTCCACGTAGGGGATTAAGCGGTAATAGATGGATGGATGTTGAACTGTCTAGCGCCACCATCAGTGGAGAGAGTTTATTGTTCAATTTGTGTTCATGTGTTTATTGAAACGCACAAGTCATTATGAAGCAATAGAATAAAAATGGGACATACTGTACATAATATAGTTCTATATAGTTCATCATGACAGTGTAGTCAGCCAAAAAGATACACTTTCAAAAATAGAGAACCTTTTCATTTTGTTTTTTAACATCTTCACCCTAATATAAGTGTTTTGTGAATGTGCACTTTCTTTGCCCACCATTTAAAACCACCTGATTTTAACGGAAAAGGTAACACTTCATTAATTCAACAAATGCTGCGCCAGAACAAAAGTTAAGAGCGGCTGCAATTTAGCTGCACAGGAACATGGATTTCAGGAGGCAGCACTAGCAAGTTATTGGCTTTTAGAAAAGATGAATTCTAAGAAATGTGCCTTTACATTATGTTCAACATCTGTCACACAGTTAACAAGTAGATATTTTTATTTTGACAGAAATGCAAATGCACACACCTGATAATGTGTCCACAATGTCAAATATATGGAATAGATCCAATATGTACAGTATGCGGTCACTTGTTTTTTTAGAACCTATAACAAAGTATAATATTATCCTGGTAGGCTGCACTCAGCCTGTATCAGCATTACTTTGCATACTTAAAAAATAGAAGTATTTAAGATGTACAGTAATGCAATGTGGTTGAGCTGCACTGCCCTGATTGTAGTGTAGTCATGTGCTTCATCTAAAGATACTGTAAAGCAATAACCTCACAAAGCATCAGAAAGAATAAAAGAAAAAAAGCAATGAAGGCTCAATAAGAACACGTAGAAGGGGAAATAAAGGCGAAAAGGTGAAATTCACTAACAACATAACAGATAAGCCAAGTATAACAGAAAGATAACTGAAGTATGAAGGATCCACTCCAGATAGGTAAATGTATTCCAATTCCTACTTGCTCTCCAGATCTTCCTATTGGGAGAACCCTATCTGTACTTGCTGATAACAATGCACAGAATATAAATCCATACTCCTTCTCTCTCCCTCTCTCTCTCTCTGCGTGCCGTTTGATAAAGCAGCTCTCCGTGGCAGTGTGCCTGTGTAACATGACTTGCTCTTGGCCCCGAGGCTGTCAGGCATTAGCCACGGTAGCATGGATACGGACAGGAAGTGGGATTTATTGCTTTGCTTCGGTCCCTTTTGCCAGCTTCATACTCGCCACCGGACATTTAATGGGAAATGATGACGAAAATGGTGAATGACATAGGTAAATATTTTTAGGGAGCTGGCCTCCAATGTTGAATGAGGTCTCCAAGCTCTGTTGGTCCTAGTGAAACTGGAGATGTACAGTAGCTATTGTGAATCTATGTCATTGGTACAGTATGTCTCATAAACATGGAGCTTCACTAGCATAAAGTACAGTAACTTACAAGTTAAATTTTTAACTAATATCATTATATTGGTGATTTCTTGGCTCAGTCTTAACTCTATTGTTTGTGCTCAGAGGGAATAAACTGGCTCCCGTTACATTCTTCAATTTCCTCATGCCTCTGCCATTCAGAACTAGGGCGAACCTCCCAACCTCTACTCAGCCTCCACACCCTCAACTTCATTCAGAGGCTAGCAGAGAAGATAATGAGTGTAATTACTCAGGAAGTGAATGGTGTTCACCTCTTCAGTCTGGAGAAAATCAGTGTTGCTGTGTCAGTGGGAAAGTTCATCTACCCACAGAGACAGGGACAGACACGGTTGACTATTTTGCTGACCCAGGCCACAGGTAAGGCACGGAGCACTCCCAGGTGGTTGGGACTATCAAAACAGCAGACTTTGGTTTATTAGGAAGGGAAAAATCAAATACCCAGCTGAACGTAACCTGTCCTCGACTGCGCTTCGTCCCACAGTCCCCAGCAATAACTGCGCTACAGCATGCGCCACAGGGTCAGCATGGAGAAAATTGAATGTCAGTCCTAAAAGACAAATGTAGGAACAAACTGTTTATAACATCATATAAACCAATTATTCTGACTGTCTTGTTTAGAAAAACATTGAGCAAAGTTATTTATATTTACATGCACACTTGATTTAATTCTGTAAATTCAGGCCACTTATTTTGCGATAAAAACTCTCTCGTTGGAAAGTTGAATGTCCCTTTTATATAGATCAAGAGGTCAAATATCATCTGCATATACCCTGTACAGTAATACAATACATTCTAGTTGTGCTTATATATTGAAACACATGGATACTGGATAATGGATAATGTTTAGTACTTACAGTACTAAACATTTTAACTGGCCTCCATCTTCAGAAGGATTGACAGAAATAAATGCAAATTATTACTTTGAACCACATCTCAGCATCAATGTAATATATTACCTTGGATTTAAAAAAAAAGGATTCACAGTATCTGTTGTATCTCAACTAAGTCAATTTTTACATGCCCGAGTACAAAGTATGACAATATCATACACATTAAAGAAGCAATGCACAAAAAATTGCTAGTGGAGTGTGATTAAAAACACATGCTCTATGAAAACAAGGCTTCTCTTTGACTAGTATGCTTATGATTTCTTATTAAGATTTTTATTGATTGTAACATGTATTAGAAAGATAAGTTATAAGGAATCACTGTAAGCAGTGTAACGAAATAAGGACTTGACAGCCTTAAGAAATCTGCCAAGTCGCACTTTGATATCAAAGTTAATAAGGCCACATGAGATATCTATAGTATTTAATTGTGCAGTCAAATAGACAAATTATGCTGAACAGTAGGCTCATTATATAAGGGGAGGATAAATGCCTGTAATTGCTTTGCAAAACATGCTAGTGTTAATTGATGCAGTGATGGAAATAACCTCGTTGAGTTCTCCTCATTGGGTAATAGTTAACGAGCGGAGTGGTTTGTGGCTCAATGGTTACTGGGTCGGTGAATAGTACAGCAGCATTTATTGTCATTCTCTCTTTCCTCCTTAGCTCATGGTCTTTGTTGACTGGTAACTACTGTACATGTAGCTGTAGCTGGAGTGGGAACAAATGTCATGTAGTCCTAGAATAAAAAATAGAAAAAGAAATAACAGGAATAAATACTATTTCTACAGTATGTGTAATGTAAAGCTTAGAAAGGTTTGTCCTTTTACAGGCCTGGGACTATTTACTTGTTCAGCACACATTTACATGTCTTCTTAAAGTAAAGGTGCTACAGAAAGCACGGCTTCACCATTATCTTTTTTCAGCATTTCATACAGTACGTCTTTAACTGAATATCTCTCAGAATGTGCCGAGTGTGTGATCCCATTAAAACTGGACCTTTTGGTTAGCAATCAATCTTGTGGGGAAGCTTATCTTTCATTATGGGAGTCTTCATTTTCCCATAGGAAAACATAAAAATGTATGTTCCAAATATGGCTCCAGGATATTCATTCTGAAACCTCTGGTCTCCAATAACATGAATAAGATGTTACTTTGTAGCACCACTCGAATCTTGAATGACAAGTGATCACGGTTTGAATTACACTGTGGCTCTTGACACTGCTTCAGGAAGAAAGAGACAGACAATAAGCAAGAAAAAGTAAGTGATACTGAGAGGCTCCAATAACTAATATTTTGCCCTTGTATTGGATGTAGGTAAAAATCGGATTATGCATCCTTTCTCACCTGGTCCAGTCTGTTTTGTGCCAACTGAACGACTGATGAAGAGGAGGGCTTTTAATTCTGAGATCAAGCTCAAACAAACAGGTCAAGGATGGGTGGAGAGGCCTGAACACCATCTTAGGCCAAGGACAGCGGAAGATCAAGAACCAGGCAGTCTGCTGAAGAATGAGCAAGCTGGTCAGACGGGTCAGCTCTGTCCTGGCCTCTGTGGGGGGGGGTGTAATGGAAAAATTTTGCCTTTGTGCTATTTCTTATCCAACACACTTGTCATGTGCTGGTTAGGTGCAATACTGAACATTCTCACACAAACAACTAATCTCTTGTGCCCTGTCGTACATCAAGTCTAAACATCTGATGTTCCATTTGACTGACAAATAATTTATGATATATGTTTGTCTTTTACACCCGGACTCTGGCTCCATCCTATCTGACTCCCCACCAGACCCAAGGCTGTTAAAGCGAATGCATCTTGTCTTGGAAGCTCAGTGTTCCTTCCTTTGGATAACAAGACATGATGATGCAGAAGTGAGAAAGCAAACATTCTCACTCACAGTGAGATAAGGTGGCACAAACAATTCCATTGGTGCAGAGAGACATTCCACCAGAGCCAGAGAAAGGGGTTAAAAGGCAGAAGCAACTTGAGGATCGTGGGCTCTTTGCATCACACCTTCGTGGTGTGTGCACTGATTTCCCCAGCTGGTTTTTGGTTTGTTGATGTGCACGATCAACATCCATGCTTTTTATTTGCTTTCCCCATTCTTTTTATTTTCTTTATTATTTCAATAAATCGCACAAAAGGACAACTCTCTCATCTGCTTCTTTATGGAAAATTTCCACCAAAAATTGGGGGGGGGGTGAGGATGTTAGCCAGGCTGACGTCTATTACAGTACAGACAATACCTTTAATAGTAAACAGTCTTGACAATGGCTATTCGTGACAAACATCTGTCATTTTAAATAAAGTTTTTACCATTCCATTGAGTTGGCTGATACTGATACTGTACGTTCAGGTGCAGCTTTACTGTGATTTAAAGAGTCAAGGATCTGGTCTGTAATTAATATTAGTAAGTTTAACTTCCAACCTCAAGATTTGAGTTATATGATGTGTTTTTTCAAATAACTCACCGTGTCTTATCAACTACTGCGTCCTATTGCAGTCTCCCAACATGACAGCTATACCAGAACCTTCAACATAAGAATTTGTCTTTGATGAATGAAACACCAAATATTAGTGATCATCTATTTTTAAACACGATGTACCATGTTTTTCAAGTCATCGTCAATCAGTATCAAAGGAGCCAATTATAATTGCTGCTCATGTGACACAGCCAGTATTGCATTGCCATCCCTTAGTTTTAAGCATGCGTGGATGTAAAGCGCTGGACAGAGAGAGAAGCAGAGTTCAAACAGAAATGTGATTATTGACGCAAATATTGCATTGACTTGATAATAAGATTTGGTAAGCTTGATGCATCTTCAAAGGATCACAGGAAATCAGGGCAGGGAAACATGTAACACTCTTAATCATCAGAGGGTTTTCTCGGGGCAGTGAATGAATTTGGATCATCCCATTTTCATACACAGTGATAAACAGTTTCAATCGAAGTACCATCATTATATCCAAGGCCTTTTTTTGCTGGAATGATATTCAGTTTACTGGTGCACAACAGTACTCCAATGGACATTCTTCTTATGAAACCCAACCCTGGCTGCACACACACACTTTCCTGCACCACTCTGGACGCCACATGAACAAGAGGCATTGGTCGCACAGTGCTGTTTATAATCTGTACCATTCAGCAGGTGAGATTACACTGGAGAGGGTTTGAGGCACGCCATATTACAGACTCAAGCCAAAAAGACACTGTAAGAGCTCAGTGCAGGCACAGCTGGCCAGCTTTCATGTGCCTTTGGGCTTATGTAAATACCCTCTTTCAGCTGAACAGTGGTAAACAGCCTTATCACCTTCCCCACCAGGTTTGCACGTTTCTCCCTTTCACACTTTTCTTCAATGGGTGTTAGACAAGTGATCATATTGGCCTTGCAGCCCACGCAAACCCAAAGGGAAAATCTACATTTGGAGGACATAAAGCTCTGTTAGAAAGGTCTTAGGTCTTTAATGAAATTTACACGTTTACAAAATAAAAGGGATTATTTAATTCACATGCAGCTTCCACTTAAAGCCAAATACTGTAGAAGACAATGAATGCTAAGAAAATAGTGCAATTCACCAGCTTTAATGAATTCCCTCTGACATTGCTTTTTATACCACTGCTCTGAAATCAGCTGTGACCCGAAGCATTAAGTCTTCAGGTCATTCGTCCCGCTCATGTACACATTATTGTGATTAGAGCTCAACACTCTCAGTAATAACTTTGAGTAACATTGACTCATAAAAGACCAAAGTTAGAGTCTCATCCATGTCAACACATTAGGGAGACCTGGAGGAAATTATATCCCCTCAGGTACAGATGTCTGGCACAAATATCTCCTCATGGATGAACTGATTAGAACAGAAGAGGACATGCAGGAGAAGTGTAACTTGACTCAGATTGCCATTAAAGGCCAGTAGCCGCTAACTAAGTGGGTGCCATGGATTTCTGCTGTGTCTATATTTTACACTATTAAGTGTGTCTCCCAATCATCTGCTCCTATAAAATGGCTAAATCGCTTGTGTTGTTTCACGCTGGAAAACTGCAAGCTCATATCAGCATCAGTTGTACCCTGTTAACACGGCGTGACAGTCCTGCCACCCACTCCAGACCGCGAGCAGCCGAGGAGCTGCTTTCACGGGACAGAGAGTGAATCAGATTGTGTCTGATTTGAGATTGCTTTTGGAGATGGAGACTGCAGGCCTGTCTCTCCTGAGTGTGACAGAGTAGCTGCACAAAAGGTGGACTTTATTTGTCCATGAATTGTTCTCCCCCTCACATAACACTAAATATGTATATATTAGCCAGAGCTATGACGATGCCACATAGCGTTTACCTCTGACTTTGATTTCTGCCATGTTGTTTTATTTCTCATAATAAAAATGCCCGCATCGTATACAAGCTCCACGCTGTAGCTTTGTGCTACAAAGGTCTAGGGAGTTTTTTATGCCCCTGCTGTGCACACGTCCTCACTTAGCCATAAACCTTAATTTCTTTGCAAGCAGGGAAGCATTAAGAGTGTTAGAATATGTTCGTCCAAATGTTGCCAGAACATATCAATTTGATTTAGGAGCAAATGCAATGTGAGTTAAATTGTAATTCATGTAATTGTGATGATGTAATGATGAAGAATGAAACGTGTGATTTGCAGACTATCGGCGAAATTAGTGTAAAGTGAGAATCTACTTTGCTGTAGGTTTTTTTTAGGCCTGATTAATAAAGTGATTTCTCACAACCTGAAATGTATCTCAGTCCAATGCTATTTTCCCTTCCAGAGCCTTTCGATTTATAACAGCAACCATCAATTAAGATAATCTATAATCTAATGAATGACCACTGCATTCATTAAAGGGTTTAACTTTGGTTACTGATCATATTCATAGAACTGTAGCATTGTTATTATTAAGCAAGCCAGTAATATATTCCATTAAAAACTGGAATGTCATTACAAATCCATACTGTGTGACTAACAGCAAAATTAGCATTCTTCGAGCATAAACACATGCCTCTCTCTGCTGCTCAGCAAATGTTTGCCAATTACTAAACTTGTCTTTGTCATGCTATGTCTCTGTCATTAACCGTATAAACAGTGGAGTGAGGCTTTTCATATAATAGAGGAATCAAAAGCTTGTTAACGCTCTAATCACATGCTAAATGTTCCCAGTGTAATTCCATGTTTAATAGCCAGAATAAATGACCGGGACCTAACAATACATCCAAACCTCTGATCTACGTCTGGACTCAAGATTCAGCTCCTGTTGATTTCAGAAGTTTGACATGACACCAGTAAATTATTATATGTATTATAAAAAATACATGGCCTAGTACCTAAATGGAGCATTGTAGCGGCAAAACAGAATGTCCCAGGTTCAATCCATGCCTCTGTCCTTGAGCAAGAAACTTCATGCAAGTTTCCCGTCCTTGAGCAAGGCACTTCTCGCAAACTCCTGGGGCTCCCCACTGCATTGGATGGGTCCAATGAGAATTAGCCTGATAGCTCAGTACTGTACTGCAGGTAGAACATTGGCCTGAGAAGCAGAATGCGTTTGGTTCGATCCCTGCCTCTAGCAGGTGTGTCCTTGAGCAAGACACTAGTTTCCCAGGCACTGCACTGTGGCTGCCCCCTGAATTGTCCAGCACTACTGGGATCAATAAAGTTTGACTTATTATTATTAAATGCATGTACTTCCAACCTACCACATGCTGTGCTACAGTACAGAGAGGAAGCAGGCAGTGCCCACATGGCAGCTTAAGCTGTGGTACATGAACATGCACGTAAACACTGGTGGCGTCTGTGCTGGTGATGCTGCGTGCTCCATTTTCTTCAGATTTAATGCACACATAACACATTAAGAACGAAGCTTCTGTCACCCACAGTTAGCGACATGACAGTGTTGGCAGTTTTCATGTGACAGATTTATTTCCTGGTGAACGTGTGCGAATGTGTGAATAAGTGAAACAGACATTGTTTTGATGGCTTTTAAATCCCCGCTCTAAATTGCACTTTCAGAGCATCTTGTTAGCTTTTTCAACTTTACAATATCCAAATGAAACGGAGCAGACGAGACCAGATGTTCTTCTGTCAGCCCTGATGCAATCTGATTAAATTAGTTTAAGGTCACACTGATATATTTTCCACTTTCACTGATCCGGTTCAATTTTAAAACAGACAATTGAGGTAAAATACTTTATATGACAGTCTTTGTCAGTTCACATTTGGTCACGGCTATTTTAATCGCCTTCAGTCATGTTCATGTTCACTCATACGACTAAATTACATTTTTGTTGTTTAAATTTTGAATTGTCCTTTTCAGTTAACTGCTCCTTGAGTTGTCGACTACAGCATTAGGATTAGACTTCAACTATCAAACTGTAGATGGCGACTGCTACTAATGAGGATGTAAATAGGCAGTTTATGTTGAATTTTGATTCAGTATTATCCTGTGACACGACCCACCATGTTTTACTGACCTTAACCTAGTTCAGTAAATTTCTTAAACTAACTGAATTTTAAACTTCAACATCATGTGATTATATCCTGTTGGAAAAATAATTCCTTCAGACAAAGTAACAAAGTTGCAGTAAAGCTTCACAGAATCCTAATATATGAAAGCTGAGGGTTCCGCATTCATCATGTCTGTTCCTTTGCACGCATATTCTAATTAGTTCATTCATGCATTCAAGATGTTTCTCCAAGATTTTCTTGTTTAGTTTGAAAATGAGACAGACATAATGTTACAGTGACCTCTGATCACCAACATCTAATTAGAATCTAATTAGTTTGCTCTTGCACTACTTTGTAAAATATATAGAAAGTCATTAGTGTGACTTAAATTGCCAACACCAGTTGTATATGTGCAACAAAAGTAGCATGCAATTGATATTTATGTTAATTAATTAATTGTTATGCTGAATACTGAATTTGTATTAAAACCAGCTTTTACTTGAGTCTGCTATGTAGCAGAGGTCTGACCAGCTACTGATGTCTTTCTTTATCAATGGTTTTTATTTAGAATCTTCCTGTTAGCATGCAGTATAATCAATAAGTCCACTTTGTCAATGCCAGGGTGTACAGTATATGTGACCTAGACAAACGTGAGGGAAGCGCTTTTGCTGTCAGAGTTCACAATATGTCAGTCAGCTCAGTATGCATTGTCTCTATATGAAGATCTCATCACAGACTGAAATCAATTTTCACTTCTCTCTACACAGATACAATAAAGCATCTACATAGGATTTGCATTTAATATGAAGCTTCCATGCTAAATTACTCACAAAAAAAGTGATCAAATACAGGGAACATACTGTATTTATTATGGCATATTTATCCTACAGTATGTGATCTATTCACAGGAATGTACTCCTTAAACTACAGTACAATTATAAGGAGCAAGTTGCAGATCTGTGAAATCTGCCTTTAGTCTTTAACTGTCAGTTTGTCAAAATTCAGATCCATTTTTTGCAGGATACACAACAGATCTATTATCACATTGTGTTGTTCATATCTGGGGTGGCAATGCTAAACTGTGTAACTAATTCAAAAGTCTGCAGTCAAATGTATAATAATTCATAAAGTATTTCAGGTGTAGTGTTGCATATTTCATGCGCAGCATTACATCACCCGTATCACACAGAGCTTGTTGAATTTCGTTTTCTAATTTTGGAACTCATGCTCACTAGCCCTTCTCATTGCCCTAATGCGGCTGCTTAGATTGTAATTATCCACATGGAAAGGTTATTGGACTGGCTTCTGTGAATCGCAGGCGACTTGCTTAGACTAGGAAAGTAGATCTCACACCACCAAAAATGTCGAATTAAAATATGATATTGGTTTGGGGATTTCACAGGATGGTGCCCTTGTAATCTAAGTCTGCCCGAGGGCTTCCTATCAATCTCAGAGTTGAATTAATGTATGGAGAGATGACGGTAGTAATGACTTTTCTGTGTAATCTGGGATATTGCCTCTGCACAGGTTCTGCATTAAGTGCCCCTGAATTTCCATTGTTCTTGTTTGATGTTCAGATGGAGAGTTCATGCAATGGTCTTAAGGGGAAAAGATCTTTTTTCTAATTTGATGTAAAATGCAACGACATTCTGCACATAGAGCATTTCTTCTAAAGTTATGGAAATGTTCAAACTGAAAGTAAGCAATTACAGTACATAACAAATGGCAGTAAATGCTGAGGCTCAATGTGGAATGTGGAACATGTTACATTATATATATGTTTATATACACTTGCACAGATGTGTGTATTGAGGTCAAAATGGACTATGTTACTGTATTACAGTCCATTTTTAAAGAGGATTGTAGCTGTGGGAAATTAGATACCTGGTACAAAAGTTCAATACCGGGGGAGAATGTTTGTGTTGTGTTGTGCCTGTTGTAATTATTCCTAAGGGTCATCTACAGTGTGGTGATCATGCAGTTATTACCACCTGGGGGTTTTGGTGTTTTACGGCTAAACGTAACAGAGCTGTTGGAAAATAACGGGGGCTTTATTTGTGTTACCAGCACTCAACAGTGTCATGTGAGGATTGGCCTTTGTCTCACGGTTTAATTTTGTCTGGACAATGTTACAATGCACTATATTGTAACAAAGGTTGCAACCTCTGCAAGGTGGAAACCCTGGTTCGAAGATACAGTATAATATATAAAACACGCACACACACACACACACACACACACACACACACACACACACACACACACACACACACACACACACACACACACACACACAGACTACTTATGTTGCTAGGTAACACGTCATGAAAGTATATGACAATCCTTGAAGTTTTCTAATGGGCTGTTTTCTGTGCATACACAACAGGGATTATCACAAGAACAGAAACCCGTGTTAATGCCACTAAAGGCAGGCGATTCTAAAATAATCACAGCTTTACAATCCATCAATTCTGTGAACCCAGTAAGAACCTGTTGGTCACACAATAAGGTCATAAGGATGGCACATTCATAAACTATACACTTTAAGACATATTTGTATGAACACACATGCTCTCCTTCACCTACTATACTGTATGGATGCAGAGGCGGAGGTAGATTCCTAACAATACGTGGTCAATCAAATGGATAGGTTTAAAAACGTTAATGTGCTAGAGCAAGCAAGCAAACAAGAAACAGATTAGCAAAAAAGTAATATTTACTTTCAGAATAATCACAACTTAACATTATTATGAAAATATTATTTCCACAAAAAGTAAAATCTATCAAAAGACATTTTTCATTTTCCATTTTTCCTTTGTCAGATTATTAATTAATAAAGAAACATTTGTGACTGTGTAATGTTTGTGTTCCTCAGAAGACTTAAGAGCTTATTATTCATAACAGCATCCGACTGGGTAGCATTTCTTTACCTGTCCTGTCCAGCAGCCTACATGCAGCATGTACTGGGCAGAATGCCTTGTGTTGGACAGAAAAGTATTTATGTAAGGTGTAATATACTCATCTTGATTAATCGCCCATGTTTATTTTTAACGTGGTCGACTATGAATACCAGTAATAGGAACCTGGTGCAGGTGTTGCCTGTCTGTGAAGGAGGAATGCTGCCGCCCTCAGAGGACGCAGACCACAGCCACCTCCTCTCGCTTAGAGGAAGAGACTGGCCAGGAAGCAGAACTGACTGCGTCCCACCACCGACAACAGTCCAGCACCGTTGGACTTCTACCGACAATGATACACATCTGAAACAGCAACTATGGTTTACATAAGAAATGTACAGTAGGCCTCTTTGAGAAAGATGGGGCCATGTGGTCCAGCTGAGCAGTGCACATACCGTCATTATTATGTGGAAAACGACTAATATGAACAGAATTAATGACTAAAGCAGCCAAACACATGTCATTTTTCATATGTTCATTTGACTGTTACAGATTTGACAAGTGTGATTCTATCCTTCATTAGAAGCTTTCATTTAACAAGCTACAGGCTATTGATTTACTCGACAGTTGACATATAAAAACTCTCCCTTCAGTATCTCAAAACTTCAAGGCACTGGTGAAAACATGGGGCTGGAGTTTGAGTGGCTGTCTAAAGGTACTACCACAGCATCTCCCGTTATACGCTGATGAGTTCCCAACCCATTGGGAGACATGTATATTGCTCTTTGAAGCTAACAGTGACACCTTCAAAGGTTCTGCTCGTCTTTGAAGGTTTTACTGCCGTAATCTCCTCCAGACGTCTCTCTGTTCGGATGGGGAACAGTGGTGTGCAGGTACGTTTGTGTCTCAGCAGTGTGGTTGCCTTGTTCAAAACCGACGGTGAGGAGCTCACTTTACTGACCATCATAATCCCATACTGGTCTAGAGGTGGTGATATTAGTCTTTTGGTTGGGATTCACTAAATGCATAAATCATCATTCATGAATCCAAGCACTACTTTTTATTATACAGTAATACAGTCAACATGAACAAAAATGAATCAAACAAAAATCTGTTTCTATTTTATATCATTTTATGTCATTCTATGTGGACAATGTCATTTAGTTACAATACAGACACTCATTCAGAAAACCCCACACAATTACTCTAACCAGGTATTCATTATCAATTTTATATTTTAAATGTATTTTTACTCAGCCTAATACATTCTTTATAAAAATAATTTCAATGTAGGGGGTTCTAGACGGTTAAATAATGTAATTGAAGGATTTACCATTTCTCATTACCCATTTACGTGTTTTCCTGCCACGTCAAGCTCTTCACTTACCAACATCTTGTCCTTGTACTCCACATTTTTCTTTCATCATTTATCTCCTGCAGTATTTTCCTCATTCCTCTTTATTCTCCAACTGCTTCTTAATTGTAGTGACGACCTACTGAAGCTGCTATTGAAGGAGCTACAGTAAAATACTGTTGGAGTCAAGGAGAGTAAGCTGCTCATTCTTTCTATGCTGCTCCTCACTGGGCAGAAACGCTGTTATAATTATTTAACATCAAAGGTTTAAGATCTTTGAGGAGGCAAACCTGCACGGATGTAGAAAACCCAACAAATCCCACTTAAACAGCACTAGGCAAAGAAACTTTGAGCCGAACCAGGAATGGGTGAAGGGTGACAAAAGAGCAACAACTTCAGACAGGAAGAACCGAGGTAACAAGACCTAAAGGTAACATGAAGTTACAAGACAACATTTCCCACTAGATTCATTGAGTGTTGCCAAATGTACAATAATTATTGGATATACTGTAATACTTTTAGGACCTATAGAATATATGACTAATACAAAGACCAATAAAGTTTAAATGTGACAGATTTAGCATTTCCATGCACCAAAGGATACATGGTTTGGATTGACATGAACACCCACACATCACCAGAAACCGATGCCTGCTCATAACTGGTTGGCTGCTCCTCACTGCCAATCACATCAATAGCATTCATGCAGCTCATTCTTGTTTGTGCAGCTGAGCTGACACAGCAACACACTTGCAAACGAAAAAAAATACATGAATTTGAGTTTGGAGTCCGGCAGCACAGACATGGGCACTGGTAGGTACACCAAGCAACCCCGCTGGCCTACTTACACCCTAGGAATTAAGCGAAAGCCTTAATTGGCATTGCAATATACAGGAAATACAATTTCTTTAATAATAGTAATATGTTACAAGTCAGATGCTCATCGACATCAAATAGAATACAAAGCTACCAAACATTACAGAAACAATAAATAATTGTAAAACATTTGTTAAAATAGCGTTATTGGAGAAATACTGTACATTTTCGTATTTTACATACAATAGAATAGTTGCAGAGTATAAAAACAGATAATGTAACACATACAGTACAGTGTCTGGTATTTTTATTTTTGAACTCTACAGTAGCTCACCTGTATGACTAATACAGTATGCTGCCAAAAACCTGTGGTGAAATATGGCAACAGTTATGAACTTGTTTTTGAATACAAACCTACAAAAGTATTGTGTTTTCTATCAGCCTCAGCATTAATTCACTACCAAATCAAGCAGCACTGTGCTAGTGTCTTAGTATGTAGCTTCTACACTAAATACATTTAAAAAAAACTCTTTGCCTTAATTCTGTTGAGAAAACCTGACAGACACCAAGAAAAATCCCAATCAAGTGATTGTTTTTGTTGTTTTCTTAACTAACTAGTCAATGATCACTTTAATTACATACAGTGAAGTGTGTAAGGACCGAGTCAAGTGGTCACCACCCTGCAGCTGAGACAATACCATTTGCTGCTCAAGTCTTGAATGAATCAAATACAAAGTAGAAGATTGTAATTACACAAATTAACAGTCATTTGGCCCCTGGCACCATTATCCTAGGTAGAGGGATAGGTAATTGTTATTTCTTTGCCGCTCTGCGTTGTCATTATGCCTGCTTTCGTTGCTCCTTATCTCTTAATTGCAGTTTTGGTGTTAATCAGATCAGGAATTTTCATTTGCTGTGAGGCTCTATTGATTGGTGTTTCTCCAATTCTCATCCAGCACAGTGAAACTTCACAGTACATCTTTAAGCTACTGTACTATTCACAGCTAGAACTGTGTGTGCAGTGTCATGTATAGTTTAAATCTTATTTGTATCTTATTAGTCATTTTGTTTATCAATGACTTCAATATGCACAGATATTAGCTTTGGAGTTCCACAGGGTTCTGTGCTTGGTCCAATACCTTTCAGACTATTCATGTCTTCTCTAGGTAACATTATTAGTAAACACAATGTTTGTTGCTATGCAGATGCCACAGTTATATCTACTGTATTAAAACAATATGAAGCAAATCAGTTAGTCAAACTCCAAACTAGTTTTAAAGACAGTTATTAAAAATAACACAAACCAAACAGAGGAAACATAGCCATAAGTAAATAAGTAGCATAAGTATTGTAATGGGCGTATTAAATTAGACCAAACAATGACTAAAGGAAAGCACCACCCGAAGCAGTCAAGGCAGGTGGTCGCCCATCGAGCCGGGTTCTGCTGGAGGTTTCTTCCTCTATAAAAGCTCACCTTGTAAAGTTCCTTCAGAAAACTGTCGTTGTAATTATTCTACCCACTAACCTGCCACTATTGTTCTACATGTGACAAACTTTGTCTTTTTTGCTTCCATAGTGTGGCACCTCAGTGTCTCTCTCTGACATCGTCTATCATCAGACTCAGTGCTACTGTATGTGTCTCCGATGGGCAATTTTATGTCCAATCATCCTGCCTGTGTTTCGCTTGTTGTTCTTTTCTCTCTCCTCTAACCCCCCGGCCCAAGCAGTCAAGGCAGGTGGTCGCCCACATTGAGCCGGGTTCTGCTGGAGGTTTCTTCCTCTATACAAGCTCACCTTGTAAAGTTCCTTCAGATAACTGGTGTTGATGCCATTCATTCAGCTTTAGATAAAGCTGAATGAATTGAATGTAGCTTATGAAGATGACTTTTATGAAAACATGTATATAAGCAGATAATGTTGAGTTTTAAGGCTGTATTTATTTTCATTTGTTACTGAATGTTTATGGAAATTTAAAAATAAAATATTGTGTTTCACTGTATTTTTTCAGTAACAACTTATTTTTCCCCATACAGTAGGAAAATAGAGCAGTGAATACATTGTCAGTCCAGTGCTAGCTAGGCTGGAAAGTTACATCATCATTGTATGAGACAAGATTTTCTCAAATGTACCATTTACCTAAATGTTTAACACAATACCTCAACGTGTTTTTACTTTTTATACTCTCTCTTTGTAAGATTCTGTGAAAAGTAACTTTAAACGAATTACCTTGGAGATTGCCGTATTAAATATTCAGAGCAGCGCATCGCATGCTTCAAGAAAATGTCGGATGGTATTTGAAGTTAAAAGAATATTTACCTCAGCTCAAGTTTAGCTGAGACGCAGTGTGTGAGGTAAAGAAATCAAAGCGGGGGAAAAAAGACCATCTTGCCAGTGCCTGCCGGGGCCCCCGGGGCAGATGCTTCATTTACAAAAATAGATGATTCCTCAGTCAACCTGGTACAGATTGTTTAGCAGCAGGAAACTGATTCAGAAAATTTTGACATGAAATGCAAAGAATTAGTGGCCTGTCAAGGAAGGCTATTAATATTTGACTGGCTTATTATATTAGTTTTTCTGATTGATATGATTAGCCAGCTGTTGCATACAGGGAATCTGAAGTCCAGAGTCTGGGCTTGATATTGATCCTGATATTAAAACGCCATGTTAGTTTTTGCCATATTTAGTAGATGCCATAAAATCCATTTAAATCTTGTCAAAAATAATAATGCAGTTCAGTTTTAGAATTAGCATTTCTGTCACACTTGAGCAAACTCAACATTTCATCCAAATGATTTCAGGCTAAAACAAAATTAAAATGAAAATAAGCCACGTAATGACAGATTGGATGATTAGGAATGCAGTTGGCACAGTGAGGCCTGTATTTGCTATAATTTTATTTCAAGCAGTGCACCCAGACATGAAGGAGGATAATGTAATCTGCAATGTCTCAAAATCTAATGCAAGTACATTTGACTTACGTGATTGTTTAAAAAAATCTCCAAGTAACACTTACACTATATTTGTATATTATATTTTAATAACCAAACTCTATGTGCTCTCAGAAGCTTTTTTTGACAAATACATTTTTTCTCAGTATTTTGCCATAATATGGCAACAACCACTACTTACAGTTATGCATGAACATAACTTCAGACTGTGTGTAATCATCCAAGCGGCTGCACAGGCTGTACCAGACTCAGCTGTACTACACCAATCAGACGGATGGACCGCTGCCAGGGTTGTTGTAGCTGAGCCACTGCCAAGTTGTGTTACATATAGGCACCTCACACAGGCATCCACTCACAAACAAAGGCATGGGACCAAAGCATCCACACTGGCGTTCTCCCACACCTGCTCATGATCATTGGACAAACGAGCAAAGGAGTCATTTGGCCTTGAAGCCTCGACATACATACAGGAGATTTAGTAGCGCGATGTGCTCAGCTCTTGGAACAATTGTAAAATGAGCAAGTCTTGTTATAGCAGCCATCCGATGCACATTACCATTGATGTTTCTTGCTGGTGTATCATTTATGAGATGCAAAGTTAGAGCTGCAGTGAGATATGAACTCTAGAATTCAGGGATGCATATCATTTGAAGCAACTGAGCTCTTCAATATTTCAGAAGATCTAGGCGTGTCAGATTTTTCTTAAATTCTTCTAGTCAACATGCACTATACACTGAATGTCACTGGGTGTTTACTGTACGGTAAGTGCAATTTTGTAAGTGGGTGCTGTTCTATAACATTTTATTATTTCTTCCAAAAACAACTCTGCATTTTAAAAATAAACTCAAACACATGCTGAAAAGAGCAACCACAGAGTCCAAGGTACTGAAATGTAGATACAGAAGGAGTTTTTGAAAGTTATAGTCAACCAACTGCTTGGTCGTACTAAATTTGAAGCCTGTCAGGCATTGAGTTCTAAACACACACATCGTTCCACTGCTCTTTAGTGAGGCAGACCTCACTAACATCAGAAAAAGAACATCTTCCTTATTTCTATCAGTATTATCTGCAGTGAGTGAAGTATGGATCAGAACTTGCAAATTTTATCATAATTGAGTCAAAGTCATTAATCCCCTACTCTTAACAGTTGTGTATTTGTGAAACATTCATTGTGAAAAATACAAATACATATACTTTGGGCCAAGATATGGAACAGGGTCACGCTTATACTGTATATCTATTTCTGAAGCAAACTAAGGAAACTAGTGAAAATTACATTACATTTCCGTTCTTGTGTGTTTCCTAGCAACAGCACAGTAAGTAAAATTTGTTATTTTGTCCCAATCACACATGAAACTTGGGATGTGCAGTGTAATATCCCTACGCTACAACCAGTCAGTGTGCTCCCATCCTAATAAAACTAGGGAAACAAATGACTGTACACTGACGAAATGACACAAAGTTGCACCATTGAAATGCCATCATTGTGCTTACAGCACAAGCCAGTCGTATGATTTAAAGTGACATATTACTGTATGTTTAACAACCTGTGCTGAATGTGAGGAACATTCAAAGCAGGGAAATCATGGTTATTATTTCTTCTACTGTACTTTTTGGTGCTCATCAGTTGAACATCAACTTGCTCTCTGTGAATAAATGAATAAATTTTTGTCCATAACATCAGAGAGGTAAATGTTTTTGTAATATTTAGAGGAGTTATTGGTTCTGAATCCTATCTCAGCAGCTTATTGCAGTTCTCACATGTGTCACGCCCTGGGGAGGAGCGTGACCTGGCGACTGATTCCTTGTGGCTTGTCATCGCTTGGGAATGGGGAGAGCCTCATCCGCCATGCAGCATTTTAACACCAGAGCGATCGTGCCGGGGTCGCCAGATCATCAGGCTTCGTTGCCAGTCAGTACCTGTTTTTGGCCTTTGCACATGTTCAGCCCTATTACTAATCCCATCCTGCTGTGTCCAGATCCATCAGCTGCTGCCGAGCTCTATACCGGACCTCCCTCAGACACCACCACGAACTGCTTTCCCTGGGACTCTATGTACGACTGTCATCACTTAGGTTCCAATGTGACGCCCTGTAACATGTTACCTGAGACAATAAATCCTAGTCCTCACTGACGCTTTTAAAGGTATTACATAACATAGTATACTGTACATGGATGTGTAATAGTGTTTTTGATGTATAGGGCACTTCTTCCTGCATATACTGTACTACTGTAACTACATTCTGGGTTCTTTGACTATTTATAAAGCAGGTGACCTACAGTCAGTTCTATCCATGAATTTAGATACAAGCAAAGTACTGAGCTGTTCTAAGGTACAGTATCACTCAATTTTGCTATACTGTATATGGTGTGAGAATAAAGGTTGGTAATTTTAAGTGTTTATTAAAAAAGTGACTTGACTAAGCCTCACTTATCATATCAATTTGGATTGAGATCAGATTTTTAGTTAGAAAATATGCTTCAAAGATTTGTGTTATATTTTTATCTAAAACAATAATGAAGGAAGAAGCAATGTGACACGTCTGAAAAAAAACAAATCATGCGTCTTTTGTTATTTTGCTCGTAATTTCCCTCCTCCGAATTTAAAAGGCTATTATGTTGGTGCCGTTAAATCTAAACCAGTAACAGATTTTCCAGAATGAGCAGAGTATCATTTACCATCTGTGTTGCATTCAGCAGTGGAAATGAGCTGTCAAGACTCTGCCCGTTAAAAGCAGAATAGCCTACACCTCCCTCAGATCCCATTTGAAATCATATGAAAAGGCTCAGGTTGCAGTAAAGAGCTTCTCCATTCCCTCCCTATGTGCTGCCGCTAATGATGGAGATGAGAAGTGTCGGGGCGATCTACCCATTCTCCCCTAGGTAGAATTAGCATTAGCATAATGGGCTTTTTAACATGGCACCTTACCTGACACAAGGCGCTGCGGAAGCTAGCGGTCCAGGGCCATTAGTGGGTAACTGGCACGGAGCCAGCATCCACCTTTCACTCGAAACAGAGGGCAGTAAAGTGGGTGGTACACAAAGAAGATGTCATCAATTTTTCATGACAAAAGAGAGAGTTTATCTATTTGAAAAAGACTGGATAATGAAAGAAATACTCAAGCGCTTTACGACAACGGGAAGGAAAATGTATCACATAAATGTTTCATCAACTATTAGAGATTGCTTGTACTGTACCAATAGATTCTTCAGTGAAATTAACTCTAATCAATGAGAAAACAAGTAAACATAACAAAAGGGATATTTTATCCATATAACTAACAAAGTAAATGAGATGTTCAAAGCCCAACAGTCTGCACATCCCCCTGTATCACCTTTAAAAGAATAGATAATCAATAGAGCTTCTCTTTGGATGTCTAACCACCATTTGCTGTAATAAACTGTTGTAATAGAATTATTACCTCATGGTAGATATTTTGTATTCACATTCAGAGTCCTGCTCCATCGCAGATTATTTTTTGTAACCTCACTTTATATTGCAGGTTTTCACGTCTGTTGCAGACCCCTCCAAACAGAGGATCTGTTAAAGGAAAACTTCACCGATGTTTAATGGGGGTTGACCAAAACAATGTCGGGTAGTATTTAGTATGAAGAGACTGACTCTCCATAAATTATCATTAACTTCTCCTTCAACACAGATTATTTGCTATGGGCTCACAGACTACAACTAGTGCTTCCTGATTTCCTGCCCCAGCAACGAGAGAGGGGGGTGGAGCCAGCTAGAGGGGGCGGAGCCAGCCTTCTGGAGCGTAACTGCTCTGTCTGCCATTGTTTTCCTCGCATACGCTTACAGCATTAATGTTCGTTCGATAGTTGTAGTCAGAGCACCGATAAGTTACGCCTTTTGGAGGAGGACGAAGACGCCCGTGAGGAACCGGCACCCACATCTGAGCTGAGAGGTGGCGTCTGGCAGAGATGCATCATGTCCCTGCGCTAAAAGAAGCACAACCGAATCTGACAGACAAATGCTCAGACATTGCTTTACATTTTTAACAAACGGTTATATTATATATATGTGTCCACAAGCCCCCCACAGTCCACAAGTCGACTGCCGCTTGCTTAAATGAATTATCCATAACACACACGTTCCCCCGTATGGGGTGCCAAATGTAAAAGGAGCACCTATAACTAGTTTTCTCACATTTAACTAAATGACACAACATGTTTTCTCACATTTAGTTAAATGTGCAAAAGTCTAAATGTAAATGTTAAATGTGAAATGTAAATGTTAAATGTAAATGTTAAATGTTAAATGTTAAATGTTAAATGTAAATGTTAAATGTTACATGTTACATGTTAAATGTAAATGTTAAATGTAAATGTAAATGTAAATGTAAATGTAAATGTAAATGTTAAATGTAAATGTTAAATGTTCGCCAAGTGTAAACTGAATATTCATGAATGGGCAAGTAGACTCTACCCCTACCCTCAAACAGCGCTGGTCTCAGATCAGAGACGCGAACTCAATCACCTCAAACAGTGCGCGCAAACCCCGCCCACATCTGATCTGGAAACTTTTGTTTTTAGCCTGGATGTAACTTCGGCTAGCTAGTAAAGTTAGCCAACTAATTCTCCACCGGCGCCAGAGAAATATTCTATTTAAACCTACTTAACTCCCCATTAATGGTGTTTACGACAGAACGGAAGTTTGAAGCGTAGCCTCAGCCCGCACAGCTGCCGTTACAGCCCGTTCAATCTCCCCCAACGGGAGGAAGTCGGAGCTGGCGGCCATGATGGCTTCGACTTCAGGCTTCTCTCCAGTATTTTCGTGCACCGATCCAGAGTCAGATGTGGGCGGAGCTATGCGTACTGTTTGACGTGTTTGAGTCCGCGTCACTGATCTAGGATAATAGGGGGTGGAGTCTACTTAAATATTCAGTTCGATCATTTAACATTTACATTTAACATTTACATTTAACATTTAGATTTAGATTTAACATTTAAGATTTACATTTAACATTTACATTTAACATTTAACATTTATATTTAACATTTAACATTTACATTTATAATTAACATTTACATTTATATTTAAGATTTACATTTAGACTTTTGCACATTTAACTAAATGTGAGAAAACATGTGTCATTTAGTTAAATGTGAGAAAACTAGTTATAGGTGCTCCTTTTACATTTGGCACCCCATACCCCTGTCAGTGGTAGAATCCCCAACTTCATCCAAGATGAAAAGGCAGCGATGAAGCTGATATTACCTACAGTACAAAATTAAGTGGTAATATGGAATTAGTTGCTGCCAGCCACTCAGAGCTAATACATGAGCGAGCGTTAGCAACTTAAGCTAAGATTACTCCTGATAGTCTAGAACACACAAACAGTTCAATTCAATTCAATTTCATTTATATAGTGCCAAATCATAATAAGGTTATCCCAAGGCACTTGAGGTTTAAGTTTTAAGACCTTACACAACTAAACCCAACAGATTCCACATACAGCAAGCCTTTAAGTTGACAGCAACAGTGGTGAGAAAAAACTCCCTCTCTAACGAGGAAGAAACCTCCAGCAGAATCAGGCTAGATGTGGGCGGCCATTTGCCTCAACCGGTTGGGGTGAGGAGATAGAGAGAAAAGAGCACAGGCAGGACGGTTGCATCAAGGATTGGACACAGGCATCCACAACTGCCCATCACAGACACAGACTCTGAGTCTGATGATACCTGTAGGTGAGGACAGAGTGGGGGAGAGGGAGAGAGCAGGGGAGAAGCACATCCACTGGAGAGATGGTGGGAACAATGATGGGAAGTTATCGGACAGAAGGGGTAGAAGTAGACAGAGGAGCTCAGTGTATAAATTAGGTCCCCCAGCAGTCTATGTCTATTGCAGCTTAACTAAGGGATGGTTCATGTGACCAACAATCATTGCCAGTGACCTCAACCATCTCTAACTATAAGCTTTATCAAAAAGGAAGGTTTTAAGCCTGATCTTAAAGGTGGAGAGTGTGTCAGCTTCTCCAACCTGAACAGAAAGCTGGTTCCAGAGGAGAGGAGCTTGGTAGCTAAAGGCTCTGCCTCGCATTCTACATTTACAAGACTCTAGGAACCACATGTAGCCCAGCGCTCTGAGAACGAAGTGTTCTGCTGGGAGCATAAGGAACTATAAGGTCTTTAAGATAAGAAGGAGCTTTATCATTAAGTGCTTTGTAGGTGAGTAGGAGAGTTTAAATTCTATCCTACATTTTACACCTTTACATTCTCCTCACCTAGAGGAGAAATGTTTAGACTGAACAATATTGGACCAAGCACAGAACCCTGCGGTACTCCATAGCTAATCCTTGTGCATGTGGAAATTTGTCATTACCATGAACAAACTGGGATCTGTTCAACAAATCGGATTTAAACCATCCCAGTGCTGTTCCTTTAATTCTGATTCTATGTTCTTGTCTCTGTAATAGAATGTTATGAATAATTGTATCAAATGCAGCACTAAGATCTAACAGGACAAGGACAGAAACTACTCCATTGTCTGATGCTAAGATATATCATGACTCTAACCAGAGCTGTTTCTGTGCTATGTTTTCGAAATCCTGACTAAAAATCCTATACAGGTTTTTCCCACTCAGGTGGTCAGATAACTGTTTAGCCACGATTTTTTCAAAAATCTTAGAAATAAAGGGTGAATTTTAAATAGGCCTATAGTTGGCAGCAGCTTGCAACTTTACTTAAACTTCACAAAGCAAGCTAAAACAAATAAACAAACAATAAAATATATTACTTAGTCAGTGCTCATTTGACAGTTCTGTCTCGTACTCAAATTACGAGCAAGCTGATAATATTTTGCAGCCCCAGCTGGTGGAGCCGGTTCTGGATTTGGCGCACGTGGAGCCCATAGAATTAGGTCTCCAGCATTTAAGCAGGCAAGGGAGGGGGGACTGTGTCTTTACTGTGGAAGAGGGGGCCACTGGCGGGCCGTTAAACTTCAACACTTGTCGTGGGAGGAGAGACGCTGACGAGCAAAGAATTTGCCATTGTCTCCACGAACCAACCAGCCCTGGAGGTGACAGTGGTGCCGGTATCATTGGCACCACTGTCACCCACAGGAGCGGGGGTTTCTTTGTGGTAAAGAAGGATGGAGGTCTGAGATCCGGGGTCTGAGGGGTCAATTCGCAACAGGTATCCATTACTGTTGACATCTTCTGCTTTTGGGCTGTTGCAGGTTGCATCTGAGAAATGCCTACCATCTAGTAGTGTACGTATGAAGGAAGGAGATGAGTGGAAAACTTCTTTTAGCACTCCAAATAGACATTTGGGGCCCGTTTGGGCTCACTTACTGTATGCCCCAACTGTTTTCCAAGCAATGGTGAACGATGTTTTGAGAGACATGGTAAATTGTTTTGTATTTATCTACCTAGATGATATATTAATCTTCTCCCAGGACATGAGGGAACAACTGCAACACTTCCTTGGGTTTGCCAACTTTTACAGGAGGTCCAACCAGAGCTTTAGAAAAGTATCACCTCCACTAAGACGTGTTTTTGTGGACCAAAGAGGCGAGGTTAGCCTTTGACAAACTGAGGGTGATGTTTACTACAGCTCCCATCCTGCATCTGTCAGATCCACATAGCCATTTTAGTAGTAGTAGTAGTAGTAGTAGTAGTAGTAGTTCCTTGGGGGTAGGGGCGGTTCTGTCCCAGTGGCAGAGCAGCAATGGGGAGGTGCCCCTTGCACTTACGCTGCAGTAACAACGCTTTGTGTTTTGGCCTTTTGTCTTATTAAATCAGTAATTGCATGTGAAACAAGTTTGCCTCTCTTGTCACTCTGCTCCTGGGTACCAGTTCAAAGACAGAGATTGTGACACGGAACCCTGCACTTACAAAACTCACAGAGAAATGTAGAGATGTGGCGAAGTAACAGCAAGTTTGGGTGTTCGAGTTTGAGATACCAGCAGCTTGGGTTATATGTTGCATGCTCAAAAAAAACCACTCCAATTACAAATCACGAACACCTGTTCGCCCACACAGCTCCTCCCAGGAATACACTGAGAATCCTATGATGGGAGGGGGCGAAAACCACCATAGGATCACTGTATTTTAAAAAAATTTACCCAATTTCTCCTTTAGTTTTTGTGGTGTTTTTTAATTTGCACCTTTGAGTGTCCACCCAACTTAATAAGTGCCTAAGAGTACAAATCGTCAAATTGGAAAAAAAAATGGACCTTTTTTTGCATAAATCTGTACAGAGGTGAGATCTGTGCTTTGCTCAAACAGTTCAGTCAGTGTTCTTTGTGTTGGTCAACAGGAATTGATTTTCTGGTTGTTGTTTTTTTTTGGCTCATAAGGAAGTACATATAAATGCAAGTTTTGAATAAAAAACTGTGGGAGGCTGAAAGCAAGATTTACTATATTTATTTGTGTCAAGTGGAAAAATTCCAGAGAAGTAAATAGAGAGAAAATGAAGCAGTCAGGATATCTTTTAGGTATACGTGAGGTTAGTCCAATGACAGATGACGAAATACTTTTTGCCAGGTCGACAACCTGAAAAAATTCTTTTCCACGTGCGTTGTAGCAGGCTGTAGTTGACGACGGGGCAATGAAGCTTGGTGCTCTAGAAATATGTAAAGCGACAGGGGGACAAAATTGCCCAAAGGCTTCACCTTGTAAAAAACTGCTTCGTGCTTCATTCCTATCCAGTAGTTGGTGTGCATTTTCAACGATGTGTGTATTGATATAAATTACACCTCACCACCTTCCTGTATGGTGATGGTGTGCTGCTTGAATGTATCATTAAATTCATCCTGACATCAGTCTCAGCATCACCTTCCTTTGACCTGTCCTTTTTTCTGGTATTTTTATACTTCCAAAAGACAACATTTCCACCAGGCACTGTCTTTCTCTCTCTCTCCACTCAACTCATGACACCGGCTCCATTGTATTTTTCTGCTCTTCTCCTTGTCATGTGTGGACAGTGAAAGGTAACATTTATTTTTAGCCTTTTCTCTTCCGAGGTGCCATCCCCAACAGATAATAAGAGCCTGGTGCTCATTACGGTCACCAGAAGATAGTGAGACTGTCACGTACTGTATGGATGAGACAAATATGAAGCAGCCCCCCCACTGTCATCGAAATGAAAATAATTACACTCCAGAGCACCCCTCACCTTTTTCTCATTGCTCACTGGCAACAAGCAAAACTATAAAATATGAATTACACTACAGGAGAAAGCAGCACTGTCTGCTTAGCCTGTTTGAAGTATTTTGAATATTTGTCAAATGTAGAACGAACAGAGCTTTGCGCAAAAAGGACATTTAAAACTACAAAAATAATTAACCAAAGGGTCCAAGTACATATGGTCCATCAAGAAACATCACCTAAAGAAAAATCTAAAAGTTTATCTGAAACGTGTCCAAGTCCATGTTTCAAGTAGGACTCTTGGTATTTTCTGTTCAATGCAGCTTTCTTTTTTTGTAGTCATAGACTCTTCTTCTGTCTCCTCGCTGGATTTTTTACGCTACGCAAAGAAACTTTCCAAAGAAATTTGTTTGCCAGCTTGGAGGTACAGTACAATTCAGCGGTAATGTGTTCCCGGTGGGAGCAGCCCCTTTACGAGCGGTTGTAGGTAGGACAGGTGACCAAGGAAGGCGTCTTGGTACTGTATGCATCGAGAGTCAGTCAGAGATGTATTGAGCAGAAAAATGCCAATTATTTTCCAAAATACAACATTGTTCAAAGTTACACAATAAATAAAATGGAAATAATGTCAGTTAATCATATATCATCTGCTGTTTAAGTTTCAGAGAACTCAACAAACACAACGGCTGCTATGGTAACGGAACATAAACAGCCATCAACAAACTAAGCTTATTGTTTTGACATAATACAGTATTATGGTAAATACTCATTTGGAAAATATGTAATAATAAGAATTGTTTAAATATTAATAAAACACAAATTCTTTGTATTTTGTCAAGGACAACACTGCTAAGACCACAAAGAACATAAACAAAGAAGAAAAATTACAAGCCGTTGTAAACCTACAGTACAGTGGTTATTTTCCCAGACTCCACTCTTCCAAAAAAAGTGAACTTGAGCATCAAATATTGAGCACCTTTCTGGAGATGTCCTAGTGGGTATTTTTGCCACCATTAGAGCTACCTAAGTGGCAAGAGGTCAAAGTCCTTATGCTGTCACTGCAGCATACAAGTAAAAATTTTTCTTTTACGAAAACGCACCTGCACCACATCCCTTGAATGTAAAAGAGGATTACCACCCCTTGGGACTGAAACCTTTGTCTGCTACTCTTCCATCCAGCTGTCAAACGCAGAACGAATCATATTTGTGAGTGAAAAATGGGCTCGAACTGAGCTTTGCCAACTCATCCGTTATTAAGCAGTGAATGCATTGCTTATTGATTGCAGATCCTTGCACACTTATGTCTATTTAATGTCTCAAGAACCTCAAGTGTGGAGATTCTGGGTCAGTGTAGCTCCTGGGAAATTCATAACACCACAAATGGGATTATGTAAGTAATGTTACATAATTATAACTGGATAAACAAAGCAGGGGACTTTGTTGTAGCATAGAGATCTTAATCTTACCCGTTGTGGCAAACGATCCTCAAACTATGTTCAGGATCAACAATTCTATTAGTCAACGGCTAAAAGAATATAGAAGGTCGTTACATGTATGTACGAAATCATGATTAACTAGCCAACTGTGCAGAAACATTGAAATATATTTTTTTTACACTATGTGAGAAATCTGTAATAATTGAAATGGATTTGCACTTAAACACGGACACTGGTCTCACCTCAGCTTGGGTGCACAGCCATTTGAGTGTTTAGATAGTTTAGATTATCATCTCATCACGGGTTCCATACAAAACATTTCCTCCCAGCCTTCACGGAAAGTTCAACTGCTGTGAGGCAAACCAACTCATTTGGACAGCAGGTTGACAGACAGTGTGAGGCATGGGTGAATGTGCTTGCCAGTACCAGCTGGAAGCAGAGGGGTGAATGGTTTCCTCCTGCCATGCCACCTGAGACACATTCCCAGACAGATTAATTGGTTCAGGACAAATAAAAGTGCACATGCTTGGTGAGATACAATGTAAAAGTCATAGGAAACCCAAAACTAGGAAAGGAGCACTTACACCTTCTCCATTTACCACTTAATCTAACTACTGTATTTGAATTGTATTATGAATCTAGCAAAGTGATTTTTGTAAACACAGTAGTTTCTATGAAGTGTGTCTGTAAGAATTCTACACGTGCCAACAAACCCTGTACCCTGTGGTGAATTTACCAACATTGTTTCGGGTAGTCTTTAATTTCTTCCATTGTAACTTTGTTTGTGACAGAAGCCAAGTTGTTGTCTGCAAGTCAGGGCTGTTTGAAACCAATGTAACAGTGGCTAAAGCTCGACGATCCTCAAATCGGTTCCACGCTGGCTCCGTCAGTGTGCAGCTAAAGCTGCTTCCCTGTGTTACTACATGTTACTGTGAAATTGTAAATAATTCCTTTTTATTTTATTCAGCCTTCTTACAATTGGCCCTATGTTATGAAGTGACCATGATTTCTAGACAAGCAGCATTATTATTTAAACTCAAAGACAAGCAAAAAAAACACACTCCAACATTCTGTGAGAGTCACCACCCGACCAGCCTGGACAAACGGTGAGGGTTGAATAGGGTTGACAACCTGGCAAGGTAACTATGCCTGAGGGAGGCTTAAACACTGAGTAAGAGGAACAGGTGGACATGATTGAAACTCAAATGAGAGAAGAAGTGAGAAAGAGGGCGTGGGAAATAAAGGAAAACACATTTAAATACACAGACAAAACCTAAAACCAGTTAACTGACTATACTGTAACATATTGTACAGTATATAAACCAATAACTGTCTGTCTCAGAAGTAATTAGAAACAACATCAGATCATCACATCAAACATCAGATTCTTAGATCAGATAACGAACATGTTAGGAGTTCTGTTGTTCTGTGTGTTTGCCTCATCCAAGCAATTAGTGCAACGTACACGCATGTAAATGTGTACATACACATTTAGGTTTATCTTAGGCTACTTGATAAGGATAATGTTGTATAATTGGAACAAATGAACCACATGATTTTAGGTGCAACACACATGTACAGTAGCACTCTCCATGACACACAAACACAGGTTGGTTCATTTTGAAACAGGTGTTTTTTTTGGGCTTCTTCACTGACTTTCACACTTTCATTCCATCACATCATAACGTACTGTACACTGTTAAAACTGCATTAGCAACAATGCACATCCCATGTACGCGAACACAATCAAAGCAGTTCAAATAAAATAAATAAAACACAAACGTAGGAGGACTGTTAATTCTTCATTAAACTTTAAACTAGTGCAGCAGAGACTCGTGTGAGTCGTCTGATCACCTGCAGTTAATGGGAGATCTCTTACAGTTAACCCTACATATTCTTGCAAGCCTTCATGAACATCTTGTAAACCCCACATATGCTGATCAGTTGAAACTGATTGACTGACTGAACAGTACAGACATTAAGATCAAAATTCATATTCACATCTTAAATACATATAATTAAACACCATACAGTACAACACGTAGCATATGGACGGAATTCAGTCAAGTACTGTGCAGAGTTGATATTAATTGGTACTGCTGCTGTTTGTGCTATTGATCCACATGAGGGGCATAGAGAAGAGTGGCATATTATTCACTGTCAGTTACTGTGTGTGTTGTATACACACATTCGATGTGTGTTTTCTTTTACCGTAGGCTGGTGTCCCTGTGTAGCCTGAAAACAAACCAGAAGAGACGAGGGGAATGAACCAGGGCTGATGAAACAATAACAAACTACCTTCTGTGATTTCCACAGGCAAGCTAACGAACTAGAATATTAGAACCTCACTACAGATCCTGGGCAAACTAATGTAACATGGCTCACTAGCAAGGTTCACACTAGTAACTGGACGAGTCCTTCAGTACTAAAACACAGGGAGAACAGATACAAGTCATTGGGAATCAGAGGAAACAGGCAGGGAACAGGAAATGAGGTCACTGGCAAAAAGTAACCAGCGCCTCCAACAGGCTGGAGGGCCACACTGTAACAGTCTCACTGTGTGGAGGATTGTAAAAACAACACAGGTGCATATTAGCATGGAATGAACACTGCTCAGTAGCGTAATGTGTTTGCCCTGCCAACATGTGCATACTAGCCCATGCTAGCTCCTCTGTACCACTGTGCTGACATGCACCAACATATGCACCTGTAGCCATAGACTCAGTCTTGTTGGCACTGACTACTACTACTGTAACCATTCAGCCCCCAATGCAGATAACTTGGTTTGAGGTACAGCATGTTGTACTCATTAACTTTGAGCAGAGTTTGTCTTGTGCAAACCTGGCGAATAAAATTGATTCTGATTCGGATTCTGATAAGATTGCACAGTAATTTGTAGCTATTTCTGTGTGAATGTGGATGAGATGCAAGTGCTATGTGTAAAAGAATAAAAAGAAGAAGTTGAAGAGAGTGTTTGAAAACATCTTCCTAAACTGAAAAATATGGTTTAAAAACCAAACCATACTAAACTAATATAATTCAAACCTCTAAAAAATAAGATCAAAGTATTTAGAAAATGTTATATTCTTTTCAGTCTCCATGAAGTTTTGAAACTTAATTAGCAAATGCTTGGTTCTGTCCTGTGATTGTTTTTAAGCACAACACTGAAAATATGTTTTGAAACGGAAAAATACGATTATATTATTTAATATTTTGTTTTTGTTTTTTTTACTATACTATTTATTTTAATCTTGAAAAAAGATTTCAAGGTCATCTTTCTTCTAAATGTTGCAAATTTGTGTGAAAAGTGTTTTCCAACCAGCATTTAAAGTTACACTTATTTTATAAAGGTGAATCGTGTGTTTTAAAACATTGAAACCACTACTTTGTGGGCTTGTAGCTCAGTAGGTAGAGCATCAGTCCAGGAAGCGGAACGTCCCTGGTTTGTTTCCTGCCTCTGGCACCAGGGGTGTCCTTCAGTGCCCACTGCTGCCCCAGGGAACGGCTCAAATGCATAGAAAGGTTTCCTGCACTGCTGGGATTACTACAGTTTACAGTATATGATACCTCCCATGTTGTGAATTGTGACCCTTATTTCAGTCAATACATAAATTGGACAAATGGTATCATCTTTTTGCATCTTAAATGTTTGAAGCTCTAAATAGGTGTGTTACTGTACATTCATTAAAGCATTACTGCGATGCTAACACATCTAAATGCTTACATGAGATGCAGTAGAGTTGTTTTTCTGCGTAAAGCAACATTGTTCGCAGTAGTTGCATACAGTAGCTGGCTCAGTGAAACAGTGGCCACCTCTAACACTAGCCAGTCATTATTTCTACAATCAATATCTGCTTTTATCTGTGGAGGATTCTGATGACTCCGTACTGAGAAACAGACATTCCTGTAGGAATCCTTTCATGTCACACTAATAAATCCTACAGGAAAAAGGACCGGCAGACACGAACGCGACGTCTTTACCTCAGAAGATTTATTAAAATCCTGACAAAATTAGCTCTGTATACTAATGTAATTTGTTTCACAGCATAAACTTAAATGTGTTTGTAATTAAACTGCTGACTGGGCGTTTTGTCTCATGTTTCATGAGAATAATGCCAACCTGCGATTTCCGTGAGCAGGTGGTGAATCCTGGGGTAATTTCATATTTCAGCTAAACTATCTATCAATATTGATTTACTGGGATGCACCAAATAAATAAGACGGTCTAGAAATAACTTACTCACTCACTGTAATTGCATTACAAGAACAGCTGAGGATTTGAGAGCAGCCAGAGCCGGTGTAAATGTCTGCTCTTTCAATTTTCAGCCCAGCGTGAAGCAGGTGGGTTGAAAGGCAGCTCCTACGTGTCTGAGGCCATGACAGGACTTTGCCAGAAAATCTGTAGATTAGCCCCATAAGGTTGGGAATTAGTTACCCTAAGCGACTGGGTGGCAGCTCACAGAAATAACTAACTGTAAGCGCCCGGTTTCAAATGGATCACATGTCGTCAATAGTGACTAACAGGTAGCGGCAGGATGAGGAGGATGTGCACTAGTGCTGTAGCAGTACAGGGGGATTTCTGTCGGAGCCCTGTGCCCTGCACTTTTAATGGACTTAATGAACTGCCAAACCGCACGCATTAGGAGGCAGAAATGAATCTGCGCAGGAAGCCGAAGACTTAGGGTGGACTTTCTGACACTGCTCCCCCTGAGAACAAAAATAAAGGCCTGCTTTCGCTGATTAGAGACTTGCATCCTTTGTTCGGCAGATTGCATGTCTGTAATGAAATTCCCATGCTGTGTCTCTGTGTGCAAAGCCGCATGTGCTGTAGTAACAGTCTAATGGTGTGGAGGCTTTTCATCTGGCTGATTAGAATGTGGATACAAACACTGTCATTTCAAACAAGTCCTTGTTCATGTTTGCCAGATACTGCCTGAGTTTTTTAGTCATTTAGTTCTAATATCACCTCATTATCATAGCTTTACTTAGTAAACAATGTTCCATGTACAGTAGACACATATTCATATTAAAACAATTGCAAGCATCGAGTAGCAGTATATGAAGCCCACATGAGTGTCATTCGAATTTGGGCTTCAAACAGTATGAAAAAAAACACAAAGCCGTGCTATATGTCTCTAGGCTAAAAGATTTAGACTGTCGAGACAAAACCGTGGGAACGGTGACGTACGGTCCTGTCAAGTTCACCCCAGCAACAAACTAGACAGCGCGCGTTCACCGAAGTGTGTCGGATGCTGACAGAGCATGAAAACACTTGAGGAAAGAAGCTTTATGTTACAGAGCTACGATTCGACACAGGACGTGTTGACCATCAGGTGTCAAAGCTCCAGTCTCAGCTGTGCTTCGCTAGAACATAAGGAAATGTGCTTTACTGCAAATAACAAATACTACTACAGTACTAGCAGAATAAAAAAAACACAACAGAACAGACATAGCAAGAAAATGAAGATGAGAAAACAGTTTGTCCTTGAATATTTTACAGTTTATTTCAGTACCAATCACACTGAACATCAATCCATCAAACACAACCTACAGGTTTGTTTTTCACATAGTTACTGTATGAGAGGTTGATAACTAGACTGAATCACTTATAAAGCAGAATAATTATAATCATATTTTCATTTTTACTCCTGTGGGAAAAAAGGTCTTTAAATTATTTGGGATTATTTCCCTGTTTATTCTATTCATGTTTACACATCACTCATGAGACTGAATCTGAGTTACAGTGGATTTAAACTGCTGACCTGCAAGTGAGCAAGCTTAATGGATACCTCCGTCATTTGGTTATTTTTAGACAGTCTACATTATCACTGCGCCAATTATCAGATAAGTCTAAAAATAATATTGACCAAAAATGGCAACACCACAGTGTCAGCATTTCTCTCTCTGCGTGAAGTAAATCAGATCTTAAATAGAAAATGCTGTGCTGTCCACGTGTGATGTCACTGACAATGACTCATTTTAAAGTCAGGTGTAAATGAGCTTTTCTCTTGTTGGTTCAGTCTGACAGTAGATTTGTCTTTAATTATGCAGATCACAACCACTGGCTTTGTGGACTTCATTTTCTAATCCCTGATAACAACCTCTGTTAAATGGAAAAAAGTTCTAACTCTAACTCTGTTCTAATAAATGTTCTGGTGAATGCAGTGTGGTCTGTGGATCTTTGGGTTGACTTTTGTCTTAAATGAAAATATTCCGTTCTAACCCTATTATTCTCAAAAGTTAAACTCCTGTTGTTTCATCTAAACTACAGCCCATAAGAGCTTAGGACACGATCAGAGTGAAACAGGAAGATGTAATTTCTCAGGAGGCGCATTTCAAAAACTACGAGAACTGATCTAAATCTTGTGCTAATGTTAGAACAAGCTCAATACGGTAAGTGTGTCTGGGAGATCTGGGAGAAACAATGTATACAGCACATAGATAAGACCTTCCTCAGAAGCCCTGTCCTTGCTCTCAGAGGCACCTCTTACAGAACAACATGGTAGAAGTGATTGTGATGGAATATTTCTGTGTGAGATAAGGTGGTCCTGGGCTAGAGTATCTAAAGAACAATCTGCAGGGAGGAGACCACGGTGTAGGTGTAGCGGGGGGGGGGGGGGGGGGGGGGGGGGGGGGGGGTAGGAGCTGACCCAGAACCCACCAGTCTGCCTCAGGATGTCCAAAAGGAGCAGGGGAAGCTTGGGCTGCTCTGCTTCCTGTGCTACCACTGCGCCCTGACCCAGATGAGCCTGGGTTGGTGTGCAGCATAGTGGACTTGTATCAGAATCTAAAGCAAAGCTATTCCCTAGAAATGGCCGTGGCCTCCGGATGAGCTGGAGGACATTTAGGGGGGAAGAGAACATGAGCCTGCTTCACTGGAACACTGGCCAGGACAAATAAATGTAGCGGTGGATGGGTTAAGTCTCCCAACTTGGTTTCAGCAGCGTGGGTCGACTGTGGGGCCACATAATGACACCTGCTGGGACGGTCCCTCTTAAAAGTATGGAGTCAAACATGTACAGTATATGTACAGTCAGGACAACGCAGGGCACATTTGCTACAAATACAGGAAAAGGTTACCTGAATGTATTACGAGCCCTTCAGATCCACCACCACAGATAAAGGGAGCTTTGATTCCACTGTTTACGTGTTTGTGCTATTAAAGCTGCAGTGCCTTTTAATAATTTATCACATTTTAGTAGAAAAAAGCTCCGAGCTTTACTGTAATGTGCTAACAAAGCCTCCTGTGACACCAACCATATGCATCTGTTTTGTTTTATTTTCCTTAGCGCTAGGCGGCCATTTGATGACAAATTCATCACATCTGGGACAGTTTGCTTCTTAACTTTGCTCTGAAGTTTTCTTCTAATTCCAGACTAACGTGACAGACGGTGACAAAGGGGGCGTTAGCTGCCTGTGACGAGCTGGTGGTTACTCAGTTACTCCTCTTGCAGCTTCCTGCGCTGATGTTTATCAATTACTCTTATTGATCCGTTGCTCCTGACATTAAATTTTGACACGGTTCATTACCTCATCTCTGCCTTGGAAGCAGTTCCTGCCCAGATTCCAAACAATTGGTGAAAGTGTGGAACTGGCTCCGAGCTCATACTCTATGATCACCTTCTATTTTTACTTTAGTTAAACACTTTTTTCTTTCCTTCTACTTGCTCATTTTTGACATAATGCCCCCCCGCCCGACCCCTGCCATTAATATGGCAGCCAACACGAAAAATCCTGTGGCTCAGAAGAATGTCTACAAAACTAATATCGTGTGTCATGCTGTTTCAATAAAATATTGTTTTATTCATGCCATTGGCAAATCTGTATTATCCTCAGTTACTCTGATGTTAAATATTCATCCAGGCAGAGGGAGAAATTATTTTAGGATCTAAGATAAATGGGCACACACAAGAGTTCAATGAGCTAAATTAAAAATTAGCCTTTTTCCTAGACAAACAGTAATTCACTATTCATCAAAGCGGAATAAAACGAAACAGCTAAACAAAGGGATTAAAATAAAAGGAGATGTGAAAAGCAAAAAATTCAATATTAGGTGTAGGTTGTTTGGAACTACAGACTTTAAACTAGTACTTTAACTACTGTACGGTACATTTCACTTCTCATACGCCTGGTTATATTTGTGTTTTTACCTGTTAAACTCGGCTTTGGGTCGGTCTTGGAAGATGTGCCTTGTAGAGCAGCCTAAGTTCACAGTTTGGCTTCAGAGCTAAGATGATGGAGGCAAAATGGGCCAAGAGCATGCGTCCCATCAGGCCTGGGGACATCTCACCTCTGTCACCTGTATGGGAGGAGCTGCAGGATGTAACTCAGTTACAGGAACCATGGGCTTGCTGTCTGTAGTCTGTTGTTCTCCTGCTCTCTTTATATACTCACACACTTTCTGTCAGGTTTGATTTATGCAAATCAGTCTTACGCTGCTACAAATGACAAAGAATTTCTAACAAACTCAATCTGCAAATATGCTGGTTTGTCATAATTATCTCATTTATGAATCTGAGAGATGATTATCGGGATGTTTGCAAGTTATTTCCCAGTAATTATTATCTTTTAAGGACAATTACTGTAACTGTTATTATAAGTGAAGTGAGAAAAATGTCACATCACAGACAAAACAGACACTTACAAAATTGTGTGTGTGAGCAGTGAAAACTTTCTTCCTCAAAGCAGGTCGTGAGTTTGACTCCTAACTCAATCATCCTGGCTTTGCCGCGGGGCCTTCTGCCCGTCCGGGGGTTTTCCCCATGGTTCCCAGGTTCCCACCGTCCACAGAAATGCAGGTTAATTGCCAGTAGTTTTATACGTGAGAGTGAATGATTGTCTGTCTGTGTGTGATAGACTGGTGATCCATCCAGGGTGTCTCTGGCCCAGTGACAGACCCCCCCCCCCCCCCCCCCCCCCCCCCCCCCCCCCCCCCCCCCCCCCCCCCCCCCCCCACCGACCCTTGGCTCAATAAGGGGTTCAGATAATGGATGGATGGATCCACTGTAGAGTAAACAATGACAACAAGAAGCACACTAATAAAAGCAACATTACACTTCACCTACACATCTTTTCACCTTCTGTTTTTTTGTTTCCTGCTATAAATATTTTACCTCCTCGTGTTTGGAGGCTTCTTACTTTATGTTAATGTGTGAAAGTGGAAAACTCATTATTAACTGCATTATAACATCACGCTGACATGTAAAGAGATGAAATGCTGACTTCACACAGATTACAATTAACTGTTGCTGACATGTACATAAAATGCAAACTAATTAAAATAAATGTGGCATGTTACATAAACATTAACACCAGTCTTGCATAAAATCTAATACAGTGTGCCAGGAATACATCGAACTTAATAAAATAGATTGTTTGTCTTCAACATAATTATCTACGTCAATAAGTAAAAACAGCTGGTAATTGAAGCTATCAGCTTCATGTCGCTACAGTGCTACACAGTTGTAGATCTACTGTAAATAGTATGAACTACTGTAATTACTGGATCTATAGAAGGCTGAGATTTTTAGACTGAGAAATAAACCTTAGCACTGAACATAAGGATGCATGTAATCTTAAACAGCAAACCTGATGTGACTAATCGTAATAATTGTTAACATCTAACTCTTTCCATCCTCCATCAACCTCTCGGTATCATGTCATGGAAACTGCTGAGGAACCATGTAACCCGCTCTAGAACTGCACTCTACGTCCCCTCATGAACGCTGCCAGCTCCTGGAAGCGCAGCATCCACAGCATCCATCCCTTACACTGACATCCTCTTCTTTTTCCCACCAGGTGTGGTTCAGTAGATGCGGAACGGGAGGCAGAGGGCTCCACTGACACATGAGGACTTGGTGAAGGACGTGGACCCGATCCAGTGGACCAGCGCAGTGAAGGACAGGGCGCCAGCATTTACAGTCGGCTGGCACACGACGTGGGTTTGATTTACAGCCCTCCGTAATAGATTAAAGTCCCTCATCATAATTCAGGGAATAACATCAGGAAAGTTTCTGACAGATGTCAAATGTAGTATGTGAGGCAGTGTAACAAGTGCTCAGCACATTTATCCAGTGGATATATTATATGATTGATAAAGTTCCGTCGCCAGACTCAGTGCCATCACCACTGCATGAACACATCTGTCACGTACCTGTTTTCCATATAGTTTACAGAGTAGCTATTATTAAAGCCGTGGTACAGTACACCTGCTACAGCTGTCCTTCATAATACAACACAAGACACAAAACATACGTACAAAAGAATGTAAAGGAGTAACAAGCATGACAAAACAGTAAAGTTCTGTTTCGGAGCTCACGAGTCGTTTTTCATCCTTACTGAAGACTTATCTTTTTTATATAGCCTCCATTTTTTCCCAGCTCCACTGTGCTTCACGCAGTTTCACACATTTACACCTGGAAGCTGTACAGTTTGATTTGTAGACTAAATGTAGTGTTACTCAAAATGGACTTCCACCAGCCCATGTTCCTAGTTGTAAGTAAGCATCTTTCCATCATGTTCAAATATTGATCCATGTCCCTGGCTTCTCTTTGAAGCGGGGGACCTCTCAACACAAATAACCTCTTTTGCTGAGTTTGCGGTCGTGAACTGTTCTGTGTGTTCCCGCGACTGTTTTGTAGACGCACTCACTGTGTGTGAATATCAGCGCTCCTGAGGGAGCAGCAGAGAAAAATCGCACTAAATCTCAGTGAGCGGGAACTTAGATTTCATGAAGGGCAGGTAAGATACAGGTGGAGTGGTCCATTATCACCACGGTTTTCTCTATTCTCTACAATTATGCCACATTTATTTGTAATAATCAATTTCATTTTTATTAGAAGAATACTTTTCATACACATTCTACTGTGAGCATATTTGATCAATTATCATGTTTTTTATTGTGTGTACAGATTATCAACAAAGTGATTCATCAACAGTTTTGGTTTAACCTTTAAATCAAAGCATCAAAGCTTTATGTTATGACTTCGCTGACACTGAATCCAGTGACTCTGTTCCACTTCTCCTGCAGTCTTCTCTCATACTGTACATGACCATAGCAAGTAATTGGAATTATATAATAAGAAAGTGTCTGGTTTTGTTCTCCACGCTGCCGTCTGTGGAGTCATGGCTTTAGAAACCTGGAAAGATCAGGGAGCAGCAGCTCAGCAGTGATCCACATGTTTTTTTTCTTTGTTTTTTTGTCACAGCTGACAAGGTTCAAGGTCCAACAGATTGTTGACAAATTGTCTGACTTCAAGAAAAATACTGTAAGAGTGAAATGACACTAACTAAGACACATACACGGACCCTGTGTGTTGGTTTTGCTTTTGTTAGGAGTTTGTGCAGAACAATTCCAGACAAACCCACTGATTGACATGTGGCTCAAAACTAGGTTCAACCTTGATAAAATGCATGAACCACAACAAAGCAGACGACGTCTCTGATCCCTCGTTAAATCTATCTGAGCAGATCACTCAGCAGCTCTTCCCAACTTATCAGAATAATTACGCTGGGCTCTCGCTGTCTTCCAATAATTTCCTAGGTCTTATTTTACAGTTATAAATTGATGTGAATGGAAGCTGCGTTGGGAAACTTTACACTGGCCAATTTGGCACATCACAATTTGCAAATCTGACATTTAGCTTCACCCATAATGAATCTTCCCGTCTCTCTTGTTCAGCACCGAGCCGCGGTCGCTGGCAGCAGCGTGTCATTGCTCTCAGCCGGATCCAGGCAGGGATCTGGGGTGGTCACGCTGTTTCATCATCCAAAAAACAATCTGTGGGGTATATTAATAATCCAGAACTTGTCTGATGTTTTCAGCTCGAAGGAGAAAAATGACTGCGAACCGCGTGACACGTTGCGCGGCGCATTAATCGCAGTCCAGCCTCCCAGGCACTTGTTATACATGCATCCTGTAAACAACACAGCACACTTTCACCGGCGAATCCTGACAGCTGTTTGGCGAGGGAGGCGCGAGCTGCTGCGGGTGGAATTGCAAGTAGGTGCCATTGTGGCCCCAAACGTTCCTATCAAACACTTGGAAGCAGGTGAAGTGACTGCTGTTAACATCAGTTTCTGACACAAGCAACACAGTGCAGTTCGGACATGTCTGTGTCAGGTATTAGATTAGTCTCCTCGTCCAACCCTTTAGACAAGAGTGTGTTCGTTCTCGCCCTAATGCTGTTATCTTCCCCTCTTTCCTCCTCCTAATCTGGACACCTAACAGCCGCACAAGTAAGCGGTTCTGACAAGGGCTGTGCACAAATTGAATTTTTCTTCCCCTATCCCTTTCGATTTATAATTCTCTCTCTCGCCCTACAAGCAAACTCAATTTCTGACCCTTTAGACAAAAGGCCCCGATAAAGCAATTAGTCTGTGTTTCTGTGTGATCTCCCGGCTCGGCCAACCTGACAGCGAGTGTGAGCCACTAAAAGCAGCACAAACAGGGGTGATGACGGTCACTGGCAGACAAAATCGGCTCTACAGAGATGAACTCGGAGTCACCGGCAACAATTCAGCCTCAGGAAGCGGCGGGTGGGAAGGTGAACATTACAGTGAAAGCATCCAGGGCCCAGACCAGCTTTCCAATACGTCTCATCTGTGTGTTTTTGAACACGGCAATTTCCTCGTTTGACTTCTTCAAGCTTTTCCTATTTGTCCGAATGCCTCTAACAGGCTGTACTTTTACCTTACTGCACCTCTCAGTGTGTCTTTTGGTGCTAAAACTCATTTTTATATGAGGTCAGTGGTTTGAGAAGAGCAGCCGAGGCGTGTGGGGATTCTCTTTCAAGTCAGACCTTAGACATGCACATACGTAATTACACAGAACAGAGAGCTTGAAAGGGAATTTAACTTTTTTATATATTACCACCCAGACGTGCACATTTAAGATGGTTTACTTTTTATTTCAGGTCAAACTTTAACCGATCGTGCCTTTGCATCCGCTTTGTCCTCACCAGTGTGAGCAGGAGCAGACATTTAGTGTAGAGAGCACTTTGCACTTAGGACAGTTCCTAAAGTCATCCTGACCATATCCTCAGCGGAAGAATTCAATTTAGCCAGTGCAGGAAAAACACTGAAAAGCGTAAAGGAGGATTTAGAGTGAAATACATGGCGGAGGAGATTCTTTAAGAAATATACTTATCTCGCTGTCTGGCTGGGGAGATATGGACGTGGCAGAACTGATGAGCTTCTCAGTCATTATCTTCTAGGTGATAACACGGTATATTGTATACTGTATTTTTACAATTCTTTTAAAAGTCTTATCGTTATAATTTCTCGACAGAAATTCTGTATCCCATCAGCGCTGCAATTTCTAGAGGGCGACTCTAATTATTTTTGCTGTGAGACTTCTTTGTAGATATTTTTGGGTGGGTCTAGTAATCCGCCCACCATCACATTACGCGGTGATTAAATAAAGTATCAGCGGCGTCAGTCGAGTCAATGGGGAAAATCCAGGTAGAGGCTGAGCCGCACGGTCCAAATCCTGCTGGTTCAGTGCAAGCTGCCCTGGCACAAATGAGAGTCAAACGGACGGGCGGAGGGCCATGTTGTGTCCCCCGCCAGAGACTCAGGCCTTGGACACGTGAGTCGAGACAATATGCGATGACCCATTTGCACGGATCCAAAAGAACCACTAATGACTCGCTGACCTGAGAGACAGTGTATTTTTGTTCCTAAATCCACAAATAGAATGAAGCAATTGTTCCCCTTCTTCCATTTTCATAATCTAAACCACCACAATGGGCCTGTACAGTCTGTGGCGTATTTGTGTTGCTCCGGGTGCTGTAGCCGGTGCACTTGGAGTCTCCAGAGACGCGGGCTAATACGGAATCGCTGTGCCTTCTCAGTGGGGGGCTGAGGAGAGTAACAATAGTCCTGTCCCTGGAGCGGGAACATCCGGCCTGCAGTCATGAAACACTTTGTTTACACGTCACGTGGAACATCAGCTGAGTGTCAGACCAGTGTTTGTACTCTCAGCGTGTTGTCACACTGGGAGTCCACCCACCAACAGGGTAACAAGTACAGGACATTAACGGTACTTGACCACTCAACCTTCCTATTTTCAATTTCATGAATAGTGACAAGATTCCTTCCTTCAGCCTTTTCCATTCATTGTGAACCTGATGAACCTGAGTTTCCAACCTGTCAGGACCAGGTCAAATGAAAACAACATGTAAATATATCAAATGTTTATTGTTTGGTTCTGTCCAGTAATACTTGATGTTGTACAGTATATAGGAAAGTAATAACAAAGAAAACAAGCGGCGATGGGAGATCCAGCGATGCAGGGAAGCAAGAAAGAATCCGAGCAGCCAATGTTAAACGCATTGTACAGGGCTGCTCAGGTTCAACTACACTAGTTGCACTTAGTGTGAGGAACACATTAGCAGAGCAGAAGTAGCTGCAGAGCTCCGCTGGTCTCTGCACCAGAGGTGGTGAGAGTGCTGACCACCATTTTAGAACCATTCACGCCGCATCATTGTGATTCTATACAGGAATGCAGGAAAACAGACTGAAAGCAAAAAAAAAAGTATAGAGAAAATCAGTCTGCATTGGCACCTGCCATTCGCACCTTACAGCTGCCTGTGTGGATGGATAGACAGATTCAAACAGGAGCACATCTGTGCTGTCAGACGTGTGTGAGGCAGATGAGGGAAAATCACATCTGAAATGTGATAGGACGTTTGACAGGAAGATTTTGGACAAGAAGAAAAGGGGCATTTTGAGAAACAGCACCTACTGCAGTTTCTCGTCCACTCTGTGCATGTGCATACATGGTCCAGGGCAACACATGGCAGAGCTGAAGACCAGCCAAAAACTCACGACTAGATCCAATATGCAAATGAATATGATTGATGACTCAACAATCAAGTGTTTCTTCTTTTATTGTGGATTAAAATCACTAAATTCATCATCATGTGTCTATATGCACACTCCCTTCTTCACCTATAGATTTATAAGGTTTTATGAGGTGTGTTTGACATAAATTAAGAGTTAATAAAAAAACATCTGCTTGTCTGTTCAGTGTCTGACTCAGAACAGGAAGTCCTTTAATTTGCACCCTCATGCCGTCAACAGCGTTACACCCAGTGTTCCCTCTAGTTTTCCATGTGTCTGAGCAAACACACAAACCTCCTCAGCGATGCCTTGCACCAATGTGAGCGACATCAGACGTGTACTATGTTCACGCCAGCATTGCTTCCATCCAGACTGCATGTCAAATTACAGCATTTACACACGCAATAACAATAATAATAAACTTGCAGTGAGGTGAAGGATTGAACCTCAACACTCGACCAACTGAGCTAACAGGATTTTGGGAAACCTCGACCTGCAAACCTCAACTTTCTATTTAAATGAGTGTCCATCCTCCAGTCACACTTGGGTTTTGGTCAAACAATTATCTGACCTGTAACTTCCTGCTCCGGCTCATCCCTCACTCTGCCTCATTGAATGAAGGCAATTACGTGCAATTTCATTATTACTGATACTGCTTTACATCCTATACGACACACACGCGTCCAATAATACTTTGAGTAGACAAGAGAACTTTGAAAGACTGGAATATTCCATTACTAACAAAACACATTGCAAAATAACACAGAATGAATTGTTATGTCTTTATTTGCCCAGGTTAGAGGGAACACCTGAGTAGAACTACTTCCCTTCACTAGAACTACTAAGGGACGTACACCTTTACATATACCCCTAACTACGGCTGGGTGATCACTTGTCCGCCACGCTCCAGCTGGCACCCTGCCAAGAGCCGCTTTTGTTACGTAAAGAGGGCCATCACCGACGCTCTCTGTGGGGTGGGACGCATGGGCTCGCTGACCCTGCTGCTGCCTGCAAGGCAGAGCAGGGTTCCTACTCATGTTCCTATGAGTCTATGAGTGACATCCACTGTTACAATGTTCCACCGCTATGTGCTTGGATTTACAACGTGAAAGGACAAGTGTCATTGTTGCGGTCTCACCGAAGGAAGCAATAAAAAACATTAACAAGACAATAAAACAGTTTTGCTGCTTTGCTTATTTACAAAAAAACTAAATAAAGTTCACACATTATTTCACTGTAACGTTACTAAAAATTGCAGAAAAGACGACAGTACACCGCTCACCCATCTAGTTTTAACAAATGTGCAATTAAAAATATATTATAAACCAAAAAAACGCTTGAAAGCGTTTCGGTTTTATATTCCATTTATTTCGTTATTTCCCCTTTCACCAGTACCACATAATAAGTCATTGCAGAGCTACAGCCATGTTTCACCAGCCGCTTTCGGCAGTGAGTCATAGACGGACGTTGTTCTGCTCGCTGTCATGTAGACACGGAACTCTTCACAGTTTTGTCAAACGTAATTTCGTTATTCATATACAACAACATGCAAATGCTAAAAATTACTGAAAAGATGACAGTACACCCATCCAGTTTGGGTGAACAGAAAACGCTTGAAAGCGTTTCCGTTTTATATTCCGTTTATTTGGTTATTACTCCTTTCACCTGTACCACATAAAGTCATTGCAGAGCTACAGCCATGTTCCTACAAAGTTAACCAGCTGTTTATTTCGTTATTTCCTCTTTCATGTCCGTCTGGTGAATGAAAGTGGGCGTGGCCATCCACGTCCCAGAGCGGTGACACTGGGGGAAGGGGAACGCGCATCAACACGCAGGACAAAGATCTGCGTTTCTCTGCTGCTACAGCCTCGGCTGCGTTGGGTTGTTAGTGTCCCTTTCACCTGTACCATATGAAATGTGTTCCTACGAAGTTGATCAGATCAAAGAAGTTTCTTTCATTCCAACCAAGTTCTTTATAATAATAAAACGTGAATTTTATAACTGTATGTGTTATGTTTATGCTGCAATTAAATCAAAGGCGAATGTTTCAAGAACGTGAGCTATTCCCAGTCCCCTGACTCTTACTTACTCACACTCACTTACTCACCCACTTTGTTCCTATGCTCTGCTGTTCCCTCTCGAAAACATCATGCCAAATCCAAGCCTTCATGCGTTGTAGGCTGGAGCTGCTGCCAAGCTCTTTACTCAAGGCTCAACCTGAACATTTTTCCTCAACAATTTAAACTCAGAAAAAAAAGGCCCTGTTCATATTGCATATGTTACTGAATGACCACCATACAAACTATGCATGCAGACGGGCAGTTTGGAGCCTAATCTGCATATGTAAATAGGGTGGTCAACACCTGTTCTTCCTGAGGGGAGAACTGATTTCAGTCTGTTTATTAAATTTAGGTCTAGCATTGTTTTAAGATACCCAGGTATTTTAACTGCTGTGAACCAGTTTTATTTTATCATTGCAAGTCCAATATTAGAGCATCTGATTTTATTTTAATGAACAACGTTGTTGTAACCTGGCCTTCCTGACATGTTAATGTACTGTCCAAATACACTGTTACATTTCGCTCATTGTTGGTTTGTTCATAGTTTACCATTTCTGCTCATATTCGTCTCCAGTTGGTTCGGTTCTCATTCATAGTTGTTTGTATTTCTTTTTATATTTGTTCATATTGTAGCTGGTGTGCATTTTGTTTGTATGATGCTCGTTCACTGTTCATTGTAAGTTTGTAATTTGGATTATTATTTTGATAGATCTTTTGTTGATATTGTCCCATTACGTTTTTTGGTCTGTAGTTTTTGTTTTGTCCTTACTGTACGTACTGACATTTGTGTTCAGATCTCATTTCCTGCTTCTCTTACTTTCTTCTTTCTTCGCATTTTCTGCAGTGCAGTCTATGTTTAACTGACACTTTTTTCATACAATATTGCGGCAAGTTAATGTTTGACAAACCGAAGATGTACAGTATTAATATTTTTAGAAAAAAAGGCTGACAGTTTCCACAGTATTGTTAATATGTCTTCGTGCACCCTTCTAAAATACAGATGATTGTTCCAAGGGAAGATAAGAATTTACAATCTGTTGAAGAGGAGGTTTGGTAAATGCAACAGGGAATAAACTTCTATCCACCAGCCCTCTAGGCAAACATCTCTCTTATTATTCAGATAAAAAACACTGCCTACTTTGTCTCACCTCAGATGAAAGACAAAGTGCATTTCTGGGGATCGAGTATGACTTTCTGACAGTCTCTGAACCACATCTGAAAGGGGCTGACTTGCCGTGCTGGCTCTGTTTAAGACCTATTACTTTCTCATTCATGACATGTGCCAAGGTCATCAGGCAGGATAATGAGGTTTTAGCATCCAACGACTCCCATCAACACTGCTCTATTAGTTATGTAAAACTGACAGGCCCAGGTTATTGACATTACTGAGGGCCTGTGTTAGCTTTTGGAAATTGGAAATATTTTTGCATTCTCAAAAAAAAAGGGTGAAATACCCCGGCTACCTACATGACTATGTGAATACTGAGGATGTCACAGGGACTGGGGAGTAAAGAAGTCATGTGACATTGAGCCCACAGGTGGTATTGAAGTTCATACTGTAGTACTGTAAATACCACTGCAGTATATGTCAGAAACTAAACAAATCTACATAATCTATATAACCAAAGAGTCAAATATAACATAGCATACACAATGTCAATCTGCTTCAGTGATAACCATTCTGAGACAATGTGCTACCATGTTGTTGTTGTTGTTTTTAAATGGCACAGCCTTAACAATAGCACAGAAACATAATCAATTCAATTTCATTTTCAGTTCACAAAAACAGTTATGTCAAACCACTTTGCAAGGCTTAAGACCTTACACAAATCACACACTATCTCCACTGGTATTTTTGTCCATTCATCTTTAGCCACGAGCTCCAACACTTTCAGATTGGAGGGTCTTCTAAATAAAACATGACTAAAAAAAAATTTCCACAATGATGCATTTTCTTATTATCTTTTGAGAAAAGCCTGTGTCATTTCTGATCTGATTTGGGCTATACACATACAGTTATATGTTACAGTACATATAGGTTGTTACATTGGTATGGCATGCTAATATGCTCACAGCGACTGTAAATGAATGCAGGTTTTAAATATATCAGTCTTTGTGGTCATTCAGTTTCAGTTTTACCGCATAGAGATGGATTGCAGATCCAAGTGCAGTCAAATCTGGTCATATAAAAGCATTAAGGGAGTAAATTGGAAGAAAAAAAGCTCATTCAGCCAAATCTCCATACGTGTGTTGAATATCCGTGACAGCTCTTTAAGTTGATCTGAGCATTGTTTCATGCACAAGCTTTATCTCTAGAATTTTAATGGGCCACTCAACCATGTGAGGTTTGAATATTCTGTGCTGTGGCTACAATTACAAACTGTGCACTGCATAACAGTGAGCTTAACCAGCAAATGTATGAATTCATTATGTGTTGCAAGGCCATAAACAGTTTTGTCTTATAGTATAGCATTTACTTCATGTAATCCTGTCGTCAAACATATGGGTTCTCCTGTAATATGTCTACAGTGAGCAGAGGTCTGTGGAAGACACTTGTCTCAGAACTGGATTAAAGAACGGGAGATCACAGTGAATTACTTCACCATCAGAAGCTACTGTACAATGGAGAAGTTTATGAGCAGGGACGACTATCTCCAGAAAGACTTATAACACACTATAGTGACATCATAGATTAAAAAGACATTGGAAAAGTGAAAGTGGAAGGTCCTGTTATCATTGCACAGGATGACGCAGAGTTGAGTTAGAGTTCGGCTCAAGGATGAGACAGCTCACAGTCATCAAAAGGTTTGATTTAGGCAAACTGCAGCTGACTAAACTTCCAAGGGGATGCAATTACATTTGCTGAGGAAACTGGTAGATACCGGTTCACAAACAGCAGGAATGCAGAATCCTTCGCTTGCAGCAAAGGGGAGAAAAAGCTTAAAGATAAGAGAAAAGTGTTTCACCCAGTCAAGCAAAAGGGAAAGAAAACGATTTAACAGCGAGCTTTAGTGCGAGTCAGCATGAGAATCGGCATTAAGGAACATTAAAATTAACACTGTTATATACAAAATGATGAAAAAGCTCCACGGTATGAGATTATGTGTGTCAACAAAGCAGGTGTGTCAGTGTCTCTAAATCTGAGTGGGATGAGGTGGCAAAATTATATTTAAGGGTTTGAGCTTTATCAAATAATCCATTTAAAACAGCTCTGAAGTCTGCTTGGAGATTCTGTATTTTACTGCCAGCGCCCCTGAGCTGCTTCTTGAACTCCTGCTGTGCGTTGCATACTCTGATGATGCACCCACAATCCAGCGACTGTGCATGTCAGTCTGCGTAAATGATGGATTGAGGCTGGACTGAGTCGACTGGCGGTTTCTCTTCACTCAGCCTTGTAATTGCCTGTAATTGTAATTGATCGTGTGCATGAATTTGGCATAAATACTATAGCGCAGCCTATAATGACTGCTTGGTTGTGAGATTGTGTTGGTGTGACAAACTGTGTGACTGATGTCAGCGCGCACCCGTCGGATGATGCCTGTTATTTCCCGTAATAGCAGCTGTAGAAACGAACACACGGCTGAAGTGGGTCGTAATGAAAAACGGCAGCACTCCACACGCACGCAACACGTGTGCACGCGTGTTCATGTGAGTTAAGTCAAGCTTTTAGCCGCCAGTGTTCGTGGTCATATCGCACCCTCCTCCACCTGTGGCCTCTCACTGTACCTCGGTGCAGGGCGGCTATTGTTGCTGCTCCGCCTGCTGCTTCGCTGAGCAGCGCCTGTGTTTCCCTGTTGATATATTTAGTGTGACCCCTGCATCCGTCTGATTTCTGTTATTCTCGGGAGGATGCTGCGTCTCAGCTCTCCGAGCGCCGCTGAGCTCACTGGGAAATGGAAAGATCACAGCCCCCGTAGCAAACATCAAGCTTATAATCATATTTAATTTTGCTAACTATAAATAATAAAGTCATACATTCTCAAAAGATCCCAAAGGTTTTGTTTAGTTTAGTTTTTTGTTGCTCTTTTTCATGTCTTTGTTTTACCCAACCTGTCTTACACAAATATGCTACCACCCAGAGAGAATAAGGTTCCCTTTAGAAGATAATAATCCAGTGAAGGTGCACAATTGCTTTTCAGACAACAAAAAACCTGGGTTCAAGGAATATAAGTATAGTTACTGTGTTCTTAAAAGTAGCAACATACATTTTCCTGCTGCAGCTTCTACTCCCCTCATATCCATATACTACACCAGGTATCTAGGCCAACTGAATTTCAATTAATTCAACTGTAGATTTTTAAAGATAATAAAACCAATTCATTCAGAAATGAATGGACCTAGCATAGCTGACAGCCATGTGCAGATCAATCCATGTATCCATCCACCTGTCCATCAACTAATCGATGTATCCATAGAGTCCCAGCATCGCTCCCCATGTGGCTGCAACGAACAGCTACTTTGATTTCTCCCAGTGGAAATATTGACATGGAGGAGCTCGGGGAGGGGCAGTGTCACTTGTCAACGCTGCACTGGTGATGGCCATTAACAACCCAGCCACCTCTGCCTGTCAGGCTGCTCCCTCCTCGTCTCCAAGCCGCGGTGAGAATGTTGTTTATGGCGCCGCGGACGGGTTGTAGGAATAGACAGCTCCGACAGGTTTCCCCACTACGCATGGATTTGGGCTCATTATTCCGTTAGGCACTTCTCTTAATTGTAGTTCCCGACACTACCTGTCTCGGTGACACGAGGAACGCTCCTCTTATTTATTTATTTATGTGCTGCGCTTTGCTCAGCGGCAGACGCACAGAGCAGCTACAGGAACTAAAGGTCACTTTAAGCATGTAAACTATAATATGAACAAATAACAGCAATAATATCACATTTTAGTACCAATAAAAAAAGTCATAAAACGGGTTATTGCTGAGACAAAAGCGTTGATTGCTGACTGCACATTAAACTGCTTCCCTCCTATCAGCCATCTGCCCGTGCTTTAAACTTAAAGACATATAAAAGTGTGTCTCTCTACAACCTCCTGCTCTTTTTACATAAACAAAAAAAAACACAAATGTTGTTATCATTCACACCCAGCTGCTACAAAATTGCCTACCACAGTAAAATGATACATCAGATACAAGAACGTTACCCGACTTCTCCTGACGCTCCTTCTTTAGTTAATATTAGAAACCTATTGTGAAGTGTTACAATGTTGTTACAGTATAAGACATGTTTGTGTTCTATGTAATTTTTTTGGCATCTCTTCAACAAACTCATCTTGTGTACAGCCTGCGCTGCTCACATGATCAAACCCCATCCGAGGCTTTTGAGAGACTGCGTCTGTCGTTAACCTTCAAATGTAATGGCGTTGTCATTCTTGTAATGGAATCGACGCACAGCACTGGGAGAAACACAATCACCTATTGGCGTTAGACACCACGTAATGAGGCACTGGGATCACTGGAGTGGAACACGCCTCCGTGTGCAGCTGTGGGACATGTCTGCTGGATGACATACTGTATGTCTTCCTCCACATGGATACACAAGCAGCTGACTGGTTCTGTGTCGCTGCAGCCTCCGCATAAGGTACAACCACTGTGCTGGTTCTGAGTCCCATCATTCAGCATTTAGTCTAATAAAGGTTCTTTTATCAGACTAACAATGCATCTGAAAATTGTGCATTGTGTTAAAGAGATGAAGCAAACATCCACCACAAAGTAAACGTCCTTCTGCTTGTCAAAGTTTTGGCCCCAAGGTAACTTTTATTAATAGTATTGTATTATTCAATTTACTTTTACAGTATTCTGTACGACAAGATCAAGAGATGTCTAAATACACAGTCTGGTAGTTACTGTAGTACAGTATTCATTCTTAACCACCACGCACATTAACCACTTTACCAATGATGTAGTTACACGTAGTTGGATTTACTGTAGACTGTGGTGTGACCAGAAATACCAGCAGTTCATTGTACAGTAATAATGACAGTAAATTGATTATTTACCAAGCATTATCTATTCTGTTTCTTCATTTACTAGAAAACTACACACCTCCATTATACAAATGTGCTGTTGCAATATAGTATGATAACATGGTGTAACTACTGTAGAATACATATAACTTTTTATATATTATAATAATAATATTACATTGACATGTTTTCAAAAGTACCACAAATGGTTGCATTGAGGTTTTATATTGTCCAGTATCGACAGGCAACTGTTCAGTTACTGGTCTGTTTTTTAGGTGACACTGTTTTGGGCTGTTTAATACATACCTCTTTATTTATACTAATATTATGTTGGTATTATTATTGGCTTATAGTTTCCCATCATCCAGGATTCCATGCTCAGCAGTTCTAGACTTGCATTGAAAATGAAATATACCCGTATCAATATCCAGATCCATGGAGACACAGACCACTGCCTGTGACAAATTGTAATAGCCATAAATGCCGTGTAGTACTTTTTTAATGTGAGGTAGAAAACTGCTACAGTGCACTATCACTGACACTGTTAATGGTTCTGGGGAGAACTTTAATTGGTGTTTCCACTAAGAACAAAGAGTAATGAGGTTTTCCAAAGCAGACGGACCTCTCTTATTTGTTAAGTACTGAATGCTAATTGAAAGAGCTAATGATTTGACTAAGCAATAGGCGCCATTAACATTAATGTCACAGAATTACCTACAGTACATGTTGCTGTTATTTATGCTACAGCATGTGGAACAGCTGAAGCTTTGAATTTCACATCCAAATCTACAGAAAAGCTATTATAATGCATTTGTGGCATATTCAACGACATCAGTCCTCATTCACTTGCCCTTGAAATTTAATGGGGTCTCGATTCTGGAAGAGGTTTCACGATTTCCATACAGATAAGAATCAACAGTTTGACTGACAGCCAACCAGTTGGAGGTATCACTGTGCACTCTATATTCGACTTTTCCAGCCAAGAAGGAGTCAATTGTATTAAGAGATCAATGAAATACAACAAATGGCTGATTAGTTTCCCCGCAAAGTGCCACCAACTTTGTTTGACAGAAACAGTCCTTTACGATATTACAGCACTACTGCAAATGTGTTTTTGTCCAAGTTGACCTCTAGCAGTACAGTATTAATTATTACATTAGCAACAGAGGCAGCGGTCCACTAAACACTGGTGTATGACTCTGTGGTGTGGTTTGCTGGGGCAGCAGTAATACTGTGTTAATAATCAGAATAGGGAAAAAACAGGTAAACTAAACATGAATAAAGTGGTTGACAGTCACAGCTGAAGGACAGCATGGCCAATCAATACGAGCTAATGAGAGGCACCAATGCACGTCATAATGCAAAGCAACGCATTGCTAGACATCAGCAAGAAAGTAGCATGACGATGGTAGTAAAAATACAACCATTGTCGAGAAACCTTTCCACATGCACAGAGTCCGTGGGACTAAGTCCACAGTAATGAGTCCGTGGTGAAGAGTGTCATGAATTGACAATGAACAGCACGGAGTGACAATTTTGCTGCGGGAAAGAGAGATAGTGGGCATGGTCCATAGCTGAGGGTATGACATGGTGAGAGATACAGATTGACCAGAGACAGAGACAAAAGACCTGTCACTCCTGGACTGCTTGGACACATGAACAAACGTGGCTCGGGCCCCTTCCTGGGGACCGCATGGACACATGAGAACTCCTGTCCCGCTCCCGGTACTGCATGGATCAGTGTGGAGTCACCATAGACAGAAGGGGGTCCTCCTTGGACCACTGCCAGGAACAGGAACCGAAGGGGTAGTTGCTGTATGACCTTCGGGACCAGGCAGAAGTGCTGAGACTGGTCACGAATCCTCAGCAGCGCTGGAAGCAGATGAATCTGGCAGAACCAGCCCAGGGATCCTGAAAGTATCAGTGGTTATGTTGAAATTTTTTTCTTCTGTGCAATATTTGTATGAACCTGTGCAATATTAATATTAATATTATATGTAATAATGCTTCTTATGATCCAATACACTACTCACTCCTCGTCTGTATAATTCTGTGCCAACTCAAGTTACTGTAACTTACTTCTGATGCTGTATTTTCTGCTCTGTATCGTGCTTTGAGTGAGTGTTTCCATGTTTAACCACAGATGCTTCATAAAGTGATAATACAGTAGTTATTATTCAAACCTTGTCTGTTACGGACTGTATTTAAACCCATTACTTTGATTTTCTTGAGTTGCAGTGTGAATGTTATGTCTATGTCTAAACCTAATCAAACTTACGCTGAGGTGCGTGTACTGTTGTAATGCATCCATACAAATACAGTATAGATAAGTAACTAATTAAACTGTGAACATTTGTGAGGTTCATCAGAATTGAATCCGTGATTCGACTATTACTATTAATACTATTACTATTTACAGTATAGCCCCATCTTTGTTGACCAAGCTAATTTAATTAGAACCATGCTCAGCTAAATGAAATGAACTGCCTACCAATACATTTACCATCCAGTAATATCAGTTGATAATTAATATTTTAGAACTGACAGCTGAATTTTGCATTCAAAGCAACACTAAAACTATGCCACGCTAGTACCGGTGTCATAAGATCAGGCTGGAAAAAGAAGAAAAAGAAAACAGTGGAGGGGACAAATGGCACACGCGGAGTTGTGTTTGCGCATTATATTTGGTTGTCTCCAAGGAGAAAAGGTTCAAGCTTCAAACACAGCTGAAAATAATAATGATTACAGTAAATTACAAGTCACGCTTCTTTGTGTATCTGTTAGACCTTAGATTGTCCTGAACTGAATAAATAACTCAAGTGAACTAAGAACACAATTAAAGAGAAAAGGCATCAGCACAAAAGTTGCCAAAAAATAATAAACCCTTGTTGCAGAGGGCATGTTGTGTGTAATGTCCCCATGTCCTTCATGACATTGTCCGTAGAGGACTGAATGTCAGAGCTGTGCTTCTGGCCTCAGCATGTTCATTTGCATTCTTGGGTGCTTCCTTTTCCATCAGTCATTGGACAGGGCTGAAAAACCCTCCTTAAAGGTCAACATCTGGCAACTTGGCCTCTGTGTGTAAGAACTGGTAACAGGTGCTGTGTGAAAAACCACAAAATGGTTCATCTTGGAATGAGAAGCTATCATGTTCTGGTCAGTCGACACTGTCTTTTCTTTATCAGGAGAAAAGCTTCCCTTATTTATATTATCAGTAGTTATTTAAAACTTATAACTTTTCATCAACTCATCAACGGCCTCTGATGACTGTCAGATGGTGGTAGCTCATACTGTGTGGCCTGCTGCATCACTCTAACTGGTTTCTCCTCTACTGACAAAGAGGAAACACTTGCAGGATTGCAGAACAGGTCCCTGATGTCTTTATCGCTGCACTAATTCACGACGCCCTTCACGTTCTACATATTCTCTTACTGCAGGCTGTTTGTTATTCCGCTCATGAAAGTCTCTCTTCATCTGTTTCTGCCTCTCTTCTCTTGATGCCTGCCCTGACCCCCACCCCAATCTGTCCCTCTTGTCTCTGCCTTCCTTTTTCTCAAGGTCTGAGCCAAGGTAAGTCATAATGAAGCCATCATCACTCAGAATGAACACTTTCTTTATAATGTGTCATTTAAAATATAAATAAATCAATGCAGGTTCCTCTGGAAATTTCAATTTTATTGCCTCTGTTGTTGCCTTTTCTGTTGAAGGAGATTTATTTTATATACAATTGTTTATGGAAGCAATGTGATAGTATAGATGCTTTCAAATGTGAAATTGTAAATTGCAGGGAATTGCACTGATTTATGAATGTATTTATATAAATAGAATAATATGCTAGTGATTCAGCAGCTTTTCTACACTAAAGGCTAATTTCAGACGACCTATTAAGCCCAGAAATAAAGCAATGACAGAAAGCCGTTGCTTTATTAAGGAACGTTAGCTCCACAGGTCTCACTTGTTCTAATCTGTACTGTTCTATATGTACAGTAGCTGCAGCTGGGTTTTGAGTGACTTTTGTGTGGATTTTCCTCTCACGCCTCGCAATTTTGCAACAAACACTTCTGCAAATGAATAAACTCCAGTCCCTGAGATTTTGATGTACTGGTGTATGTACTTAATAATAAATCCTTACTATAAATATTAAAATAAATGTATTCACTGGTGGTTCCATTTCTGTTGCTTGCAAAGGTTCAATATGTGTTTTTAAATTAGTTCAAGATCGAAAAACAGAAACATATTTGAAAATAATTATAAAACATATTATGTTTTATTTAAACAAAAAATAGGATTAGAATGCTCATCCATATTATTATTATTACTGACCATGTGAGTGTACCACAGATACAGCACGACAGGCCACCACAGCTTTTCCTCCTGTTTGGTTGGTGACATTTTTATTCTCTTGAGGAACTTGACTGCTGCTCCAAACACATTTTACACATTTACACCCATTCCCACCAGGAAACTGCCCCGTGGAACCACACGCTGGTCTGCCGGCCAGTGAGCAGCACCACTGGAGCATTTCTAGGTGAAGGGCCTTGCCTTGGGGTCATGCAGCAGGGGTCACTGGCAAGTGCTGGTCTTTACCTTCAAGCCTTTTTAAGCTTTGAGCCAATGCTGCCCCCTCACAGCATCGCTGACTGTAACACATACAAAACAGGAGTTTTAACAGAACCACGGTGCTCCTTAGATTCCGTGTTTGTACAGTAAGACCTCTGAGAGCACTGCAGGTGTTCTTTGGATGCCTCCTGAGCACTGGCGCAGGCCGCACAGCTGGTGCAGCAGCCAAACAATGACTCACCTCCACACAGAACAGCGTTTAGTTCCAGTATGAGTGAATGAGCACCGAAATTACAGTGTCCCATCTCATCTGCATGAACCTAAGTTAACTACCATAATGCTGCACACATCACTACAAAGTACAGAGCGACTTATCGGTGCCACAAACCATTAACATATTTCAAAAGTTTAGCTTATACAGTAGTCGCCCATGATGTGGTTTTAAACGTGTCCACGTTTGCAGTTAAATATGTGAGTTACGCACTCAAACAGTTTACACACAATTTGCTGCAGAAAGTGCTTTATAATACCATGTATTAGATATAATCAAGTTCTCATAAAACCTGACTGGCAAAGTGAATCAGTAATGAATCCATCTAAAATGACCTTGCAGCCCGCTGCCAGGAACTGATGTTTTAAACATCCAGACCCGAACTGACATCGCCCTGCTTTGTTTGAAGTTCTCTCACCTGCTGTTAAAACAACCATCTGTGCTGCTCATCGCTGTAAGACACTCTCCTGGCTGCCTGACAAAATTGTTTCAGTGAGTCAAACAAAATTGTTGAGTCATCTGTGTGGAATTTGTTTACTGGAATGATTTCATGTCCACACAGCTGTACAGTGATAAGGTCGGAGTAGGTTTGTACAAGACGGTCCATAGCATCAGCTCCTTCATTGTTGCTGGGTCATTGTCTGATTGCTGATGGTGATGGGAGGTTACAACACTGATCTACTGTGCATTCATGCTCAAAAACACTCACCACACTCAAGAAGTCCACTGTTTTTGGTGGAGGGAGTTTCAGAAACTGTCAAACCTAAATAAATAGGACTCTTTATATTATAACTGCTGAGGGCACTGCTTTGTTCTGCTGCAGCTTGAACGAGAACTTCTGTTTTTCATATTTAGTTCTCACAGGTACAGCAATGTGGGCTTGCACACAAAAAACAGCTCTTCTATTAAACAGCATATACATTATTCACATATAGGTGTTATGGATCATATGAGGAGGCTTCACTGTCTTAGCCATCATGACTAATTATCCTGGTTCAGTAGGTGCTGAATACACAGAAAACAAAGCATTAGCACAGTCTCAAAATAATCTGTGGCTGATAAAAGAACATTTCAAAGAAATCCAATGAAAAGGACATCAAACATACTGACAATGAAGGACGGAGAGAAGTAGGGAGGTAATTTGCCCAAAGATGTGTCACAAAGTACGCTTATGGTGAAAAAAACCCACAAATCTTGTCTTCAGACTTATAAGAATTTGATACAATGTCCAACAACAACAGAAATGTTTTTGACAGCCTGTCAAATTTCTCCCAATGGGAGTATCTATTAAAAGTTGACTGTACAGCAAAAAACAACAGCAGCAGCTCTACACATGCTCATAGCAGCAGACTATTGCTACACCGGCCTTAAATGCCATCTCTATAAAAAAAAACAAGCAAACGCATTTGTTAGAAAAGCAAACATTTGCAAAATTATCTGCATTTGAGCAAAGTGCAAATTTACTATAATAAAGCTTATTTAAAGCTTATATCAAAATATCATCTAATAACGGATGTACTGATGTCTCACTATCACTAGCTTTACAAGAGCTCTTACAACTGGTAACTAAAGTTGGAAATCAGCTATTCAGTCTGACATTTAATGAAATGTTGCTCTTGAATGGTTTAGAACCTTAAAAGTGCCTGCATATGACGGGCAGCCGTTGGTGACACACTAACAATCTGTTACTGTATTGGAGTCATCTCATTTTTCTTAACCCCTCAGGACCAATAGGTGATAGAAATAAAAGACAATAAATAGGTGGTGTCAATAATGGCACAGCCACTCCACTGAGGAATAGGAAAGAAGTCAGAATCTATGTGATGGAGATCAAAGGATATGGTGAATGTGTTACTGTACCACACAGCTGCTAATGGAAACGAGAGGAGCTGCATTTGCTGCAGAAATGATGCAGTCATTAGAATTATTTTGATTTTCACTCGAGAAGCAAATCTGACTAATCTCTCCGGAAAAGGCAGCATCGCATTGTGGACCACACATTCTGTGGACATCATCGCTGTACTGTAGCTTCCAGGTGGAGCACGGCACCCACCCACTGGAACCTGTTACCAGATGAGTCTGTTTTTGACAGGGGCCACTTCTGAAGCTCTTCTGAATAAAATCAACCCACCAATCGCCTACTGCTTCCATGTCGGCCTTCCTCTGTACGTTTCAGAGTACGAGAGGGGACGTTATTACCACATAATATCTAAAGCCACAACCTGTTATACACAACACACATGTTATACATGTTACATTTACAGTATATACAATGCAGCGAGTAACAGTGAGTCCTGCCTTGACTTAACATGGGAAGCACTTGGTATCAGAGCTACAGTAGAATCCAGAGTCCGTACTCCCAGTTAAATGCTAAGTCAGAGACTCGGGGATGGTAATTACATCTTCATTTCCTGTCATTCACCTGCCATCTGCTGCTGAATAATAACAACCATGTGTTAGAGCACTTGAATCACTGGATTTTTGTCTCCTCTACACATCGACACAAGTCAAAGAGACAAGAGAAGTTGTACGAGCAGAGCAGCAAGAGAGGAAAGATAACGATACCGTCAGACTGAGACTGAGGTTAAAAAGTTTTCACTTTGTGTGCCTCAGATCTTACATGTAAACGCATCCACTTCACTTATAGCTTTGGAGTGTTCAGGGTTTTGTTAGTGTTCATCAGGGCGTGCACAGACGTCATTACGGTGCATCATTCTGATTGGCTCAGGTGAGTCTGACTTCCTTCCGCAGAGAACGGACCATGATTGTTCACTGCACTCACCACTCAAAGCTACAGTATGCTAATTTCTTTGTAGCTCTAAATTGTACACTGTTGGGACGTATTATTAACACTTGCCCCTATATACAGAAATGAAAACACTGTCTGTAGCATCTACTTTAGTCGTATGCTCCCACTTTACATGTTTAAATATATTCTATCCTAAATGTCTTTTAAAAGTCCCCCCTCCCCGACCGATGCTCTTTGCTGTCATCTTTAGACTGAACCACCCCAGGTTGCTGAAAACTCTGCCACATCATTGACAGCTCCTGACCCACAATCAAAGCTGCTGCTGCACCCTGTCCAGCGGCTGACAGAGCAGTCCTGACCTCTGGTGAAGTGTCCTTTCAGAGGGACGGAGGGCATAAGGCTGCAGCTTTGGAAGAAAGCTCTGTGTATGTAAAATCTCCACAAAGGCATCGCACTGTTCTGTTTTGTCTAAGTTGTACAGTATGTATACAAATATACACTTTAACCCTGTAGCTTTGTATTTATTTAGTAGTGGTTTTGGCAGGTGTTTAACAATTAAGTCTGTTAAACTGCAGACCTGAATTAATTCTATCACAAATCATCAAAAATTTCATGATTTCCTCCTTGTTCCTGTCACTCAGTGTCGAACACCAGGAAACACCAGAAAGAGAAAACGTTTCACATCTTGCTTTGTTTTGTTGTCAAAAAACTGGATGGCTCAATACTTTGGTAGGTTATTTTTGTCTGTTTGTTCTGTTCTGCCTGAGTAGTTTTATTCATTTATTTAGTATGAGCGTATTTGTCACCTGCGATTTGGTTTCACCTCATAATAAATCGTCATGTGTCGTGAAGGGAGGATTTGAGCTGTCATTTGGGGCGAGAGGCGGAATTCACCCTAAACAGGTCACCAGCGCATCACAGGAGTCACATATACAGTATAAGTAGGAAGTCACTTACTGTATATACACACCTGCAACATGGGCAGTGGGAGGAAAGTGGAAAACCCTAAATATCTCACTAAATATGGAAACTGACTGAACTGTGAACCTTGATCTTGATAGAAAATCAGGTTCAGGTTACAGGGTTCATCAAGTGTCAACCAAACCTCCTTCCTTTTCCTACTTCACTGATCCTAAGCCCATTAGTGTTGTTGGCTGTAAATATGAACACAAAGGTCTGTTGAGCCACAGTGACAGGAGGAGGAGGTGCAGTGGACACATTTACTGACAAGTCTCTCCAAAAACCTGCACGTTTGTGGACTTCGCTTTACTTCAAGCTTTTAGGAGAATTAGACTCATTCAATGCTGCGTTTTACTCAAAGTCGTGGTTACTGTACAAAGGAAAAGTGTAAAACGCTCCCAAGGAGCTGCAAGTGTTATATCTTATATTATGTGCTCACTAGAATTGATTGATTGTCACAAAACATTCACTGTTTACCAGAACAGTGTGATTTTCATCTCGTTCATCACATTGTGAAGTGAAAAAAATATAATTACCATAGTCTTAATTATAAAACAAAGAAAACTAAACACATGATGCAACATGTGCTGACCACTAAGAATGCTTTGGCTGCATTCTGAGACTTTGCACAGATTCTGGGTCATGTGAATGCGGCTGCACTCCTGCAGCCGTGGTATCGACCTTCCGCGTGTGCGTTCTGTGCTTTCCCACATGAGCATCCTGTTACCACACGAATCAAGTTAGCCATGAATGCTTCACCTGAGAGGCTGCGTGCCCTTCACTGACACCACAACCAAGCATGTGTTGGCTTGTCCGTATATGTTCTATGTCACTTTGCTTAATTAGTTAGAACAGATGCATGTTCACTAATCAGACATGTGGAAATTTATTCTGTATTCTCTTTAATTCAGCATGCAAAATTCAAGGCATTCAGACTTTAGAATATTTTTTTGTCTATTTTTAGATACACAGTCCTTACACTTACTGTAAACACAAATGATTAAAGCACTGATGAGAGTAGAAAACCAATGAATTTGTGCTGGTGTGATGTTTTCTACATGCAGTACAAGCGTGGGAACTCGTGATCTTGGAGGAATGCAATTAATCCTGCATTGATTAGACCTTCATTTAGCCAAGGCTAGGTAGTGTGTAATATTTGTGCTCTGCTCTGTTCTCATTCATGCACTCAATTCATTTCTAATCAATACGCTATTACAGACCTTGCTCCAGAGCAGGGCCAGTTTTCTTTTGGATGCGGGCTGGCTCTGGTTCGGGGTGAAATAAAGGCCCTCAGGTGCCAAGACGACTGGCACGAGGGTTAAAAAGGAAATTAGTTTGCATCCATGAAAGCAGCCGCGGTGTGAAGCACAGTGTCAATTTGAAATCATTGATTTCTGTTATGCTTGTCAACAAGGTGGCCTTTGGCTGCTGGGAGGTGAGGAATTAGTCACCTAAGGTGTATTGCTCTGTTTCATGCTAGAGCAATAGACTGAGATCAGTATAAGTGAAATGCTTTGAATCAGAAACAAGTTACAGATGGAGCGGTTCATTTTCGCTGATTTCAGTGTACACTCTTTTTTCTTGTCCCCATGAGGAGGGAGCATTGATTCCTATAGGTGCCCACATGTGTGAAAAAGGAAAGACTATAAATTAACTTAAGTACATTTCCTCATTTCCAGCTACAGTATGTGTTTTATGTTAATAATCATTTCTAATCCAGTCAAAGTGTTCAGACTGGGGATGCACTTAAAATAGACCCCTATTTAAAAAAGATGATGCACATGCACATCATTTCATCTCTAATATTATAATAATAATAAATTAGTCATACTACCATTTATCAGCCATTTGCATTAAAGCTGATGAATTATTAAGACCTTGTGAATAAGTTTCCAAAAGGAACATCTAATACAAGTAGATGATTCATTTTCATTCTCTGTGGTTGTATCAGGGGCCAACATTTGGGGCAATGAGATAATTAGAAAGACAATGCAATAATAATTCATCTCCTGAGGTAAAGGCAGCTCTTGTGAAACCAAGTGAATCCAAGCAGATCACAGATACTCATAACCTGAAGCAGAGATCCCCAATCAGAGGTACGGCCTGCTTGTCTCAGGGATCCCTTTATACAAAGGGTCTCAGCTGCTTCATGTATGGACTCATCAAACATAAGGGAAACATTCAGGGCCTGATACTTGCTCATCCGTTGTTTTTACAGTATGTGTAACTGACCACATGCTATGACTCAGAGAAACGGAACATGTACAGTACTGTAGATTGGCTGTAATGAATTATTAGTAATGATTATCGTTTCATTATCGCTTTCACTGTTGGGATTTTATAGTCTTCATTATTTCATACTGAGCTACAGTCCTGTACTGATTACTACCTTTTGTTCCCTGTATGATGTCATACACTCACTTTTCATCTCACCACACCCACCCTTTCACCCTCTGCTGCATGTGACTGTGAAATGTAGTTTCACTCTGCGTAGGAGCAACAATCAAGAACTGATCTCTCACTTAAGGACTAAATCTTTTGATAGTATGTTCTTTAAAGTAAGTCTAGACAGGCCATCTTCCCTTGGAGTCCCTCACGTTTGCCCTTCCATCAAAAAGAGCAAAAGAGTCCATCTTATCAGTTGGGCGAAATACAGGGTATTGCAGCAGCCCCGTGGTCGTCGGTCAAATTTCCCAAGGAAGACAGTGAATGTGATTGAGGTGTCAGCACCTGGCTCTTTGGATTACAGAGATTGCAGGAGCAGCAGGTGGTGCCGCAGCCAGTAATGGAAGTCTCATTTTCCTTGATGTAGAAATGTGAGGCCCACCGGCTGATAGCCCTCAGCTTGAAAAGGCAGCTTCCGAATTCTGCAAGTAATCAAAATATACTCTGTCACTTAATATAGAACATTTCTCCGTCAGACATGTATTTTCTTTTTAATGCGTGATTTCAAGTAAGAGCGAGTTTAATGCATGTACTGTGAGTATAGTGCAGCTGTGTCATCTAGAGTGCAGCGTGAACATTTTACAAATGATCAACCGTGTGCTGTAAAAGCTTAGATGTACTGTATGAAACATACGGTTACGGGTTCCTTGTGATGCAGTTGCTACGGTTGAACCTGATGAGAGAACGTTGGACCTGGATGTCTCAATCAGGTGTCTCTAGAGTTGTTGAGATGTGCTGTATGCAGATCGCCTGCATTGCAAAAGGCCTCTGCACCAGCATAGCTAGCCGTTACTCAGCGCAGGATTAATTGCAGCCCTCAGCCCCCCCTCACCCTCAGCCCCTGCAGCCTCTATACAGCTATACAGCTGTAGCACCTAAAAATGACACTCGTTCTTACAAGACCCCTCTATGTCACAAACGGGCAACAAAAATCAAAGCAATCTAAAACTAAAGAAATCTGTGTTCAGGCCTCAGACCTTGTCTACATACAGTAGATCCAGTTCACTGCAGCTAGAGCAGCAGACTGTTACAGCAGCAGTGGCTTATTCCTTTCTGTGGGGAACAGACAGACACATTAAACACATTGTTTTGTATAGAACTTAAAGCAAGTTAAACAGGATGAAGTCAAAAATGTCTGTCATCATTGACCTACAGTACACTACAGTAAGGAGGCTATAGAGGCATCTGGCAACTTTATGTTATAATATAGACCTTTTGATCTGATTAAGGTCATTAAAATGGGAATTTCTGTTGAATTTTCTTTTCTTTTGGTCTTAATGACTCAAATCGATGGTTGCATACAGACTCATGGCGAGGTAAAACGTATTACACATATTGGGCATGAAGCTTGTTTTATTAATGAAAAAAAAATCCTTGTCCCATGTCCTATCTTCATGCAGCCTGCATAAGTCTTATTACAGGAAGAGGGAGATGATTCAGGTCCAGGAAGTAAATATCTATCTTCTATGAACCTTTGAGTTCTACCCAAGACGCAGATTTAAATCCCTCACATGTGAGAAGATGTGGAACACGATCACTTTGAACACAAATAGTAATGCATTAAAGCATTTCAAATCTTTCTCAAATGAATATGAGTGTATATATTCTGAGTGTATATACACTCTGTGTGTGTTCTTGGTTTTAAGGGTTTTAGGCACCACTTAAGCTCCTTACTAAGTAAACGATCACGGATCTGTTGATTTCCACATCTCATCCTTCAGCTTCTATATATATTTTTTTTCACAATGAAGTATTTGTTGTCATTTCTTTTACTTCTTTATCACTTTCTTCAGCTGTCACAGTGAAAGGATGTGGTTCAGCTGGCAGAACAGTCAACCACAAACCACAGCGGTTCCCATCGCTGCCTTCCCAGGTCGAATGTCAACATGTCCTTGAACAAAACACACAACCTGGGGTTCCAAACGCATGGTCTCACACAATGACTAAAACCTCATATTATCTGGGATCGTTGATGCAAAACTGACACAAGTGCAGAGTGAAGGGTCACTTGCCAGCAGGCACCAAAGTTGCAGACGAACATTGTGTAAAAAGTCTCAGTCCGCATTGTGCATCAAAGGGACCAACCACAACCACACAAACTTTCACGCAGCGATAGGACGACAACCAAACTAACCTCATCAGGCTGAGAATACTGGACAATCTGTACACGGGTTGACATATTTGTTGACATATATATTTGGTGGGAGATATTCCATTCAAGATCGTCCTGTAATTGCAGGTGCATTGTACACTGTGCTGTTTCTTACCCCGCGTTGCTGTTTTTATTAGCCATGCCGGCGTCTTTAAGTCCTTACAAACTGCTTGTGTGTGTGTGCGAGGTGTTTAGCCCATTCTTTGTTTGTGTTTGTGTGCAGCGTCTCTGTGAGAGTGAGTACGCAGGCTCGAGTTTTCACACTGGAGGTGCCAATTAGCTGTTGGAAATGACAAGAGAGCGTGAGTTGGCTCAACGGTAACGAGCTGCTCCTGCAGAACCTCTCGGCCTTCTCCTCACTTTGTCTCTTCCCGTTCGTCCTGCGCTCGTGGAGTCTGCGCTTGTTTTTCCACCACCCTCTTTTTTTCTGCCACGCCAACTTCTTTTACTCTGTCTTTTTTGTTATTATTCAGACTCTGGTGTTTTTCCCTTCTACCCCTTTTCCCTTCGCTCCTGCTTTGTCATTTTGTGTGGGCACCCAGCTGTCTTATAATAGTGCTTGCAGCTTGCAGCAGACTGTATTTCACCCCCACTTTGCTCTGTGTCACCCCATCTCTTGCCTTCACTCTCTGCTGCTCTGTTTTTGCTGTTTCTTCACCAATGACTTAAAAAAGTCACCTTTATTTAGTAAGAATCATCCACAGGATCAATTTTAGGCAGAGAAGTACATATGTGCCATGAATGCTTTACTTGGGACTGACCTGACCTTTGAGCAACGACTCTGACTGCAGTTTAATTTTATGACTCAAACCGTATTCATATTCCTTCCATTCTTAGCCCTGTCACTTCATGGCTAGATGAGTGTCCCCCAAATCTGGCATATCTTGTCTTCTGGAACTGCTCCCAGAAAATTGACATCCTTGGGAGCTGCTCCTTCAATAAACCTGACACATCACGTTGGAAGGCTGCTGGTAAAGTGCTCTTGCTGATGCTGCAAGTGCAGCAGTCTTTGATCATTCTTTGATCCTGACTTGGGCACGAGTGGTGGTTGCAGGAATGTACGGTACGTTTGAGCTACACAGTGAAAAACCTTAATGTCTTATTGCCTCTTGGGTTTTGGGGATTTGAATCTGAAAATGCCTGAACGGACTTAGTAGTAGTGGTTTGATTTATTGGTACTTTTAAGACAGTGGGTGATAATATTTTGTAGGTTTTACTAATATTACCGTAGTATTGTGTTACTGCATCCTGCTGTGTACGGTGCAGCATCTGGAGCCGAGCATTAGTCACAGCAAGTCAGGCCTGTTCCCAGAGCGTGCTGGGACCTTTAACATGCACAGGGGTGGTTTGCAGCCGTGTGTGAAGCAGCTGGGGTGAGAGTCAGCACCTCCTACCCCGAGTGGAGCAGCCAAGTGTGTTCTGGTCTTGTTCACGAGTGAGGGAACAAGCTCAAAACACTAGAAAACTGAATGTGAGTGAAATCACTTACAGCAACGGTGTTTTCTGTCTGTGGTCCATCCCAGAGAGAATCTGCACATATGAATCCTGACATACTGTTTTTGCTGCGTTGTTAGAATTCGGTTCAGTATATGTTCATTTCCTTGGTATTGCTTTTCTTGTTCTCCTCTTTGTGTGGCTTGTGCATATAGGAGTCTGGGTGTATATGAGGGATGGATCATAGATGGTGTTCATGGATGGGCCCTTTTGAATTGATCGCTCCCGCTTGATTGGATAAGAAGGAACTGCAGCCTTGATATACAGCAGATGACAGCAGGTCCCGTCTCTCTGCAGCTCAGCCTCCTCCACCAACCCAGCACATTCTAGGCCATCGTAGGTGTTATGTCAAGACACCATTAGGTTTGACTTTATGATTGCAAACAATATAGTTTTTTTGGAGAGTTCATAAATATTGGAACAAACGGTCAATATTCAGCTGCATATCATTTAGCTCACTAACCCACTCACTGCTCTGCAGCCCCATTATCCTCTATGCTGTAGCCAATCACCGCTGTCATTTAGTTTGAGAGGCAGACATTTCGTTAGTCCATCACAGGCCACATGCACAGACCACCACTAACTCACACCCAAAGGCAATTTAGAGTCTCCGGTTATCCTCACTGCATGTACTTGAACTGTGGGAGAAAACCAGAGTACCCTTATGATCCACACCACACCACACCATCTGGCAAACGTGGTTGAGGCAGAGTTATAATTTGGCAAAATAATCAGCACTTACATTGGTGCTTTCAACCAATCTGGTGCTCAGAGCGCAACAACACCGCTTCACCTTCACACACACACACACACACACACACACACACACACACACACACTGGTCTGCCTCATTGAGAACAACTTGCAGATAGCGTCTTCCTCAAGGACACTGTTAAGCCCTTTGAATCTAAGCTGAAAGTCTTTACTGTACTTAACACATGCTTCAGTTTCAACCAAATGCAGTAACACAAAATAACAAAAAGTTCCATTTTATCATTTCCAGACCTCACTGTACCCAGTGTGGAGCCAATAGTCAAGTGTTTTTGCACACAGAAATTGATGGAGTGATTTACTGTTTTTTTTTTTAAATCTCTGCTGATTTAATTAAATCAGTATGTGAAAAGAGCACATTTTGGATTTATTCATAATAGTTTTTAAATCGTGAGGGGCAAAATAGGTATTGGCAACCAAGTTTCTCTGGGTAAAACATTTCCATAATGTTACCATAACTACTGCCAGAAAATTCTACTCAGCTGCATCTAATTAACATTGATTAATTCTGTGAGATGGACACAAACTCTTGACATTTGTCTGCTTAATGTGCAATTAGTATGCCAGTGTGTGTACTATTTACGCTTGGTAATAGATGTGTTTTTCCAGGAGAGAATTATGTAATTTGTATATTTAAAAAGCTAAATTGGACTATGCGGCCGCGCATCTCATCTAGCTGACGCCATCATGTCATTTTTAAACAGCTACTGTAGCTCGGTAGAGGCTTGGTGGTGTTTTAATAAGATAAGTTAACTTTAATTATCCTCAAAGTGAAATTCAGGTAATTACCTGAATGTTTTATGTTTAAAGCAAGATAAAAAACAAGACTTAACATCATCCCGAGTAGTTAATGAGCAGAAAAAAACAAGAGAAAAGAAAAAGGTTGGAATAAATATTCATACTCGCAAGCAGCTAACTACCATTTTTCTTGCTGCTTGTAAGTTACCAAACACAGGCTGGTGGGACAGATGTTGTGGCTGCTGCAGTTTCACCCAATCAGACAACAAGTGCTATAGCATCGACATAAAACAGAAATCAGTTCGCAGATCAAGAAACAAAAGCTCAGACATACAGTATAGATAAGCAAGACAAGGTTCAGGTTTATGGTCTGGTTTTAGGTCCAAGTCTAGAAGGCTGAAGATTGGTAGAAAGAAACACAATCTGGTACAAGAGGAGAGATGCAGACCTGCTTAGAAAGAAAGAGACTTATGGTGGATGATGAATGAGGACAAACAAGAAGGGAGAGAGGCAAATATGGGCAAGGCAGGAAGTGGAGCCCTCCTACACCTACAACCCTTTCCCTCTGTATATGTGTCTCTTACAGCGTAATCAGTCACCATCCATTTTAACACACGTGTAGTATTAATTTGATCCAGCAGACCAGTACAGTACATTCACTGCACAATGCACACTTCTTGGTGGAATTAGATCATTTTTTCTACCATGCCCACAGGCATCTTGGGGATGCATGTTGTTCATCTAAGATTAGTCAGTGCATTTCAGGAAATAAATTGATATTCATTCTTACTCACTCATTCACAATATCAGACTTTACCACCTTTCAGCAATTCACTCAAAGCATCCAAGCAAGTAATGGAGAAGCTTTTGAGTCACAGGTTGTTGGACATAAGAAAGTACATTCTGTCATCTCTGCCATAGTGGCTGCATCCAAAGTGCAGGAGAGACACATTTTGAATCCCAATAATTGGCAGCTAAGTGCAATTATACAAAGAGCTCAGACTGTAACATGCACTGGATTTAGAGCAGCAGTGACTCTGACACAAATAATTATACTGTATTTAATGGGTGAGCCTCTTAGCAAAGACATTCCAAAAGTTTCTAAATATGTCAGAAACTGTTTTTGACTATAATTAAAATTAAAAAATGACCATATATTTATTATATGTATTAGTAGTAGCAGCATTACAGCATACTTCAAATAAATGTATTAAGTACTAACACAATCCTGTGTTGGACAATCAACAGGGGCAGCGGGATTTTCTGCTAAGAATATAAATCAGATACATTGTGATTTTCACTGGTGAACAGCTGTAAATGTGTTTTTATGACCTCGGGCAAAGAAATATTACCTCAACAACTGGCAAAGCGGTTGCTGATGATTCTGGTAATTTGTCCATTAAAACCACATTAAGCCAAATTATTTAAGTTTTAAGCATCTGCTACTATGCCGTCAAAACTTAACGCTGAAGTCAAAAGGTTTTGCAATTTAAAGTTTTGGTAATATGTGAGTTATCCTAAACAGTACAACAGGTTGGTGGACTTCCTGTAAAGGGCTACAAAACAATCATATATGCATACATACAGTAAATGCAGTTTACAACACACCAGGGCAAACTCTGACATCACACAACAGGAGATCTGAGGTCAGGGGTTAAATTGGGTCTAACCAATCCAACAGGTTCTGTCATGATTACCCCAGGTTTGATCTCTTTGGTCACTTGTCAGTAGAAATAGGTCTAAAAAATTGAACCATAACAGTGCACCAGGTGGTTTTATTTCCCTCAAATTTGTAAAGAAATCGTTTTATCACTGACCTTTAATTAACTTTCATCTAAGAGCCATAAAAAAGTGATTAAATATTTTTGTGATATATAAAAAAACATTAATTTCTCATCTTTCTAGCTTTGATGTGAAAATTAGAATGTTTATCACTCTCTGAGTATCTGAGCTCTTTATCTATACTTTATTTATCTATGATGCAGACCAAAATGAGAGCATGCGTCTTGCTACAAGAAACGACTGCAGTGAATTTGCTCCGGTTCCTCAGTTTAATTAACAAACACAAAGAGATAAAACTCAATGTTCACTGGCAGTTAGGAGCAGTGCTGCCAGGTTTGTCACTTTTTCTAATTAGACTCGCTATAAATTGTGGAACAGCGCACACTGTAAACCAGATGAGAGAAAGATGATGTAAAGTAATTCATGCAATTTCTCTTTTAAGGACCACATCACCTACTAGATTAAGAGAAAAGAAACATTTCTGCAGTTTTTGTATGGATCTAAATAAAAATGATGAAAAACAAAGTGTCAACAGAAAAGTAAGTTCACTAAATGTTTGTCATTGGTGATTAAAGTGAGTTGTTTGGTCGTTTTCATCTTCAGGTTCATGCCTATTGCTGCAGCACCACTAATGAAAAGGGTACGGTTTAAAATGCCCTTTCAGCCTCAAGGATCAGAGATGCAAACTGCTTTCAGCAAGGAGGAGTTGCTTGTGTTGCAGTGCCAAATGGCAATGAGAGGAACAGGCACAGTTTTATCTTTGCTATGCTCTGAGACTGATTGTCATGTGGTACACAGATTGCATAATGAAGCTGGATGGTGAAAACCCACAGATGTTATTGTGAGCAACCCTGCCAGCGGTTGGCAGAAAATCCTGCTGCTTGAATGGTCGTGCAACATTTTATTTTGCGTGTGTGGGTGTGAGCAGAACGAGAGAGAGAGAGAGAGAGAGAGAGAGAGAGAGAGAGAGAGAGAGAAGCCTGCTGGTTTCATTGTGCCATGGCATGTGTTGGTAGGTTCGGCCAAAAATGTGGGGGCAGGTGTATCCAAGGTCCACTTTAGGAAGCAGACAACCTGTATGATGCCTGATGTTTGTCTTTACTTTTTTATCCATTATATGCAGACTAAGCTCAATTAAATATGAAATGACCAGCCGCAACCTTTTGCTAGCCAAGCCTATTTTCTGGGGGTCTTTTGGAAAATGACATAGGCACATTCAAAAGAGTTTATCTCTGCAACCACAAAGTCCATTTGAATGCAATTAGTGTGATAATATAGGGGACAGTTGTGAGATGAGATATGAGGTGTGAAGATTACTGTATTTGTTACAGATGCTTTGTTTATAAATAACACAAAGTAACATTTTTTCAGTTCTGCCTGAAAAAAGGGCTTTCAGGATGAATATCTCTGTAAAATGAGACATCAGCAGCTCTAAACCTCTATAAAATCATAGCACAATAAGTGAACATTACCTCAACAAAAAGATGGTTTTGATGAGGGTAGGCAGGGGAGGCGGGGCATCTCCTCGCCTGAAAAAAATACTATAATATGAATAAATAATAACATAAAATAGAAATCAATATCTGTCTACTGATCTGTGTTATAAATGTATTTCCTCTACATTTTTCAAACTTTCTCAAAAATTTCCACAAGTAAAATCGCTGAATATGCACATTTCCGGCCCTAAACTGGGGAGAAACGCGAGAAGAGGCATCGATGAGCCAAGCCTCAGCCCAGGGCTCCAGCTCCCATTCTCCAACCGTCATTACATGGGTTAATACGTAGAGCGATTGCTTCCTGTTTCACAGCTTGTCATCAACAAAATGCAGATTTTTCTTTTACCATCACTTTCTACAAGCTCCTGAATGCGTTTATCGATGTGTGTTTGACATAATTAGTTTCTTGATCGCGCAAAAACGGGCAAAGAAAACTCAAAATGAGGCAAGACAGGAAATAGCCTCTACGGAAGCCGACAGGTGCTTGGCTGCTACTGTCACGTGATTCTCTGTTTTGTTTTGTTTTTTTTTTGTCAGGCGCCTCTTTGCGCCAGTGATGTTGGCGCTGCTCCAGTGAGTTAGCAAACGAACTCAGTTAGCCTATTTCCGACTCTCAAGATGGAGGAGAATTATATAAGTCGTCCTAAGACATTTTCAAAACAAAAGCTCATCACCGATGGAAGATCAACGTCGGAGCTTAAAGGTTTGCTTCAAACTACGGGACACAAGACAACTCGCTCCTTTCAAACGGACGGATGGACCCGAAAAGACAGGCTGTGCTGCCACAAACCGACTGTACTGTTTTCAACCTGTGATAACGTCTGGACTACAACACGGGATATTGTATAATATATATAAAACTAAGACCACAAATGGTTTTCAGTTTTCTAAAAAATAACTGATCACAGATTTTTAAGTCAAGTTAAGTCAAAGTCTTGTGTTGATTTGCAGTCCTGTGTTAACTACAGTAAAAGTACGAGTGCTGTGTGAACTAAATAAGGCAGAAGTCCTGCGTTAACTAAAAGCAAAGTCTCATGTTTTTATTAATGTCCATTGTTCAGTAAGTGTGTTAGGTCCTGTGGTATTTTTTAAAGTCAACGTTCTGTTTTAACTGAGTAAAGCAAGTTAAAGCCAGTATCACTGTTTGGTCCCCTCTGTTCCTCTGTTATAATTAAAGTAATTGTGTTTGCCCATAGTGGACATAAAGATACTCATTCAAGTTCTTTCATTTAGGTGTAGATTCGTGCTTGCGACGGGTTTTCGTGCGTAAGTACCCTTCGTACATGAGGTCCCTGGTGGATTATAGCATCATCTGTTTGCTTTTATCTCTGCCATAACCATTCCAAATACCTGGATGGGGTATGTTCAGTTTTTTTTGAAGACAGACAATATCAACTCAGGTAAAGTAAAAGTAAAAAGGGTGTCTCCGTGTTGAGTTTGTCTAAGCACGACTGATGTGAATAATCTATGACAGGTATAATACAACTATAGAAAAGCAAAGCACTGCGTTATGGATGAACGTGTTACTAGTGGGGCTAGGAACGGTTCTGTACTCTGGACATCACCAACAGAAAATGAGCTTCTAGTGTAAATTCTGGAGGGCACATAAGCCATTAGTGCACCGGGGATGCACATTTACAGCCTGTACACACATGTCAAAGGTCCCTACAACCCAGCGAGATGACACACTTATGTTAAGGATACTGTAGCACACACTTGAATAACGATTATCCATTGACCTTAATGAAGGACCATTAATTAAACTTGATTTTGCTCCTAATTTTTATTTGATCAGAATTATACATGAGAAACAGGAGCACATTAAACTCAGGGGAAAAGAAAAAACTTGCGCACAGAGAAGCAGACTTTACTGCGTCGCACTAATTCTGAGCTAGATCTATATTATAGGGGGATATTCAGCTGTGTAGACAACTCACTCCTCCTCTGAAGCGCTTTAGCCTCGTACGGCTACAGGGGGCGCTGTCGTTCAGGTGCTATTGCAACTGACGTAGTTCACCATCTAAAATGTTGATGTTTGATCAACTTGTATTTCTATATGATTTAATTCTAATACTTTACCTCAGTATGAGTAGGCTATTGTCCACACACATCCTGTGGAGTTGCTTCAGTTTTAGGAATAATGAATTTAACAGAACTGGTTCTTCAAAGGTAATACTGTTTGATGCTGCAAACACTTGTGCTGTATTTAGTTACAAGATTTCTTAATGAGTGAATAAAATTACAGCAAAAAAAGAGAATACACAACATAAATAAACAAATATACAAAAATAGTCTGGCACCCAAAAACAGAGCGTAATTTTGACTGACGTGGTCACGCTGATGCCTGCTCAGTGTCAATGGCTCGAAAAGGACGGACCCACATGCACAGCTCCAGACAGGATTCATAGAGTAAACAGGCTTTAATGTTGCTTAGGCAAATCCAGTTCAAACAAAGGTCATACACGGTAAGACTCGCGTTGACGGTACAGATTGGGTGCAGGCAGGCTGAGGTCAAGAACAGGCAAGGTCGATAACAGGCAGACACGGCTACGGTACAGGCTAGAAGCAGGCAAGAACTCAGGACAGAATGTGGAATCAATGACTAGGTAATACAAGGTAAGGTAACACTGGAGAGAGGTGTAAACACACAACAGGTGAGTGAGAGCTGATGATGAACAGGTGTGTCTGTAACAAGAACCGGAAGTAAGGCGTGAACACAGTGGGGAAATTTGTTCTCTGCATTTGACCCATCCCCACGAGTAGTGACACTCAGAGCCAATCAGCTGATACCAGGATAGCTCATTCTCACTGTCAATCACATCAGCAGACGTGACATGATTGTTTGCTGGAACTGCAACAATATTAGAATTTAGGCAAGATGAGTCTAGTTTATAATAAAAAAAACTACTGAAAGAAAAAGAGTTCAGCAGCACAGACACAGACATCAGAAAAGGAAACCAAGCAACCCTGTCAGACACAACAGCTTTAACGCTCTGCCTGGCTGTTACAGCTTGAACTTGAATTAGTGGTTGGACTGAGAAATGATGACAAAGAACCAGAGTGTAACAGGAAGCTTTAGTCAAAAACACAATATACAACTAAGAACACCTCCAACAACACATCTACTTCTACAAAGTCTGGAAACATTTGCCACATGGGCTTTGGTCACTGTTGAACTCATCTTGTCTCTTAGGTACGTAGCAACAGCTGAGACACTGACATTGAATACATTTTTAAACTGTGTGTGGGCTCCCATGCTTTTGTGGGTTCAGCCTACGGTAAATTATTCAAGCACTGGTCCTCAGGGCGGAACGTAGCTATTTATTTCAGCAAACGTTGTGAGCATTGACGGTGTGGCTGTGTTTAAAATGGGCTGAAGCTGAGGCGCTGGACGTTCTTGTTCGTCTGCTGTGTTCTGCTCCAGTTTCAGCTATACATGTAGCAGCTTGGTACCAAATCAGTTTCAATCTAACAGCTCACTTATAACTAATAATCTTGTGTTTAATTATTCTCACCTGACTAAACATTCAGCTATAGATGATACACACATTCTGCCAGTCAACACTTTTTGACTGGCATCAAAGAAAAGTTCAACTATAGTGACACACAAGCTTTAAGATTTTATTCTAAACAGGCATATTGCACCCTGATTATTGTCTGTGCATAATTATAGAGTATCAGACTGTCTAGACAGAACCTTTCCTCTGCACTATTCAATCAACTTCAAAGCAAGGGATCAAATTACATTGAATTCTGTTTCATTGAATAGTTTCTGAAGAGAGGACTTCACAGACTCACTATACTGTATCTTTGAATTAGTGTGATGATACCCTGCCGCTATCTACAGCCACACTATAAACTACATTAGTTATAGAGTGTGTTTTGTGGAAAGTGTAATTAGTACAGATAATAGTAACGATCCTCTCCATGTACTGCAGCTACTTGTGAATGTTCAGTTCTTTGCATTAACTGTGCAAATTTATGCTTTTACGATGTAAAAATGAATCAGTGAATGACAGCGTAGCATTATTGGTTTTAAAATGAAAACAGTTTTTAGTATGAAAAGACACATCAGCATTGTCTAAAAAAATATACAATAGCACAAGTAACATTACTTGAAGAGGATTTATATAGTTTATTGTGTAACTATGTAATGTAACTGTCAATCAGCAATCATGAGCCCTCCTTTAACCTAATAGAGCTGTTTTGTGCTCAAACCTATGCTTAATATTATAACTATGACACTGCACAACAAATCTATCCATATGTTTAAAACTGTAACCGGTGCTAAAGGAACCATGTATTTACAGGGGGCATCAAAGAGTCCAAATACTGCACAGTTTAATCTCCACTGTGACATGGGTACACTAAATGTGTAGACTAAATTATTTGTGTGTGTATTAGACAAAAGTAGCAGGCCACACTGAAATCGTGCACTTGTATCACGTCTCTTCAGTTTTATCCAAGAGTTTTGACCTTCTGTTCAAAGATTTAACAAATGGCTCAGTGGAGCTCACAGCCTGACAGCGTACGAGTGTCCAATGAACCGTGATGCATATTTAACAGGTTCCACCAGCCTGCAACATCTCCCGTATAAACTGCACTCTCGTAGAGCTGTTCAGTCACTCTCAGCAGGTCTGAGTGTACAGACAGCCTCCATTATACGCACCATTGGACAATCCGGAGCATATCAGACACAGCTACTAATGATAATGAAGGACGAAGCACTCCTGTCTTCCTCTGTCTCCCTTATCTTGTGAGCCCCTTGCCGAATACTCTTTAACTTGCAAACGCTCTTGTCACAACATATTTGTCCAGACCAGTCTAGGAGTTTCCTGGAATACAAAAATATTCTCTCAACTTTGCAGCCCTAAAAAGAACAAAACAAAACTATTACTGAAAACAAATGTAACACTTGTGCGATAAAGTAAGTGCTATGGATATACATGTAGCTTTTCTCTAACAGGAAGCAATCAACAATTAATGTAAATCACTGGGGGCAGTGTCACATGGTTGACCAGTTAACGAGAATATTAGGAGATGGTCTATTACAGTGTAGATTGGGTACTGTATGGAGATTTCTATTAATTCCTATGAGGGGGGGGTGTGGTCACACCTAGTGATTGTATTATAGGCGCATGTCCTGTGTTATTTTCACCCCCAATACTGTAATTATCATCGTTGATAATGTTTACCAAAGCAATGCTCCTCTCTTTGTCTCACCTCTTCATTGTTTCTGCTGGAATAAATCTCTTTTTTTTTTGTTTTTTATTTTATGTCTTTTTTATCAACCTTGTGAAAGGTTTGCACAAAAATGAGATTCAGGGATGAATGTACTGGGGCAAAGACCAGGAAACAGTGTAGAGGAAAATCTGAAACATCTGGCAGGATCAGGGTGGTCCATCTGCTGGGCCAGCAACTGCCCACTGGAGACAAACTGTACAACTTCCAGTCTAAAGTAGAAATGTACAGAGAGAGAAAGAGAAACAGAGGAAGAAGCACAACTACTGACATGTAAGTAGACAGAAGAAAGGTGAAGGAAACAGAGAAGCTGAGTGTATTACAGAGGTCATGCAGCATCTAAAACCTATAGCAGCTGAAATATCATGAGAGATAGTTCAGAGTGACTTGAATCATCTCTAACTAGAAGCTGCATCACAAGGGGAAGTTCTGGGGAGCGATTGAAGTGAAGCCAATGTACTGTAGGAGAACACATTTCGCTTCCAGTCAGAACTTTGAAATTTTGAAGTAATTGGAGGCAAGTTACTGGGACGTCCTATTAATAAGAAATTGCAATAGTCCAAGTTCAAGGAACATACATTCACACACACATTAATTTTCAGTTTGAAAAGGATCCTGGGCGGCACGGTGGTGCGGTGGGTAGCACTGTCGCCTCACAGCAAGAAGGTTCTGGGTTCGATTCCCAGAGGCGGCCCTGGTGCCTTTCTGTGTGGAGTTTGCACGTTCTCCCCGTGTCTGCGTGGGTTCTCTCCGGGTTCTCCGGCTTCCTCCCACAGTCCAAAGACGTGCATTAGGTTGATTGGCTTCTCTCCATTGCCCGTAGGTGTGAGTGTGTGAGTGAATGGTTGTTTGTCTATGTGTTGCCCTGTGATGGACTGGCGACCCATCCAGGGTGTACCCTGCCTCTCGCCCATAGCCAGCTGGGATAGGCTCCAGCACCACCCGTGACCCCGCACTAGGGAGTAAGCGGTTAAGAAGATGGATGGATGGAAAAAGGATCCTCACAATTTTACAAGTATTGCTTGGATGTACAGTAAGTAAACCGTTCTAAAGACTTTGTTTTATATGAGGTAAAGGAAATATCATGGTCAGAGATGACATGACATAATTCTCATGGTCAAGTTTCACTAACTCGTTTGTTTCATAATTCATCTGCACAGCATTGAAAATGTGTAGTAGAAACAGTAGTATGATTAATAACTTTTGTTATGCTACAGTTTCTCTGCCTAGTCACCCTCTGCGCTCACTTCAACCCACTTCCATAGGAAAGCCTTTGAGTGCTGGCATCAACAGACTACATCTTATCATTTGTCAATTTACATTTTTTTTGCTGTTTTATTCCCACATCTCTTGGTTAAGTAATTTCTGTCTTAACATACTAAAATACTAATACATTCCATGAACTAAGAATTTAAGTAATAGACTTAACAGCAGACAACAAAATGAAGTGATGCATTCTCACTCAGAAACTCACAGCTTCCTTTAACACTGTGAATACACAGTACTTTGTGTAATCTTACTGTAACTCATTTTATACTCTATGTCAACTTTATTCCATGAGTCTGTTGCCAGAACTTCTCTTTTTGTTTTTTTATAACATTAGGTGGCCCGAATGTCTTATTTTTCCTTGTTTCTTGCTTGTGTAGATATGATATCTACACAATACGGCATTCAAGCAGTAGGAGACAGTATAACAAGAATAAAATGCTCCAAAAATGTTTTGCAGCTGTTTATTATTACACTGTGCAAACAATTGTCTTGCACCACTTCCCCAAATCCCAGTGGCCCCCGTTTTTCATTCTAGTTATTAAAGCGACCCCATAAATGGATTATTAATCTGAGCAATAGAGAACATCTAAAAGTGGGACCATTAATTATGGAAATGAGATGTACAGTAAATACAACACCAAAAAAACGCATCAACTTGCAGATGAAAACAGCCCATCAGTGTTATTTAATAGTGAAACCTGCTGCTGTTGTTCACTCTACTGGCAATGACCCGGAGCTCACTAAGCCCCATTGACTGATCCACTTAGCTAATTGCAGCTGATGGTGATTCACTCTGCTGTGTCATTGGAGAATGTCGGCACATCATATTGAAATGTCTAAGTGAGTAGGATCATCTTAAAAATATAAAATGAACAACATGTCAGAGTGTAATGGGCTGCTTGTAGCGGCACAGCCATCCATCACGGTTTGTTCTGAAGCATCGCTTGCCCAAGCCAATATCCAAAAGACAAATCAAACTGGAGTTGTTAAAAGCGATTTAGACATAAACAGACGGGCGAGGTCTTGGCTAGGCTACAACTATTGGACATCATTAGGGCCAAGTCTGCCTCAGACAATCAGAAAGACTTTAAGAAGCGAGTTCAGATAAAAGACGTGGATTTTACTTGAACACTGAATAAGGATGGTTTTGAGAGAATAAAGAGACTACTTTATCTGAATATCCTCAATAAAACATTGAGGTTTAGATCTTGATGATTTCATAACAACTTAAAAACTGCTATAAAAGTAGTTTTGTTTTGTTTTTTATTTTAGCCTAATTAGCGTTATTGAGTTTTAGGGAGATTTTTGGTACAAAATGAGTTTGTAATAAGAAAAGTGTGCAGCAGCTTTGAGCTGATGTGAGCTGATACTATCGGCACTTTAAAAGCTTACTCACGTGTCCATGAAAATACACATTTACAGTAACACACACACACTTTTAACAAACCTAAACCAACTTTACAGCTTCTTTGGGTTTAAGCAGAACTTTTTAATAAGGTGCAAAACAAATCTGCCCAAATCACCTTATGACATGTAAACAGGAGGAGGGGAAATAGAGCCTCTTCACACACCTTACTGCCTTTCTCTTTGCCTGCGCTCTTTTATCCATCTGGTGTTATGGCAAGCCATCTCAGCTGGATGAGCTCCTTCTTTCAACCCCCAGCAGCCTTTCATCTTGCCTGGAAGAGCGAGTGCTCCCATGTTTATCCCTGATCCAAGGAGTATGGAGAGTCAGGGTATAAGGGGAGGAGGATGCACAGCAGCAGACAAAGAGTTGGGTAGATCTGAAGGCAGTCTTTAACTGACAAAGGCCTGAGCTTACCACATATCTGTGACATTAAGGATTAGCAGCTGAGAGACAGTGCTCTGCCTGCACTTGTTAATCTCTCCCCTCCCAACATCACTCACTCAACCTGTCTAGCCAGACGCTTCCTCTGCCCCAACTTTAATTAGTTTTAGCGCGGATTGAAAGAAAAGTTGGTGCTTTCTTCAGGTGATAAAACAGTAACTGCCACTGAGCTTAGTCAGGGTTAACAGAGTTGAGGTCAAGTGCGGACTGGTGGGAGTTTTGGGCCGACAGCACAGAAAAAGGCAGAGGAGGAAACTGGGGGGCAAGAAAACCCAGGATGAAGAGAGACTAGAAGAGGTTGTCCTCCATTTATGTCTCTATCACTGAACTTAGTGTGGGTCGTATGAATTGATAGAGGGCCACAGGCACCATTCTACTGTTTGTATTACTTGCTTGCTTTTGTCAAAGCTACTATATAAATGCAGTACATGTGTTTGTAGAAGTATGCCCAGATCGAGTATGATCTTACATTTACAGATGGGTCAGTGGATGGAAATGGACTGTAGAAGCTAGAGGAGCAGTAGTGGTGGTGCCAAGGAGAAGATGAGCATACAGATTTATATATGTATAACAGTTTAAGCAAGTCAGTGGCAGTTTAAAGTTTAAAGGCTGGGAAAGGACAATAAAATGGTTCATATGCACTATATGAAGTCCCAATGTAAATAACAAGACACAATCAGGGCTAATAATAATGTGGGTGTACAGTGTACTGTGTGTGGGACAAGTAAGGATTTAAAACAATCCAAACACAAAAGCAGGCATGATAGGAAAAAGACGGCAAGTAAACAAAACATGACATAATAAGAGGTATGAGAAAATAATGTAAAGACAAGAGGAAGAGAGCAACAGGTGATAATGAGCAGGATGAGAACAGAGCATCTTAAATCCGATTATGAGACAGAAAAAAAGGAACTATTTCATTAGGAACTATTAGATCACTCCCCTCCCTCTTCTAGTGTCTCTCTGTTACCATCTCTGCTACACACTCTGCGTCTGAACTCCAGCTCCCATCATCCATCAGCCTCACCTTTAGGGTTCCAATGTCACTCTAGTTCTCATGCTAAGAATCAGATGGTTTCATTTTTAGGAATGTGACAAGCAGAAACATCCTTCCATTGAAGTTGTGATAATATTTAAACATACAGTAGAAAACACCTTTAGTCAGTTAAACATACTGTATATTCTGATACATTACACTGAAGGTTCTACCTAACAAGATGAATAATGGTTTTGCGATGAAGTGCCCATCTGGACTATTTATTAATTATGCAAAAGGGTGTTCAAAAGAAATAATGGGCTTCTTAATTACTGGCCTAACAAAAAAACACAGCTAATGTATAGAACAGGTGACCAGAAACAGCTTGGCACCTGAACGCTGCACCACATGCAGCATTTTACGAACAAACTTCAAACTGACATAATGAGGTTGGCAAACTGTCACCGATTAATGAATGGCACGAGGAAGCGAGCTAATGGTTTCACGGGCTTTGTCAGGGCACTACATCTCATCTCATCGAGGTGTCACTTCCTTCGTAACAACTGACAGGTTGATTTTGATGTATTTCTTGAGAATCTTTATTTTTCTCACCCATAAATAGCACACATGATTGGAGCTTGTGCAGCGTTGCTCATTAATAAAAATGAGTACATTATTAGGCATTAGAGGTGCATGTACAGTAAATTCTTATTATCCAAGAGGACTGTACTTACAGTACTGGATGTATGTATTGTGTACACACAGATGAAGGGAGTAGCACTGAGTATCTTTCCTTTGTGGCACCTGTAGCTGGTGACATATATTAGGCAGCAAGTGAACATTCTGTCTTCCCAGTTGATGACAGGAAAAATGGGAGTGAAGATCTAAGTGAGCCAAATGGTGATAACTGGACGACTGGGTCAGGACAGAACATCTCCAGAACTGCAGCTGCTGTAGTGTTTCCTGTCTGAATTGGGAAGTAGGGAAAGTGGAGGGAGCAATGTTGAACCTGTTGTGGGTCCTGATGCAGGTGGGAACGGGCCGGCCTTGTGGTTTGATCCAGTACAGTGGATGAACTTCTGTATTGTAGAAATTGGCCAATGGGCCCACAGTGAACTCTGTACTGGTAAAAGCACCATCAAAGGCCTCCACAAGCCACAATCTGTGGGATCCATTGAGGTTCCACCTTGCAACTTAAAATACTCTAGGGATCTGCTGCTAACATCTTACTGCCTCCATTCATTTAGTGTAAATGCTTTGGTACAGTAATTAAGATGTTTAATAACTTGACCGCATCAGGGACAAGTTCATGACCAGATTTCTTTGTGAGACATTATTAGTCTGTCTTTAATTTTAATTGCAACCTTTGGTTCTGCTTTGTTTAGTGTTGTTTTTTGTCCAGACAGGGCACAGTTTACTGTAAGATGTAAATAACACCTGAGGTTCTGCAATTAATTAATTGTTGTAGTTTAATTTGAGTCCCTGAAAGCAAGTGTGTGGGAAACATTCATGTTGACAGAATCACAGTGGCCACTCTCACACTTTCTCTCTGGAGGCCAAGTGTTTCTGTCTCATGGAGGGGACAAGTTAATCCTTCAAATACTGTCACTGAACAAATCTAGCTGGACTTGAATCCACAGTGGACCTGGAAAGTTCACTAAAAAGGCTAAAATACTAAATAAAACAGGTACTTTTACATAACAAAAGTATTTCCTTAAAAATCACCTCAGTTTTGTTTTACTCTAACAAACCAATCGCATGTTTGATGTGTGGGATTAGATAAGAACGTCTTTATCATTTGGCGTTTAGATACAGAAAAAAAATTACATTAAATTAATTCTAAATAAATTGAAAAGCACTTAATAAACCGATAATATTAGTATCAAGTGATATAATGTTTCTCAGCTTGCAAATGAATCTTGCATACTGTATTTTGGTAAACTGGTCAGAAGCATTTATTCAAAATATTCATCTGAGTAGATGTTGTTGACTTGTTAACAAGTCATATATACATATACTGTACATATAAATGTTATTGCTCATCAGTGACAAAACATATAAAGTCTATCATATTGTTCTCTTGTGATACCAGTTTCACAGATTTGACCTTTCACATTGCAGAATCATCCAGTGATTATCCTGGTTGTGGTTAGTGCTTCCTGCTTTGGGGGACAGAGGCTTTTCCATCAATCTCTGTCTCGCTGCCAGTGTGCAGCTAATTGGGTGTCACTTTGAATATCACAGATTGCTCTACGTATAAGAAAACTTGGAGACAAGCGAAGAGTTTAGAATAGGGTGTCGCTGTGCTCCCGACTTGTGCACATCATCAATCTTGATGTTAAAGAGGAGTGAACAGAGAAGCTGAACGTGCTGACAGGGATTTCTTTGTTTTTACCTCGGTGTCCCATATGAACTCTGCTTGATGGTAAATACACTTTGTGGTAAATCGCTTAGATTGCGTTTGCTCAGTATGTTATATAAACAGAAACTAGTGTTGGACAAGGCTTCAATGAAAAGTAATAACCTCAGAGATCTAAGGTGACTCCCCAAATCTTTGACTCCTTCATGTCTTTCAGTTTCTCTCACTGCAGCACATTAACACCAGTGTTGAATTCTGAGTTTTCTGTCCTGATCACAAACATCACATGAATGAATTACAGTTGTATCCAGGTGTATGTTTTTTAAAGAGTTACCATGCAGGTCTCATACAAACTTTGCCCAGCTGATGATAATAATTACAGTCCTCTGGAATTAATTTTAAAAAAATGATATAGTCTTAAGCACCAAGAGGACTTTAAAGCAGCACCACATTAGCATTAGTATGGTTGAGCTAACAATACTTTTCAGCATTATTTACTTGGAAACCTATAGATGAATGTAAACACTTCCATAATTAAATAGTAATTATCATTATACATATACATATACATATTTAATTGTTTCAGTACACAAACGTCATAAAAGCTTTTTGTGACTCTAATCTGATGAGCATTTAAAACATGCAATGTTTTATTTGTGTGTGTACAGGAAACTATTCAAAGCTAAGACTGAGATAAAATTGAACAATCTGCAACAGTTCCTGAGTTGCTGCAGAGCTCACTCCTCTCACAGAGTCTGCTCTTACAAATACCTCGGCGTGTTCATTGAACTGGCGTTCTCAGGTTGAAAGCCTTTCTTCTCACCTCCAGCAGGGACTGTACACTTTAAGAAGGCTTAGACTCAGTAGTGCAGACAGGGGACTCACGTTGTTGTAGCACTCAATCTCACAAAGTCTAATTAGGTACAGCAACCAGGCATGGTATGATAACTTGTCAGCGCAAGGAAGCTCTCTTATCTTGCACAGACCGCTATGAAGATTACTGTGAATAAAGAAAACCGGTCTTTTCCGGCCTAGCGCAAATCGTATGTGCTCAGAGAGGCAGAGACATTATAAATAATCCATATCGCATCCTTCTCTCCTGAATATGAACATTTACCCTCTGGCCAATGGTTAAGAGCTCCTAAATGCAGAGTGAACCATTCTAAAAACTCTTTTGTCCCATTATTCATGAAGATTTCATTAGCAGCAGTCAGATGCTGTAGTGTTAGAATACTGCCGGTCACAGAGGACCGGCAGGACCGATACAACATTGCATGTACAATATTTATAATACTCTTAAAATAATTACATTAAATTTGGTTAAAATTTTGATTAAATTTAGGACTAAGTACAGTTTAGTTTAGTTTAGTTTAGTAAGGCTAATTAATATTATTATTTAGGCAGACCTCTGTTTCCCCAGCTGGTATTGATGGGAGACAGCTTATCCAGCCTGTGGCTACATTTGCACATATTTATCAAATGCAGCGTGTTGACAGGTGATGTTGCGAAGTCAACTAACAGATTTCTTGCAACACAATCTGTCTTTTCTCCTATAAACATCAGTCATGATCTTGTTTGTACAGTTTGCATGAGAAGTCGTGTTACAGTTGACCTCAACCTTCAGTTGTTTGGCTACGAAACTGATTTGTAGTTTACTGTAGGTATCGCGCTACATTTAACTTCATCGTCATAAAAGACAATCCTGTAAGTATGAAACAACAAAGGTTTAAAAGCGCAAACGCATTTGAGCTACATGTATTCTTGTTTTTATAGGAAATGAAAGTGATCCATTTTTAACTATTAGCCATATTTAGGTGTTATTTATAATATATCTCTGACGTTTGCATGACCTTCAGCCGTCACATACATACACACACACACACACACACACACACACACACACACACACACACACACACACACACACTCGCGATCTTGTCTGATTAGCCTCGAAGTGCCTCCCACTTTGACTGTAATTAATTCAACAGCACTTGGAGGAGAAGTACAGTCCTGTTAAAGCCAAATCTTCTGCACAATTTAACTGGGTAATGTCACAGATTTTTATGATGTTTTTATTAAAGGGCGACCTTGGCTTTCAAAGAATTGGCAGCTGCTGTATCAAGCTGAGACGCGGGGTTGACTCACCTGCAAGTGTTGTCAGCATGGTTTTTAAGATGATTATTCAGAGAATTCATGGGTATCTTACTAAAATAATACATATATACTGTACTGTAGATTGTATATGTATTACTTTATTTTTATTTCACAGAAAAGAAAATGGGCAAATTTGATTAAAAATAGCCTAAAAAAGTCTTAAGTAAAAAATCACTTCTAGTGGCATGTACACTAAGCAAAGATGGGCATGAAATGAAAAAAGAAGCAATAAAAAATAAAAGCAAGAGGTTCGTGACCACATCAGACCTGTATGAACTGTACTAAATTAGATGATTAAAAAGTCATCACACACAGACAAGCTGTTCTTGTGGGGGTGTAACTTTGTAAAGTTTTGAGCTAGCGTTTAAGTTTAACTGCTTTCAGTGCCTTGTACAGTAGAAAAGGTGCTCTGAAAAATACTGTAGGAGGAGAGGAGGTGAAATGACTGGTCAATCACTGGGTGATTCAATGCATTATTCAAAATTGAGGCATCTCAATGTGTAATTCAGAGATTGACAGATGACAATGGAAACCAGAATGAATCAACATGGATGATAATCCACTTTACTTGTTTTTATATGAAACAGCTACTGTAGCTAGAAATGAAAATATACTGTGTTTGTCCGCACCACATTTATAGTTATTTTGAAATTTTACCACAGCAACAGTATTTAGGGAATAATGCACAGTATATAAATACAGTATATTTAAGCAGATTCCCAGCGCAGAGACAGATTTAATCCTCATGGTGACAACTCTACTGTAGCAAAACTATATTTCTGCCAAAGGCTGCAATCCCCGGCTCTACTGACAGGCCCAGACTACGTGACTGAGGAGGTCGAGGTTTAATTTGCCCTAATGATACACAAGATCAGTCTAACAACAAATCTTTAATTAAAACTTTACTTTACTTAGTGTAACTATTTACTGTATGTTGCTAAAACATGTTAAGTATTGGAAACATTCTGTGGCAAGTGTCCAGCAGAAAATGAGTGAGTCACATATGGTGAGAAACAACTAGGGCTATTTTAGTGCTGCCCAACAGACACTGTGTGTGTGACTCAGGGTTTCCAAATCACAGTGAGGTTTTTTTTTTCTTACCTGGAGAACTGTGGCAGAACAAGGGATGTGCTGTATCTGTGGAAGGGTGGAGGAGGATGTGGCCTCCTGAGACGACCACTTCATTAAGTCTGTGTAGTGCTGAAAGTCGTTTGACTTTACAAAAAGTCACAAGATTCTGCTTCAAATACAGACAAAGCTGTGATACAGGTAAATTGCAGCCCTTGCTTCAAAGTGAAAAGTATAAGTTGCTGCGACGTGTGTGCTTGTTAGCAAGCTTTCATTGACCTATTAGTGAAAAAGGTCTCCCCACAGACCAGTGCAGGGCGCACCTGCCATCCTTTGCATGAGTCTCCCCGTGTGAAGGCTCGCTAGCTACGCTCCCCTGAGTTGCACCGACAGGTCATCCTTCACAAGCAGCCACTTGAGTGTCAGCTGGAAATCAATTGCCCAAGACGTCAGCTGCCTCATGTGGTGACAAAGGCTCCAGAGCGACTTGCTGTTTCATCAAAGTCTGTCCAGTCTGTTGGTGGAGAGTGAGGCATTAGGAACTATTAAGTCTGTGTGTGTGTGTGTGTGTGTGTGTGTGTGTGTGTGTGTGTGTGTGTGTGTGTGTGTGTGTGTGTGTGTGTGTGTGTGTGTGTGTGTGTGTGTGTGTGAGCACATTAACTGTGTGCTGACGTACATCCAAAGAGACATTTTAAACCTTCCTTTCCTAAGAGAAAATATATTAACAGTTCAGGAGTGCAGTGCATTAAGAAGAGAGACATGGAGGGAGAGATATGGTTGTAGGAACGCAGTCAGGAAGCAAATTAGACATAAGCTGACATTTATGCAGTGCAGTAAACACTTGGTTAAGGGAGAGTGCTTCATATTCAAAGCTGTAACACTGCACAGGGAGGAGATGTTGCACTGGTATAAAAGGAAGCAGTTTTTATTTGAAACTTCAGCTCCAGGTGTATTAAGCTTCTAACTTTCCTTTTGGTATTTGTCACATTTCAGACAGCACACAGGGAAATGTCATGAGCCAAAGGCACTGAAAACTTTTACCGACTCTAAAAATTCCCCCAAATAGCAAAAATCTGTCAATCCTGAGCCATTATGTCCTGCGAGACCTTAGTCTGTCTCCTGTCCTTCCTCCCAGGCTCCACTGGCAGCCAGGACACGGGGGTCACTGTGCTGCAACAGCCACACAAATCAATACAACCCAGTGAGGAGCCTTAGGTTATTGTCATTGGAAGGAGCATCATTCAGAGGTGAATTTGCTTGTGGACAGTATTTGTGCTTCCTAGAAATAGTCTTACTGTTCAGGCTGATAAAGTCCCAGAGCAGGAGCCGCTTTTGATGCAGCCTGTGCTTTGCAGCTTCTCCTGAATGGGACAAAGTTTAACAGGAGATGAGAAGAACCCTGAAAGCATTTCATGATGATATTTGAGCTGCTTTAACTCGCACACACGCACACACACACACACACACACACACACACACACAATACAGTATCTAATAGGTTGTGAGCTCTGTTATGGTGTTTTCTGAAACAAGATATAAAGTATATATGTATATGTATAACTGGCATTGGAGTGTATCATATGTGCCAGCACCTGTATCGAGACTTTTTAATCATGGTACAGGTCTTTCTAGTCTTGGTTTCTATTATTTCCAATGTCACTATAAATGTGTATATATTGTTACATCATAATCACATTTAGCTTAAAACCTGTTAGCGGCTATTCCTCATTTTTTCCCATTTTGTGCATTAGGAGCCGATTTGGCACACTAAACTTAAAATAGCTGTAGTTCCTAAATGGTAAGGGCTACAATATTGAGCTTGGTTTCATTGGAAAGGAAACTCCTTCTAGTTTTCAAAGAAAGGACTTGTTGCGGTTATACTGGACCAAAATAACAGAAAGACAAACCTGAGATAAACCCTAGCTGGAAGCTATCAGGTTCGACTTTTACCTTCATGGTGCTCAAAGCTTTTAACTCTGCATCTACATTCACCCATTCGCTCACACAAACATTCACACATTCATACCAGGGGGCCACTTGGGGTTCAGTGTCTTGCCCAAGGGCACTGCGGCACATGAGCCACTTCCGCCCACCTCATTTAGTTGTCTACTACAGTGAAATGAGGTGTGGATCGTCCTCTGATGTATAAAATGTTTCTTGGCCATAATCCTGTGGAGCCATTTGCTTTGTACTGTTTAAATGTTGCTGTGAAGGAAACTAAATATGAAGCAGTCACTGTATTTGATGTGAAGCACTGTTTGATATGATGATAGGAGGCAACTGTGTGTACTTGTACTTGCACTGAAGGGAGAATGAAAAAATGTGTTTTCTTATCAAAGTGAGGCCATTTAGACAAAGTGAGGACATTTTGGTCGGTCCTTTCTTTGAAGGCCTGTTTGAGGGGAAGTTGTGATTTTAGGGCTGAGGTTAGAATTGAGTTTTGGGTCAGACTAGAGCAAGAGTTAGACGTCAAGAGGAGAAGGAAGATTGTGACCAAGCGAATGGTGTGGGTGGGAGAATGTATCTGAGAGTGCATTGGTTCACGTATGATTGACTAGTTTGTTGTGAGAGAGTCTATGGTGTGTGTGTGTGTTGATGTGATGATGTGTGTTGCACATGTGGGTGGGTGTATGCATCTGTGTTTGTGTGAGTTGGTATGCGTGTGGTGCGGTTGAAGTGTGGGGGGTCCGGTTTTTCGCCCGGGGTACGATGATCGTCTGCCTGGGTGGTCTCTTTTCTGCTGACCCCACCAATTGCTGGCCTTGTGCTGCAGGCCGCTGTAGCGCCAGGGGATGAGGTCGGGCCGATGGGGTAGGCCCCGCTCCGACCGTGTGGGGGTGGTGGACTGGGGGCGGGCCCCACTCTGGGCGCGGGGGCATCTTCTGGCGGGCTCCCTACGGACCGTGGGTCCTCGGGCTCTACTCTTTCAGGCCGACCCTCCCGCCGGGGGGAGTGTTTGCCCCTGGTTCTCATGGGGCGGACAGCGTTGACCCCCGGTGGCCCGCTCTGGCCTCGGGTGCTGTCTCTGTGGCTGCTGCAGCTCTGCCTGGGGGGCTCTGTGTGGGCGGCTTGGGTCGCAACACCTGCCCTCCTGGAACTGAAGGTGTGTGTGCTCCCTGGCTGCTAGGATTCCTTCCTCTGCTTGCTGGATGGGCGTAGTGGCGGAGCCCCTCACATCACCCTGGCTTCCACAAGTGGCATTGTTCATGCACCAACGTCTGCCTCACCCTTTGGGTGAATAATGTTAAGCTACAGCCTTACTAACCTTGTAGTGGGACACTTTCCAAATCCAACTGTAAGTATTATTGATACTTATCACTACCAACATGAATAATGTGTGAATATGGAATTTGTGGTGTTGTATGTCATGACTTTTATTAAGTAGTATGGGATATGTATAATAATGCACATATGTATGTATATTGTATGTATATGTTTGTATTAGTATGTGCACATACCTTAGCACTATTATTGGTATTAGTATTAATCTCCAAGGTAAACCACAGCACAAAAATTGTTTAGTTATGAATGTGTTAGCCTAAGGTACATCCATGCTTCTTATTTATTTTATTTATTTTATTTTTTTTTTTTGCTCCGATTGTTTACTTAACAGATTTGCTTGGTTTCAGCAGCTGGTTGCACCCCTTACCCCCCCTCCCCCCCACCCTCCCGCATACACATCCTAAAGCAGAAACCTAACCTGTCCACCAACACAGCAACATCACACACATTTTGGATTAGCTAAATAAACCATTAAATAAACCATAAATCAGGAAGAGTATATATATTCTATATATACTCTTCTTGTTAAAGCAAAGCTGTCCATCACAATATGGCATTCAGCGTAATATATGCTGCTTGCTTAACTGCTGGACAGAACAAAAAAAAAAAAAAAAAAAAAAAAAAAAAAAAAAAAAAAAAAAAAGAGGAGAAGGAAGAAGTAGAGAAGTCATGACGTCAATGGAGGTCCTCACTTTGATGTAAGTATTAGGATGCGTGTGTGTGTGTGTGTGTGTGTGTGTGTGTGTGTGTGTGTGTGTGTGTGTGTGTGTGTGTGTGTGTGTGTCTGCACGCTTACTACTCAACGTTATGAATCAAATATTAGGAAATACTTCTGTGTAAAGGTTGGAGGATAATGCCCAACAGATGTATCAGTTAAAAGGAATTTGTTTTCAGTTCCATGGCAACAGGACAAGCGCTGAGCAGTGAGTCTTGAAAGCATTCAGTGTTTATATGAATGTCCGGGGATTATCTGTGCCGAAGAACTGAGCTGAGAAGAAAACCTGTTTCTTGTTTAAACACTTCATGGGCAAATTTAACCTCATACCATCAAATATATACTGTACTATATACAATAATTATATATATATTATATTATATATTATATTATATAATGCTTATAATCTTATTGTATAGATATATGCAGTTGACCATATTTTCGCATTCATTTTATGTGAAGTTTTTTTTTTACCTCAAAGAAAGGACCAACATGAGATCACAGACTATAGCTTGAAGCATTTTGACATTTTATGACCAAATATGTCCTGTAATGCTCAGCAGATTGACACCATCTGTTTCATTTAGGCTCCACTATCAAAGGCTCACTGGCTCACTCCCACTGGCTGTGACCAGTCATGTGGGCAGGGCCAGATTTGGTTGCACTAGACACAGTCTGATTTTTTAAACTAATAACTGAACATCTCATTAAATTAGAAAATAATAATATATTCAATTAAATTTGATTTATATAGCGCCAAATCACAGCAAGGTTATTGCAAGGCACTTTACAAGGTAAGGTTTAAGACCTCACAGAACTAAACCCAACAGATTCCACATACAGCAAGTGTTTCATTGTACAGTAATTATTACAACAGAACTAGGCTTAATGTGGGCGGTCATCTGCCTCTACCGGTTAGTGTGAGGGGACAGGCAGGAACAAGAGCACAACAACAACAATCAACAACAGAGCAGGATGGTTGGATCTGCAACTGCTCATCACAGACATAACGTGTCTGATGATACCTGTAGTTGAGGACAGAGTGGGGAGAGAGAAAACTACTGTAGCAGAGCCGACTCCACTCTACCTCTTAAGGAGACTGAGGTTGTTTGGAGTGAAGGGGACACTCCTGAGGACCTTCTATGACTCAGTGGTGGCATCAGCCATCCTGTACAGTGTGGTCTGCTGAAACAGCAGCATCACAGAAGGGACAGGAAGAAGCTGGACAAGGTCATTACGAAGTCCAGCTCTGTCCTGGGCTGACGTTTGGACTCAGTGAGGGGGTGGGAGGCAGAAGGGTGGAAAACTTACATCTACTGTATGCTGGACCACGAGTCACCCGCTGCAGGACACACTGTCTTCCCTGGAGAGCAGCTTCAGTAACAGACTGATCCACCCTCACTGTGTGAAGGAGAGATTGTGCAGATCTTTTCTTTGCTGCAGCCGTCAGACTTCACAACAAACATCTCATTTTTACCACGCTGCTATACACACATTACCAGGCAAATATGCCAGTCACTTTAAATAACTGCAGCCACTGTGTCCTTATCATGTCCATACACTGTACATAATACTATTTTTTATAGATTCCTATGGATATTATACTGTACCATTTTGTATTTCTGTTCTGTTCCTTTATTATATTTCTTATTTATTTCTGCCTTTTCTGTGTTTCTGTTTATATATTCACTTTACTGTACCGCTGTTGCACCATGGCAAATTCCCCGTCCTCACGACAATAAAGGTATTTTATTCCATTCTACAGTATGTTGCTGGGAGTGAAGCGTCGGACATTAGAGACTCTAACTAGAGCTGTCACTTATTACCATCTTCACCATCAGCCCAATCTTTGCTGCATTAAGCCACCTTCATACGATCTATGCTCAGAACAATAAACACAGATGTGGAACTGCTGCTGCATCAGTTTGCAGAAACCCTCCACTGGACTTTTGTACTGTAGACCTAAACATTATTAGTCTCTCTCCAGTAGCAATCAAGCACGTCAATACGAGGAATCACCCAGTCTGGTGTTTTTATTCAAACATCATGTACTTTGCAACTTTGCTGACATGGCTGAAGAGCAGATACTCGCATGATGTGAAAGACATATAGAGGCTACAGTAGTATCAGCCTCAGCAACACTACTCACCAGGTGTGCAGAGGTTGACAGCTAGCTCATCATTAGTATCAACATTTACAGTGATTAGGGGGTGTAATTTCTCATTAGGGTCCAGCGAGTGACAGACAGTCTAATTGGCAGCCTCTCTTGAACAGCACCCTGTAAACTGCTGCTCGTATCAATTACATGAGAGTGGACATGACTTCAAAGAGCTGCCAAGCGGAGGGGGAAAAAGCGAGGAGTCGGCGTTCCTTCCCAGGCAGAACCGTGGTGTAATTGGGGATGTGAGAATGAGGTGAAAGATATACTGTTGTTTCATGTCTGGTTGAAATTTAATCAAACAATGTAAGTATAATTATCCTTTCTGACTTTACTGCTGACATTTTCTGTTCCTGCTGTTTAGTACAAAAGTATACGCTTTTAAATCGTCTTCAAAATTGGAAAAACCAACCAAGAAAATATTTTATTTCCAGGCAGAACATGTCCAGATCATACACTCCTTATTCCAGACTTGTCAGAGTCTCTATGAATATTTCAGTTTCACAGAAACTGGCTTTAACCCTCGTTCAGAGGCTACATGTGACTCACTGCATAAAAACTAGTTTGTCTGTGAGAGGACATTAATTTATATATATATATATATATTTTTTTTTTACTTTGATTCTCATTTTTTGGGACTCTCTTCCTTTGGTTCCATCTGAATTTGTGTTATGTCTCAAAGCAAAAAGGCAGAAAAGATGATGCTTATTTTTCCTTCATAACAGCGTGATTAGTACAACCGTTTGATGCTGTTACCCAGAATGCACTGCTGTGCCACCAGCAACAGTGACTGGAAATCTTTGGTAAATTGTGTACATCTCAGAGAGGATTCCTTCAAAACAGAAAGAAAACAATTGGTCATATTCTATATTTTAGTTATTATGAACAAATAATAGTCAATATAATTGACAAACCTAACACTGGATTATTATAACTAGTAAATATCGTCTTTTTATTCGTCTCTAAATATGTTACTCTCTACAGTAAATAGTCTCATTTCCATTTTGCTGGCTTAAGTCTTTTCATGGGATGTTGAGGGGAAAAAAAACACTGATTCCAGACCTTATATTTTAAGAGAGACAGATGGAGACTGCAAACAAGACGGCTTACTCAGCTCGTCCTGATTTTTTTTCCTCCTTGACAGCAAACATGACAGCCGACATGTTTCACACTTGGTGTTTATAATTATTCTCAGTTTGATGTATCAGTATCATCGTATGTCATATAACAACTTTATACTTTCATTTTTTCTAACAGAGTAGCACTGTGGGGAATTATTCAGGAAGACTTAGGCCATTTTTCACCACATGTTTTACGTATGACAGGGCATTTGTACTGTAGGGTGGGAGGACATGGACACAGTTTCCTTCTCTATTGCTTCTTCTTACTCTTACCTCACTTTTTTGCTACCTGTTATTGATGAGGAATGAGTCTGGTGACTTCTTCTGTGTGTTTAAGTGCTTATTATATTTGTCTGACCACTGAATCCACTGCAGTGCTTCTTAGTCTCTGGTACAAACACCCGCCTGAGTGTTGTACCTCATTGGCAAACAGATGGCAAGTCATTTTACTAAACAATGAACCATGGGTTACACACTGCGGTGATCTGCAGGCTGTTGCACCAGCTTTGCAGCTAAAATGGAATGCTCTGTTATGAGCAGCACAGGTACGATGACACTTTTACACCTTTTATAGTCTATGCGTATTGACCAATGAAGAACAAGGAGGTAACTAATAAAAGTAATTGTGAAAATTAAACGAATTTTCTGGCCCTTTTCTAGTCATTACTAGTTAATTTTAAATTACTAGTGAGAATTTATTTTGGTCCTTTTTGTCCAGAGCAGATTTCAAACTGTCCTACTTGAATGAAGATGCACCCACTGTACTTTGTCATGAAATACATATACTGTAACTAATCTGATTAATATGCCATTTCAGTTTTTGTATAACTTACATGAAAGCCCAATAATGAAAACACAAAACACCTACTGATGAACTAGTGGGGAAGTTGCTGATGGCACAGCACACAAAGAGAATAAATCCCCAACTGTGGAAGAGGAGACGGTGGTGGGCTTGTGTTTTATTTTGAAGCTACTGAGATGGTGCAGCTGCTCTGAAGTCTGTTTGATGCTGTCTAGCCTTTAACTAGAAGAAGATGTCATGGGAAGGAGGATTATCACTCTTAAGGTTTTTAATGTCGGCAGCAACATCCTCAGTGTTGGCTCAGCATCTTCAACACAGATGAACTACAATCCACCCCTGTCTGCTTGTTGCATAATTAAAGTTACTATGTGGAAAATACCACGTCTGCTGCAATTGGTCCATTGTGATTTGTTGGGTTTGAGAATATTGTCATTGATAAACATACAGTGTAGTATCTACTGTACAGTATGTTGATGTATCTAACTAGCCAAGGTAATGAAAACATCCTTTCCTCTTTCCCTTGTAGCGGCAAGTTCACACCCAGGACAATGTTACCATGGCAACATAATAATAATGCAATAACATGCTAGGATTTTAAATTGCTTTTTGTTTGTTTTTATTTTAAAAAAAGTACAAATCACAATAGGCCAATGCATACTTGATAATTACTTTGTGTGCGTTGGCTGCTGCGTTTCAGCATTTTAATTTAAACACTTGCAATCTAGTCAAAGCCACCGAGAAGCAAACAATGAACCCATCAGGAAGGAAACGACAGCGCAGACATTTTTGAGCATGGTGAATTTAAAAAGAAGTAACTGTGGCATTGGTAGAGTCCCCTGGGTTCTGTTTTAGACTGACTTCTATGATCTACCTCAGCCTTGGAGCTTGTTTTTCACAGTCCTAATGAAGCAACTTGTTACCTTGGCATCACTCAAAGCGTCCCTCTTAATTCAAATAACAATAGTTCATAAAAGACTCATTGTTTTTCTCTTGGACTTTCTTTGTTTGCTGCAGTGGTTTTCTACTGAAGATCCTGAATAGAAGGTGAATTTTTGGTTCTTTCACATAAATTAGTCAGCATCATAGATAGATAAAGAGCTCTCTAGATTGAAAAACAATTGAATGGGAGGCAGAGAATAATTCAAGTGGACATAAGTACACAAAAAACTAAGTCCCCGACAGACAAAATTACTTTAAAACTGAGTTAGAGTTTTGATGCCAGTCTCTAGTGATACCCAGAAACACACATTATGTCCATGATATATGAATATGCCACTTTGGGAAGCTAGTATTTTTAAAGCATATTCAGATTTTGGAGATGAGCCAATGCAGCTGCCTCTTGTATGTGCTGTCACCTGCCTGTCATCCGGAGAGAGCCAGCGGCTGGCACTTCTACCAGTGTGGGCATGATGGGTTACAGTTGCTATGACACCAAGACAGTGTGTCTGTGTGTGCATTTGCAAATGTGTGAGTGTGTGCGTGTGTGTGTAGAGCCTCCTTCCTCCTTTCCTCTGGCACATCACGTCCGAGTCGAAAATTCAAATTTCTATCAAATCTTAATGTGACTCACATTCCTACAAACAAGACAATAACTTCATATATATACACATTTCTAATATAGGCATATAATGCTGCATTTAATGTTTTATTTCCATGTCTGTATTTCGTATGTACTAGCTGTCATCTAACAAGCTGTCATGACAGGCTGCAATGTAGCACCTGCAAATGACATTTTTCAGGCGTAGCTTGAGGAGAGTGGGCGTTGGATGCCAGCAGCACCTCTCTCCACTGACCCCCTACATTACTACAGATTTCAAAACCTTCTGGCCACATCTCAATGTGCGGCAACCGATTGGCAGGATGCCAAGGCACATTGAAATTGTGTTAGTCTTAGCAAATTGCCTGGAGTGAGGCTGCATGGCAATAACTGTTTAATCAAGACATCTGCCTCCCTCGTTCCTCCTCCATCTCTTTAGCGCAGCCTTTAATTCTTGTCTATTCCTGCTCTCGGGCTCTCCATCAGCCTCTTCGCTCCCTCGCAGCCAACTCATCATTGTCAGGTGGGTGTTTTAGTTTTGGCCCACTCTGGTTGTTGGACTGCAGAATATAAATGTGTCCGGTAAGTTTAAAATCAGCATGAAGCTATGAAAAGTAAACTTCAGCAAGCACTCATCTACATGGGAGGAACAAGAAAGAATCAAAATTTGGTGTCAGCTTTGGGAATGTGACAGCTTGAAGATTCATTATTCTTAATCTAACAATTTCTGTTTTACATCATAAGAGAAAATAGTGACTGGACTCTCTTTACTTCACACAGTAATTTCTGCATACCTGTACTTGTTCTGACCTTTTCCAAGATGCTGGGCAAATCCCCTGAGTTTTGTTAATAAAGGTAAAGATCTGAACTCGGCTGATACTCAGCTGATTTTTTTTGCATGCAGTACTGTATGTACTGAGCTGAACACTGTATTGTGATGGACAGTTTTGCTTTTCAGTAAGAGTATCTAAAGATGATATACAGTACTCCTCCTGATTGATGAGGTGTGTGTTTTTTAGTAGGAATAGACAGTACTTACTGTATGTCTTATTTAGTACGATGTGCTGTGAACACACCACCCATACATCCCCATGCAGAGTGTCTTTTACCCATATACACCCCCGCATATATCCACTCCACCACACTTGAACGCACCCACACACATGCTCACACCCACAGCATGCACTCATTACCGTTTACTGGGTGGGCAGGTTTCTCTGTGGCGCAGGCAGGACTTGTGACGCCTCTCGTGCTCATTGTAGTTCGTTCCAGGTGGCGAGGGAGACGTCATGCTGCTGGCTGAATTCCAGAGACTCTCAAAGAGACTGGAATTTCGTTGTGGAGTATTTTCACTAATGCCAGATGCGCATCAAAACTTTTCAGTTTTTCCTCAATAGTCTCAAAGATGTCATTGATGTATTCGTCAGCTGAGTCTGCTCCAGGTGATTCTGACAGTCGGGATCGCTTATGCAGAGGCGTCGACTTACTTCTAATTGCTCAGCACCTTGTTGAATTCTTGCACCAGGCCCGCAAAATCTCACACATTCTCACAGCATCGCCTCTTCTCCTGATTTAACTTGTGTCTGTACCGCATACAATGCATTTATTATTGATGCTTTACACTGAGTGACTGTTTTGTGAATTGAAGACACAAACAACCCCACGTATTATTTATTTATTATCTTAACCACTTTTCTTTTGTAAGATTGTGGAGGTGCTGGAACTGTGGCCTATAAAAACAGGGCCAGACACACACCTGCTGTATTAGTGTATATATCTTTGCTGCAAGTCTTTGGACTGTGGAAGGGACAGGGTTGATGAATTGGAAGCCAGGCCTGCTAACCACAATAACCACCATGCTGCCCTAATAATGACAACAAATACACAAATCTATTCTATATACCTTCCACAAATTATGTATTAAGTCAGTTAATTGAACTCATGTTTAAACACCTGGTATTCTGTGGTAGTAGTGTTGTAATTAGGTGATTAGCTTCAAGCAAGGAAACTCATTGACAATGATAATACTTTTAATAGTATGTTCTGAACCAAAAACAAAAGACTTAAACATAATTACCACTAGACAGGGAACACATTACCTGAATTACAGTCACTACAGACAATGGGGTCCAATCTAGTTATAAATTAAACAATCCTGACTGCTCTGCTACGGCGGGCAAAGTTCAACACCATGGACAGCTCCAACAGCGAGAGTGTTAATTATCAGTCATCAAATCATCTATTGTTTGCTATGTTAAAACATATATACGTGTGCTGTGATGTTATTACATAAGTTCATTCTCCACAGGAACTCAAAGCCTTACTTTACGGTTAAACAAGTTAAAGTTGTGTCTAACAAAACCTTTAACATTTACAGTTAACATATTTTCTTGTTAAATTAAATAAAAAGTCTCAAAGTGTCTAAGCTGCGTTTCATCAAAACATTAAATCATTCGTTTGTAAAATAGTTTAATTGAAAATCAAATCATAACCAAGATCTCATTAAATACAAGAGAACTGCTCACATCACAAAGAACTTTGGTTCACTCGTTAAAGGGAATTAGACCTGAATACAGCGGAGCACTGATATGGTGAGGTGTCCTGTGACAAGTTGTCTCCTCGTATTTCCTTCTTCTTTACCTCACTTTAGTTGATAAGATAATTGGTTTAAGCTGATCTCTTTCATCTCAGTTTTAGTCTATCAAACAGGTAGAAAATGAATTCAGAGCTCAAAGCTGGCAGCTTTGTCCTGTCTGCACATTTCGAAGGCTTTGAACCGCCTCAAGGAGCAGCTTGGCGGTTTTAAGTCCTCTTGATGATGGCCAGCGGGATTCAGTGTGGATTTTGTGACTTACTTGACATGTGGCCCTAGATGAGATTTGACCACAAGTTACTGGCAAGAACAGTGGATTTACGACAAACGGTGCCATGCTCGGTGTAGTGGAGAAAGGTGTGGGGCAGAGCGGGCCTGCTAATTTGTACACGCATCGGTGCATAACGATGTGGAGCTCCGTGTTAACAGGAAAAAGCTACATTCAGCTTTTGAAAATGACAACACCTAATAGGAAAACAAATTAATTTTATCCAGCCATTTTCCAAACCATTTCCTGAAGAGGGTCGCAGGGATTTTGGGGCCAATGCCAGCTGAGAGGGGCTAATCACACTGACACGCACAGAGGCAGACGATTCACACTCGCATCGAGGTAATTCATATTTACAAACCCGACTGCGCGGCTTAGGAATGTGGGAGGAAAAACGTACTCCGGCACGAGAAAAACCATGCAGACTACTGTAGAAAATAACTGAATTAGAAAAACATCCTTATTAGAAAAAAACATCCTTATTAGCAACATTATTATTAGTTATATGTCATGCAAAAATATTCTAAACTGTTGCAACATGCCACAAAATTCCAGGCCGTGTCTTGAAATGTGTTTTTTGGACCCAAGGAGGAGTTTAATCAAAATAAATAAATAGAAATAAAAAAAAAACGCAAAAGTAGAAGCCAAAAACACTTCTTCAAACAGCTGTAATCTAAAGACGAGGGAGGAAAATACTAAAACTTAGATCCAATCCTGGCAAAAAAGGCTGGTTAAACCAGTAAGAATATGCAAAGACACTAGGAGATAAGAATCTACAAACTGGGTTTAAGACAAGGCATGGATAGAAATATCAGAACGACATGACTTGGTGGAGAGCAGAAGACAAACCAGTGTAGAAAACAGGCGAGGTGATGTTGAACTGGTGACGTTGGTCTGATAACATTGACAGACTAGCAGTGGGTGAGTATAAATTTGTAGTTTTGTAGTTTTTTGTTTTTCAGCTTCACATCATGAACAAATGCACTAAATATGAAGGAATATAGACATGCTATGCATCAAATTAATCAGTAAAGGGCACTGGTGAATGGAATAAATGGAACTAATCAGAGCGGTAACAGGAGGCAGAGAAGGAGATGAGGGAGTAGGAGTGGCCAGAGTCATTGGCATGAACACAGGGAAAGCATTTAAGGGACAGTGAAGCAGGTGGAGTCAGGTCTGGGATCAACACAACCAGTTCTGATATGGAAATACAAGAATTATCCAGGTAAAGTTTTGCATTTTTGTTGCAGTGTATATTAGTCTTGGTACCTCACACTCCTTATGTAAGTTTGAAGTTTGTTCCATTTTCATAATTCATTGAAGTTACATTCTGGCTGTTTTCGTTCACTACTCTGGCATGCTTGTTGTTCTACTGCACAAAATATCATCACAACCCTCTGGGGTTGAGTAGCTAATCAACTTTTCTAACTCTGGCTTTAATGGTAGGTGTTCATAAATATTTATGAAGTAATACTTCACATTCCTAATCAAATCAGTGTACACAACAGAGAGCATTGGATGTGGTTTCTGCATAATCTGTTTACACACATTTTACTTTCAGACACTAGCTTTGCTTGAATCAAATATTAAAGGGATGCGTGCGGGATTTTACACTGCAATAGACGCTGTCCTTTGGTAAACAGAGAATAAAGATTAGGGGTTACATTATTCAGAACATCTATTCTTTCGACAGTTTGATCCAAGGTTGTTTATGAATTTCACTTAGTATCTCAAATTCACGTGCACTTTATTGTCAGCAACAGAAAAAACTGGACTATAAAATATACTTAATGGAGGCGCAACAGCAGCAACAACAACAACAGCTAAAGCTCCTCTTAGTGCATACCCAGCAGGCATTTCAACGTTGAGACAATGTTGAGGCAACATTATAATTATGGTTGAATAACCATTGGATTAAATTTCGATCTTGAAAGGTGAATCAACGTTGATGGGGCAACGTTATTTCAATGTTGCATTATGGTTGAGTGTCAACGTTACATTTTTGCTGATTTATGATCAATTATCAATGTTATGTGTATGTTGATTTATGATCAATTATCAAGGTTACTGTACATGTATGTTGATTTATGTTTTTTATCAATGTTACGTTTACGTTGAATTATGTTTTTGTTATCAACCTTGCATTTATGTTGATTTATGTTATTTTATTAACTTTGCATTAATGTTGTATTAAGTGTTGATAGTGAAGGATGAAAAACGTTGAAATTGATTGACATAAGAAAATAAGGAGCTTGTTGCTCCACCAAAATCCACCAATCTCAACCGTCAAACTACAACATAAATGTAACACATTTAGCATTTAAATGAATATATGACAGGAAACAAACGTCAAATAAACATACCTCACTGGCTGCACACATACAGTAGGAAGGAATGGAAACCTCAAAAAAATCAAAACAAACCACTGTGAGACTTTAGCATCTTCTTATGCTGTTCTGGACCAACATTAAACATTAAATAAATATGCAATAATATACATAATAAATATGCAAAGAAAAATTGTAAAGATAACATTTAGGTCAATTAAATATAGCGTCACCAATATTGCAACTCACACTGTCATTAGAATTGACATTGAAACTGAAAATAAGTAAACATGAATCAAACTAATTTACCAAATTAATCCCACATGTGAAACAAATTACTGCCATTATAAACGAAAACCAAACGTGGAAATCACATGACACCACAAATGAACAAACACTGCAAACACTGGACGAAACAGCGCCACCTGGCGGCTGGAAGACAAGTGGAACAGAAACACTTAAAGTTCTACGTAGCTTTGATCCACCACCACCAACCCCTCTGGTGCATGTGTGTTCATTTTTTTCCATACATTTGATGATGTAGTATCATACGTTGTGATGACAGTATCTAAGGGCATGAATCAAAACACACATTTAGTTAATTACAGCTGCCTTTCTTCTGCTGCGTAAATTATGCTTATTTGAACCAATGTATGGAAATTCTGTTAAGGAAACTTATGGTCAAACATATGCATGGGCTAACAGTCTACTAATATATTTTAATAATTTTGACTTACCTTTTAAAAATAGCTTCTACAATGCCACCCCCTTTCCAAAACAGTTGCAGGTTGTCTTCTCTGCTGCAGCACACACTTTCCCATCACTGTTTGAATTATGTTATTGAGACTATAGTCTAGATAGTGGATTTATTATGAGAACCACATACAATCTATGAAGAGAACTCAATAAAACAGTTAACAATGGAATGCAGGATGACCAAAACTTTATTTAACAAAAAAACATTTATTTTGATTAAAATAATTATTAGTTATTAGTAATTAGTAATGATAGTAAATAAAGTCTGGCTAATAATATATGTTGAAGACAATGTGTTATTTTTTACATTTTAATCATTTATAGTTTATATATATAGTATAGGTTTTTTTGCCTTTTACAAACATTAGGATTAAATGTTGTTTCAACTTTTCATTAATGCCACTAAAACAACTGACATTATTTCAACCTTATTTTAACTCTCAAGGTCGGTTGTGTGCTTGCTGGGTACATACGCCACACTGTCCAGTCACATCTCCAGTCACCCTCACATCTGCACCTCATGAGAATTTTTTCATTTTTAAAATGTTCTTTTTTCTAACTGTGCAATTCAACCAGATATAATTGAAAGTGACATGTACAAACTAATTATTGAAAATTATTGAACCCTTTGATCACAACACAAACTTCCCTCTGTCTGTCTCTGCCTGTCTCTCTCCACAGTACATATATATGATTAAATTTTTATATGATTTATTTATTTTTTATTCTTTGTGTTTTTAATTCTAGAGAGAAGACAAAAAATAAAAGAATTGATCCTGTGGACTCCTTCTTAACTTGTGCTCCACCACTTGTTAAAACACTTTTACACTGCGTACAACTGAAGCAACTTGTGCCAGTCACTGTAGACGCAACACTTTTGCGCCATGCCAACAAGGCTCTCTCCCATCAGCACACTCTGACACAAGCAAAGCCCTTGGTAGTCGGGTTTCTGCCAAGCATGCAACATGAGTGTCATTTTTACAATGCGAGTTGACATCACAGTCCCACCGCAACACTGCAATTTGTGTGATAAAGGCGGTCCGTGCTGCTCCGCAAAGGAAAGGGCAGACAAACAATAAGGACCCTGCTCTGCTACTTCCATTCAGCTTGAAAGTTTGTTAAATTTAGTTTAAACACCCTGGGAGGGTGACAGGTTGCTTTCCATCCCTCGCAATGAAGGGGCGCTGTCTGCCAGAGCGGAGGGCAGTTTTAATCAAACTCAAGTCTCTCAGCAGGTTTTTCGATGAATGCATTTTTCTGTCTGCTTCCTGTAAAATCCCAGGAATGAGGCTTACACAGGTAAAGTCATACACCAGACTACAGTATAAGAGACACAGCTGATGTTGTATTAAGTCTGCACAACTGCAGCTGCAGGTGTATTGGCACCACTACCCAATCACACCTTTACTTATGTGTGTGGTGTTTAATATTGTTGTGTGAGTGTTTGAAGTGGTACCCAGCAGGAAGGAGGCCCCGCTGGTTCTGACTCCGCCCGACAATCCAGGCCTCCCAGTGCACACGAAGTGCTCAGTCGATCAACTAGTGTGTAACGATCCGTCTGTCAGACACATATTTTCACAGGACATGTCCCAGGTTTGCATATTCGTAGCACCGCCTACGAGCACCAACCCGTCCCGTTCAGCCTCCTGTTACTGAAGCTCTGCGTGTTTAGCAAATGTGTGGAGGAATTGGCATTGAGAAACAACGGCGTCAGAACATTGTATTTTGCTGGATAGATAGTTATTTTATTTGCTCCGACTCACAAGAACAAGCGATGAATGATTCCACTGCATTTATATCTCATCTCTGCAACCTTTGTTTTAACCTCAGCCGACAGAGGTGCGGCTCTGAGGGCAAACTACCTGCACGGGGAGTGGAGGCGTCATCCAAAAGGGGTGAAGCGGATTTGGGAGCGATTTAACCAGGTTACTTTACTTGGTTGATTTTAATAATTTAATTTGCTTCAATTTAAACATACCAGTCCAAAGTTTGTCAGCAGCAAAAAACACGTGTCAGTCACAACAATACATGATTGACAGAAAGGCCTCACTCTGATATCAAAGAAGCAGGGTTTAGGTTAACTAACCCAGCGTTTCTCCTCACACTGTTTGCGGTGTTGAGGGCATTTAAGGCAGCACAGAGTTCTATTTGGACCTACTTTATTGATCCCCTTGGGGAAAGATTGATGATTAGATGGATGTTATCCAAGACCCCTCACTTTTTCAAAAGTCTGTGGATGTGAAAATTCCTGTGTTCAAGTACAGATTAGCTATCTACAAAACACAAGGAAAGATAATATAGTAGTTAATAGTGCTATGGTACTATAGTAGTAGGCAAAAAGCAATTATTGATGTGTCACAGCAAAAATAAGTAAATAATTTAAAATTCAAAAACAAACTATCCTCCATCCTCCTTGTCTGTTTACTCTGTGCAGTAAACAGGTGATCTACAAAGAAACTATGTTCAGAAAAATAAATAAGAATATTAAATAATTATTAATTAATACTTCAGTAAAAGTATAGTTTTCATAGTACTCAGTAGAGAATTGCTTTTCTGCAGTCCAAAGATTCAATAAAATCATGCTTAGGTCAGACTTTTCATGCTCCTCCACCTTTCAGAGTCAATACCTAAAAACATAACTTGCTGAAAAAGCTCTAAAAATTTGCACGGGGCATAAATCTACATATGACAGTGATGTCAATAAGCAAAGATTGTACGGTCTGAGAATCATTCTATGGAAATCAGCAGACGTGGAGCAAATAAATGTTTGTGTTTTTGTTAGTGCATCTGGATGAATAACAGACATGAACTGCTGCTTAAACCAGTGTGCCATGTGTTCACTGGATTGAAATAAAACATATTCATAAATGTGATGTCTAACAAACATTATTAACCAGAAACAAACTGTATTTATTTTAAAAGTCCCACCTCCCAAGCAGCATTTTCCTCCCCATCGATTGTAGAGCTTTTATTTTGAAATACAGAGTCCATATAATTTTTAATGATGACTGAGATCAGATTTACTCCTGCTCATAAACAAACTCTTTTACTGTTTGGACAGTACCTCAAGCCACAAATCACTAAATCCCTTTCTGGTTCTGCTACTTTCTCACCTCTGTGTGTGTGTAAAATTGATTAACCTAAATGTTAGTTATGCAGCTGATAGTAGGTGCTTCTTGCCACTTCTCTCAGTATGAGGTGTGGGTACCATGCGTGGCACAGATCCAGGTCTCTATGGCAGCAAAGCTGGCACCAGAATATAAATATTTACTACTGAATTTAAATGGTGGTGTCTCATGCCAACCACGATTGGATGCTAAACATTGATAAATAAATAATGATGTCAGCAAACAAATACAATACAAAACCAGCCAGACTGAGAAAGCAGACATGGTGGAAAAGCCTGTAGGGATATGTGCACATATGATCGTCAAGTGGCAGCTGTTGGAACATCCACGTGACCTGATTTAGTTTTTATTGAACACATTGTGTGTGTTTGAAAAAAAACTATTTGAAGTCAGTTTCATGCAGTTTCATCTACAGTGTACAGAGCAATAAACAACCGGACACAACTCATAGACTTCCAATGGAAAAAGATGTCCAGATAATGTTCTAATATTGCTAATTCAGCATTTCTGGCTTAAAGCATTGTCTGTGTGGGTTTTGTCTGACTATTAGTTTCTCCAAAGACAGTGTGAGCGCATTTGATTGTCTGTCTCTACATGTGACCGTGTGATGAACTGGCGACCTTTTCAGGGTGAACCCGCCTTTAATTCCAGTGACAGCTGGCATCAGCTCCAACACGCCAGCGACCCTCGTGAGGACGAAGCTGCAGAAAATGAATGAGTGAGTGAGTGTTTGCGAGCAGCTTTTAAAGAAAAGCCTTTCCTGTAAGTGTCTGAATGTTTTTTTCCTCACTGACAATATCTGCAGACCAACATTGTCTACTTAAAAACCCGATCTTATCAACTACAATGTCATTGTTCTTTTGCGCAAAACATAATGGCTGACTGTTATGATGATGTTTACATTTTTCTGTGAATGGAATGCTACAGAAATTGAGAGACACCACGTTTTTGGTGGGAGGTGGTGGTAAAAAATGCAACGCGTAAACAGTGCAATTTTAGTACATTTATTGTAATTAAACTTTCTGCACAAAAGCACTGTGGGCCTAAAATAATCTAATAATAATAAATGCTTTTTACAATTATACAATACAAACTGATACAATTTGAAAACAACATCTATCTGGAGCGACTGTTTCATCATTCAGATGTTTGGACCCGTCTTTGAGGAACAACCGTCAGTGTTCTCAAACGCGTGTTGCTTTTTTGGTCCAGACATGTCAGATGCATAACTAAGATCTCACAGCTTGTAGCTGGGTGACCTGAATGTTAACTTGGGCTGTACGTGACGGGTTAGAACAGAAACTAGACTTTGACATTTCAACACAGAAAATGAAGAAAAAAAACATGCATTAACATATCCTATACAATAATCCAACATAAACCCAACAAGACAAATCACAGGCTGGGCCTGAAAACAGCTGGGTAAATCATTACTTCACATCAGTTTCAACATAAATGTAACATTTCCTTGATATCGTGTTGAAGGTTAATAGTCTATACCATCCAGCTATCGAAGTCTAATCTGCAGAGTGTTTAGGTGTAAGTGGATGCAATGATACCACTTTACTCAAACAGCATCGCAGCTCATGTCCAACAAGTGGAAACAGATTCCTCAGACTAAAAGTCCTCTTCGCTGCTGAAGTGCGGCATCCAAAGACTTTCCCTCCAGCATCAGAATCACACACTTGTAGCCACTGGATTTTTCATAAAGGACATTGTGGCTCCTCCATCCTCGACCCATTTAGTGTGTTCATAAGTTATTTACTGACAAGGTCAACCCTTCTGAAGCTTCTTGTCCCCAGGCTTCACACTGGAATCCACACGCACGCAGAATGCCCTGATGTACATATGCCTTTTTATTACACTCCCAAAAATAGCATCTGCATTTACTTATTGATGAAGGCGAGGCTCATTTATTTGTGTCAGATGTTTTCAATACTCTTCTTATGATGCAGTGTGTCACTTTTAAAGAGGAATCCGAAAGATGAAAGTCATTTTTAGTATTATTAACACGTATCACCAGAAGAGTTAGAGCAAAGTTAAAACACTTTAATGTAAACGATGCAAATCCAGTCCAACATAATTTAGATACTGTGTTACAGCTTCTTTTACTAAGTCCATGTACTGTAGCAGTTGCATAACACACAAGATTAAATAAAATAAAATAAAATGAAATCAAACCCATGAACAATCGTATCAGCAGGCAGATAATGCACACTGTGGTGTTTCTCCTCCTCTGTCAGAGCATGTTCTCATGTTCTATTTTAATCAGCCCATTTCTTTACAGTTGGCAGAATGCCATGAGTTTCCTGCCTTTTACACATGCAGCGCTGGTGAGTAATAACTTCATGGTCGTCTATGAGGAAATTCTAATCGTCATTTCTTTCATTCTGTATAAATTAGGACAGACATTAACTCTGTATAACTGACTCTAATGTTATTTGTGTTATTTATAGATTTAGCAAGTGGGACAAATAAGGGAGAAATAAAGCATCTCACTGCTTTATATTGCAGCTTGTTGGTCAGTCAACACCACTTCTACACTTTTGCAGCGTAAAACAACCCCACGTCTGGTACACTTGTAAATTGGCTCCCGTATGTAACTCCGAGCAAGAGGTTTCGCTCATTCAAAGCTCTCTCAGGGATCCCACTGGCATCCTCAGAGTGTCAGTGTCTTTCTGCATCATGCTCAAAAGGGACCGCCGGCACCCTGGGAAGTGTAGCAGAATGTTTGTGTCAGTGCCTTAAAGTAATCCATGCAGCTTCATTAGCTTTCTAGCTGCCTCGGTGCACTTGAAATCCTCCAGGCCACACAGTTAATCAGCACGTCGGTAACAGCAGCTTGACCCTCACTGTGGACCTTCTCGTGCTGTCTTCATCTTCACACCCTGGTCATATAATAGACTCCATTTGCTATATTGTCTCATTTTTTATTAACATTGTAATTTGGATTTTATTAATTAGATTATTTAATTAATGTCAAGATTTGACATCTCTAACTGAGTTTTTCCACCTAATTGGTAGAAATAACATAATAAGCTGATAAGGTGACAATAGGCTCAGCAGCGTGGCACAGTATGCACAGAGTCACTTCCCCATTCAGTGTCAGTGCTGCAGCACCTCCACCGCCTGCTCCTCGTTCTCCTGCAAATCTAATATATTTGATTTTCAGTGTGTTTTTCCGACCGTTGTTGTGTATTCATTTCTCCACTGTTATTACGACTTTTGCATGCAAGTAGAGAGGCTATGTGTTAGCATGCATGATGTAGCTAACAAAAAATCAGTGCGTGCTCAGTGCTCACTGTGATGGATTACGCAACTCTGGTAACAGAGTTTCATTATGAGCATGAATTAATTAGAAATACAGCTTCTTATAATAGGTAAACACGTTTATGGCCTGGAACCTTACTGTTCAGACAACAGAAATGTTATTTACTGACCTTTCATCCTTAGTAACTTTATGTACAGTAAATCTGTTGATTTAACTGTAGAGTTGGGAGTTTGTCACTTTCACATTCATTCACAAGTCATTCAGTCTCAAGCACTGTTAAGAAAAAATGACAAGGGCAGCTTTAATGTGAAGGTTAGAGCCCAACAATGGAAGAGAATAATACTGGATAAACCCTGAGTCTGCGGAGCTGAAGGTTGTGTTTACTTACAGCATAATCAGCATTTGTTTCTGAATTTGCAGCATCTGTGAACTTAAATTGTTAATTAGAACGACACCCGAACGCTGTTCAGAGATCAAGATGAGGAGATCGCTGAGACCAGAGAGGTTCCGACTTCTGTGCTGCAGCAAAGGCTGCTCTGTTTCCAACAACCGTGCCTTTGTGCGACTCCGGGTTACAGTCACATCTTTTCCATCTACCGCACAGTAAAGACGGCCGCCTCTGTCCGGGAGGGATGCGATGCTATTGAACATTCCGAACATGAGTCCATTTTGTCTTTTCTCCTGCGGGTACCGTGACCCCGCGCGGCCAATTTAAAAGAAGCACTTCTGTTGCGAGAGCCGCGGCCAAAAGGTCCGTGCTAATTTCAGCTGTGAGTGAGCAAACGCTGATGGCGCACTGTATTTATTCCAAACCCCGCCGCCCTATTGGCCTCGGCGTCGGAATGCAAATGAAGGGTGGAGGATTGTGGCTGTTGACAGGGTGCCCGGTAAGTATTTAAATTACAGGAGCATGAAGGCATAATCAGGCCTAAATTATGACGGCGGTGTGGGTGTGCTAGAACGCCAAATCACCAAACAGTCACACATACCTCTTTGTGGTACACAAAATCAATATGTAGTCTACTGCCCACTCACATTGTGCTGAATTCAGAGTAGGGGCAGCTTCTGACAATGACAAAGTGAGGTAATTAAGTGTTTTCCTCGCCGGTTGTTGAGATTTTTACTCAGACGGAGGTAGGAAACGCGTTGGAAACGGCTGACATCTTGACTGCGGCTAGATTAGCATTTCAACGTAATTTAACTGTCTTAAATGAAACCAGGAAGACCGGCATTAGCATGTGATCTCTTAATACAGCCTGCTGCGTTAGGTTCCATCTCGCTCTCTGTTACATCACACTGAGGCCAACGTGAGTCCACAGACACAGAAACAGTTTAACCAAGTAAATCTGTATAATTGAAATAAATATAGAACGCTGAGAAAATTGTACATCAATGAGGCTCCCAGAAGCAGCTTGTAGACTCCTTAGGCAAAAATTACAAACCCTGTTAATTGGGTTGTATAAACTCAAAACAGCCAATTCCCAAAGGGCATTATACATCACTAATTAGAATGGCACTATACATGCTCGCAGTGCAAGCGTGCACAATGGCAAGTTCTGAAACAAGACGCCTATTAGAGTGTGTAATAATAAAACATCGCCTGATCCCTGACTGTTTAAATAGATCACAGGTGACTGTGTAACCGCGTTCAGCCGATTATGTAATTGAAAAAATATCATTTAAGTCACCTTTATGTACGATGAAGTGTGACTAGCATTAACTACAGCATGAAGCTTATAGTCTCAGGGTGATTGTGTCAATTAGAGTCTCATCTTCAGGTGCGTACTGTACAGTAGCCACCGCTCTGCTGCAGCATTAGTGCAGCTCGAGTGAAGCAAAGGAGTTGACAGAGAGAGCCAAATTGCTCCGCTTCTAAATTACTTAAACAAACTTCCTGGCATTGAGTGTAATTGTGACAAATGGCAGCCACTCTAGAGTTAAAGTGGCTCATACTGAGGACATTAAGTGGAGACCCTGGTCCGTCGCACGCTGTACGTCCTTGGGAGGAGAAAAAAAAAACTTAAAAAAAGGAAGTTGTTTTAAAAAGCACGTAATGATTTCAGGTCTCAGGAGGCCTTGCTGTGATTAAAATCTGTTATCGCACTTTGTGTTGCAAAGGTGACGGAAATATCTCCACTACAGACGGCAGAACCCGACAACTTCTTATTCCAAAGGCGCTGTTGAAAAGAATTGAATCCTGGCTGTGGTCAGTAAGGTCACGTGTGTGTGTGTGTGTGTGTGTGTGTGTGTGTGTGTGTGTGTGTGTGTGTGTGTGTGTGTGTGTGTGTGTGTGTGTGTAGCATAGCTAAGGATGCACCAGGGAGAAATACTGTATTCATTTTCTAACTTTTTTCTTTTAACTTTTCAAAACTTGCTCATCAAGATAGTACTAAGCATTATGACAGATTTACATAACAGGACGTGAACAGCGTGAGATGCAAATAAATTCTGTGTTGCTCAATGAATGATCCAATACATTTTCTTTTGATTCAAGTCTCGGTTCTTTCAGTGAATGGGCCTGTGTGCCTGCAGTGTAAATCCCCATTTGACACAGTTAATTCCCATTTCTAATGCAAGAACTAAACATGCAGTTCTCTCTCCCTCTGCCACGCTTGTGCTGATAATTGAAAAGCTGATGCAGGCTTTAGGCGTGAGACGGGACATCCTTCTGATGCTCTGATCTGCACACTGACCGCTCTCTTCCTTTCTGAATTGGAGTTAAACGTTTCCAGTGAACCTGAGCCTATAACATGCTGAATAAATTGTTGCAAAGCTACTCCGGTCAAATGTTTCCAGTGGTGCTTTGCTCTAAATGAATGTGAACAGTGAGCTTGAAATTCTGTGTAAAATGTTACAGTAATTAAAGTATTACAATCTGACTAATTCAATACTGTCCATTCTTCAAACAATATATACTGTAGGGTTTGGGGATTATGCATCAAGTTATCATCATTGCTAATATTATGTACTATACATTTCACAAAATCAAACCAGCTGTGACTCCTCTGACTGATGGTGGGTTTTTTGTTTTCTAACTCCTTATACACTCACATCACCAACACACACTTTGGATTTTGTAAGATGTTTCTTGACCCTGCACTGAAACCTTGGACTCTTGAACTTGTTCTGTAGCATAGACTGTCATCAGCCAATACTCTAACTGTGACATAAAGAGGCTTATATGCAACAAACTGTACAGATGGAACGAACATCCACGATGCAGACACCCTAGGTTTCCTAACAGAACACTGCCTCCACTCATATGCCTCGTTCCCACCTGTTGATTATATCATTCTATCAATATAAGGTTGATTATATCAGAACGGCTGGGTAAAGCCAATAATATTAAAAGTGAAAGTTTTTAAAATAAACCATTAATGATCGGACCCACAGTTATGATCTCTTGCTTCCATCTTCAAATTTTTGTGTCTCGATATTGACACACACTTAGATTCTGTCTGTCTTGCATAGCAATAAGACTTTAGTCCTTAAAAGTTAATGGCGCGTTCATGAGTAAGATCCCTGAACTGATATGCACATTAATTGTCATTAAGAGCGTTTCCAGCCTCTTGCTGAACACGAGCTGTCAGTCTGTCGCTTGGTGGATGAATCCAAATGGAACTAATGGCTATGACACATTGAAGGCTTCTGTCTGAGTCCATTCATTGTTAAAGTGGTTAATCAGAGCCACTTCTTGGCTCCTGTCAGCGACGGGCATATGATGTATGACAAAGAGATGCGAAGGCTTGTAAACAGTCAAACAATGATCTTTGGTGAATGCAAGGTGTCTGTATCAGCGCCATCTGAAGCACGGGCAAACAAAAGCAGCATCAGTCATTATTACCCCAACATTCACAATCACAAACCCGCCTCTCTCAGGTCTGTCAACCTCAATCTCATCTCTCTAAATCAGGCTATTCAGAGCCATCCATTCATTGTGAATCAGGTCATCAACCACCCGGGATGAGCTCCGCTCGCGCTCTTCTATTTTTTCCCGCTCCGTCTCGCCAGTTGACAAGACTGTGGACAGGTGGGTGTGCAGGTGTGTTCATTGATCCAAAATGACAGGTGGCCTCTGAGTTTGTTGCCTGGAGACATTAGCTTGGCAGGCTTGACGGGGAGGGCCAGCTGCACCTCGGGCAGACAGGGGACAGGCCGAACCTGGTGCCCACACTCCATGACTGAGGCCAGGCCTCTGCTCGCAGCGTTTCGTGACGTGATTTGTTTATGAGACCATGTTTTCTTGAAGTACTTTCGCATAAACTTTATGAATTGCGTGTGATTTGAATTGGGGATGGGTAAACAAAAGCCGCGAGCCAGGAACTGGAAGAAGGTGTGGTCATGTGTGAGTCTAAAAACAACTGATTCATTAGAAAGCAGGGGTTTCCAGCATTATACTCCGCATTCAGCACACGCTGTCATTCTGTCAACTCCACAACAAAAAGGAAACTCAAGATTAAAGCCAATTTGGGGCTGTTTGCTGCCTTTCAGTGTGGCTTCTTTGTTCCCATTACAATGCTTTTCATTGGGAACGACAGTGTTGTTGTTGTGAGGTGCTCCAGCTCCGCTGTTCTGCGCTTGTCAATAACTTTCAAACACTTTATTAGATTATATTGCAGACATAGATTTTGTCTTTCCTGGCTTATTATTATATTTCACTGCAAATTAGATTTGAAGTGAGTCCTGGCAAAATTAAAATGCAACTTAATACACTGTTGCTTGTTTTGGCTTTTTGGGATGAGATGCAAATTGGGGTCAGTCCTGCTCCAGCCCAGAGCTAGTGGTAATGGACCTAAGGCAGCAGTAGAGGAAACCTTCCCATGGTAGCGGCTTAATATTTATTATTGAGTTTAGAAAAATACAAATATGAATAATATTCATTATACCTGAACTTATCAGGCCATGAGATTTGTTGTACAAAAAATCAAACATCCAGTACAATAGAAAGAACAGTAACTGGTCAAAAGTTGGTATCAAAGGTTATTTGTAAATGTTTTATGTTTTTTTATGCTGAAGCAGATTCTGATGGCATCATTTGTAGGTATGTGGTCACAGGCTGGTCAAAGTACTGGGCAAAGCATCATACCTGTACACTGGTAGCCTCACCTTCCCCCATCTGGTCCACTTTGTGCATGGCCAAAGTCCAGAGGTAGTTCGTGTTTGCCAGCTGTGAGCCCCTTTCTGTGGCACAAGAAGCACCATCTGTACCTGCTAATAGGGATGGGATGGGAGGTAATGTAGTGCTAAATCAGGGTGCTGAGATACTTGGCACCACCCTTACCCCTGTCCTCCCAGCGCATCAAACTGCAGTCACTTGCATAGAGTGAGTAATGATGTGGCCTCATTGTTTTACAGGTGTCGGTGTTTACCACGCTGTGACGACCACCGGTCAAGTCAAGCTCATTGGTTTAATCAACAACAGGGCAGTAATGTAAAGCTTTTAATACCACAGTTCATTGTTTCAAGTCTTTCATAGCTCAGTGCATGCTGGGAAACAGCGCAGAGCTCTAAAACCGTGGACAGGATATGAAGCAGGAATAGATGAAGTACATTGACTTTAAAATGCACACACGTCATAACAAGACAATTCACACGTAATTTATTCCAAAAAAATGTTTCCAATCATTTCAGAATTCAGTGAGTGTCACGCAGTTCCCGCTGTTAGGGTAATACTTAACACACGCCATTGTTTCCCCAGAGGATTTGCCTCAGTGGGGGAGGCAAAGCCTGTAAAGCAGCATTAAGAATATTTGACACAAACTCTCATGCAATCAAACAGTGTTGTGTTTATTACTGGCACCAAGTCCCCAATAACACGCTCACCTCCGCTTAGGAAGAAGCTTAAAGCGATACAGCCCTGAAAGTGAGGTTACAGAATTAATGCTTAATGTTAAAAAATATTTTTATAGTGCAATTTTCATGATTTATGCTTCATGTACTAACATGTAGGCTGTAAATAAGTATATAGTACAAATAAATTGAAAAAGCATACTTAAAACAACAGCCACAATATGTTTCGTCTCTGTGGTAAATAACAAGGTGCTATTTCTCTATTGTCACATTAAGTGTTGCTGGGAGCAAAATCTATGCTGCAATCAGTGTTGTAAATAGGTGTAAAGAATAGTGGGTGGACAAAGCGAACACTATCTAACAATATCTAATACAAATTTGCTTGAGTCACAGTAACACCGGGCGAAAACCAGGCTGCACGGCCAGAACGAGCCTTTTAATATCGGCGCCTGCGCTGGTGAGGCTGCAGCATGGTCTCCAACAGCCCGCGGACGGCGCGTCAGCAAAGGTCAGCACTGCACGGGAGAAAGGTCGCCATTATGCAGCAGCAGCAGCAGCAGCCTGTGGTCTGTTTCCATGTCATGACATAATACAGTAATACATAAAGTAGTACAGCGTTCGCAGTCAACAGGTCTGGAGCCCTCGCGTGCTCTGCAGGAAGCGCAGAGGCAGCTGACAGCGACAGCGAGCAGATTCCCAAACCTCCGAACCTGTCGAGGAGTCATGGACGCGGCTCTGTCTGAAGTGAGCCCTGTTATCGGCCCACGAGTGGCTGCTCCGTGGCAGCACATACAGTATCAGTGGGAGAGCGTCATACGCTGGGCCACGTGGAGGGTTTCAACTGCACGCCAGTGAAGCAATTGGCTCCCATCGCTTGTAATGTATGGCGCCGTCAGACAAAGCAAAAAAAAAAAAATGCTGCTCAAAAACATAAAACCCATAATGTCAGAGTGAACGTGCAACAGAACGGGCACATACTGTAGAGGAGCGGATTCACCTGTGTACAAAGCAGAAGCAGAAGATGAGGAAAGCTGGCGGCGTGTGTTTCTGTTAATTGAGGTCTGTGCAGTGGCTGCAAGTGTGGCCGACAGATGGCAGGGGGTCAAACAGGCTGTGTGTGTGTGTGTGTGTGTGTGTGGGTGGGGGGGGTCTTTTACAGCACTGGAGGCCCTTTGAAAACATCTCCCCTGGTACACGTTCCGGGAGGAGATGAGAGCGACAATCCCCTCATCTTGCGCCACTGGATCCTCCATAGCGTGCGCTCTCATGTACGTGCGGTGGGGAAAATCAAAGAGCGGCGCGAGGTGGAGGCTTTGATGTGGCTAATCGTTCCGAGCGCTGGAAGACGGCGGCGCCGGTGGAGGCGGCCGCTGGGCCCGTGGTGTTCTGTTGTCTGACGCGTGTGTGATGGGACCCGATCGCTCAGGTGCATTAAAGCGCCTGCCTGCGGTTTATTAGCGGCAC